>NC_068956.1:14880583-16130583 GCF_026419915.1 Harpia harpyja | reverse complement strand
ATTTAAATGGCTGGGGTGGTTGTTAAAGACATCTGTCTTACTGTGAATGCCTTTCTTTCCTCCGGGACAACACTGCCAGAGTCTTTGAACATTTATTATCCAATAAGTGAGTTATTATCACAAAATATTGTGGAAACTATTGACTGAAGAAAACTAAATCTTTCTTAACATATAATCAAGAGTTCAGTGCAGCAAAAATAATTTAATAATTATGAACTGACTGAAGAGATAATGTACATTATATCAATTCTCCAGTAGATACTGATTACAAAGGTTATCAGATTGACATTCTCTTGTGTGTATAATAAACCAGGACTGCAGTAGTCTCTGAGACAAGTACAGCTGCATAATCCAAGCTGACACCTGTTTGGGTGCACTATCAGAAGTCGTTCCTTAAATTCCTAGATGCTGGTCTAATGCTGGTTTACTCACATCCGTGAGCACTGAATGAACAATTACCTCCCAAGACAGGTGTCCATTAGCAAAATGGCATGCCTCATTTGGCCTTAAGCATGGGTGACAGCTAATAAAAGCATATGAACATGTGTTATGCATATATATGCCATAAGGCATAATCCTCTTTGCTCCATGCAGAAATATTTCCTATTGCCCTGATTATTGTGAGTGAGTGCTAGGAAGTATTTCAGCATGGACAATTATGTCCATAACATCTGTGTCCAGGCTGGAAGCAAGCAAATATTGCAGAGTACTATTCACAAACATCCATTTAGAGGTTATTCAGTTCCTGCTGTCTATTGACAATATGAGCCATATAAAGACAATTCACCGACACATGTTGCTTTCCTGCCAGCTGTCTCAGTAGCTGCTGCTGGTCCCTGGCACTGAGCTAGGACCGACAAGTGGCACAGACAATGGCTGATGCCCCTTCCTGGTGCAAAGCTATAACTCAAGGAAGCAGAAATTGTTTCTCTGGACTACTTTCTGAAGCAAATCACAAATGGAGCATCTACCCAGTAAACCACTAAGTAGGTTTCAGCATTCGTGTCCGATTTCTTTCCCAATGCAGTAAAAAGAGATGTGCAAACACCTTCTAATATGCTCCCTGATAAGAAAGATACATTTCATTTTAAATCTTTTATGTGACACAATGTTTCACCAAGTAGATCATAAAAATTTAAATTACTTAAGAGGAGGAGAGAAGACATGCAAGTGCTATGAAGCTTACTGAGAGCTTGTACGAATGTGACTCTGTAGCAGACTTTTCACTTACTTAGGCAATTGCTTTCTGTCTCCCAGAGAAGAGGTCTTCTACCTCAGAAAGGCTCCAGCAGTGGACATTGATTTCAGCTGCATCTCTGCAATACAGCTAACTGTGATGAATGTGTCAAAGCTGATATCCCCATTGTATCTGAAAGCAAGCTGTCTCAAAGCAGCAACTGCAGAGCTCCTGCTAGATGAGTTTTCCATTACAAAACAAGGAACTCTGTTTATCTAAAGCAATACAGTATTTTCTTCCCAGCTGGCCAAATTAACAAGCCTATGGAAGCATCTATCTTTCAGATACTTTGACAGCAAAGAATTACTATTACTATAGGACACAAGCTCAGTAAAAAAGAAAAGCATAAGAAAACATCCTTCATGTCATAAAGTTGGTTTCTGCATCTGACAGTCCAAGTTAACAGCCTCTGCCTCTCGGCTGTTAGATTTTCTAACAATCACCTTCAAGCTTTCTCCAAACATGTCCTCAAAATTATGAAAATGTCCCCTTAACCGGTCATAAACACTCCATGGCATCGACTTCCCACAAGCTCTCCACAGATGAATGACTACAGAAAATAAATATATTGGCCATGCCTATGCAGTATTCATTATGATCAATATTCTTTCACAACTTCATCGTGCTCCTTATCTGTATGCAACACTATTGTACATTACATTTTGATTTTACACGCAGATCATCATGGCCTTCTGGGTTTGTGTGCAGCACTTAGCAAAATGGTAAATTAATTCACAAAGTCTTGCCAGATGACGATTCAGTAGCAGGGTGCTGTGGCTTGTATGGCCATTGGGGACACAGAGGCAGCTGATGACCATCTCCTCCAGTAGGGCTTGACAAGCATCTAAAGGTCAGTGTTCCACAGCATAGTGCTCTTGAGCATACTGTAGACCTTATTCTTTGTGTCATCTCAGCTGCGGTCTTTTCCTCAACATCTTGGTGTGCTTCCTATTTGTCTCATTCTTCATTGCCATTTTGGTTTCGTGATTCTTCGCTTAGCTTCCAGGCATCTTTCTACCCTGCTGCATAGATCACTGCCTATCTTGATGCTCTGATCTCAGCCTATAACCTTGAATAATAAAGGACAAGGGGGAACTGAGAAGCTATTTGCATTCACCTAGTAGAAGTGGAAAGGGAAATGCTGAGAGGAGACTCACAAGTGAGTATTCACAGAGAGACCAGGACTAGCCATTAGCTTGGGAGCAGAGGCCACTCTGGTCATGGTGACAACAGGGAGGTCACTGAAGAAGAGGAGGCACCAAGAGCTGCTCTCAGGAAGCTCCTCTGTCTGCAGCCAAAATGTGCAAAGGAGGGTGAGTGGTGGTGCCTGGAGCCACCATGTGTGGCACGAGGAGCTGGTGGCTCTGGTCTTCCAGGTCCTCACCAGGATGGAGGGCAGAGCCAAGCAGGGGAACCCAGCCAGATGGAGATCCTAGTGCATGAAAACTGCAAAACAGACTCCCTCTTTCCAAGAGATCATGCAGATATATACATATATTTCCCTGAAACTGAGGCACAGACCAGACCAGAAGTGTGCTTGTTCGGACCACAGAAAATGTAACTACCAGCATTGCGATTTGGAAGGCTTTCAAAACTGTTCTAGCTGGAGGCAGATGCCGCAAGCCACAGAGTTTAATAAAACAGTCCTGACCCAAGGTTTACAGCACTAAACTGCACACTTGAGGCCAGATTAGTAAAAACAGATGGGCAAAATATAAAGCTGCATAGACTAATTGGGCGCCCTGTTGGTGGACACTTCCTGTAATCAGGGGAGTTTTGAATGACATATGTTTATCTTTTTCCCCTCCTTGGGATACTATTTCATTATACACAGTAATGAGACACCTGGCTTGGTGATTGCTGGGCTGAAAATCCTTATGAGGATTTTCACCTGCTATGTGCAAGCTTTTCTATTGGTGAAGCATAGATGCTCTACCCTGACCACTCTCTGGAGCCTGACAGAGGGCTGGCTGTCTGGAAATCACAGTGATTGGAGTTTTTAGCATTTGGGAGGCATCTCTGCCCTGGCTGAGAAAGGCAGCTGGAGGTTACTTTTTAGCCAGGGAGGAAAGGTAGAGTAGGAAAATGAAGAAATGAAGTGGAAATAACTTCAGACACGTCACAGACAGTCCAGATGATAGATAGAGGCATAGCAGCAGTGAATGATAGCATTCACAAGATTTCAGCTATCAATCACCCTTGTTTGGAGGTGAGAATCCAGCCATTTGGGTGGCCTGCCACTGCTCAGAGCAGCCACAGCACTGAGCCAAACCCCCTCGGAAATCCACATGCAAAAAGCAGACCTCTTCTTCCAAGAAGGTTGGGGGCACTGAAGCCTTGGGGTGGAGGTTTTTGATCTCTTAGTGATTCCCAGACCTTTCTGTTCATATCCCCTGTTCAAGCAAGGGACCCTGTGATGGACATTTGCAAAACTGAGTGGCCATTTCTGACACCTTAAAAGGTATTTCTCTCTTCCTGTGGCACAACCTCAATTCCACCACACATCCGATGGCTTTGTATGGCTGGAAGTACAAGACAAGTCCGTTTATACCCCTGTCCATTTCCTTCTACCTTTACATACATGTTCATTGCACGTGGTGGACACAAGATCCTGCCACCTGCCCTGGGATGTGTGTCAAAGGTGGAGCAGGGCAGGTCTGTATCAGTTCCCACTCCCGAGCACCAGTGGGATTGCTGGTATAAGGCTCTGGAGAGGCGCTGGCTCTGGCTGCAAAGGCTAAACAAAGATCAACACTAGTTGAGTTACTGGAGACAGGCACTGAGTAATCATGTTCCTACCTGTATAAACTGGAATCAAAAGTGAGTTATTCAGTCAGTGGAAATAAATGGATTTTTCCAGCTGGTGTGGCTGACGTGTACTGTGTATATCACATTTATATATCTTCCTTCCACCAACCAGCTCCCCTTTCAATAATCAAGCTCTATAGCTATAACAATTCTACTGACTGGAAAGAAATGTGTGTTCACAACATGCACCAAGAGATAAATCCTGATACAGCACTGGGAACACATTCCGTGCATTACATGTGCCAAAGAAGTAGGATTTATTCGGGTCATTTATGCTCCACTGGAGTGGAAAAGGGAAAAAAAATAGGCCTTGCTATAATAAATAGGACTCTTTGAGTCCTGCAGAGAATAATCCCTATGCATCGGCTAACAGGGATTGCCATCCATCAAGGCAGCAAGGGGTAGCTTTGTAGGACAGGTCTGTTCTGGTCCCACAGCCATGTGTATACATTACCTCCTTCAGACCCCGACGGGTACCCACCCAGACCCCTGCTCCCTGTGCTGCTCATCCCTGCGGCAGCCCCTCATACAACCGTGGCCAGGACTCTTCTGGTGCTTCACAGGAGCACCTCCTGCAGCCTGTCATGCCCTGTCCCACATGAGAGCCTTTCTTTCAGGTCTCTGCCCTTTCTGGACAGGTCGCTCCAAGAGAGTTCAATTTTGCACAAGTTATTGTTCATCCTGTAAAAATGCCCAGACCCTGCAGAGTGGCCATTGTCCCATTTGGCTGTGCAGCCGCAAAGCCACAAACTCTTGTGATCTAAATAGAGCAATGAGGAGAGAAAAGGGAAGAAGAGGGGAGCGCAGCAGGCCAGAGCTACAGCTGAGACCAGAACAGGCTTCAAAGCCACCACCATCCCTTCCTACAAAGGAAGAGAGACTAAATTATAAACTTCTGGGAGTTGCTGCCTCCTCCTCTGTCTATCCTTAAGGCCATGAGCTCTCAGATCAGAAAACACCCCTTCCTCGGTGTTAAGAAAACAGCTAGCACATTGTGGCTAGTGCTACAACTACAGTGTAACCCGAGATACATCTGCAGGCACCTGGTTGGTGTTTCACAGCTGCTGTAAATAAACAGCCTGTCTATCTATACCCTTATGCACCAGCGTGTTTTGTTTCTTCATCGCACTTAAAATTTATTGGCACTGGGGAGGAAAGGGTGAGGGAGAAGAATGGAGCAGGAAAAAAAAGGCCAAAGTTGTGTATTTGTGCTTCACCATCAAACAGAATAAACCTGTCAGGACATCACGGGCTGCCTGTCCCCACACCGGGAGAAGGGGCAGCAGGTTTACCTTGTCTCTGATGGGAATAGCATCAGTGGTGCTTTTTAACCCTTACTAGACTGCACTTTCCCCATGAGACACTGAATGAGGCCAAAACAGCAACAAATTATCATGGAATGCAGAAAGGCAGGTGGGGAGTTGTGTTCATGGAAAAAAACAGCTCTGTAGTGTTTGAAAGTGAAAATTAAATGTATTTTTCTGGATTACTATCAGTGTAGTAATGTATGTACAGTTCCAAAAGGACGTGATCTTTAGTCTTTCATTGTGAAGGTATTTTAGATAGGAAACACCACACTAGAGTGTAGATATTTACAGTTTTTGAGTAAAAAACAGTAGACTTCCAGGACCATGCATTTCAAAAAACTTCAAGCTACACAGGAAGTCATCAATTATGTATTTGCCATTCCAGCTATCTACTCTACATCTGTATCAAAACAGGGAGGAAGAAACAAGAACTATTACACTGCAGTTAACACAGTCCACTCCTGGGAAGGGACAGTGCCTTTGAAAGAGTGAGGGAAATGGTTGCACAGCTCCTGAGTGTCTGGTGACACTAAGCTTCCTGGTCTTTCTAGGTTGCAGCACTTCATACACATGTACTTGGCATTGAGTTTCCATATTGTCATAACGTAAGAAGTCCTGGGAAAGGATGGTTGGATACATCACGCCCCACTAGGCACAGAGAATTTTAAAACTCCTCAGCTGATGAGCCAGTCCTAGTCTGGCTTGTTCTCCCTTCAGCCCATCAGCCTCAGTGGTCTGGCCAAGGAAAATGAACAGTAGATACATGGGTATGCAGAAGTGAATGGCATGGGGAACTGTAAAAAATTTCCATTTCTTTGTCATTTTCTCTAGAGAATGGAAGTGAGAAACCCGTCTGAAAGTTACATACTTTGAGAAGACATTGCACAATATCCAGGCCACAGGACGGAGAAGGATAGTAGATGGCAGAGGATCAGCAAAGAAAGGGTGAAATACATAGTAGCACAGGACTTGGGGTGACCTTCTGGGACACTGGCTGTAGTTGGCAACAGTCCCTGTAATCTCAATCCTTATGGGATCACACTCCATTCTGAAATGCGGAAGGATGCTGCCATTGGAGAGAAAAGATTTCCCAGAGACGCCTTGCTCTTGCAGTCAGAAACCCACCAATTATTCTGTCTGATCTTACTTACAGCCACACAGGTTGCTGTTTGTTCATACAAATCTTCTCTGCACTTGTTTATCCTTCCCTCCTACTACCTCTAAGAAATATCAGTCCTAAGACTGTTTTCGGAAAAAATCTTACTGTGGCATGCTCTATTACTGCAAGTTTCATTTTATGCTATTTCGTCCTTACCTCCATGTGTTCAATCCTTTTCTCATTCAAAAGTGGGTTTGGTTTTTTTAATCTGCGTGCTCTGATGTATAATTGATGGGGTATGGATGCTTAGGCCATGCTTTCCCTTTTTCTTAAATGGAAGTGCTGTGGGGTTTTACTTTCTGGGAAAATATCTGAAAGCAAAATGTTGTAGGAGGAAGAGAGATGAACACAATGCAATACACAGCTTTGGGGTGGGAAATGCAGTTGTGTCGTTCACATGCAGGCATACATTGAACTGCAGCTCAGGTTCAAAATGTATAACATATATATTTACATATATATGCACTCCATAACCAACAGTTTTAGAGACACAATTAGGTAAACTGTTTAGAAACGCAATGGATTTGAAATGTTGTCTTTTCTTTCTAAAGAGAGTTGGAACTCAGCCTTAACATGGAATGTGCAAGACCACACAAAAGGCAAACTGATTCACACTTTGTCATTGCGTGTTTGTCCCTAAGACAGTAAACATATTAGCCAAAACAATAAATGGCAATAATAATCAAAGCAGATATTCTGAATATTTGTGAATGTCCTGATACTTCTGCCTTGCTGAAATCAATAGGAAAGGCAGAGCATGAACATAGAGCCGGGGTACAGCAGTGGCTCCAGTACAGCTGGCAGAATCCAGTTGCACTGCAGGAGCAGATGGCCCAATATAAACAAAAAGAGTTGTCAGCGTCTTCAGACAGATACATCTGACTAAGCAGCCACTGATGTTTTTTTCACAATCCCCCTCCAAATCAAGTTAAAACTTATAAATCTGCCACTGGTGAAGAAACTGCTCCATTCTCTATTCAGTCCCAGGCACAGTGGCTTTTAGAGCAATCCAGATCTCTTCCCCAAGGCATTATGATGAATACAAAGAGCCAAGAACATGCACAGGTTGGGAGGAGATCTCTGAAGTTTTTCATGGATAACTTGTGTCCAGGCCTATACCTACCATGCAGTTCAAGGTCTGCTTTTAGCATGGGTGTCTCCACAGGCTGAGGTAACTACGAAGCATCAATGTCATTAAGCAGAGTCCAGAAAGGAGTGAGAAGGTTACCATTACTCATGCTTTGAGATCCTCCCAACAGAAAAGCAGGGCTTTCTCAAGTGAATTTGATAATAGGATCAATAGTGAAACACTGTAGTTTCTCTTCTGCCATGTCTTCTATGCATATATTACCTAGACAAATTACCCCATGTCTAGAAGCAGGAGACTAACACTGTTAATCAGGATAGCATATTAAATATTCCTGATGCTTCGGGGGGGGGGGGGGGGGAAGTCAAATGTAATTGTCCTGAGCAGAATATATTTCCATAACAATGAAATCTCAAAATCAGTCCCCTGTTCATTTCAGCAAAGGAAAAATTAGCATACCTCCAGATATTTTGGGTCAGTGGGGATACCATTATAACCTTCTGAATCTGCAAGAGCCATTTCAAGGTGTATTGTTTTATGATGACTCTGTCACTTCAATGTGACAAAATGGCATGGGTTTGAGTTTAGACCAGTAGATAGGGATTAATCAAGCTGTTATTCTTTCTGTTGTGTACCACCAGTGGAGGCTTTTAACTAACCATCTGAGAGACTTACAAGTGTGGAAATTGTTTTTTTGCATATTCATTAAGAAGGAGAATTGTTCTCCCTTAGCAGAGCAATCTGCACCAGAGTGGAAGACCAAAACTTCCAGTGGAGTCAGGCGAACAGCCTGGTTACAGCTAAGCCACATCTCTGACAGTGGAAATGAGAGTTTGAGTGCCCTGGGAATCTGAACTAGTCCGTAAATAAAGGGATTTTCCCTGCAGACAAAATACCTGCAAAGTTCAAAGGGACAGCAGGAAGCACTACATTTTCTCCTGAAGCCATATAAAAATTAGGTACAAATAGAAAGATCTACTGTGCGCTCCCATCACCTGTGACATGAGACACCATCACCTCTGCATTTGGAGAGAATAAATTTGAGAGAGGCACAAAACCCCCTATCATCTTTATCAATTTCCAGGTTAAAACACTGACATTCAGGGAAGAAACTTTAAGCTGCTGCTGGGAACTTGTGATTGGGCTTGGGGGCAGAAGAGGGGGAGTCTGGGCCTCTAAAGGAGACAGCCTGGTAGACACAAAGTCTGGACATCTGAACCAATTGCCTGAGATAGTTACCTTCACAATCTGTCAAGGAACAGTCATCACCAAAGCAAAGGTCAAACCATCATGAAGTATGTCTGACAGGTCAGATGAGCCGTGCCCTAAATCAGTTTGTGTGTCTCCACTACCCTAGCTCCCAGATGCTGCCTCCTAGTGCCGGCGTGAGGCCCCACTTTGTAGAGATCTAAAATTCGGTGAGATAAATGCCACTTTATCCTTAAGTCCAAAAATGAGCCTTGAGATCCTCAGACAAATGGACTTGTGGTCTTTCTGCAGCCTCCTCTGATACACTGCAAAGCCACGTGCTACACGTGCCTGTAGGACACAATGTTCCTGGGGTAACGTGCGGACAGAAATACAGGCCCTGGACCAAACCCTGCACAGTACGTAGAAAAATCATTGAATTCAGAAATAATTGATGATGAAGACAAGTTTAGTGCATTTGGTAGGTTTATATTTTTCTAAGTCATGGCTCAGACTGGGCCTTGAGAGTCTATTCTTCAATGTAAAATCCCCTAGGAATATAATTTCCAGAAATGTTTAATGACTATTTAATAACAGCTGCATAAAATATCTCTGATCATATTTTAATATTCCCAATGACAGAATTGTTCAGCACTGATGTATTTTATAGTTATAAAAAATATATCACTCCTTTTTCAGAGAGCTGCCCTTAAAGCAAACCCTAGCCATGCAACATGACCCTCTCCTCCCGGCTGAAAGGGCAGCCCAGATACGAGCCACATGAAGCAGAGGGAGGGAGAGAAGCTTTGTCTGTTCATAGGAGCTCACTGTGGCAAAACCTGTGACTGTCTTTTTAGAAAGGCTGGAATATGTCATCACTTAAGCATTTGCAAGCAGGCAAGTGAAGACAAGATATAGGTAATGAAATTCCTTGCTTGAGGGCACCAGCTGATCACCTCTGGGGTACAAGGCAAGAATTTACCGCCCTGACGGCTGCCTGAAGAGCCCAGAGCAGATGCTGACAGGTGTTACTGGAGTGCTTGGTCTTTCCTTGAAACATAACTTGCTGCCCAAAGGTGGGATACAAGCTTCGCAGGAGGTTTCCACACCCCAGTTGCCTCTAACTTTTCCCTAGTGAGCAGCCAAGGCAAAGCTGGCACAGCAGGTACCACCACCACCTCCTGTTTGGTTTATCTGAGCCTGCCAGACATACATAGGGCTCCCCTTTGTATCTGCCAGGGTTGCTGCTCTTCTCCTAGCTCAGTCTGGCTGCTTTTTGCTTTGGTTTTGGTCAGGGAGCCGGATCCCGCTGGCACCTACATCTGTGAGTTAACTTGCCTTGTGAGAGATATGTGCTAAGTTCACATGAACCGAGCTGCTTGCTTGTGGAGGTGTGATAATACTGTCATGACTTCAGGGCAAGAACTGTCTAATTTAGAAGGTCTCATTTTTATTTAGTCAGATATCACCCGGAGCCAGCTGATGGCAGCTCCCTGCTCCTGGGCTCGGAAAGGCTTGGGTATCATTACTGGCCATGTACCCCATTTTGTGCAGTGGCTGTTGGGGTCCACACTTGCTCATAGGGACACCTGTAATAATCCTAAATAGTCTCTGGTCCTAAACAGGACTATGTGCAGGTTGAGCATGCTAGGATGTTTGCAGCCTTCAGGTGGATGAAGGAAATTCATTAAAGCAATTCCCTTGTGAGTGAAATGTGTATGTGTGTGTCTGTATGTGCATGTGTGTATGAAATAAAACATAAAGGAAGAGAAAATTTACATGAGTTTTCAGATCACTAAAAGCCAGTTTCTGGTAATCGGATTACCAGCCCAGTTGACTCAGATTCTCAGCTTCTGAAATTTATTGCTAGTTTTAACAGCTGCCACTCTTCTTATGATCAGGTTCCTGTGAGCTGGGGAAGTAAAATATGTTCTTAAAGCACTTTGCATTCCTAAAGGGGATTGAAGTAATCCTAAACCCTGTTATATTTCCATTTTTAACTGAATTAGTGAGCCTGTTAATATGTGCCGCAATTAGCCTTTTCCTTGCAAATAGACATGTTTCCAGAAGAAATCTTTTTTTTAATATGTCTATCTTCATCACTATTAGGAAACCATTTTCTCTACATTAATTACATGTGCATTTAAATTCCATTTTGAATGGGCTTCACCAGTCTGAGACCCTTGAAGCACAGCTACTTCTGAGGAGAAAGCACCCATAAAAACTATTCAGTCCATTGCAGGGTATTGATAGGGAAGAAAATTCTGTTGAGGGTCTTGAGGGTTTATGCCTGTTCTTGCAAGAATTTTTATAGGATATTTATGTCTATTTGGAATTAATATTTTCTAAGGCTGTCTATAACAGAACATTCCATGCAAACCTGGAGGTTTCAGTTTATCTGTTCTGGCTGCTTTCTAAAACGGAACCATGTCCTTCTAATTCTAGTACTTACGGTAAGTCTGAGTTTATGTACAAAAGCATTGCTAAGTTCTTTGGTTAGGTATCAATCATTTTATTTTTACCAAAGGAAAATGCAGAACTCCCTGTTTCTAAAGTATTTCTTTATGCACTGTTTTTTTAGTACAAGTTGTATATCAATTCCAGAGAATTTACTTGTACCATTTTTTAAGTGAGGTGAGTGATTGGTGTGACTGATGCAACTCATGTGGACTTCTTCCTTGCTGTCTTGCAGGAAGAAACAGGGCATAGAATCCTCTCCTTTCTGTATGTGGAGATGCTTGGTCAGTCAGCTGCACAGGAAAGCTATTGTTTTATAGATTCTTATAGTACCTTGATCTGTCATCCTTTTCTAATAGCTGTCTGACAACTTACACTTAATGAGCCTTACAAGGCAATACCAAAATGAGTATGGCTGCTGTCTCATCCTTTGAACAGCATCCAGACCACTATGAAGAAGTGTTGTAGTTTAATCCTGGTAGGCAGCTAAGCCCCAAGCAGCCACTGTCTCATTCCTCACCAGTGGGATGGGGGAAAGAATTGGAAGGGTAAAAGTGAGAAAACTCACGGGCTGAGATAACAACGGTTTAATAGGTAAAGCAAAAGCCACGCATGCAAGCAAAGCAAAACAAGGAATTCATTCACCACTTCCCATGGGCAGGCAGGTGTTCAGCCATCTCCAGGAAAGCAGGGCTCCATCATGTGTAACCGTTACTTGGGAAGACAAACGCCATCACTCCAAATGTCTCCCCCTTCCTCCTTCTTCCCCCAGCTTTTATTGCTGAGCATGATGTCGTATGGTCTGGAATATCCCTTGGGTCAGTTGGGGTCAGCTGTCCCAGCTGTGTCCCCTCCCAACTTCTTGTACACCCCCAGCCTGCTCACTGGTGGGGTGAGGTGAGAAGCTGAAAACGCCTTGACACTGTACAAGCACTTCTCAGTAAAAGCTAAAACATCCCTGTGTTACCAACACCGTTTTCATCATAAATCCAAAACATAGCACCATACAAGCTACTATGAAGAAAATGAACTCTATCCCAGTCCAAACCAGTACGACAAGAAGATTCAAACATAGCTGCAAAGAAGAATTGTCACTGTCTGAATGGATGCAAGCTGGCTCTGCTTTTGTAACAGAATAGCAAAGCTTATCTAGCTGACCTGGCTATTGTGTCTGGCAGTGAGAGATAAGATTAGATAAGGCCCAGAGTATGAGCACCCCACTTGCTTATTAAAATTCCCTTTTCTTCAACATGGTGTTTCAAATGCTGAAGAAAAATATTTGTTTGGAAAACTAGTTAAGTAGAATTAAGTGGTCCCAAAAGTGAAAATACGAAGTCCAGCAGGACCCCTAGAGCAACAAGGACTTGCAGTCTACAGATGCCAAAAAGGAAGAAGTTCTGTAAGCCTCAGGAAGTACCTCACAGTGGTACTTTGCTCTTGCTGTTTATTTAGAGAAAGCTGTTATTTGCCTTTTTGGTGGCACAATTAAAAACTCAGAGGGTCTGTACAGGTATGGAGAAAAAAGGATTTCTGAAGCAAGTTTGAGACAGGTCAGACATATGACCAACCACTTGAGTCATGATTAGTCAGAGACCAGAAGGGGAAGGAGACGAAACAATCTTTAGCACTTTGATATATCCACTACCAGATATACAAATGTTATCTTTTTTCTCCACTCAAAAAAAATCTTCAGTAATTTTCAAAAAAAAATGTGTAAATTTACTATCTTGGAACACTTTGTGAATTCCCAGCAGAGAGATCATAGAATGGTTTGGGTTGGAAGGGACCTTAAAGATCATCTAGTTCCAACCCCCCTGCAATGTGCAGGGACACCTTTCACCAGATCAGGTTACTCAAAGCCCCTTCCAGCCTGGCCTTGAACACTTCCAGGGATGGGGCACCCACAACTTCTCTAGGCAATCTGGCCCAGTGTCTCACCACCCTCATCATAAAAAATTTCTTCCTTATGTCCAATCTAAATCTACCCTCTTTCAGCTTAAAGCTGTTGCACCTTGTCTTGTTAGAGCCTGGTAAAAAGTCTTTTTCCATCTTTCTTATAAGTCCCCTTTATATATTGAAAGGTCACAATGAGGTGTCCTCAGAGCCTTCTCTTCTCCAGGCTAAGCAACCCCAGAGATGGTGGCTCTGTGCCCGTGGTGCAGAGAAATGGAGTATGATAGTGTCTTTGCAGGTGGAGACATTAGAGTCTTGCCTAGGGAAGCAAAATGAATGGGCTGGGGGTTTTCACATACTGAGCAAGACAAGCACACTTGCTCCTGCCTAGAGCCTAGTTCTGAGATCCCTAGGTGGGGATGGTCCTTTCTTTCACCCCAGATCCTGGTCCTATGCTGAAAAAGACTGCCTAACCTCCTATGCAGATATAGACTGTGGGATTGTTCCAGGCAACATGCTCCTTAAGGACTGGCTACAAACCCAGATCAAAACATCTGCATCCATTCAGAATGTGCCCAGTATCAGCTACGTGAGGCACACAGATCTGTGGGGAGAAGATTGCTCTGCTGTTGCTTCCTTGTGGCACTGGGAAGTACACAGTGATTCCCTTCAGAATACCTTGTTAGGACAGAAAGAGCATTTTTGAACAGTTATTTGTGAGCCAGCCCTCCTTTGGTCTGTTTGCATGGGAGACACATGGCTGTATTGAAAGGAGTCTGAACGGGATTTATTTATTCATGTGGTCTCTGAGAGGATCGGTAGGTATCTCCTACATCGAGCCACTGAGGACTTGTCCTGTCACATTGTCTGAATCAAAACTCAGCTGCTAAACCTGCATGACATCAATAACCTTAGTGAAGCCTTGTTGGCTTTGATGGAGCAAGTGGACATGACATCAGATGCCAAGGATTTGCTTGTCATCTCCATTGTAGCTTCACTTTGGGATACTTGCTGGGCTACAGAAATCTGTCACAGACTAATCTGCTTGGGATGTCAAGGAAGCCAAAGCTGAAGCCTTGATGTATGAATCTTCTGTGCTGATAACTCTCTGCTGAGCTTTGATGAATGCATAAAGAGTTGGCAGATGAGTGGAGCTTTTGATTAACTGTGCTAGTCTATGCACACTCAAGCTTCAGTGAGATTGTATATTGTCAGCCTGCTGTCTCCTGTGTGCTGAATTCTCATTTAAGCTTTTGTATTTAACTAGAAATTCTGATTTCTCTTTCACTATGGAGTTTAAAATGAAGTTCAAATCAGACATAATTTACAGCATTATAAAGACTGTGTAATATGTTCTGTCTCTGTAAGTAGCTTTAAGATGGAATTACCTTTAATGTTTATAACTTCTTGTATTCACATTTGCATTAATGCATTTTCCTTAACAAGATAAAAATATTTCTCCACCGAGCACATCCATATGGAGTTGTGGTTATGAATTTTTTTGTCCCAGGTATCAAGTTCCTCCATTTCTGCAAAAAAGAAGTTAACTTCTGCTTTTTATAGGGCAACTTGAATGTAATTGAATCATCCAGACACAGATGAAGACTTAACAATTGCTAGGAAGATCAGAATTTAGATCACAACATGCAAAGAAGAATAGATGCATCCTGAGCAAGGTGAACAAATATACAGCAAATTATGTACTCCCAAACCTATAAGAGAAGAGAAACAGTGCATCCTGCTCTTCTTGTAATAATGCTGTTTACTAAAGCAGTGCCTAGACAGCCACCAAGATGAGGAACCATTATCCTAATCATGGACAAACATAATAGGTTGTACAATTTCTGTTCTGCTTTGCTTGTGTACTGAAAGCAGAGTGAGGCTGTAGGAACGAGGACAGACATGTAATATAGAAATAGTCAACATTGCAAGGTGCAAATATACCTCCAAGTTGCCTTGCTGGGCTTTATGTTTTCATTTTGTGGGTTTTGGTTTTGTTATCCTAAATATTGGACCTGTTCTTACAGTCCTTTTAGTTTTCATCAAGTTTCCATTCAGTCAGTGTGTCAGACTATCTGCTGGTGAAAACTAGCCTGGCTTAACTATGGCGCTTTCCTGATTTCTATTAGCTGGAGTACAGCTCAGTACATTGTACAGAGACTTTTCAGAGCCAGCATCAGATCTCATTTTTGTATAATTGTGTTGACTATAGGAGTTAATCCAATTTACAACCATGCAGGTGAGATGGCACCCTGTCTCTGACCCATGAGCTTATACCTCTTTATACTTGACCTCAGCTTGTCCCTATGATTGCAGTAAAGCATTTGCCTGACGAAGAACTATATGGCCTCATCTGCTGTATTCTTATGTACAGTCTCCCTACCTACTATCTGTTTTCTCCAATAAAATCACTATGGAGCATTAACTCAGTAGTATGTGTTATTTAATAATTATTATATATTACAATTGTTCAATAATTGTAATATATTATCTCACTGCTCTGTCTTGAGACCTCTCTGTTGGTGTCAGGGATGTTCTGTTTGTAGGAATGCCATCTCTTTCAATTATTATTTGTGTACAGGAATCCTCTAATCTATTTTTTTAGTTCAGTTAAACAGAGCATAGAATCTAACTCAATACAACATAAAACATCACAATAGAGCAATTTGTTAAGGCAAGTCATCTTCATGGTATGATACTCCTGGAAAACAAGGGACAAGCCAGGGGATAGCAGGCACTGGGGTTTACCTGCCATGTTTTGCATTTCTCAATGAACACGTTTCAGAGAAGCCTCTCAGCCTCTTTTTACTCCTTTTTATTATGATGGGTAATGGTAGCACTTATTGCCTCCACCCTTTCCTGTTTCTAAGCCATGCAGGACTCCAGTCAAAAGTTATGGTCTGTGTGTGCTGGGGGTTTGCTGCTGGTGTGGTTCTGCAGCCTGATGTATTGACGATGTTTAAATATGAGTGTTTACAGCCTCTGTACATCCTGTCAGCTGTTCTTTCTGCAGAAATCCCCAAGAGGTCTTTAGGAAGAATTGGTCACAACTGAAGGGTTTTGAAAACAGAATTTCCACTGTCCTTTATAGGGACAGTGCCAATTACCACTATTTCTGGCAGAATGCCCCTCTGTGCACAACAGAACCAGGAGAAACCAATGAAGTGTGGCTGAAATCTTTCTTTTATTGCAATGGGGATCTCCTAAGTTTTGAGATAGATGTGAGGAATTAAAGAAAATACATTCCAAAGCCAGTTCATTTTATCGATGTTGGGATTAAAAAGACATTAAAAGGTCTGTCTTCTACTACCAAAGCTTGATATGCATGATCCATCTGCTTTAACAGTCACCTGTCTCTACTGAAAGGTGTGTGAATGATTAAAAGGTACAGAAAAGACAGTGAAAAAAGGAAAAAGAGGAAAAATCCCACACACTTTGAGCTAACAATGGCTCTAGTTCGCTGCTTTTGAACATTTCCGGTACAGCAGTCTTCAGCGATTTTTAAGGTGTATTTCAGGGTGCATCCTCCCATACTTGGGGACCCTGTGCTCTGGTAGCAGCTTTCTTAGCTGGTGATCGTCTTTTCCTACCTTTCTCATTTTAAGTTATACCATCTACTTGAAATGTCATCCCTTTTTATAGGGTTTCAAATAATTTGGGTATTTGTCTACTTAAAGTGTCTCTTCAAATTCTGTGATTTTATACTTTAATTATCTATTTAAAAAAGAAAAAAACATTAGAAGACTACATTTTTCTACAGTCCCTAGTACTTTGGTTACTTTGTTCAACACACTTTTAAGAGGCCGTTTTTTTCATAAGCACTCACTTTCTTGGAGCAGCAGTCCCCTCAAAAGTGTCTTGGTTGAATTAGTAAATGACATATTGATCACCATGGACGTGATGCATTTTATATAAATTATTGCTCTCAAAGTAAGGTGTCAAGACATCACAGCTGGCCATTTAGGCTTTATCTAAAGCACTTGGAGAGAAAGAGGCATCTCTTTTCAGATTGTAAAAAAGGCCTTTTACTGAAAACTTCTTGGAGGAAAATGTTTGTAAGTTCAAGAGATGGTTCATTCCACCTACCTTACATACTAATTTTAGCACAGGATGAAAGGACTGCTACATCTTCACTTTAAAAAAAAAATTAGAGCTGGAAAATGCAGGTGAGCGGAATGCAGTCACAGGGAGTGTTTTATGATAGCTGGTGCCAAAGCAAGCTGCCCTGCCACCGCTCCCAGGAGGCCAGGGGATGTGGGGCAAGGCTCTCAGGACCGACAGCTACAGCAGGATTTTAGGTCACATCTTGACAGCTGAGGGTGACTTGCCAGGACAAGTGAAAGCCATACCTAGTCCCAGTTTGGACCAGCTAACTTGGTTGGAAAACACTCAAATACAGATGAGAGTAATTTTGTGTAGAGAGGAATACCCTGGTATTACTCTCAAGTAAAAGCCTGTGTCAACACTGCAGCAAAAACATGGGAGATCTGGGGTTTGCTGAGTACCAAATCCTCATGAAATCCTTAAAAGCAGAAGGTGGGATTTTTCATAAGCTTCATAACTCCAAAGGATTAGTGAGCCTGAGGCACTTCTGAAGCCCCATTCATAATTATAAAAATATCACATCCCATATTCTGAATTCTGAAGGGAAATGTTAGTGTCTGTGGTTTCAGGATTGTCTCCTGTACTTTGTTCTGTGGACACAGCTATTTTACTAACTGAATTTGAAATTTCTAATAGTCTTCTTTTTTGTCTGAAAATATATATTTTTTTATATTTCTGTTCTAGCACCTCGAACAGACCCAAAATACTGTAGTAATCTGTAGGAATGAAATAGTATGAAAAAAACAGGGCACATGCCCTAACAAATACAGTGAATACAACCTATCTCCTATCATAAGCCTGTTTCTCTGCACTGTGCTACTCATGCTAGTATAGTCTGAGCAAAGAGTTCAAAGCACCACATGCTTTGGAGTCATAAGCAGGTAGACAATTTATCCAGAAGGGATCTAAAATTGTAGTCACATTTTGGAGGAAAGACTATGATATGTACATTCAGAGTGTCCAGACTCTGCAAACCAAATTCTCTAATGACAGAAATGGGTCCCTGAAGTCCACAAAAAATGTACTCATGTGTCTTGGGTTAAATCAAATCTTTCTTTACAAAGCAAATTAATTTTCTTGACATATTATTTTAGTGTTAACTGCTTGAAGACACTATTTCGAGATTGGATAATATGTAAAAGAAACTGAATTAGGCTCATCCTAGATGTTTCATTTAATTTATTTTGGTATCCTTTTAGATATGAAGAAATATGTTTAAATTTCAAAACAGAAAATTCCTTTGAACTGAAGAATAAAATCTTTTGTATTGCAGCTGTCTTAAAGGGACACTTTAAAGTGTTAAAAAACCTTTTTTAATCTTTGGGACTGGTTTCAATGTACTTTCCTTCTCAGGAGCATTTTGATTCTAATGAATCATCACTTTCCAATGAAAACAAAAAATCAGCATAAATTTCTTAATCAGCCCCATGAAAAAAAACCCCAGCCAATAAGTTCTGCTGTTCACCACAGCCATGGCCCCCACTGCACAGAGCTGTTTAACGTTAAATGACTTCAGTGAGGCATTTTGTCAGCTGGTGTGAACCAGTACATTTTCCCTGAAGACAACAGAGACACATCGATTTACAGTTGCTGGGAGTGTCCATGTACATTTTCCAACTTTTCCATGGCACTTTGCTAGATCCACCCCTTCTGGTGATTTATGTGAATGATGCTCCCCTAGACAGGTCTTCAAGGTGCATAATGGAATATAGCTGACAAATAATTTCTGTGTTAAGAGATCTACTGTAAAATCTCACATGGATTAAACAGCCCACAGAATGGGCCAGGCCAAAGATCCACCTCCCAGTCCTCCCCTGTCTCCAGCAACAACCAGCAGCAGATGCTTTAAGCTGAGAGCAAAGATGGTCGGTCCTTCAACAGATGTCTCTCTCCCTTCTTGGCCTTCCAAGAAAACCACCACAAGGATCTTCCTCTGCTTTGGAAATGCCTTCTGTAATGTTAAAAACAGATAATGCATAATATGCTAAGGAAACAGATAAAATGTTTTTTGCAGTTCTTGCAGAAAACATACCTCCCACCTATCCTTATTCTCTGTTAATCCATTTCTGTTCTGTTAAAAGATTGGAGCCTGGCAACAGTGGGAAAAGGTGTCTGCCTGCTCTGGGCAGCTGGAACCACTGGGGCGTGGAGGGGACCTTCCACCTTGGAAACAATCAGATCTTTGTAGTTGAAGGGACCTGGAGAATGGGGCAAAGAAAGCAGACAGAGGTCAGGGACCCTGCTACACCACCAGAAACTGGGTGGCCTCTGTAAAGAGCAAAGGGCAAAGCCCAGGCCTCTGGATTTGAAGGAAAGTAAATTTTCTTGAGAGGTCCAGAGAGGACTGTGCGGTGCTATTGCAAAATAATTAAGAACTTAAAGTTTCTTTTATCCTGAGTATTTCTGCAGAAAAAATAAGAATTTCTCTGCAAAACATCTACCTCTGAAGCAGTTCCATCTGTAGGTGGGAATGAAATATGATCTATTTAAAAATAACTTTTTAAAATGAAAAAATATTTTAAAGATAAATTTAAAGCCAACATTGCTTTAAAGTAAAATTGCAAAAATAAGAAAGTATTGGCTTAATGGAACTTGGCTAACTCCCTTCATCTAATGAAGGTGATGGGCAACCTAATGTTATGATATTTGGTTTATCTTGTCAATGAAGGAGCACTGGGATAGTGCTGTTCAACAGGATGTGAACCTTGTGGGAAGCAATTTACTTGAGTATGTGGACATCAAATGAAATAAAAAGATGATATGGTGGTGCCTGAAACATTGTGACCACCTAATCATTAAAAAAAAAAAAAAGAGGAAAAAGATAGTTCAGAATTCAGAAAAACTTGGCAAAATATGTTGAAGATGATTAGATGGAAAATAACTTTTTTTCTATCAAGAGACTCTGAAAGACTGTTATTGTTTTGTTCAGGAGGGAATTATTAAAAGGGGATATCATAAACATGTATAAAGTAGAGAATCTAGAAAGAAAAATCCAGTTTCTCACAAGTATCTCTTGGGCTCAAAATTTCAGACAACTCAAAGAAGGTTTGTACATATATACATATGCATTACAGGAATATTCAGGGATATAGTAGTTAACATAGCGTCCCCTGGAAAGGGAATGAAATCTGCCCTTTGGAAAAACTGAGACAACCTTTAGTCTGTAGGAAAGAGAAGGAAACTTAAACAGCTTTACTGTACTGCTTTTGCCTGTTGCTGGGTACACTACCATTTTTTTGGTAGTATTTGATAGTGGCCACTGGCCAACAGTGGTGGCATACTGGATCAGTTGGCACATAGTCCTGATCTAAACCAGCAATTTTCACCTTCTATTCAAGATCTGATTGGGTGCTTCCTAAATTTGACTTATCTTTGCATTATTCTGCTGCACAAGTATTTTCTGTATTGGAAGGCATACAATTTTTTATCAAGTTGATATTTTTAAACTATGGATTAAATTCGACTCTTCAGAGCATCTGGCATGATACCAGTGGCTGACTAGGTCTTCAGACTGCAATTGCATCAGATTCAAGTAATGAAGCACTCTCTAGTATTTCTCAAGAAGCATGGCAGATTTATTATTTGGGATTCTTCAATTATTTTTAATTTTTTTCCATTTCATTTTTAGATTTCTTTTTACTCAATTTTATGTTGTTTTACCATCAACTTTTTACTGGTTTGTTAATTGCCTGTTTCACTTGCTTTTTGGAAGTCTGCATCAACTTTCTTGTACTTCAGTTAAGGCTGGTTTCCAGTTTCACCAGTTCCAACGTTTTTATTTCCATCCAATGAAAGAGAATGAATTAAATGAATAGTAGAATAAAATATATTTCAAACATCTAGTTTAAGCTATTTAGAAATGAGCTTTACAGCGATTAATTACATTGGAATCACAGACACATGACAGGGTAATTTTGACTTGCCTGTGGCAATACAAATTTCACATCTCATCAGCTCACTCCTAGAAGCAGCTTTGTGCTAGGAAGTGATCAGCTTGAAAGCTTCAGGTCTCTTCCTTGTTACTTCAGGAGTCCATGAGGAAGTGCAGTCAGGGTACTTTTATTCATATTAATTCCTATGATTATGTTGTTGCTGCTCCAGGCGATCCCTAGAAGCAGGTGTGATACAGTCTATTCTTTTATATGAACTGGATCATAACTGCCAAGATAAAAGATTCTTCATTCTCCCCTAACACTTATTTCAGTTAAGTTTTCCCTTATTTTAACTTACCTTAATGGCCAACCAGATATCAGATGAGTCAGTGAAAGAAAAGAAGGAAGGAAGGAAGGAAGGAATCGAACAAACACATTCATCTCCATTCTTACTGTTAATATGCCTTTGCACCAATTATTTGACAAAGCAGCAGTATCTGCAAAGTAAATATTGGTTGTTTACCTCTTTGCCACCTTTCAGGATGATAAATTATTCAGCATTTGAGAGAGTAGCACAGGGCACGCAGGTTAAGAGATAACCTACCCTTGGGGACAGCATACCTGAATGTAGTAAAAGCAACAAAATTAATGCAGACTTCTCCTTGAAGAAGTATGCTGTCGTACTGAAGAGTGACAGCAAATATCCTGGCCTGTGATTCCTGCTCTGGTAAAAATCAAGTAGGAAATAGAGATCCTTGGCTGTTGTAAAATGGTACAACACTACTCCCTCTCTCCCTCTCTCTCTCTCAAGCTTTTTGTTGTACAGCTTGGTTCCTTTTCCCAACTTCTCCCACACTGTGCAAATCCCTGTACACTGTATCAAATTATTTTCCTGACTCCATCAATGTTTAACGCTTTTTTAAAAGTTAGCCAATGGTTCCTCTAAAATATGACAAAAAACCGTGCTGACCTTTCTTGATTTTAAAATAGTTGAGTATCAAATTTTATTGGTTTACAATTTCAGTAAGTTTTGCTTTATGGAGGACTGTTAAAAAAAGTGAACTCTTCATTCCCCTAGAACCACGGCCCACTTAAATGATGGGTTAGACATTATACTGAGTAGTGAGGCAACATTATGCTTGAGTTCCTTGAGTTCCTTTAGGACTTTTGGATGAGGACCATCTGGCCCTGACAACTTGTTACTTACTAGTCATTTTCTCAGTTTCTTCTAAAACTTCTTATTTTGCCAGGTCAATTTAAGATGATCCTTAAGGCTCATCCCTTACTTAAAAAAAAAAAAAAAAGAGAGAGAGAGAGGGAGATAAATCAGTGTGGGAACCTCCCTCAGCTTTTCTGAAATGAATATTGATGTAAGGAATTTAGATTTGTGTTGTGGTCTTATCTTCCCTGAGTACTCCTTTTACACTTCAGTCATCTAATAACTCAACACTCTCCTTGGCAGGTGTCCTGCTTCTGATGTGTTCAGAACATTTATTTTTGGTTTTATGCCTTAAGTGAGGTTCATTTAAATTGTTTTTGGTCTGGCCTATTATGGTTTTACATTTCATTCATCTGTTTGTTTATTCTATGAACTGCTTCATTTTCCATTGACTTACCCTGAACTTGTTGATAGCTTATGAGGCAGCAGTAAAACTGAAGGACTTGCAGGTCATTTCTATATGGAGCACAAAGTAGAAAGAGCAGAGTGACATTATTTTCTTACTGTAATTTATACACTTTTCTTGGAACAATGAACATGTAACTAATCCACCGTTCTTTGGTTCAGTGATAGAAGCATAGTATAATGCAGGTTGGAGGGGACCCTGGGAGGTCCCCAATAGCAGGGTCAGCTCTGAGCTCAGAACAGATTGCTCAGGATTTTATCCAGTCAAGTGTGGCAACTTCACAACTTCTCTGGGCAACCTGTGCCGTTGCCTGACTGTCCTCATGGTGAAAATATTTTTCCTTATGTACAGTTATAACATCCCCTGTCATCCTGCCATGGAACTTGATAGCCTCCTTGTAGGCAATGGCAAGCTGCTAGTAAGTGTCTCCCAGCAAAGCTGTCTCTTCTTCAGGCTGAACGAGTCCGGTTCCTTAAGCTTCTCCCCATAAGGCAGGTGTTCCAGTCCCTTGAGCCTCTCGGTGGCCTCCACTGAACTGTCTCAAGTTTTCCAATGTCTTTCTTGTAGTGGAGGACTCAGAACTGTCCAGTCGTTTTTGAGCTAAGCATTCCTCTCTTGCCTCTGCCAGCTGCTGGCTCATGCCACGCTCTCTCAACACTCAAACACAATTTTTGGTGTCTGAATGCTGTTTGCAGCTTCTAAGTATTCCACAATCTTAGCCAAAATGAGCCATGGAATCTATGGCTATGTCTCAGCTAGGGGAGCTAGGAGTGTGCCCAAGTTACCTTGTCGACATTCCCTTGCAATGAGAGAAATGGGTTGTGCACCAGGCACCCTCTTGCATCCTGAATTCTACAGAAAAGAGTAGGGAACATGGACAGTGGGTTGCCATATGATGTAGCTTAGTGGGTAAGTGTAGGTACTACCCATATGATGCGAAAGGCAGTGTGCAGCTGCTGAAAGTACAACTCCAAAAGGACTAATGAAGAAGTCAAAATAGGATGTTAGCTACTTACTAATACCCTTATAACGCTTTGAGAAGCAGTCATGGCATTGTTTGCTGTCTTTATTTAAAAATTTTGATCATAGCTTTAAGGTGTGACTACCAAAGTGAAGTGCCTTCCCTAGACAAATCCTACTGATGAGTTCGTTTCCCTTTTATTCTGAAGGGCACAAAAGCAATGATCACATTTACTTAGGGGCTCAGTTCCTGCTGCTGATACTTCATGCAACTCTGACTACAAGAGGAATTATCTGTGTGAGAGGATCTTTCTTTAGTGCAAATGTAATTTTCAACAACAAATTATGGCATTTAACCTCAGATGCCAAAAGGAGAAGTGCAATCTCTCCTTCCCATGGACAGCCTGCGAGGACAGTGCTTCAGGAAGCCCAATGAACTTACTCCTAGAGAAAGGGCTTGAGAGAAAATTTTCTTGATCCTCTACAAAGAGGAGAAAGAAAAACTGGAAGCAAAAGGTTAGAAAAGAATAAGAGGTAGTTTCATGTAGATGATACTGGAACACAATTGGCCAGTGTTTCTTTTCATTTAAACTCCATCGAAACAGTAACAGATCACAGTGCTCTTTATGATAGATACGACTTTTACTCCTTCACATCTTTTTGCATCCCAGCCCCTCCTTAACTCATCAGGAGAATTCTTCCCAGCGTTGATGTAACCATGAGTGAAACTCCTCTTGCAGGGGACATAGGCTGGATGTCCCAGTGTGTTACATTGTGTTCAAACCGATGAACAAAAACTGTTTCTGGATAGATGAAAATCAAGTATGCTCTTAAAAAGGACATTTTGTGTTTTCCCAATGCCTGACAGTTCCTTCCAATGAAGAAAGTTCACACTGAAAAAAACTCAACTACAAACATTTTTTTCTTGAGGATACTTTGAAAATGCTGAAATTATAGTAAATATAGGCTGGATCTTGACTTCCAGTTTTCTGGCTTTTTCTCTGACATGATTTGCAGAAGTTATTTTTATAGATACTAACTATTAGAGAGAGTTACACAAACTATATATAACTAAACTGCTGTCTTCACAGCATCAGTGAGGTGTTTGCTGTATCTTTATTGTGTTGGAAATATACTGGAATCCAAACATCCTTTTAAATTCTAGATTACAAAGTTTTCATCTCATTTTTTCATATACAATTTTTTTACAAAAAACATAAGCAAAATATTTTAAAGCCAACTGACTAAGAACAAGATGGAGTGGACAGGGTAGTATCAGTAAACAATATTGGGATTTTTCACTCATTTCATCCTTACTGGAACCCAAAGGATAGAAACATCACTTCAGAGACCTACGTACAATGAACTGGAAGGCTCAGTATTTACTGGATACTTGTCTTCCCTAAAATGGGTTTCCTGTTCTCACATCACAGTGATCCTGATACTGGTAGCTTAAATGGCTCCTCTTTGTTTCTAACCATTTCACAGGATTATACAATCGCAGAACAGCTGAGGTTGGAGAGCACCTCTGGAGATCATCTAGTCTTACCCCACTTCTCAAAGCACGGTCATCTAGAGCAAGTTGCTAAGGACTGTGTCCAGTTGGGCTTTGAATATCTCCAAGAATGACACTCCACAACCTCTCTGGGCAAGCTGTGCCAGTGCTTGGTCACCCTTAAAAGTAAAGAAAAAAATTATTACATTTAAATGAGATTCCAGGCATTTCAGTTTCTGCCCATCGCCTCTTCTTCTTTCACTGTGCATTACTGAGAAGAGTCAGGCTCCATCTTCTTTACTCCCCCCTCAGATATTTATACACACTGATACAAGCCTCCTGAACCTTCTCTTCTCCAGGCTGAACAGTCTCAGCTCTTGCAGCCTCTCCTTCTATGTCAGATGCTCCAGTCCCTTAATTACCTTCATGGCCCTTCTCTGGACTCACTCCAGCATGTCCATGTCTCTCTTGTAGTGGGCAGCCCAGCACCGGACCCAGCACTCCAGATGTGTCTCACCAATGCTGAGCAGAGAATGATCACCTCCCTTGACCTGCTGGCTACGCTCTGCTTGATGCAGCCCAGGAAGCTGTCGGCCTTCCATGCTGCAAGGCCATACTTCTCCTCACTGTTCCTTCTTCTCATGCAGATACTGAAGATGTACAGAAATAGCTGCAAACAGGCCAGAGTGGTCAGTCAGTGCCTTATCCACTTCCACAACCAAGGCTTCTCTAAGTATCAAGAAATTCACTTGGTGAATCACTTATTTCTAAAAAGAAATACATCACAACTAGCTATAAGCATTTTTTGAGACATAGCTGCTTATTCAGCACTGCTGATAAGAAAACTTCCTTTGGAACAGACTGTTGATGCAATGTTATATATACTATAAATTGTCCTTACCTTCGAAATCCCAGTTTTCTGTGCCAGCCTCTCACGAGGGTCTAGTCCACAGTACCATCTAGTGGCAGACGTTGATATGACCATGCCCATCACAAAAAAGCTGTTAACCTTTGACATTTCTTAGCAATCTCAGTAGAGAGAGAGAAGTGTATGAAAAGCCCTCTTATGCTTGGAAATAGTACCATGCGGGCTAGCATGAGAAGAACTCACCTTGTCAGAGACTGAGAGGAGTTAGACAGCTCTGACGATGAAATTGCCTATCCAGTATGCTTCAAAAGCATGGTTACTAACTACTTTTCTCAAAGATGACCTGTTAAGAAGATGCTTGTTTGCTGCTCTAAAAAAGTAAGTGAATCTAACAATGGGTGGAGATATGAAGAATATCTCTGAGACTTCTTTTGAAGACAACTGGGGGGAGCTTGCTTTCTCTTGAGATGCAAAGTCAGTAGTAATTTTGACACACTCTTCCTTAGAAACTGCTCCCAGTTAGAGTATACATATCTGACATTCATCTTGGGCATCTGGCTGTTGCTGTTTAGGTAACTTTGTTTACAGGATCATCAAGCTAGAATGAACACTGGACAGTATATTTACACTGTACTCAAATTATATGTGCTCTCAGCTAATTTATGTGTTGAACAAGAACACAGTAATGCAGATGGGTTTGATAACAAAAAAGTAGAATAGCAATGTATTGTAACACAGCGTGAATACCCAAATTCTTGTATTGACTAGCCACTCATACCTACAACGCCATTCTAGAATCAGCCTGTGAAAGGTTTCTAGATATTCTATCATGATTCTTTATGCATTATAAAATGTTTGAATAAATTAAAACAAATTAATTTAAATTAAAAAAAAAAAGGAAAAAACCACCCCAATCTCCACAAAGATCATACCCTAAGAACTATTCCTCAGGCAAACCGCAGTCCATATTAACAGTAATTATTGTTGTGAAGCTGTTCAAATAAGTAACACCAACTTTATTCTTTGATTTTCTAAAACACATTACTGAAAACTCTTCTGTTTGTACCAAACCCACTGAAAGTGAAAAAAAAACCCCAGTTCTGATGCTTTCTAGGCATCTTACATAAAGGTGATGAGAACGAGAAATAAGAAATCTAGCCCTTAAAGAGAGGCATTTCTTGAAACACATCAATTTAGTGAGCTCTGCTGTAAGCAGCTTCAGTGGCTGAAGTGAAAAGCAGATACAAGAAACAGTGCTGAGCTGTGCAGCCTCACACACAGGAGGTGACGAGCAGGGGTGAAGGAGGATGGCCTCTCAAGCAGCAGAGTTTCCAAGGAAGCTTCTAATACGTGAAGAACTCAAGCGCACTCACAAAGTTATACACCTTCAGAGGAGAATGCAGCGTAAGGACTCACAAAGGGTGAGCTTGTTTTCTCAGATGTGACCCACTTGTTATTTGTCTTCAGACTCTTCTACGTGTAGTTTCTTATTCACACTTTTTCTCTTCAAAGGATTAAAAATGTAAAAATTAAAAAGATTAAAAAATGTATATGTAAAATTTCATATAAGAAGTTCTAGTCCTAGTCAAGCCTGCAGATTTTTAGTATGATAACCAATATTAAATGTAATTTATGTAAACCCATTTTTGTCAATGAAAGACAGTCTATCAGTTTAAGAGCTCATATAATGATTCATAATTGTTGCTTTTGAGCATGGAGTTCGGGGTTTTTTCCCCCTTCAGCTCCAACAATTATCTAGCTGTTTTGGGAGAAATTACTGCTCTTCTGAGTGCTGTTCTCTGAAAGCTGAAATAAAGAAATGGAGGGGGGAAAGACTAATTTGCACAACCAGTTCTATTTGTACTCGGCATAACCTGCATAACTTCCCTTCCACTGCAGCATTTGGATATTAATGAAATTCTAAAAATATTCAGGAAAAAAATCTTAAATCAACTCTACAGAGTTTTCCCTTACCACTACAACCATTTGAGGTATTCTATCACAATCATAGGTCTTGTTTCTGAAAGGTAGTTTACCTCAAATAACAACAAAAAGTGAGTCTGACTCTTCAACAAACATGTATTCTTCTGTTTGGGAGCATAGCATGCTCTGTGACAGTAGACTTGCTATGAACTTGCTAAATGCACCAAACAGCATGTCTTCGATGGATGGCAGCACCAATGCCTGATGAATATTTGACTGCTATAAAGTGTAAAAAGAAGAAACTGTTCCTTTTAAAATATAAAATAAATGCATTTGTAAAAAAAAAAAAAATTTGTATTTTAAACACACTCATATATTATAGCACAATCTTCATTATTTTCAGAGGTTTTGTTATTCTTTAAAGGTTTTTTCACTTAGCAGTTTGCCTCTTTGATTTCTATTGACAACAATTTGTACTTGCTCAAGATATGCCTCTTTCTCAAGTCTTCAAAAGAGCATGTTTATAGAGTAGTAATGTGTGTTTTCTAAGATCTCTTCATAAATTTTAGTCTTACAAGTTCCTATACCCTTGAAACTGAATAGCAGAACAGACTCGTTGAAACACTAGTCAGACCACTAAGGCATTTCTGATGCTTTTATTTCTTATGTTTCCTGATTCATACTTCTGAATGGCCTATGCTTGTGATACAGCTGCACTTTGGTGGTAATAAACACTCTACAGGTCTGTCTTTTACTACCAAAAATATCATTCCTATGATATACCGTAGTAGTTATCTATAGTATCTTTCATTTAGATTACAACATTGTGTGGAAAGCAAGCACATCGTACAATGCATGCAGACAATAAATATCAAGGAACACATGAGAAATAATCTCTTTTTCCTCTTTAGGTCACCTGGGAGCCTTCCAAAACATCAGGGTGATGACTAGAGTCATGAGAAGGAAAGATTAGTGAATCAATTAGTCAAAATAATAAGTATCAAACATCCTGCTTAACACACAGTGAACATAATATACAGCTGTCAAGATTTTTGTGATGATAATATTACATCATTAAAAATCTACTAGATTTCAGCTGCCAAACTAGCTTGAGATTTACTTAAATCAGTTTTTTGTCCTGTGCTAAAAAAATAAACACATCAGACACCTAGGAAGAGAGCTCCTTTCACATTTGTAACATAGATCAGTCTAGATGAGCTCCCAAAGGACTTCTGCCCAAATAAAAATATAATTCAATGCTCTAGGTATAGCCAAACATTAAGAGGGTTATTTCATATCACTCATGGAAGGACTCAGAAAGAGCAGAGGCAAGCAGACATTTTTGGTAATGTGGAAGGGCTCTAAACCAAGAGGTGAACCAAACAAAAGGAGATTTAATCAAGCTGGCTAACAGCACTTTCTACTCACAGAAAGAAGGCACTCTGACAGAAATGCATGAATGAATGCATGTCCTGAAAACAAAACTTTTGGTGGTGTGAGTTGAGAAATATTCTGCAGTTCTAAATCTGAGGCAGTAGGAGATGATAGATACAAGAGGTAATGAACCTCCGCAGCAAAGACTGGCCAGTTCTGACGGGTTAGGATACAGACAAGTTATCAGTAAGAAATTGAATCAGTTCCTGACTCTGAAATAGAAATAAAGATCGCGTGGTAGGTCTGGAGGTGTCTCTTTTATATCTGGTTTTTGTGATAGAGTCAATATCTGTATATTAATAGAATCAGTAAAGACTTCCTAACTAAATATATAAAAAGAGGACACTTGAAACCAGCGGCTCTAAATAATATTCGTAGTTACACTTGGCAGGATGGAAGGCATCTTTGAAGCTTATGATTAGAAGAGAAAAAAAACCAACCCAAACCGAAACATGACAATCCCCTCAATGTTCTATTAATGTTTTATTTCAGGGTTTCTACAACCCATTACAGTAGCTTTTTATTTCCCGTAACAAGCAAGACTGGTCATTTAAAACCACCTACTACATTGCTGGTCTCTACTTTCTGTGCAAGGTAGGTTACAATATGATGTCTCTTTTCCAGGTATCTTTGCCCTAACATAGGTAGTTACCTGAATATATGTATTTCTCTACCTGTCCACAAAAGAGAAGCTGGAACTGGTAGGAGCCAATAGATCCCTCAGTTTGGAGAAATACGAAAGCTAAAATCCAATCTGCTTTATGGAAATGTGTTGGATCCAAAAGGGAAGGTTGCAACATGCTCTTTACATGTGCCTAAGGGAATTGAAAGCACAGTTGCCCTCAGTAAAACTTTTTTCCTCTCCCAGTGATGTTTTACCAAGAAAGCTTAGTACAACAGAATACTTTCTCTGGACAAATTACCCTCTAAATCCTCACAGAGCTTGTACACACATTTATACAAGTGCTTTCTGTTCTGTTGGAAACTTTGTCATTTTCTTCCAAAATTTTCTTTGCAGACAACTATTTCCAAATTTGCTACATTTTTATTCTTCAGTGAATCAGTCAAATGTATAAAGGAAAACAAGACAATTATCTGAAAATTATCAAGTAAATCTATTCTGCTTTTAGATAGGATTCAATTTTAAAAATGTATGTGCACTTGTATCAAATCATTTTAGGACATCTTTTTATTAGAAGAAGAACTAAAACGGGAAACTTTGCAGATAGAAGACAAAAGACCAAGTTTAAGGGATAAACAATAGAGCAGAACAGAGAAAAAGACTTTCTTCAGGAAGCTAACCTGGAGATGTGGCCAATCTTTTCTCTGCTTTCCTCCCTCCCTTAAACCACCAATGTAAAATATCAAGCAAGTGAAATACAGTCTTAATTTAAATACTACTTTAAAATAGATATAAAATCTATCAGAGATATCAATGCCAAGACATCTGTTTTGTTTGCTAAGCAAACTTAGAAAGTGTCTTTATGCTTTTGTCTTTTAAAAATATCTTCATGAGGTGACTCTGTAACTGCAGTTAAAAATCAGGCACTTTCAATTCTTATGTTGAGACTTCATCATTCTTCAGTAATGCTGCTTCCTGCTGGATTTGGGGTTTCCTGCTTCTTTTGGGGTTTTGTCCAACTGCACACCAAAGTTATGGCAGCATCCCAACATGATACATCATCAATCAATGAAATCAAACTTGAGTATCCTGCACTAAGAACAAGACTCCAGGGGTCTCTCACATCACAGACCAAAAGCATTATTATATCCCTCTGCTTATCACTTAACAACTGGGTGAGAACCTCTTTTGTTTGTCTAAGGAATTGTTTGTCTATCTTGGGGATTTATGTTCACATTCTTACTGGAATTTAGTACAGTTTCACAAAATGGGTTTTTTTCAGTAAATTCTAAATAACAACCACGATGGTAGTCTAACTGAATTTGTAACTCCACGTGAAGTTTATGAAACTCCTATTATTTACTACCAATACAAAGAAATATGATTACAAGTAAAACATCATTAAAACAGACTGAAACATTTATCCTGATTTTTATATTCAAGTAAAACATGCAATTTCAATTACAACAGGTAAGTTTTAACATTTTATTTTATTAAATAATGGAGGCATAAGAATAACAGTTCAAAAAGGATAATGAAAAAAACTGATCAAAGAAAAAATGCTGACTTTGAATTTATATTCAATATTTATGGCAAAACATGAGACTTCAGCAAGTCTGAGAAAGAAATACAGCACATTACAATCTAGAGAAACAACCCAAATTAACAGTTTGCTAAATAGTGCCATGTTAACTTTTACAATATCCCACAAAGATACAATGAAGTTCTATTTAAGTAGAATTAATTTTATATATTTAAAAAAATAAACAGGGGAATTTATAAACCATTGCTTTAAAAATGTATAAGCAATGAATCTAAAGTTTTCTTTTAATAAGAAACAACTGAGATGTTTAAATGATTCTTAACTTCAAGAGTTAAATTAATGCAGTTTCAGATTACTGATTTTTTAAAAATAAAGCAGCACCACATTGAATCCACTGGTCTTGGTTTCCTCCACAAGGTACATCAATATTTGTCACCACACGGTCTCTCTCCACGCTCGTGTAGACTGGTAAAGATATGCATTCCTCTGGAGAATATGGACCACATGCATCCTGTCAACAAACAAGCACTTAGTTATCACTTAAATAGACAACAAAACATGAAAAAGAAAAATCTCCAATGATACAGTATCTAAAGCTGGATCTTAAGATACAGTTTAGACACTGCAGCCTTGGACAGGCAACTCTTGGTCCAGGCTACAAAGGAGAAGCATTACTAACAAAGCAGAGACTTCAGAAAATTTGCTAGACTACTCCGTAATTAAGCCTCTACTTTTCTCTCCAGTTTGTTAAACTGAAAACATGAGCAAGTATGTAATAGGGCTGATCCTATGAACTACATATAAAAATCTTCTTTCAGCTAAAAACCCCCAACATTACCTGGCAAAAGCTTCCGCAAACCAGGGGCAAAAGAAGTGTTGAAGAGTTCCCAGAGGGGAGAAGGCCCCTCGGGAGCACCAGTGCTGTACTGCAGGGAGCTGCTAGCCCAGGCAGGCTGGATGCCTGGGGCAGCCAGTGCCCTTGGGAAGCCCTGCTGCCTCACCTCCTCCCTCCGGCAGTGTTACCCTGCTGCTCCTCCGGTAATGCAGCCCCCGTTCTCATCTGTGTCTGGGATACTTCAGGAACTGCGCCAAAAAAACCCTTACCCCACACTTTCCAGGCTACCATCTGGAATTAAACAATGATTTCTAACATCAGTGAATCCAAATATAAAAATTGTTCTCTGATACAGAGAGAGCTACTATACCTTACATTAGAGTCTCACAGGGCCCCCACTTAATGTAGGATATTAAGAGGAACCCAGAAGTAGTAACCACAATTTAGTTAGTCCAGGACTTAAAACAAACAAACAAAAAAAGCCTAAATTCCCTAGTCCTTTCCATATACTTCTAGCACTTCAAGACATACAAGCATATGTAAGAAGTTACATTATTAGTTAAAAAAGAAGCATGTTTGATGACTTTTTGATTTATTTTTTTTTAAATGCCTTTCAATAATATTGATCACAGTTGCAGTTGCGGTTCTGTGGCACTTCTGGAAAACAGGCCACTTCCATTAAGCATCTAAATAGGAAATTATCAGCTTAACTTTAAGCATTCAGATTTGAACTGCGTGCTTTCAACTTCTGGCTGAATTAATTTATAACTAGTATTCTCCTATATATGTACTTTCCTACCGCACAGCATTAGCAGTACCAATATTACAAAGATTACAACTATATTGTAAACACTACTTGGGGAAGGACCTTGGTTGGAGTCATGGCTTTACCGCTCAGTCTGTATCCTGATGAGCAAGCAATGCTCTTCTCTCAGAACAGTCGCAGCTCCTCTCCGCTTTCTGTACTATAAACTGTGTGCGCCTTCAATGCAGTTTCCTCCTAGGGCTTTGCACAGGGCATTGTCCTATGCATGACTACAGAACTGAGCTCAAAGACTCAGTCTAGACTTCCTACAGCATGTAATTTGGGTTTCAACCCATGATGTATTTATTTAGTGTAAATAATTCAGGGTTTGATTCAATTGATATATATTAAGCATGTTTTCTGTCATACTCAAAATCTCCTTTCCTGTCAACAGGAAAAATGTCAGAAGACTTTCAGGAACCAAATAACAAAGCAGCACTCTCATCAGAAAGGAATTTGAAACAAAAATTAGGGTCTTTTTAATGTAAATCACATCAAATGTGAGTTAGTGAAGCTCCAATATTAGAAAATAACTAAAAACAGGAAAAAAGGAAACATGCAAACAATAACTATTTCAATCACTTTGCCTTGCATGTCAAGTGTAAGCCATTTCTAAAGAATTTTGTTGTTCCTTTTGAAAATCAACTTCTTGTATCTTTTGAACATCAGTGTTTAAATCCTTACAAAAGGTCTGTGCACTATAAGAGTTCTATAGAATAACATAATAATAAGAAGCTGGTCAGAAGAACTCAGCTGTTTTCAGAAGGATTATACTTACCACAATTACCCCTTGGTTAACACTACTGAAGAAGACAAAACACTGGCCAGTCTGAGAGTAAAATGCTAATCGGAGAATTTAAGTTTTGCCAAAGCTGGGAGGCCAAAAGTTGCCCAGTTTGCCTTCAAAGACCTCTTTTTACACCTTTTTGGGTCAAAATAGCTGTTCTCGTGCCTTTCTCAATCCCACTGATGTTTTAAGGAATTACATTATTCGAGGGTTAAAACCATCCTGTGAAAGTCTTTTTGAACCACAAATCCTTATGTCCTTGGCTTACACACAGTCTCTGTCTAGACTGCCTCACGCACAGTTCCATCCTGCTTAGTGACACCCTTCACAGCTTGGGATCTATCAGTGAATTAAAACTGGAAAGGACCTTCACAGTTTAATGAGAATAAGCTACTAAAGCTCAAAATACTCCATTTTGAGCACTGCAGCATTTTGAGGGAGGTCTCCCAGAGAAATCCTGTAAGCTATTTTTTTTTTTTTGAGAGAGAGTTCATTTTATTTTAGTTTGGTTGAAAATGACCTCAAAGCATTGCATTATAAATATACAGATTTTTGCACATTAGATTTCATAAGAGGTATTTATGGGGAAAAGAAAACAAATTCAAAACCTAAGAATCCTAAGATAATATGTTCTACTTCATGCACTCTTCTCCTAAGGACAGGATAATGAGACAAGAGGAAGCGCATAATATCCCGAGTCTGCCTTGGTTTCTGAGCACAGTGTTTGATTGTGGTCAATTTTTACAGTGAAGCCCACAGCAAAACAACTTAAGGGCAGAGCAATTCAGAAATGCTCTCCTTAGAGATACTTTATATCTAAAATCTGGGCAGTTGACAAGTTTTGGCCTGTGTTTTAAAAGAATTATATTTTTTTCCAACACTAAGACTTCAGTTGCTATTCATTTCAAATATGAGGTACATTGGAAGAAGTTTAATTCACTGATTATTGAACTATCTCACTTTTATGTTTTATAGATAAAGCTCTCTGCTGATGTCACATATTACTTCTGGATCTTATTTTTGAAGTTTAAAGAATATAGACAGTTATTCAGAAAAACACTTAAGCATCTGTTTTATCTCTAACACAAGATGAATGGTTTTCAGAACAGAGGGTTACTTACAATCCTCATTTTCAGAGTGCATAAGATAAACATTTGGTGTTACCATGTAAAACTATGTATATTACCATCCCCCCCCCACCACCACTGCGTGTATATATTAAGATGTCTGGCAATTCCATATTTATCCTATGCATCACCTTTCAAGTAAATTAGAAATCTGTTTATTTCTCTGAACAAAAAAACCCTTGTAAACTACTAAAGAACTGAAAATCTTTCACTGGTCAACTTTGTAACAGGTTTTGTGGCGTTTCGTTTTGTTTTTTTTTAACTTTCAATATTTTCTTTCCCATCAAAGCTGGGAGCAGTAGTGCAGATGATGGCTAGTATTTACTTGTGTGTTCAAAGTCTAAATCATGACCATTATACTTCTAATGCTGTACTATAATATAATGCTATACTTCCTTTGCTGGGAATAACAATGAGGAAAAAAAAAAAAAGTTGGGATACAGTAGTGTGTTAGCAACGGAGCTCCTTGCACAATATCTATCACAATATACCACAAATCTCATCATCGCCATAATTTATAATTAATAAACTCAATTCTAACTGAAGTTTCAACTACTTGGGTCCAGTGAACTTTTTTCTTTAACATTCTTCTAACCAAACCTAGGCTTCTCAAGAGAGAACTCTGCAGAGTTCTCTAGATTGCTGAATAACAAACTCCTCTAGTTAATAAATTCATTTGCTTGATGAGTTAATGTCTACAGGACAGGGTAAAAGGTGACATTATTTTTCATTTTTTATATACTGCTAATTTTATTTTTTGTGATAAAGAAGTGGAAAAAACCTGCATCTACCCTGTTTCTCATTTTCTAAATTTACACTTGATTTTTGGTGTAAAAGTCTTAATCTATTTTCTTTTAGATCTGTATGTGGGATTCTTCTCACCTGTCTGTCCCAGAGTTAGCGGTCTAGGCTGTCTCTAGAGTCACATCTAGACAGAGATTTATCCCAGTTACCTTATGATGGGATGGACTTCCTGAGACACCTATCTTTTACTGAGACCAAAGAAGGAGCTAAAGCAACTAAGTCATACCAGGCAACTAACTTTTAGACAGCTAAATTTAGATGAGATGAATTCTACAATAAGCTTTCTCTGAGTTATAAGACTGTAGGTATATGAACTTGTAATTCCTACACGTCCTTGAATAAGTTCTGTGTAACTTTTTCCTTTATTTATCAGAGATTGCTATTACAATTGGAGAGCAGAAGCAGTAACAATTTTTACTGTTTGGATTACTTCACTTTCATCTTACATAGTTCTGCAGACGTTTTTTTTTTAAATTAGTGTAAGTAGGTGAAATGCTTTCTTTGCTTACAAATCACATCATATTCTCTATCTTTTTATTGCTGTTGCATTTTAATTTAATGTTTAAAATGCGAAGAAAATATATTCTAGGAATGAACTCCCAAACTCATGTATACATTTACTAAACACACTTTTGAAAATATGTTAATGTTTTTTAAAAGACAAGGAAAAAAAGGTATGACTGAAACAAAGCCCTTGTCTTAATATAAACAATAGAAGCTAAAAGTATTGATAAAATGATAAGAAGTTCTTGTTTTCTATAAAAGAAGTAACTGCTTTTCCTATTAAAGACAGGGATTTTTATTTTGAAATGAGGGGGAAAACAGGTCAGCAACATCATACCGAAAAGTTACTACACAGAAAAAAACAAATTGAAAGTTTAGGGCTTTAAATAATTTAGTACCTGTGGAATCCAGGCCATGTAACAAGGGAGAACAGATGACACACTGGGAGAATCATGCAGATTTTCTGAAAGTCGATTTCCATCAAAACTGCAACCTTCCAGTTGTAAGCCACTGATCTGCCGTGGAAATATAAAATATTCAAACATATATAACAGACTTGAAATATCAGTAATGATTACACTGTGCTTTAATAAATGATCACCCTTTTTACTGTGACCAAATTTTTAAGTAACAGGAAACTAATTGTTGTAATGTTCTGTGTGAGAATAGGAAACATGATTTAAAAGCAAGATCTGGACCATGCTTCGGCGTGAACTTCCTCTGATTTGGATTCACATTCTTTGAAATGTTAGAGAAAAATACCTGTAAATGTCATCATTTATGAAACTGCAGTTGCCTGGCATTAGATTAATGGAAATATGATAGCAACAGCCAAGTACACAATCATTACAACGTCAAGAAGAAGAGAAGAACAATCACTGAAATAAGCATGACTTCCTGCTTGGAAGTCTGAGCACAACTTTCAAAGAATGGAATGTGCGATTACACAGCTTCTGCAGAGGCAAACAAAATATATTGAAACAATAAGAGAAAGATTTTATTTAACATAACTCGAGATTTCTTATATAAACTGTTTGGAAAAATTAAATAAGAATCCCATATGCTTCTGTAAGTAACTATGCAATGCTTTATATGTAACATGTTTTAAGTGCTTTCTTTTAATTAGTAACTACTTTCAGCCTCTGAACTAAACATTCTCTTTTTTCTTCACTGAAGTCCTGCATAAAGTAATAACAATGATATCTAGTCTGCATTCTTCCAAATAAAATTTTCAGTATCTGTTGATCATTTTATTTTCCCAGTACAAATAATAATAGATTGCCAGTATAAATAATAATAATAGTCAGTTTGGCCTGCTGAAGTGAGAACTTCAATTTCAGCAATAATAAAACTTAACTCAGTAATAACTTTCATGCAGCTTTTCAAAAGACTAAATCTTAAACTGGAGCAGATGTCTAACAGAAGCTACAACATGAAAATCATCTGTTATACTATCATACTAAAGCCCTGAATTAAATACATAATAGTGAGGTAGGCTTTCACCAAATGCAAGGTTCATAAAGCAGTGCTAGAACTAGGAAATACAATGCTGTTGGAAACTGGATGAGTGACCACATACCAGAATGGAGAAAGGTATCACTTTCTAATACATTTTCTCTTGCAAGAAATTTTTAAAAGTGTACTAAATTTTAAAAAGTGGTTAAAGTATGATGTTATAAAGAAGATCAGTATCATAGAAGATGCAATGGAAATAATTTGCTTTGGTAATTACAGTATTATAAAATTATTTATTTGACAAGAAAAGTTGCAATTAAACAGTAATACAATGGGGGTCACTGTCATGCTTGAAAAACAATGCTTTCCTCCCAAGTGTTGGGGTTTTTTTGTTAATACTCTACTAACAGTATACTAGCTAAGATTACGTTTTGCATTTTTAATAACTCATTATTCTTTTGATTGTAGACAAGCATTGCAGTCTTCAAACATTTGCTTCTTTAAAGTCGTATTTCTAACTCTGAGCTGAGGACTCTTCCTTACAATGTACAAGATGCATATATACATATTCTAACATGAAAAAAAGGTTATAAAAGATTGCATTTTAAAAAGCTATAGAAAAAAGCTGTGTTTCACCTTGGACAGACAGTGACCAGAGAAGTGGCAACACTCTTTGAAACAATCTGTGCTCCATACAGACTAGGACTCACAGTAAAGCCTCCAAAACTGTGGATAACCTGAACCAAAACCAAATGGAAAGCTCAGAATAGTATGAGTTTTTCTCTAACTTTACCCTCCACAAATTATTATAACAAGGCCTTAGTGAAATGAATTAAATTTTTCAGACTTTCTGTTTGGAACCGCAAAAACTTTTTTTCTCCTTCAACTTCTTGTCAAAAGCTTAAGGTCTTCTCTTCGTTATGAAAGTGTGACACTCTTCTCCTCCTGCCAAGATTAATGTGATCTTTCCTTTGAATCTTCCCTAAGATTTTCAGGTCTGTTGCTTTTAAGGTACAGTGTTAACATTTGATTTCTTTCCAAATTCAAACTCTCTCCATACAGATAAGATTTTGGAAAAAGCTGGCTTTATCTAGTAAAACAGAAGTTTGGGTGTCAATAGTCTTTAATGATAGGCTATATACATTCCAGTGTCACTTCTTCTGTCTTGCAAGAACAAATACGAAAAAAAAGAAAATTGTAAAAGGCACAAAAGGAATAAAGTCTTACTAATGATTATACTGAGGCTTTCCCAAAGACTCCTTCCTACTGCTCTCTGTTGTTAACTTCGATACTTAAGGCCTCGCTTTATTCTATGCACAGGTTCTAGGTCACACTTTATCTCACTACACTTGTGATTGAGTGCTTTCAAAGCTCTTATTTATCACTATTGCACAAATATTAGAAAGATTAATCTCATACGTTCTTCTTTCTGCCCTTCCTGCATTCTGCAGAGATGTTTGTTATGGAGTTTAGTTTGATAAATACGTGAGTTTGGCACAGTTATTGAGGAAAGACTAGTCTGATGAAGAGGTTTTAAAATTTATTGTTACAGTGTTCGAAGGCCTGGCCATCCTGAACATCTCTAAAAGAAGTTTCTATAGAAGTGGGTCACCTATTGAAAAATCTGTTTCTACTGCACACACATTTCTTCTTTTGATATTGGCAGTTCCTTTGACATTATAGTTATGTAAAATAACATCATTTGATCTCCTGGAAAACTTCAAACAATCATAGAAACTCTCTTGAAGATGAAGACCAAAATTTTGACTTTGATTCAATATTAAAAGACACTGAAAAATATAAAACACCGGAACAATGTACTTTCAGATACTGTTTGGCTGAGTTCTCCCATAGCCATGTTCTCATTTCTACGACAAACGGTGTAGAGAAACTGCAACTACTATGAAGGACATGGACTTCACAGTATCTATAATTAGCATGCATAGTATTTTTGCAACTCAGCTCAGAGTAATGGCTGGAGTTGACCGTAATTTTTAAAATTTTAATTCCTACAAAGTATTTCACATTTTGCAACTATTGGTACTCGTTCAGTTTCAAAAAAGCTATTGTTACACATTACAGATTATGTTTCTTTATGTTTCTTCTTACATTTGTAGAAAGTTTGCTGATACCATGGTCCAAAGATCTCTGTTTCCAAAATTTCAAATTCTCTGCAATTAATTTTTCCGTACTATTTAATGCCATAATTTCCCATCAAAAGATACAAACTACAGCAGACTTAACGAAGTCATATTTTCACTTCATTACCTCTACAGGTATTTCAGTGTGGAGGTATACTGTAAAAAAAGACCTCCTAGGGTGCCTTATAACAGTATTTCTGTCAATTGCTAGGAGTATGGTTTTGACATTAATGCTGATACTATGTATTTCAATATTATAGTATTGCAATAAATTTTTGTTTTTCATTATATATATGAAGCTCTGCCCAAGCTCATAGCACTTACTACCCAAAAAGTCTCTTACCAAGTTAAACACAGTAAATCATTATGAAAAGAAAACTTCCAAAGGGAACAAAAAAAAGGTATTTGTGCAGACACAATAGCATGTCTATGCATATATACTATTAACTGAATACATTCGTATGGATACATATGAATACAGGATGCCAAGAAACATTTTACATTTATTTCAGTTATCTTATTCTGCACACAGCTGAAATGGAAACAGATCTCCTTTCGCTTATGAACTGAATTCTTAAATGGGAAAAATTTCTTAGTTGTCTTATCTGCAGACAGAAGGATATCCAGTGAGGAAGTAACAGTTAAGTATGAGGCTGAGATACACAATTTCAAACTTGTAGTGGCCTAGTTCACTGAGGATCATATGTATTTAACCAGATCATGTGTAGCCTAAGCCAGCAAAAGTAGACATGTTATTTTTTTTGCTAATAATTTTCACCTTGTTTTTACAACATCCTGTTGTGATTACAATTTGTTTTCTTCTATTTCACTCCTATGTAAGATTTGCTATTCATGTACTATACTTGCTATAGAAGAGATCTTATCAGCTCTGGTGCTTTTATACAATGATGATATCACCTTTAACCAAGCAGACAACTGGTGTTCTTCATAACAGCATTGTATAAACTTAACATATTTTTTGCATAAAGTCTGGAAAATCTTTAAATAACTCTGATACCCTATGTCTCCATGATAACTGCTTATTTAAACTTCCAAAATGTGACAGGTTTTAAAAAAAAAATAATTTTACCTTCAGGCAATTGATCAAAACTACTATGGTAGGACCATAGCAATTGTAGGTTTCCTCCCTCAGTGGAGAAAGACAGGTATATCCTGAAAGTTGTTTAACCCATTTAAGATCTGTATTGGTGCATGTCTGTCTTCATTGACAAAATGAGGCTGGTAAACTCCAATTTCTGATTTTAGTATCTAAAAGCAGGCGGGATAAAACAGGGTCCCAGCCACCTCACCACCTATTCTGCTGATTGAATTTTTTTTGAGTACCCACTCAAAACAGTTCCCCATTCTATAAGGTTAGCCTGAATTCTTGACTTTAAATTTACCAGTATCAAAATTCATATTGCTCATGTGAACCAAGCTTAACATGCAATCCGGAGGATCCTTATCAAACAAGACACATTTTAGAGGATGATTTTTGTGAATGACTGACATTTTTATGCCCTAGTTACAGTCCATGTGGTATTTAGCTTTACTAATGTGGAAGTTTCTCCCCAGTTCTCCAAGAGCACAAGGAAGGACTCACAGAAAGGAATCTAAATATTCAGCATGGCAAAGGGTTCCAAAGCCTTTCTGTACATCAAAGATTCAAAGGAGCAGTGAAGATTCTGGTGAATACTTACTAATACAGATTCACTGAATATTGCTTTTACAGAGGAAAGGATAATATTCAAATCAAGTAAGTAAACTTAATAGAATTCCTACCTTTTGTTAAAAATAACCACTCACCTAACTGCTTCTACTATTCCTGTGGCAGAGAATTTGCTCTTAAACAAAATTCTCTTTTTATTTTTGATTTCTCTTGGAACACAAGACTCATTCTCATAAAGCGATAGAGAATACATCAACATTTTGCCTACATAAAACCATGACTGCTAACAGTGTATTCTAACTAATATTACCAAAAATCTACCACATAAATTTCCACATAACAAAGAATTATAAGCTTCAATACACCTAACTGGAGTGTTGTGATAAAACTCTTTCCTGTAATTACCCTTTAATTCTTTAGTTTCCAAGCAGCTATTTCAATCTAGCAACTGTAAAATATTGTAATATTTTTTAGCATATGAAAATACTTGGATAATGTTATTCACACATAGAATTCAGGTATTTGACATTGACTTCTGATGTTTTTCAAAGATAGTAGGATGGTTTTGAAGAAGTCCAGGCTTCTAGGATCTGCAGCTGACAGTTAGCCTGAGTTTGAATGAGTGGTCTGAGATGTGAAATTCCATTTTGGCTCACTGCTATGGACTTAGAAGTCTTGGCTGAATCTGGAACCTTAGAACATGTGATTTGCAGGCTCCGAGGTTTATCACATCCCAGGTTTATCCCAGGGAACCAAATTGCCCTAGAAGTCTCTTGGTTTATTTATCTCCAGGTTCTAGACTCCCGTCTGGTTCTCATTCAATGAAGCAGGCAACCATTACTCTTATTTAAATACCAAGATTGAATAATTTTCTAAATTATATTCTCTAGTTCCAACAGCAATTAATTCATCAAAGTTCAAAAGACTATTGTATGAAGGTCAGATTGGATGATCACAGTTATCTTTTCTAGCCTTACAATCTATTAATACTTTAGGAATATGAATTCTTACACATTCAGTATTAGCAATTTTAGATAGTGTCAGCAGCCAACCCAGAACCCTAATATCTCCCACAGCCTGTGTCTGCCTGCATTATCAGACTAGAGAAGGTGCCCTGCTTTCTCTCCCCTCGTCTAGCAATCTCTCTGCTTTAGCTGCACATCAGCACATAGTCACGTGGTGAGTGCCCTTACTTATTCACCCATGTTTCCGTAAGAATGCAGTTTTAAGTGCCGTGCTCTTTGCTGAACACAGCACTTTGAGCTGTGCAGTATCATCGTGGGACCAACATACACATTGGAAGATGTAGCATAGAAAACTTATTTTGTGAATTTCCTACAAAATTAAGTATAAAAAAGGTGCAAAGAGAACTGGATTCAGCCAAAGTGGCAGTGCCACCTGAAATGTTAAGAAGCTAAACTGAACCGTTTGAGGATTCATCTCTGCTGTCTAAGCAATCAGTAGTGACTTTATGGTTGCTGGCTATAGTCCTCAGCATCCATTAAAAAACTTTTGGGTCTTTATCATATCAAAACCTAGTCATATTATAGTTTAGTTTGGTTTGTTTACTTCCTTAGAAGTCTCTTTTCAGCGATACCATTAACCAGCCTTTGTATGTCAGGTACACCAATATTTATAGCTCAGTTATAGATACATAGAAATTTTATGGACAGATGACTTGGACTATGCTAATAAAACATCCTCATAAAATTCTAGTAAAACATCTTAGCAGAATACCTTAACTTGGAGTTTGCCTTCCTGTATTCGCCCTTTCCATGATGCTGTAAATTTAAGGCTGTCCACTGAGCTGCTCATTATTCTGCAAAGGAAACATATATACAGTAAATCTTAGAGACATATAACAACAGGAAATGAAATACAAAAACAAACCCCATGTATTTTCAATGTGTACCATACCATACTAAGTCTTACTTTGAAGAAAAATAGATTTTTAATTTCATCTAAAATAAAAAAAAATAATCAGCATTTAAACAAGTAACTCACAGCTATTCTACTTCAGTGCAAGTAATAAAAATGAGATGACTAATGACAGAAATTGACGTAATTTGTTGGATCTGTGTCCTGAAAATGAAATAAACATCTTCACACATAGGGAGCAATAGCACATTAGCACAAATAGGTAGATTATTTTTCCTTTACCGTGCAGTCTCCTGGCGTAACGCATTAAGAAATGTGTCTGGATGAAACAGTTCTGAAAGGTCAAGGGTGTCTGACAGTAGCTTCTGTTTCTCTGCTTTTTCTACCCAATTCTAAAAGAGGAAAAAAAAAAAAAAAAAAAGGAAAACAAAGAATCCTGAAGTTATTGCCTGATTTTTTAAGATTTTGTGTTAATGTGGGTTTGTCAATTATTATGATTAATGAAAAATGTTTGTGTAAATATACTGTAACCTCAAAGATTAATACTAATTTCAATTATTTCAAACTGGTAAACAGAAAATTAACACCATTTAAGAGTATAAAGAAAACCAGCAGTTTATGTGCAATGTGACTCATCCATTCTAAATAAACTTCTGTTCCATTCTTTGTACAGTGCAGCTCACTTTGTACAATGCAACTTTTATCAAGTTTCTAACATTCTATTGAAACCCTGTTTCACCTTTACTAACAGTAGACTTTATGTTTTCCACCCAAATGGTTGTCATTACTGTCTTTGCTTTACTAAGTTGTCCTGGTTTCAGCTGGGTTAACTGAGCTGAGTTAACTGTCTTCCTAGTAGCTGGTACAGTGCTATGTTTTGAGTTCAGTATGCGAAGAATGTTGATAACACTGATGTTTTCAGTTGTTGCTCAGTAGTGTTTAGACTAATGTCAAGGATTTTTCAGCTTCTCATGCCCAGCCAGCGAGAAAGCTGGAGGGGCACAAGAAGTTGGCACAGGACACAGCCAGGGCACCTGACCCAAACTGGCCAACGGGGTATTCCATACCATGGGACGTCCCATCCAGTATAGGAACTGGGGAGTGGGGGCGGGGAATCGCCGCTCGGGGACTGGCTGGGTGTCGGTCGGCAGGTGGTGAGCAATTGCACTGCCCATCACTTGTACATTCCAATCCTTTCATTATTACTGTTGTCATTTTATTAGTGTTATCATTATCATTATTAGTTTCTTCTTTTCTGTTCTATTAAACCGTTCTTATCTCAACCCACAGGTTTTGCTTCTTTTCCCGATTTTCTCCCCCATCCCACTGGGTGGGGGGGAGTGAGTGAGCGGCTGCGTGGTGTTTAGTTGCTGGCTGGGGTTAAACGACAACATAAGTTCAGGTAAATAACTGCATTCCTTTCAAGTATGCTTTAAGATCATTCTTTTGTGTAAACTGCATATTAAATTCAAGAAACACCTGATTTTCAATCTGCAGTAAGAGTTTTTATAAGTACTTACCAACAATTTGTTTAAAAATATCTCTTAGTATTAGGTTGCTGCTGCCATTTTTAGTATATTAGTTTGAGACATGAATTCACAGAATTTCTGATAAGATAAAAACTGGCCTCCATTATATTTGGTAATAAATGAAACTAATAGAGGTGGGGGGAATAACTGGCCTCAATGACGCTTACAGAACACATGCCCCAACCTACTTGTTTCACCCTGTCTTACATGCAGCTATGAAGCCTGTCACTAGGAGCAGCAAGCTTGGAATTTCCCATCAACGCAATGTATTATGTGCCAACATGAGAAAGACACACATTGCACCTTGCAATCTTGATAAACCATGTGTATTAAGTAATGAAATCTGAGTTTGATCCTCAAAACACTAACAATCTCAGACTAAAGAATTTGTTATCTTCAGACAAGTTATTTAGGTACCTGAGTGGTTATGCAACAGTCCACACTCAAGGGCACTCAACACAACACTCAGATTCCTGTGTTTTGAAACTTTTATACTGTACATCTTTGGTACAATTTCTTTACATGGTATAGTCACAGTCTTGACTATAGTACTGTAGTACAAACGTTAAGTTACTGTACAACCTACTCTGTAAGTAGTTGCAAGCCATATGCTTTTGCACAAAAAGATTAATGTTTAATACTAAGCCAGAAAATAATCAGACTAGGATTCCACATACTATCACTAAACAAAAACAAACTACGCTCCTTTTTAATACCAACTACTAGAAGATTATGAAATTACTCTAGTCACTGAATAAAAAATCTTGGAAGCTACACTCTCTTTACACAATGCACCTGCCAGGCACCCATATCTTGTTTAAAAAGTACTTTACTGTATTTTTTGAGCTGCTGACAAATAATTCCACAGAAGTGACAAAATCACCCAAAATACAATTAAATATCACTCAGTAAATTTTATTTTGTCAGTGTCAGACACATCTCCATAATGTTTCCACTTCGAACACTGAAGTTCAAACAATGTTCAAACACTTAATCAGTGATCTTTTTATCTGTCACATCACTGATTATGAGCCCTCAACCCAAATGATTATGAATCAGTTAGGAGATTTTTGCTTTCCATTTTCATTAGCTAAATGTACACACTTAAATACTCTTGTCTGCATGATTCTTTTAATGACTTTATATAACAGTCTCTTTCATCATATAGCAGTAACTCTGCATTCTGGTGAGGACAGATTTTGTAAATTGTTTTGTGTAATAAAAGTAGACACAATCGTTTCAACTTGTATTTAATATAATCATTCTATTGCTGTCATCAAATAAACTTTTAATGTAACTGCTAAAGAGAAACACTGTCAGGAACATAGATGCTTATATTCCATCCAATTAAAAGACCAGTATGGGTGATATTAATTCTGAACTCATATAAGTAAGTAGCACTAGGAAATACACAATAACAGAAACTTTCATTAGATCACAAAAGCAAAGTTTGTAATTGCTTGTACTGCTCTACATAAAGCTGAAGGTATAGCTAATTCACAGCTGTTTAATAAATAATTTAAGATTTAAATGCAATAAAAATGATAATAAAATGTATTTTACAACACAAGTGTAAAAAATATCGCTATGCTTATTCTCCTTTTTGACTTATATGACCACATGGCTGCATGTTAGTGAAGTGCTACAGTCTCAAAATACAACACCACTCTATTAAATGGATTGTTTGTCACTAGTACATCCACTACCACTGCCATAATGCTTAGAAGAGATCAGGTCTTGAAGGGAAGGAATTTTAAGCTAAGCTGCAGAAAGACTGAAGTGACATTTCTTGAAAGGGAGAAATCCTGTAACAGATTAGCTACAGTATCTTCATCTCCCTCTTCTCTCCCAACTCCAATAAAAACATACATGGACTTCATTTGTCAAAGTGATGCAAAGTTGTTTGACTTCTTATTGATCTTGGATGGCCATGTAGCATTTCAGTCTGATGGGCCTTCTTCCATCACCAACACAGTAGAAAACTTTGCCTTTCCTGCCAGGTAGGCCAAAATAATCCATGCATTTGTCACTTGCCAGCTGGATTACACCGAGAAGACTACCATCATCTCCAAGATGGTATAAAATCTAGCCACTTGTCTCTTTGTGGCTCAGGCCAATAGCCATGCTCTCTCAACTGCACCCTCACTCCTACCTCCCATAATATGGTCTTTAACAGGTTTACTGCAATTCAGGATTTGTTTTTCTTCAAAACAGCTAATAGTCAAGATCTAAACTCACTAAAGGCAGCTTTCAGTGTATGAATTAATGCTACATTTTTCATTAGATATGGCAGCTATAACATATGAGAAAAGGCATATGAAAGCTGAAATGTTGTATAACTTGTTTTAAAAAATAAATTCACATTATATCAATAATTTCTATTATACCAATAATGTGGTCTACAAGTCCAAATATCCTAACCCTGAAAAGATTTATATTACAAAATAAAATATCTATCATACTCTCTTCTTTGTAACTGTTTATTTCAGTATTTCAATATTTCATTATTTCAATATTTCCTGAATCTTTCAATATTACAATGAAACTGGAAATTGAAGTTTGAACTGTGCATGATAGATTAATTTAGCATATGATGATTATAAATATAATATCAAAACTTACCAGCAATACCCAAAATGCTTGCAAAGCAATACCTAGCAGCATATTTCAAAACTTCAATTAATGTGAGGTTCTGTTTGGTATAATAAAAGGATTTTTTTTTTTTTTACAAAAATAAATCTCTAAGTGCAGTCTCAGGTGGTTCAAATATTTTTTCATGTCTCTTAACATCCAAGAAGCATCTATTCCATCTTCAGAGAGAAGGCTTTCGTATCTTCTATAATCCCAAAGCAAACTGAGCACCTCATATTGAACAGTGGAAGGAATAAAGAGGCTGCCAGATTTTCACATTATCATTTATACAACTTCAGGATCACAGAACTTCTCTACAATGAATCAAGTACTTTTCCTTCAGCTGTTTTAATTCGTTCCAAATGTATTCTTTTCTACTGTTTTTCTGTTGGTGTGGTCCCAGAAGAGAGATATTGAATATCATATAAATCACTATAGAAGTGATTTTATTTTCTGTGCCTAGATGGAAAATTGTATTCAGTGTTATAGGAATACGCATAGCCAGAAACCATAGAGTACAATTCTGGTTTTCCACTCATTTTAGAGGGATTCAAAGTTACTAGGGAAAAAAAATGCAGGACTTTTTGGATAAGTCTGAGAGCAAACAATGGTGAGTAGCACTGCTAGTACTAGCATGTATTCAGTTAACCAAAGTTCAGATTAAGGCAAAGGTCAACCAAGCAGTTATGCTACAGTCCTATTTTCCTCACGGTGCAGCAGCTGTTCCATAGGTGTGCTCCTAAGTGTTAGCATTCAGTAGTAAATGCCAGCAGAAGTAGTTGTATTACACTCCAAAGAAATGAAATAGAGGTATTTTTTCTGGCATTGAGCACAGAGGGGGTAACGCGTAGCTTCGCAGGAGCAACCGGCATACAACAATTTGCTTCCTTGTGGTAACTTTTTTTGTATGTGAAATCTTTGAGCTATTATTCTTGAGCTAGTTGTCCTTTATTAAATGAACGTGTGAATACTGCAGTATGTCAGGTATATGATAAGGTGTTGGCACATACTATCTTTCAAATGGTAAATCACACAGGAATTTTTAATTTGGAGTCTTATTTTTGTTTTAAAATAGTTTTATTTTCTTTTCTCTTTTTTAAAAATTTTATTTTTAAAATTTTTTTATTTTAGACCATGCAGACCAAACCTGCTGGTTAGTGCTTTAAATAAAATACCATTATTTCTTTATTTCGGTTTGACATGTCTCAGAAACCCTGTTTGTTCAGGAAGTCTGAATACTAACACAACAGCACAGTGTTAAGCATAAAAATTCTGAGTCCATTAGCATCAACGTGCTAGCTAATGATGTGCCAGAAGCAGATGTGCAGTAAGGCATAGCTGAGGGAAGCATTAACAAATGTAATCTCATTCCGGTTACTGTATTAATTTATTTTTATCAAAACAGGAACTTAACTTTCCATGAAATGCTGTTTCCTACATTTAATAAGGATACCAGAATGATGATGCTGCATAAGAACTGTAACATCATATTGACAAGTTCGTGATTGATGTATGCCAAAAATATCTGCTTTCAGATATTTCCTATATGGTCACTAAACACAGAATCCAGTTAGACAGTACTCTTACGTTTCATGCCTTCTAGTCTTTTCTTTCTCCACAACTGAATAAATCAGTTACTAGGTGCTAGATTGCATTTGCAGTTATGTAGAGTATAACTGGGTAAGGAAGCATAAGAGCTAGAGCTATTCCTTGGTAGAACCAGAAACTACAAAACGTGCAGAGCAAAGGGGACAAACATTCAAAGAAACTTCAGTGTCTTCTCCTTCTGAAAGAGATTAGAGTCCTACTTCCCACCTCCACTGGTAAGAGGTTGCAGGGGAGGGAAAACAGTGGCACATAATATTAATTTGCAGATAACAGACAAGACTGCCTACCATAATCCTTGGACAAAGTCAGAACTACATCAGACATAATTCCTCTGCAGAGCTCTGGAGCAGGGATGCTGAAATCTAGATTGTGATGGTGCTAGTGTGACTAAACACGGGTACAGAATAGTCAATGTATTAGGCACTAGTAATGATGGGATGCACTGCAGTGATTTGTTTTATAGTACCAGCTTGAAGGCTATGTTACACACAAGGAGAGCTTATTTTGCTATGGTTCATTTTCTCTGGTCAACATCCCATGAGATACAGATTTTCCATTAAGCATCTCCCTCACAGACCTTGTTCCTCTTCTGAAACAATGACCCCTCGGACTGTGGTCACCAGTCTCTCTCTTTCTTCTTTTTTCTTTTTTTTTTTTTTTAACTGTTTACCACTCATTTATTTTCTGTTAACACCCTCTCTTGAGGCTGTCAAAATTCAGAGAAAATTTCTCAGCCATGCCTGTGTCTCAGAACTCTCCTCTGTTAGCAACTGTTAAGGCTTAACCTAACTCTCAGATACGTATGCCATGGTTATCAAACACACTGAAGCAATCTAATCAGAAATTGTTTAACTCTGTGGGGTACATATCCCAAAATATACCACAATGAAAAGGCAATCTATTTTTCTAGAAGGAAAAAGAGATCACAGAATGCAAACAGTGGCTGATACAACCCCAGTCTAAGCAAAGGAAGTGTATGATTGCATGGCCATGTCTGTGGCATGGCATCCTGGGACACACCATGCTGGCTCATGCTAAAGCTACTTACACTCCATTGAACAGAACACTGCAACATGGGATTACTGCTGAGATTATCAAATGGTTTGTTCAACAAAGCATAACTTTGTGTAGACATGGAAATTAATTACGATTTTTTTTAGTTGGTGTAATAAGCTGGCATGGATTGTTGTTTGTTCCTACATAGTAAAGCCAAGGCATTTAGAGTTAAGGTACCTCGAGTATAATGTATGAGTTATTTGAAGCCCATAAAGCCTTTAAACCAGAATGGGAAATTTTTTATTGTGGCCAACCCCAACAGAACAGCTCATCATTAAGGCTGTAGGTGTCTTTCAGATGTCCTGTCACACTTGAGGGCTAAGAGAATACTGAAGAGCAGTAATATGGCACGAAGCTTCATTCAAACCTGTTCTCAGGAAGTAACCCAGAGAAAGAGATGTTATGGAGTAATTTAGGGAAAAAATATTGCACACTTTGTTAAACAGCACACTCTTTTCTATTTTTTAACTGCATTTTTGTTTTCTTTTTTTTAGATACAATGGGTTTAGTTTTAGAATTATTTCTGTTATAGAAATAATTCATTCATAAAATTAAACAACTGGCAGCAATAATATCTATGTCATTTTGATACCTACTGGAAGAAATTTTGAAGTATCCTACAGTATCATGGAATCATAGAATAATTACAGTTGGAAGAGCTCTGGAGATCTTCTAGTCCAACTCCCCACCCTCGATGAAGGGCCAGCCCAGGGTAGGTTGCTCAGGGGCTTCTTCAATGATATTTTAAATATCTCAAATGATAAGAGATTCCACAACCTTCTCTGGGCTGCCTGTTCCAGCGTCTGACCAGGCTGAACATGATTTTTTCCTTCCAAATGCCTAATCAGAGTTTCCTTTCTTGCAACTTGTGTCTGTTTTCTCTTAGCTGATCTTATTAAGTGCCACTATGTATGTCTAAGCAATACATGAAACATTTGAAACTTTCAGGGCATATAACTAGATATATCACTACTGAATATTTAACTTTTAAAAGAGAAATACTTCACTGAAGTGGCACAAATCAAGTGCATATTCATTAGAGCAGATCTGACCCAAAAGGTACACTAGAGAAGTTCTAAATTATAAAATTATAGACTTTAGGTTGAAAGGGACCTCTGAAAGTCATCTGATCTAATCACAGCTGTAAGTAGGGCCAAATTCAATGGCAGTTTAGGTTGCTCAGGGCACTGTCTACTCTAGTTCTGTATATCTCCAAAACTAGAGATTCCACAAACCTCTCTGTGCAACCTGGGCAAAGTTTTTTTCAACCAAACAGCCAAAAACTGGACAAGTGCTTCAGATGTGGCCTCAAAAGTGCAGAATAGGAAGAAATAACAACTCCCTTTGACCTTTAATAAGCTCATTAAGAATTTTGCATTTCTATGGTATCATGATATCATGGGTGACACATATTTTTAACAAATTTGCAGCTAATAAGCAACACAATTTTATTTTTATTATTCTAGTAATATCTTACTGTATTTTTTACTTGATGGGTTCTTCTGTTGATACATTCAAATCATCAATTTTTACTTTCTCAGTCTGATGAGAATAAAATACGTGAATACACATGACTGAATAAATCTTTTTTCTGGCTTCATAATTTCTATATCTGAATAATGAACAATATTTGGTTTAGTTCTAAATTATTTACTGCATTTTGCCTGATATGCAGATAATTTCAGTTGATTAAATTTATCACATGGGATCATGAAATATTAGAAATGACACTGAAAATGGTAATTACAGAGAACCTATTAGAAAATACATCTTACGTGTAAGGAAAAGCATACATAACACTGTACAACAGTACAAACCTCTTGGGAATTTTGAACGTCAAGCTCAGATGTAGAGAACAGGTTCCTCATTGGATCATAACTCTCTTAGTTCAGAGTGACTACATGGAATTAACAATATAAAAATATCACTGCCTGCAAATGTGCTCTCACACATTCTCCTCCATGTAAGGGCACACATTCTAAGTGAGTTGCTATTTATAGCATTCAGTTGAATACATTGGGAAACATACTATAGAGCAGGAGGGTATTTACCCTTCTTGCCTTTAAGCTTCACGTACATGCCTAAAATGGTGATCTAAGCTTCCTCTCACTCTTAAAAACTCTTCTCCTTTGACACAAGGTTTGGGGTTTTTTTCCTCAATTACTTACCTTGCTGAACATTTAGAGACAAAGACCACACCAAGAAGAACTCTACTAAGACCAAAAATACCCCCAAACCCCAAACCAGAATGCCTCTGTGTTTACTCCAGTTTTAAAATACAGTCATGACAACAGAGTTGCTGAATGCACTTGCATCCCGCACTGGTTGCTTTATATGAATGTGAATTCCCAAGAGTAAAACTACAGCACACACAACAGATAAACAACGATTTAGTAAAGAATTACTGTCATGAAGTTTTCCTTCACAAACTAAATTTGAGATGACAGCTCTGAAACTTTAACAGCTCTGAAATTTTAAATTTTTTTTATATTTGTACAGGAGAACAATATGAAACTATGTTATCATTTCAACTTCAGCTATATGGATTCTCCTTCAAAGAGAGAAAGATAGGTCAAACATGCAGCTACATTCTGCCTTCCCCCAAGGAAAAGCCAAAAAGATTGCTAATTAGGGATGATGCTTGCTTGTGGAATGGCAATGCGTTTCTATTAGAAAATGGGCTTACTTTTTAATATATGTATTTGCAAATACTATTTGTGGAATAGTTATATCGTGTTATCATTGATCTTGACAAATTAAAATCTCAAATCAAGAGATGAAATATTTTGTAAACTATTCACCAAGCCAGTTCCCACCAAAACCTCTACAGTTCAAGACAGAACCATGATCACATCTAGTTACTTTTTAGTTAAAAAGCTGTTTTATTACTCTAAGAAATTTATTTCTATGTATGCATGTATCACTATGAAATCACAACTGTAAATTAAACAATAAAGGATTTTTAACAGATTGCTTATTATTAGTAGATACAATATTTGTGTCGATATAGTGGTGATCAGAAGAGCAGGTTACTGCAACCGAGTTGTCTAGAAAAAAGCAAAGGAGATTGATGGAAAGTACCTGCAAATTGGTGTATTAGCATGTGTTACAACCTTCTCATTTATTAATGGCTGGAATTTAAAATTACCGAAGTCTTTGACAGCGTAACATAAGGAGACTCATTTTCATATGCAAATGATAATAACATCCTTTTCTACCACTTGTACTATAATTAACCTTTTTTTCTTGAGCTTTTGTCAGACAAGACTATCCATTTTACTGTGCCTTCTCTTTTGCACACAGCTTTGTCCATGATAAAGGAAAAGAGACACAATGAAAAACAAATTATTAGAAACTGAGCAACCTACAGTTTAAATTTTAACAATTTAAATGCTTACAGTTTATTAATGTTTTATCATTGTATCTTTTCAGATTGCTTCTTGTATTGTGAAAATGTATTCTGTAGCTTAAAGAGAAAAATCAGTGAATGGTAATTATTTTATTAGATTAAATAAAGTATATCAACTACAGCTTTAAATCTTATACAATACATGGTACAGTTTCTTGTAACTTACCGAGTATATAAATACTAACTTGCATCCATAAAAGAAATACAGAACACTAAATCTAGTTCTTTTAAATTTAAACTGTGGTTAGAAAAAAAGATCACTTTCTTTAAAATAAGGTAACTCCGAAAGTGAACAGAGACAATGACCTGGGTTTTTCTTCTGTTTTTTGCAACACTTATAAAATACTTTTTATAAGTGATCATCTTCTGCAATCAGTATTCGACAATCAGAGAGCTGAACAACTGGATAGTGGTATGATAAAGGATGCTGCTCAAACTTCTGCTTACAAGGTAGTATTTAATAACTAAAAAAGAATAGCCATTCTCTCAAAACATGCTTAGAATTCTGAGAGTTTAATCAACAGGAGTTGAATTCTGTTGAAACAGATTACTTTTCAAAACATTTAAGCCTGATGTTTATAGAAAAGCCTGTAACTTGTGGATGCCTCAATTTAACAGAGCATCTAAGCTATTGGGATTAAGCTTCAACAACTCACAATGAAACCAAACAAAATGCAGGTAGAGATGTCTTTCTTTTTCCAAAGCTGCTTTTTAAAAACTGTTTTTCCATGCATAAAGCAAATTGTTTTCCTAAAACTTGAGATAATCCTTGCTTGTTGACAACCAAAAAATATTTCCATTTAAAACAGCAGAGTTTGCAGACTTAGTGTGAAAACCCACTGTATTCTGCAGGAAAAGAATAATTGCACTACAAGAAATAGTAATTGCAGTACCCCTGGAAAGTAAAGTCTTGAATTCGTGCACAGAACAAAAAAGAAAACTTAAGGGATCCTCCCACCTCAGGCACCCATGCATGAACACAGCTTTCTGTAAGTCACAAGAGAACACGAACTCTCTGACTTCACTTCAGCTTCTGCTTTAGCTTCCTTGGAAACTAGACCTTATTTTCAGTGGACAACACCTATGACCTGTGCAAGCCTGATACCTTCATCTTACTTTCTGTGTGGCCTCTTCTTTGGATAGCGTATCTTTATAAAGCACTACTACTCTACACTGGCCACTACTTAATCAATACAATCTCACTGAAACAGTGATTAAAAAGGGACATGATACAACAGCTGGATCTATCAGAGCTTCAAATTTGCCTCTTACATGAGAGACAAGGAAAAGATCTAAATTTTTATAGTAGTACTTGCAAATTTCCAATTTTTACCAAGCAGTTATCACTTAGATAAAAGGTCTTGAAAGATGTATCCTGGCTGATAAATTCTGAACGAAGTGAAATCATGCTGCAACATGATGAGAGCTGTGGGAGCCAATTAAGGCTCCGTTTCATAGCAGATAATGTTAGGCTGCAGTTGTATTTTTGTTTTGATATTCATGACAGCTGAAGAGGAGAAGCCAAGAAAAGCAACAGAAAAATGCTAATTCTTCAGAATAAGGTGGAAATTTGCATTCAAATAATGGAATGGGTGGATTTAAACCACAATATTTTTATGAATTTTTGTGCTTTAATATCAGAATACTAAATCTGAAGTATTCTGCACTGTACAGATACTTAGGTAACAGCTGTTCAAATAGAGAGAGAGTGATGAGAGGAACAATGACAAGGTGGGGAATGCAGCCAACCTAATCCATCTGAATCAGCTACTCCTAAGACCATAAAAGACAAACCGTTAAAGCTATTGTTGCTGCTGCAAAATCTGCTAAGGCAATCTATTAGACAAAACTCTGAAATGCTATACAAACTAAGTGGGATTACTTAAAGGGGTATAGGCCTTATTATGGAGTGTCAAACTGGGTGAATTTGGGGACTGAACATGACAATTCTGGGATTGTACAAGATTTATTATGGGATATTTAAGGGAAGGACCAAAGGTGGGGAAAGGTGGATGGGTGACAAACATGAATTCGAAAACAGAGAGAGAGGTATAAAAGAGAAGGTTGCATGTAGGGAGGCTGCTGGTCAGTACACTTTGTCCAAACTTGCACCTGATCACCAGAGTCTGTCCTATCCTTTTAAGCTCTATTTTTAGCTATTTTTGGGGGGCAAGTGTGTTCTCTATGTGGGGGAAGGGAATCCACTAGCAAACTTCTAGCAGTACCAGCCAGCAGGAAGGCAAGAGGTCTGGGAGCTGTGTGCTGCAGACTGAGGGATTGGAAGCAGGACAGTGGAGAGACCAAAAATCAGTGAGACTTGTGAATAGTGTTTTCCTTGAGCAATGAACCACAGAAATAGGATAGGGCTATTCGTGCTGTCTGTGTTTATGCAGCTGCCTGTAAACGTACCATCCTCCTCTGTTAGCCTGAGTGTGGTTGGCTGTGTCTGTACAGAGTATGCAAGAGTGCCTATTTTGGGATTCACGCTCAGCCTCTATTTCTCGGATTTTATGTGCATACCATCTACTTTTGCATTAAGACTGATTTATAGGCTGGTCCTCAGAGTTCTTGAACTCAGTGAAAATTGAGAGGGTGCAGAGCAAGCTCACTACCCTGGACTTCAGGAGAGCAGACTTCGGCCTCTTCAGGATCTGCTTGGTAGAGTACCATATGATACAGCCCTAGAGGGAAGAGGGGCCCAAGAAAGCTGGCTGATAGTCAAGGATCACCTCCTCCAAGCTCAGGAGCGATGCATCCCAACACAGAGGAAGTCAGGCAAAAAAGCCAGGAGGCCTGCATGGATGAACAAGCAGCTCCTGGACAAACTCAAACACAAAAAGGAAGCCTACAGAGGGTGGAAGCAAGGACAGGTAGCCTGGGAGGAATATAGAGAAACTGTCTGAGCAGCCAGGGCTCAGGTTAGGAAAGCCAAGCCCTGATACAGTTAAATCTGGCCAGGGATGACAAGGGCAACAAGAAAAGCTTCTATAGGTACATCGGTGATAAAAGGAAGACTGGGGAAAATGTGGGCCCTCTCTGGAAGGAAACAGGAGAACTGGTTACCCGGGATATGGAGAAGGCTGAGGTACTCAACAACTTCTTTGCCTCAGTCTTCACCAGCAAGTGCTCCAGCCACACTGCCCAAGTCTCAGAAGGCAAAGGCAGGGTCTGGGAGAATGAAGAACCAGCCACCACAGGAGAAGATCAGGTTCGAGACCATCTAAGGAACTTGAATGTGCACAAGTCCATGGGACACAATGAGATGTATCTGTGAGTCCTGAGGGAACTGGCGGATGAAGTGGCTAAGCCACTATGCGTCATATTTGAGAAGTCGTGGCAGTCCAGGAAGTTTGCACTGACTGGAGAAGGGGAAACATAACCCCCATTTTTAAAAAAGGAAAAAAGAAAGACCTGGGGAACTACAGGCCAGTCAGTCTCACCTCTGTGCCCGGCAAGATCATGGAGTGGATCCTCCTGGAAACTATGCTAATGCACATGGAAAATAAGCAGGTCATTGGTGACAGCCAACACGGCTTCACTACGGGCAAATTGTGCCTGACAAATTTGGTGGCCTTTTACAACAGGGTTACAGCGTTGGTGGATAAGGGAAGAGCAACTGATGTCATCTACCTGGAATTTTGCAAAGCATTTGACACTGTCCTGCATGACATCCTTGTCTCTAAACCGGAGAGACATGCATTTCATGGATGGATCACTTGGTGGATAAAGAATTGGCTGGATGGTCACGCTCAAAGAGTTGCAGTCAATGTCTCAATATCCAAGTGGAGACCAGTGATGAGTGGTGTTCCTCAGAGGTCAGTATTGGGATCGGCGCTGTTTAACATCTTTGTCAGCAACATGGACAGTGGGATTGAGTGCACCCTCAGCAAGTTTGCCGATGACACCAAGCTGTGTGCTAAGGTTGACATGCGGGAGGGAAGGGATGTCATCCAGAGGGACCTTGACAAGCTTGAGAGGTGGGCCCATGCAAACCTCATGAAGTTCAACAAGGCCAAGTGCAAGGTCCTGCACATGGGTTGGGACAATCCCAAGCACAAACACAGGCTGGGCAATGAGTGGATTGAGAGCAGCCCTGAGGAGAAGGGCTTGGGGGTATTAGTGGATGAAAAACTGAGTATGAGCCAGCAATGTGTGCTTGCAGCCCAGAAAGCCAATCACATTCTGGGCAGCATCAAAAGAAGCATGACCAGCAGGTTGAGGGAGGTGATTCTCCCCCTCTACTCAGGTCTCGTGAGACCCCACCTGGAGTACCTCGTTCAGCTCTGGGGCACCCAACACAAGAAGGCTATTTAAGACAGGCTGAGAGAGTTGAGGTTGTTCAGCCTGGGGAAGAGAAGGCTCTGGGGAGACCTTACAGCAGCCTTCCAGTACTTAAAGGGAGCCTACAGGAAAGATGGGGAGGGACTCTTTATCAGAGATTGTAGTGATAGAATGAGTGATAATGATTTTAAACTGAAAGAGGGTAGATTTAGATGAGACATAAGGAAGAAGTTCTTCACTGTGAGGGTGGTGAGGCACTGGAACGGGTTGGCCAGAGAGGTTGTGGATGCCCCATCCCTGGAAGTGTTCAAAGGCCAAGTTGGAAGGGGCTTTGAGCAACCTGGTCTAGTGGAAGGTGTCCCTGCCCTTGGCAGGGGGGTTGGAACTAGATGATCTTTAAGGTCCCTTCCAATGGAAATCATTCTATGATTCTATGAGTTCCTTGGCTTTCTAAGAGCAGACTTTCTGCCTGTTACCAGTGAATGAAAATTGAACTTTTTGCCTACATGCCTTGGGTGTGAAGGAAGAATCCTGTGTCTCCTATTCCCAGAAGGTTTTCTAGTAGCTTCAGCAGGCAACTTCCAAGAGTTCAAACCTCATATACCTTGGGTGACCAATCTACCTTTCTGGGGACCTAATTGTTGAAACAGAGGAATAGTAAGGGTTCCAAAACAGAAACAAAGTCATTCTACCTCTATTGGTAAAAGAGTAGTAAAATACTAAAAATCTTATACTAAGGGGTCAAACTGGTATTGAAATTAAATATTACTACCCTAGATTTCACTCAGGATGGAAGGAGACAAGAGATAACAGCATCCCAGAGAGATACATACAAGTCTCTTGATATAATATGAAATATAACTTTTTTATATACTATATTAGGATTACTTTATAGACAAACACACATCTTCAACAAAAACTTTCATAACTTATGCAAATAAAGACTTTCAGTATTCATAAACATTTCCTTGATTAGAACTCTGAAAGTAGTGCTTATGATTCTGAGGTCAGTCTTCATTTTCAGCATGTGCTGTAAGCCTTTTAGCAGCTGTCTGACCAAACAGACATCCAAAGGGAGAACTGTTTTTACAGATGACTTAAAAGCAGCTCAGTCCAAAAGAATGAAATAAATATTTTCATTTAAAATTTAAGGTCTTGTTGGAATAAGAGGGGTTTTTTTTTGGAAGAAGTGAAATTAATCTCTTTATTTAGTTCTTGTGGAAACAAAAAGTAAGTTCCATTCTGTTGACCTGAAACATTTTTTCAATGTTGATATTCATCTGACATTTGCCTGGGCTGCTGTTTTGCCTCTTAATAGCTGTAGTTCTGGGTCTCTTCTCTCTCTTTCTCTCCTGCTGGTATAGCTAAGAGAAGACACTTATCTACAGGCTGGGATGGACTTAAATTCCGTTATACACTGATGTATGTTATTGCTAAGCTATAATCATGTACCATGAGAGAGGGAAACCACAGAACACATTTAAGATGCCACCATGAGGAAACTGGGAGTATAAGGGTCAAGAATTACAACAAACACCAAGATCTATGATGATTCATAAGCTTCGTATCTTAATGTTGATATAGCAAATAAATCACTGTAGACAGACAAGCTGAAACACAATATTGTAAAGTTCAATGTCAGCCTTGCTAATTGGAAGTATTCATAACTCTTCATCTTAGAAGAATGTTCAATGCACAGAATTATTGTTTTAATTTAAAGCAAAAGCTAACATCCAAATATCAGAACTTCCACCTGGAAAGAAATTACATATTTCCATCAGCTCTATCACCACAACATAATACACAGCAAAAAATGGCTCTATTGCATTTTGCATATACTGATTTGTTCACACTTTAAGTAGGCAGATTTCCTTTTTTTATTTTGCTTTTAGTGAGTGAATTCAGATGTGAGAAATGCAACACCTGTTGTTTTTCTGTCTGTTGTTGTGTAATGCACTCAGAACATCTTTACACTTCTATAAATTCTGCTATAATTATTCTACCATCTGGCCTATATTTTGGGTTCCTCCTCATCCCCATTAAATGTTTGTAACAAAGCAGCTGCTTTTATTATTTTCTGCACTGGGAGCAAACATCTTGACAAGGAAGCCTTTAACTAATAACCTAAGTAGAGACTTACTGCATCCTTAGTAGATGCAATCTTTCAGTACAACTTTGATGTTTCAATGTCTCCTATTTTTCTCTTGAAAAATACCTAAAACAGATCTGTCCCAAACAGTGAAGGCAGAAGTCAATATCTTATACTGAATGAAACAGAGGGAGGTATGAATAATTATCAAAAAATGATGGAGTTGGTCATATAAAATTAAACCAATCAAAAATATGTCCTTTATTGAAATATAAATCTGAAGATAACTTTCAGAGTTAAGAGAAAGCCTTTATTGAAGCCTTTATTGAACTTTTGAATACTAAATCTAGAATTAACTAATGGTAAACTACATTTATAAAATCAATAATGAAAAGTTACAAAATAGGAAAGGTAATTAAAAAATGATCAAGGTTAATCAAAATCTTGGTGTAATATGTACAAACATGAATTGGAATCACATTTAAGGAAAAAGATGATTCAACTGAAATTAGAAATAATCAACATTTTTCTGGTAAAATACATACAAAAATAAAAACATAGAAACTGTATTTCAGATGTGATCTGACTAGAAGCTTGAGAAGCAAAATGGACTGATATTGTGTTATTAAGAATTGCTTCAAATACAACTGTATTACATATTTGACATTAAAAAAAACATATAAAAAATATAAGAACCAGTATCTGGTCATCTGTCACTACCTTCTATTGTCACTAACAAAAAAATTTACACAATTTACTGCTTATGAATACCATTCAATATCTACTGTAAAGCTCTGCCTTTAATAATCTGTCCCTCTCTTACAGTAAATAAGTGTTTAAAATTGTAAATGATTTCTTCATAATACCTTTCATAAAAATGAGTAATCCAAATGTACAATTTTTTCAGCACTTTGAACAATGAGAATGGAAGATTACTATCATGGTAATATAATGCAGCATACTTGTCAGTAGTTGACTGGAGTAATATATGGAAATAAAAACTTTTTCAATATGCTTGGTTGAAAATTATCTATTACTGTTAACACTAATTTAATCCTGTTACACTCTGCCACATTATCTCCACTTTGTATGGGAGGTGCACTCCACACAGAAGCTTGAACCATAATCTCAGGCTTCCATTTAAAAAAAATCGTATAAGTCAAGAAAAATTGCATGCAGTTTGGTCACAACCAAATAAAGGTAGAAGTCACAAACTGCAAGGTACTCTTGAAGATTACAAACACTGCTGACTCAGCCACAAACAATGCTTTTTTAATAATAATATATTATAATAGTCAGTCAAAAGACAGAGAGGACTAAGTTCAACTCTAGTTATATGACCAAATAATTTCTGAACATGCATTATCATTTGTTGCTATATATATTTACACTTTATTGTTCATAATTTTAGCCTTTTTGTGAACAAAGATAAAGAAAAAATTGAGCATTAGCCAAAAGAAATGGTTTGCATAACCAGAATCTTATTAATACTTTGGAAACATCCATTTGATAGTTTCTTTAGAAAAAGTAATGCCTAGAAATCATGCGCCCCTCAAATCTTCTTTCTGAATATGACAGTCAACACTAATATTCACAGAAATCTTCTTCATATCCCACGGGACAAGATTGTGTTAATCAAGGTCAAAACCAGCAGCTTTCTATTTACTGCCTGGAGGCAGTAGAAGATCTGTCCCTCCTGAAGGAAACGTCCTCTCTGGAAGGTTCTCACAGTTTCCTCTCTATGCATCCAACATGATGAAATCTGTTTCCTTAAATACTAATTAATTTAGATAAATTACTTTTTTACTTGTCTGCCTATTATCTTAAATATACCTCTTCTGTCAATCAAAGTATAGCTAGATTTACCTTAACTAAAAATTATCTTCTCCACTGTCAGACTGTAGATTGACAGAGTTGTCAGACTGCACCTTCTATTACAGCCCCTTGTAAATCTGGAGAATGCAGATATTTTCTTTATTTGCTTCAAAGACTAGTCTTCTATGAATTTCTACATTACATCTATCAGAATCGCTTCACTTTATCTCTTTATACGTACCTCTCTACCAGATTAAAGAGTGTTTCTTGACTTAGATGTAGATTCATCTGAGTAAATAAATCTATCTTTATTCCCCACAATTCATCAGAAAGAGTAATGACTAAAATCTAAGATGTAAATCTATTGTGAAGTGACTAACCACATTACTGTATTTAAAGTTACTGGCTTCAAATTGCTCAGTCTGCTGGCTTCACATTTCTCATCTATCTTTAATTTTTTTCATGCCTTTTCACACATCTAAAACTCTTTGAGACTTGAGTTTGGAAAGGCCTACTGTAGTGCAATTCACATAATATCCCATGTCACTGAACACCAGCATATTGAGGTAAAATGACTCCTTAAAATTACCTGTATAGCAAATGCTCGAGCTACAAGACTTCTAAGATATTGTAAAGGATCTTCTGGACCTTCCCACTTGCTTTGCCATGAGACGGGACACTGAAATAAAAATACATTTACTGAAACTATCCATTTCAAAACCATCATCATTACATTTTAAGCTAGCAATTTGAATGAAATTAAATAATCTGGAGATCAAATATATCTACAAAGAAAAAAGGCAATACATGTCATATAATGATCAAAGCATACAACCACTATTAGGAAGGTCATATTCCTGCTAACGCTTTATGTGGCCCGCAGAGATACAGTGGTCATGGAGAAGTTAAAAGAACCTCTGCTATTCAATAAGGAAACATCAGTAGGTTCCGCAAACACTTCAAAAAGGCTTAAACTGATTCTTTCTTGGAAAGCCACAATGCCATCTTTCACCTGCAACCACAGGTTCCCACTCCTTTGCTGCTGCGTTCTCAGACTTGAACATGAAGTTGTGTGGCTCTGTGGCAAAACGAATCTGGTACAATTCCTCCACAAGATTACTTTCTCATCATCTTAAAGTGTTTGTAGAACAACACCTGAGAATAAAATCCTGCAAGACCTCCCCATACAAATTTCTCACAGACTTCAAAAAGAAAGGCTTAAAATATCCTCTGTTAGATTTTCTCCATATAAAATAAGGATAAAAACATTGATTGTAGCTACTCCACAGGAATCTGTAAAGCACACTGAAACTGACTCTGCAAGATTCTCCTGCTTATGTGAAAGAGAATTGATGTAAATCATTACCTATGGAATATTGCACAATACTAAAGATGCCAAGCACACTAAACAGTTTATACTGTTTAACATTTACAGTTGCATTTTCAAGAAGGTTCACAATCTAATAGCATATGTGCTGAAAAGATTTTCAAAATCTGATCACAGAAGTTTGTAAGAAAAAGTGTCTTTCAAAGTAAATACTCCATATGTACCTTTTATAAGTAAAACCCAGGAAATATCTGCATCTGAGGACACTAATTAATAATGAATTGAATAAACTAGAATACATATAAGACAATTAATAAAGCATAGTTAACTGCATGCTCTTTTGCATAATTATGATTTTTTGAGAAGGTTTTGTATTTGAAACTATTATCCTTGCTTTTTTGTAGGCTCTTTTGCTAGATACGCATTTACAGGCAGCTCACCAATGTATTATTTGGAAGGCATTCACCTAATGTTAATATATCACTCTCAATTACTCTAAGTTTAAAGTAATAGCTTAGCTAATTGTTAGTATGGAAACGTATTTCAGAGATACACTAGCATATAAATTTTGTACAAATAAGGCACATTGCTGAAACCATTAGAAGTCACATTTATTAAGTTTCACATTTCTATTGGTAATCTAGCAGCTTCTTCAGGTGCTATAATCTTAAAAGAGCTACAATCTTGGTGCTTTTAAAATAAAAGTTTTTTAAAATAGTCCTTTGTTACATAACGCATGACCACACTAAACTAAACAAGAACAGTATGTAGAAAATATATGAAACAAACCACTTTAAGATGATAAATATAGTGACGCTTAGCTGCCATGAGGTTTAGCTGCCATGCCAAGAGCGTGGCATTAGCCTCTCTGAAGGGTGCTGAAAAAGATTGCTTTATGGTCACAATCCAATAAAGTGATCTGTGTCAAGGTAAGTGGGTAAGTAAGCAGATGAAATGCCAGAAACACTGTTCAATATATCAGGAAGCACTGAACTGATGTTTGTGAGAGAAAAAAATGCATAGAATCTTTAAGTACATTTTTGTGACAGTGATCAGCTTCATAGTTCCTGCTGCTTCCAATTTAAGAGTGCAGCTTAAGCACATAAGCAAGCCATACTCTCTTGCTCAGTAACAAGAAATGTAACAAAAAAAAATGGCCATTACATGTATCATTTGCATTCACTGTGACTTGTACTTAGCACCAATTTCTACCACACAGCCAAAACGTGTTTAAAAAGGCAATGAGATTGCTAACATGAAAATGTTAATTTATTCTAATTGTACTTCAATTTTGCTAAGAAGTGCTGTCTTGTGAATCCGAAAAGACAAAGAATTTAATTATTGTTTTAATTAGAAATTTGATAGATCAATAAATGCATAACAAACTTTTTAACAGTACTTGTTCCTCGCATGAAGATAAACAAGATGTTAATAGGAATTATTGTTCATTGTAGGGCCAATCTCAATATCCACATATCTGCGTTGACACAATTTATCAATTGCTGCAGGTGAAATAAAACCACAGTTTCACATCAATGTTTGACTATCTTTGGAATCCATATTATCTAGCTATTCATGACAGAACATGTAAATTTGCAGTCACTAATTGTACCAGTTTATAAACATGCCCAGTTTGATGCCAGAAAACATGGAGAAAGTACATGTACAAATTTTGGTTGCTTTTCTTGTATATGAAGAATATAGGGTGAGATGATAGGTTGGTATGATAGGCACACCTTGTCTGGTGTAATATGGCAATAATTCGTCCTGAATAAATACAGAGAGCAAATTGTGATTACAACTGCAGTAAAACTTAAATTTTAAGAAACTGTAAAAACTAAGAAAAGGGTCAGATTTCCATGTTCTGCTGGCTAATATATTTGACTTATCTAGCATGATTTGGTATTTGAAATGGAAATAGTATTCCACAGCTTCTAATCTTATTGGATTTGCCCTTAAGAGAAAGCTTGATAAAAGTATAATATACTCAGAAGCTTCTGCAAGTACTTCAAGCAACATTTTCGTGGGTTTTCATTCCAGAAAAAACATGGTTCTGTTTTAGTCCCTATCAATAAAAGAACCCCATTTTAGAGTCTCTATCAATAAAAGAACTTAGAGCAAATGATGACATGAAAATATGTATCAGAATTTTGTTCAGTTTCCTTGATTTTCTTCATTGCTTATAATGTAAATTCATGACAAAGTAACTTACCTTCTGATTTAGCAGAGCACTTGCTAGTCTTTGTACTTCAGAACTCAGTAATGAAGTACCTCTGATGACTTTACTTAAAGAAGCAAGTGACTGATGGACACTTTGCACAAGGCGAATAGCATTGAATTGTTCCAGAGTAACGAATGATAAGATTGGGGATCCTTGTTGCTCCACAGGAGGAGATACCTTCTGATGAATCAGGTTAGAATTCTAAAAAAGAACACATGATGTCCAGTTAATAAACTCAGGGAAACTATTATGTTATACAATGTATTATTTGTTTAATTCATAATACTTCATATGACCTTGTGAGCCTTCAGGTAATTCAGATAGCCCCTCTTTTCTGACGCTGGATTAAAACTGTAGTGATACTTTCATTGTCCATGAGATGTTCAATAAAGGCACCACTCTTCTGAGACAACTCTGTCTACCCAATTACTTCAAAAGTACTGGAATTTCTGAAAAATCTTCACTTAGCTGTATCTCTGCTTTTAGTATTTGTGTTAATGCGTCAATATAAAAAGCAGTAGTGTACTCAGCATAACAAGATTGTATTGGGTACTATAAACCATGCTGCCAGATATAGTTCCTGCTTTGATAAGACTAGTTCAACCTGGAAGCAAAATAATAAATACAAAATAAATATAATATTACATGTAAATCCTGAGTAACTCAGACTCTGAGAGATACTACTGCTCTGACATTGACATTTTTATTACTTACTTCCATTCCATTACAGCCACTGAAAATCCAAATTTATTCAATAATTTCAAGAGATGGTATCATTTTGCAAGTCTTAATTCATATGCAGCTTATTACATAAATATGTTTTAGCATGTGTTCTGAAACTGTCAACCTGACATATGACAAGATGCTGCACTGAATTCCACTTATGGAATTTAAACCTTTATTGGAAAATTCTACAAGGCACAAATGCAAAAAGAAAACCCTAGCCTTTGGGAAAAAACTGTTTTGCTATTTCAATTTCTAGTAATTTATTCAAGGTAAAATCAGATTTTACTTTCTCTGAAGTTTCTCTTCTTAAAATAACAAGTAGTTTTGGCTTTTTTTCAGATTAAATACACTTCTGAACTGTCACACGGCATCTTGCTTTCCAGAACACACAGGATGTCTGCCTCCATAATCACTCCCAGGCACTGTAAGTTTGTCAGAACTTTCACATGTGTTTTGTTTCAAGCTCATTCTGCACTGAACTACCAAGTAAAAATATGAGAAAAGCTATGTGCAAGAGTCATACAGATAGTTTGGTTTATGACCAACAGAAAAATGAAGGATATGGTTTTCCCTCCCACATTATTAAAAAGGTATACAACAAAGTTACTTACTGTTCAAAGTGTAAGAAACATACAGTATTTAGAAATGTTTTGTATTTTGTCTTTACATAAATCCTGAAATCATAGTTCCAGTTCCACTTCAATTTTTCCGAGACCATAGTTTGTGAGTATATATTAAATGTATTATAAAACTAGTAGAAACTAGCTGATAATTTCTTATTGGAGTATTTAATTGTACAAAAAAGAAAAAAGACATTGCAACTTGCAGGCTTTGCTGTCTTTCACATATACTGTCTTAATTCACGAAAAACTTACTGAGAAGAGAAGGCCTCTAAGTTCCTCAATATTGTCCTTTACATAACAGTCTCCTAGGAATTGCATATTCATTTAATCACTCTTTCTAATGCTTTCTCCTGAGAATTTGTTAAAACAACCCATCTGTCATTTTTATAGGAAAATTAAACATGAATACCAGTATCAGCTTATACATTTAATGTTCTATTACATTCCCTTAAAATCCATTATGTATATAACTCCATCAGCTTTAAAAATATCCTCATGACCTGCTTCGGAATTAAGATGAAGAATTCCTGAAGTACTGAGTGCTTTTCCTAATCATAAGAAACTGAAAATATGTTCTAATCTTTAACATTAAATACTATATTATGCTACCAATATTAAATTAGGTGTATTTTGAGACTTTGATCATTTTCCCTCTTTCACTTCTGTACTTGTTACTATCTCAGTACAATATAAGACTTCATATAGTCTCATCTAAGCTGTTCCAGAGCTTTTTCTTTGTTACCTTCCTAAACTCAAGCTTTTTCAAACTCCAATATGTTCTGAAAATTGCCTCCTCAGAAATGTAACAAATATAATTAAAATAAACTCATATACCTCCACTAGTTCTGCATTTGACTCAAAATTCAATTTTGGTGGTGGTGGGTTTTAGAAACCTCCATTGGCCTTTTGATGTACTTATTCTGCCTCCTCCTTTGAGTCTCTCTGCCTATTATTTTAGATACTAGCCTCTCACTGTTCATTACACAAAGTCTTCATTGTTGAAAATACAAGAAAGAATAACCCTATATTTTTGCTTCACTGATTGTCCTTGGTGAAAAAAACATTGTTCTTTTGTTAAAGCTGAGGTTCCTAATGTTTTAGATAAAAGAGCAACAACCCATTCATTTTCAAAACTACTTTTGCAATTGTTTTGCAGCATTATGCAACTTTATGAAAATAATTAGTTAGCCTTCAATTTACAAACACAACAAAAGATAAGGCAGGACACATCATGACAGCTTATGATCATATATATTCAGCAAAAATAATTTTGAAGAAGTTGCTTCCAAATTTTTATTATGGGTGGGCCTTCTAACTTTCATGGAGGTACTAAAGGTTTTCCCTGAAACAAGGCAGAAAATGCATCTACCTTACAATAAAAATATAGCACTGATTCCTCTCTCTCTCTACTCATAAGAGATAACCATTTGGACATGATGAAACACTTATGCAGCCCCATTGCATCCTGCTGGTTTTGTGCTTCTCTGAAAACTATCATATGACAGGCAATGCCTGAGTTCTGTTGGGCAGTGATTTCCAACTGATCCAGTTATGTGACAATGAAGTGCTTATATAGGTCCTGATCTACACTCTGTCATGGCAGAAGGCTATGTGGGAAGAGAAGAGACACCAGGACAGAGGTTGGTTGAACTGCTCTGACAGCCCAGCCCTGGCCAACAGGCTGTAGTGAGCCATCCTTCCACATTAAGGAAGATTTTTTTTTTAAATTTGTGTAACATTTGTTCGACAAGTTATTCAGTGATGGCTTCATTTTTTTTCCAGTAAACAGTCTTTCGTGCAAAACTATACTGAGCATCTGAGTATTTAGGGTTTTTTTAACTTAATGGCAGGTTCATGAGAGTTTAATTAATTCGATTAGTGTTAAGCTGTTATTAAATAATGCTGAAAGACACTGCAGAAGCAGTTTTAGGACAGTATTCATTACAAGGGTGTTTTCAAATTAAGCTAATATACATGAAAATGTCAAGAGATTCTTTTTAGTCCAGAACAGCTAAACAGAAAGAGGAAGATTGCTTGTGTAACTTTCAACACAGGAGTGCACTGATCTGAACCAGATTTTAAGTATCCATTTCATTTAAAATAAAATTCAATGAAAAATTCCAGAGTCTGCATTCTGGCTGGACTAATAAACCATGGATTAAGGAGAGGCAGTTTCCATGATTCTATTGTTATGGATAGATGAAGAATAGAAAACTCCCCAGCTCAACAATTTCAGAATGCCTGAATAATTGGTAGTAATATTTAACAAGGCTTTGCAAAATGTATGCCACTGAGAGGAAAAATGAGTCCTGCAAATTTCCAGAAATATTTCTGAAAAAGTAACAACATTTAAGTCCTCCTTCCTGTATTAATATATAAGAATTATTTCCCATTTCAAAATGTCTAAAATGGAAGCGCCATCTATATCTGCCATTTTTGCTCTTTGGCCACAAAGACCGTGATAGCTCTGAAAACTGAGCACAAAGGACTACTATTCACAGAATCACAAAACAGTTGAGGTTGGAAGGAACCTCTGAAGATTGTCTAGTCCAATCCTCTGCTCAAAGCTACAGCAGGTTGCCCAGAACTGTGTCTGGTCAGGTTTTCAGTATCTCCAAGGATGGAGACTCCACAGCCTCTCTAGGCAACCTGTTCCAGTGTTTGACCAGCCTCACAGTAAAAAAGTCTTGCCTTATGTTTAAATGCCATTTCCTGTATTTCAGTTTGCACCCATGGCCTCTTGTCCTGTCACAGAACACCACTGAGAAGAGCCTGGCTCTGTCTCCTTTACTCCTTCCCATCAGCTGACGCACACTGGTAGGATACTCCTAGCCTTCTCTTCCCCAGGCGGAACAGTCCTTGTTCTCTCATCTTCTCCTTGTATGACAGATGCTCTTGTCCCCTAATCATCTTAATGACCCTTGATAATCCTTGGAAATTATTTCCAAGATTATTTGCTCAATCACCTTCCCAGGTGAGGCTAACTGACTTATTGTTCTCTGGATCCTCCTTTTTGCCCTTCTTAAATAAAGGAGTGACATTTGCTTTCTTCTAGTCCTCAGGAAGCTCCCCAAATCCCACTGATCTTTCAAAGATAACTGAGAGTGGTCTCACAACAGCAGCAGCCAGCTCCCTCAGCATTCATAGGTGCATCCCATGAGGGCCTGTGGATTTGTTTGTATTCAGTTTGTTTAAACACTCCCTAACCTGATCCTCTTCCACCAAGAGTAAGACTTCCTTGTTCTGTACTTTTCCACTGCTTTTGGGGACCTGGGACTGGCGAAGGCCAGACTTAGCAGCAAACAGAGGCAAAGGCGGCATTTAGTTCTTCAGAGTTCTCCTTGTCCTCTGTGGCCAAGTCCTCATTTCCATTCAGTAGTGGGCCTACATTTTTCCTAATTTTCATTTTGTTGCTAATGTGACTGTAAAAACCTTTTTTGTTGCCCTTCTAATGGGTTAACAGCACCACACCTGCTGCTAATTTACAGGCTGGAAAGTTAACTCCATCCCAGCCATACCTGGTTGTGGTGGGTTAATCTTGGCTGGACACTAGGTGTCCACCAAGCTACTCTATCGCTCTCCTCCTCAGCAGGACAGGGGGAAAAATAAGATGAAAAATCTTGTTGGTCAAGATAAAGGCAGTTTAATGAAAAAAAACATAGGCCACATGAGGAAGCAAAGCAAAACCAAAGGAGATTTATTTTTTACTTCCTATCAGTCAGTTTGGGTCAGCTGTCCCAGCTATGTCCCCTCCCAACCTCTTGCCCACCCCCAGTGTACCAGCTCTTTGCAGGGGTGGAACAGGGGGGCACCCAAGGCTGGGGAGACAGCCCTGATGCTGTGCAAGCACTGCTCAGTAACAGCCAAAACGCATCAACACCCGTTCTAGCCACAAGTACAAAGCACAGCACTATATCTGCTGCTGTGAGGAAAGTTAACTCCATCCCAGCCAGACCCAGTACATCAGTACAGCCCTTCACATCTCTCACCAGATTCAACTCCAGATATGCTCTGGCTTCCCTAATCCCATCCCTGCATGCTCAGTGTTTCTGTATTCCTCCCACAACAGCTGTCCCCTCTTCCTTCTCTTCACTTTTTTTTTCACATTCCAGTTCTGCCAGGAGCTCCTCGCTCATCTATGCAGGCCTCCTGCTGCCATTACTTGACTTCCTGCATTTTGAGATTGATCACTGAGTGTAGAGGAGGTATTCCTTGAAAAGCAACCAGCTCTCCAGGACAGCATTCCATGGGATTCTTTCAAGCAGGTCCCTGAATTGGCCAAAGTCTATTTTCCTGAAGTCTAGGGTTGTCATGCTGCTTTTTGCTTGTTTCCCTCCTCTTAGGATCCTGAGGTCCACCATCTCATGGTCACTGCAACCAAGGTTGTCCCCACTCTTCACATCCTCAACAAGTTCTTCCTTCTTGGCAAGTTTGAGGTCCCACAGAGTGCTTCCCCTTATTGGCTTCTCCATGACCTGAGTCAGGAATTTGTCATCAATGCACTACAGAAACCTCCAGGATTGCTTGTGCCCAGCTACACTGTCCTTCTAGCAGATATCAGGGTGTGTAAATTCCCCCACAAAGACCAGTCTCTGAGAATGTGAGGCTTCTTCCAGCCATGTGAAAAAGGTCTCACCTACTTCTTTCTGATCAGGTGGCTCGTAGCAGACACCCACCCTAATGTTAAATTCTAATCCTAATTCACAAACTCCCAACTGGCACGTTGTACATCTCTAGGTAAAGCTCCATGCGTTCCCACTGGTCTCTCACATAAAGGGCAACTCCCCATCCTCACCTTGCCGGCTTTTCTTTCCAAGAGAACCTATATCCATCCATGGCAGCACTACAGATGTGTGAGCTATCCCACCATGTTCCTGTGACCCCTATAAGATCATAGCTCTGCAACTGTATGCAAACCTCTAATTCCTCTTCTTTGTTCCCGATGCTGCACCCATTAGTGTACAGGCACATCAGAGAGGCACCCCATCATGCTGATTTCCCAGAAAGGGTGTGAGAACTTTCCCGATAATTCTGTCAGGTAGGCACTTCCTTGTTTATATGGTGTGATGGGTTAACCCTGGCTGGATGCCAGGTGCCCACCAGAGCTGTTCTATCACTCCCCCTCCTTCTCAGCTGGACAGGGGAGAGAAAATATAACAAAGAGCTTGTGGGTCGAGATAAGGATAGGAGAGATCACTCACCAATTACCGTCACGGGCAAAACAGACTCAGTTTGGGGAAAAATTAACTTGATTTATTACAAATCAACCGGAGTAGGGTAATGAGAAATAAAACCAAATCTCAGAACACCTTCCCTCCACCCCTCCCTTCTTCCCGGGCACAACTTCACTCCCGGATTCTCTACCAACCCCCCAGCGGCACAGGGGGACGGGGATGGGGTTTACGGTCAGTTCATCACACGTTATTTTCTGCCGCTTCATCCTCCTCAGGGGGAGGACTCATCACACTCTTCCCCTGCTCCAGCGTGGGGTCCCACCCACGGGAGACAGTCCTCCACGAACTTCTCCAACGTGGGTCCTTCCCACGGGCTGCAGTTCTTCACGAACTGCTCCAGCATGGGTCCTTTCCACGGTGTGCAGTCCTTCAGGCACAGACTGCTCCAGCGTGGGCCCCCCACGGGGTCACAAGTCCTGCCAGAAAATCTGCTCTGTGGGCTCCTCTCTCCACAGATCCGCAGGTCCTGCCAGGAGCCTGCTCCAGCGCGGGGTTCCCACGGGGTCACAGCCTCCTTCGGGAACCCACCTGCTCCAGCGTGGGGTCCTCCACGGGCTGCAGGTGGATATCTGCTCCACCGTGGACCTCCATGGACTGCAGGGGGACAGCCTGCCTCACCATGGTCTTCACCACGGGCTGCAGGGGAATCTCTGCTCCGGCGCCTGGAGCATCTCCTCCCCCTCCTTCTTCACTGACCTTGGTGTCCGCAGGGTTGTTTCTCTTACATGTTCTCACTCCTCTCTCCGGCTGCCGAAATACCTCCATCCCAACTTTTTTCCTTCTTAAAAATGTTATCATAGAGGCGTTACCACTATCGCTGATTGGCTCAGCCTTGGCCGGCGGCGGGTCTGTCTTAGAGCCGGCTGGTATGGGCTCTGTCGAACACAGGGGAAGCTTCCAGCAGCTTCTTACAGAAGCCACCCCTGTAACCCCACCCGCTACCAAAACCTTGCCACACAAAACCAATACATATGGACACACTTTAGATGGTCCGTCTTTAGCTCTGTTTTGTTGACAATGATGTTTACAGACATACTTTGCCTGCCAACCTGGTCAACTACTTCCTCCCATAATTTTTGGTCATCCTCTCCCTACCTTGCTACTTCGATTTTAAAACTCTCCTCACCAAGTTGGCCAGCCTGTTGGCCCCACTTAGTCAGGTGGACCCTTTCTCTTTCAAGCAGGCAATCATCAATCCTCAAAAAGTGTCCCAGGGTCATAAAAACAAAAACCCTGTTGCTGACACCAGCTATGCAACCAGTTGTAGGATCTGTCCACTCCTCCTCATGTCCTCCACCTTCACTGTAAGGATCAAGAAGAAAAAACACCTAGGCTCCCATGCCCTTAACCACCACCCCCAGACCCATGTAGTTATGCTTCATATGCTCCATGTTACCCCTGGCAGTATGACTGGGGCTTATGTGGAAAAGCATGAAGGGGTAATAGTCTGAGGGCCAGACAAGCCTTGGCAGCCTTTCCACAATGTCCCAGATCTGAGCCCCTGGCAAGCAGCAAACCTCCCTAGACGACAGATAACATCAGAAGATAGGAGCATCCTTCTCCCCACAGCAGGGAGTTGCCCACCATTATTCCTTACCGCTTCCTCCAGGTGCTTCTGGGTGGATCAGGTTTAGCTGGCTTGGGAGCTTCATTGGACAGGATTCCCAGCCTCTTGTCAGCAATGAGGGCACTAAATCTGTTCTGTAAGTACAAATTTTGAGATGGAGAAGCATCCTTTGCTCCTGGTGCCGGAAGTCTCAAGCTTCCAGCCTTTGCCATCCTGTAAGTCTTCACTTGCTATCCCAACAGACAGACTCTGCCTGCAGCACCTTCAGGAAAGTTGGGGGCTTGGCTGTTCAAGCTCAGTGTCTCAGAAAAGACCCAGCTAATCTCCTTCTGATGCTGCAAAATCCACTGACCTCCTCTCACAGCTCCTTTATTTGATGATGCAGATCCTCAGCAAGCACACATCTCCTGCAGGTTAGACGACCACCTCCTGCTGCCCCAGCCTCAGGAAGAGGCACCAGGCACTCCCTGCAGCTCGAGATCTGCACTGCTGCATCCTCCTTCTGGAGCTCTGTCCGAGTCAAAGTTCTCATCTTAGAGGGTCCATTGCTCTAAGAGCAGCTGGGTGGGGACTGTGCCTTGTGGCATGTCACTACCATTGCTGAGAAGGTGTATCCTCTGCTGAGCAAAGTTGCTGGTCTCTGTAAGCTCTTCTGCACAAACTGCTGTGCCAACTGCTGTGTGCATTTGCTGCCTCTGTTAGCTGCACTCAATACTATTGATTGAGAGATTACAATTTGCACTCATGAAAAAATACAAATATTATTTTACATACTTTGATGTGGTATAATTCTTCAGTGGGCCCATCACTAAGAAGTTAAATAGTCCATTTACAGATTTGTGAAATGTTGGCCAATATTAGGTAAAATTTTTGTTTTATCACTGATTTATGAAATTCACTGACTACATAAATTCTACAGACATTCTGTCAATTTAGCTGTATTATATACTCTAAATTATTTAGACTGATTTTTGTAGGATGAAACACTGATGTTCGGTCCAGAGAAATACCCAGTCAAATGCTATTATTTTATCTAAACTTGGACACTAGATTACAGAACACAAAAGTGATAACCATACAGTATTGAGAGTGTACAGATAAAAATATGTCCACACTTAAAGACTATGACCAATTATTCCAGTATAAATTCTACAGGACAAACCTATGTCAAGTGGTAAATATTGTTATGCTTCATAATCATCAGCACTTAGATGTACAGTAACTATTTTCAAGGTATTTGTAAGATAATACTTTCTGAGTTAATCCTTGATTTACATACTCAGCACTGGAATAAAAATGTTTAAAAACATACTTAATCTTTGTCTACATATTAACAAGCTCCTGAGCATTTTTTGCCTCTGGAATAAAAAGTAGCTGATTTTAAAAACAGCGTTGAATTTATAAATAGATTGGCTAGATTCAGTTCAGACTATACTGGGTACTTTCTGAGTTTCAGTAGTTTGAAACAGGTATTCAACCATTGTTTCCAACTACCCTTTGTGATAAGTACATTTGACAGGTAGAAGACTAATATTTGCCTCTTCTAAATAAAATGGAAGGTATTGTCAGCATCTATCCCTTCTGCCTCTACTTTACTACTATCTGTATCCAATAGATAAAAGAAGATAATAACAACAACAACAACAACCACCTCATGAAGTTCAACAAGGCCAAGTGCAAGGTCCTGCATATCGGTCAGGGCAATCCCCAGTATCAGTAAAGGCTGGGAGATGAAGAGATTGAGAGCAGCCCTCTGGAGAAGGACTTGGGGATACTGGTGGATGGAAAATTGGACATGAGCCGGCAATGTGCACTTGCAGCCCAGAAAGCCAACCATATCCTGGGTTGCATCAAAAGAAGTGTGGCTAGAAGGTCAAGGGAGGTGATTCTCCCCCTCTACTCCGCTCTCGTGAGACCCAACCTGGAGTACTGTATCCCAGACAGTCCAGAGAAGGGCCACAAAAATGATCAGAGAGCTGGAACAGCTCTCCTATAAAGATAGACTGAGAGAATTGGGGTTGTTCAGCCTGGAGAAGAGAAGACACCGGGGAGACCTTATTGCGGCCTTTCAATACGTAAAGGGGGCTTATAAGAAAGATGGAAAAAGACGTCTTATCAGGGCCTGTAGTGACAGGACAAGGGGCAATGGATTTAAACTGAAAGAAGGGAGGTTCAGACTGGATGTAAGGAAGAAATTTTTACTGTAAGGGTGGTGAGACACTGGGACAGGTTGTCCAGGGAAGTTATGGATGCTCCATCCATGGAATTGTTCAAGGTCAGGTAGGACAGGACTTTGACCAACCTGATCTGGTGAAAGATATCCCCACCCATGGCAGGTGGTTGGACTAGGTAACTTTAAAGTTCCCTTCCAACCCAAACCATTCTATGACTCTATGATTCTATAACAAAGAGTCTGCAGTTGAAGGTAAATGCTTCCAAAACTGAGGGGAAAAAAAAAATTTTACAGACTTCAGGAATAGTTTTTGTGATTTTACTTCTTCATACCTGGGAAATCATTTTAGCTCATATTCTGTGCTCATTCATGCATAAATAAAATAATGTGTGATTGTTAATTTAAGCAGCAGTTCAATTATTTTCTTCGTTCCAATTCCCAGGTCTTTATTTAAAACTTCTGAAAACAAACATGATGCCTTTATTGAGCTATCAATAAAGAATTCGAATGTAGAACTGTATGCAATGTAGGTGGACTTTTTAAAGATGCCTAGACTTTTTCAAAGCTTATAGGAAGTACTAGTTGAACAGACTATGAAAACTAATTTTGATAAAGGACATTATTATTTAAATTTTTTTAAACACTCAAGCAAATGTCCCCCCAAAAAACCCTACACAAGGTCAGAGGCCATCCTGTTCTAAAGGAGGTCTTCAAAAGATAAATAAATTAACCTGCTAACAGCATAAAAATGTTAGAAAATCAAAGAAATTTTAAGATAATATAGAATCATAGAATGGTTTGGGTTGGAAGGGACCTTAAAGATCATCTAGTTCCAACCTCCCTGCTATGGGCAGGGACACCTTCCACTAGACCAGGTTGCTCAAAGCCCCATCCAACCTGGCCTTGAACACTTCCAGGGAGGGGGCATCCACAATCTCTCTGGGCAACCTGTTCCGTGCCTCACCACCCCCACAGTGAAGAACTTCTTCCTTATGTCTAGTCTAAATCTACCCTCTTTCAGCTTAAAGCCATTACCCCTTGTCCTATCACTGCATGCCCTTGTAAAAAGTCCCTCTCCAGCTTTCTTGTAGGCCCCCTTTAGGTACTGGAAGGCTGCTATAAGGTCTCCCCGGAGCCTTCTCTTCTCCAGGCTGAACAACCCCAACTCTCTCAGCCTGTCTTCACAGGAGAGGGGCTTCAGCCCTCTGATCGTCTTTGTGGCCCTCCTCTGGACTCACTCCAACAGGCCCATGTCCTTATGTTGCTAAACACAGTACTCCAGGTGGGGTCTTATGAGAGCAGAGCAGAGAAGGAGAATCACCTTCCTTGACCTGCTGGTCATGCTTCTTTTGATGCAGCCCAGGATATGGTTGGCTTTGTGGGCTGCAAGTGCACACTGCTGGGTCATGTTGAGCTTCTCACCAACCAATACCCCTGAGTCCTTCCCTGCAGAGCTGCTCTCAATCCACTCATCACCCAGCCTATATTTGTGCTTGGGATTGCCCCAACCCATGTGAAAGACATTGCACTTTGCCTTGTTGAACTTCCTGAGTCTTTTTATAGGAGTCTTTTATTTTAAGATATTACAACCAGTAAAAATGTAGGTCAAACACAGATGCATATGGTGACTGTACAAATACTGGGCAAGGAGAGAACACAGAAGTATTCCATAATTAATTTTCCTGTAGTTAAAATTAAGCAGAAGAATAAATAGGCACCACAGCCTTGATTCAGGCAGGCACCTAGTGACATCTGAGATGTCTCATTCTGTCTCTACGTGCTACTCCAGCAGTTCACAGGTCTCCTGCAGATTCTGTGTTATATCTGCCAGGCCATGAATATTTGATGGTTTCTTTAATAGTGCTAGAAGCCTAATTTTTAGGAAATCAAATTAAGCCCTTATGACAGCATTGATTGAAGAGAGCATTTTATATCTCTAAAGAAAGTTCTCAGATACAGTGTGGTAAAAAATGGCTATTTTCAAATCAACAAATCCAAAAGTCAGAAAGAAACTAGCTGCTCAGTTCTCTGAACTGGACAAGCTACAGGGTAACTCACAGGAGGAAACTGAAGAATGGCAGGATGGTCAGTGGCAAGGGATTAGCCAGAGTTTACCCAGACATTGTATATCAGTCAGGCTGATGCTAATCCTTAGCGAACAGATTGGTTTTGTAGCTAAACGAGGCCTCCTGCATCCACAGAAGTACTGCGCACTAAGCACAAGATTTAATTAATATTAGCTTTTTTTGAACTCAAACATAATACAGTAAGCATAGCAAACATTATATAAAATTTTTGTATCCAATGGTCCTGTAAAAAAAAAAATTGCTCTGGCTAGGAACAGGCCACACTAACTATGACTTATGCTAACTGTGCAAGGCCCCAGTACTGGCCTTCTAGACTTGTTATCAACTTGTTAAGAAAGCTTGCTGTTTGAAGTGGAATTCAGTACCAGGTGTCTCCTGTTGTGATGTGAAGTTGAAGCATGGCATAATAGCGAAGGTCTTGAAAGTATGGGCACACGTTGAAAAGCGAACTATGAAAAACAAGCTGATGGTCACCTACTGGTCATTGACAGAGAGCAACATTAAGAACTGCCTAGACTGCTTTTGCTTTAAGACAAGAAGACACAATTAAGCAGGAAAGAAAAACAGCCAAGTGACACAATAAGGTACTTGCTGCAGCCTGAAAAATAACCCCATCTAAGCATCACCCAACCTGTAGTTCAGGAACAGAGCTGAAGGGCTGAAAAATCATATGAAAGGAGATCTTGGATTTGAGGGTGACAGCAGGGGAGAAAGATGCGGCCTGCGTCAGGTCCAGCTTCCCTTGTCAAAGAGCTCTCAGGCTTGATTACCTCCACCTGGGTGACTAAGACCATCAAGAACCATAGCCACCAGTGGTGAGTATGTGGCTTCAGCTTCATGGTACTGCATACTCACAGCTAATTTATGACACAAGGTTTAAAGAATAAGTGATTTAAATTTGCAGTGCTAATAATTAATAATGATAAAGAACTAGTCATTAGCAATGTGTGCTGTTAATGAATATTAATGTAGTGCAGTTTTGTTTTACTGTTTAAAACTGGCTTCATGTATCATTCTTCCAAACACTACAATCAAAATCTCTAATTTTCTGATTGTATATGTATACATATATGCAACAGTTTCATCTAAGCTCTTGCAAGGAAGGTTTGCAGGCCTAAATGTATATTTAGCTCTAGTCAGTAAGATATAATGGAAGGTGTCCCATTGAAATATACTGCTTTTTCTTACAGGATCACAGACCTGGTTAACAGCAGTCTATGCTCAGAAGCCACAGATTTCAACATGAAGTTACTTAGTACCAAAAGATTATTCTGACAAAAACATGATGTATCATACACTTAGCATGGATTAAATGAGAATTTAGTGAGAGATTTAAAAATGTAATTGCAAATTCTCATGTGCACCTCATGTCACTTCTTTGTATATGGTTACCTGAGTAAGGGAAAGGCTTTTCTCATTCCAATATTGTTGTGTACGAGGCATTTTTAGGCCACGATGTCTGTGATCTATTACTTATCACTGAGGAGAAAAATAATGACCAAATGCCTAGGTAGACACCTAGCACGAGGTGAGAGGGATTCTTCCCAACTATGCGTAGTATCTGCGTTTCAAAGAGAATCCGCACATGTTATAGCAAAACGGACACCCACAATAAGAATTCAGTGGTTGGAAATCAAGCTTTATAATAGATGTAAAAAAACCCCACCAAACCGAACCAACTCAGAACAACAAAGGAACAAAAAGGAAGTGAGACTGGATATTGTAAGCATTGTAGCAAGGATTTTAATGAACCTCAATTTAAAGCTAGTACCATATTTCAATATTATACAGGAAAGCCTTAATTTAATATTCAAAATTATTAAACATCGTTTTGTGAATATTAGAGAAATGAAGAGACTAAATTCAAATCTAAAATATATTAGTGTTCTTCTTGGAAACACACACAAGATGTTAGTCTCATGTCTTGTGAGTGTGGTCTCACCTCCATATGGAGAAAAAAGTGATAGCCTGTTATCCCACATACAGACTTCATAGCTAATTACATACATGTAACATTGTACTTCCCACCTCAAATGCACTTAATTTTCTTTTTCACTTCTTATATTCCAGTATTCAAGATAGTTCCTTAGACCTTACTTTTAAAGTAGTTACTGAGGGAAAAAAGTTGTCTTTTCAAATTAGCTGCTTTCCTACCTGATTAAGTTTCTTCCATAGGTTGAGAACAGGAGAAAGTTCAGTAGACCATATTTCTCTATCAAATTTGCAGCCAGCAGCTACTGACCTGCTCAGGATCCGAAGCTGTGAAATGACCTGAGTGATGAGAATATAAATGCAATCTTGAAGAAGGATAAACAAACTTATTTTAGTACAAAAATGTGATACAATAGCAAATGCTCTCTGATTTTTCTATGGACTACACTTTTCTGCATACTTAATTACTAATCATGATATATTCAAAACATAAATAATACCCATATCCAAATATAGAACATACTTGAGCCTCATTCATATTAAGCCCAAAACAAACAAAAAGATCCATATTTTTCTTATCACAGTCACTGTCTTTTTCAACTATAATTTAAAAACTAATAAGGTGTAAAATTAATTAAAAAGCCTCTTTTCCACAAAATCTACAGACAAAACTCAAGCTCTGCCTTTAACTAGGCTTCATCTGTAATTAAAAAGAGAAACAAAAAAACAGAATAGGTAACCAAATACATATAGTACCTATCAGGCATCAAAATTCCAAGACAATTATAATCAATGACTTCTGATCTCCCATGGATCTCTTACTTACTTAGATATTCATGCTACCTCAAATTATTTAAATGCACATTTATTAGTTTAAAGAAAAAAAGCAAGCAATTAAAAGAATAACTGCAAAACTTTCAGAAAGAAGGGGAGCTTCCAGTTCATTATGTCCAACTGCTTTTTATTGTTAGCAACCCTGGTAACTCCACACATAAACTGATCAAATATATGTATACATTTATAAAGAAAGAATAGTGAAATTAAAATTCTTCAGTGATATTGCAGTCTGTCCCTTAAACTGTATATAAAACCCCTGGTATATTTAGGTATTTTAGCAAAATTTTAGTTATTTTTCACAGTGCATTTTTTGCAGGACATGTTAGAGAACAACTAAGTAATTCTCTCCTCTTTTGCTTGACTTCAAAGAATTGAACTTTATAATAAAATATTTATTAATTGTTCAGAAGTACTGGACTATTTAAACATTAGAATGAGGCAGGAAATCAAACTTTCTGCTGGCTTTTGACTTATTTTCTATTCTTGAAAGATATGCAATGATATAGTGTTTTCTTTTGTTTTTAATTTTCTTTTGCTGAAGCAAACAGCAGCTTCTTATTTATCAACTTCGATATGGACTATGAAATACTACAAGATCATAGTACACTGAACCATTTTAACTTATATAACATTTACTATCATTTTATTCTTATATTAAATGTCTTACAAGACATAAAAGATAAATATACATAAAGTATAAATATATAAAATCTATCTGTATAACACAGAATCATAGAATCATTTAGGTTGGAAAGGACCTTTAAGATCATCGAGTCCAACAGTAAACCTAGCAGTGCCAAGTCCACCACTAAATCATGTCCCTAAGTGCCACACCTACACATCTTTTAAATACCTCCAGGGATGGTGACTCAACCACTTCCCCCGGCAGCCTGTTGCAATGCTTGACAACCCTTTCAGTGAAGAAATTTTTCTTAACATCCAATCTAAACCTCCCCTGCTGCAACTTGAGGCCATCTCCTCTTCTCCTATTGCTTGTTACTTGGGAAAAGAGACCAACACCCACCCCGCTACAACCTCCTTTCAGGTAGCTGTAGAGAGCGATAAGGTCTCCCCTCAGCCTCCTTTTCTCCAGGCTAAACAACCCCAGTTCCCTCAGCTGCTCCTCATAAGACTTGTGCTCTAGACTCTTCACCACCTTCGTTGCTCTTCTCTGGACACAATCCAGCACCTCAATGTCTTTCTCATAGTGAGGGGCCCAAAACCCAACACAGTATTCGAGGCGCAGCCTCACCAGTGCCAAGCACAGGGGGACAATCACTTCCCTAGTCCTGCTGGCCACTCTATTTCTGACACAAGCCAGGATGCTGTTGGCCTTCTTGGCCACCTGGGCACACTGCTGGCTCATATTCAGCCGGCTGTCGACCAGCAGCCCCAGGTCCTTTTCTGCCGGGCAGCTTTCCAGCCACTCTTCCCCAAGCCTGTAGCGCTGCATGGAGTTGTTGTGACCCAAGTGTGGGACCCGGCACTTGGTCTTGTTGAACCTCATACAATTGGCCTCGGCCCATCGACCCAGCCTGTCCAGATCCCTCTGTAGAGCCTCCCTACCCTCCAGCAGACCAACACTCCCACCCAACTTGGTGTTGTCTGCAAACTTACTGAGGGTGCACTTGATCCCCTCGTCCAGATCATTGATAAAGATACTAAACAGAACTGGTCCCAATACTGAGCCCTGGGAACACTGCTTGTGACTAGCTGCCAGCTGGATTTAACTCTACTCACCTCCACAATTTGGGCGCAGCCATCCAGCCAGTTTTTTACCCAGCAATGTGTATGCCCGTCCAAGCCATGAGCAGCCAGTTTCTCTAGGAGAATGCTGTGAGAAATGGTGCCAAAGGCTGTACTAAAGTCCAGGTAAACAACGTCCACAGCCTTTCCTTCATCCACTAAGTGGGTCATCTTGTCATAGGACATCAGGTTAGTCAAGCAGGACCTACCTGCCTTTCATAAACGCATACTGACTGGGCCTGATCACCTGGTTGTCCTGCATGTGCCGTGTGATGGCACTCAAGATGATCTGCTCCATAATCTTCCCCGGCACCGAGGTCACTGACAGGCCTGTAGTTCCCTGGATCTTCTTTCCGGCCCTTCTTGTACATGGGCATCACATTTGCTAACTTCCAGTCAACTGGGACCTCCCCGGTTAGTCAGGACTGCTGACAAATGATGGAAAGTAGCTTGGTGAGCACTTCTGCCAGCTCCCTCAGTATGCTTGGGTGGATCCCATCTGGCCCCATAGACCTGTGTGTGTGTCTAAGTGGTGTAGCGGGTCACTCACCATTTCCCCTTGGATTATGGGGGCTTCATTCTGCTCCCCGTCCCTGTCTTCCAGTTTAGGGGGCTGGGTACCCAAAGAACAACTGGTCTTACTATTGAAGATTGAGGCAAAGGCGGCATTAAGTACCTCAGCCTTTTCCTCATCCTTTGTCACTATGTTTCCCCCCCACATCCAGTAAAGGATGGAGATTCTCCTTAGCCCTCCTTTTGTTGCTAATGTGTTTATAGAAACATTTATTGTCTTTTATGGCAGTAGCCAGATTAAGTTCTAGCTGGACTTTGGCCCTTCTAATTTTCTCCCTGCATAACCTCACAACATCCTTGTAGTCCTCCAGAGTGGCCTACCCCTTCTTCCAAAGGTCATAAACTCTCCTTTTTTTTTCCTGAGTTCCAGCCAAAGCTGTCTGTTCAGCCAGGCCGGTGGTCTTCCCTGCCGACTCGTCTTTTGGCACATGGGGAGACAGCCTGCTCCTGCACCTTTAGGATTTCCTTCTTGAAGAATGTTCAGCCTTCCTGGACTCCTTTGCCCTTCAGGACTGCCTCCCAAGGGTCTCTCTCAACCAGGCTCCTAAACAGGCCAAAGTCTGCCCTCCAGAAGTCCAAGGTAGCAGTTCTGCTGACTCCCCTCCTTATTTCTCCGAGAATCAAAAACTCCAGCATTTTGTGAACGCTGTGCCCAAGACAGCCTCCAACCATCACATCACCCGCAAGTCCTTCTCTGTTCACAAACAACAGGTCCAGTGCCTTCGCTAGTTGGCTTCCTCACCAGCTGTGTCAGGAAGTTATCTCCCACACACTCCAGGAACCTCCAAGACTGTTTCCTCTCTGCTGTACTGTATTGCCAGCAGACATCTGTTAAGTTGGAAGTCCCTCATGAGAACAAGGGCTAGCAATTGTGAGACTTCTCTCAGCTGCTTATAGAATATTTTGCCTGCCTCTTCATCCTGGTTGGGTGGTCTTCCCTGATTCTTACTCATAAACACTCAACCCTATCGTCACCCTCATTAAGCTCTAGACAATCAAAACACTCCCTAACATACAGGGCTACTCCACCGCCTCTCCTTCCTTGTGTATACCTTCTGAAGAGTTTATAGCCATCCATTGCAGCCCTCCAGTTGTGCGAGCCATCCCACCATGTTTCTGCGATGGCAACTACGTCATAGTTTTCCTGCTGCACAAAGGCTTCCAGTTCCTCCTGTTTGTTGCCCATGCTGCGTGCATTGGTGTAGATGCACTTCAGTTTGGCTACTGATCCTGCCACCTTTTTGGGGGGAGAAGCCCTAATTCTTAAGTGGCTATTCTTAGGCACTTCCATGGTTTCTAACACATCAATAACCCTTGCATCTTTGATGCTGCATGGATCTCCATCCCCTGCCTCCACTGAAGGGGAGACTGAAGGACCTTGCTAGCACACCATCCCTCAAACACTGGTATGCTGCCCTCAGGCTTATCTCCAGCGAGCCTGGTTTTATCCCTCTCCCCCTTCATATCTAGTTTAAAGCTCTTTCAATGAGCCCTGCTAACTGCTGTGCAAAGATCCTTTCCCCCCTTTGAGATGGGTGTACCCCATCTGCTGCCAGCAGCCCTGATGTTGTGTAGACGGACCTGTGATCAAAAAACCCCAAATTCTGCCGATGACACCACGCTCAGAGCCAGGTTTTGATCTGCTGGCTCTTCCTGTTTCTTTCCTCATCATTCCCTGCAACTAGAAGGACAGAGGAGAACACTACTTGTGCAATATAAAAGCAATCATCAACAATGGTTTGTTGAAAGAGGGGTGAGAAGATTATTCAGAACCATGAGTCTTTGTAGAAGCTGCCTGTTTTAACTAAGGTCAACTAATCATAACAGTATTTATATAAAAAAATCAACAGAGTAATTTATTTGTGAACAGTGCATCTAATAACTATGAACAGCATACAGGAACTGCTACTGAGTATCTTCTCCATTCTTAGTGGAAAATTCATACACTGTGGGTTTTTTGCATTGTCAGCACAGAAGAATATAAATTGCAGGTATTAATAAAGGTGGGGTAGTCAAACTTACAATGTCAATATTTATTTACCTAGTTATTCAATTAATTGTGCATCTCAGCTTTTTAATCTACTGCATACTTTATGGGTTTCTGTGGATATATGCTGCTATGATATTGACCAACACATTATAGTAAAAAACCCACGCATTTAGAGAAGTGAAGAGAGATAATGAACAGAATGGAAAGCAATAAAGACAATGAATGATCCCATGTGGCTTCATATGGAACTACTAGAAAGCCATGTTTGACCTGAAAAGTAAAATAAAAACTCATGGAAAAGTAAAAATGAGGAAATGTCAAGATTTTAACTTTTTCCTCCCTGGAACTTAGATAAAAACGGATTTCTATGAACCCAAAATCTATTTCTGTTCATTACTCACCTACACAATGAAGAAAGAGTCTTGCCTTCAGTAATTCACAACCACTGCAAAAACTGCTACTTCACAAATACAATATATAATAAACACAGGCTTATATCTAAGTCTTGTATTTATTTCAGAGGCAATCTATCCTACAAATCACACAACAAAATCAAATTTTACACACAGTATTACAATTTGGAAAAGAGGAAAGTAATAAAGTAAAAAATATATTGTGAAATTCTATGTCACTGAATTAAAAAAAATCTAGGATCAACCATTTCTGAACTAAATATGATTACTGCTCTAAGAATACAAAACAGAAAAGATTTGCTAGTCAGATAACTGCTATTTTTTTCAAGACTAAGGAACAGATAAAAGGATTTTTATTTTTGTTCAAAAAGCTAACAAACTCCTTTCTAAATCTACAATGTCAAAGCAGATACTCTACTGCCATCTACCAGTTTTAAAAGGATGTAGTGTTAGCACAGAAACCACTTCTGTTTCATTTCTCTGAATGAAACAATATATCCCTTTACAAAGCTGTTCAAGGAGATATTTCTGTTTTTATAAGACTTTACAGCTCTAACTAAAATACAATGTTATAACATAGTCACTTTGGTAAATATTGGGAAAGTAGTAACTCAGTGCAATGCAACTATGTCTTCATTGTGTCAAGAGAGGGAAGGGGTTTCAGTTTGATATGCCTTCTGACAGAACTACATGCTTCCATACTGTTCCTTGTAGTTTGGCTGCAATTAACTGCATGGCTGTGAAAGTAGTCTAAGACTGAGCTGCCAATGAAACCTCTCTGACTTTCAGTCTATGTCCCTTGCCTACAAGAACAGGGTCCATGGAGGTTGTTAGGACGAAAGTACTTTAATGGCATTCATAACCAAATCATTCATACAGCACGTGGATGAGTAAGAAACAGTGTAGGTCTACACTTGCTCTTTTGTTTTTCCCTCAAGACCACCTCAAAGCTGCACTTCCACTCAATGAGGATGGGAAGTAGGACTGGACTCAATACAGAGATACCTGCCTTCTTAAAATACAAAGCAAACAAGGGAAAGACATTGATACCACCTACATCTTCCTTTATACAGAAGAGGATCAGATACCTTTGACACCAGGAAGATCCTCTGTAGAGCAGGGGTTCAGTGGAGGAGGGAAGAAAAGCAGCAGGATGCTGCAGATGGACACCACAAGCCCACTACTGACCCAGTCAGTATTCTAGTTGCACCTTCTCCCAAACAATAACTAAGGGGTTTACTTTGTAGAGGTTCCGAGGATACATATTACCTGGAGAACATGATGCTAAAAGGAAGGCCAGAAGAGGTGGTTGACCTTAGCTGGTTATACACCCTGACAAAATGTAAGAAAAACCGAAAACTGCAACCTGTTCTTAGAAGAGAACAAACTTCTCATATGCAGAGGACCAATATATTCTTATATATATATACAGCACCAATCCTATGGGAATTAATAAGGCTACTTGAAGCACTGCATTGATTCACTGCAATGGTAAAGAACTGTGTTTTCCGTTAGAGCATAGTACTGTGGCTTCTACTCCATTATGCAGCACAGCACGTTTCTTTCATGCAGCGCCACAGTATATGCAGAATACTCCCCATATTTTAAAAATTCTTGTTAAGTACTCAGATCGCTCAATTGCAGGGTAATAATAAATACAGTTTGTTATTACTCATCAATTTCTTCTAGAGCCTATTAGTCATGTATTTGTGATGTGGGATGCGTTTAACAAATGTCAGCAACTATATGCTCTGCACAGCTGATACAAGGGTTATATAAATGCTAAATTATTTTAAGAAAATAGATTTATGTTCATCCTGACATCTAAAGCAATAACACAACAAGTTCAAGATTAATTTCAGTTGTACGCTTTTCAATAATTATACCCATATTACTCTCTGTGGCATTATTAGAATTATGGAGGAGCAGTAGATATAAAATTAGGTACCAGTGTTCAGAGTCCCATTAAGCTAGATTTTGAAAGAGAAGATTTAGTCTGTTGACAAACACACAAGAAGGTACAGCTATCATTATATTACAATTGTACCTTGAAAAATAACCACACACCACAGCCCCACTATTCTATATACAGTAGGAACATTGCAGTCATATGTATGACTGTAATATCGGGTGGACATACTCAGCCTAACTTTTCTTTAGCTGACTTGGATAATATCAGCAGTGGAGACTTGGTGTATAATCTCAAGCATGATCCAGTAACCTAAGTGTTCCAGGTGTACTTGCACACCCTCCCCTACACATGCTCTCTCTGTTGCTGTTATTAACAAAAGTTAAAACCAGCACCAGAACCGTACTACAATCATATATGTGACTACAGTTTTAGGAAGACATAGAGCAGTTTTAGTCTAAGTAAATAAGATATGCAAGGAATGGTGAGAAGAGGTACAAAATCAGTCAGTGACATGCTGAAAATAAGAGCAGGTCAGCAACTAAGTTAAAAAAAAGAACCCAAGGATAAAATGCTGTTTTACTGAAGTTAGTGAGATCACTGCAATTATATTTAATGAGGCAAAATTCACTTCATGTTTCCCAACCCTGGGTCTTATTCTGTTTGCCTTACTAGATTGCCCTAAAGTTTTCCATTATTAGTTTAATATTAATTTTAACTCAACAACTATTCATCGCAAAATAAAAAATAGCTATAAAAAAAGATAATTGGGTTTTTTTTTACTAAATTTCTAAGTTTCAAGCACAGACAGAAGAGCAACAGTAATTATTTTAAATGAATACTATATTTAGCAGCTACACTAAGGTGTGATGAGCTATTCCTTTCGACTTCTAATGGATTTCATTGAAGAAATTGTTGTTTCTCTTTAAGCAATCACATCTATAAAAATAATGCATTCAGTATGAGATTTCTGTGCTAGTGTAATTTCTGTAGAGTATACAGTTAGGTAACGTGCTTTTTGCCTGATTTTGCAAACCTGACTTTGTTCAGATATCATAGTTTACTTAAGTCAACCCGATGTAATGTGTGAATATTATTTCTGTATTTTGAGTTTCTGCTAGAACAAACTCTTAAGTTTTCAAATGATTCAGCTGCCATTCATGACGAGTCTGAAATGTCACGGTACAAATATGTGAAAATAAGTATGAATAGAGACACAGGTCATTTCTACACACTTTTGAATACTCTCTAGAACAATGTGCATTCTAGTCCTGTACATATCCAAATTCATATTTATAGCAGTGATCTGCAAGAGGAGATTTTTACCGAGTATGAGAAATAAAACACACAAGCTTTATACTATGTCAAAGAAATGCATCAACAAATTTTTCATGGGAATTATATCTTAAAAGCTTGAATAAAATTCATGAGAGACTGCTAGCTTATAAAATTTTAACTCAAATTAAGAGTTACCTTTCAGTCACAGAAGCCCTTTTAATACCCTTGTTTGTAACTGTATATCTTTTTATTTCAAAATGTATGTTAAAAAGCTGTATTATTAATGATCACATTACTGAAGAAAATTTCTAAAGTGCTGGTTAACAGTCAACATTGAAAATTCAGGCAGGAATTGTTATATATATATATATGTTGAGGATAGGCATGAGAAACTGCAGAGTTAAGATTTTGGACTTTAGGAAAGCAGGCACTGGTTTATTCAGGGAACTGTTAGCAGAATCCAATGAGAAGTGGGCATAAGGGAGAGGGAAAATTGAAGACAGTACAGTGGACAGCACATTACTTTCAGCTGATTAAAAAGGGGAATAAAGGAGTATTTTTGAGTGAGCTTCAGAACAAATCACCTCATTGTGCAGAAAGACCAGGATTTTCAGCAGAATGACTGTTTGGGTAAGCAGGGAGTGTCTCAATGGACTGAAAGACAAAAAAAAAGGAACATATAAGAAGCAAAACCAAAGACAGAAAAAGAAAGAAGATAAAAGCACTGCTTGGGCACTTCAGGATGAAATTAGAAAAGCTAAAGCCCAGCTGGAGATAAGACTAGCAGGGAACATTAAGGGTGAGATGGGTTTCAACACATACGCAAAATTTCAAAGAAAACATGGGGCATTTGAGGAATCCAAGAGAACATAAGCATGAAGTATTCAGTGGCTTCTGTGCAAGGTTTAGGAAGGAAAGCAGCAGCTAATAATGGGAAAGAAACAGCCTACTTAGAGAACATGAATATACTCATACATAAACATGGAGTTAAATCCAGCTGACAGCCGGTCACAAGCAGTGTTCCCCAGGGCTCAGTTTTGGGACCAGTTCTGTTTAGTATCTTTATCAATGATCTGGACGAGGGGATCAAGTGCACCCTCAGTAAGTTTGCAGACAACACCAAGTTGGGTGGGAGTGTTGGTCTGCTGGAGGGTAGGGAGGCTCTACAGAGGGATCTGGACAGGCTGGGTCGATGGGCCGAGGCCAATTGTATGAGGTTCAACAAGACCAAGTGCCGGGTCCCACACTTGGGTCACAACAACTCCATGCAGCGCTACAGGCTTGGGGAAGAGTGGCTGGAAAGCTGCCCGGCAGAAAAGGACCTGGGGCTGCTGGTCGACAGCCGGCTGAATATGAGCCAGCAGTGTGCCCAGGTGGCCAAGAAGGCCAACAGCATCCTGGCTTGTGTCAGAAATAGAGTGGCCAGCAGGACTAGGGAAGTGATTGTCCCCCTGTGCTTGGCACTGGTGAGGCTGCGCCTCGAATACTGTGTTGGGTTTTGGGCCCCTCACTATGAGAAAGACATTGAGGTGCTGGATTGTGTCCAGAGAAGAGCAACGAAGGTGGTGAAGAGTCTAGAGCACAAGTCTTATGACGAGCAGCTGAGGGAACTGGGGTTGTTTAGCCTGGAGAAAAGGAGGCTGAGGGGAGACCTTATCGCTCTCTACAGCTACCTGAAAGGAGGTTGTAGCGGGGTGGGTGTTGGTCTCTTTTCCCAAGTAACAAGCAATAGGAGAAGAGGAGATGGCCTCAAGTTGCAGCAGGGGAGGTTTAGATTGGATGTTAAGAAAAATTTCTTCACTGAAAGGGTTGTCAAGCATTGCAACAGGCTGCCGGGGGAAGTGGTTGAGTCACCATCCCTGGAGGTATTTAAAAGATGTGTAGGTGTGGCACTTAGGGACATGATTTAGTGGTGGACTTGGCACTGCTAGGTTTACTGTTGGACTCGATGATCTTAAAGGTCCTTTCCAACCTAAATGATTCTATAATTCTATTTAGATCAGTGAAATCCAGATGAGATTCATCCATGGCTGCTGGCCAATCTGATGGCAAGGCTGCTCTTTACTGCATAAGAAAAATCACGGCAGCAGAGAAAATCCTTACTGCTAGTAAGGGTAACATTATGCCTGCCTTAAGAAATGGATGGAGGATTCATGGAATGCGGACTATTCCACCTAATCTCTGTCCCTGGAGAGATCACGGAACACATCAACTTGGAATCCACTTCCAAACACTACAGGGAAAAAGAAGGCAATTGGAAACAGCCAACGTGGCTTTACCAAGAGCAAACAATGCTTGATCAACCTGATTGCCTTCTGTGATGAAATGACTATGCGAATGAGGGAAGAGCAGGTGATACTGCTAATAAGGCTTTTGACATAATCTTCATTTGCATTCCTATTTTGGAAGCTGAGGAAGTATGGACTTGAAGCATGATCTCGAAGAATGGCCTGGGTGGAAAACTGGCTGTATTGCTGGAGTCAAATGGTAGTGATCAAGGGCTGGACATCTGGCTGGCAGCTAGTGAGAAGACAAGGAAACAAGGGTTTGATACTGGGGCCCACACCATTCGATTTCTCCATGAACAACTTGGATGATGGCACACAGTGCACATGGACAAAGCCATAGACAGTGTTGGCAACAGTTCCACTTAGAAAAGGAAGTTGGACTACATAAACTCCAGAATTCCCTTCTAACCAGCATTTCTATAATTATGTGATCTAAGAAAACTTTCTAACCAGGATTCCAATCCTTTCATGCCACCTTATACTGGTGTGCATGTCCTTCCTTCTGTTTCTCATGCACTAATTTTAATTTAAGATGGCATTTACATTTTTAACTTAATTTAAAAAAAAAAAAATTGTCTTAATCTCAAACTGCACTCTTGAAAAGTTCCTGTTAGTGGGCAAGTAACAGGTCAGTCTCACAAGCACACCTTCTTCCATTAATGTGAATGATGGCCTTGCCTAAGGATGCACCATTAGTTGTCGGAACCATTCACTTGCTTTAGCAGTTGAATAAAATAAAAATGATAACAAACAAATAAAATTTGAAATGTGTTGGTCTTTTACTGCCCTGGAAAACAAAGCAAACAAAAAAATCTGTTTACTAATGAAAAAAAATCCCTTTTTCATTTCTTAGCATTTCTAAGAAAATTATCAACATCTTTGAGACAAGCACTATAACCTGCATGCTTTAAGATGCTTGAATTTTCACTTCTTCCTCCTGGACTCTTCAATTTTAAATTGAATAGTCATATATGAAATGAAAGTGTAATAACTACATTTGGATTGTTACAACACTCAATGCAGAAATGGGAGAATCAACTGTTTCAATTCCTGTCCCAATGAATATTGAATTTTTCAAATAGTCCAGCTTCCAGTAGAAGAGACACCCTCCCATTTCTGCATAATGAACAACCTGGTAGTTATGGCAGTTTTCTTTCATCTCTTAAATGATCATTAAAATGTTCATTATACAATTTTTAGAAATGCTGTTGACATTATTAGAGTTTGATCCTAAGTTCAATGGATAGAAATAAGTAATTCCAAAAGATGATTCACCCCTTTATTTTAGACACCTAAGAATGGCACGAATTATTCCCTGTAGCTGCTTGTCTTTCTTTAGTAACAAAAAAAAAATGGATAACTAGTTAAGATAAGGTGGCTAATACTCATATGATTCAAGACAGATGAGATGAATTACACTGGGGCTTCTTTGTTTTAACTTCAATTGGCTTTGAATCAGGCTTATCATATTTTTCTATCACAGTACCTAGACATTTAAAAGAAAAACAAACTCACATGAAATTATTCCAATACTGAACAGGGGAATTAGAAGTGGCTTGAATCAATAAATACATCACGAGTCTTTTCTAGTGGGATTTAAACAAAATATTCTTTAAGACCTGAACTACAAATCTGACAGAACCTCTCTGTGTATTTCAAAGATACACTTTTACTCCACAAAATCTATTTTTAAAATACCATTGACATGTGGGAAATGTATAAAAGAATAACATCTAAATAAAATATTTGGTATTAACACAGGAGGTATTTTAAGAAATACTAAAACACTAACTGAAGATAATATTAGTGAAGGAAACAGGATTTCAGAGGTCTACATAATTCACTCTATGGCAGGTAGGAATGTGTTATTCTTTGGAGATAGACTGTAACATACAGGAAGCCTAGGTAACCATCAGATTAGGCACCTAACTCTGAGAAAAATAAAGCTTTGATAGATGAATATCATCCTTAGTATAGAAAATATTTTTTTCTGTTACGTTAGTTTATCTGCCATCCTGTAATGAATACCCAAAAGAATATGTCCATACTGGTAAATAAAAGGGGAAGTTTGTGACTTCCAGCAAGAAGGAAAAGGCTCCTCCACTTGCAGATGTGCAATTGCAGAATGAGTAGAAACAGGTGAGGAGGAAGGAGTTCTATTGGGGAGGCATGTGGACTGCCTGAGCCTGACTCATGGATCAGTACCTGTGCCATTCAGAGAAAGTGGCAGGTGACCATGGACATGGGGACCCGGGTGGTGTTCTCCCCGATTCTGCTAGTGAAGGGAATGGGACAGGAATGGATGCATGTGACCGTGCAACCAGGTCACAATATTTTGTTGCAGAGCTGGAATGTTGCAGTCATGACTTTGGCTTTTACGGCTGTGACACCTTGTTTGAGAGAGAATGACAGCTAGGGGCAGACAGAATTCATATGACAAAGTGTAACAAAAGTATCAGCCAACAGGTTTGCTGCTAGCAAGCAGAGCTTTAAACTACGTTTGTCATGCAGAGATGACCAAGTCCAAAGAGAAAAGAGGGGGCAGAAGGTCAGAAGAAAGTACCTAGAGTATAGCATGATGGGAAAGGCATTCCTTTAAACGTGTCAAACAGCAAGTCAGTTCTCTTGTTAACAATACAAAGAAGCACATTAAAGTTACAGGAATTGTTAAATTCTTTATGGTGCCTTCATGAATACCAGATGGATTCCATGAAGACATTTTGAGATTAGTTAGATGGGACAGAAAAGCAGAATCAATTATTATCAAAAGAGCTGAGATAAATATCCAGGATTAAAAGACAAAGGTGTATCTCAGGGAACCATCATTCTGCAATTACTTTCAGATAATAAAAATAATGGAGCTGCTAACTGGGAGAGGTGAGAGTGATTCCCATCACTCAATCTGAGACAAAACAGGTGAAGACAAGCATGCAGCTGGGTTTGAGAGAAAGGTATCCAGTAAAATTAAATTATCTTATATCCTCTACCCTGCCACAGAAAATACTAGTTGCATTTGGATTACATTTGAGACTATAAAATTTGTCTGAAACAGGTTCTTAAAGCAAGTAATTTTGTTGCAAAATCTGAACCATCAGAACTGCAGAGTATCACTGGCCTGGTTCAAAAGCAAATAAAATTAGAAAGGACAAAATATAGGAGAAATACTCCCAGCAACTTCAGTTGAAGTGAATTGGAACCCACTTATTTGAAGTTATAAGTATTCACAGTTCAACATTTTTAATTGGTATATAAAACCTAGAATTAAATAATTTTATAGTATTTCATTGAAAAATTGGTAAGACGCCACAGTCTGTGGACTCTTCAACAACCTGAAGCTCAAAGGATTATTTTACATTTGTGAAGCCCTTAAGCACTTTGAAGATGTGGTGGGTTGACCAAGCTGCTCTATGACTCCGCTTCTCAGCAGGACAGTGAGGGAGAAAATACAACAAAAGGCTCGTGGGTTGAGATAAGGACAGGGAGATCACTCAGCGATTGCCATCATGGGCAAAACAGACTCGACTCAGGGAAATTAAATTTATTGCCAATCAAAATCAGAGTAGGATAATGAGAAATAAAATCAAATCTTAAAACACTTTCTCCCATCCCTCCTTTATTCCTAGGCTCAACTTCCTTCCCAACTTCTCTACCTCCTCCCCCTGAGCGGTGCAAGGGGATGGGGAATGGGGGTTGCGGTCAGTTCACTATATATTGTCTCTGCTGCTTCTTCCTCCTCACTCTCTCTTCCCCTGCTCCAGTGTGGGGTCCCACTCACATGAGACAGTTCTCCACGAAATTTAAAAAGTAAGTTTCAATTATGCATAAACAATCACCTCCCAAGAGGTCCTAAAAAGTGAACTTCAAGTCCACAGGCTTCCCTTCTACTTACCATTACTGGGATGGTGGACACAGAAGAATCAATGTGCTGTACTAGTATACAGAGAGACTGTAACTATCCTTTTTCCTTGGACGGTATGTGTGAGAAAGTGTACTCATTCATCCATGAAAATATCAAAAACAACCTATTCTTCAACCTTACTGAGACTTACCTGTCTCATACAATAGTCTCTGTGAAGCATTATGAATCTGTACATGTAAAAGAATGCTGAATTCCTGATGCAAGGTATTATTAAAATTATTATACAAGGTATTCTATATAGAAATTAGCATTAAGCAAACTAAATGCTAGCCATATCGATTATCATTGGCAGTCATATTTGAAGAGTCTTGGATAACTTGCCAGTTACTGAATGGCTTTTTTCACAAAACGCTTTGCTATATTATTGGAGAATGTTTAGATTAACCAGTCAGCTGATCATACATAGCTACTAGTTATAGGCTGTAGTCATTTGCAGGGATAGCCATTCGACAGGATTTGGTGGGATCACACAACCCTAACAGAAGGCTTTAAATGTTACACTCTCTAAGGAGTGCCTGTAATGACTAAGCCTGCTGTGCAAAGAAAGGAGGGAGACAAAACAATGGCTCTACATTTTCATTTCATCTTCCTAAGGTGGTTAATGGCAATAAGTCATATTAGTTGCAGGTATGCTAAATTCTGCACAGAACAAGATAGCTTCTAGTGCTTTTCTAAGCTGTAAAAATACATACGCAGGCCTGTCCATTTCAGTCTGTAAAAATTCTATTTATCACCTATGATAAACGTTATTTTGACTAAGACACTTTATGTATGGTTCTATTAAAAGTTATAATAAAGGATGAAATTGGTTCATAGGAATTCATAAAAGAACAGAAATACGGTCCCAAGAATAAGAGACAAGTACACCAGAGGCAAAAGCCCACTTTGCAAGAAGATGACGGGAGAAAGATCTAAATCTTCTCATCCACAGGGAACCTAAAGCAAACCTCCACATATTGTGACTGCTCTAAACATTGGTTATAGGTTAGACTGGGAGATTAAACCACCTGAATACAGGCCAATATGCAGGAAAAAATACAGTGTTTATCAGATCAGAAGAAAGGAGCATGACTGTAACTGAGTGGTGAGGACTCTTGCTGAGTGTGAGGAAACTTGAGTTGCAGCTGTACAGAAAATCTCTACCTGGTGTAAAGTAGACAGGATGAGCTACGCTGACTCCTGCAGCTACACTGTCAGCTGCGTTCTTTTCTATTTTAACTGCGCTGTTCTGCAGAGAGGACGTAGCAAGAAACGTAAGATTACCGATGACCATATTCAACCTAAGGGATGTTGTGTCAAAGGCTTGTTGTAACAGTAGGAAAGGCAGAACTGAAGAGCCACAGTGAACTCTAGGCGTCCAGCCTCTAAAAATTTATCTAGCTCTACCTACATAAAGCAACTAAGGACAAAATCTAGAAAAAAAAATGTAAGTCATGTTGCTGAGAAGATCACATCTATTTAAGTCAAATATTTTCTTAAAAACAAAATGGCTCTTACCAGTGTGCATGCAGTATTAATACTCTCTGAATTACACTACAGAACATCGTAAGACATAATTTCTAACAATTCAATTAGTAATTACCAGTATTAAAATAATGCAGGTAGCGATATTCAGCTTTTAAATTAGAATTGAAGTTCTCTGCTGGAAAAAAGAAAAGCTGTGAATATAATCAATATTTGCAAGGTTACTGAAAAAAGTCCGTTTCTTTTTAGTGCTGTTTTAGGTCTACACAAACATTAGCAATGCAGTAGGTTACAGCAGAGATCTCTGCATGACTGCAAAATGCTGCACTGTGCTGCAGCAAATTTCTGCTAAAGCAAAGTGTGTTGCTGCAGCAATACAAACTATCATTCCTATACGTGAAAAATAAATAATATTTATAGAAAGTCTACATAAAATCTACATTTCTATTATCTAAGTATTCCATCTTGTGTAGCGAAATGATGCCATAAAATGGTATCAGATTTCTTGTAACAGAATTACATTAGTTTAACTTAATGGTTAATAGAATAGATCATAGTGTTACCTGTTTTGATACTTATTTTAAAATACTCTGAAGTGATAAAAGATTGCTAACTACAATTTACTTAAAATCCATGTATATCTGAATGATTATTTTAAATCTCTGAGCCTAAACATATGACTAAAGTCAAAATTGCTGTCAGCTGGTTTAAACAAGTAACTTCAAAGTAGGTATGTTTTAAAAAACCCTACTTCCCCTAATCCTGAGTTCAGTGGTGTAGATGATACAATTCTGTGCATCTCTGCATAAAGAATATGTTAGTAAAAATACAGACTAAGAAAAGATAATGGCTAGTAGATGAGAAACTATATGGGATAGTAGACATAAATTATAAGAGAATATATCACATACTTAGCACAGAATCAGTGAAGCAGTGGACATGGTATTAAATTTCACCTTTCTGGTGCTAGTGACATGGCGACTGAGCTGGTAGCAACTTATTTCTCACTACCTTATTCATTCAGCTTTTCTCTGCTTTAGCTTGCTAATGGATTTATGAGAAACACTCCTGTTAGAAGGCAATCATTTACTTTCAGATTATGAACCATGGGATCACCTATGGATCTAACACAGCTGCCAAACTGTCAGAAATGGAATGGGAGTAGGATTCATAGTTACACAGAAACACAGTTTAAGAAAAATCTCCCATTTCTGTTATTTAAATTGGCTAAGACTTAAAGAAGTACCACAAACTATTATTGGAAGGATGAGGAAAACTCTCATCTGACAAAAAAGCATCTCACAGAGTTGTAACTACAACAGCCTCATATTTTCAAGATTATAATCCATAGTTTATAGATTATAATCATTGCTATGACAGACCAGTTCAGTAGAGTGTGAGTCTGCATGTAAATGCATTCATTACCTATTTCACTTCACACAGGAACTCTGAATCTATTCTGATTTCATGGAGGTTAACTAAGGACTTATTTTCAAATACTAGTATTTTTAACAACTGCAGCTCTTAACAAGTTATGTAAGTGTAGCTGAAATAAAATAATCAGCAGTCTACAGTGTATCAGACAGAAACAAAAGCATTTAAAGATGATGTTTATGTAAAGAATTTTAAGACAAAACCAAACAGAACTGCATTGAGTCTTGGTGCATTTTTTGGCTTTGTAATAGAGGAGTTCTTGAGCTCAGCACATTACCTTATGCACCTTCACCCTACTGATTTGTCTTTATATAGCTTTACAGTTTCATGTGCTGATAATAAAACAAATAATTTGACAATACAGCTATGGATTTAAGTGAACAGATATATTTAAACAAATTTACCAGTACTATATTTGATATTCAACAAATGCAATACTCAAAGACAATTTTTAACAGATCAAAGGTCTTGTTAAATAAGAAATTTCTGCATGGAGCCCTTTTTAGATGAGTGTGAGCAAACAATTACATACTTTTTAAAAAAACGTAATGCTAAGTCTTGAAATTATAGGGAATTCCAATTATAGGGAACTTACAATTTATTTTGCCAAGAAAGGTTGGACCAGATGATCCTTGAGGTCCCTTCCAACTTGGTATTCTATGATTTTGTGATTTAATTTTACCCACCCCACCCCCCCCAACTTGTCCTTATATAAGACTAGCATGCTAGGGCTGTGCAGAAAATCAGAGAGGCCTTGATATACAGACCAGTTCACTTCAGAGCTCTGATATAAGATTCTCAATTCAATCAACTTCCATGTTATCTGACGTAATTAATTTACCAGTCAAATAAACTATGCTAATCACTAGTTAAAGATGAACTCACAGACTTAACTAAAAAGCAATGAAAAAAAAAATAGAATAAAGAATTTAAGCTTTGCCTTAAAGTCCTAAACTTGCTCCATATTTGAGCTAAAAGGTATTAGAATGCCCAGCAAACCTGAATAAACAAAAGGTGGACTTTCACCTGCCTATGAGCATTACCAAATTTCAACTCAAACTGAAGTACAGCCACTTCTTAGTCGAACTCCTCCCCAGACTCTAGGCCTTAGTGGCTCAATTCAGTTGTTACACAGAATGCCATTTGAGACTCTGTATGTTATCCAAGAGTATGTTATGGATAGGCAGATGTGACAGAGGACCTTCAGATCCATGCTCTACTGGATCAGGGTAAACAAATAGTGGGAATCAGTTGCTTAAACACTGGCTTCTAGTGCCATTTTGCCCCTGACTTCCAGTTGCTGGCCCAACAAGAAAATGTGTTCTCTTGGGTCCTGTGTCATATTTGGCAGCTCCTAGTAGATGTCTTAAATACACTAGGGCATCTCCAGATAATACAGGATACCAATTTTTAGGCAACTGAATTGACACCTAAGGGAAGTGATAAAATACTAGCAATGAAAAGCTTTGTCCAACAAAGCAAACAATGTATTGATGACGAAGACATCCTGAGTTCAAATCACTCCATCTTTTCCCTTCTTAGACTGACAAAATAGAAGTTATGAGGAGAACAAGAGAGCTACTCAGTATTTTCTGGCTCCACAAACGGTGAGGTGAATAGCTGCCCCAACTGTGCCATTAACAGTTCCCAGCATAATGGGTGACCCAGGTCACTTACCAAGCTGAGGTTTCTACATAAAACTCTAAAACAAATGGGTGAAAAACCTTTGATCACTGTCTATTATTCCAGCACCAAGATAACTGCATTCTCATACATTAAACTTATATTCCAGTCTGGACTATACTGCAATTAAATGATAGCTAAGAACTCTTGACTATGAAATAGCCGTCTGCCATATCTTACAGCTAAAGCAATAATGGAAATATTTAAAATTAGTGAATCTTTAAACTAAGACCTACAAAAACCCTGTATCTTACTTTTCATTATGTTGAGAGTTTCATTATGATATGCTTAAGTATTTATATGCTATTCTCCAGTGAGAACAACATTTTTTTTCACAATTTCACATTTCTAATAGTAAAGGTAGAATTCTGACTACTGGGAGAATTCTTCAGAATTTCTCTTTCAGAAAAAGCATAAAATATGTTACCCATATTCTATCTGTCAAACTATTATATTAGGATTTGGTGACCCAAACTAAAACCTTAACTTGCAGTGAACAGCAGCTGTAAGAACTATCCCATTGACAGGACTTAGTTTAACAGTATAAATAGAACTAGTGAAACTACTTACCTACGTGGATACTCTTCAACATGAACTGAATTACATTATTGTAAACTTTCTCAATAATTCTTTGTCTATTTAAGTCCTAAACAAATATCTTTGTAATGAAAGATAATTGTTATTATATTAAAATATTCTACAGATAAAAGTCAACATATTCCAAAAATTCCTCCATTTATTCTGACTTTCTTATGGAAGTTCATATTTATGAACAGGTGGTTGGATTCTCTAGCTTATACTGGACTCAGAAAAGATTCACAGGTCAATGAAAAACATAACTTTACCTGGGAACTGATAATACGTTGTGATGAACGAGCAATATTAGCAGGCAGGCCAAAAAAGTCAGGTTTATCATCTTCTGGAAGGCTTTCAATAATATTACGATAATCCTGCATTAGAAGAAAAGAATAAACATAACTGAGGGAACTTTTTGTTCAGCTCATGAAATTAACAGTGTATGCTGAAAAGAATTTCATTACGTGCACTGCATAACACAAAGATCAAAATAAGTACATAACACATGACATATCTTGGTAATCCTATTTATAAATGTCTTAATTTCATTTATAAAAAACAGTCTTCTTTTATATATTGTTTCCACTCTAAAAGAGCAAAAAGCAATTCTGATTACAGTGATGCTATCAACTGAAAAGAAAAATATGCTAAGAATGTCTCTGAAAAGTAGTTACAATACTTCTTACAATACTACTACAATAAGTTGAAAACTTAAAAGTAAGATTAATGAAAATATAAAAAAGAAGAAAGATTTCAGCATTTGGAATTTGAATAATAGAGCATAACATTTTTAAAATGAAGAGCACTCACTTCTATTTAAATCTATGAAGATATCACTCAAAGAAAGTGAAATCGTTTAGGTAAAAATAGGTTTGCATGATCATTGGAGATGCAGTGTAATAGTCACTAGTGATGCTGCTCTTGTACAAAACAGAAAGAGGCCTTGCAGACTAAAGTAGACTAATGGCGCTGGATGCCTCTTTTATTGTGGCTTTCAAGGCAAAAATATTTACTATTTGAAAGTCTGGCTGCACCCTATTACGTTACATCATGTGCATTTTGTCCTTTGCTTGTAGGAGCATGTCCTAGGTTGTGCATGATTTACTTTGACACGGAATCTCACTTCAGAGATAACAACAGTAGCAGACCTCTACACCAAACACTGAGGGAACACTATTTAGTAAGAGATGTTACTCCAATTAACTTAAGTAATCACACTTAGCTTTATTATTAGTGTTCTACTATCAAAACTGCTTGCAGAAAAATATTTAAGACATAAAAGTATAAACTCTCACATAAATAATCATATAAGAAATTGAGAGATATTAAATGCAGTGCAGGCAAGAAGAAAGGTTCATCTATTTGACCATATTATCTACAAGAACAGAGATCAGCCTAGTTTGTTTATTCCTTCCCTCTTTATGCTATTAACTCAGCACATCTATAGAAAATAACCATCACATTTAAAGTAAAAAAATAAACAAAACCCAAACCTAAACAGTCAGAATCTGGATAGAGAATGCCAAACGACAGCAATTTATTTTAACTGGCATAATTCCATTTACATGAACTCATATTAGAGGTCTAGTATGGAGTCCTACATTAAAATGCAAATGAATCTTAATAATAGTAAGAACAACAATAGTATGTGAAAGGATAGGGAGAGATTAGTTCTTTAGACTCTCTTAATTCCCTCTTGTTTACACTAAAGGAATACTAAAGAAGAATCAGTATCCATATTTATGTCCAAATAAAATGTCATACACCCTCCATGGCATATTAACAGATTATGTCAGAATGTTGATATATTTTCTAAATCAGAAGATATATTTAGATTTTCCTATTTAATCCAGAAGTTTTAAGAATGTTTAGCAGTCTGTACAAAAGTGCTATTATGCTAATACACTAAGTTATACAAAAACATAATGATATCCTTCTTTGTCATAAACTGACCCAATTTCTTTTACTCAGTTATTCATAGCTATGCTGCTCTGCACCATAGTCCAATCAGATATCATAAAAAAGGAGACTGACCAAACACACTAGCAGAATAGTTCTGACAACTTAAGAATTAGTGCTCCACACAAAAGAAGTCTTAAATAAATGCAGGTATCCTTTGGACTGTAACTTTGGCTTTCTTTGTGGAATTATTTCTGAGAATAATTCTTGGAAAATAACTTATTTTAGTTTCTATATTAGGTGACAGAAGATGTATACCTACCAAAATACTGCAGGAATTCGGTAAAGACATCAAATGTGGGAAGCTAGTCATCTTCCTGCCTCTAGCATTTAAACTGCCAATGACTCGTGAATTGAAAAGCTGCTCCAAGTAGGACCGAAGAACTCTCATATCGAAGTAATTATCTACACGGCCTCCGTAAATTGCATTTTCAAACAAGCCATGCACAAATTCCCACTGAAAATCTTTGGAACCTATAAATTAATTAATACTAGTTTTGTATGAATGGATAGCATTGCATTGTAAGCATTTCTTCTTGTTATTACAGTTCTTCAGTGAAATAAAAAAATACAAACATATCAAATAATTAATTTCTGATTGTTTTTCTTCTATATTACCAAGTAATAGAAGTTGCAGAAACTTCAATGAGTTTGTAAATATTTGTCATTGATAAAACAAACACTTACTGTGTTTCAAAATGAGTTATTAGAAATATTACTTAAGTCTTGAAGTGCTTTTTATTGTAGATAAACCAATTGGTTATATGCATTTCAGAAATTATGCTATTAAAATTTTAATTATGTGCTCCTTTGTCATAAATAAAAAGAATTTCCATTGTTCAAAATTTTATACACTATTTTGTATCACAGTATCATCTGATCTTATAAAATAAACTGATTGAACCAAAACCAGATCATGCTTGAAATAGATAACATTACAGGAAATGTCATCTTTCAAACACAAAGAGGTGCAGGTAGGTACTTTGTAAATCATTATAAATAGCACAACATAGCACATAAAACTAAGCATGTTGCTATTAGTTTCCTGGTCAGATTGATGTTGCAGTTAGATTACCCTGACTCAGCTATATCCCACAGGTTCAAATTAACTCAGTTTCCCTCCCTTCTACCACAGTTGTCCAAAATAACTACATGGGACGATGATCTACTTATACCCTATAGCTTTCATGTGCAGGTAAAACCTTGATCAGAAAGGTACATCTTAAAGTCCCTTGAAAAAAGGAAGCAGCACTTACTTTAAGGGGGGGTTTATTGGTAGTAACTGTTCTTTCCAAATATTTCAATCATTCCTTTGTAGATTAATGATTATCATTGATAGTTAATGATTCAACCTCTTTACATCACTGTATGTTTCAAGTCTGTGTAACTAAGGTCCAATTCCAGAAGTACTAATCATCCATAAATCTCATTTAAGTCAATGATCATCATTATCTCTAAATATCAGTTTCTAACTTTACTTTGAAATTATATATAATGCAAAGACTTAAAAAAAATTACCTTTTTCATATTACCTAATATTAAGAAATTACTATGCTACTTAACAGAACAATGAAGTGGGCTCTATCTAACAGTGAGTTTCAATATGAAGAATTCATTCATATTCTATTCATATTCAATTCATTTATTCAATATATGGGGGAGTTCACACTGGGAAGGAACAGAGGCAGAAGACTTCATCTTCCAGGCACTCCTGTATTTCCTATTTATTCCTCTGGAATCAAGAAGCTGAGCAGAATGGTTCTTGGCACAAAGAAATTATTGGTTTACCCAACCTCCCCAAAATAGAATTATGATTCACCCTGTGTTTCTAGCTTTGCTTACTGGTGATGAGCTTTGCAGCATCTCCACTCTTACCCGAGTGTTGCAGAAAGATAAAACTCTTCATGGAACATTTCTACTAATGGTGAAATGGGACAGGTCCCATTTGAACTCAATGTCGGATGGCACAAGGTGGCTTGCATCCATCCATACAGCTAAACTCTTTTTTGTCCTAAAATAAAGTAACCTTCTACCTGCTGCCTGCTGAAAGAGTCTCCAAGCTCTGCTATCTGACAAACCATGCCTCATCACTGCCTGCGAGAACGCATAAGCCAAATATGGGAAAAAATAAACCTGATCGTGGAATAGTTTTGAGCCTGTGTCTGGCCCTTATACCAATACAGACATATCCTCAGAGTCTGGATCTACATCCAGAAAAGCCTAATATGCCTAAGCACAGCTGATTCAGGGTCAGACTACTTCCCATACGTAAGTAGTTACCTAACTACCGAGTCATGTGTTTATATTTGTGAAAATGTTCCAATGAAGATTCAAATGCAAAAGTTAAACACCTTCAAAGCAGTCTTTAAACAGAATGGCCCCACTCCAAACTCCAAAAAAAACCAATCATGAAAAGTAACCAATTTATAAAAATTACTGTGAAAGTTTTTAATATGCTAAAAATTTTAAATGAGACACATCAGAAGGTTTATGCTACAGAGGTGAGAAATCTTTCCTTAAGAAGTGACTTACCCTCAAAGAGTCTATCAATAATGTCAAAACCAGCACGGAGATCAGATAAAGAAAATTCATAAAACTTGGTCCAACCCTACCATTAAGAGAAATCCAAAGAATTAGTCACACAATGATGATCATAAAGTAAAATAAAAATATTATGTGGTTACTGAATACTGTATAATACTTAATACTGAATGAAAAAAGAGACAACCTATGTCCTCTAAAGTGCCTTTTTGGAAACATTAGGTGGAGGTAGTATAAAAAACATCAGCTCTACCAGTGCACTGAATTTTACATACTTATACAAACTAGAATCCATCGAGTATGAGGAATGTAAACTTAAGATTATTTTACTTCCTAACAGTATTTACTTCAACTAAAACTTCCTGACGTCTGTGACTAGATCATGCACTGAATTATGATTTTATTTCTGAGGGCTTTTTTGTATTTCAGTTTCCTTTGGATTTTCCTAAATAGGTCTGATTCTTCAAACAGTCTACATTATACTTTCATCGTCTTACTCCTTAATTCATGTTATTTCTGTACTAACTGAAAAAATTATAATGAGAAAAGCAAGTACTGCTACTATTACAGCAAAATGCTGACCACCACCATATTTTAATCATTCTCAGTTTGTAATTCCTTTCTGTTCTTGGTGGCATTTTTCTTTATATAGCATTAATGTGTAATGTCTATGTAATTCTCACAAAAAACTTTCAATGTAAATGGATAACTATAAATAAATATTGATATATGATACAGAACTTGGGAAATCCAGATCCCAAAGGTATCTCCTCCTGCTCTATCTTCTTATGGCTGTACCTTTGCATATGGATCGTATCATAGGAACAGGTGCATATTACTCATGCTGAGAAATGTGCAAATGCGTCAGATAACATGCACATATCCATGAGATAGATATAATCTCAGGTGAAGACTGCAGCTGCTCCACAGATCACACGTGAACTATCAGCCAGCCACCCTGAAGGTCATAAACTGGAAAGATGTTGCAGTCTCTCAACAGTGTTCATGGGTTTTTTTGACAGATCTGTACATGGACCCAAACCAATCTGAAATTCATTATAAAATACAAGAGCTTCTAGCAGGGATTAACTGCAGTCCAGCAATGTTAGAAACTGGTAATCTTAAGCAAAATATAAAACTATCACTAAGTCTGCACATGAGACAAACACAGTTACAGTGGAATTAAGGAGAAAGCAGTAATCCTGTCTTGTGTCACTTGGAAAGCTGGTGGTAAATGAACATGAATTTGAACAAAGCCAAATGAGAGTTCATGTGTCAGATCAGTACTTCAAATATTTTCACCTATTCTACTTCTTGAACACCATATTCAAAGCCTGTTACTGTGTGAGACAAACAACCTTATAAATCACAAAGTCAAAACTAGCAAAAAAATGCTCAAACATTCCAGGCTCTGCCAGATCAAATCTTTCAGATGACAGGTTAATTTCACCCCTAAGCTAAATAAAAGAAACAAGACATAGAACAGTGTGTTGGTTGGGGTTTTTTTTTCCTGTTTAATTTAAACATCTGCAGCCGGAAAGAAATGTTTGCTTTAAACAGAAATTTATCTAAGGAAAAAACACATCACAGTCTCTGAAAACCATTATAATCCTCACAAGAACCACGTAAATTCCCTTGTTCTTTCTTCTCCTTGAACAGGGTTTGTGTGCAGAAAGAGTAGACAATGTTGTCTCCTCCTTCCCACCAAAGTGTCTCTTTTCTCACATCTTCCATTTAATCATGTATGTTTCCAAAATATTTTTTCCTGTCCCAAGCAAACAGGAGTCACAGAGTCTTTTCCATGGGATCTCACTCCTGCCTCAGTATCAGTTAGTACACGAATCACAAAATAACCCCATGCAGGCAGGAGCAATTTTCAGAGGGACAGGAATTTAGGCTGCCAAGATCCTATTTTGCAATGAATTCAGAGACAATACTGAAGACGGGCACCAGAAGTATCCAAGTTTTTCTCACCCCTGAACGTGACCCAACATATACCTGATGAAAAATACGTCCAAGTATAAAAGCTAATAAATGGGGTAAATTTTTAAAAAGGTAGCAAAAAACCCGATTACCTGAGGAATGTAATTTCTTCTTTCTTGGCATACAGCATGAAACCATGCTAAACAAAAGAGAGAATGTGCTCGAGACAAATTTCCCTTTTTATTAATTTGCTCTGGTGTCCAAGATTCATAGGTACGCAAGAGATTCTTTTTGAGGCCTGGAGGTGCCTGCATTGGAAGGAAAAACACTGTTCTAGACAGAAAACCTGATACTTCTATGTACTCTTTTCCTAAATTCTAACTTATAATTTATAACTTAATGAAATGACAAACAGGACTTAATAAAACAAAATTTAACAGGAAAAAAAATCTGCTTGCAATAAGTGGCCTAACAAAAGAATGATCTTACACTGAAAATAACTTAAACATACTGAAGGAAACTGTAACCAAGACCAACTGATAGGACTGAACTACACTAAAAGAACTTAGTGAAAGAATAGTACTCTATCAAAATATGTAAGCATAAAAATAAATTCAATTTTTTCAAGAACAAGAACCTTTCTTCTGATTTTACAAGCTCAGCTATCAATTACCATTTCTGTGATCAGAGCCAACTCGCCTTATGCCATCACTGCACTCTGTTAGCTAGCATATAGATACAGTATTTATGGATGATAAAATGCCAGTTCTCTGATTTAAAGGTAGGTAATGTTCACAACCAGTAGAAATAACTGCAGTTAAAGTGTATATAATAACAAAGATTACAGTACTTAAAAGTAAAAACAACTGACACTCAGCCATTTTCAAATTATTTACAAGTATGAAGGCAAACATAAATTTTAGAGAGAATTGAAATACATTTCCGTGTTTATAATGTTCTTTCTTCTTTTTGACAAATAATGTTTATTAATGTTTCCATAAGATTACCATAGTTGCATATGTTGCATATACACACTTGTGGCAAATAATTGCAAAATACTGTAGTCAACTGATGATTCTTTTTTTAAATATCTACATCTCGAGTGGCAACAGTTAAGGGACATACCACAACCATATAATAATCAAATATTGTTAGCCACGTCACTGGCTATCATTGCCCTTTCATGGTAACAGAATATTTACTACAAATGAAAAGGTAACAAAAGGATTTAGAACATTGCATCAGTGTGAAGTTCCAATTATTCCAAAGATAGTGGGATCAGCAACTTCAAGAAGCTAGATGAAAAGAAATGTGACAATCCTACACGGTCCTATAATTTCTGTACCATTGAAGGCCTCCATATAAGCAAGAAGGTACCCCAGAAGTTTAAAAATACCTGCAGTCAATATAAAAGTATAAAAATTTTGGCTTCTTGAAAGTCAGCGACATTGGACTCTAAAAGGTCAGACCTTCTTGGTTTAGCTGTAGGCAAAATATTCACACTCCATAACCAATGGAAGAGTCAGTAGCACCCCTATCCATGACTTCCATAACGGACATTAATGCGTAAGTGCGTTAATGATTAGAGCACTTTCCAACAAGTTGGAAGAGCATGGTCCCAGTTATTCCTTAGGTTCAGCTATTTTCATAAAATCATAGAATCATAGAAAGGTTTGGGTTGGAAGGGACCTTAAACATCATCTAGTTCCAAGCCCCCTGCCATGGGCAGGAACATCTTCCACTAGACGAGGTTGCTCAAAGCCCCATCCAACCTGGCCTTGAAAGCAAAGCTCTCAATTTTTAGTAAAGGCCTTTAACTGTATGTTCTGCTGTATGAGAGACATTTTTGTTGAAAGGGTCCAGAGAATATAAAGCTATGGGGCCAAAAATTAAAATAAAGAAGAGAAAGTGTGATTCTGTGTTCTTCAGATGAGGACATTCATCAAGAAGGAGGAACTCCTTGTTCTTCATCCATGTTCCAGCACCTGTATAGGTTTTTGCTTTTAAGAAACACTGATTAAATGCATAAAAGAATCTGGACCACAAAACAGAACAAATACTTCCCCCAGGTAAATTTATTTTCAGTTCAGACTTTCAATTGGAGAAAAACATCTGGAAAGAAATTTTACAAACTCTCCCTTTAAAGCACAGCTGCTGCAAATTTCCTCATATACATTAAAAATGATCATCAAAAATCTTTCAAAGTAAATTCATTGCATTTTTTGTATTACATCTAATTGAAATATAAGGCAAAACCATTTATGTAAATAGTCCGTGTTATCCAAACTTTATTCTATCTAAACATATAGTTTACTATACATCCAAGTTCATTCATCGTAAACATGTAATAAAAGCTTTCCAAACAGATCTTACTTCATAAGTTATTTTCAGACTTGATTGAAGCAAAATCGCAGTAAATTTTGGATGAACTTCAGCAGTAAGCCAAAGGCGAAAGTTTGGTTGAGGTTGTAATATATTCAGTTCCTATTAAAGAGATGTTATATATTGAAGTAGGTTTTGGGTTGGTTTTTTTTAATATACAGAACAGTATTTACAAAATTATAATATCCTAAATTAGAAAGTTAGGCTTGTCTAAAAATTCTTTAGTTGTTATTACAGGTAACGTTATTCAAAAGACTATAGTTCAAGGTGTGTTGTCTCCACACATTCTATATGCTCGCTGTGCTCAAGTTCGAAGTTCATCCTAGCTGCGTCAGTATATTTGCACCTCCCCCCAGATCCTAAATTCAGAGCATAAAAATTCAGCATAGCAGTTCTTTCCTTCTTTTAAGTAAAAAAAAAAACACCAGAAGGCTATGTCTCAAAAGATGAAGCCTTGGAATGTGGGCTGCATATCAACACCAGATCTCAATGACTTTCAACAACTGTACAGCTATATTAATTTCTTTTTCTTCAAGTGTTTGTTGTATGCACACTTCACGTATCATGATTCATAGAAAAGTGAAGATAGGAAAATGGAGTTCTAAGAGAATAAATATTGTCAAATGCTATTTCAAATATAAAGGCTTCACAAAAATATGTAATTACTGAATGTATGAAAACATACTGCTGGTGCTTTATGTGCATCTGAAACAGACATATTTTCCACGGAAGATACCAAAGTTGTTTGACAACTGACTTGAGAACAATGTCAACAGTTTTATGTATGTGTCTCAGAAAAAAACATAGATCAAAAACCTCTGAACAGATTTTCTTCATTTTGATAATCTGTAAAACATAATCATAATCATTTTGTTTTCAGTGTTTTTAGTAAAGAAGAAAATTCCGTCAACCCATTAATTGTTCTGCTCTTTAGGCAAGATGACAACTATATCTTGGTACCTAGAACTGTATCTGGCACACAGAACTGTTGAGGTTGGAAGGAATCTCTGGAGACTGTCTAGCCCAACCCCATGCTCAAACCAGAGTCAGCTACAGCAGGTTGCCCAGAACTGTGTCTGGTCAGGTTTTCAATATCTGCAAGGATGGAGACTCTACAGCCTCTCTAGGCAACCTGTTCCAGTGTTTGACCAGCCTCACAATAAAAAAAAAAATTGTCTTATGTTTAAATGGCATTTCCTGTATTTCAGTTTGTGGCCACAGCCTCTTGTCCTGTCACAGGACACCACTGAGAACAGTCTGGTTCTATCTCCTTTACTCCTTCCCATCAGACAACACACACTAAATAATAGGATTCCCCCTGAGACTTCTCTTCCCCAGGCTGAACAGTCCCTGTTCTCTCAGTCTCTCCTTGTATGACACATGCTCTAGTCCCTTCATCACCCTTGTGGCCCTTTAATGGACTAGCTCCAGTATGCCCATGCCTCTCTTGTAGTGGGCAGCCCAGCACTGTACACAGGACTCCAGATGTGTCTCACCAGGGCTGACCAGAGGAGAAGGATCACCTCCCTTGATCTGCTGGCAACACTGCCTAAAGCAGCCCAAGAGGCCGGTGGCCTTCTTTGTCGCAAGGGCACGTTGCTGGCTCATAGACACAGCTTCTTACCTACCAGGACTCCCAGGTCTTTTCTGCCAAGCTGCTGTTCAGCCAGTTAGCCCCTGGACTGTCTGGGTGCCTGGAGTTACTCCATTCCATGCAAAGTACTTGGCATTTCCCTTTGCTGAACTTCACAAGGTTCTTGTCAGCCTACTTCTCCAGCCTACCAAGGTCCTTATGAATGAAAGCACACCCATCTGTTGTATCAATCAACATTACTCCCAGTTTTGTATCATCTGTATTTGCTGAGGATGCACTCTGTCCCATTATTCATGTCATTAATTAAGATGCTAAACAACATTGGCCACAGTGTCAATGCCTGGAGCACACCACTGATACTGGTCTCCACCTGGACTTTTTTGCCACTAAAACCCATTTCAGCCACGCAGTTAGGCCAGTTTTCAATCTACCTCACTGTGGTATAATCAGGTCTGTATTTCATCAGCTTGTCTATGAGGATGTTATGGGAGTCAAACTAAGATATGGAAATGATCCACAGCCTTGGAAGCAGGAGATTTAAGAAAAGAAAACAAGGGAATTTACATGCTCTTTCAAGCAGAATCATCTGCAGCATGCATCCTCTGATACATCATGTTTGGCCAGAAGACAGCTAAGGGCAGTCACTTGTAAACTGTGAAGGTATCATCTTCATACTGATAAAGTTCACATTGACCAGAAGACGTATTTCATCTTCTCAGATGGGAAGATTGTGAGAACTAAATTTACGTACTTGGATGGAACTGAATTATAAATATGCAGATCTCTCTTAAGAGGATGTTCAAACATTATGAATTACATAGCCTCACACTTGCTAATGGTATGCAAAACAGACAACGGGATGTGCCGAGTCAAACATCAGCAAAACTCAGTCTGTATTAAGCTCAGCAAGAAGTTTAACACATTCAGTATTATGTTCTTGTGGAAAGAATAAGAAACTTCTGATACATATGAATATTTTAATATTTACAAGATTTGAAATTTTACAATTAGTAAGAGGCTTACAAACCGTTACTGTTCACCATCATATTCAGACTAGATGACACATATCAGTGTTACCTTGCTTTGTCTTTCCATTTTTTTAAATGGATTACAAGAACATTAAAGGCACATGCATGCCACATGGTCATTGCTAGACAGAAGATAAACTCCAAGCTCATGTGCATGGAGTACACTTTACAGACAATCATGAGAAACTAGAAAATTAAGACTGTAGTAACTGTTGATAGGAATTCCTCACCTTTCTTTTTTTGAGTTAGTTTATTTTGTGGATTTCAGAGTGAGATACGTGTTAAGTCACTTTGATTCAGTTAGCAAGTTAATGATTTTACATGCCATAAGTAAAAGCGTGTTCCTATAAAACATTAGACATTTTAATTTCAAAATAGAAAAAACCCCTAGTGACTCAGACACAAGCTACACTTAACAAAAAAGAACTACTAAAAAGAAAGTCCTAGAACTGGAAAAAAAAAAAAAAAAAAGAAAAAATTAAGCATGCATAGATTCAGAGTTCAGCAAACATGGGCAATACCCCATAAAGTACAAGAAGTCTCAACAGGAGCGTTTGTTCACTCATTGTGGCAGAAATACTCTACACTGTATGAAAATTACAGTGCTCACGCAAAGGAAGGAGCTGCTTAGATCTGAAGCATTTCACTTTATTTATGATTGAGAAAACTGCAAAGGTTTATTTTTAAATTGTTGGTATTTTAAACATCACCATGGAAATGCCTGAAATGCTTCAGAACTGTTGCTTACTAATTTTGTCTGGTTTCAAATACATTATTCTCTAGTTACCCTCACCTTTTCTAATACAGGAAGCCAAGATGTAACAAGATGCAGGTTCTTTAAACACAGCCATTCTCCATTGCGCGCACATTCTTTTAAAGTTTGAATAGCCAAGTCAGCTTGGCCTTGACCCATTGCAATCTGAAATGACAGACACAGTTGTATCAGGAATTCATCATACCTCATTTAACAGCTAAATACAAAATCGTGTGTTTCCAAGTTAGAGTGCCTATGTAAAAAAGAAGGTGTGCTAAAGATAACCAGAAATTTCTCTAATGTGACAGGCTACTAAAGTAGGGAAAAGATTAAGGAAAACATAGTTTTTTCTTTGCGACCTATCTAACCAGTTTCTTAAGAAATGACATTACCCAGTCTTTTTATGGAAAAAACATACATCATTTGGTGGCAGTAATGTTATTCCCTGGGAACTCAAAAAGTAATTTAAATATCAGTGACTAAACTGTATTATTGCAGAACTGCTGATATGACAAAACCAAGAGATAAATGAGAATAAATTTTCTTCTGACTGTAAGTTAAGAGTACTTCCTTTGAAGAGAAACACTCAATTTCATATTAAGATGAGTGAAAAACTAAGGCTGCTCTCTTTCCAACTGGGAAATATGAATAGCTTAACAAACAGTCTTTTCTAAATTTGTTATAGTACCATACTGCTGCTAAAATAAATTTGGATTTTCAAATGGAAATACAAAGATTCAAAAGTGAATTTTCAGATAAATTGGTGAAAATTGAAAATAAAGAAAGGACTTGTTCTGTGGCACAATTACTGCAACAATTGATGTTAAGACTATCTGTAGAGTACGTTCACCTTAGTTCTCCCTTAGAGTCTAACTGGAAGCTATACATAACAAAAAACCCTGAACCAACCAAGTTTGAAAGGAAGTGGTCTTAGCTAATCTAAAAAGCTTTGTCTTGGCATTACTGCTATAGCAAAATAGAACTATTGTGATTATTATGACTTCATCAGATATCCCTTGAAAGGAAATCCATCCTGTCTTTTTATCCTAATACTGTACTGAATCAAAGAAACTTGAGGCCTTAGCTTTATATGATGATAGAGATATCCTCTGCCTAAATAAAACTGAGCATAATATCTTGAAATAATTTAAAATAGCCAACAGAAGATAACTGAAAGTCACCAGACAATATGTTAGTACACCACACAAATTTAGTGATCTGTTCTTTATCCCATATGAGAAATAATTCAACAGAGAGGAAAAATCTGATCTTCTATGTTCTATCGAAATTGCATGAGAAAGTGCAGGAAAAAATAATAACAACAAAATATTCTCATTAGTAGGACAACTTTCAGATGATCTGAGCGGTACACATCGCTCCTTAATCAAATACCACGCTGTGTTACATTTTAAAAGTCCATCACGTACAGGATATTTAGAGACAAACACAAAAAGACATGTGACAGAGTAAGAAATATGCATTCTGAAATGTTCACAGCTAGATACACTGGCAAGAGGATCTAAATCTTTACAATTTGATGGGAATAATATATTCCATCAGTGCACATTCCAGGAAAGGAATAAGTTCAACGACTATTCAAAAGCAACATTAAACTTGACGTTTTCCATTTCTATGCTAACCAGTGATCAGCTAGATGACAACTCCCCTCCCCTGAATATTTCTAATGACAGAATGAAATAATGTTTTACAGAAAGGTATAAAGCATATCAGTACTGTGTATTAGGAATATTAGGAAACCACTTGTATCATAGAATAATTTGAGTTGGAATGGATCCTGGAAGGTCTCTAGTCCAATCTCCTGCTCAAAGGAGGGCCAGCTATGAAAGGTCAGACCAGGAGCTGAGGGCTTTGTCCAGTGGACTCTTGGCAACCTCCAAGGATGGAGACTGAACTGGGAAATCTATTTGACTGTTCTCATCGTGAAAAAGTTTCTCCTTACATCCAGTCATCTATCTCGTTACCATTTATGCCCACTGCCTCCTTCTACCATGCCTGATTGCAAACAGTCTGGGTCCATTTTCTCAGTGACATTCTTTTAGGTATTGAAAAGCTGTTACTAAGTCATCACAAAGACTTCTCTGCTGGCAGGGTACAGCACTGGCTCATGTTCAGTTTGTCATCTGCAAAAACCCTCCTGTTCTTTTCAGCAGAGGTCCTCCCCAGCCAGTCGATATATTCCCTGTATCGTTGCAAGGGTTTCTTCTTTCCCAGGGGCAGGACTTCGCATTTCTTGAGTTCTGTAAGGTTCCTGTCAGCCAAGTAAAGCCAAGCAAAGCCACGAGCCCATTGCTCGGTGGGGCAGGGCACTTAGTGACAAGGCACATGGAAAAGGTTAAGGTACTCAATGCCCTTTTAGTCGGAGGTTTCACTGCTGAGGCTTGTTCTCAGGCCTCCCAGGTCTCCCAAACCTACAAGCAGGAGAGAAGCAATACCCTCAGCAGAGACAGAGAGATTTAGGAATCACTCAACACACTTAGAAAAAAAAGAGTCCACAGGATGAGATGGAGTGCATCCAAGAGTGCTGTGGGGCCAGCTAACGTCACTCCTTGCTGTCATCTTCAAAAGGTTACGTTGATCTGGGGTGTTTGCTGATGAAAAAGGAAAATGTCACATTTATCTTCAAGAAGGGCAAAAAGAGAAAGGTCTAGGTAGTTACAGGCTGGTCAGCCTCCACTCAGTCCCTGGGAAGGTTATGGAGCAAGTCCTCTTAGAAGCCATTTCTAAACACACGAAGAACACAGAGGTGATAAGGAGCAACCAATATAGATTTACCAATGGCAATGACTCGTGCCTGCTCGTCTTCATTGCTTTCTATGATGAGGTGACTGCCACTGTGGATAAGGGGGTGCTAGTGAATGTTGTATACCTTGACTTTAGTAATGCTTTTGACCGGGTCTCCCATATCCTCCTTATGACCAAATTGGAGAAATACAGGCTGGAGAAGTGAAAAATAACATAGGCAGAAAAATAGGTGTACTGCTGGTCTCACAGAATAGTTAGTGGTGCAGAGTCCAGCTGGCAGCCAGTAACTAGTGGTATCACTCAGAGATCAGTGCTAGAGAAAATACTGTTTAATGTCTTCATCAGCAACCTGGGTTATGTGACTGGGTGCACTCTCAGCAAGATAATGGGTAACACCAAAGGCGGGGGTGTGGTGAGGGCGAGCAATAAATATGTTGGAAGACAGGTTTGCTACTCAGATGGACCTGAACAGGCTGGAGAAACAGGCTGGCAGTTCGTGAAGTTCAATAAGGTAAATGCAAAGTCCTACACCTGGGATGGAACTACCCCGTACACGGTACAGGCTGGGGACTGCCTCAGAAGCAGCTTTGAAGAAAAGGAGGCCCTCATGGACAACAAGTTGAATATAAATCAACAACGGGCCCTTGCAACAAAGGCCTATCCCATAATGGGCTGTATTAGTAAAAGCTTTCAGCAAGTCCAGGGAAGGGATCCTTCCCCTCTCTTTGGCACTTGTGAGACCACATCTGGAGTACTGTCTCCAGTTTTGGGCTCCCCAGTACAAGACAGACATGGCCATACTGAAGTGACTCCAGAGCAGACCACCAACATAGTCAGGGCACACTGAGCAGGGTTTGTTTAGCCAAGCAATCAGGAGACCTTCTTGCTGTCTACAACTACCAGACTGAAGAACACAGAGAAGATAGAACCAGACTCTTTCAGAGGCACATGGTGATAGGACATGAGTGATTGCACACAAGTTGGTATATGGGAAATACTGATTCAATACTAGGAAAAACATTCTCCTGTGAGAGTGGTCAAATACTGGAACAAGTTGCCCAGAGATCTCTGTCCTTGGAGGGGGGAGCTCCCCGCTCTGAGCAGGGGGTTGAAGTAGATGATCTGTAGAAGTCCCTTCCAACCTAGGTTATTCTATGAATTTAACAGCTACAGTAAATTTCTTCTTAAAAAAAAGAAAAGTCGTTTTCAACACCCCTGCATAGATCCAATTTTGAAACAGACACAGAAAATATAGTGATTTCTTCACAGTACAATTCCTGATTAAAATCTACTCAAGGGGAATTATCTTCACCCAGTTCAGTTTTGTATTGAATGCAAAAAGGTAAGAAGTTGTATACCATGACAAAAAACAACTGTTATATTGGCTGGGAAAGTAATTTCGTTGCTGTACGCCTATTCCTGAAATCTGAGGGCTTTCCTGCATGGTCAATCTTAAACACTTTTTCTTAAAAGACTTGAAATGTAAGAGTTCTATTCAGGAACTCCTATCAACAATTAATTGGTTAACATTTACTTGTAAAATTTCTCAAAATATTTTACAGATTTTCACAAAATGCCGAAGTATCCACAAACACTGAACATCTGATTTATGTTTTCTGTTGAAGAAAGAAATACGCAAGTCCTATAAGCAGAGGAAATTATGAAGTCTAGTTTTCATTTGTTTTGTTCATATTTCTATTATTTCACACTTAAAAAGATAATGTTTCAGCATGTATAACAATTCTCAGTCTCTTTTGCTCTCTTCCATCTTCCTTCTCATTTTTCCCTTCTCCAAGTTGGAGGAATGCCTCTCACATGGATTCTGCTTCTATGAGGATCACTAATTGTGTGTCTCTTCTCCAACCCATTTTGCCAATGGAATCAGAAGTTAGTGGCAAGATAGGTAGGAACAACAAACACATAGACAACAAACTATGCTTTTACATACTAACTTCCTTAAAAACCAAAGTAAAACAGATACTACTACTGTAAAATTTTACATATTGTGGTTTTTAATCATTATGCTTATCTAAGACTGACCTGATGGTAGCACTCAGTATTTCTTTCAACACTGGCAAGTTCCTGCAACTCTTGAGAAGGATCAGCACCAGGAGAAATAATTATCAGGATGGGCTCAATTTCCAGAGTCTCTTTATACAGACGTTTCAAATTCAGAGGTGATGGAGATAATTCTTTTATTCCTAGAATTAGAATTATTATGGAAATGAAGTGAGTACACAGGATGGAGTGCTTAATTAACCACTTTAAAGGTCATCTGGCTGTCAAAGTTCTGTTCAATGGAGACCATAAAACTGGTCCTACAATGAGAAAAATTTCCTTACAATATGCAGGTAGAAGGCACTCTACAATCATAAGAAAAAGACAAAAGCACCAAAATGGTGCCTGGACTTCCATCTTGACAAATATAAACTGTAGTATTTATTTAGAGTGTAGTCTTCAAGAAAACATACAAAAAGAGAACACCTGGAATATAAGAATATGAGAAGCTATGCTATTTGCTAAAACTACTTGTAGCGTGTATGTCCACATGCAGAACTTCTCTCCTGTATTGTACTGAGAGCCTTAATTATTAGACTTTGACTTTACACAGTTCTTGGTGCTACAATTATTTTAGTCTATTATTCACTTTAATATACAAATTAAATGTCTAGAATGTTGACCTAGTATAGGCAAGGCATTTATATACCAGCCCAAAGCTATGTGTATAAGTGTATCATAAACTTGAACAGTGTTAAGCACGTATTTTCAATGCATCTTTAGACTGGTCCTTAAATAGTGAAGTGTTAGGTGCAATGGGAAATCACAACATAAAGAAAGACAGAAGAGCCCAAATCAGTGACATCTATGCCACACCTACTAAAAGACGCAATACACATTTCCTTGAAGGCACAGTCTGCTTTCAGACTTGAGCTATTATCTCCACATAGAACAATACTATATAATTTGAATATAACAGGTCAGGCTGGCAAAGGTTAGTATGAGGTCTGGGTTCTCTGCATGTATCTGGACAGAGACTCTAACAGATGCAACTAAACAGATAAAATCACTATCAATCAAAATGCTTTAAAAAATTGAATTAAACAAGACTAATATTGGAAAATGTTTTAATTTTACATTCATTAGGCATGCAGAGGTAATATAAGCAGAGATAAATATATAAACTGAGGCCATAAGGCAATTGATACAGGCAGCTCCCCTGATGAGTTCTGCTGCTCACTGCCAATAAGCCCTAAACCCTAGAAGATCCATAAAATGACACCAAAATTAGAGGGCTGTTCAGTGCTGGACTGAAGCATGCTCAGTGAGGAAGACTCTTCAGGGACTCTTAACTGTCAGAATCTCAAAAATGTCTGACAAACATCTGCAAGTTGTTTCTCAATGAATCCTCTATTGGCCAAATTTGGATGCATTTTCAAAGGGCCTGAAAAAAGCTTACACTTTGAATGAAAGCTGCCCAGCATACTAGCTTTCTAGTCAATCCTCCAAAGTGAGCTTATAGTAACACTTTTCACAAATACAAGCTACTCCAGATTTAACATTCCTTTCACTAACATAATAAATGGAAATAACTAAACTCCTGGCAGGGAGGAGAGAAAGAAAGAAAATAGACAAATTAGCTAAGAAAAAAAATGAAACGATATATAACTAGAGATTGGTTGGGGATTTTTCAACTACAGTCATAATTGAAGCTACCTGAGTCACTCTATGCAAAAAAAGAAAAGTATCAGGAAATAGAACACGACAGCATTCTCCAGGGTAAGAATGTTTCTTTTAGTTAGTTTTTATGAAAGAGTGTTTACAATGCTGAAAATGGAAGACAGTATTATGCCTATAATTAGAAAATCCAATATCAAATGTTTCTCTTTGTGGATGAGGACCACAAAGAAGAGGTACTTGTGATGCGTTCTGATATTTGGCCTATAAACCACTGTCTTGCACCTTAAGCAAGGTCCATCTCATCAAACCCCTCTCTACTGAGTTGTATTCACTGTGACTATATTTCACTGTTGAAGTATCAAAATATAATGTTTCATATTAATTTAATATAAATATTAAAACATTACATAAAGCATTAGAACTTAATCACTAGCTACATAAGCAATAAAGATACATTGAGAAACTTAACACCAAATTTTAGATCAAAATTTAATTAAAAGTAAGGTTTTGGAAAGGTAAAATTTAAGTTTTATTAACTTTTATTTCAGTGAAGAAAATAATTTTAAAAATCTTCACTACTGTTTCAAATTCTATAAAGAATACAGAACTAAAAATATCTGTTGAAGTCAACAGGCAGCAGGGATACAAAAACCAAACGGAGATCTTTCTGACCACTAATTAACATTGTTGAATGGGCCTCAAGCAATGCTGCAGATATTTGTTATTACATGGAAATGCAGAAGAGATTTACAAGGACATATAAGGCAAATTCATTGGGTCTTTTAAGTACTGTGTTATTACTTCGAGTTGAGAAACCCTGGAGACATAAAACACTAGTCACTGCAAAAGGTTTTAATATAAGCTTGTGAAGTTCTCATACCCTTGCCTTGTCATTTACTATTTGTCATTGACAAAGACAGTAACACGCTAGACAGAGCTCTCCACCTGTTCCACCATTCTTAAGTTCCTGTTCCTAAGACTGCTTTGTTGCTACAAACATGTGCATGGAATATACTACAATCAAGATAAACCAGAGACTGTTGGCTGTATTATTATTTTTAGCAGTGCAAGCAGAGGGCGCACAGATTCCCGAGAAGCTCAACTGATTAGAAGTTTTGATATCCTACAAAACTCTATGTTAACTGGGGACTACTACTTGGCCTTGCATTAACTTGGGGATAGAATAAAAAGCTATGATTGGGCAATAGATCAATGTGTGTATACCTGCAACTTAAGTTACTATAATAATAATGAATTTATGGTAATGATGCTAACTTAAAAGAGGTGCAATTGTAAATGAGTAACTGCCTAGCCAAATATACTGTAGGACCTTTGAGATGCATCATTTAGAAAATTAATACAGTGTAAGTATTCTTTAATAAAACAGGTTGGTTTTTTAGACATTTGGACACAATGTTTAGAAAAAGCATAGCTATGCTGACGGTGCTTTTTGTTTTAAGGAAGCTCAACAGAAGTGAAATATATAAAATCTACAATACAGCCAGGATTATGTTTAGAGAACTGGAAAAAAAAAAAAGAAAAAAAAAAAAGACTCCAGTGTTTTCAGGGTAAATCAATAAGCACTCATATTCGAGATAATAAGTATGCAGTCAGAGTGGGAATTCCTGACATACTTTCTGCCTCCATGTTCTGTTCTGACAGAATTTCTTAAATCTTACTATCCAAACTAATATCCTGACATGAGAAGAAAAAGGATATATGAGAGCAAATAACTTTTCAGAAAATGTCTAAATTGGAGGGAATCAAAGGGAAAAAAAGAAAGACCTGACATATAAATACAAAGTCTGGCACAGGATGCAAACTTCACATTTTTTATAAACTGATGAAGTTTCCATAAAGTCAATGAACAACTTTTCACAAAACTTCTCTACTAACGTCAATGCAATTAAATCAATTTACAGCAGCTGGAACTTGAACTCAAAGTCCTAGTTAAGATTTCTTCTGTTGGTGATCTGTACACAGAGAAACAATACAAAAATATCAGTAAATATATTATTACTATTAACAATTCCAATACAGAAAGCAGGAGAGGTTTGGTTTTTTTTTATTTTGGCAAGTAATTTTATTTTGGCCTAGATGCAATGTGACCATGAGAGCTCTGGTCTACTTTATAGAAAATGGTCTGTGAGAATAAAATACAGACTAGTTTAGTCTGTACTGATTTTCCTTCTGTGTATCTCTATGGCTTTTTTGAAGAATATGAAAATGTAGGTAATTAAAATCAAGTCTCTTTAAATACTATTTCTGATGTAGCCAGACTCAAAAAACTAAGTTAAAGCAGATATGAAAAATACCCAACTCAATCAGTGATATGGAATGCTTTGGGAGTATACTGTCAATATGATTTTTGCTAACATGGTGCATTTCAGTATAGCATGTAAAATAAAGAAATAAGCATACTTTGGGTGCCCACAAAATACATTTACAGAAAATTCTTATGAACGTTATCTTCAAAAGAAATTATTTTAATCCCCCTTCATCCATAAATTTAAAAATATATGTAAAAGATGAAAAAAGGAAAAAAAAAACATATATGGATAAAACAGAAGTGGAAAGCTTTCTTTTAGGCTATTACAGCTCTTTTGGAACTCATTTTTCTTACAGGAAAACAGCCAAAGGAGATTGGAAACTTAACGGTTCCCTTTTGAACTAAGTGGAAGTTTGTTTAAGAAGTTTCAGGGCAAGGACCCTGAAAAATACATGGTAGAAAAAAATACGAAAAAAATATTCATAGAAGCATGACCCATTTTATTACTTGGAAAGTGCTAGTCATGATTTATGACATGATCTCAAAATCTCACTGATATGCATGAAAAATCTGTGGATGAAACCTTGCCTACAGAGTCAATGCTATTCTGCCTTCCTCAGTGAGGCTGTAGTTTCATTCACCAAAAATCATTCCTTTGTGGAATGCCTCCAAGGAATTGGTATCAAGATAGACCTAACCAATTTATGCAGTACATTAAGATTTGGAAGACAGTAAGTGGGTGAATAAACTTACTCTGCATTCAGGTCTCTGCTCGGCTTTGAGCTGCACGTACTGCAGATCACACTTTTCATTTGATTCCAACAGGCAGGGACCTTGTCAGCGTGGGACCTATACACTCGCTATGATGAAAGTACCCTCTCTACCTACTAATAATGTTTGACAGAGCAGGCTAACTTTACTCCTGAAAATACCAGCGTTGGTGGCAGACATGGAACCAATTTTGACCAACAAATAATGCCCACAGGCAGACCATAAAGAGGGAGTAAGATAAACTCTCACACAAATGCCATTAAAAACGTAAGAGTCAGAGACCTAAACTTATACCTAATCTTATACTAATAAGAAATGACACGTATGTCAAGAACTTAAAATTACCACAGTCATTGTTTTTTATACAGAACTCATCAATTGCATTATCACGCAAAATCACCTATCTCAAGATCATTCAAACCGCAGATCTTCACAAGTACTGGAAATGTAGAGTCCAGCCATATTACCCTGGCAGCCTATGAGTGAATTTTCCAGGTTCATTTTCTACCACATTAAAAACAGCCTTTGCCACTTACATTTAAGGTCTTTACAACCTAGATCCTTTCCCTTCTGTTAATCCCACTTCTGTCCTGACACTGTACCACATTACAAAGAACAAATTTTGCCTTGTCTGTGTAAAGCAGAGGGTGACTTTTAAAACTACCCCAATGAGACACTCATAATTCATCTTCCATATGTGTATTGTCATTAACTGCTAAAAAGTGAAGGAAGGCTTTGGTGTGCTGTACTGTAATATTAAGATTATTTGGAATATATGCCCCAAAGTTTGGATACAATAGATCTCAGAAACAAACAGACGAGAACAAATAGAAAATCATAATATTGAATCACTCTAAATCATGTATATTTCTAAAGACAGCAAAAATTGTATTACAGTCCAAGAGACTGACAAAAATGACTAAACATATGAAACAATCTTTTGAGATCCAATTTACAAATTCTCAAACCTAATGGTTTGTAAAAGGTAAATGACATTAAATGAAATAATCTTTTTGGAAAATTTGTGTCTTAAGGAAAATGCTGCAGCATAAAACTTATAGAAAACCAGCTATCCTCCTTTCTTAATTATTCCAGTGTTCAAGAATTCATTAAAAGAATCTGACAGATCTTTTATTATATTTTAAAACACTATGCAGCATAAACCAAACCATTTTGAAAGCACTTTTTAACAATACTTTACAAGAACAAAATCAGCAATTCCATTTACAGCGTATTTTCAAATCCTAAAACGTAGGGAATCCGTAAGAACTATAAACTAAAAGAGAAACATTGGACAAAAAAAAATATTTAATTGTTGTGTGGAAACACACTGGTGAAAAATTAACTTACCTAAGGTTTTACATGCAAAAAAAGCCATGGCACTCTGTAGCCTGTCTGGTCGGACAGCCTGGACCACAAGTACCTTCAAATAAAATATATTCAGGGGAGATGAGTTTATAAAAGTATATTGTGATAAATTAAAAAGCAAGAATCTTCTCAGAATGCTGAATTCTTTAAACTTCTCTTTAGAACAAAGTTATTTTCTCTGAATATAGACAGCTATCTGACCATTCCTTTCCAAGATAATCTAATGTAATTGTTCCTTTGTAAGTAGCTTGCCCTATTAATAGAATCAGAAGATAGATCTACATCCAATGTCTATTTATAAGCTGGAACTTTTTTTACAGTGTTTTAGAAAAAAGGTAGCTATATGGGTAGCTAGAATGACAGAAAGCAAACTTAGCTTTATACTGGTAATCTAAATTCTATACATGTATTTGGGAAGTAACGCCCTAACTGGAATACTAATGTTTCTGATTTCAGTGCAGTATCAGAGAAAAATAATCAGTATTGAAAGACTTTCCTTTGTTTAAGCACACCTTTAGCGTTTTACATCTGACTTCTTTTTCTGAGACATTCTGACTTTCAAACCTCCTAGTTCTGCAGATGCTTTTACTGTTCTTCAAAAGACTGCAGAACATGAACAGCTAATCAATTCAGATACAAATTAAATTAGCAGTTTCCCTACCAGCTACCTCTTTTTCAGTTAACTTCCTGCAAATGTTCAGTGCAGGCAACTGCAGGCAACTAATGCAAATTCGGTAGAAATGACTTGTTAAAATCACCACCCCTTCTCCTACACCCTTACTTGCAGATCTCTAAACCACAATTCTGAACCTACCATCACATTCCAGTTTCCAAGTCTGTAATATCTGTTGTTAGTTTCGGAGGAAAAATTTAACTTCACCAAATTTTTAAGAAAGTACTACTTTTTAAGCCTGAGATTACACTGAGTATGACTGCACTATTTTTAAGTTTAACGTACAGTTTGAAAGAAACTAACTTATGAGTGGCATATAAATCTAACCAGGTAGTTTCAGTATATTTCATCAACAGAAACACTCTTAATACTTTCTATGCAAGGAACTAGATATGTAATATGCTGATTATTGCAGATTTATTTTCCTATAAATGCAGAACATATGTGAAAACACATTGCACACATAAGAATTGCTCTGCTACATTTCATCAAATCAAACATGACTCTGACAAATTCCTTTCTAAAATGGTTTGTTCCTAAATTCAATGCATGTTATTTTAGAAATTCTCCTCCTCCACAAAAACTCCAAATAGAGAGCCCCTAAGCGCCAACCAGCATGAAACATTGTCTTATACCCCATCCCTTTTTGGACAGGCCTTCATTTTATATGAAGTGACTTCAAATGAAAAATCATAGCATCATTTGAAAGTAAGTAACGACACCCTTTCTTCCATAAACACAAAAGGGATGACATTTTTCTCTTCCAGAGAAGGATCCCCAGGTGGAGGAAGGAACTTGCCTCTCCCACATTTTTGGTGAGTTTTTTAATCACCAAGTTTTCAGGAATAGTATTATTTCATGACTACTATTCTAAAAAAGCAGTGGCTGCTACTCCATTTTGTGGTTTTCAGTGAGATGTGCGAGTTTGCATATTTAATGATGAACTAAATTAATGATGCTCAACAAGCTGGCAAATTCTGCAGTAACAAAGCAACAATGAAAGAATTTTAATACCTATTCATAAAATTAATTTTGTGAATAGTAACAAAGAGCTTGTTACCTTACAGGGTATGCTCAGTTGCAGCCAATACGCCAACACAAAAAAGACTCAGATAAGATAGAACTAAATACGTATTACAGAAAAAAAAAAAAAACCTAGACTAAATAAACTAGTTAAGCTGTAAGACAATGTAGATACTGTCACTACTTATAATTCAACCAGGCCTGAAGCCTAAATTCCCAAGATGTAAAACTTACTTGCAATGCTGAACTCATAATTATTTTTAAATAATTTAATATGAAAAGATTACCTGCTGAAATAAGGAAATTCTTTTTACAATAGTAGATGGAAAGTCTTGTTCACACACAGAGCTCTGAGAAAAAGCGTGCCACAGACCTTCGTCTTCAAAGCAAAGTGTCTGATAGAGACCTGGGAGAGAAATCTACAAAACAAATAATGCATATTTAACAATAAAGATAGCCATTTGGACATTGTATATTTTAATTAATTTCCAAATACCAGTATGACCCTAAACCTGTAAATACTTGTGCATATCACATAATTCAATTCTATCCTTGGAGTTAAAGAAGAAAAGGGTAGATTTTAAAATTAACTATTTCTTTACCTATTCCCTGGAAACACTAAGTCTGTAATGGTTCTATCTTTTTGGTTTTAAACTTCTAGGTTCTTTGTTTTTAAACTTTGGACTCTACCCAATTGTAGTCCTTTCTTTTAATCATGACCAGGTCCTTTTTCTATCAGTACATGCTACTGATTCACCCAGTTACTCTCACTTTCTGTTTGTTTGTTTGTTTTTTTAAACCCCTAACAATCATGCTTGCCACACCATTATTGCAATTGCTCCTGACCCCTGGTGAAGAGAAACGAAAAATTATGAACTCTGGATTTAGCAGCAAAAGACCTTGCCAAAGACCGGTCAAGGTTTTCCTTCTTGCTGCTGAGCTACATGCAGGAGGAGACGAGCCTAAGACAGAATTTCAAGGACTAGTATTTTCATTTAGCTCCCTTCAGGATCAGAGGACTTCAACCTTGACTGTTGCAGGATGAACCAAAGCAAGAAAGTGTTTTTTGTTTTAGTTTGAAATTACTTGATCTGAGAAATAACAAACTCTGAAATACCTTTAAAGATGTGCATGGAAATCTGATAAGTAGAAAACTAGTTTCCCAATTAACAGTTTATGGTTTTTAATACAATAGGAAGTGGTTTTGAAAGTCATTACATATGAGAAACCTGCAACTTAAATATTCTTTGCAATTTTTCCTCTGCATATTTTTCTATCTATAAAAGTTGTAGTACCTTGGGTAGGCTTACAGTATTTTCTAACCTCAGTAAGATGACAGGTTCACTCACATGCATTGAAATTCATTATTAGATGGGGTAGAGATGTACATGAAAAGGCTCAGAAAAATGAGATGAAATAAAAAAAAAAACGGGGTTTTTTGCAAGTGGATATATATTAAGCCATGGTTTCTGGAAGATAGAATAAAGAGTTTAAACTAACAAAATATTTCCATCTGACAAATATGAGGCCTTTTAAGTTAAATTCAACCCACCACGTGATATATACCTTCAAAGATGCTACTGCCCAGGCTCGGTCCTGCTCTATCCAAGAGGGAATCTGGTCACGAACACTTCTTTGTGAATCCTTATTGAAGCAAGTTATGTTACACAGATAAGTTACACAATTTTTTGCAAAACACTATATTCAGTAACAAGATTGCAAAACCCATGTTTTTAATAAAAATAGCATTCACCACAGGAATCCTTCTGTGGTCTTTTGCTAAGTTCATAAATGGTGTAACAAAACAAAAGCTACCAATGATTTAAATTTGAGAATACTGTTCACATTAACATTTGCTTAACCACTTGAGCCTGAAAATATTTTATCATTTACAGTATCTGTATGACACACTCAACTCTAAGTAGTTTTCTTTGCCATTAAAAACAAGTGACCCAAATGACTGGCTCTCTGCATATGTACTCTGAGCAACGGACTTAAAAAAATAACTCCATTGCACATATTTGCAGTCATGAAGAAGATGGTTCTTCACACAAAGGGCAATTCTGGGGTAATTCACGAGGCAAATCATCACTTCTGGACATCTCTGCACTGGTAAAGTTTGGCCACAGCTGTATTTTTCTGCTTCTCAGATGTTGGGGATGGAGGAAATTCTAAGGATGAACTATATAGCTTAAGCTCTAGTGGAATCTCTCTATTCACTATATAATTTTTTATAAAAAAATCTTACAGTATGCATTAACCAGTCTGACAGTCTCTGTATGGAAATGTACTTGGATCTCTCAACCACTGAGCAACTTCAAAAGTAATCTTAAATGTTAAGCAGAAAAAAGGAAAGCTTTCTTGTGAAGGGATGTCTCAGCCATGAGTTATGAAGTCTGAGAAAGAACAAAGGTAGGAAACTCAGAAGCAATTATAGGAATAAACTTGAGATGGGTCTGCAATATATATTCCAGTTAGAATTGGGGTTGAATCACGTATGTCCATAATCTTTCCAAAATATATGGGTTGTGTGTTAGGTGGGGGAGAGGTAGGACTAGTATTAAATTCCATTATAAATCAGATCTCATGTAGCTTGAAAATGACCTACAGCAAGAAAATACTTGACAATCACCAAGTTCACTGACATTTAATTGAATTATAAAGACTCCATAGAGATGAAGAGGGACTTCTATATTCACACTGAAATGCTAAACTTGTAGAGTCATCTAAGGGCTAGAAAAACTGGGAATTTAAGGACCTTTTTAGCAGCCAGCTGCCTAACTAAGAAAGCCTGAGTAATAAATTGTGTTTTAAGTGACTTGCTACTTCTGCCAGCATGCATGTGAACACAGCTGATGTCATGGATATTCTAAAAACAAGGTACTCACACTGGTCATTTTCTTGTACCACTGGATGTACAAGATACCCTGATAGATATCTAAACAAGGCTAAAGGTTATAAGTAATCGTGCATGATGAAAACTACAGCTAAGCCTGATGGAAATGAGCTAGCCTGACCCTGAATGAAGAAGAAGGGGAGACTGAAAAAGAAGAGGCAAAGACTGAGCTCATTATTCCTGATTGGGCTCGCGTTTCCTAAAAACATTTTTCAAAACCTTTGTCAAAATATTTGGTTCAAAGAAGGGCTATAATGGATAAGACTACAGAAAGTTTAGCTTTTTTCTCTACCCTTTTCTACTGGAAGGTTATTTTGAAAGCATACAGATTCAACAGAATTGAGGGACACTTAGTAAACTACAGCATGATTGGTCAGGCATGCAACAGAAGCTTCTTAAGCTAGCTCTGACACCTAGGAAAATACATAAATACATCTCCAGATGCAGAACTCTGAGGCTGGGGAACAAAGCATGTCAAATTTAGCAAAGTGTGTGGACAATTCCAACAATCCATATAAAAAGTACAACTCATATATGATACCAGGAGGAAGAGGGATTCAGAAACACTGATTTTAGTTACAGAAGATGGCTTAAAACCTCCTCAGTCATACCACTGAAACAACAAATTGTAATCCTGGTAACAGAAAGAGGAAAAAAAAAAAAGCAACAAAGGCAAAAAGTTATGCAAATTAGAAAATGAGTTGCCACGTTCAAAAAGTTTTTATATTTTTATATTACTATCTGAGAAGTTATTTGTTCTTTTAATGTATGAATACGATTAATTAAACAATATAGTAAGAATATAACTTTAACTTTTCAGAATTTAGGTAAATGTTCCTTATTTCAAGATACACAAATAAATGTAGCTTACCGATTTTCTTACGGTATCTCCAACGATCACACCTGTAAAAGTCTCCCATTCCTAGGGGGAATAAATGAACAACTCAGACAAGTCACAAGACATCTTTAAGAATAAAGATTAATCTGTAGTAGCATGTAGGCAAAACAGGTAGATAAACAAATTAAAGCCTAGATTCTGAAAGAGTTATAAGACATTTTTAAAACTCTAGGTAATACTACCAGTATGTAATTCCTTTTGCAGAATCCAAGCTAAGTGACTGCCATCCTTTATAAGAAAAAGAAACAAAAGGAGAAGCCCTATCCTTCCTCAGCACCCACAGCTCCCACCCAGATTGCCTAACTGTAGACTAGCAAGAAATAACATGTGGCTGGCAAGGACACACATACTGCCTGATAGGGTATCAGCAGCCCACACAGAACAGATAACTACAGAACCTATGTTTCAATAGTGTTTCATGTTATAGTATCCAAAAGATGCAGTTATTAGAACAGGAGGAATACTTAATATAATAGATTGGTATTATGAATACTTTGGTTGCAGTAAGAAAGGGAAATGTAAGTTGAATTTATGTACGATTAAATCTTTTAGACTTGGTATTTGTAAGCAAGAAAATAGCTTTTAATCATTTTAAGACAGATTAGGTAAGTATTTAAAAACATACTAGAAATTACATAATCCTGTATTTGGAGGTGGTAAAAAATATACTAAAAAATCTTTGTAAGTATTGGAAGTTTTAAATAATCAGTATCTATAATTCTATGATAAAGAAATTTTTTTATTGTTAAAGACAATAGTAACATTCCAAATGAAAAAGCCAATCAACTAGTACTACTCTGATACAGACCACAGCATAGCTTTTTGCACCCATCAATCTAGTTGAGTCCTAAAACAACTCTCTCTTTCAATTACAAACTGATGCTACTCTCCCAATTACAAAGAAAATGCTTGTGCACAGAAAAATACATGAAGGCTCCCCAGTTTTAAAACCAGAAATCATGTCATAATTCTATGAAGAAAAGCAGAAGTATGATGCGTGGAGACATGTAAAACTACCTCAGAAAAATCTATACATGTTGGTTCAGAAAGAAAATGTCTCTACTAAGAGCCAAACCATTCTATAGTATAATGTTGAAGTTGTACTATATATTTCTCATCACTATGCAAAAAAACTCTAAGTGCAGAAGGTTGAACTCTTCAGGGACAGGGACTTAGAATACTAAACTCTCTAGCAGCATAATAAGCAACTTCTAGCCTCATCACATTAAAAGCTTTAAAATAAATAACTTTAAAAGAACAACCACTTCAGCTTCATTTTCCTCAAGAAATATTTTGCACACTCTTTTCTTAACAATTTAATTAAAATAACTTCTACATTTCAGAGAAATAAGAAAATAATTGATATTATTTGCCGGTTTTAATTCTTGAGTACTCAGACACTGCAGGAAAGTGCACTACATGTAACCTAGATTAAGCTGGTTAAGAGCTCTAACAGCTGATGGAAAAGCATGATAAACAATAGCAACCAACACATAAAGCAGTACTTACAAAAACTTAAGAAGCCTAGGCAGCCAGGCTTTAATTTACTCAGAAAACTATTTGCAAGTTGCTGCCTTCATGACTTTATAAACTCAAGGACTAGAAAGATAAAGCAAGATATTTTCAGAAGCTGAAAAGAAATAAGAAAGATGAATTAGGGAAGTTCTAATATTGAAGAGTAGCTGGGGTATGCCTCTACCAACAAGATTAGAGTTAATCAGGCAGCTTCATTGCTGAGAGACTGTGGGGTTTCACCTGGTCAATCCATATGTCTGCAATAAAACTACATTGCATTCATAACATCAAAAAGTTTCAATGAAGCTTTCTTAAACCTGGTACCTTAAGCCCACGTCCTTCATATAACCAAGTTCCATTACTTCCTTCAAATGTATTATCTGATTTTTACCTTTTACCCTATAATGGACTCTTCTCTAGCGAACTGACATCTACTACCATTTGTTACTCTTTCTGGTCGTCAGCTTCTAGTACAGAAAGCCATAGCTTTGTCTCTCCATTCCATGCAGGTATTTTAGATAATTAAATATGTCTTGGCTCACGCTAATCAGCCACGTTCAAGCAATTGTATTGAGTCAATTGTGCATATTGTTCTGCAGGCAGACTTTATAGGATTAATTTCATTACACTATAGACAACTATAACTTTGGCATCTACCTCTCAGCCAGCTAGTCTAGTCTGCCTGTAAAGGCAATGGAGAGAAGTAAGCAATTTTAGTGGTAAACCATCTGACCTATTTTCCAAAATTCATTTATGATGAAACTAACTGCTTCTTTGACAGGTCTGTTTTTTTCCTGTTTCCTGCAAAGACAGTCTAGGATAACCTGCTCAGATGAATTTTAACACGTGTTTAAATTTTAGTTACCAATTCAATCACTACTAAAAGTACCATTTTACCAGAAACATATAAATTCACTATAAACCTCCACGTTGGACAAAAGCATCTAACACCCAAAGACAGGAACATGCTATTACTGAGATGTGTGCTGCCCTATGGAAATAAGCATTAGCAGTACTTAAGCTCTGCCACAATTTTGTTGGGAGTAGGGTAGCCTCTAAACAACAGGTAAATTCCCCATAAATTAAGCATTTTCAGATTAGGCCTCATTCAGACCATTGTCAAAAATGTCACATGACATCTCAATTTTTCATGAATATGCTAGTTATGCAGCACTCGCCTGAAAAACTGAATGGACAGCCATTTTTATTAAATGTGGTTTGAACCTATATCAACTGCATCCCACTATGCTATCAAAAATATAAACCATTCCAGGATGAGTTCATCATTCCTGTCAAAGATAGGCCGCTATGGTTCAAAGAATCCAATGCTTATGGGGCCAGAGAACAACATACAAGAAGGACACTCTCTGTACAGTGCACTCTTGAAGACACTGTTGCAAATGAGGACACTAATGATCACTGGTCCAGGGATTTCTTGGACACTGAAGAATCAATGGCTGAAATGCACAAAAGATAACTTCATTACTTCACCTTCCAGGAAGACTCTTTGCTTTAAGTGTCTTCAACTGCAGGTTGCAGAATCAGACTTTTACTAATTTCTGCCTAGGTCTTGCACTTCTTTTCTGCATTTCAATACCAAAGCACAATGCTCATGCAACCCTTGGTCACAGTGAAACAGGTGTGTATCCATCACTTTACTTATAAAGGAATGCCTGTATTTAACTGGAAGGATGGATAAATGTCTAGCCACATGGTGGCGGGGAACACTGATACAGTGCCTGCAAAAAACTGGAAGAAACCTCCATAAACATCTTTTTCAGACACCTATTTAAAAGGCAACCGTTTACCTACCTTTCTGATGGTAATTTTCACTTTGAACCTAATAAATATAAAGTTGACATACAAAAGTAACTATCATAGAAAAATAGTAGCATATGAATCTAAAATCCTCAGTCCTACACTTCTTGACAAAAACTTTTTGTCTACTTATTTAGTCTTCATATTACATTTAAGTAAATCATTTGGGGATTTTCTCCTCTAGCACTTACATTCTCTTGAAAAAGTTCAGGGTGCATCCCTCGTACAAAATGTAGAGCAAACATTAGCTGATCAGCCTGAAATAAAAGCAGTAAAAATGTATTTATATGTTCATCAAAAGTCACCTTTCTGGGTTTTTTTCTAAGTAGCAATATTTCATTAATAAAACATGTCTAATTCCATAGTAGTGACTTAATGACACATACCCTAATTCAAAATTGCTACATACCTCTGTAACTTGGAGACAAACACTAACCCCAACTCTGTATCTAAGTACATCTATATTCAAGTGAAGAAGAAAAAACAGGTACTTGTAATAAAACAAACATACTAAACAGAATCCTGTATTTTTTAAACTGTGCATAGGAAATGCTTGAAATCTTCTTATAGCAAATTTTTGAAACAGAATTTAAAAAAAAAAAAAAACAACCCAACTGTAGCCTTCTGACTTTTTCCTAGGTCTGTTGCATCACTTGAATTTCAACCAGTCTCTGAGCACTGGAACAATAAATCAGGAATAAGGATTTAACAGAGCCATAGAATAAACCATGCAAACATTCAAGACAATGTTTTTTAAAAGAATATTGGCTTGTTAAAACCGGGATTCCTATGTCCATACACAGAAACTTTCATAAACGCATTTTACCAAAGCTGTGCTCGAAAGCGCAGACTACTGTGTAATGAAGTCAATGCGAAAAACTGGAAGCTGACACTCCGGAAAATCAGGACCTCTCAGAAACCTATATTGAGGCTTCCAATTTTCAAAGTCTTGCAGTAATCTGGAAAATGTATTTTACCAGACAATAGAGATATACTCATATTTTCTCTCATTAAAATTTTAAGTAAGCATAAGGAAGGTGGTACCTCTTTTCCTTTCAAGAAAGTGAAACATAACTGAAAAGCATAAAGCACAGGTGAATGGGAAGAAGAAAAATCAATGATGCATGGGACTGGGTTAAGTCTGCAAAGTACAGGCATCTCAGCCAGCTGATAAACACAACACACCTGCACTGCTATAGAAATCAGTTCTATTCTTGATGATGATGTTTGAATTTTCCATGGTGTGGTTTCCCACATACATGCCTTATGTGTACCTCAAAATGACAGCCTGATTGTCCTTAGCTTCAGAGAATTACCACTCTGAAGAATATTAAATTACCAAGAATACTACTAAAAAATTATTTGCATGGGACTTTTCAGAAGATACAGGACCAAATATGAGGAAGCATACTCTAGGAAATATTACGTACATGTTATAAGGTATAATAAGATGAATGTTTGACTAATATTGGCTTTCTCATCTCCATGTCTATTATATTTTTGAGGCCAAAATTACATAAGAGGGCCAAATTATTTTTGTTCTATCTTTATTATTACTGTTTTCTCAAACAGATGGCTTTTTACAAGCCTGACACATCAGCTCAGAAACAGACAGATATAAGAACAACATAGAACAAAAACATGGAGTAAGGGTGTTCAAGATGTTCATCATCTTTGGGATGCTCATGTGCAGTAACAGTAACTTCAACTGCATCTGTATTTCAAATAATACAGATGTATTATTTAATAATTTACCCAGTGATTAGGTTCCAGAATTATGGTTGACTGACTAAACGAACATACATGGCTTAGAGACCATATCCTTACTAGTTTTAATTGCCCTTGGAATGACTGACCTTGGAAACTACCAAGAGGCTATATATAACTCAATTCTTATGAGCCACAGCTGCTTTAAACTGGATTTGGGTCACTGCAGAAATGCATGATGGCAGTCACAACAAACTCCTGGCATAATTTGTATCTCTATGGATACCGATACTTAAAGTTGTTGTTTGCTGCTTTAAATAGTTCCATTTTATTAATTCTTTCAATTACAAAACCATATGGTACAAAGTATCCCCAAGGATACAATTAAAGAAAATTAAAGACATTTCATTTTCTTTTTGCATGTATTTACTATTGGTTTTGTTACAGGGGTATGACTGGAGAGCAAACAGGCCCCAACTAGCAATGAGAGTCAAACTGTGCAAAGCATTGAAGTTCTCTTTGTATTGATAAATAAACTATGTCCATGAACATCATATGACACTGAGAACAGCTGCCATGGAATGGCCGAAGTCTGCACCATTCAACTCTTTCATCTTCTCAGACAAGGTCTGTAAGCAAATCCAAATCCAAACTGCCTATTAGAATACTCCCTAGATGATTTAGAATCCAAAACTTGAATGGGAATTGTTTGGAAGAATGCTAACTGGCCCAGGCCAAACCTATGACAGCAACTATTTTGACAAATTAACAGTATAGGTGTGCCAGTTCCAGTGCTCAGGAAAATTTCTTGGCACCACTTCACTTACTAGTATACATGAAGTCTGTGTACACACAAACAAATATTAACCACAGACAGACAAATAAAACCATCCTTCGCAATTCTAACACACTTAAAAAGGCATAAACTCTATCAGCTATACCACTTATGAAGACACTAGTAAAGCATCAGTGTCACAGTAGTCTTTAAAAATTTGTATGGATAAAAGGCAGAATCAGCAGTGGATTGCTGATGGCGTGAGAAGCTTATTTGTTCTCTCCACTATCAGAACATGATACTAAGCCAGATGGACCATTACTCTGAAGCTGCACGGTAACACACTTTCAGTATTTTCTAAACTCCAATCTGATCATTCACAGCGAAAATCTTTCCTACTAGAAATCTCTCTGTGCCTTCCTTTTGAAATCTTTAATCTTTTCTGATATATAAAAATAGCTGTCTTCCAATATTCAAAAGATGTGATGACTTATTGGAAGGCTTCACATACTCCTGACTTCAAACACAGACATTAAGTTATTTTGAGACTATTTCATGAGAATCCACTTGAACTTTGATAAACCAAAATCCTTAGAAATAACTGCTACCTCTGCATCCTCAATATAGTGTTGCTAGATTGGGGGGAGAGGGGAGGAGGCGTAAAATTTTCCAAGATCTCTCCATTCTCACTGATCAAACTCCAGACTTTCATGATTTGTACTACTGCTCAAATCATCTATGCAGACCTACTCTGCATTCTTCAGCCTGGTACTATGAGACAAACACCCACTGTTATGACTGTTCCATGTAAAACTAAAAATTAAAATTGAAAGTGAAAGGCATATCTATCCTAGGTTTTCACCAGGAAAGCAAGAAGAGAAAAGCCAGCTGATTCAAATACAGAGCAAACAAGAAATACATTAAGAACATTATATGGAGGAACAGGGGAACAGAGAGAAACAAACAACCTAGCAGAGGTAGAGACCTGGTGCAGGGTGTGAAAAGAGAAAGGAGCGTATTACAGTGGTTTTTTCAGTTTCCGAAAAAAAAGAACAAATAATCACATAAAACCTTATCATGACAACTAGGTCAAACATTCATACTTAGGAATGCTAGAAATAAGAGCGAACAGAGTAACAGCGCTCAGAAGACTGCCAAGCCTGGGACTGGCTATGAAGCCAGAATGAGGCAGAGATGAGGAGCCAGAGGCAAAGCAGAAATAGGACTAGACTGAGAATAGCCTTGTCCATTAGAAAACTGCTCTGTGGAGAAATGTGCATAAGCAGTCTTAATTCTGTCATACCCTAATTTTTAGTCCTCCTCATTTTGCATGTTAAATATTGCAAGTGTAATTTTTTTGCATTGTATTACATATGTACTGACACAATACTGCTTATCTGAAGTAGATCAAATGTTGGCTGCTGACAGAATACTCAAACCCAGTGCACTGTATAAAAGCCAGAAAAAAATACAATCTTACCTTAAACAAACAGCGACAAACATATTCATACACTGTATGTTTCAATGAGCCAATAAGTGACTTGATTCTTTCCTCAGTATTACTTGAATCCTAAAAAGAAAGTTTGGATTTCAAAAATTCATGTGGAAGTAAAAATCTTTCAGCAGAATGACACAAATAATCTGGACTCTATGTGACACTTACTAGTTCTGAAAACATATTATTGAACTCAGCTGAAGTTATCAATGAGTAGACAATAAAATGAGTTCATGCTGAAGCATTAAAAAATAAATATTTTGGCCTTGGATTTTTTGACTGTGAACATTATACAACATTATATATAAGGTAAATACATAGAGAATGAAATAAGTTTCTTCTCCTAATATTAATATACTTGAAATCTCAATAGTTTTCAATTGGTAAAAAATTGCTTATGTATTAAATTACTATATTTAATGTTATTAAACAGGTACATTGACATTAAGTGTAGTTACTAAACTTTCAGCCAAATTTGGCCCAACTGAAGTAGAAAATAATAAATATACTCTGTCCTTCAAAGCTTACAGACTAAAAGACTAATTATAACAGGAGAAAACTGAAAGATAGCTAGGATAAAGGAAGAAAAAAAGCGGGGGGGGGGGGGGGGGGGGAGGGAAATGTGAGGGATGTAACAGTATGAGATTTATCAGAAACAAGTTCCTTTCTACCATGCTGGAATTTGAAGAGATGAGTTTATGAAGGAGGGCAATTTGGATTCGTAAGCTGATTTGACTAATACCTTTCCCATGTCTAAAAGATAGCTTGGGAAAAATGAAGAATTGAATAGAGGAGAAGAAAAAAAAGGAAGAAATAAAGAAACCAAAACCAGAAGTTGAGCTTTAAATAGGTAACATAATAGGCAGGAAGAAAATAAGTTATGAATGAGTGTGAAAATAAGAGCAAGAAGTTAGAAGCTCATGTTGTGGAAAAGAAGTAATAGGTAAAGAACTTTAAAGAGGGCAAGTTCGCATAGTCAGAACCATGTTCCTGGTAACGATTGGAGTTGCAGTAAAGTTGTAAGCACAGATGCCAGAATAAAGGGGAATCCAAAAGCGACATGATGAAAGGCTGGTGAATGCCTTTTTAAAGTGGAAACAAAAAGAAATAAGATGAATTTTGGAGATGCTGAATAAAAAGAAAATGCATCGTTGCTCAGTGTGGGTTTTTAGATCTAAAGAGTGAGTTGACAAGGAATAAATCCATAATTCTTTCAGTAAGAAGAACATCCTGGCCATTAGAATATAGAAAAGCAAAAATTGCATTTTCAACAAGACAGACTGCATGAATGCTTGCAAACTGTATAAAAGTAGATAAAGTTTTGATCTTCCTTCAGGTCACTGAACCATGTAAAATATAGGTCTTTTCCTATTTTACCTCCTACTGATAGAATTAGCATTATTTGCAGATTATACCATTAGTTTGTTTAAATAAAGCCTTCAGTAAAGTTATAATCAACCTTCTTTTTCCTAATTCACCTCAGACAAAGAGCAAACCTGAAATTACAAATAAGAGTTACTTTGGTTTCAGATGGCACAGCAATTTTACAATTTATATGTAACGTAACATCATTAAAAATTCCATCTGCACATATTCTGAATAGCTAAAGAACAGTTCAGCATCACTAATTATTATACATTTCATCATCAGTTATTATACATTGTTTTCTAAAAATGTCCAGAGTAACTAACAAATTCTGAGGATCAAAGCAGATTGGTTCTTCTGCAGCATTAACAGCTTCAGGAAAAGAGAAAATACCTGCTCGCTTTGCAAAGCCCTTTGGAAAAGCCGCAGAAAAGCCGCCAAACTAAAACGGTACATATTATTAATTTTGGACAAGTCAGAGATAATAAAGTACATCTTGCTGGCACTCTCAGCTAAAGGGAGATAGGCGTCCCTCTCCTGCGGATAAAAAACCCATACATCTATTAACAAACCAGGACATTACTGCCATCTACCGGTTATCGCATAAACATATATTCATCCCACTGAAAAAACATTTGGATGACTCGCACTGCTTTAGAAAACTGAATCCTTTCCGATTCTCCAAATTGAGGGACATGCACTTAAGACTTCAACACTGTCTTTAGATTTCAAAATTGGAAGCAATTTTTAGCAAAAAAAAAAATCTTTAAATTATGAAGAACATTTTGGAAATTAATCTCTACGGCACTGAGGCCTCTTCCTACCACAGAACACGTCCCAGAATTCAATAGAAAATTTTAAACTAAACAAATTAAGAACACAGAGGAAAACTGTAATATGTTACAAAAACAGCATGCAGATGAATAGCATCACTAATCATCTAAATTCTTGCAATAGCAAGTGATAATATATTAAGTAAGAACATCCATATGAGCCATACTGTTTGCAATAGTAGATGGCAAAAATAAAGTCAAAACCCATTACTTGCCAGTAAGTCCTTAAGGAAAATTCCTTTAATTCAAACTGGCAGACTTTAAATTGTGTAGCTATTCACCATGTGTAAAACAAAGGAATTTAATGACTGAAAATACTTTCTGTACCTGCATATCCCAAATATCTTTTACTCCAAAAACTTAATTTAGTGTGTTACTGATCGTATACTCCTGTGGATGTATATACCCTCCCTATATAGAAGATGACCATCTTTAGCAGGAAAAAACAGCAATCAAAGATTAAAATAGTCTTCTACCTTATCAAGGAAACTCTGAAGTCTGTGAGATTCAGCAAGTGATTCCTGGATGAGTGCACTACTTGCTTTAGTCTGATTCAAAGATTCAATCAGATCCTTATTTTCTAGTATATTGCCTTGTGAGGTTGCAAGTGTCTGTAAAAAAAAAAAAAAAAGTCATCTATGTTACATTAAAAAAGAAACTGTAAAGTAAGCATTTTAGAAGCTGTCCTTCATTCTGACCTGTACATATTTCTGAATCATTGAACGCATCAAGAGTGCTAGAAAGCAGGTGGTTACTCCAAAAACTGAGATGTTATTTTAAAGAAGCATGGAAAATAAAACCCAAGAACAAACTCAAACAGTCCAGATAGCCAGGTTCTGAAACTAAAGTCATCAGCAAGCTTTTGAGAATGATTTCTATGATCAGAGTCTTACACAATCATATTCCCATGGTAAATACAAATTCGGGTATTTTTTCTTCTCTTTGACTACCAGTTTGACCTGAAATTGGCTACCTGTAATAACTTCCTGTACCCAGTCATTCATATATTTATTTTCCTTCAAAAACATTCTAATATCCCCTATACAATTTAGTTCTCATTTCCAACTAAGATGAATATTCACAATTACAACAATTTCAGTTTTGTAATCAGAGATCCCTTCAAAATCATTGCAATTACTCTGCATTTTCCCTGAGTTCTTCTGTGCAAACAATTACACTTCTAATAAGAAACAGGAAAAGCTTGAATGATTCACTATTATTTAAGGTTTTTTTACTAACCTTCGGTAAGTATACTTCAATACAATTTTTTAGTCAGACAACAACACAAAATTGGCTTCTTGTCAGTTAAGTCAGTTCTGAACAACTACCTGCAGGACAGTATTTCAGGATATTTGGAGGTAGAGTTCTCTAGTTGAAAAGAATTTAGGACAAGATCATCTGTCTTTTCAAGGAGTCCCATTTTGCTATGATAAATCATAGTGTGAGCTATGAGGTAGCCACAGCATGTACATCTTTACTCCAAAGCTTTCAGCAGAAAACCAGTACAGTACTTCAGATGGAATGCTAATGTTGCTTTAGGATTAACTTGAATTGAGCTAGATCACCTCCAGCACTGACTTCTTTGTTGACAAAGTCCATGTAGCACCTGTCGGTTTCCACTGAGCTTTAGGTTTCTTTCTTCAGGGTCAAAAAGTATTCTGATTTCAGTGCTAACAAGAATGCCAAAGTTGAAACCAACCTCAGTGTTGATACTTCGCCACTTTTTGTTGCAGATATCTTAAGCATCAATTACTTGACATTTTGCAATTGACAATTCAGATTGGACAAATGTGAAAGATTTTGGAGTTCCAAGATCACATAAGAAGTTTGTTCTAAAAAGTGGACATTTTTTTGTTGCATCGCTGAACTCTCAGCTTCTGGTAGGCATTAAGATGTTAAACAATGATCAATTTTGAATATGGAATTTTGTTAGAGAACAAGTTTCCCTCTGCCTATAAGAGAAATCTGCCCCATCACAGTTTTAAAAAAGGTTTGAGCTAAGTTTTGAGACTTAATAGGGAGCTTAATAGAGACAGTAAATGTGGAAATTCAAATCACATTAGATAATTACGTGCAAAATTCTAGAACTGAGCTATTAATGGCCAGTCCAATAAAGTTCAATTTATTACTTTTTGAGGAATCTGTAAAAACAGTTAGCTTATGCTCAAGTCCATTGTGCTGGATACTGCAAAGTTCTATGACTCAGCTACAGGGTTTTGAGGCAGCAGGTCAATCTCCCTGCATTTATGACATTTTAGAAGGAAGGAGGATTTGAGGATCCATTCCTATGGGCATGAAGTACAGTTTCTGTGAAATCCATGTCAAGATGCAAACAAAACAGGACAGTCCTCTTCCTTGGAAGCTACCTTTTCTTATAGAGGTGTACAACTGTTTCTGAGCTCAATTACCTTCATTCAAATAAAAAGGTAAACTTAAAATCGAGAATATTAACTTTAAATATGAGAAAGGAAAATGTTAACTATAAGAATATGATAGTTCATTGCTAATAAGAAACAATTGTGGAGGTTTAAAGTTTTAAATGTCTCTCAGCAAATCTTTCCATTTTCTACAGGGAATTTTTCTTTCAGGTTTTTTTTTCCTTTCACAATAAAGAATCATTTCTTAACTTAAGAAAGTATTATTTGACATGATTCATGACGTTAAAAATGTGGCATTTTTAAATAATTTGAAAGAGAAATAGTATAATTTTTAACAAAGTTTTCTCTCTTTTAATGCATTAAAATTAATCAATCTAAACCACAATTCATACATTTAACTTTGACAATGCTTAATGTATTGAAACACTACAGTTTCATGACAGATGTACACATTTTATCTACTTTACTCTCCCAACAGCCCCAGGCTAATAATGCTTCTATTTTCTCAAATAAAAAATTCTGAGAGTTCATTATTCCAACTCTTTCACCATCTTCATTCAAACACATAATAGTATGAACACTTATTGATCTAACAGATATAAAGGACTGTCGTGGTTTAACCCCAGCCAGCAACTAAACACCACGCAGCCGCTCACTCACTCCCCCCCCCACCCAGTGGGATGGGGGAGAAAATTGGGAAAAGAAGCAAAACCCGTGGGTTGAGATAAGAACCGTTTAATAGAACAGAAAAGAAGAAACTAATAATGATAATGATAACACTAATAAAATGACAACAGTAATAATGAAAGGATTGGAATGTACAAATGATGCGCAGTGCAATTGCTCACCACCCGCTGACCAACACCCAGCCAGTCCCCCGAGCGGCGATTCCCCGCCCCCACTCCCCAGTTCCTATACTAGATGGGACATCACATGGTATGGAATACACCATTGGCCAGTTTGGGTCAGGTGCCCTGGCTGTGTCCTGTGCCAACTTCTTGTGCCGCTCCAGCTTTCTCGCTGGCTGGGCATGAGAAGCTGAAAAATCCTTGACATTAGTCTAAACACTACTGAGCAACAACTGAAAACATCAGTGTTATCAACATTCTTCGCTCTGAACTCAAAACATAGCACTGTACCAGCTACTAGGAAGACAGTTAACTCTATCCCAGCTGAAACCAGGACAAAGAGGTAAATTTATTTTACCTCCAAAAGAGATTCCTCAAGCTTAGCTAACTGTATCTTCTTATCTTCTTCTTGTTGTAACAGTTTTGTCTTCTGCTCTTCCAAATCAGGCTTTTCGTGCTGAATTGTTAAAGCCAAAAGCTAAAAAGAAAGGAGATTATTCAACAGGATAAAAAACACTCTAACATTTCATAATATATATTCATTAATTATATAGCATAATATATACTCATTAATCATATAGCAGTATATAGTCTATATTTTGGAAAGGAGACTTCCAAGGGTTTACTCAGTTGCACCAGACATCCAACAGCTTTAAATCTATGTAGATATCCAGGATATCCTGCAGTGGCAAGCATAACTCAGGAACTACTGTGAAACTTGCCCTTGTGTATAATGGCAGATGCAAGCCAGGTGAGATACTCAAGGACATCTCAAAAGGCACTGGATCACTTTATTAAGGACATTGATTCACACCCTTTTATACTGAGACCTAAACCTTTGCACCTCAATCTGAATCACATCTGTGTTTAAATGATTGGCAGTCTTCATTAGTGTATATACTGTTATCAGATATAAAAAGAAGTAGGTAATAGAATGCACAAACTGGAAAGAATGGTAGCGAATTTCTTTCCAGCAAGTCTACCAAAAGTCAAACCCCTCTCCTGCCAACAAAGAGAGAAAACAAAAACCAAAGCTTTTTCTTCTGTATTTCCACTTAAAGAGGGGGTCAGCTCACTTGGTTACATTGTATGATATCGATTCCCTATGTCCAGTGGAGGGAGGAAATCCATATGGTTATCCATGCTTCACATTTTGAATTATATCTTACTTATCAACATCTTATTTACATCCCATTCTAAGCCTCTTGTTAGTTTGGAAAAACTTGTTTCATACCAAATAAAGAGGGTTTTTTCTCCCTTTAATTTATCTCTTTTTTTCCCCCTTTTCCAGCTGTGTGCTACATTTTGCTTCGTAAACATTACAGAAAAAAACTCAAAAGCTACTAGCACTTTGGAAGAAGTAAAATACATAGCTTTTTGGTTTCATTACATCTTTCCAGTACACAAAGTACCTTGATGCTAGCATTACTTTCTAACTAGGACACTGGAGGGCAATCACAGAAATGTTTCCATGGTACCATAAATGCATCTTGAACAGAAAACAAGCTTAGCAATTAATCTGTTGCAACTGAAGTCAACGAGACGGTTTCCGTTTTCTCTATTGGACTCACTACTTGGTTCCAAAGTGCATAAAAACAAGATTTTAAAATTTAAATTTAGTTTCAGCATCAATTTTACCATTTATATTTGTGTGCTAGAAAATATCTCCATGACCATTAATGCAAACTGCACCATAGGGCTTCTTCCAGAAGCTGGATGTAGCTATGAATGTCCACTATACACTGTTTTTATTCTAAAAGCCTACCTGTCCTCTTAAGCCACTTCCTGTTGTAGTAAAGTTTACTTCTGTAACAATAGAAGAAGCATCAGGTGGAATGAAGGGATTTGGATTCCTTGTTGATAGAAAAAGACGGAACTCCTCATTATAATCTATCATTTTTTCACCTATTTGTATAGCGTAACGGGGTCCTGTAAATAATAAATAGATGTTATACTTACTCTGATTGGAACATTCTAGAATTACCTGAAGATAAAGGTATTTGTGCAATACTTTACGACCAATAGACACAAATATATTTTATAAAATTTATTTATAAATTGTTTGGAAAGAAAAATAATTTTTAAAAATTTAAGCACATAACCTATCCTGCATTGTTAAACAAAAAAATGCAGCAATATAGCAGTAGTGTAATCAAGTTACACAGTGAGAATATTTAATACACCAGGGTAATTGAATTGTCCTTACCCAGTACAAAAAGCATAAATGGCAAAAAATGGACTTGAAGTAAAAGTAATACTAATGAATCTTTGAAATCTTCAAACAATGAATAGGAGACAAAATACTACAGAAGATGCACTGGAGAATCCCCCGCTTGTATAAGAATCCTGTCATAATTTAAATACATTTTCATTTACACTTCCATATAGGTACACCACTCTACCAAAACACACTAGCCATAATTACATATTGGCTAACTAAGACGGTTCAACATTTTCTGCATGTGATCCAAAACCATTAGATTTCACCTCTGGATCTGTTACATTTATTTGTAGAAAGTTGAAGTTGCTGTACAATCATAATTCTATTAAAATATTACTTTCTTTGATAATTGTTATAGAGAAAGTCTATGAAACTAAAGATGCTGGAATAACTAGTCATTAGATTGAAAGAAAAATATTCCATTAAGAAATACACCATAAATTTATCTTGTTATAAATACATTTAATTTAATCATAGTATGAAAGAAACAATTAATTTATTAAATTTCTGCTGTCATGGTTTCAATCTCTGTTTATACTCCTAATGTTTTGACATTTCTCAATACGCCTGTCACAGAATGAAACTATATATATGGCCTCTCACCACACTCCTTCCAGTACAGGTTTCCATTCTAGCAGGGTCAGAAAAGAATAGACTCAAACAATCGCAAGACTAGAGTAAGATTTTGCCTCCTGATACTAAAAAAGAAGGAAGAACAGAATTATAAGATGAAAAGTTTCAAAGTGAAAATTTCTTTTCCAGAGAAATTTCTGAGGTGGCATAGTTAGGTGCTTCTCTATTTTTAGCACTAGGAGCAGACCAGAAATTCTCAAAGTATAAATCTCTTGCTAAAACACTGGTAGAGATGAAAAGCTCATACCAATTTTGCTTCTGTACCAAGGATCACAATAAATTTTAGGCCTATGCTGTAAAAACGTCAAACAGAAAATGGAAGCTATACAAAGACAAATTTATTGCAGTATATATATATTCGCATTTTTCTTAACATTTCATTCCAAGTAATGAAAAGATGTACAGTCATCACAAGCAAAATAATGCAGACAGGCCCCCAGCTCCACGTTTTGACAAAGAGGAGTGCGTGCTTGCTTGTGAAGTGACTGAAGAGATTCAAATAGTGACCCATTCTCCCTTTTCAAAAAACAGGTCCCTAGTTTGGACTTGCACAGACCTAGCATTAACATAGCTCAAACATGCAAAAGAGGATGCCTGAGTGTTACGAGCAATTTCCCTGAATAAACCAGTATATTTCAATTTAATCTGCTTTCTCCACAGTTCTGCAGACACATTCATCTCTTAAGCTGATTCCTTGAGTAAAATCAGCTAAGATGCCTGTAATACTGTATCTCTGCTTTCCAAAGTTCAGCAGAAGCTAGTGAAAAAAAAGAAGTTGTAAAGATGTTCTACCTAGCCTCCTACAAATCCCTGAAGTCACCACTTTGGTGGTGCTCTCATCTCTTACTGAGGATAAACAAGCAAGCACATCTGTAATGTAAGAATGATTCACAGTAACATTTTCTTGTCACTAAACAGACATTTCGGATATAGGAGATAAATGTATCTAAGAACTCTACAGCATTAGCATTTATTTTTACCATGGATTTACACTTAAAAGAATTACTGCTACCTCACCCACTATTAGATCTCAGTATTAGATGAAATGACAGCAAAAAGGAGTCTTGAATTATTTTCAGTGCCCAAAGTTCACACTGTAAATTACATGCACAGACTGTGGTACATGCTGAGGATTCAACACTTGAGGCAGAAATATAATTATTAAGGATAACATAAATATACATTAATTACAATAATTCAGAAAGTATTTAAACATACTTTGTAGTAGTTTTTAATCCACTCAATTCTTTTGATATAACTTCAAAATATGCAACATAATTCAACATAATTCATGCCGAGATACTTACATCATTACTATCTTTGCTACACTTTCAACACAATTTTTCATATCCGCCTTTTTAAAGCAACTAAATCCAAAGCAGTTATATAGAGAGTTATATAGAGTAAGTTATCTCTCTAAAGCAGAGATACTATAAAATGTAAATGTTTTTTTTCCCTTTCATTGCATCAGTTAGGAAGACTCCGTTCACCGAATTCCACCATTTTGCTGATCTCTATGACCCCCTCCATTTCAAAGTCACATCAGGGACAGGCCTGCGTGCCGCCTTTAGTTTTAGGCAAATGAAAGAGAAACAGCAACACCAACATTCTAAAACTCTGATTTCTAACTGCACAACCAGTCATGCAATTTCTGGTCTATGTATGGCCCAAGTTCCTAATTTCAAACTCATAGTTTTACTTATCACTAGAAATTAACTTAAAATTTAAATTGTGAAGAGTTGATAAAACCACTTTATTCTAATTCCAGTCAAAAAATCTTTAAATACTTTTCAATATTTTTCCACTTACTAAACAAGAACATATCTCCAACATATTTCATACACTGAAGTGTTAGCAGAAGGTTAATGTTAAAGAGGAAAAAATTACACAATACTCATGTTTTCAGAAAAATCGAGTTTTATATGAGATATATAGATCTAACCTACAAAAGCTTTGAGCAAGCATTTGTAAAGATCTTGGTCATTTACCTTGAGCAACAAGATCTTTTCTTAGCAACGGGTAAAGTACAGGCTCCACTCCATCCATTTCCTGTACAATAAGTGTTTTCCCAAATCTCACTGCTAGCTCAAGAGCAGTTAGGAAGTTGGTGTCCTGGGCAAATAAAAATAAATTCCTTTGATTCATGTTTTTTTGAAGTATTAACACTTTGGAATTAACAGGAAGACATTATACCAGGAGTCTGAATCTAAAAAACAGCAGTATAGCTGAAAAATTCTATTACAAGCATGATACAATATTTCAGGGTTTAGCCACAAGTGTTTAAATAAGTTTCATCTATTGAGCTTCTGACATACAGGCAACCTACTTAACATGCCTAGCTCTCCAAGTGTTGTACCAGAAGAAACCAAGTCTATCATAGGTCTTGGGCCATCTGTCAGGAGCACCTGGAAGTCCTGGCTAGTTAACGCATCTCAAATGTTATTAGGTAGCTATGTCTCAAAACTGAATCAAGACCTAAGGGCAGGATTCACATTGATATTAAGGTATCTAAATGCAGTCTTTTGCATGTAGGTGTCTAAACATGCACATCGTGTTTAAGATTTCATTACAGTCAATGGAGATCCTAGACAATGCAGACAACAGAGCCTAAAAGGTATCAAGCCAATCAGCTAGCAGGGGAAGCATTAAATTACCAAAAGATACCTATCTAGTACCATCAGAGAGAATCTAAAAGGCCTGCACAGAGCTGGCAGGGATCTGTGGAAGACCTGCCTTCTGTTGAAGCAATATCTTGAGGACAGGCAGGGTTCAGTAAGGGACTTTTGAATGGCACTAGATGCCTGACTATGTGTGTGCAACTGTACCAAGCCTCGCCACCCATGTAAACAGTGACACGTAGACAATTAATCTTGGGTACCTTAATCTCAAACTGAAATTCAACCTACTATTTCCAGTGTAGATAATACAATACAAAAATCCTAGGGAAGAAGTGTATACACAGTCTTGAAATCCAGTGAACTGCAACCACGAATACAAAATACCTCTCTGTTTACAAATCTTCTACTATCTCACTCTCAGCAGGAAAAACTGATATTCTTGGAGAGTGCAGCACAAAGAGGCAAACTTGTAGAAGTAATACCAGATGTTGACCATCCAATTTTAAATACTCTGATCTCCTCCTTGAGTAAACAAATTTTCAGTGTCATGTAAGAATCACTGTAACCTAGAACTCTGAGAAAGCATATGCTTCATGGAATATAACCCCATTTTTGTTGACTGCTATCACACCCCTTTAAACACTGCTCCCCAAAGTCTGGAATAGAGCGAGCTCAAGCAGAACAGAATTGTAAGACCAAGAATAAATACTGCACCTGTTGGTTAATAACTTCCAAACGTGATTCCTTCAAATGTGTCTTCAACCATTCAGTAGCCCGGAAAGAAGGGTCTATCAAAAATGGGCAAACTTTACTCTAGGGGAAAAAAAAATAAATATATATATATATTTTTTTTTTTTTTTACTGAAATCTATTTTGTTTAAGAATAAAATTGAATGGAGTCCTTTTTTTACTTCCCCAAACTAATGGTTTAGTAACTTTAAAATCTTTTTCATTAACAAACTGTTTAAAGAAACAGTAACTGCCTAAAAACAAAATGACAACAAACAACAGCAGAAGGAATTTTATGTCTTTTATTTTATTTCTTCTTTTTAAAAAAAAAAAAGGACCAAAACTCTCAAGTGTTTGCCCTGCTAAAGTTAGGCAGTTCTTCATCTTCTCTTAAAAACAGGAGTCTCTATTCAATTAGTATAATCTACAGCTTTTGTTATTCACAACTGCTTTGAAACTTTGAAGAAGAGGTGTTATTTTTCCTTTTTCTTCCTGTAGTGGCAAAGGTACATTACTTCTGGTTTTGGACCTCAATGCATTTTAGAAAAAATAACGAATATAAGTATTTTGCATGCATAAAGATACAAATAGCATTTTACTTGTATCACAAACAAATCCAGATCTCAAACTTGCAAACACTACAATGTAGATTATTTTGGTGATATTGCCTAGTAACATGTATACTGACAAGACACCAGGTTTTCACTTTAATAAAACCTTTATTAATGTGTGGTTCTCATACCAGTTCTGTGCAAAGCTTTACTATTTTATTATAGTATATTAAGACATGTTATGCTATACACATTGCTTTCTAAATGTTGAAACTTTAACCACTGATACTAATTATGTAAGTGCTCAGAACTTACACAATGGTCACAACACAGAGTGATCACAGAGATGGTAGTTAAGTGGGGCAAGTGAAGAGAGACCTATTCACAGTTGACATGTGCATTTAAGATTTCACAGAATCACAGAATGGTTGAGATTGGAAGGGACCTCTGGAGGTCATCTGGTCCAAACCCCCTGCTCAAGCAGGGCCACCTAGAGCTGCTTCGCCCAGGACCATGTCCAGATGGCTTCTGAGTATCTCCAGGAAAGGAGACTTTGCCACCTCCCTGGACAACCTGTGCCAGTGCTCAGTCACTCTCACAGTAAAAAAAATGTTTCCTACTGTTCAAACAGAGCCTCCTGTGTTTCAGTTTGTGCCCCTTTTTCTCTGGTCCTGTCACTGGGCACCACTGAAAAGAGCCTGGCTCCGTCCTCTTTGCACCCTCCCTTCAAGTATTTATAGACATTGATAAGATCCCACTGAGCCTTCTCTTCTCCAGGCTGAACAGTCACAGCTCTCTCAGCCTTTCCTCATAGGACTGATGCTCCATTGCCTTAATCATCTTTGTGGCCTTTCACTGGACTCTCTCCAGTACATCCATGCCCCTCCCATAATGAGCAGCACACAACTGGACACAGTCCTTCAGCCCTGGCCTCAACAGTGCTGAGTAGAGGGGAAGGATCATTTCCCTTGACCTGCTACCAATACTTTGCCTAAAGCAACCCAGGATACCATTAGCCTTCCTTGCAGCAAAAGCCCATTACTGGCTCATGTACAACCTGGTGTCCATCAGGACCCCCAGGTCCTTTTCTGCAAAGCTGTTTTGCAGCTGGGTGGCCCCCAGCACATGTTGGTACATGGAGTTGCTCTTCCCCAGGTGCAGGACTTTGCAATTCCTCTTGTTGAGCTTCATGAGGTTCCTGTCAGCCCATTTCTCCAGACTGTCAAGGACCCTCTGGGCAGCAGCTTGACCCTCTGGTGTATCAGCCACTCCTCCCAGTTTTGTGTCATCAGCAAACTTGCTGAGGGATTAAACATGTATTTTCAGCAGTTCTCTGGTTCAGTCTGATAGAAGAACACTTTCAGGATTGTTTCGTTGGTTTTTTTTAGATTCCGAGTCCTACTATTCCAAACTGGGTAACTACACAGATCTCAAACTGGAAGACAGGGAAACGCAGACAATATCCAAGCATCAAAATATGATGAGCACAAAAGCTTGAGAACTGTACTGCAGATGACATTGCTAAAATACCATGTCCAATTCCAGTTTTGAAAGGATGCTGAAAAAAACTACACAAAGAAACTTATTTGAGCTGAGGGAGGGCTTGACAAAGCTCTTCAGGCACAGTGAGATTTTTAAAAGCTCAATCTATTCAACTACAGAAAAAGATGAAAATAAGATTTGATTATAGCATATAAGTAGCTTTAAGGGTACAAAATGGTATTTATTGACGAGCTTTTTAATCAAACTGAGAAAGGATTAACTAGATCTAACATCAAGATGATAAAGCAAAATAAATTTAAATTGGAGAAAAGGCTATAACTGATTTGAGAGAAGCAAATCATCAGTCATCCAAGCAAACTACCTGTGGCAAATGCAGATTCTCCTCATGGCGCTAAATCTTTACTTTCTAGCAGATCTAATAAATGACTACATCATAAATACAATATTATGTACATAATTGTGCAATTGCATATGTATATTTATTATATATTATATATCTAACTATATGATAAAACTGAATCATAATTATAAGCATAGTATTATCATTCTTTTCTCAAGTCTATTAGCTATTTGCCTTAATTTAATGGCATTTTGTATCCTATATCACAGAGCTAATCTGATGAAATCTGAGGGTTTAAAATCTAGATGTTTTGAAATGTATCTGCATATAGCCTTTTCCTTTTTTGAGAAAAAAAGTTTTAGAAATGACATGTCAAAGTGAACATATATAGGACATAATCTTCCACTGATTGTATTGGTGTTAATGATTATTCACTCTTTAAGCCTGAATAGACCGATACCAGGTTTTATCTTTTCGACATCTGGAAGAAAATTGTAAAAGCAAAAAAGAAAAACACGTATTTTCTTTAACTGTTTTTTTCCTTTTGCTACAGAATACCCAGAGTTACAGAAGTATTTGTTTCTCTGTGTGTGTTCTGTGGTGCTAATAAAATAACACAAATGAAATAGTTCAAAATTCCAGAAAGATGCCATGTTACTGAAATTTGTAGAAATTTAAATACTTCCAAGACAAGACAAAAAACCAAATTTACCTGCAGGATGACAAGAGCATTTTCTATTGAAAGGTCATCTGAAGGCAAACCTTCACTTTTCCAAACTAACTCCTCACTTTCTGTACACAGGAACCGCCGTAAATCGAACTCTGATAAATGAAAGAGTATAAGTTTGTGCTAGTATTTAGAGTCTGCGTAATTTCTAAGCATTTACCTCTCTATATACAGTGGAGACTCTGTCTAACACAGTGCAAGTATGTAGATTTCCCTTAAATTTATTATTTTATTGCTTGAACTTATTACTATTAACTAGCTGATGTTATAAAAAATATTTAATGGTGTTATTAACACATAAATAAAAAAGATTACTGAAAAAGCAGAAGCATTCAAAATGCATTGGCAAATTTACAACAGTTAATGTGAATACATTCATTCATGTAAACTTTTCTTTTTAAGCAAGGACTATGGAGCTAAATCTTAAGAATTTATAAGTATTTACAATCTTAATAATTAATAGAATAATCCTAAGAAATAGTCAGTCTGTATACACAAGTATTTATTGAGTAAGAAAATTTTGTCACTTTTCATTTGGGGACAATTGAGACTGTTCGTTAGAACTCACTGGCATTTCTCACTTCCTCAATCAAGCTTAATTACTTATACACACGGACACAAACAGAAACACACACACAAAATTACTTTCAAGGCCTGCTGATTTGGTCCATTCATCCAAGCTGGTTTTCCTCTGATCCTCAGGAGCAGCAGAGAGATAGGTAATAAATGCAGCTGCTAACTGAGCTCTTTTAGGCAACGTAGCCAGTTCATCTGTTATCTCTGACACCTTAAGAAAAAAAAAAAAAAAAAAAAGGGTACAGATTGTATAGGTGTATTGCAAACAAAAACTATGTTAATATTTCTCATCAGTTACTAAAAAATCAGAATTAAATTTGCCTGCTATTGAGAATACAGTTGAGACAGTCTCTCTTCTTGCATTTCAGGTATCTATACCTAGCTAAGCCACAGCAATACACACATGAAAGTATGGGAAAAGTTCTTTTTAGCTCTGGGCTAGAGCATGGACAGACGTTTCTGAGAATTCAGCTACTAAAAATCTAGGAATCTGATGAACAGTTCACCTTGTCACTTATAAGCAACTGGGTAAAGAGTATTATAGCAAGAAAAATAAGAAATATGTGACCCTAGTCACAGTCACAGTCAGCCAGTGAGTACCACTTGCAATATGTATACAGATACTAAATACTATATCTATCTATTACACTTAAAAATGCGATTCGCTGCAGACATACATGATAAAATACATTTATCATATATCTGCAAATAATTTATCTGCACTACATCACCTCTGCTTTGAAATATTCCAGTATTTTGGAGAAAAACAGAGTGTATCAAAATAATATATGACTGCCATAATGGGTTTGAAAGTACTGCCACTTTTTCACTTTAATCAAACTGACATTAAAAAAAAGTCTGATACACGAACGAAAAAAGCAACTTTTTATTACTTCCTCCTTATTTTAAAAGGAGATGAATACTACTTTTTCACCATCCTTAATATGGGATGAGTTCCTGACTACTATATCTGCCAGTTTGGTCCAGAGCATACCATTAACAGATAGTCTGAACTTTCTAAAGACAGGGCTAATGTACCAGAGTGAGAATCTGTGAGGAATCACTTTTAGAAGCATTTAAACTCTGGGGTTCAAATATACCCAATCCTTACTATAGCAGATAGAATAGCTGTAAAGCTACTTTAAGGGGAAAATCTTCCATTTCTTTCCACTATGCTGGTCAGCCTACAAGAAGGATTCACCTATCCCTAACTTTGCTTCTTCAAAATGCAGGAATTTAATCTAATTGTTTAGGCTTTTTTCAGTGTCAATGGAGAGACAGGACCATGTTTCTCAGCAGGGAGATTTTTTCCATTTTGAGATACCCAAGATAGCTTGGTATCACTTTCTGGAGGTGACAGCTACTTTTCAGCTTATATATATCTTGAAATTTTCCTTTCTGTTTCAGACTGACGAAGGGCCTGTGTTGTCCAAAGGCTTGCCAGTTTCTCCCAAATATATCATTTGAGCAAGTAAGATATGCTCACTCTCCCTACTTTAGAAGCAGAAAAGTTTCAAACACATAAGTGAAGACTTCAAAAGCAACCCACCATTTTGGGTAGGTCTATATTTGCATTTCCAACATGGATGCCATAAAAGAGATAGTGTTTTAAGACTATGATTGTTTAATAGTTCGCCAAAATCTGTCCCTTTTAATTGTATCTCAGTTTGGAGGGTCCAGCTGCTGACGTGTTCAGCCATCATAACAACTGTGTTATTACTGTGATTGAAAAACGTCAAAGAACATTGTATGTTATATACTGGGGGGGGTTTACACATTCTGTAGCTATGTGATATAGGTAAGGTAACTTGTACAGTGAAGTAAAAGGAAGTTTCAGAAAGAAGAAAAGCTCCTACTTCTAATGAGAAATCAAATATAGGTACACTTAGGAGACATGCAGAATGGCAATAACTTACATTCTCCAAACAGTGCAAAAATTGTATTTTCAAGTTATCAGCTATAAGATGTATTTATGAAAATTTTCACTAACCTGTGTGCTCCATCTTTTGTGTTCCCTATCGAGTTGATTTACCAGTACCTCTGCAGCTTTCAATGTTTTCTGAGCTTTACTTAGTTCTGCTTCAAGTTTTGCTGCTTCTGTTGTTCTACTCTGGAACCTGTAAAACAACTACTGTTTGTAATTGCTATCATGCTATCATGAACTACTAAACTTATGGACAGTTATTTTCAAGGCAGTTTAATTGACTGAATTTGTAATTAATTCCTCCCCTATTGTTCATGAAGAACACAGCTACAATTCTTTTTTATACCTTCTGCTTCTAATTGGCAGATGAGCTTGTTAGACTTTTAACTAACAAAATTTAGATAGATGCACAGGTGAGATTTAAAAATATATTTGCAGTATAGACTATAACATCTGAAAATCATTCCTCCTTCTACTTAAACAGCCTGACTTGATTTTAGTGATTGTGTTTCGTTCTGCACTTAGGCCAACAGCAGGCTCAACACCATAGTACACATTTATACCTTTTTGGTAAATTTAATCTATGAAACCTTTAAAGGAGAATATTGCTAATTCACATGGATGACCCCAGTTCAATGCACAGGACTCTATTTTGTAAACTACCATGAAGTAAGAACATGCCCCAAACAACAGGCAAGGTTTAGGTATTATTTTGTAATAATTAAGCTAATTAGATATTAACTAATATTTAATTAAAATAATTAATGCATTTGATAACCCACCTTTTTCAAGTAATATATTTAACTGCAATATATAGTATCTAGTTAATCTAAGACATCACTATATAGCTGAATGACAAGAATAATTCTCCAATTTTTTTTTTTTTTTTGCAGACTACAAAACATGACTTTTAGTAATATGCACATATGTAAGGTTGTAAAGTATCTCCTATACTAACTACCTAATAGAAACATCAAACTAAAAGACTTGGATTAAACTGAATTTGGAGAAAGTATAAAGGTTCACCACAGTAATTTTTATGCCACTGTGAGTCATGTACTTGCTGAGATGCTAAGAAAAAAGGAGATCGCTAACTAGCTAACTGTCAGAAAAGTAGGCCATCCTAAAAGAAACAGAACTGCCTTTATTCAAGCTGTGATCAGTAGAAGTCTTGTATAGGAATGTTTCCAAAGTCCTAAGGAGACATTAAAGTCCTCTTAGATTTAAAAGGTGAGAGATATACTGCTTATCTTTGACATCTACAATGTCTACACTGAAGGCTTCCAACACAGTCAGTAGTGAGAAGCAGGTACTTTTAAGGAGCATTTCATCTGATTGACGAGATGAACTGTATTCTAACAGTATTTATATATCTCCACTGAGTGTATAGATAGCCTAATTATCGCTACTTCTGATGTAAATATCTTGCAGAGCAGGGAGTTACATTTGGTTAGATAAATTTTATTATTCATACTATAAAATCATCAATGTTTTTATTTATATCTTGAAATAAACAAACCTAACTTACTTATCCTTCAGTTCTGACACTTTTTGACCAACAGAGTTCAGAAGATCTTCTAACTTCTGTTTCCTGTCTTCTGTTTTCTTGAGATTACTACAAAGATGTAACATTTATGTTAAGACTATGGATCCAAAGGAAAAAAAAAAAGAGTAAATGTAACAGGAAAGTCATTTACATAGAGATAGTTCAGAGACAGTTCTTTCTTGTGATTTATATTAACAAAAATCTGTTTTCACATGTAAAAGTTCTGACTACTTCTCATCACATAGCTTTAAAAATGGAAAGCGAACACTCCATTCAAATGTATTCTTAAAGATCAGAAAAAACTCTTCCAATACAGAATCTTAAGACCTGGCAAAACAAACAGTATAGATTGCTCAGGTTATAGATAGTCATAAGAGTATGTCATATCTTTTTGTTCCTAAGGAGAAACTAATTATGCTTGGTACATGATTGAAAAAAGAGGAATTATACATGTCATAAAATAGCATGGGTTTCACTGACGGAATACATTTTCAGCATATCTGTGATGTTCACTGACACATTTCAGCTGAGACAGATAACTTGTGATTGGCTGAAAAATATCCAAGGCATAGCTTCCAGGAAAAACAAAATATTGCACACTTACTTTTTCTGTCTCAGCATGAACATTTTATTACCTATGGATGAGGTACAGTTTCTTGTATCTTTTGTTTTTAATAAACATCAATTCCTCCTTGGCAGCTTTAGTTTCACCCACCACCACTGGAATTAAGAACACTTATTTTGTAACAGTGTCTAACTTACGCTTCCAAGCCAGCCTTTTCTTTTTCCAAAGGCTGAATTCGTTCTAGAACATGGGAATACTGGACATTGGCATTTACCCAAGCTGCTAATGGAGCAGCTGCAGCACTGGCACGTTTAGCATTCTGAAAAAATCAGTAACAGTTACAAGAAAGTCCTTGAAGTATAAAGTAGACGAGATAAATACAAGATAAATAACTGCAATAGATTTACGAGTTACTGACTGAAATATGCCAATTAGCCAGCTCTTCTACTGAACTATCTTTTAAATTTACTAAGAGATTACATTGTAGGCCATCAATCTGTGTGAAAAAAAAACAAGGGTACTTTTACAACTATGAAGCTTCACTGAAGTTAGTAAGTTTTAAACTAGTGCATAATTTATCAGTGTGTTTCTTTTCAGGGAACTACAACTTTCCTTTTAAAAATAAGGAACTAGTATTTAAGAATTCCTTTTTATAGCTACTGCCAAATCAATTCTCAAAGATCACCCATACATTTAATCATTATTGATCCCCCTTTTTTTAATTAAGTGTACTGTTAAGACTTACTGCTACAAGGAGGCCAGAAGGAGCCAGTTACAATTCCTTGATCTGAGTTCTAATTTATACCAGTGACAAAAATCTCTGAGGACTTGACTCCGTAATGACTTCTCATCCCACCACTCCTCAGTCACCAACAAAATTCTCAGTTAGAGGCAGTACGCAACACAGTAATCTCTGCTACACTTTTATTTCTTTATACTGACAAATTCTGTAAGCAGAATTCATCACTTTTTCTCTAATTTAAGTTCATTCTAAAAATTTTGTTGGCAAATCAGACAATTGAGTCTCTTTTTTTTTTCCTTTTTTTTCTTTTTGTCTTTTTTCATTTTATGTAATGCAATCAGGAAATACCTTTGGATCAAAAGATGTTCTGTTTTTAGAAAGAAGTTCTTCAACACTCTCTCGTATTTCTTTTGGAATATTACGGGCATCAAAGGTTGCTATGTCCTCCCTCACACCTCTTTTGGCCAAGAAACTGTAAAAAGAATTAAATAACTAAGTAAAGAAGAAACAAATGTTAAAGAGGTTATTTCCCTATGAAACCAAAGAATTCTGCACACATGTTATTTCTGAATGTAATAGAAAGTATTTCATATTGTAAATTACTCTTTAAGTTTAAAGCTTAAATAAAATCCTCACCTCTTCATGCTCACCCATGATGTATCAAAAATCCCCATCAGCCGTAAAACTCCTTCTAGTATGTCTCTGATTACGTCAGGGGGCATCCGTAGTGACCGGATTTCTGACAAAGACTCTGGCTTTATATTTCCAACTGCTAATTTAGCTTCATTAACCAGTGGCTTAAAACATAATAACACATTAAGAAAGAGATGAGGATACAAGAAACTGAACGTTTGCCATTTCAGTTTTCATACAATTTCTTGTTCTTTTTACATATTTTATCACCTAACCAACCGCCATTGATGTATATACTTTTCACGAGGGCATGTAGAGATAGGACAAGAGGTGCTGGTTTTAAATTGAAAGAGGGTAGATTTACATTAGATGTAAGGAAGAAGTTCTTCACTGTGAGGGTGGTGAGGCACTGGAACAGGTTGTTCAGAGAAGCTGTGGATGCCCCATCCCCAGAAGTGTTCAAGGCCAGGTGGGATGGGGTTTTGAGCAACTTGGTCTAGTGGAAGGTGTCCCTGCCCATGGCAGGGGGTTTGGAACTAGATGATCTCTAAGGTTCCAGCCATCCCAAACCGTTCTACAATTCTATCATATTCACATGCACAAGTTATTAAAAATTTGCCATGTGTTTATTAAGTGATAATAAATATATTTCCATATAAAACAGCATATTATAATCCTGACATTCCCTAACTTTTCATTCAGCACTTTAATTGATAAACATTATATAGATATTAGTATCGATCATGTTTGTTTGCTCTTTCATTGCTTAAAAGTTCATGGTGATACAGGTATGTTTTAATAATTATGCTAATTACTATTTATAGGCATGCCTAAGGATATCTTTGTAAAGATATGTAGAAGTACAGGTCACAAAAGCTTTCTATTTTCAGTAGCTAAACAAATCCAGACAGCCTTTGCCCTTATCAACAAAGCAACAAAATGATAAGAAAACAGAAGAAAGTTAAAGATTATCATTAAAGACTGTGCACACCTTGCACATGCTTCATATTTATCAAAGACCACAGAAAGGGTTTTACCCTATATCCTGTAGTTCTGTCACTTTCAATACAAGGCTATAATTCCTTGGCACCTATGATATTTAAAAGGACAAAAATTAAGTTGCTGTACTTTCCCCTTATTCTTCAGTACATTTTTAAAATGGATGGGGTGAAAAATAGAGACTAGAAGCAATGACTGAACACACGTACCTCCCAAAAAACCTGATGCTTAACAGCTGTAAGGTCTCTTGAACAAGCAGTTTGTTATAGTGCCATTAGGATATATAATTTTCAGACTTTAGTAATAGCTGGAAATTCTCTCTCATTAAACTATTTCCATTCACCTGATAGTACCAAGCCCTATGATATTACCAGCTTGACCAAGGCAGAGTAATGTAGTTGGTCTATATAAGATACTAGTAATTGAAAAACATTCCATAAAATCCACAGAACTCAGCTCTAGACCATGGCAGCATAGAAATAGCAATTGGAGGTAAGATTTGGCCTGAAAATTCTTTCTGTAGTTAGGATCTAATAGAACACAAATGCCAAAATGACAGTCTAAATCTGGAAAATACAATACTGTTTTCTAATGCATAAAAGTTTTAATATCAAAATAATTTAAAGCAAAATTTAAGAAATGTAGGGATAAATTTTGCAGAACCATTTTGCATGGCAGGATTTCAGTAAGTCAAATAAAATCAGACTGCAAAATCCTACTTATCCTTATCAGCTCTTACCTGAACCTCTTTTAGTTCATCTTCAATTTTTCTTTTTCTTTCTTCTATTTTTGCAGCCTCTTCTGCTATCCTGTGTTTTATTTTTTCCATTTCTGTTTTTTGCTCACTAGCACTCTGTAAAAAAAAGAAAACATTTAGAAATTTTATTCCGTTATGTCTCTCTTTTCTTTTAGTCTTGATTGTAATATAATTTGCACAATACCAATTACAATAAAATAGCTGAGACTATTTGATACTAGACAGGTTGACTAGGTAACTAAATCATATGGAATAAGCATCTTTTGCTTTTACTGTGTCTCCTTCCCTTTCTTTATCACAGAAAAGATCTGTATCTCTATTTTTTGAGGCTCATTATGATCTTTTTCTCTCCTTGTCCCTGATTTTCCATTCCTTATCAAGATGTCAGTCCTCCTCTAAAAGGATAAGAGTGACAGCCTCTGTAACATTCTTACTACATTTGAAAGTAATATCTTCCTGCCATTGTCTTTGTAGCTGCTCACATTTCTGTTTCTTTCATGACACTATTAAAACCCTCCTTTTCTATAACGTTCATAAAAGCAGCAGTTTTATTGGAACTACAGCCTATTAGACTAAAAATACTAATACATTATTTACTTGTAAATTTGCACCCATCCGTCTGTCAGGATACCTGCCTTATGTCCTACACATATATTGTAAGCTGTTTGGGTTTACAACTTTTTTTTTTTCCTGGATTTGTACTGTGCCCACCATAGAGCAGAGAGTACCTATTAGCCATCTCCAGGACTCCTAAGCACTTCAGTACAACAAGAACTAACTAGTATATAAAACTACAATAAAAAGGACCTTACATATCCTGAAGTTAAAAAACAAACAAAAAAAACCCAAAAAACCCATACAAACAGGGACTACCAATACCAGTACCAAAACAAGTAATTGAGGATAAATGCATAAAATGCATAAAAGACTAATATTGTAGGCTCAGTTCACCTAAAAGATACAAGACAACAAAGCCCAGAGTTTACATTTTTCCAGTATATAACACATTATTATAGTCAAGCTGAGTTGAACTTGTAGCAGAAGGTAACAGATGTATATAAGCAAAGAAAACCTTGAGATTAACAACAATCTTTCTGAGAACTTAAGCCAAGCTATAGACCAGCATGTCACTGAAGATTACATTCAAATCCATACAACATTAGCTGCGTAAAACTAGATTAGACACTTCATGCAAATGTACATGTACTGAATGATAGCTCTGAATAAGAAAACCTTAAAATTCAGTTGAAGGTCAAAAGCCTTGCTTAAGGCAAGATTAAAAGAAGATTAAGAGTCTGCATGTACTAGAGCCCTCTCACATAAACTAGAATATTTGAAGTGACATTAAAATGTTAGAGGGTACCTATACTTTATGCTAATCTAAATAATCAGAATTCTACTGTGATTTTTCTGATGTCAGCGGGCCCATCATGTTTCATTGCTTTTGGCCTATTTGATTTTGTCCTACAATGTAATATGTGCTACCCACACAACCTGTAACTCTACTGGACAACAGCAGACACAGATTTAAAACAGAAATCAGGGAAAATGGCATAATAAATTCTTCGAGGCCAGCAGTGAACACAGCAAGCCAATCATCATTACTCAAATTCATGTACAGTAGGCACATAGAGCCTAAAAGTATTAAAAATTGCCAACAGAAGTAAACTCATAAAAATGGGAAGTAATGCACCTTTAAAGCACTGTGAACCAAACGGTTTGAAAGAGCAAGCATCTACTTTACTGCATACAGAGAATGTCTTTGTCACTGAGCTTCTTTATTTAAGTTTGCTTCAGACCGATCAGACTACACCAGTGACAAAACAAACAGTTCAGTGACAGCAGATTCATTAAGGCTTACCCTACATTTATGATTCCTGGAAGTATCAATGTAGAGATCTATTTTCTGCACAATTATTTTACTTAACTGAGAAAACACTACAAAAGAAAATAACTTCCTCAAAAAACAGAAGGTCTACCTCTGAGCTGAAGAATAAAAATTCAAGGAGTGATGAACACACAGGTATTACTTAACCTTCTTCGAAGTTAACTTCAGAGGACCAGACCTCATGAAATACATACTTTCTAGTAGTCCACAAATTTAGTTCCTGGTATTTGTTACTTAAAATAGTGCTACTTGTCAGTATTTTGTTTAAAGTTCCTATCTGTAATAAACACAAAATGGATCAATTTGGATTTATGAAGTTCTAGGAAAACTTTCAGACTAAACTACAGCAATAAATTCTACTCAGGTGCAAAACTTCCACTGATCTCTTCCTACTCAATCAGTTCAAATATGATTTAAATTATATAATACTCTGTCCTGTTTCAAGTTTTTTCAAGCCTCAGGGCTCATGCATTCCCTTAGGCAAATTCTTGTAAAAGCATCAGGTTTTGTAGCCCTTGAAAGTAATACAAAGCACAGGCACTTATGGAGATCAAAAATATAAAAGTATCTATTTTTCACTCTTGATTTGATTGTATACAACACCTGCATAGATACTGTAATTTCCTGAAGGGCAGCATCAGCCTCATCCTGTTTTGTTTTGAGTAAAATGCTTTGCTCTCCAGCTTTTCTGTTCAGTTCATCTACCAGGGCTTTAGCTTCATTCAGCTTTGAAACACCTGCCTATAAAAGTTTAGAAGAAGCAGTTATTTAGCAATGAATTTTAAATGGATTTAAATGAAGGTTGGTTACAAATACTATGCACAAACTAAGAGTGATGTAGAATAATATTCTTAATTTTTTAATTTGTGTTCCACATTTTCTCAATATTATTTACATTTTCTTAGCATTATTTAACCCAAAAATGAGACTGTACACTTCTAGATGTGTCGCTGTAAGATCTATTACTGCATCAAAAAGCTGAAAACAAAATTCTTAAAATAACAAACATTTAATGGAACAGCAACTAGTACATAATCTTTTTCTCATTAATTCAATAGCATTCAGTGAACTGATATTAACTCCATATATCTCTTCTAAAAGCAAATCTACAAAAATTAAACAAATTGAAACAAATTAGATTATCCTATTTCTACATATTTGTACATTCTCTAAATAACATAGATGCACATAAAACAAAGCCTCAGTTATGCTTAACTATTTTCTTTATTCACACTTTCTAAATTATTTACTCTATGGTAATCAGGTAATAGAATTATTTCAAGATATATTTGAAAAAAAATATTACCTGGAAGATGTTTTGATTTAGGATACACATCTCTAATTTTCATGCAAATGATTACTTTTATTTAACCAGAGCATTTAACAAGTAAATGAGTGTTTGTCACAAACAAACTACAGCTACTTTCTAAATAAATAAAAAAGCAATTTGTATCATTACAAACGTAAATCTTCTTAAATTGCTTACTACAGTGATGGAAAAATATTGGCAGACAGAATAAAAACAGTGTAGAATACAAGGCAAGGAAGTAATTTAGTTTTGACAGATGCTTTAAGAAGAAATACGACTTTGTTAGTGTGGTTTCAGAGTAGCAGTTAATGGTCACTGGGAAAAGGAGCTGAAAGGGAAAGGAGAAGGGTAAAGACAAAAAGTAACATGTCCTAAAGAATCATACAGATGTTTCCAGAAATATACTGGTGGGAGGGAAGGAAGTATGACTGGAAAGACAACAAATGGGTTTCAAAAATAAGCATGTTATGCATACAGAACAGGAGTAAATCAACATCTGTGAGATAAACTGCATTTGGTCTAGAACTGTGTAAAGGTTTGATTTGCGGAAAAGGAGTTTGAAATCAATTCCAAAACACAATATGAGAGAGAATCACAACAAAGGGAATCTTGGCCAAAGCTACACAAGAGCACCATGAGGTTAAAGATAACAGCTTGTTGAACTAGGACACAAGAATCACACAAAGCAGGAAGTTGCTGTAGAGATATAAAGAAAGGGACAGCATATGGAGATACATGGGGAAAATTTATACAAGCAGAGGCAGGACTTAAATTGACGGAAAGATGATGGGTTGTTTGCAACACAATTCCAATACATCTGGGTGAAAAAAAGTGCTTTCAAGTACTTTTTACTCTTCCGAGAAAACATACCAAGTCTAATACTTTCTTGACTAAAAATATTAATGAAAATGAGAAACCACCTCTTCTTTGAGGTATTTGAACAGAGACGCATATTAAGATTGATACTATTCCTCCCCTGAAACCACAGCATGAGCATATGCCAACAGAGGACACCTCACACAACCACCTTAGCAGCTACAGCCCATTAATACACAAGGCAATTCCAAATGTGAGAGTATTTTGAAAAGACATATGTTAAAAATGTTTTAAATACATACCTGCAAGTGGTTCTGCCTTTTTATTAGCTCTCTTCTTTTATTGTTATTGATGGTACTGTATATATGAAGGAATGTCATATACCGGCTAGGCGTTGCTCCATACATTTTACATGATTCATGGATTGCCAGAAACGACTTCAGAAAATCAGAATCACCTGTACAACATAGTTTGTTACACAGATAATAATATACTTATTCTTATCTCACATTAAAATAACTAAAGAAGAGCAATAGAATATGTTTTTAGAGATATGAATTAAGGGCATTCAAAATATCACGAAGAATATACTTTTTTCAAAGTACTCTGAGGGAAACAACATGTAATTACTTTTGAAATATATATTCCTCAGAAAGGAATATACTGAAATTGTTTCAAAGCTGCAAAATATTTCACTGATGTTTGGAAAAGACGACAAAATTAATTGCAGATTACTGAGGGCTAATCATAAAAGAAACTTTTATTTCCACAGAAATTGAATTTGATAACACTTGGACTTTTTTAGAAAGGAAGCCCATGTGTTTTTGTCTTCTCCCTTGTCTCTGACGACAGGTAGACTAAAAGGTTTTTCTGAACATTCCAGGTCCTTCAGTTTGTTGAACAGTTTCTCAAAAGAAGCCCAAAGATACTGTAAAATAAATTGTATTAGCCTACAAAAGAAAAAATTGCTGAAACATATCTACATATAAATTAATGCCTTTAATAAGCACTGAGGGAGGCACAGATTAAGTACCATGATCTAGGATAAAGATGGATGGTAGCATGAACACTAAATCCTAAGTTTGGCCATTATTCTGATGGTCTGAAATGCCTATTAAAAAGCTATACAAAACAAGAAATCCAAAGTGAACCACTTACCATTTTATACTCTGTTGGCTCCATGACTTCTAAGTGCTACTTAGACTAACGCTTTATAAAAAGTGGCTAAAAGTAGTATTATGCAAATGAGTGCTGGCACTGGTCTCCTAGATTATGTTTGACACCCTATTTTTAAAAAGGTTAAATTTGAAGTTTTATTATAAAAACAAATTATTCTGAAAAAGGGGCATTACTTACAAGAAATCAGTTACTGGAGATAAAGAATTATTAAAGTAAAATGAGCAAGTCTAGGACAAGAATAATGAAAACATATAGACTGAAAAACTCTCAAAATATGAAATGTTGAGGTTGTGAAATAACATCCACATAGAAGGAAGACACAGAACAAAACAAAACAAGATGCAGCTTAATCAGTTTATAATACTGAATATACATAGTGATTGCTTGTGACAGAAGAGACTGGGTTTGATCAGCCAGGATGTATGCTCCAGACTAATGTTCCCTTGTGCACAATGCCTGCCATATGACCAATACTAAAGTCTATGAATATGCTGGCAAAAACACACTCAGAGTATCTATGCTATTATCTATGCCCAACACAGGAATGAATAAGTGTTTAGTAAGTAATAGTAACTCATGGGTCCACCTAAATATTACCTGAATGTTTTTTCTTAAGTTCCTTATGTGCTTTTCCAGTCTTTTCTTGTTCATCTGAATCATACAGAAGCATTTCAGGTATCTAAAAAAATGAATGTGACTTTTTGTATGAAAATTACAAACAATGAAAATCTGAGTTAAAATAAAAAATCCCTAAATCTTCAATCTAGTTTCCCATTTAAAAATACTGACTATGATAGCTTTATTCAGAATAAGGTATTTACAGAATATTTATAGCATTAAAAAGATCAATTCTGCCTTTCCCCATCACTGATAACTTCATGTTCTCTCAAGAAGAGAAGCTTTTGCTGGCTGCAAGAAAGAACAACTAATTCTCAGAGGACTCATACAATAACACAAATGTCAAAGATGTAAAAAGATATACAACTCAACAGGAAATGAGACAGTCTTAAGTACAACTGCTGTGGATACAACACCGGAATTAAACAATGTCTAAGTCTAAGTCTTTTAAGTCTTTTTCATGGTCTAAGAGTAGACTTACCTTCATATGTTATCAACTATACAACGTACAATGGTAAAAATAAACAAAGTATATTCAAAGGTTCTGGCATATGACTAAATTATAAGCCTCCACTTAAAAAAAAAATCCCTACTGAAGTGAAAGTGAAAATACTCTGAAAAAAAATTTTTAACTGTGGACAGAGCTGGTCAAACATTTTTTCCAAAAACTTTCAATATAACTTGCCATTGAAACTGAACACAATGGCAGGTGGAGGACCCCAGTAACCCAGGCAGAAATGGACACTCTGCGCCATCTGCTCCCATGGCTCTCCCAGGAGAGCGACCAACCCCCATGGTCCATGTGTGAAACCCATCATGATGAGTCAATGGGAGAGGCCAGATCACCTTAACAGACTAGACTGAGGGGGTTACTGCGCAGGAGTCTTGGGACACATTATGGGATGCAGTGGAACAGCATTTCAGATTGCACAAGACTTACTATGGGTTGGTGAGGCACCCACAGGAGTTGGCTGCCAGAGGGACCAGAAGGTCCAGGCCAACTGCCTGAGAGACTGTAGAGTCTGGGAGTCAAATGAGACCCGGCTGCATGCGTCTCTGTGTGTGTACATGTACGTGTATCCACCTGTGCAGAACACAATGGGGAGATCCTAGATCCAAGGCCAGCTACCAGACAGACTGGATGTCTAAACCCAGTTACTGGAAGGATCCACTGTGTGTGTGTGTGTACGCACAGTGAGGCAGTCTGTACCAGCAGCTGGAGTGGGGCTGCAGCCTCAGGAGTTTGTACATCCAGATGTCAGCAACTGGGGAGACCAGTGGATCCAGAGGCAATTACTGGAGGGTCTGTGTGTCCGTGCCCAACTAGTAGGGGGATCCACATTCTGCACATGTACATATTTCCCACTAACAGACCTTCACTGTGATTACTCAGAGAGGGGAACAGGATGATGCCAACAGTGCTGTTTCTGTTTGTGCTCAGGGTTTCTGTTTGTGCTGTTCTGTGTGGCCAGTCACATATATATATATATATATATATATGTATGTGTGTATATATATATATATATATATATGTGCTGTATGTGTGTGTTTGTGCGTGTGCCTACTGGGAATACATGCTCAGCTTCACCACAGGTTCAAGTTGGGACTGTGAAGCTGTGGCAGCCTTGCCCCTATCAGGGTACTGGATTTGGCAATCTCTTAACATATAAAAGTAATATACATCTTTCTCAAACTTACACTGTGAACATCCTGAAATAAGCAGATTTTGATCCTAAAAAGAACACACTGACTCCATTCCATCAAGCAAAACACTTAACAAAGATTCAAGAATAACATAAGGTCTGCAGTGCAATCTTAGATCTACAGCAGCTCATATACACATAACAAACCTATTTCTAAACTAGCTGTTAAGCATACTAGTAACAGCAGATATCATCAGCATAGCTGGCTTTAACATTTTGCTTACAGCCTATTTGTATTTTGTTCTTAAATGCTGTGTTTGATCAGTCACAGTAGTCAGCATTTTGTTCATGTCAGTCCACAGAGAGAACAAAACATGATGCTACTGGTAGAATAACAATGCTAATATTACTTAACTGTTCTGCAGAATTTTCTGTCTTTGTAGAACTGCATAAATAGATTAAATAAACACAGTGACAATTATTCCTTCACAACTTCAAATATTTTGATCTTATTCACCAAAGCTCAGTTATTTTTGGAGATACTAATTCAAAGAAGTCACAGTTTTTAATTAATGCAGTTTACCTTTTTCATACTGTTTTCTGACCAGGTTTCCATCCACAAAACCTGACATTTCTTGTATAGTGCTGGATTACTTTCACAGTTTATTGTGAAATTTAAATTGGTAGAATCCATGATCAAGACAACATGCAGATTTTGCTGGATCCCTAAGAAAATGTAACATATTAAATATTTAGTAGATAACAATCTGACTACATGATGGTAGATTTATTGCAAATACAACATCATTTACTGTCCTTACTTATCACAAGGTAATGTCTGAAAAAAGGTAGTATTACACCACATCAGACTAGGACAGGAATGTTTATAAACAGAACTTAAACAAATTAATCTAATATCATGGATTCTCATTATGTATATTACAGTGTATTTTTTTAATTTAGAAGAGCTGACAATATTTAAATAGATACCACTAGTTCTCATTCCAATCAATATAGACCAATAGAACCAATTAGAAGTAGTTACAGGGCCCTTGAGTATGACTGCCAACATCTGTATTCTTTCAGTCACATTCTTCTATTTATTTGGAAACTATTTAATCTTCTTGTTGGTCCAAGGAAGCAGTGCAAATAATTAAGAAACCTATCTGTAAACTTGCTTACGATTACTCAGATTCCAAAGTGATTTGAAGGTATAATTGACAAATAGAAGAAAACTCTGTTACCAGATATATGAGCTAAACAAACCAGAAAACCATGGGAACAAAAGCTTTCTTCCTTCTAAATACTTTCACGAGCAGATTTCATAACAGCTTTGTAGAACATTCATGGATACAAAATTTCAGACGGAAGAATGAATTTTAAGCTGAAGGTTCTACGCTCTCAAATATCACACTGCAATCATTACTCCTGCTTGGTTTTTAATAACCAAAGTTAAAAATGCATACAAAACAAGGACCACATTAGAAATTATTTTTCCATTATTACACCACTTTTGTAACTTTGTAATGAATTATAACTTATAATTCTGTTCACATACGGCATGTGAAATAGTTGAAAATTGGTCCTGTAAATCCATCTTGTGAAGCTTGATCCTTCAGAGGAGATAGCAATGGTTCTAATTCTTCTATTTTATATAGCCCAGGAACTTCTCCTATTTCAAGAATGAATTTAAAATGTCAGATCAAATATACTATAATTCTTCAAATTCCTTTGAAGGATTCCCTTGAATCCTCTGTACAGAGAATTTGAATATGGCAGTATTCACCTCCATACCTTCATGAGTATCATCCCATGTACTTCATCATTCTTTTTATGTGAAAACAACAAACCAAATTATAGTGATTACATTTAACTTAAACAGCCTACTTTGTTTATATTACTGAAAAATACTTCAAAAACTCATTCAAATCTACCCAAAGACAGTGATCCAATACTGCATACAAAACAAATCAAACCAGACTTTGTCATACACCAGAAAGCAGAAACATGAAAGACAGTAGTTATCTAGGTCCTCAGACATAGAGGTTTAACACTGGACGATGAGAATCTGATACTATAAGGAGACGTGGATTTGCACCTGGGAGACAGGAAAATCTAGTGCTCTTATCAATCAGCTCTTAAACTACTGCAGCTCCAAAAAACATTTAGCAAGTTAGACTCAGTCTTTCTGAGTCCAATGATCTCTCTGATCAAGGAACAAAGCTAGTTAACAAAATAAAGTCACTTTTGTTATTTGTTATTATTATTTGTCATGTCATTACTTTCAGAAAAGTGGGCTTTGCTGGTATTCATTTAAGTAAAGGATTCAGTCTATGCAATCTAGTAAAACATTGGGACACCTGTCAATTTTAAATTTTATTAGAAAAAGGAAGCCGTAGAGTAGAATACATTATCATTTTGTTGTTACACTATTATAAAGAACTCCTTTGAAATAAGTTACTTGCAACTTTGAGGAATTGAAAGCACCCGTACTGTAGGGTAGGCTAAGTGAACTTCAAGTCAGTTTCTCATGTACAAGCACTCTAGCTAAAACAGTGTAGAAAGCTAACACACACTTCTGGTATGGACATAAAGTGAGAAAACATCATCTAAATCTGCCTCATTGAGCTAACTCTGTGTGGCAAAGTAGTACCGTAATCTTCTTGGACTTGTCTCACCTGAAGACAGTAAACTGTTGATCATCTCAAGGAACATGGAATGAACAAACTGATAGTCTTCAAGCAGCAATACCACCTGCTGTGCTTCAATGCCTGCAAGCTCCATCACCTAGAAGGAGGGAAGACATTTAAATCTCGGTATATAGAATATATGTATTATTCATAAGAGAATTATAATCTTTCCTTGATTATATATTACATAGGTATTTTCCCCACAGCATCTACACTATTATATATTTACAAAAGATTACTAGGTGATTCAGTTATATGAGATATCAAATATAAAGAACATTCTACCTAGATGTACAGCTTGGTAATGAAAAAATAATTAAAACAGACTCTTTCATAGAGTATATTTACTTTCCAGATGTGACTCAATTATACAGTTGTATCACTCCTTTGGGTGGGCTTAGCTCTAGAATTTTCTTTAGCGTTGCTGAAGGTACTGAAAAACTCCTGATTCAAGGTTTGCATTTGTTTTTAAATAATAAGTACGCTTTCATCAATCACTAAATTTTTACTTGATTCTGCCTGCAGAGGACTTGGGGGTATTAGCAGATGAAAAACTGAATATGACCTGGCAATGTGCACTCACAGCGCAGAAAACCAGTCGCATTCTGGGCTGCATCAAAAGAAGCATGGCTAGCAGGTCGAGGGAGGTGATTGTCCCCCTCTACTCCACTCTCATGAGACCCCACCTGGAGTACTGCATCCAGCTCTGGGGTCCCCAACATAAGAAAGACATGGATCTGCTTGAGAGAGTCCAGAGGAGGGCCATGAACATGATCAGAGGGCTGGAGCACCTCTCCAATTAGGATAGGCTGAGAGAGTTGGGGTTGTTCAGCCTGGAGAAGAGAAGGCTCTGGGGAGACCTTATAGCAGCCTTCCAGTACCTAAAGGGGGCCTACAAGAAAGCTGGAGAGGGACTTTTTACAAGGGCATGCAGTGACAGGGCAAGGGGTAATGGCTTGAAACTGAAAGAGGGTAGATTTAGATGAGACGTAAGGAAGAAGTTCTTCAATGTGAGGGTGGTGAGGTTGCCCAGAGAAGTTGTGGATGCCCCCTCCCTGGAAGTGTTCAAGGCCAGGTTGGATGGGGCTTGGTCTAGTATGAGGTGTCCCTGCCCATGGCAGGGGGCTTGGAACTAGATGATCTTTAGGGTCCCTTCCAACCAAAACCATTCTATGATTCTATGATTCAGCTACTATCCTATTAACTGGCAAACCATAGTAGAGACAGAAAATAAAAATATATACAAATATGAAAATGTATACATTAAAAAAACCTTTCCAATATTCACATAAACTTAGAATTTATGAAGTCCACAACACTCAGAACAGCTCTGGTATTCAAAAAAGTAGAGTTTCAGGTAATTACTATAAAAAACAGTACACACATCTAGATACTGAGAACTTCTAAAAATCTACTTGTATCATTTAGACTGTTGGCATTTTGCTTTTCTTAAAATATCTCTTCACACAATGCTTTTGTGTCCTTCAAAATTCCCATGTTATTTATTTTTTTTTTTTAGTACACACCTACAACACAACAAAATGGAAGACACTGAGTGACTTACATATTTAAGATCATTTTTGAACTGCTTCAGCTCATAGCCTCTGGAAATTTTGGGAGTAATCAGAACAGCTCCGTGCATATGACTGACCAAAGAGGTAACTGTTCGTCGACCTACACCACTCCGTCCTGCCAAAAGAAGTGATCCTCCAGGAAAACTCAGAACTCTGTCCACTTTAGACATATAACTGAGGACTTCTTGGAACAGTAAAATCTCTATCTCTTTTTTATCTCGCCCATAATGAATAATACCCTATTAAAAAAGAAAAAAAGGAAATGTGTTCACTAATAATAAATAAAAGTAGGAAGATATGAAAGCATTAAACATTTAAGAGTTTAGAAAAAGAAGGGCTTGAAAGCTTAAAAGACTATGCTGGTATTCATTACAAATAAATTATTTTTGTGACAGAATTTAGATACCTTGCATATCCTTTATCAGTAATGAACAGATCACATTACCCCCAGCCCTAGAAGTTTTTGATATACTGAAATAGAAATCTACCACTGAATTAATTAAAATTAAATAATAGACCAGAACAAAGTCTGAGCTGTGTCTCTGACTACAGATTAATTAATACATAACTTAAAAGAGTGGTTTAGGCAGCTAATTGCTGCATGATTGCAGATTATGGAATTTCCTAGTGAAACACACATAGTAACAGGTCCTAAGATTAAATTTTGGCCTTGTTATACTTAATAAAACCTCATCCTTGAAGCCCAATGTAATTGTGCAGGCAGAAAAAAACCCAAACTCTCTGATTACTGAGGCTGTTGAACTTCACCATTTCCCATACAGTCTACTGGTCACAAGTTAGCAATTAAGGAGAGGGAGTACTTTCCCATCTACAAGAGCAGTCCATCAAACACTACTAATAAGGGGAGATGATCTCAGTTATCTCATCCTGAAAATCAGTCAGCCTAGCAGAGTTAACATGCTTGCATTTCCTCATCAAGCTCATTTTGTGCACTTTACTGTTTAAAAGCATGACAAATCTCCAATCTATTTGTATTTCTTCAAACAATAATTATGTTAGCAAATTACAAATTCAGAAAGTAAACATTTAATAAAACACTTTGGTATCAAACAATACACAAATATATATGCACATCAATGTTTCTCAAAATGTAGTTCATCAAACTGTTGTAAATCACCATATGATATAATGATAGTTGCATATGTAAATGCGACTCATGCCTTTTCACTAAAATAACCTTGCTACATGATACTTTCTACTGACTGCCACAAAGCATCACAAACCTCCCCTCACTTAACCAAATGCAAAAGATGATTCCTTGAACAAGCAGCAGACCCCACCCTAAACCTGGTGCTCGCACGTTACTTTCTACAAAAAATGTCTAGAATAATTGCTGTAAATCCTTGCTGTGTATATTCTTTAATCTTGTCTCACTTTTTGAATAATATCTTTCAGGTCTGTTGAGTTTAGCCTGCCAAGTGGCCTCCCATGTGGTGGTAGTGCCTGTCCTGGTGTGATGAATGCCTCTTGACAAGCTCCCCAAGTTACATAGAAAATATCTATGAAAACAAAAGGAAACATTTGAAAGTTTAGGTGCTCAGCTCATATGCTATCTGATTTGATCAGACTGATTTGATTAGGCAGTTCCTAAACAAATATTTCAAGTCTGTGTAGTATGCCTCAAATGGTTTACCTGCTATATTGTCCAGAACATCTGAGCCCCAATCACCTTGAAACACTTTCATCAAAACATTATCAAATACATGAAGTTCTTTCATGCCAACAATTTTGTCACGGAACAAACGACATGCTTCGTAAGCAACAATTTCCAATACATAGTCTGCAGTTTGTATCAATGATCCTACAAAATTTAAGGAGAGATTTAACTTTTTATAATAAATTTTACATTTGTCAAATTTTCCATTTCAAAATATGAGATTGAAAATGAGTAAGTGAAACTACATACCAGCAGGAGAGCATCAGTAAGGAAGAAATAAGAGAAAAAGTAAACATTATGAAGTGCTTGGTTTTTTTTTTAATTAAAACAAGTTCTCCAGTTTAGTGCCAGCATTCTAATGAAAATAAACAAGGTATTGCACACAAAGAATAATTAAAAGACAAAATTCCAGGCAATGAAAACAAGAAAATCCAGGACACTTAACAGGGAAGAGAAAGACTCACAACAAATACTAAAATAATAATAAATACCCAAAACAGTCTGTATTATAAAATGCTACTAGAGAATACAATATTCTTCACAAAAGAAGGAAGGTGAGATGAATAAATGACATGCCATATTGTTCATCACTGAAAAAGCATATGCATATGTCACCTTCAGATACAAGAATGGAGTCCTTAAATGGGCTGAGATTACCCATTCATTGATTGTCAGTGTAGCTTTTCTGACCTCATTCAAGCTATATTTATGCCATCTGATGATCCCAGAAAATAAATGGAAAGCAAGCACAACATTCTTACCACTTCCATACTCTTTAAGCAGCCCTCTATGTAACCTTTTAATTAATTTAAGAGCTAAAACACAAATAAGGAGTAATTGCTCATGATCTAGTAAAAATAGCAATTTTAGAGACAAAAACAAGATTAGAAAGAAGCCTATGCTGTCTATTTGGAAAAGCATACAAAATTTAATATCTTTACAAATTTTACCATTTCCAAAGTTAAGGAAAGAAGAACTTTCAGACTAGACCATAATTATCAAGCATTCCCAAACTGTGAGAATATGTAGGGTCTTATATAGATATATGTAAAATTTTACACAGATAAGATAAGTTTTCTAAATGTTTTCTACATGTTTAAGGGTGGTTATATTCATCTTTTGTTAAGTAGGTCATAGATGATGTGTATCAGTTGTAGTTCCACAGTCACCTCACCAGGTTTATACAGCTAGGTATAAAAAGACAAGCATAAGAGGCAAGTCTCTGGGAATCCAGAAGACAAGACGTGCTCCAAAAAACCCCAACCCCAAATCCCCCAAAAAACAACAAAAAAAAATGGTGGGGAGTAGGGTGTACACTTCAAGTTCCCATAGTAAAGAATGCAATCCCAACCTACTAACATCCCGTAATCTATAAATAGCTCCCACACATATTTTAAAATATCACTGGAGTTTTTTAAACTTGTTTACTATATGTTATGGAATGAACTGTTAGGCATTTTTTCCCTTTACTGAGTTACAGACAGTTCACAGTTTTTTAGAAAGAGTACCATAGGTGAATGAGTGGCATGTGGAGTCAACAGTAAGACTAGCATCAATAATAATTTAGGCCATTTTAGAACTGCTTTATCAATGAAAACCAAGTAAGTGACTTACCACCTGCTAAATCATATCTGAATAAACCAAGAACCCACTGAGTAAGAATACGTGGTGTAAAAAGGTAATGACTGTGGTCATCAACTGTGAATTTCACTCGTACCTAAAAATGGAAGTTAAGAGGGGGGGAAAAAAGTGATGTTTTAAAATGTAAAGCACCTGGAAATGTAGTTTTAACTTTTTCTAAAATACCAAATAAATTAGTTTTCTATTTGTTCTATATATTTAGATCTTTTATTAATTTACTCTTTAGTTTTTTTGAAAAGCGCAGAGATGAAGTGTTTAAATCTTGTTTTCTGACCACAAAAGATTTTCTCATAATGAGAACATTTCTTCTGTACTGTTTTTGATGCAAACAACTGCACATTTCACCTACAACTGTTAGTGTAATATTATTAGACAAAACACACAATTTTTTTAAAACCAATACCAAATATAAAATGCAAAGGAAATATGTAAGCGTAGTAAAAAACTACCTAAATCGGTAACACTTGGTCACTACAAAAGACTTCTTATAAAAATACTATCTCTTCCCCCAGAGAGGATATTTGAATTTGCAATTATATCTTTAATTCAAATAATAACGGCCTTCATCAGTTATTTGATTCTAGCATGATGAGATTTAAACTTAGATTTCTTACAATACATTGATAATATCATATGAAACTCCTGCTAACTGGTGCATGCTAGCCAGTGACTACACCCACATTCCAGTCATAAAGATCAGTTTTATATCATGGTTCTGTCTAGGTGGGGACATGCATACATTCTTGGAAAATAAAGTAAGCACTTACATCCCCCCCAGTAAGGCTATGTACATGATTAAGAAAAGCAAGTGCTTGAGTGTTTTGCTAGATGAAAGTCCGTAAAATTTTAAGTGGAAGGATACAATGAACTTCTGTATCTAAGCACCTATTTTTAACAGCATAAAATTTTAATAGGTAGTCCTTGATGTGTGTAAAGGACTCCACTCTCATCTATCTTTTCTCTATTCATAATAGCATCCATAACATCTGAGCACATAACAATCTTTGAAGTACACTGTCTCCTCATGCATTAAGTAGGAAAACGCTACTATCCACATTTTACAAGTCAGGAACTGAAAGCACAGATAGGTTAAGATGCTTGCCAAAATCATACAAGAAATCTGTGGGAAAGCAAGACCACTTACTGCTTACTCAGTTTGCCTCTAATACCTAGGATTCTCTGCAAATAAGTAGCTCTAAAATTGATATCAACATTATGAAAAAGATATAAACTTGGATTTTAATACTGATAAACCTTTTTATTCTCGTTAATATCAAAAGCTAATTATTTAAAAAAAAAAAATCTGAATTCTCCACCTCCTTGAAAAAAGAAATTGAGTTTCCATACCTGTTCATATATTTGAACCATAGATCCTGCTAGCTGATGTATTTTTGGTAAGGAACCCCAAACAGGGTGATTCTTTAGGTTTTTCTGTAGTACAGGTTCCAAGTAGGCACTATAAATAGTTTGCAGTTGGTCTCTTTCTGGATAGCTATAAAGGAAAAAAAAAAGTAATCATTATGGACTATCATAGTTATTTTTTTAATTGAAAAGATTCAAAGTTATACATACAATTACTAAGAAATTTCAATGACTAGCATCTCCATCCAGCAACTCAGTAAAATTATCATTTTACTGCATTAGGCCACCCTCAGAAATTTTCTTAATACTTCTGTAAACGTGTTCAAACTTAAAACCAACCAACCAAATTTCTTTTCAATTTCTCTAATTTTGTAACCAAACAGCACCTTAATACAAAACTGCAGAAAGCAGTTTACTGAAAGCAAAATCATCCAACAGGAAACATATTTCAAACACTTCACTATCAACAGGTAGATATAGATTGCTCCTTAGCTGGTTTCTAGTGCCAAGAGGCTCCGAACAGCACCAAATCTGAGGATCCCAAACTGTTAGAAAAGATGAAAGACTAGAATAGCCACATCTTCGTAAAGACTAAATCGAGCAGAGGCCCTATAAACAGAATCTGAGTTCTGAGTGTCAAACTAATTTCCACATACTTACTCAATTGCACAGACACGAACAATAGAAGTAAATCTGGAGGTAAGTTTATGTCTTCCTAATGTTCCTCCAGCAGACATGGAAGCCACAATTTGAATGTTTTCTAAACCAACCCATTCCAGATTTTCGTCATAAAATCCTTGATATGTAAGAACCTTTAATAATTAAATAAATATTTCATTAAAAGAAAGCCAACAGAGTATCGAAAAAAAATTTAAAAAAATTAGTGAGAAGTATACCATCATTACTGTTTTCTTAATTGCCAGAGGTGTACTACCCCTCCCAGTTTGGTGTCAGCTGCAAACTTGCTGAAGGTACACTCTGCCCCATTGTCCAGATCATTAATGAAGATGTTAAACAGGTACTGGCTTCCAACTAGACTTTGTGCCACTGATCACCTCCCTCTGGGCCTGGCTGTTCAGCCAGTTTTCAACCCACCTCACTATCTGCTTATCCAGCCCGTGCATCAACAGCTTTTCTGTGAGGATCTTTTGGGAGACAGCATCAACGGCCTTAGTGAAGTCCAGGTAGGCTATACCCACTGCTCTCCCCTCGTTTACCAGGTCTGTCATTTCATCATAGAAGTTTATCAAGTTGGTCGGGCATGACTTGCCCTTGGTGAAACCATGCTGACTACTCCTGATGATTTTCTTGTTATTCATATGCCTACTGCATCACAACTCACGGAGGAGAACACTGTCTGTATTTACTTACGTATATAAGCCAAATAAAAATGGTATCTTAGTTCTGGCTGACACCTACATATTCTAAGTACAAACAAAACTAATGTCAACACAGATGCAGGATGTTAACTTTAAAAATAATCAATGATAGGTATTTACTACATACACTAAACTATTTCCAGTATACTTAAAGTCTTTTTATAAATAACAGAAATAAGCGTTCACCTGCTGTAGAAAAGCCACGAGAGTGCTCGTTCCCCATTTATCAGGTTTGGGTAGATTGATATCCTTTAAGTACAAAACAAGCCTTTCACAGTCCTTTGGTCTGTATACTCGCCCAGTGTTTGTACTGATTACAATGCAAGTTTGATTTAATTTTTGTAGAAGCTGTTGAGAAGTAGTTTGTGCACTGCAGTGAATGGTAGCAATCTGAGTCGATCGGAGTTGAGAAAATGCATAATGAAGCAGCATCCTAAAAAAGCAAATGTGTACATACATATAAACATAAGTAATACATAAATGCATTAAAATACTGTGTATCCAAAGATATTGTACAGTTTTTGAATTAAAATGCATATACTACATACTGTATTAATGTAACAGGTGATGCATGAAGTTTGCTGAATTAAACATTCTTGCCTTTAAAATTGTAATATTTTCGATTCAAGAAATTCAATATAAGTATAGCATACAGCTACACAAAACAAATACCTAGCCTAAATACCTTGTATATAGTGATCCAACCCAACTAAATAAGGAACCTAAGATAGGCAACAGGATGAGCTAAATTCAGTTGCCTGCACACAGGCATCTAGTGCCTCTTGAAATGAGACCGGATACCTCACGTGCCTTTCAGCTGTTGCTCCATGACAGCACGGGTTTTGCAAAGGTCCTGTTTCATATCTAAAAGCCTCATTCAGATGTCTTAGACTCATAGTAGCAGCCTGAACCTTCCTTGTAGATCTTCATATGAATTTACCTATTTGCCACTACAGAAGGTTTGTTTCATTAGTAACCTAAACAAGTGATATTCTAGCAGAAGTCATATGATAAAACCATTATAACAAAATATTACAAACTTTGTCAAATAGCTAGAGGTATATTTTGCTTAAAATTTTGCTTAGAATAGGAAATACTTTTTACCCCTTTCCACATCCTTCAGGACCCACAAGAAGAAATGGCTGCTTATTGTTAAAGTCTAGCCAGGGTCTAAAGTAATCTAAACCTCTTTGCATGTCAGGGGTTTGGATGACAGGAAGTGTTTGGAGATTACTGAAGTCATCAGCTGTTAGATTTTCAGGTTTTTTTAGCTGATATAGCATTAGCTGTCCAGTCCCAGTGTCATAATATGTGTCCAGCGGCTTCCTTGGATCTGGTGGAGATTCTTGTGCCCAAGTGAAGATCTTTAAAAAAAATAAAAATAAAGCTTCTGTTAAATCCATACTCCTAATGACAAGATCTACAATTTCAAGATAATCTAAAGAATGTTCAAGGAATACTTCTGTTAAATCAAATATTTAATTCTTCGATTTGATAGTTTTAAGGCTGCCTTTGAAAATTCAATCATGTTATGCATATGCTTTATGATTCAAGTCCTTAACTTAACAGTAACGTATTACTCTTCCACATATTACTTTTTCATAATATAAAGAACATAAAATAAACCGTATTTAGCAAAGCTTTATATAAACTTTTTTTTGTATTAGGCAACATACTTAATAATAATCATAAGAACGAGATGACTCCTTCACATGCATCAATAACTAATTCCAGAAGCTGAGTCTAAATCTTTACCATCTGCCCTGTATATATGTTATAGCTCCAGGCTGTCTTTTGGAAGGAACTATTTCCTTCTCTCCAATACAAAACCCACGTGAGATTGTGGAGATAACTATCTCCAGGGACAGCCTTCTGTAGACACTCTGGACCAGTATACCCACATAGTTTTCCAACATTATTCCCCAGTCCTTGTGCCCTCAAGTATCTACACAAAGACAGAATCTCACCCCAGTGCATACAATACATATCTTCAAAATAATGCTGTAAGAACACCTCCCAAGTGAGGTGCAACAAAGCCCTCACATTATTATTCCAAGCATCCTGAACAGAAAAAAACCCACAAAATAAATCTGTATTACATATACACAACACATATACACACAGAGTCTGCTATAGTGGGTCCTTGCATAAAACAGTATGGACAGAGGCCATTCTGTATCTCTTGCTGCAGCACCAAAGGGTTGCTATCTGAGCTGGATGCACTTAGCAGCGTTATCGGTGACATATGAAACATTCCTTTACTTCTCAGCTATTTCCCTATAGACAACAGAGACTGCAAACAAATTAGAGCACAGAGATTCAATTATTGTAAATTTGCATTGTTAGAAGACAGAAAATTACTATTCCTACTACATATATTCAGAAATTTTTAATAAACTTGCTGAAAAATATTACCTCTTTTGCAAATTCTTGTCGTGATTTCATGTTGAGATTGCCACCAAGACCACGTAACAAGTTAATAATAAACTGTCCATGATCGGTACAGCCATGAAGATGAGACAGTCCATTCATCACAGTTCCAGCTAAACTTGTTTCTACCACAGAGTCATTCTGTAAATTGCAAGTGGTAGTAGATTTAAATATATTCCTAAAAATAAATGGGATGTATTGCTAGCCGACTATTACTCATTGCTCTTTGACACTTCCACAAACGAGGAAAGATCTCAACACTGCTGTTGTTCTAGAAAATTCACTTGACATGAAATTATTTTTAAGCATTGATTTGGAAGGTTTAATTTCAGACTATGTACTGATGTAATTTAGGATAAGCAATCAGAAATTTCCTTACAGATTTTGAGAATCTGTAAGAAATCAACATAACTGTATATTGGAAACCTCTCTTGTGAATGGATTCTGTATGGATTTTGCTCTTTAGCACCAAAGGGGATTTGCAGCCTCAGGATCAATGTTATGGTTCTTCCTCTGTATCCACCTGAAGATACTTTAAAAGTCTAAAAATCTCCATAGGTGAAAGAACCAAGATGGGAAATAATACTAAAAACACAACAGGACCATATACATTCCTCAAGGGGAGGTAATGCAGGTCTCCCAAATACTAGCTTACTGGCCACAGCAGTGGGGCTATCTCCTAAATAATGTTTTGTGCAATGTAATCCACTTGTTCAATACAAATACAACTCCTTCAGAAGAAGGGGAGGCAGGGAAGCATCTAGAATCCTTAAGAAAATCTAGCATATGCAAAACAATTATCTTGATGTATGTCCCAGAATCGCAGAATCCAGATAATGTACAAGGTTTTGGACTATCCTTTTTTAATATTGTAATTACATATTACCCTTCGCCTATTAAAACATCTTTCAGTTTACGTTTTGAGAAGAATACTAAAGAGCTAAAGTTATATACTTAAATCCAGGACAGATTAGTGGGAGCTGTTAAAATTCAGCATTCTGAATAATCAGATTACTTTTTTAGATATGCCTCTATCAATTTTTTTAGGTATCTAGCATTACATTTCTCCCCAACCTATTAGAAGCTTCAGTCGACACCGTGCAACTTTTCAAATTTTAGCTATTTTTTTGTTACAGACAATAACTTAAGTCTAGAAAAACAATTTCTTCACTTTTCCATTTTTTAGTTTAGACATTCAGAACTTTCAGATCTTTGAAAACATATAGAAAAATGTCTGGTATGGAATATTACAGACAGATACTAAGTTTCACAGAAATACATGCATTTCGTTAGTTAAAATTATATTAAATGTTTCAAAACTTTAAGTACAACAATCAGTTTTTGGAAACTGATTAGAATAGTTCCAGTATTACTCTTATTAAGAAAACAGCTATCAAAAAAGTACTGAGACTTTTTTTAACTTAAAATTTAAAAATTAATATGAATGATATCTTTAGTGTTAAACTAGAAAAATGGATCATCCGTAACAGAAGCTGAAATTTGATTAAGTATTCAGTTACTAACCTTCTTCACAACCCAGTTTAAAGCCTTTTCAAAATAGTCCCCAATCCAATTTTCAAGGTTATATCTGCATTTTTCAGGCTGACTTCTTAGCCAAGACTTTATCAGAGAATTAAGATCTGTATCTTCATCACTAAGCCAAACCAAACAAAAACAGGAGTCAAATACAAGGCATCCACATCTTCACACAGACAGGTTCAAAGCAACAAAAAATTCTAGGGAAAGTTCAGGGAAATACTTTCACAAGAATTTCTAACCAATATTTGGGCTCTCTAAGGGTCACACACAAACAAAGAATCCACCATGCCTCTTTCAAGAAGTCTGAGATACAATAGCCAAAAGATTATGACAGTTCAAAAGGGACATGCAACCTAAAGCAAACTTCCCCAGTGATTTGCTTCATAAATGTAAGCAAGTAAATAAATTGCTCCATCCACTGCAAACTATCTTTCAAGAAGAGCAAGTATATATGCTTACTTTAACAGTATGTAATACTCCTGTAAGTTACCTCAGAAAGATCATTCCCATTCGAGATATTGTAGCAGGAGAGGCACAGCTAAGGTCATGAGTTTCAAATATAAAGTTGACATTTGAGCCAAATTGAATTCTTTCTCCACTGGGCATAGTCAACAATCTGTTGTCGTCCAAAACAGAATTCAAAGATTCAATCCATTCAGGATCAATATCACCATCACAAATTATCCATGAAGTAATATCTATTTCCAGACAGAAAAATAAAATATCAAACTGAATAAAAACACTTAAAGAATATTGCCCCTTGCTATTTTAACACTATTTAATACTATTCCTTCATTATAACTTAAATATAAGCTCAATGAAGATATTCCTTACATGCTTTACCTTCTGCTATTTTTGTTTTCTTATCACAAAATTTGGAAAGTATGCATCAGTGTTCTTGACTATGATTGTCACCAGAAGTTTTTCTTACCTTATGCTATCCACAAATAATAACATATTATAAAAATGTAATTAAAAAGAAACAATTTCAGTAATTTAAGCATAATGGTGTATAACTCGCTCACAAACATACCTCGGGGTTCTCGTACCACTTGTCGAGCACTATTTGTAAGGACGCCATCAGACCATTCTCTGGTATCCATGTCAATATGGCCTAGCAACTGATGTCGAGGCATAGCTTTGGGATTCATAGTATACTGTTTCACTACTTTGCCAGTTCTACCAAGTGCTGTCTTTAACATCCGCCAAAGTGTTGATTTACCTCCACCACTTGGACCTACAATAACTACACCCATTCTTTGACGCAGTTGTTCATATAATTCCAAAGCCTTCTTGATCTAGATAATAAAAGAGACAATGGCTATGCGGAGTTGTAAAGCTAAATCAATCATGTTCTTTTTTAATGTTTTTCCAATTTACTTTGCATGCAGTCACTTTGTTTCTATAATTTTTTTTTAAGCAATAGATATTTGCAGAAGTAATTAAAATTATGATACTAAAGAATATAAAGAAACTTGTTAGAAGCATTTCACTAAATTACTAACATATGAATATCAGCCCTCTTTGGGCATATTTTTACTGAGAAATCACTGAACCTTTAGTCACAAAACTTCATCCAGCCCTACAATAAATAAATATAAGTGAGGCACAGAACTGCTTGATAAAACCAAATGTTCACATATTTCTTTCACTGTCCAAAACATTTACTGGTGTTTGTACCTGGCTTGAATGAAACTGTGTGTCACATGTTCATATCTTAAGTTTCCTTGCACTATTTTTCTTTCAGTTACACAACTGATCTACCATGTTTCAAACATCTATTTTTTTATATACATGTAATTAGAATCTAACTATCAGTTATTCTAACTTATTTATAAAAGATTTCTTTAAAAAGTAAACAGAAATGAGGCAAATGAATGTAATATTAATCAGTTCTAATTCAGAATAACTCATATTGTTTTGTTGCTGTAGTTGATGTTTACCTGGGTGCTTATAATTTCCAAGTTTGCTTCTTCAAAGACTTGTTGTAAAGCTGTAGTTAACTCAGCATACTCCACATCTTTAAAGTCAATGCCAGGAAATACATCTTTAACCAGTGCATCAAAGCGTGCACAGTCTGCAAATGTAAGCTTTGACATGGTATTAAGCCGCAGAGCTTGAACCACCATGTGACTTTCATTAACTGGAAATAAAAGCAAAGAAACCAGATCAGTTTAAGCTGTTTGTTGGGGTTTTTTTCCTTGGAATATATCAGCACTTGAGCCCATATTGCTAAGACATTGAAGGTGGAATCACAGTGCAGACTACATTCCAGTTCATGTATCACTCTACTTGGAAGTTAGATGACTGCCTTACTGTAAGTATCATATATGCTCACAAATGCATTCCACACAGATATGAGATGGTTATGATGCTGGCCAGATAGTACATGATAGCCTTATGATTAAAGTGGGACTAAGAGTAGCAGTGCAGAATAGCTTACTTGTTAAAGCAGTCATGAAAGAAACTAAGGACCTGGATTCTAGACCTTACTCTGCCAGAGGCAGTTTGAAGTCACATCTCTAAAGTGCATCCTAATGAACTATGAATATTCCAGAAGTAAATACTCTCCACAACTCCTCTTGAATCTGAAGTACCATGGAAATGTGTTTTGGGACAAGAATTAAAACAGCCACAAGAAAGCTTTACTCTGCCAGAAAAATAAAAATACTCATGATGTGAAAGGCACGGGGCTCTGATCTCTGTTTTTTTTGCTTTTTTAATCAAATTACTTTCTCATGTAAAACACATTCATTTTCAGAAAGCAAGACTAGGAACCCCAGGTGAAAATCATCCTGTGTTTCTGCCCTCCTTCTGAATGCATGATTCCCCCAAACCAGAATGCACTATAGCCCAAATTCAACACAAGGGACAGAAAGTATCCATTCCCTAACCTCCCTTTTTCCTGCAGCTTTTTCCCAAATGTTCCAGAGGTTAAGGATTAGTATACCCTTCCTGAACTTGGAAGAAGTTCAAGGTTTTTCATCCTGAACAATGTCTTAAATGAAAATGCTTCTACAGGCAAATTTTTCTAGTTAGCATGACAAAAGGTTAAGAGGAGAAATGTTGACATTAAGGAACTTGATTTAGAAAGGTTGAACTGCTTTACTAAAGAAATAATACAAAATTTAAGCAACATTTAAGAACATGGCCAACATTTTGATAAGCCAAAGGATTTTGACTCAACAATACAAGCAGACATAAAGAAACAGGAAACTGCATTTGTTGGAAACATCTTCAGCTTCTCAAGCTAAGAGATAAAAGATTAAAAAAAAAATAAACAAACAAACAACAAAGGAAAAACTCTGGGTTTAAATCGTAAGCTAAATCCATCCATCCTGCCTTTCGGAGGGTTATTGAAAATTATATTTTAAACCAGACCAAACAATTTTCAGCAGATTTCACATAACTAAACATGAAGCTAAAATGTCATAGCAAGGAAGAGTGATAGGAATGTGCCCTAAAACACATTGCTGGTAATTCTTCTTTGGCAGATCCAAACAAAAGTCAATTAAAAATTCTTTAAAGCTGTCAGACCATTTGATATGCCAAGAGTTGAAAACCATGGCCGTCTCTAAAACTTTTCAGATATACGTTGTTTAAACGAACAAGAAGCAGTAGTTGCATCCTAAAGATGTGAATTGCCCATCCGTCCCACACTTTTAATTCCCACTCATTTAACATCTAAACAACAGCAATCATTCAAAAAAATCTTAAAAAAGAATACAGTGACCCAGTCTAGTCCAATACATTTCTATCATTTCTACCTGTCCTTACATTTGTCTGTCTACCAATCCGAATCTAATGCCATGTGACAATTTTAGCAAACCTCAGCCTTCCTGTCCTAAGCCAAGTGAAAACAAGAGTCTTTGAGAATCACTCAAAATCATCCCAGATTAAAATCCTGTATCTATGTTCTTATTATATAAAAGCTCAATCTAGAATGACAACTGTCTTTTGTGATGTCCTTATGAAGGAGGACTTGCACAGATGGTTTTTTTCCTTTTCTAAATTGCCTCCAGATCCAAGCCACAGCTTCTCAAAACTCCAGTGAAGAGGAAAGCTGTAGTGAACGATATCTGTACAATATCCTAAATAATCAAAAGTTTGGTATGGTCAACCTTACTTTCTTGCTTTGCTTCACTTTTCTTCAGCTGATGAAGACGACTGCCACAGCCTTTCAAAACAGTCTTCAGTGCTCGTAAACCCCAATCATAGTGCTGCTGTGGTGTCAGAAGCTCCCTAAATTTAAAAATAGCAATACTGTAATAAGCTTTAGGTGACAGCACCTGAAATTTGTTTGGCAAATGAACATGCTCATAATATGGTTTTGGGCAAAAGAGAAACTGATGAGTATTTGGAGTGCCATCTGAAATGCATTACAGAGATACAAGCAATGACACTCAGAAATTTTCAGAGGGAGTATATTCAACAGCTAATGTATTTATTATTGTCCCTAACAGCACTAATTAAAACCTCTGAACTTTGTTCTCTTTAATATGCATACTTATAACCAAATAGTCACTTGCATTTCAACAATTTCAAGAGTCTAAATTCAACACAATGCTTGTGAGCGTTCATATGCTCACATTCATATTTAGTGAGCATAACAGGAGCAGTACTTTGCCACCTTGAGATTATAGCTGTATTCCAGATATTTTCACACCTGAACGTCCCAATATATTGCAATATTTTTATAAGTTAAAATAGTATCTACAGAGATTTGCATAGTATACCATTCAGAATTAAGAGCTGTACTGAATGTAAAACTCTAGATGACTCCAAACCTGTGGTTCTATGTCTAGTTTTGTTTCTGACGCATAGCTTTCTGCAATATCCAAGTCATAAAATATTACAGAAAATTAACAGAAAGTATGTGTAGATTGTACCCCTACAGTCATGCTTTGGCATAGACTAGATGGAGAAGAAACAAGACAGCAGTGAGATAACCACAAACACCAATGCTAAAATAAAAGCAGGAGAGAAGAGAATTAGAAAGGTAACATGACTAAGGCGGGGGGGGGGGGGGGCACGGGGAAGCTTACCTTGCCAGACTAAAAATAGCCACTAATTTTCTACCAAGTATTTTAGCATCCTTAAAGCCTTCTGAATACAAAATCACTTCTGCAATGAGTTCATTGTCTGGATGAGTCATAGCAACTGGCCTGAAAAGTTGTTTGAGGTTATCAGGCAGTTTTTGTCTTCCTCCATAACCTTTTCCAGCAGGATTCAGAGTGATAAAAATTCCAGAATTATGATCCATTTCAACCTAGCATTAGAAGTGCATTGTAATAGCATATTGTCATATGAAACAGTATTGAGAAATGTTGGGTGGACTACATTTAGTTACAGTAGTCAGTTTTTAAGTTTGACCTAGTTGTTTATAGGCTATTTTTATAAGAAGAAAATAAGTAAGTTTTGCTGTACCTTTTTGCCAAGCATCTCACATACAGGACTATGTTTCTTCAATGCATGTTGAATTGTCTGAATCTGCATGGATACTGCAGACAATACAGCTTCCTCAAGTCTATTGAATTCGTCAAAACAGCCCCAGGCACCACACTTCACTAAGCCCACAAATATGCGTCCCATTGACTTCACATCAATGCCCTTAAGATTAAAAAGGATACTATCAAAATTCAAATAACAAGAAAATAATGAAAGACTGTCTTCCCAACTATTAAAAAATATGTCATTACAAATAGCCACGAATTTCTAATGGAAACTGACAAATTATCAAAAGTATTTCTAGAACATAATATTCTTTTATGAAGTATGAGCACAGATACCCACTTCCTAAATTATACAGAACCATATTCACCTCATCACAATTAAAGACTAATACTTGTCTTCCAAGGAGTCCACCCAAGGCCTTCACTGATTCTGTCTTTCCAGTTCCAGCTGGACCATATGGATTTCCTCCAAGGCCCAGCTTCATTGCCTGAGTAAGAGTTAGGTAACACTTATCTGTCAAAGGTGTATAAACAAGTTTAGGGGAATTACCCTGCAGAAACAAAACAAATTATATTGATTGGTAGACAGAAATTATTGATGATGTAATTTTATTAATTTCATTCATAAGTCATTAATCTGAAAATACAACAGTCAAGATTACTGTCTCATCAAGTAGATTAATTTGTTTACAGTTATGAAATTTTCCTGATTTTCTATCAAATGTCAAAGCATTGTGCAAATTTTTTTAGAATTACGGAAAAGGGGTCAACACAGATGAAACTGCACTCTGGTATATAAAAGTAGTAAGCATATTAGAAAATATTTATATTATAATGTAGCTGCTTTCCATACAACTTACATTTACCCCATCAATACCAAGAATGAAAATGATTACCCTGTCTTTTAGTATTTTCTATGAAACAGTATGCTAAGGACACAACAAAGTTGAAAAAAATGGCAACAGCTGGGAGGCAACCAGCAGGATGTGTGAAATGAGAAAGTGACAAATAAATAAAAGCCATGAGGTAAAAATTAAAAATACGACACCTGATATTCATAAGTATATTGGAGTTCAGCATCTACCATCTGAACATAACATCTTTGGTCTCTTATGTAAAATCTCAGCTGCTTCTTCCAAGCCCAGTCTTCAACACTGTGAACCTGAGCTTGATTCAGCTGCTTCACCACATCAATGTTATGAATGATATCAAGAATCAGAGCTTTAAGTTTGAGCTCAAGGATCCCTGATTCTGCAAATAACCACAAAAAAAAAAAACAAAAAAAAAACAAACCAATCACAACAGTGTAGTAAGGAAGATACACATTACCCATTCTTAAGTTCATTGTGCTGCTTTCTATTATCAGCAGATCTTATTCAGATCATGTTTCAATTATATATAAAAATATTATTTATTATCTAAAGAAAGCAGCATAAAATCAGATCCTGACAGAGAATGTGAATCATCATGTCATTTAGAAGCGATTTTGTCTGCCACTACGCTCGAGAGAGAGAGAGGCTTTTCTGGAAACCAATTTATTCCAGGAGTGTTTACAGCTATGTCCATTTCAGTAGTCAGTGTGGCACAATCTGTTAATTGATCCGCTGTGGATCTGAAAACCATACTACATGCACTCGGGAGATTTTACTCAGACTAATTAGGGTGATGTGGAATGAATGTTTATTAGCAGATTGGGTGCATTAAGTGTACTCTGAGAACATATTGTTTAATTTAGTTTCATTTGAAAGAAATCTAGTTTGTGTGCTCCTATACCATTCCATGATGGGAATTAAACCAAAGTAAGTGGGGATAATCAGGCAACTCACTTCAAAATCACACCTATTGTCCAAACTAAAAAGTTACTGTAAATGTATTATACAGTAGATGGAATGAACACTCATATAACTGATGACATTTGTCCAATGGCTATAGAAAGACCACAGAAAGGGAGCTTAGATAAAGAACCACACTTACAGACTGCTGAAGGTAGGTGATATGAATCCTATTCCTAATTAATATACCAGATGTTAACAGTTCATAAATTCTAACCTAGAATTTAATACAGTATGCAGCTATACAAATGTGGTGGAAGATTGTCAACTACATGTCAAATTGAGTCTTTTTATACATACATGGTAAGAGCCGTTGTCACCTAACCTACTCTATAGAATTTTACATCTGAGGTAGTCATTCAAAGCCTCCCTTCTGTTAAAAGAGATGAATAAGCACTCAAAGGCATAATTATTCTAACCCATTTTGACTATAGAAGATTCAGAAAAATCATGTCTTGAGAATAACTAGTTTATCGGTTTTGCTACAGAGGCACTCAAGAATTATTAGTTCAGATGCAGATGTATACATCTAAGATAGAAAAAGAGAATGAACTACGCAGTTGTACAGAATATATTGGCATGACATAATGTACCTCAACTGCTGTTTGGCCAGTTCCTGTGAAACATAACACTAGAGCACAGTTCAGCAGGTGAGGACAAATTATCAGTAAATATATAAACCAAGAAAACATAAAAAGTTATTAAAAAATTAAAGAGGTTTGCAAATATATAAATGCTCCAAGATAATATTTAAATAAACATTCATAGTTCACTCTGAAATATTAAATACACTAATCTTGGCAGTAATAGGTGGGTAACTTTATGTAACTCAACCTTATGAACTCAATTTGAGACAGATTTATAAAATTTCCTGTTTAAATAAACAGAATGTTAAACACTATACAACTACATAGTCATTATACAGAATTATATATTAATTATCTTTTTTATACCTGTACTCCCAGTATCTTCTATACTAGTATCCATGCCAGTATAATGTTCCAGTTTAGCCATGAGTTCTAATTCTAATTGTTGCAGATTATGGTCTTTGATAGCACTTTCAACATCTTCAGTGAACTGAATTTGTTCTGCCAAGGAAAGAATCTTTGGAAGAGAAAGTTCAAATTACATTTTATAAATAGAGAAGACATAAAGAAAAAAAGTTTTTCAATTCATTTGTAATTGCCTATTATGTCTGATATTTAAAGTATTTTACTTTATAATTTTTAAACAAAGCCTTACATTTGCTATGCTCTTAAGAAAAATATAGCCATCTTAAAACCTGACAAAATTTAGCAAAAGCTTGCAATGTAATCTAATACAGCAAGCCCCTTAGCTGTTCTACAGCATAAGGTAGCAAATTTTTTAAAGTATCTTTTCCCATTAATGATATACAGATGGAAACTACCATATTGTAGGCATGCTGAGCCCATATTCAACAGGCTTAGGAGCACCCCTGACTTTTTGTGTCACTGATCTGCTAATACAGTATTTCGTATTCCAGTTTCTAACACTCTACGTTCACTGGAAAAGCCCTGTCTGAGCTATGAAGGTTCAGCCAAATTTGGAAGTGGAAAGATCTGTAACAAAAAATTCCACCAGTTATGCCGATCTGAAGATTCGTAACAGTAACCACATTCTGGGGGAGGGAGAGACTAACCAGCAGTCCTGTGAGGGAGTGACAGACAGGATTACTGAGCAAAGGGCATGGGGTGATGTGACAGGAAGAGATCGCAAAAAACAACAAAATGGGGCTTAAGCGGGGTCACCTCTAGCACTTGCATGTCAGCAAGGGAGTGCCTACAAGACAGCATTATGGAGAAATTCCCCAAACCCTCTCCAGAAACTCAGCATGCTGGGGTGTCTCTCTAAAATGCCTGTACACTAATGCACGCAGTACGGGGAATAAACATAATGAATTAGAGATCCATGTGCAGTTGCAGGGCTATGATCTTGTTGGGATCATGGAGATGTTGTGGGGTGGCTCCCATGACTGGAGTGTCGCAAGGGAGGGATACAGGCTCATTAGGAAGGACAGGAAGGGAAGACGAGGAGGGGGACTTGCCCTTTACTTAAGAGAGCAGCCGGAGTGCATGGAGCTCTGTCTGCAGATGGATAAGCAGCCAGCTGAGAGCTTATGGGCTAGGATTAAAGAGAGGACAGGTCAAGGTGACACTATAGTGGGCATCTGCTACAGGCCATCTGACGAGGAAGAACAGATAGGAGCAGCCTCACATTCACAGACTCTGGTCCTCATACGGGACTTCCACCACCCTAATACCTGCTGCAGGGGCAACACAGCAGGACATAAGCAATCCAGGAAGTTCCTGGAGTCCATGGATGACAACTTCCTCTTCCAAGTGACAGAGGAGCCAATGAGGACACGTGCTTCACTGGACACAGTGCAGTGAAGGGCCACAAATATGATGAAGGGAGTGAAGCATCTCTCCTATGAGGAAAGGCTGAGAGAGCTGTGACTGTTCAGCCTGGAGAAGAGAAGGCTCAGGGGGGGATCTTATCAATGTCTATAAATACCTGAAGGGACAGTGCAAAGAAGGCAGAGCCAGGCTCTTTTCAGAGGTGTCCAGTGACTGGACAAGAGAAAAACGGGCACAAACTGAAACACAGGAGGCTCTGTTTGAACAGTAGGAAACATTTTTTTACTGTGAGAGTGACTGAGCACTGGCACAGGTTGCCCAGGGAGGTGGCGGAGTCTCCTTTGCTGGAGACATTCAAAAGCCATCTGGACATGGTCCTGGGCGAAGCAGCTCTAGGTGGCCCTGCTTGAGCAGGGGGTTTGGACCAGATGACCTCCAGAGGTCCCTTCCCACCAGAACCATCCTGTGATTCTGCGTGATTCTCTCTGCTACTGGTCAAAATTGCCTAAAACAATTTCATGTTCATGACTATTTCTGCTTATACAGCTAAGCTTTAGAGACTATATTTTAATCAGATTCAAAAAGAGCTTTTTTATGTTACTAAGTCTTAGCCACCCTGCATGTAACATTCACTACCAACTAAGATCAAGATTTACATCAAATATAATAAACAGGTGGATGTTAGACGAGGTGCTATGTAAAAGACCTGAGTATTTCAAATGTTTACAAAAGAATTATAAGAACACGTATTTTTAAGAATTTCTCTATAAACGAATAAAATGGATTTGTTTGGGGTTGTTTTCTTCCAAATCCATATGTATACTTCTTTATGAGACTTCAAAAAACAACGTATTTGGTAAATCTAAGATTACACAGTGGCATTACTGGATCAACTACTACCTGGGAAGGAAATAGCGATGGATCAATTGAACCTTGTGATTTTTTTCCAGCATCAACACAGTCAATTAACATTTTTTTCAGGGTCTCCTTCATCTCCAAAGCCAAACTGTTTAGCCACACCTGACAAAGAGATGAAAACACCTCAAAAGTTACATTACAAAATACTTTCTCAAAGATGCTTGAACTATACTTGGATGTGATTTTCTTACCTCCACATCATTTGACAGAAGAACTTTATTTCTAAGTGGCACAGTTTCTCCTTCTACAGACTTCATGGCAACTATGTATTTAAATTCTTCATCAAAGCTCACACTATTAATGCCTATTAATCAGAAAATGGCAGTGAAGTTATATATTGTTAAAGTCAAACATTAATTCCTTAGTCTAGTAGCGGAAAGAGAGAAAAAAAAAAAAAGACTGCAACAGATTATTTAGCTTTGAAGAATCTTATTTCTAAATAAGTACATTTCACAAATGAAGATTAATGCATTACCAGCAAAAAGTTTCTTAAGATGAGACTGGATAACCAGAGGATTCGTGGACTGTCCTAAAATTTCTAGTAAATCATCATCTCCAATGAAATAGAATCTTGGAAATGCCAAGCGCTTTTCCTATGTAAAAACAAAATAAATCAGTTTTGTTGATTTAAATTAAAACTCACTGACTTTCTTTATAGAAAACTATATTAATGTCAGCTGTACCTCCAAAAACTCATTCAAAGATCTCTGACATCTCTGAAGCTGGTCAAGTATGGTAATTAAGGTATTTCTTATTCCTGTCCAGGCATTCAGTGATGTTATCCTACTGTCACTCTTGATATCTGACATAATGGATCTTGACAGAAAAAAATGGAATAATTCATAAAACAACCATTACATTTGAATCTGCATATGATATACAAGTAGTTACATAAATAAAAATTAAAGCATAGGTAAGTCATATAAATATCTGATATATAACTTTTAGATTTCAGTATTAATAACAAAACATTTCAGAATTCACATCAATGTCTCTCCAATGTAATTTAATAACAACTGTTTATTGCTAAAATTTCTCTAACCAAAACAAAGAAAATTCAATTCTTGACTTTTATTTCCTTCTAAGAAGTCATTGTAACTCAAATCAAGACAGATAATGGTACATATCTTTCTACATTTCTAAAATCTCCTCCCTTTTACTCTCCTTGACTTCTTCGGAACAAATAAACCATCTGTTTCTCCCAAAAGTCCATCTGTGTACTTTCTTAACAAACACAGTGCTTGTCTTCCACAAGAAATGATTCTTGAAAAAACAATTACATCACCTCTGCTTCAAGACTGATCTTGCATTTGCCTGCCTTGTTCGTGATTTTTGACGTTTTATGCGATTCCTTTCTTCACATGTATCCCATTAAATGAAACTTACATTCCCACATTTATTCAGATCTATGTCACTGCCACACATCTATACCTACTGAATTCCTGTTGCTCACCTTCATCTCCATACATATTCCAATTGTCCCATATATTTTCACCATAAAGAATGTTCTAGCCTACACGTGTCAAAGATACTGCAAAAAATAAGTTGCATTCCATAACACTAACCTAAAGTCTTCATCAACTCTGTTAAAACGAGCCTGTTCTTTGGGCAGAGCTCCACGACCGAATATCGGTTCCAAATAGACCCATTTCCTTTGAATTTGGTTTAAATTCTGCAGATACTCATCCAACTCAGCCAGCTTTTTTTCCCAGATGGACACTTTATCTTCAAAACCTTTGTAATATGCAGAGTCCTTCAGGGACTGTAGAAGACAGCGATGATCTCCAACTTGGTTGACTATGTCCTTCCAATCTTTAATAAGCTTGATAGTCTTGCCTTGGCTATCTTCATAATCTGTTAATGTAAAGACAGCTCCAACTCCCCAGAGTTCAAGTTCACGTAATGCTTCTCTGATTGTGACTTCACCTTGGGCCCGACAATTCAAATCCTATTTAAAAGCATAAATAGATTTCATCTGAAACTACAGAGCTTGCAATAAACTTTCCATTCAAAAATATAACATAAATTCTATTTCTATAGTAACAAAAATATAAATACGCATACAGAACAAGATATACTACATAAAATCAACCATAAAATAAAATACAGTACCTTTATTTGAAATTATTCATACCTTAAGTTCTGTTGCTTTTTCTATAATGGCATCCGTCACTTTTAGCAGATCTCCAAATAACAAACCCTCAAGTGTAGTGCCTCGGGGAAGACCCAGAAGACGAAAGAGATCCAGCCAATGGTCTGGAGAAAGATGTTCTCCTCTTAGGTATTTTAGGAGTGGAATTATCATCTATAGGAAAAATGCATGTGAATCCATCTGGTCTTTATGAAAATTGTATCTGTTTGATTACAGAGTGACATGATATTCAAACGAAAAAAAAATTTACATTCTTAAGCTGAAGTAAATTTTTTTCAGTTCCTGGGTTTAATGTTTAGGCATATAACTGAGGAAAACTCACTGCTAAATGTGTGTCTGTGTAAACTGTAATGACCCTCCTATTCACTATAAGGAACTAAAAGGTTCTCAAAAGTAAGTGAAATGTTCAAAATAGTATCAGAAGATATTTTGTTAAGTTGTAACTGATTTTATAATAAGAACTGAACAATGAGCTACAGAATGGAGTAAACTACCTGGTAACACAAAACATTTTTTATTTTATACCCCTTTTTGTAATTGGCATCTTACTTTATATTTGTCCACTTCTTTTTGCAACTTTACTGTCATTACAGTATGTTCTTCCATCTTCCTCATTCTGTCATGCCAGTTAAACAAAAATTCTTCAAACAGGTATGTTTTACTCCTGCGTGAAAATCAAATATAAAAAGGTCATAACAATACAGTACTACAACCATACATATATGTCCATGAAAAATAAAGTAACAAAATCATACCTAAAAGTAATCCAGTCTTCTTTGGCTTTTTCCTGAAAACCTTGATAAAACTCTTCATGCAATGCCCACACTTCTGCACAACTCTTAATATCTTGACATAGAATTTTTGACAATGAGAAGTCAGGCTCTTCCAATTTAAAATGATGGCATTCTTCACTGAATAAAAAGATCATTGTATTATACATTACATTATTCCATTACACATTTATGGTTTAAGAGATGGTATCATATGGAAATAATTATACTTTTTTAAGAAAAGCCATTGGCTTCATTGAAGAATATTGCTGCCAACAGCAATTTCCTTAAAGTCTCCTTCCTGAATAGAAATAATGAATGAATACAAGGGATAACTCTCATACACAGCGATTTTCTCCCATATTCACAATTATTTTCCATAAATTTTCATTTCTTTCTCATTTGTGAGAAAAGTGAATTATTTTGTGCCTCCAAAAACAAAGCTTGGAAGAAAATAATTTTTCATCGATTGTTTCTTCCTGTTAAATAGAAAGAATATGCTAATTTTATTTACTATGATATTTAAGTGCCAAACTAAGAATTTAAATAGAAAACTTTGTCCACTTAAGATTTGCAATAATGAGCTTACTGAAAGTAGGCAACCAGTGCAAAAATCCTTTCCTTTTGCACAACAGTCTATCAGATAGAATACTTACCCAAGAAATGGGAGAAGAGAGCTCTTGCCCACTTAAGTTACAAGTGGATTGAAGTAATAACTCCCTCTTCTTGGGCCAATATCCTAAACCTTCTCTTAGCGAGAATTTCAGAAGTCAGAATCAAGACTTTAATGTACAGACTCCCTTCCATGAAAGCCTAAGAGATTTCTTGAATTTTTCATTCCAAAAAACTCTACAAAAACTTAGCTTGAGAAATTCACATTATGTAAAATCAACAAAAAGGACCCTGAAAAACTAATGAAATACATGTAAGACAAATAAAATTAAATTCCTTATATTATCTGTTGTGACAAAAATCAGTTAACGTTTTCTGAGATACTATTGCTGCAAAAGATTCATACATAAATGAATAAGGCATACATGGAAATAAACAAACATACATGAGCTTTTGTTTCACGGTTTCAAGTTCATCAAATTCTTTTTTTTTTTCCTTTATGATCTGAGCACTTTTCTCAAGCACATCCTGGTCACCTGTTTCAATAACATCATCACTTGGCTTTAGCTGATCCCAACGAGCTTTAAACTTTTCCAGGTCTTGAAGATACATATTAATACGTGAAATCACATTTCCTTTTATCATTTCAATCTGTAAAGCAAAAGTTGAAATGAAATTCCTTCAATGATTTGTAACTACAACTATGATCAAAATCAAAGTATCAACTTCAAAACTTGATCGAAACTTGATAACTACAACTTGATCGAAATCAAACTCAAAAAACTTCTTGTCTAATACCCTAAGAAACAGTTCACCTTTATTCTTCTTGTTTATTTGAAAAAGGGAGCACTAATTTTTTTTTTTATGCTGGTATTTGAGACCTATTTATTCAGCCTATTCTACCTATTTAGCCTGCATCTTATAGCGCATAGAAAAATTGCAATATTTGTATGGCATATTGATATCTTCAGTAGAACTTCAAATGACTTCAGCAATTTGCCTATGGACTGGAATTACAGGACTTCGCATAGTTTAGCAAAGTTGTGTGAAACAAAAATAACAAGCATCAGTACTAAAAACATGATAAAGTAATAAAAATGCTATCTTTTAACTGTTATCCTGTTTTCCTCAGTTAACCACTGCATTCATTAAGCCATCTCTGTCACCAGAAAGTTGTTTGAGAAAGAAGTACAACAACGTAACATTCATTTCAGCATCAGTTCAACTGAAGTTTCACCTAGTTATTGTTTAAACAGTCTAAGTATTCTTCCTTTAAAGACTCTCCCCCAACTCAGTAATGTTGGTGTTAATGCTGAACTGAGAACATTTATGGACTTAATCTAAGAAAAAAATATTTCTGCAGACTTATTCAAAAGAATTTCAACATTTTTAGATAAAATATTAATCTTTCATTGTTACCTGTTCTGTAATCATAAGCTGGTGGCTTTCCATCATTAATTCAAATTTATCCCACGTAGCTCTTAGGTTACAGATAGTGTCCAAACCTGCACCAGCCACAGTTCGCAAAAGTTTGTTTTTATCTTCAGCCTCTTGAAATAGGAGAAAAATCTAAATTCAAATGGATTAAAAATATGTGTGTATGTAAAAATTCAGCAAATCCTATTTATCCAAACTATAAGCAAATACATAAGAATCATCAACTGTGTATGCACAGATTATATGCTTATATACAGCTGCTTTTTTAATACTGTTTATAGAGTAACTTTAACACACTGGAAAAAATAGTATCTGAGGTATTTAGAGAAATTCTACATCTTAACCCTGACATGAGATACACGGAAGTGAATGTTTACTATGAAACAGATTGCCTCTTTCTATATTGCAGAGATCCACCCAATTAGATTTGAGCACAGCAGCAGAGCAACAGAATTCAGTAAATATCTGCATGTGTGTGCTGGGTCTGGCTGGGATGGAGCTCATTTTCTTCATAGCAACTCATATGGTGCTTTTGCTCAGGAACAGGCTTGGCATCAGTCCATCCATGGGAGGTTGTGAGCAATTGCCTACTTGTTTTATTCTTTCTTTCTTCCATTTTTCTTTCACTTATTGAACTATTTTGATCCCAACCCATGCAGTTTCTCGCTTTTACTCTTCCTTTCCTCTTCTCCTGTCCCATCAGGGGTGGGAGAGGCTGCTCGAGGGAGTAAGGAAGTGAGCAAGCAGCTGTTTAGTGCTTAGCTGCCTACCAGGGTTAACCCACAACAATATGGAATAACAAAAAGCAGAAATAGACACACTTCAAATAAACAGAAATTATATTCATATAAAAAAGCACAATTTTTTTTCACCTGATAATGGGGAAAAAATCCAGGTTTTTTTACCACATACTAAGAGCCAACCAAATTTAAAAAAAAAAAAAAAAAAAACAACAACCAACTTTTAAACTATGCAAGTCAGAAGAAACTGAAATAAACACATACAGGTTTACACATTTAGCAAAATGTCCTGTTATGTATGTTTTCCTTTAAAAATTAAGAGGTGACAACAGGCACTAATGCTAAGGAGCAATACTGTTTTGTAAATTATAGAGAATTAATTATCTTCAACATCCAACAATTCTCCCAGAGTTGCTACAAAATGTAAATACTTATACCCAACCTAACACAGTCCTTACTGAGTTAGCAGCCAAACAGTTAAACTGTATCCAAGATAAAGATTAAGCTAAAATTAGATGTCTGTACATGGGCTTGTTAAGTGGGCATCTTAAACGCCATTATCACCAAAGAAGGTCACTGAAACCAAGTTCCCAATCATTTAATGACAGAGGTTTCCAGCATTACTTGAGATCCCCTACTTTATCCCATCTGCTTTACTTCCACTGCCCCAAAAGTTATGGGTCTTCCATATGTCCTGTGTCATATCTGCCAGCCTTATACAGAGCTCTCAGATGTGCCAGAACATCCCCAAAACAGTAGACACCTATGTATTAACAACTGCATTGAGCTCTTAATGGAGCTAAGAAATCAGTTCAGGAGGATCAGTGACAAGGTGTCTACTTTAGAGTGAACTGGATTGCTCTAGGCTACAACTGACTACACTCACTAGGGACTTGATTCAGTTTCTCACAAATACATGTCTAGGGCCATTCGAGATGCCCTAGGGCACTTGCCTGGCTTCCAGTTGCAACTATAGAAAGGTAGAGGCCTCCCAGAGCTCCTCTGTTATATCTGCCAGTCTTGTGTGGATGTTGGATGTGCATCTCAGTAACTCTAGAACTGCACTTTCCGGTTGGGAAGAGTTAATACGGCTTTTGTAGAATTCCACAATTTTGTAGAACCAGAGTTCTCTAAAGGCATCAGTAAGGGTATGGATGAAGGAAATTAAAATTATATATTCCATTTGGGTCTATAAAAAGCTTTTAACACAAATCCTCACCAAAGGTATTGAAGAATACCTGGTAACTTTGACAGAAGAACAAAGGCCCTCGCAGAGATAATTAATTGGGTAAAAGATAGAAACAGAGATAAGAGGAAATGGCTAGTTCCTGCAATAGAAAAAGGTCACCCATAGAGTTCTGTAGGTACCTGTGCTGGACTGCTCAAGGTGTTTATAAGAGTTGGAAAAGGTGACTAACCTGTGAGATGATAAAGTTTATTGATGATACTATGTTATTCCAGGCATTAAAATAGTTCACCACTAAAGAACTGCAAAATGAACTTAGAATAAATAGTGACTGACAATACTAGTGACAAACAAAATTCAAGTAGGTAACCATGAAGCAACATATGTGTGAAAAAATAAATTTCACATGTACAAGTTGAGTTCTGAGCTAATGACTGCAGTTCAGGACTGATATCTTAGGGTTATGACAGCCAGTTCTACAAAAATGCCAGCTTAATCTCAGCAGTAGGAAGTAAATCAAATGTTAGGAGTCACAAGGGTCAAAAAGAGAATAAAAGAGATAATATTGCCATTTCATCATATAAATCCATGGTTTGTTCATATCTTTAAAATTGTACAAAATTCTGTTGGTCCCACAGAAAAATATTATTGCAAAAGTAGAAAAGACTTACCAAAGGGCAACAAGGATGATCAAAGTTGTGAGTGGACTTAGGTATAAGAAAAGATCAGGTAAACTAAAACTCTTCAATCTAGAAGAGAGTTGGCTGACACAGGACACAACAAAGAAGAATACAATCATGTGTCATGAAAAGGAAGAATAGGAACTGATGAGGCCAATGTAAGACTTAAATGGTAGGAAGTTAACAGATGGCAGGTGAAAAAAATAAAAGGAAGGGTCCTTCAACTAACGGGTGATGGATCTACACTCTACCAGTGGATCTTTTGGATGTCAAAGGTGTATTTGCTTTCAAGAGGAGATGAGGTAAGGTTGTGGAAGAGAAATCCACCGAGTGTTACTATATGCTCAGGAGCCACATAAAACTCAAAAAGGTTTTGGTTGGAGGGTAGAAGTGTGGGAAAGCAACAGATATGCTACCCTGACTTTATATTTTCCCCTAGGCAGCTGCTTTATTCTACTGCTGGAGACAAAATACATGGACCACAGCTCTGACCCTATATGGCCACTGCATGTTGTAAACTAGTTATATTAAATATGTTTCCGTACTAGAAAGCAATTACATTTTTTGATAGCTGTTGTTCTGGATATGATAAAATAGCATCTTACCCCTTCTTTTCGTTCATGTAGGTTTAAATATTTCAAATTGTCCTCTGCTACTTCCTCTACAGTCTGGGGCCTAATCACTAACGCGTCCATGGCATCAGTGAGAAATGAAGAAACATCACATAGGTGAGCTATATAAAGGTGGAAAACAAAGTTATCACAAAGCAAATATTTGTAGTAATAAATATCTAAGTCAGATAAATGTACTGTGATACAACATTGTCATAAGATACAATAATGCATGCAAAGTATTTGCTTAAAAAATTGCAGACCCCAACCTTACATGCTGCTTCAACAAAAATTGCAAATTTGTGTTTACACATAGCTTTTTAAATGTAATCCACTGCATTCAGTGTATGATTTAGACCGTAAGTATCAAAGTCCCTTCTGAGAATTAAACATAAATATGTAAGGCATTTTTTTTATACACTTTCAAAATCTCTATAGGTCTTTTTTGGGAAAATGGAGAAAAATAAATGTTAAAATTGCTTTTGGGGGTTGGGGGATTGTTTTGTTTTGTTTTGTTTTTTGAAGAAACTAACTGAAGCCACCCTGCTTTAAACATTGAAAAGATTCACAAACAAAAGCCTGATTAAGCTATAATGTTGTATTTTCCTACCAAGGTACATGGTTTTGGTACTGAGAAAGGAGCTGTACAATTCCAGGGAGTAACACATCTTCCAGGAAACAATTCATCTTTCAGGCTCTGGAGAAAATTCACTTTCTGCACAACCCCTGTTCTGTGTTTCCTGTGCTGATTGTTACATTTAAAGCACAAAGTACTGGTACTTCTCATCATATACACCTTATCCTATTTTGTCTAGCTGTTCCAGATATAGACAGACCACCCAAAACCAGGGAAATATTTTGCACTCTTTAACACTCTGCATTTTGACAATCTAAGTGACAAGTAACTCTAAGGAATAAGCCTAGATTATTTAAGACTCTTCATGAAGTACTTCAATTTGTGAAAGAAAAATCTAACAATATTTTTTAATTACAACGCTTCATGATGCCTCCTTCAATTACCCTCAAGCGCCTAAGAAATTTTTCTCCCTCAAACATCAAATAAATTTTCCTCCCTGAAACAACAAAGAAATTTTCCTTCAGAAAAAAGAAACAAGCAAAACAACATTCATATGCATTCTTTTACAACCGGAACAGATGTGGCCAAAACAAGTGAATGGGAAAGATGCACAGGGACATCAAGGAGTCTTAGGTTAGGCCTGTAGTGAAAAATTAGTGACATTACTTTCTCTGCACTGTGATTTCTGCAGTTCACTGTGCCCAACAGTAAAATATTTCTTAAAAAGTGTATTTACATTAACACAAACGTCCACAAGTACAACAGAAACAAAAAAGTACTATTCATTAAAGTTATTTACCTTGAATAGATTTTCTCAAAGAAATGACAAGAACATCATACAACTTCTGGATGAAATCATCAATTACAGTTTTCACAGGGTTGCAGTTAACAGTTAAACAATCTATTCTGATGGTGCTTCAAGACAAAAGATTAAAAAATAGCAAATATTCAGTAGTATACTTACATGTCAATATCCCTAACATCTATGCATGTCTATAGTTTACCATGATTTTGTAGCCTAATAAGAAAAATTTTCCCTCATAATTCTACAAATAAATGTCATAGCTTAATGGGAAAATCACTCATAGTATTGAAATATTTATAACCATTATGCATATATATGCAGTTTTATGGGGACTAACGTCTAATGCTCTGCTCCTCCAAATAGTTAGAAAATTGCTTGATTTTATGTAACCAATGTCACTAAATTCAAAAGGACTACTCCTATACTCAAAAAGAAAATTTTTTAAATTATTTGTACAGTCATGTCTTTAAATCTCTAATTTCCATGAGAACTTACTAACCAAGGCTTCAATAGTCCTAAGAACATAAGAACAGCCATAGTGAGTCTTTTCAAGGCCCCATATCTAATATCTCACAGTGACCATAAGTAGATGTCTAAAGAACACTAAGAAAAAGGGCTACCTTATTTGATACTTTCCTGAGTATCCTCCCTCAACACCAATTACTTTCAACTCATAGCATTTCATAGCCACATGTGGTTTCTGGCTATAAGACATGTCAGCCAATTTCTCTTCTATTCATTCCAGTCTGTCCTTGAACTCATGAAAATCTTTACTACTCACAGTATCACTTAGCCAACAAGTTCTACCAGTCCATTCTCCTGCATGAAACGTCATCTCTTCTTCCTTGTTCTGGACATGATTCCCACCAGTTTCATTTGAGAACTCTAACCATGCAATACACTGAATTCCATGTGAATATATGTGAGAATAAAACCCTACACTACCATATCTTAAAATGTAAGTTATAAGAGATAATCAAGTGTTTCAATACAGGAATTATTGCATGTATAAACATTTACGAAGTCTGTTCCTTACTGCCACATATACTCCACGTGCACAGGACTTAGCTAAAAGAATTGTTAAAACATCACCGTGTTTTGCAGTATTTCAGAATGAGCCCTGAATTTTGAGGGGGTTTCCCATCATATCAAAGGAAGACATTAGAAGTTTTCAGAGAAGGCTGCGCAGATAAAAGGGAATAAGTGTCTAAAAATAACTGAAAAACAAGAATCTAAACATTTTAAAAGTACATCAGTATTTTAAAAACACTTGAAATTCTATCCATACCTCCGTGTAAGAGAGTATTTGTATTTTACTATTACCTTTAAAGTATCTGATAGAATTCATTATTCAAACAAAAGAACAGTTACACCATACCTTGGAAGACGTTCTGCTTCTTTCCCTTTCACTTTTAATGCTTTGAAGTTTTTTTCCCAGTCTTGTTTGCTATAAAGATGTGTCTTCACCAGAGTTTCCATATCTACTTGGCCAATTATGATCCATTCCTTTTCAACATTATTTTTTATTTCATGGAAAAGAAATATTTTCCAGACTAAAAACTCTGTTTCTCAATAATATTGAAATATGTTAATACTGTTTTCAAGCTACATTCTCTTTAACCTTTGTGTTTCTTCAATTACTTACAGATTCTCTTAGTGCAAAAATCAGGAGGTACAAAATGTTTGACATATTCACACATTTAAGGATAATCAAAACAGATTTTGAACAAGAGTAAAAAGACAGCTATAATACTGAGGTTTCGATGGGAACTGTACATATGCTTCAAGTTAGCTATGCGCTTAAATGGTTGGCTTAACATGGATGGACTTACTAAGCTTTTTCTTAATATGCCTTGCAGAAAAGGACAATAATGCACAAATGTCATTGCTCAGTTACTTCTGGAATGTTCAAGGACGGTAATGCACAATGTCATTGCTCAGTTACTTCTAGAATGTCTGAAGCCTAAAATGATACAAATCTAAAAAAAAAAACATGAGTCAGTCAAATATTGAAAATACCTTGAATTGATTAGAAACATCTGTCAGCCTTCTGAACAAATCCTCTGCTTTACTGAAAGCAGTCAGAAACCCATCTGCATTTCTTTCGGTCATAACAGTGAATATAGAATCTTCTTCTGCTTCACTTACTCCCCTAAACTGATTTGGAATGGAGATGAATCTCTTCATTTCTCTATAATATCTAGCTCGTACTTCTTCAAAAGGAGGTCTGAATTGCAACCGGCCTTGCCTAAAAAGTGAAACAAATCATACAAAACCTAATATTTGAATGTAATCTGAGCTAGAATACTTTCTTAGTAGGAAAAAAATAATATATCTTACTTGAATGTTAGATCAATATTTATTTCTGGTAAATTCTCATTGAGTGCTTCCAAGCCCATTTGATACTGATGCTCCAGAGCTTTGTAAAGTTGATGATTCCAGTGCTGTCTCCAAGCTTTCATATCACATGATCTGAAACCCTAAAATTTAACAATGTTTATTTTTATTTTATTTCTCAAACCATAATGATAAGCTGAAACTGAGCACAGTACAATGCCTGAAGACCAGGATCTTAGTAAAATTCAAAGAAGTATCACACCACTGGAACAGGCTCCCCAGGGAAGTGGTCACGGCACTAAGCCTGTCAAGGGTTCAAGGAGCATCTGGACAATGCTCTTATGTCATCTTGTTTACTTTTAGGTAGCCCTGCGAGGAGCAGGGAGTTGGACTCAATAATCCTTGTGGGTCCCTTCCAACTTAAGATACTCTATGATTCTATGATTCTATGACCAGTTTGAATATTAAGAAGATCTAGAACTACTACATTTATTTCAAATGAATATAGGAATAAAAAAAAATCCAAATCAAATGAGTCTTTATGGCAGTTCAGCATAACAACTTCACTGAGGTTCATTACCTATTGGTTTAGTATGAGATTCTTCAAGGTTACTCTAAAATGCATGGGACTCTGCTAGAAATAAGATACAGAGCTAGCTGAATGAGACATCTAAACCTGTATCACACCTTTTATTTTCTTATGATATGTAAGCTATCTTTTAAACAGTATTTCAGAAAATTCTTGTGTGTTTCCACAGATCAATGTTAACTAATAAGTAGTTGTAAGGTTTTATCTTAAAGAATTCAGATTTTCATTGGAATCTGCTACACTGCACTGTAAGAATGTGTAAAGCCGTATCGTACACTCAAGTCTGTAAATGGTCACTTGTAAGCCATCCAGGGATTTTCAAAAGGGCAAGACAAATTAAAAAAGAAATTAGAAACTTCTTCCAGCTTAACAGGTTCTCTTCTTATTTAATTGGATAGAGATTTTCAGCCAGGGCTTTGGAGGCAGTCCAAGGCTGCTGCAGGAAGCTACGCAGTTAAGGTCTGCCCTACAATTCAAGGCTGCCCAGAGGAACTCTTCCAACAGAAAGATTCCAGAGATTAAGAAAACCTGAAATTGTCTCAATTAAGCCTTAAGACAATTACAAATAGGGTTTTTAAAGAAATATGTAAAATCTTGATGACAACAGCAGTAAGACTATACCATCTTGTAATTTTGGATGGTGAAAACAGGATACACTTGGTTAACTTTTATCACTTCTAGTCAAGGATAAAAAAAAAAAAAGTGACTGAATACAGTTTAGTTAATTTTTCATATAAAATAATCTGTAATATCAAAACAATTTTCCAACAGATCTTAAACCAAATATAGACTATTAATTTTCACACATATACTGACTTCAAGATAAAAATTTGCAAACTAAATTTCAAAAGAAATTACAAACCAAAAGCTGAATCAACATACTTATTTATTATTCATATTATCTTGAGAAGATGGAAAAAATTATATGAAAAATACAGTAAAAATACTGCATTTATTTGACTGGCAAATACCAACTAAAATAATCTGGTTTTGCATTAGAAAGGCTAAGAACACCACATCCATCTAAGAATACAGCCCTGTTATTGCTAAAAGCTATAGGAAAAATTAAGCTGACTTGAATGATACCTCAAAATAGCTTAGGTGATAGCAATATCATCTAGTTACTCTGATAAGATGATATTCTTAATCATCTTAACTCGATGATCTTAAGGGCCTTTTCCAACCTAAATGATTCTATTCTAAAAGTTGACAGTTGATAAGTGAACAAATACAAATTTGGCTTTTTCATTATTTCCGGCAGAAATGCATTTTAATTCTAAATTTTATACATTTGTTCTATTCTGCCTGGGGATTACTCACTTCTGTACCAATGTCTTTATTTTACCTTATGTTAATGGCTCAGACACAACTGATCTACATGACCTAAAGTTTTCCCGTTTCTTTATCTAACCCCTGTCATCTGACCAAGCGTTGTTGCTCTCCCATTACTAGCATGACATAAAAAGATTATCCTCATCCTCATTTTACCTCACATCTGGCATCAACTAGTACACAGTCATTTTTCCTGAGCTAGCTAGTAAATCCTTAATCAAAATTAATTCAATCATGCTATGTTTTGAGTCTTAAATCTTGATTACTGTTGGAAAGTCAAATGTTCATAGTTTGCAATATAATGAAACCCTGCCTGTGACTCAAGGCTGGCAAAACCAGTTCTGAGCTCCTGAAGTCCATCTTTCCAACGCTGCTGCTGACGAAGTAGATCAATATTCATGAGCGATATAACCTGTTAAAAGAATTTTAAAGGATAAAAAACATATTCATTACCACGTAAATGAAAGAAAGAGTGAAGTAAGCTGTAAGAGACATGATTTCAATTTCACCTGGAAAATATACCTTTTCAATGAATTTTGTGTGCCACTTTCTTAGTTTTCTGTTTTCAGTGGAAAGCCGTTCAGCAGCAGCTTGGAGTTTTTGGATATAAGCTTCCAATTCTCTAGGACTATCCCATGTTATTTGAGTTTTTCCTCCAGGACCAGATTTTGAATGCTTGAAAAATATACAAACTTTGTAAGATTTAATGACAACTATAGTCTACCAGCTAGCATACAGGAAGTGATAATATGAGAAAGATGGTTTTACTCCTAGTAAAAAATGGAGGACCCTCCTCTCACTACTGCACTAGAGACATAATAATCTAGCAAATCACAGACATGTGGGCATATCATTATACCTACACCAATGCACTGGGGAAGGATTAATGCCAGACTTTTACAGAGCTTGAAATAAATTCACTGATGTTGAGACTCCTGCCCCACACTCGTAAGCAGACATCTTAAGCTGAGAGGACACCTTGAACTCCTCCCTTCTTTGTTCTGAACAGACCAAAAACCAAAATGTGACACTAACAATTGCTATCCAATTTCATCTGTTTATAATGAAATAAATTTTTTAAATTACACTGTAAAATTCCACTGACTCATAAGCAGCTTTAGGGAGTTCCATTTCTCTGGGCTTTTTATCCAGATATTGGGGGATTTATGTTTTTTGCTAAGTTTACAGTAGAAAAATCAGAAGACAAAAGCATCTGAAGTTCCACAGCTGGACCTATTCCTAGAAGTAGGGCAGAAATCACATGAAATAGGAGAATATGTTGTGGCTTTGAACACCTCTGCACCATCACTGTCTTAGGGTCTGCACACTAACGGATTCTGTGGCATAATCTGCAGGCAGCCCAAGGAAAATTTAAGAGACAGTTTGGGAACTTTTTCCAGGACACATTTGAACCTACAGTTTGGTCCGGACTGTCCACCATTTTGCGTGAACTAATCCCAACCAAAACATCCCTTCTACTTTGAGTCCCACTCTTATACTCTGTCTTGCAAAATGGTTCTCAGGAGCAAGTTTCCAATCTTTTCTGTAATACTTGCTCTGGAAGCGTTATTCTCTCGCCCAATACAGAGATTATGGGCATGTTATAATTCTCCAGCCATTCTCACATTGTAAGAGTGTTGGAAGAGGGTGGAGTGTTTCAAACAGATCAAAACCAGTAAACTGAAATTCATGATATACATGTTTCTCCAGACATAAAATAGATATGGTGTTAAAAACATGTAGATTTTAGTGTAACTTTTAAGTTCATATTGTCCCTTCAAAGCAGAAAAATGAAAATAAATAAATAAATTCCTCCAAATTGCCCCAAATTCCTTAAAAGAATCTAAAACTTCTTTAAGTATAGTGAACTTCCTACCAATTACAAAAAAAAAAATCTCTTCTCAGAGCAACTATATTATGTCTGAACACCAACCCACTGTAACAAACTGCATACATAAGTCAATAATCAGGTAAATCCACAGATTCTTTGTTCTTAATCTAAAACAGAAACTATCCAATTTCAACCTGCCCAAAAACATTCAAGAGAATTACAAAATCCACAGAGATTTAATAAAAGTCAAAACAGTGAAACCATTCCTTAATACAAATTTAACTTCAGAATAAAGTATATGCCATTTTTACTAAAATAGACCAAAATAATATTATTTAGAACTGTTAAAACAGGAGTTGCACTACCAACTATTAAGGAATTGACCACATTGTGGTTCATGTGTAAATTCAAACACTAAAAATAATTCCTGAGAGAGCATGTTACACTAATATCCAAAGTAAAAAGGAGTAAGCAATTGTTTAAATGATAATATTAAAAAAACCAAAGGCCCACTGATTTAAAAAAATGCTAATTAAACAGATGGTGTTGCTTGTATGGGAAGGCTACAGTTAAAAAGTCCAGCAATAAACACAGAAAAAGCAGTACAGAATATGCACAGACACCACTGAAATTAAAAATGCAAAGAGAGGGGAATTCTTTCACCTTAATTATCTGTTCAAATGCTAGAGCAGATTGTAACATCATTGGCTTCTGACTTGCAATCATTTGTTGATCAATAGAATTATAAAAATGCGCCACCTGTAAAAATAGAGAGATTAAATTTACAAGAGCAGATTAAAATACTTATATGCCAATAAGTGTAATGCAGGATATTTCTGAAAGTATTGCCCAATCAATACCATCAAGATATGAGTATTAACTATACTAGGAAAATGTTTACAAAAATAAAACACATATGCAATGCTAATGTGATCCTATCTTCGTCTAGTGATGCATTCTACTAGCAAAAAAGACTGCTACTTACACGTCTGAGGCGATTATACTTCACCTGAAGTGAAATAAGTTCAGTCTCTGATTTATTATAAGTGGAACAGTTCTACTACTTCATGCAAATGTAGGCATCTAGTGCCGTTTCAGAGGCCTTCAAGTATCCATGACATCTGCCACGATATGACACAAGACCTAAAAAACATCTATTTACTTCCAGATTGGCAGCTGGAGTAAGAGGGATATCTTACAACTCGGTTTACCCTACAACTTGGCCACACATAGACATCTAGTGCCTTTTGAGATGACTAAGGTTTCCACTTGGGCACCTGTCAATGATCCAGATGCATGGGTCTCTTGTAGGTCTTGTGTCATCTCTGCCTTAGCTCTGCAGATATCTCAGATGCCAATGATACCTCATGTGAAACTGAATTGAGCCTGTGTATCTACATAAGAATTTTTACCAATATATACATATTTATTCTTGCATCTTACAGTAACAGAAGAAAATCTGACATGGTCTTTCAACTGAAATATAAGCCCAATAAAAACTTATGTAGCATTGAGTCCAATCAAAAAATAACCCCCCCCCAAAAACAAGCACACATTCCATTAAAATACTTCTTAATATCTTTTCAGTGGAAAACTAGCAATAGTGAGGACAAGCTGGTCCATTTTATGACATTTTCCTTCAGTTATAATAATCAGAAACCAAGACTAAAACCAGGAGATCAATGAATTACTTGTCTTATTTTTGTATATACATACAGTAAATTCACATGGCTTTAATACTATAATTCATTTGGTTCCAAAAGAAGACACATTCCGAAATTCTAAAGCAGTTCTTTATTTTTGTTTTCTTTTAAGGACTTAGCTAATTTGTTCAAGAAACAAGTCACTTTCACACAGACAAACACAGCAAAAAGCTTAACCACACAGTCAGAAAAGATAATAGTCTAGAAAAGTTCTACTACTAAAGCTGGGAAGTCAGAACAGGAAGTTATTATGGCATTTAATCTTATACCTGTTTAAGGATGACCGCCTGCTTACAGAACTTTTGTGCAGTGTTTGCAGCATTCTGTATTTTAGCTGGTATAGCAAAACCAAGTGCTGACAGCTGACGTACTTCTCTTAGGAGGGTCACCAAACGATCTGAATAAAGTATGTTTAATGTTCCAAAAACGTGATCCAACTCCATTACTGGACTATTAGCTTGGATGCTAAACCAAAATCAAATTAAACATATTATTGAATATAATTTGATATTGATCCTTTCTTAGGTGCATTTTATAATAATATAATAAACAATTCTAAAAAGCTTGATGTCATTCTATTACGTTTTTCTATGTTTATTAACATTTTAATTTACTCAGAAATTATTCCAGTAACCTTTCTCTTAATTCAAAGCCACTGAAGCCAAGAAGAAATGAACAATGCCTATTGGTTTTGCTCGCAAAGTTTTTCTGGCTTGTTACAATAGTTAACATGTAACTCACAGCCAGACAGTATTTCTCAAATACACTGGATTCATCATACTCTCTCAAGCAGGCACTTTACAGGCCCCAGCCTTCAGCACTGCAAAGGGGAAGAAATTCTCAGTGGGAATCAATCCAAGAACCAGGACTTGGATCAGTGGAACTTTTTGGTATACACAATCAAATGCTAATAAGAACATCAGCCTATCTTTAGATTTTACTCCAATTTTTTTTTTCTACTGTAGTAATGCTTCTACCACCATCCTTCTAGGCTTCTTTCATAAAAACTTCAGCTTTACTCATTTTTTCACTTTTTTTCTCATCTTCTTCTAGTTCCCATATCCATTGTATTCCTCTTTGCAGTGAGCTACCCCTTTTCTTTTCCTTTTAATTAATCTCTTCACATATTTTAAAATCTCACAATAACAAAATCTTATGGTACTAATAAATTAGATGGCTATTATATATTGGAGTGCTGAATCTGCTTATTTGTTATATTTGAGTGTTCTTCATAAAATAAAAGTTTACACGTAAGTATCGAGTCCTGTATCCTCTGAAACTGTAGAAAAACTTTTTCAAAGAAAGTTTGCAACACTCAGACATGCAGACAGAAGCCATCTGGCCAATCAATTAAAAAAACAATGTTAAAATATATTTTAGTATCCCATAAAGTAATTTCATTATTTTCAGGAACACAATTCATGAGGTTTAAATTTATTTTCTTACCCTTCTTTCAACTGCTCTGTTTAGACTGCAGAATTTCTTGTTAACAGCCATACTCTAATCTCATCTGGTTTCTAGATATTATCACTATATGGATTACAATGGATAACAAGTAGTAACAATAAGCAAAACAAACATGTCTTTCATTCCAAGTGTTAATAGAAACTGCAAGATTAATTATTAACACTATCCTGTATACTTCACCTTACCAACCAAGCCTGGCAGGATGATGAAATGATAATAAACTCTTCCATTTTGTTTCTCCATTCATTCTCAATTCTGTAAAAATTTTTATTTCCTTCATCAAGTTCTATTGAATTACACCACACTACAGATTTCAACATAAACATTAGTTAAACAAGAATGTACTTACCAAAGTCCTAACTTAGGATTTGATAATTCTGACTGGATATTCCTAGACCAATCATCAAATTGTTCTTGTTCATATACTTTTAACTGTTCCAGAAAAGAATCTGCACTTCGATGAAAAGTTTGAAATCCAGGTAAGTCAGACAGAAGAGCTTCTGCCAGCTTGGTAGCATCATCCACCTTAAACACAACCACAAAGAAAAGCAGCTTAACCTCCCAGTATTCAATCAGAAAAATCACCACAATAAAAAACAGTATTACAAAACATCCAAGTGGGATTCAAAAACAGATTAGAAAAAAAAATGTGAATCCTGAATTGTGTCCCAGGTGTTCAAATTCCCATTACAGTAAATTGGTTCTGAATAAGTTGTCCACCACAGGTGTCTACCACTATTAAGACACCCCAGAGTATCCCACCTGGTCTTTAGTTAATTCTCCATAAAGGTACAGATTTCCCATGCATCCTTTGGTCTATCTATAAGGTCCATGCCAATACTCAAAAGGTATTTCAAATGAGATTATACATCTACATGTCAACAAATTAATCAAAACCCTAGTCAATACAATCAGTGAAGATTTGAGAGCAATTAAAAAATTTAGCACAGCCTAAAGTAGACACACAACTGACATCAGCTGAACTGCTCTCTAGGTCTTTAGCAGACCAAGCAGAAGAAACAACTGTGAAACTTGAGCTGCTGCTGTTCTCCCTGTAAGACACAGAACAAAGTAACACCTTTAAGACCTCTACCCTTTGTCACATTCAGATGAAATGGGCCCTTGAAATTTCTGCAAATCACAGGTGAATGCCAAAATAATGGGCTAAAAGTTATTCTGGGATAAGTAATTTCTATTCTCATTCAAATCTATAGTTATTGTAAATGGCACTTTTGTTTACAGAGAAAACATTTTGCTTTCAACTAGTCAATACTTTCCAAAAAAAGTTCCAGAGTTTCCAACTAAAGTGTAAATACAAACTAACAGAAATAACGTAAGTTAAAATAGAGTCAAATATGTTTTAAACTCATTCTGTTGTAAGAGAACACTGAATCGTTTGACATTCACTTTTACTACAGTCTCTGCAGTAAATTCCCTGGCAAGCATTGACTCAAAAAAGTACTACCAAGAAATCCCTTTGATTTCAAGGTTAGTAATAACAAGTGATAATCAGGATGTCAGAATCTGGCTATCTGTAAATCTTAAATACAATTTTAAAATGCAAACTGGAGGATAAAATTTAACAAAAACGCTTCCTCTCAGAATTTTGGTCTTTTTTTTTGTCAAACAGTTAAGTTATAAAAGCAGGCAGTTCAGCGTATTATGAAGACTGTCTTCTGGGTCAGTTAATAAAATTCAACTTAGCAAGCAGCACCACTGATAAGGAATCTTGATTATGTAACTCTTGGGAAGTCCACAATTTTTCTGTGGGGAATTCCCCACAGAAATCTCAAACACCGTGTTTTATGTTCTATGATAATATTGTGCCTAAACAGTAATGAAATCTGTTACCTTCAGCTCTAGCTGCCGTACCCATACAATATTATTCACAACTTCAGAAAGGTTTTTGCCAGACAGTGGTCCAGAAACATCACCAGGAACACCATGGCATCGAGTTTCAAAGTCTGTCTGATACTCTAACCCAAGCAAAAGATTCATGTTAGACCAGAAACCTAACAAGAACAAGCTTAAAATTATTATTGTAGTTATACTAGGGATACTGACATAATTCTAAAAGTAAATAAAGAATTCTAGTATTTGCAAAAGAACTAATGCAATTAAATACTTTTAAATACATTTTTACCTTTGACATAATCTTGAAGTCTTGCTAGCAATGTTTCCCTTTCAAAAAGCAAGTCTTTGCTTATATTCGGATGCTTTATCAGTTCCTTATATTTCTGGAAGGTTTGAAGAAGCTGGAATATGAAGTTTAAAAAAATTATCTCTTTCTCCTGAAAAAAAATTAAACATATTCTGACAGTAGTCATTAGTGCTGTTCATAAGCACTGCCTTTGGCTCTAAGTACTTATTCCTGTGCTCTAAACTGACTACTTAAGAATTCAGTAACTTTATCTTTAGTAAAATTTTCAGACTACAAAAATACCCATACCTGCTGAGGACTGTCCCGAATTTCTGAAATAAATTTCTTCAATTTGCTTGCTATTTTTTGCTCCGCTGGTGCAATAATTCTTTCATACTGAGAGACTGCTGCTTTCCATAATGGCTAGAAATAATGAGTTCATATGTTAGTTTAGGACTATCCATATACACCATAAAAAGTCACAGAAAGAATGTGAAGAAATTAAAAATAAGCATTATACCTCTGTGTAAGGATTATAGTGTATAGGATTTAGGCCAGCAAAGGGTTCAAACACTTGGGTAAGATATAAAGCATTTTGTTCTCCAGCTGGCAAAAAGAATGTAAGTTTTTCATGCAGTGTTCTAACAGTTAGCACCTATAAGGGAAAAAAAAATATTTAACATATCCAACATATTTTTAGATAAAACTTAGATTTAGAAGCAAAAAGCACAAGCAGCACATTCCATCCCTCTCCTTTTTACAAGAAACTTTTGAAAGGCTCAGGCAAACATGGATTATGAAATGCTGTCTGACTCTGAAAAGGCTATAGAAGTGTTTAATTCCCTTTTTTAACTTAAAACAATGTTGTTTAATTCCGTGTCAAATAAAATAAATGTGTATAATTCAAATCTCTACCTCATCAAGACGTTTGCCAAGTTTGGCTAATGATTCAGGGAAATATTTCTCATTTTTCCATGGATGTAGAGTATAACGTTGCCACAGTTGTCCAGTTAGGTACTCACAAGCTGACACCCACTGCTCGCAAATCAAGATACCAGCCTTTAGATTTTCTTTAACATTGTGAAAAGCATCCTCCCACAAATTCAAAGCTGCCAATTTTCTCTGAACATATCTACCTAGTGAGCCACCTAGAACACAAAAAAAGTATACAAAAGCAATGTTATGTTTGTTTAAAATAATTCCTTTAAATGCTACACCACGTTCCAATTGTTCCAATTACATTTTTTAAAAAACTATTGCAATGTCTTGATTTCAAACCACACAAACTTATCAATAACTGATTATTTTCTTTCAGATTCAATAAATCTCTTAAATGTCTCCAAGTTAAACAGATGTTGGTCCAACATCAGAAGCTGATGGATTTGGATTCTGGAACCCACACACAAGCATGTGTCTTTATCAGCAGTAATGGCAGCAGCTGGCTACCCCCAGCAATCCTTCCCCTCATGCACACACACATCTGGCAGCAGCAGACAAACTCCCTGTCTTACGCCTGTCCCAGAATGTGGGACTGCTGTCGAGAGAATGAGAGAAGCAACCTCTCTGCACATCTTGCTCTCACCTCCACCCAGGCTGAATCAAGCCTCAAATGGGGGTTTCTGTAAACAAACTTACTCCTCTGAGAGAAAGACAAGGAGTCGAACAGAAGCAAGACATATCCAGTCCACAGGCTGAAAGGTATCCAACTCCATCTTGTTATTACCTATTATCTTCCCAAACGTGTGAAGGCATCTACCAGAACTGGCTGAATTATTGGATACTATAAGGCAAATAATATTCATGGATCATAATTACAAGAAAGCACCTTAATGCTGTAGGCTATCACTGGTGCCTTTAGGAGGAAGAAGGTCTCTGCTCAAAGAGTAAAATGAATCCTTCTCAACTGTTCATTTAATAAAGACTGCATAAAGGTTTACCTATTACATCCAGGAGATTATGCATGCGTGGCTGTGGATAAGGATCATGTTCTGTTTGTCTCCACACACCATCCACAGTATCCTTGGTAGTCTCCACCAAATCCACAACTTCAAATAGTGAGAGACTATCCAAGTTGTAATAATCCTAGAAAAAAATATCCTCGATACAATTACCTTGCAACTAGTATTGTAGCAACATTATACTTTCTGAAGCTGGCAATTGCTATAGTTTCCTGGGGTTTACTGCTTAACAAAATATGGCATAATCCTCTCAAAAAAACAAGCATTTGTGTAAGTTTATTCATGTGATGAATGCATTGATATCTGAAGCGCTATACAAGCAAGCACTTTACAGGTGCCTAAAGTTTTGCACGATAGCATTCATTATTATCATCTGCATTTTCAGTTTTCCTTTTTTATAATTTCATGAATCAATTTCTAGTTCACAAACTGCAGTGTACTGTTATATTTCTACAGCAGCTTCTAGTATTCAATGGTCAAATCTGCTCCCAATCAAATGCTGGCATTCCCATTGTCACTAGAAACTACACCAATGGCAGTCATTTAAAGTAAAATTTTGCCTAAGAAAAAAATAACTAAATAGTTACATATTCATATACTTGAAAACATTGTACATATACTGACATATTTCATAAGAGCATTTTTTACTAAGCCTACAAATATATCACTGATCATACAAAAGAAAACATACTTTTGCAATGTCCTCAAACAGGTCTTTAAAATGAGAAGCTCTCTCTTTACTACACCATTTACTTCCATGATGAGCACATTCTATCCAGAACTGAAATTCATCTGTTGGTGTAAGTATAGCTGCAAATAATAATGGAAAATGTTTAAATATGAAGAACATGAATGGTCACAAAATATTTTCAGTCAGAGCATACTTTCTAAAGCAAATTTTTACTGTATGGTTTTGTAATTATCCTTCAACTTCAGACTCTGACTAGATGTAGTACCAAGTTCATACCAAGAGACCAGAGCTGATCATCACTAATTCCAATCTACTCACCACAACCTGTTATATTTCACACTCTGCAGTCACTGGGATAAAGGAAGACTGAAAACTCAACCGGTAAATAAACTATTTACTCCTAATTTAAAATTAACTATAAAAGACATAACTGCAAAACAAACCTTGCACATCATCTTCACTGAATTTTGTTCCTGTGTAATTAGGATCTGATCTTCTGAGAACAGTACTCAAGCCAGCTTCAAGCTCACTTAAAAGTTTCTGGAGTTTGGGTTCAAATGTTTTACTCCATCTCTCATCCTGCAATGAAAATTTCAAAAATTGTGACTCACGTGATAGAACAATTACTATTTTCCTCCCATTAATCTTAAAAAAATAATAATTATTCAGATTAATAGCAGTAACCAACCACATGGTGGGACAATGTAATAATTTCTTTTTCTTAAAGTCAAGGAAAAGCACCTCATTCTTTTCACTTAACAATTCAGAATAATACTGTAAAAAAAATTTTTATCACAAAATCAAAAGTCAGTTGTTGGATTTATAAAGGCACTCTGAAAATGTGTTCAAAATTCTTTGTTAATGAATTCTCTTAAGTTAAATAAGTTTGGAAACTACTTCTATAGTAGAATCTGGAAATTGCTAGAATCAAATATTAAAAGTTATTGTGTTTTTCTAACATTATTTTATTAATATTATGACATACAAGAAATTAAAAATATTTAAATGCTGAAACTCTGCTTGTTCAGCTTATGAAGTACAGCCATGGTCATCGTTTTTGACAAAAAAAACCACAAAGTAAATATAATCTTTAATGTAACAGAAGGAAAAGCCTCAGAACATTTTAAAAAAAGCAAAACTATGAAAAATGCAGCTGTACAAATTAATCTAGAGTCTAGCACACCTCTCTGCCACATATTAAAGAATCATAGTTTGCATGATACAGACCTATGCATTTCATATAAAATACAAGAATATCTAAAACCAGAAAAGGACACAAGACTCGAATTACTTGTGGAAAGGAGGTAAGGAGCTGTTGTCTCCATTAACCACCACTGCTTAGTGTATTCCATATTTCTATAGAGTCAGGCATATGCATGACCAGAATCCTCCTCTCATCCTTACCAATAGGAAGTACTTTCTGTAACTTAGAAATTAGAACTATCATCCATTATTTAAGCTCTTAAAATATTTTATTTTTAAAACACAAAGTATTTATCTCAGAATAATTAACAACCTATGAAATTTCAATGTTTCAGTATAAATCTACAGAACATTTAAATTGGTATATTGCTCACCTTTAGTAATACTGGTGCAAAAACTTGCCGTACAGCTTGATAAAGGGTGTTAATTGGTGAATCTAGCATAGATGACACAAGAATATTACTATGAAGATTATCTTCAGTAATTACATCAGGTCGCAGCTTAAAGAACACCAACACATTATTCTTTGAATCAGTATCTTCAATCTGTAATAATCAAGAAGACAGGATTTGTTTAGCAAACTGTCATTGACTACATATTATAATAAATTACGTACACCATTACACAAATTACTTACATCAAGAAAAAATTGTAAAATACCATGTTACTCCCTATGGGCTCTGATAACATTCTGGTAGTATCCAATTTGCACAGAAAATGAAAACTTTTATTATACTCATTCCTGAGTTCGTGGGAACCTGAATACCAATATCAAATATGTAATGCCTTTTTCTTTATAAAATATCTGTAAATACCATAATTACTTACGCTATTTTGATTTTGAAAACTCAACTTACACTTTCTGGGGACAAACCAGAACCTCTATGTTGTGCCTAGAGAAAACTAAGCATCAAGTCTGTATTTTTTATTGCATTTTTACGCTACATACCTTCAGGAATATTTTTCTAAATATTCAGTATTGTTCTCCTGAGTCTGTAAATACATAACTCTATTGCAATTCATAGATTTCTCAAGGACAGAGAAAGGCATGCTCCTTCATCTGTAAAATCATAAGTTGTAACATGACTCTTGTTCCCTTCACAGTCCAACTTATGGGTAAACTTCCAAAAACTGCCATAAAATCAATTATTGAAGCTATCTGTGGCTGACGAGAATTCATAAAACAGGAGAACATTATTAAACATTTAATAACACAATAGCAAAATATACGCTAGCTGAAATCCCAAATTCTTTGCAATTGTAAACATCTGTGAACTTTTTTTCTGTTAAAAGAAACAGAGGGCTAGTAAGAACAGCTTTCAATTTTACTGGACAGTATCAGTTTTACTTTTTTACCAAGTCTTTAGCCCAACACCTAAAGACATTGTTTCACTGAGGCAACAGGTATATATTATAGTCCCGATATGCATCTGATTTTCCACAGCTGTTGAGAGTGGCTTTGTATATTAGACAGTGGCTCAGCAGCACAATCCAAGAAACGGTCACTGGTGTAACAGACACCACATCCCTGGTCTCACAGCAGAATGATGGGACACACATCAAGACCCACACTTTGCCTGTACACTCTGTGTGGCAGGCACCACACCATGTCCTGATTACATGGTAACATTCACTGCATATCACACCCAACGGTATCATTCAGATGAGTCACTCGCTGACACAAACACTCAAAGCAGGACATTTCACACAATGAACCTCAGATTTGCTCACAGCTGGACACATCAATCTGCAAAATGCATGATTTGGACAAACACCCACCTTGGGACTTGTCAAATACCATCAAACGTGCCACATATTGGGCCACATTTTCTGCATAGACATTGGCAACGCAAGCCTTCCAGTCACCTGCGTGCACCCTTGCCCAGGAACAACCCATACATCAGACTCCACCTGGCATTTGCAGCAAGGGAACATGCCATTCTCCAGGCTGCATTACGTTCAGGCAGCAACAATATACATACAGCACACTGAAACTACATATCAGCATGGGCACAATCCACTAAAAAATATATGACTGTCGTGGTTTAACCCCAGCCAGCAACTAAGCACCACGCAGCCGCTCACTCCCCCCCACCCAGTGGGATGGGGGAGAAAATCGGGAAAAGAAGTAAAACTCGTGGGTTGAGATAAGAAGGGTTTAATAGAACAGAAAAGAAAAAACTAATAATGATAACGATAACACTAATAAAATGACAACAGTAATAATAAAAGGATTGGAATGTACAAATGATGCGCAGTGCAATTGCTCACCACCTGCCGATCGACACCCAGCTAATCCCCGAGCGGCCATCCTCCGCCCCCACTCCCCCCAGTTTATACACATGATAAACGTGTATGATAGATGTGGCGTCACATGGTATGGAATACCCCATTGGCCAGTTTGGGTCAGGTGCCCTGGCTGTGTCCTGTGCCAACTTCTTGTGCCCCTCCAGCTTTCTCGCTGGCTGGGCTTGAAAAGCTGAAAAATCCTTGACTTTAGACTAAACATTACTTAGCAACAACTGAAAACATCAGTGTTATCAACGTTCTTCTCATACTGAACTCAAAACATAGCACTGCACCAGCTACTAGGAAGACAATCAATCAACTCTATCCCAGCTGAAACCAGGACAATGGCACAGCTGGCCATGTGGTCTTCACAGACTCCTGGGCCAGTAATTCATGCGGCAGACACTGAGACCCCCATAGATATTTGCAGTAGGAAGATGTCTCCCAAATCAGATACCAGCCTTTTACGACCACTAGACCTGGGCTGGACCCCAGGCTCTGCATCCCCACTCGCACACTGGGATGGGGTGGACACGCTGGATCCATAGGTGCGTGCACATGCTCGGCCTGACGCTGCCGTACCTTGTTGGATGCGGTGAGCTGGGTGCCCGAGCGCTGCACCACGAGGAGGAACTCATTGCCGTCGTCGAGGAAGTTGGTCAGCTCCGGGCGGGAATGGAGCCCCGCGGCCAGGGCAGCGGGACCCACAGCTGGATCCAGTCCGAAGTAGTTAGCAGCCGTGGCTGAAATAAACCGCTTCCTCTTGTCTCCCTCGCCGGCCATGCTGGCAGGACGCACCCCCGCCAGGCAGGATCAAGGCGGGGCTGGGTCCAGAACCTCGCGGGAGTACGTGGAGGGCTGACGGGAGAAGACCCAAAGGGCGGGCGGCGGGAAGGCCGGCGGCTCACGCCGGGGTACAGGGCGAGGCCCGAGGCCTACCGGCGTCCCCGCGTTGCCAAGCCCCGTCACTATGGTGACTGAAAATGGCGGCCCCGGCGCGCTCGCGAGCTTGGTCCGGGTGGCGACGGGCAAGCGCCGTGCCGCGCTGCTGCCGCCGGCGGGGAGAAAGGCAGCGGTCGACGCGCTCGGTAATCGCCAGGCACGCCAGCCTGCGGGAGGCGGGCGGGGCGATGCGACGCTCCGCCCCGCGGGGCGGTGCCGGGCGGTGCGCGCTCCCCGCAGGCCGCTGCGGAGCCGCTTGTGGTGAGGAGGGGGGCAGCCCCCGGCCGTCCCGACCTGCTGCACGGCTTTCCTCTGGGAGTCTTCGAGGCGTCTCTCCTGCCATCAGCCGCATGACGGTGTCACGGGCACCGGCGGTAGTGGCGGTGCGTCCCTCCCCGCCCCCCCCGCCCCGTTACCGCTAACGAACCCGCGGTCCCCGGGCTTGCGCTGCTTCGATACCACCACGCGGAGCCCGGTGCGGGCCCGGCCCCGGGAGGCGGTGGGCGAGCGCTCAGGGCTTCCGGACGCCGGCCAGCAGCAGCAGGCAGCCGCGGAGGAACGCCGTCCCGCCTCGGGGACACCCTCCCCGCAGCCCCCGGCCTCTGGAGCTGGACGGGGCTTCGGGGTCAGAGGCCGGCGGCGCGGGACAGCTGGCGGACGAGCCGCCGGCGTGCGGTAGCGGTACCGACAACGGACACCGCAGAATAAACGTGAATGGCGAGAAACCGCCACCCCGTTCGTGCTCGGCGCCGGGAGCCGGGCCGGCGGGTGCTGCTGCCTGCGGCAGGTCCGCCACCGGCAGCGCCTGCTTGTGGTTTCCAGCGGCTTCGCTAGTCAGCGCGGGTTTTGGTTATCCGCTCTTCCTTCGGTGCTTGCCAACGCTTCCAGCCGCTTCCTCAAGCCAAGAGGGTCTTCACGCCGAAAGCCCCCATCTCTTCTGCCCCCAGCAGCTGCTCCTCCACTCGGCTACCGACCCCTACCCGCGGCCGCTGGCCCAGCCTCACGGCAGCCTCCAGCGCTCCCGCCCGAGGGCCTGCCGGGCGGGCTGGCCTGCCGGCGTTCCGCGGGCTCCGGGAACGAAAGGTTCACGCCTCCCCGCTTTATTTTACGGTGAACGCGCGCTGTAACGGCCACACATCCCCTATTCTTCGTGCTCGCGTTGCCCCCACCACCGTTAGCCGCCCTTAGAGCCACCCCCCCGGCGGCGAGCTGTCCCGGCCCGGTGCAGCCGTGCCCGGCAACGCTGAGGGCGGCCGAGGGCGGGGCGGAGACTCACGGCGGGAAGGGCGCGCGCCTAGCTCCGCCCACTCGGAGGCGGGCCCCCGGCGGCGTACCCGCCCCGGCGGCGCTGTCACTTCCTGCTCAGCGGTGTCTGTGTCCGGGTCGCTCGCCGTTCCCTGAGCAGCCGCTACCCCCCGGTTCCCCGCTCCCGCCCCGGGTGCGATACCCGCTTCTGGGACCGGGGCGGCGGCGGGGCCTGCCTGCGCGGCGGGGCGGGGCGGGGGGGGAGGGGCGGGCAGGGCCCGGCGGGGGTGAGGAGGAGCAGGGCGGGACGAGGCTCCTCTCGTCTCCTCAGCGCCGGTCTCGGGAGGCGGCGGCTCGGGCGACGGTGAGCCCGGGGGGCGGGGGAGGGGCCTCGGCCGCGGGCCCCGGCAGCGGGGCGGCCCCCGCCCCGAGGCGGGACGATGCCGGTGAAGAAGAAGAGGAAGTCCTCGGGGTCGGCGGCTGCGGCGGCAGACGACACCGGCCTCAAAAAGTGTAAACTCGGCAGGTACCGTCTCGCGGCGGGGCGGGGCGGGCCCGCGGCGGCTGTTGCCGGCTGTCACGTCCCGGGCGAGCGGCCGCGGGGGTGGGCCGCTCCTCCGCCGCCGGGAGGGCGGGGGGGCCGGCGGCCCCGCTCCGCGCCGCACCGCTCCGCACCGCTCCGCACCGCGTGCCCCCGGGCTGCGGCATCCCTTTGTGCGGTGAGGCGGTGGCGGGGCCCGGCCGGCTCCGCGCAGCGCCTCGGTCGTGCCGGCGGGCCCGCGTTTGGCCGCCTGGCGCGGCGCCGGTGGGCACGTCCCGGTGGCGGGGTGTGCTGGTGCGGGGCCCTCGTCGTGCCGGTTGCAGCGGCTGCGTTTGGCTTGTTCGCGCTCAGGGGAGAAACGCTACGGAACCGCTCCCGTTCCCGGCCGGTTCTGCCTTTCGCTGTACCGGTAGGGCCAATTCCAGCAGCGGTCCCCGTATTCATTCTAACCTCTTGCCTGGGGTAGGCAGCTCTCTTCGATTTGAGGTTGCCGGTACTCAGGAGTGTCTACGTTAAATCGTCTCTTCTTTTTTTTGCAGTGAAATGGAGGGAGAGGTCAGCACACTCCAAAACAAAAGCAGGAAAGGTTTTTCTAGTAAATACAGGAGTCTGAAGCATGTTGTTCGTTAACTACCATAAAAAGACCGCTTATGCCGTGATACCTGAAAATTACCATTAGAATGATAAACCATTAGTATGGTGTAGCAGGAGCTTCCGGTGTGGCTTCCCGAAGAAGGCATGCAGTTACTTTCACCTATTGGAACTTGTTACATATGTCAGTAAACCAGTAGTACGACAAACGTCCTGAGGACATAAGAATACAAAGGACTTATGAAATCAATGCTATGGGAATGGCTGTTGCAAGAAACTGGCATATGGCCATTCTCATAGGTTGACCAAGCTTGAGCTTATAAGTACCTAGGCTTTTATTTTATGACTGTTCATTTTGGATAAGTGTTCCAGAGCTCACTTTCTGCGGTCATGAATGATCTTTTAGTTTCAGTCTCAATTTATTCATAGCCAGTTAATAACCATTCTTGTACCTGCATTATCCTTTATATAACACTCCTCCCTCATGGTTCTGCCTGGTACTGTATTTGGAGTGAATGCTGTGTTTTCTCATACTTTATTTTGTTAAATTAAACAAGCTACATTCTTCTGGTTTGTAATACCGATTTTCAGCTTCCATGCTCATTATAGCTCTTCTCTGCATCTGTTTCAGTTTCAGTTCATCTTTCTTGAACACTGCTGACCAAAATTTTATGATCTTAATTTCTTTTACTTTAAAAAAAAATCTTTTGAAAGCTCCTTAACAAAAAAAAAAAAAAAAGAAAGACTCTACAGGAAGCTAGTTGTCATTACGCAAAAACTATGATGTAAATGAGAGTTCATATTAGCTGGTCACTAAATGTTAGATACATGAGCATTTTTGATGTAGTATTCTTATATAGCAATATATTGGTAATATTCTTCAATAAAACCAGTGATTACAAATGGATATATGTTAAACTGGATAAAACCAACAAGCACTAGCATACTGTATGGCTCTCTTTCTGGTGACTTGTGCTTTTAATGGCAGTTTAATGAATGTTTGTCTGTAGTACATCTTTAATTCTGGCTTTCAGCACGTAAGGCTTCATCTTGGAGAGCATTGCTTTCTTTTCCAGTGAGGCTTAAAGCAATACATGGGATATAAAGTTGTTTACCACCTCTCAGAACTGAACTGTTCTTTTCCTGCTTGACGTTTTCATTTTAAAATTGCATTGTAGGAGCTGCATAATTTTAAATCCTCTCATATGATTAACTTTCACCTCATTCTTAGAAATAATCTTGGCTTGTTCTAAAAGTCTGTAACTTGTCAACGTACACTCCCTTCAAATACAAGGTGCTGCAACTCCTTACTGACTAAAGATGCTTTCAAGTTGTCAGTATTCTTACTGGAAGAAATTAGTTATTCTATGTATTCTTTTAAAGAAGGATAAATTATGAAAAGTCACTTCCTAGGCAAACTGGGTTGTCTGTCGCATAATGAAGACAATGTGGGAAGGGGGAGCTGTGTGTGCTGAGCAGTTTTAATCTTACCATAGATTGTGTATTACTATTCTGGTATGTGTACCAAACATCTATAGACTTTACATATATTTAGTTACATGTTTAATGTAAACAAATTGACTGAGTTTTCTTCCCAAATTTGGATGTTTAACTATAAATAGCCTGACTTTTAAATATGTCAAACTCTGCAGCTCCTCTTGACCTAAATGGGATCTGTGCATATTCAGCACTCTTGAAGATCATGCTGCTTATTAGAGACCTAACTTTAAATGCCTGTATATATAAATATATGTAGATAATAAGGCATTTGAATTACTGAGTAGTGATATTTTGACCATCTGTGTGTGGGTTTTTCAGCTTAATATCTACAAGATAACAGTACTTTTGCATTTCAGAAAACATAATAGTTGCAATAAATTGAGCTATGAGAGGGCTGTATTTCAAGGTAATTTTATGTTCCAACAAGTGTTGAAATGGGATGACAGCTTCATTGTTGACATATATTGACTTTGTGAAACAGTTTAAATAGTTTGAACTAATAATAAACAACTTGGAATTTAATTTTAAATTATTTCCCATTTCTCATATTAAAATAACACTTATCATCCTTGTGTTTCTATAAGCTATTGCAGATCACAAGCTTCTGGTAAAGTAATAAGTGGAGAGGAACATTTTTCAAGCAAAAAGTGCCTGGCTTGGTTTTATGAATATGCAGGTAATATGCAATGGATTAATATTTAAAACTATATGGTTTTGTTTAAAGCAAATGAATACATCAATTATTATTTGCATTTTGCTTTTACTATGCTGATGTAGACATAAAAAATAGGTCCATGTTCGCTTCCTTATAACATGCACTTGAATTAGTATTGCTTTTACTGTCGCCTTTTCAGTATTTGTTCTTTGTGACTTTTTCCTTTTTACTCTATGCTTTGTAACTTACCATGGCATTCTTTAAAATGAAATAACTGATGTTGGACAGTACCGTGTTGAACCAGGATATACTGAATGATTCTACTTCCTGATTTGAAATGGGCAAGTAGAAGTCAGGACATTGAGAGGTAGTTTAGATAGAAGTTTATTTATCTAACTAGATAATCAAGTTGGAAGGATAATTAAAAAGTTCATGATTTAAGCCTCTTGGTTTTCTGTTTTACAAAATAAAATAATAGATACTTATACTGTTTTTCCTGAGAATCTGTCCTAACATTTTTGATAGTGTAAATAACAAATGTTTCATTCAGAAGTGTTAGAAGTAGCCTATTTCAAATAAATCAGAATTGTTATCCAAGTAATAGTTGCTTTCAGTGAGTATGCAGTGTATTTTGCAGAATTTATTAGACTGTTGCTGCCATATATTTACCAATTATATGGTTAGAAATTCAGGATCTGTAAACTGTTATTAATTTCTTTTCCTGTCTAGTAACTACTTGAAGTCCATTGTAACTAGTTGGTGATTAAAACTCATTAATGTCTAGTTCTCAGTATGAAATGAGCTGATGATTTATCTGCCAGCAATTGGTTTGAGTATATTTATCAGAACTCCTGCTTTCCTTGCAGTCTTTCCAGAGCAATGAACTACTCCTGATTCTAGTAATCTGCTTCCTAATTTAGGTTTGAGGCATACTCTTTTGGAGTAAAGAGTCTTCTTCTGAGGAAAATAATAATTCTCAATTAATTTTCTTCTGATAAATGCACTTGCACATACTTCTAACTTTTTTTAAGGCCTGTAAATTTTGTTTTTGTTGTTGAGTCAAGAACTGAGTGTAGGAGGTTATACTTTGTTAGTTAACCAGTAATCAAAATATGCCACGTTTCTAGCATAAAATAGAATTCCAGTGAAATTATACACCATAGGAGATTAAATGTTTCTGTTAAAAGAGAAAATTACATGCAGACACACAGACACATATCTATAGGAATTGTACACATGATTTCTGGGCCAGAAACACTGATTCAAGTTTTACTTGTCATTACTAGTGAAGCCTTGTATGTGTTTCTCTTCACAACTTAACCCTGTAATTTTTTTAACACATTCTATGTAAGGGCTTCTCAAAACCAGATAGAAGTGTTTTGCCTTGCTTACTTAGGCAAAATGTTCTTTCAACATTTTTTAAGAGGTAGGGGTTCATGGTCTTAAATGCCAATTGCATTTTATTTTCCTGTAAAAGTAGCTGTTCTATGTTCTACCACGGGAGACAGTCCTCCATGAACTTCTCCAACATGGGTCTTTCCCATGGGCTGCAGTTCTTCACGAACTGCTCCAGCGTGGGTCCCTTCCATGGGCTGCAGTCCTTCAGGCACAGACTGCTCCAGCGTGGGTCCCCCACGGGGTCACAAGTCCTGCCAGCAAACCTGCTCCAGCGTGGGCTCCTCGCTCCATGGAGCCACAGGTCCTGCCAGGAGCCTGCTCCAGCGCGGGCTTCCCACAAGGTCACAGCCTCCTTCAGGCACCCACCTGCTCCGGTGTGGGGTCCTCCACGGGCTTCAGGTGGAGATCTGCTCCAGTGCCTGGAGCACCTCCTCCCCCTCCTTCTTCACTGACCTGGGGGTCTGCAGGGTTGTCGCTCTCACGTGTTCTCACTCTTCTCTCTGGCTGCCATTTCGGTGCCCACTGCAACTTTTTTCCCTTCTTAAATCTGTTATCCCAGAGGCGCTACCACTATCACTGAGGGGCTTGGCCTTGGCCAGCGGCAGGTCCATCTTAGAGCCGGCTGGTATTGGCTCTGTCAGACATAGGCGAAGCTTCCAGCAGCTTCTCTCAGAACCCACCCCTGTAACCCCCCCGCTACCAAAACCTTGCCACACAAATGCAATACAATGGGTTCATATTCACTAAAACAATGTTAACATAATGATCCAAGACTTATCAAAATAGCATGTCAACAAGCCTTCTAATAATATTTGGTTACCCAGTAGGAGTCATTTTTGGAACAGGCTTAGCAGAAATAACTGAACCCAGAGAGAGATTCAGAGAAACAAAGAGTTGTGGAGTGTGTCTGTATGTGCTCTTTAAATACGCTTTTTTGCTGCTTTTTAGAGGCTTTCTTTGTGTTAAAATGGAAAAGTGACAGCATGACACTAACTGTTGTGGTCCTAATCAAGTTATTTTCTCTGCAGTCATAAACCTTTTTCTGCTTTGTACATGGCTAACATGCTTAGCATTTTCCTGATTTATTGTTATCACTCTTCTCATATTACTCAGCATCATAAAACTAACCTTACATTATTTGAAGATTCATCCTCTTCTGTGTTAGTGCAAACCCATAATGTTAACATCATTGAAAGAGTAATATCTGTAATAGTAGCTCAGGCAGAATTAATTTTTGTTATTGTTGATAAAATAACTCTTTGAAGAACATTATTCATAGAGTAATTTCGGCACAGAGTAGCAGTACCCAAGTTGTCTCAAAAACAATTGACCACCACAGTTATTGGAGTTGAGCTGTGTCAGTGGGAAACTCAGTGGAGTCCTTTGAAAACTCGCATACACAAACTAAAATAGCTTGTCTGCTGTTGTGGGGAGGCAGTGCACAAAATGAAAGTTCTGGTTTAGTTTTGCTTTTAGTTCATAGTGTTACTTCATATGTAATATACGTGTCCCCATATTGCAGTTGTTAGAATGGTTATAACATAAAAGCTACTTAATAGTGTAATTCAGTGTTTTTAAAGATAGCTTGTATGCAATATAGTTTAATTATTGTTGTGTATAACCCTTGCGAGCAGTGAATGTTACTTAGATTTCAGTCCGGTTTCTTTTTGTTTTTGAAGGTCCCGATGAAGTCGTGGGGCCTGAAGGAATGGAAAAGTTCTGTGAAGACATCGGTGTTGAGCCTGAAAATGTAGGTTTCTTGCACGATACTAATAACACTTTAAAAGGGGGTATTGGGTAAGATTAAGTTCTGTGTAAAACTCTTAACTTCAGTAAGCAAAGGGTTGTTTATCTTCCTGCTTTTAGGAGCTGTTCTAAGATATTTCAGCTGAATACATCAATTATGCATGGCTGGTGTGTGAGGTTTTGTTTGTTTTATTATAGTAACATTTCATTTTCAGAAATCGAAATTAAGAGAAAGATTGCACATAGCTGAATTAATAAATGGTAACAAATATGAAGTGCAAGCATGTACAACAATTGCTAGAATGTTTGAATGCTTAGAGTTTTCTTCTCGGACATCTAGAAATCAGCGTTTTCTTACATACCGACTCCTTTTTCTCCCCTTGTTTTTTCCCCCCTAGATTATTATGTTAGTTTTAGCCTGGAAACTAGAGGCTGAAAGCATGGGATTTTTTACCAAGGAAGAATGGTTAAAAGGAATGACCTCATTACAGTAAGAGCTTTTTTACATATATAACAGAATGTTCTAATTTTATGTTTGTACTAGTAGCTTAATAATTCTTGCCCTCAGTTTCTTGTGCATTGGCAGTAAGACACAGAAACTCAGGTCTGGTCTCGGTCAACAACTGGAAATAGCTATTGTTCTTAAAGTTGTGAATCTGATGAGTTCACGCAAATGATAAAGTTTTGTCTGACCCTAATAAATCAGGTTTTGGTGGCTTCTTTTTCTTACAAAAAATATTATTCTAGTTGGTAGACACAAATAAGTAGATCTGGAGATAGCCATAAGCATATCTCAGCACTAGTATTCTAGAAAGTTTTTACTGATTTCTAAGCTATATAGATGAGGACTGCATTAATAATAATTTTGGTTATTACTGTTATTTATAAGATGGAGGTCAGAAGCCATGCTTAATGCTTAGGTTAAGTAACACTTTCAATTTATAAATAAACTTCTCACTCCTTCTGTTTGTAAGAATTTTTGGTGAGATAATGCTCTGCCCAAAGAGGTTTTTTCTTCCATGAAACTGATCAGCTTTTTGTGAGGCTTAGTTCAGTTGTCACTTTTTGTTTGTTCTTCGTGAAACTACTTATGGTACATGAGTGTTTTAAGGGTGACTTGTTATGACACTGCATTCAATATTAAAAATGTCAGGGAGCTACCCTTGCAGCTACAGCATGGTGGGAAAGAGGAGCTGATTTGACCCTTGGAGTTGGCACAGTTGCCTTATCAGTTGTGAACTGGTTTGGGAAATTGTACTGGGTAGATACCCTCTGGTTATTTGAGACTATGGAGTAAGTGACTGTGGCCTGACTCTCTTGTGCAAATCTTACTGATTTGGGATCGTGCTTCCAATAGATGCCTTGATTGTTTTGTGACTGTCAGAAGCTCTTAAATTTAGTAAGAGCTGGAATGATTAAATTGCCTGAAATTCAGGACGGCAGAGATTAAATTCCAGGTGCATAAACTTTTAGATGCAGTGAATGGGTGTAATTTGGTTACTTCTCTGAAGTACTTAATTTTTATGCCCAAATGGGAGCTCTCAAGAGTTAGCCAGTCTAGCAGAATGCAAGCACAAAGATGTATGAAACCAGGCATGTCTTCAAAGCCAATATTATAGACTTCATTTCTAATAATCTGCTGTGATTAGGAATCTTCTGGGTCTTTTAAGAACAGAGCTGGTCATGCTGTAGGTTAAATGTGTTTAAGACAGAAAATATGGTACTGCTGTGCATTTTTACATAAAAAGACTTGTGGTTGGAGCACTTTCCTAAGCCTAAACCAGTTAACCTGTACGTTTTGCTTCCCCTGGGTGTGCTCTAATAGCAGGCTGTAGACTAAGCAGCTGGATCAAGCAGTGGCAGTCACGTGAAGGAATTCAAGATTCGTTGGCTTAAAAAGAGAATATAAATCTGTAGACTTGTGCTGTTTGTGATTACTGGGAAGGGAGGATCATATTATGGAATTCCACCTGGAATGGGGGAATCTAGTTTCTCTTGAAAGATCTGACAGAAGTTTTGAAGGAGGAGGATTTTACACTCTTAAAGCAATAGAGTATTATTACATTCTTGCACAGCTGCTTTTTTTTTTTTTTTAATTTTTGCATGAAGAAATTACATTAAAATACACTAAAAGCCCAGAGTGTCTTCTAAGTCAGAGTTTTATTACAGAATCCTTATTTCAAAATATGTGAAATGTCACATAAGGTAATTGCATGAGCAGGGTTGGGTGGAATTCAGCTCCATAGTAAGACACCTAAATGTGTGGTTTATATGCAAGAGCTGGACTTCTTAAACTCTTACTGCAATCTGTGGAGATCTAGTCAATGTAGTGGAGCCTGGGGAGGTATTCAGTTTGCCCTAAGACCTAGTGACTGGTCACCTGAATTGCTCTTATAGTTTGGTTGGCTGGACCTCTATGAATGGCAACACCTACATCTTAGACACCTAAATCTGATCTACAGTTAGATGCCAACGTTTGGGTGCCTGAATCTTGAAATGACATTCTTTTGTGTGTGGTTTTATGATACGCAGATGAAGTTTGTTCTTTAGAGAGGAGGAGAAAAATGTGTGATAAGGTATACACTGTCAAAATTAAGATGGATCAAGCACTAAGTAGCAGCTTATGAGACTTAAACAACTTAAGCTGCGAAAGTGAGGTTTGTAGTATGTCATGTTGGTAGGGTGAATTCTGCCGTGTGTGTGTGTGTATATATATTTGAAAGCTGGGTGCCTGAATCTAAATTAATCACCTGAAGCTCTTTTCATAGTCAGCATAGAGAAACAAGTACCTCTGCTGGGCAATTTATATCAGCTATTTTAAATGCCTCCTTAGGATAAAATGACTAGCCTTCAGGAAGTGACTGTTCATCTACATTTGCTTTAAAGCCATTGGAGAGTGAATAACTTAGAGTTGAGCATTTAACTTTAGGTATCTGAGTTAAAGGAGAAGCATACTCAGGTATGTGTCAACTGTAGGCTTTGCAGACCTACAAAGAAAAAAAAATGTAGTTACGAAATGAAGGTGAAGGAAAAAGGATTACAATTCATGATTTTATTAAACTCCACAGAAGTCATTGTTTGAACTAGGTAAATACAAGGAATTTTGTGTGTAAGGAAGTGAGACGTAAGCTGCTGTATTGTCGGAGTACTTCCCTCTGGCTATTTTTTTTTTAAACCTTAGAATTTGAGCCAAATTTTACATTAAAATTGAGCTTTTAAAAATGAGTGGACAGGTAAAGGGCAGAGAGACAAATTAGATTCCAGTTGAGGGAAAGATAGGGTCATGATCTCATATTTTTAGGTACAAGAGAAGCCACATGAGAGAGAGAGAGGAAAAAAAAGCCAGGTTTGTAACTTCTTGCTGTTTGCAGAAATATTAGTAAAACCAACTTATTTGGGTTACTTTTAATGATAGCCTAATATCAGCTGCTTTACCAACAAAGCTTTTTGCTTGTTACTGCCTTTCCTTCTGTTAATGTTTGCGAGGCTAACACAAAGCATAGGGTAAATAATTTCTTTATGCCAGTATAGCATTCAGTGTATACTGGATTCTAAACAATTTCTGGTCTCCAGACCTGTAAATCAATTGACATAGTGAAACTGTAGCATTGTCAGGGCACAGAAAAGATGTCCCTTTGTTCTCCTAAGCCACTACTTCCTTGGACCTCTGTATGCTCCAGTTACAATATAGAACCTAAATTTCAGAAGGTCCTGTTTCAATGCTTGAAGAGAGTGGATGGGCTAGATGGGTATCATTTCCTTTTGTCCATCTGGAGGGCTGGGTGATGGCAGGGGAACTCTTTTGTAGATTAAAAGACCTTCAAACTACTTTATATACTACCATTAAATGCTTTTGGTTTAATGTTTGTATACATCTCACTAATTTTTCTTTTCATTAAGACAAGCATGTGCGAATAATTATGAAATACGAAACATTGCAATATCTGAGGAGGACTTATTGAATCATCACTCTGTCCATGTTAGCTATGCCTCAAATGAACTCTCTACCTCAACAGAAATCAAAATAGGACTGCTTTGTGGTGCTAATTTAAGTTTTGTTATAAATATGATGTAGGGCTGCGAAGAGAAGGTAGTAAGCTAATGTCTAGTTTTGTTGATCTTGAGGTAGCCTTATTTAATGCTATCTTCCAGTAAAGACAGTTCAAGAAATCACATCCTTTTCTAGTGTCTGTAGAGGAGTTTGGTGCTAATTCACTTGTGCTAACTAGAAGGTTGTTCTGACTAAAAAAATAAATAGGAAGATTATTCTAAGTATGGGTGACCTCAGCCATCTTGTTTATGGTGCAGCCATACAAGCAGCTATATCTCTATAAAAGAGGAGTTTGGCAGCTCCTTACCTCACTGGTGTGAAGAAAATCCATAGCCAGGTGTGGAAATGCCTTAAATGGCTTTAACAGAGGTATGTCCCTGCATTGGGCTTCAGAGGATGATGCCTGTCTGTTTGAGTGTGATCCATTTGACTGTTTTGTTTTAAATAGGTTGACAATAGCTCGGGAGTCTTGAGGCTTAATAATTGCACAGTTTCATACCACCTTTTTCAAGAGAATCACTTCTGTATTAAAATACATATAGCCAATAGTACGGTAGACAATAACAGGCATTTTACTTTGTACTTAAATTCATGATTATTTGAACAATTTTAACAAAATATTTTTAAGTCATTTAAACGTACTGAAATTTGTGTTTATCCATGGTATGGTAAATAATCTTAGTCAAATTATATTTGACAAAATATGTGGTAAACCCACTTTAAGTAGTTTGTATATATCATTAGTACACTAACAACATGAGCGCTTAGTTAGGTGTTAAATAGGTAGATTTGTCCTCAAACGTAGAGGACAATATTATTGCAGTATGAAGGCTTGAACATGGAAAGAAGAGACACGAACATAAAATGAGATGCCTTTGTAGCATAGTATAATACTGTTTTAAGGGTTAAATGATAGAATACATAAACCAATTAGATGGCTGAAGACAAAAAAAGTAATTTTTTGTTAAATTTACCAAAGCTTTTTTTAACAAGATTTCTTTTCAACTTAATGCATGGTTTATTGCAAAATATGTTAGTTCTTGTCATCTGAATACGCAGCCTAATTAGCTAATAGTTTTATTTTTTAGCACTGATCTTGGCTGGGACTCAGTGCTGCTTTAGGTAGATGCCGCTAGAGACAAGAAATAACAAAAGGCTCCATCAGCTGGAATTTGTTGTGGCAGCCCGAGAGGGACAGACAGACAGACAGACATGCATACACAGACTAGCAGACCTGAGGAACAGGGACGGCATCAAAGTACAGCATCTCAGCAACCTGCTGCGGTACTCCCGAGAGGAGCTTGCTGTGGGCTATGGTGACGAGTCCCTAAGGAGCTGTTAGATGCAAACGTATTGTCTGAGAGGCAGGCTGCCAGAAGGGGGGGACATTACCAAAGGAAGTATTTATTTATGTATCTGTATTTCTGAAAGTATTGCTTCTGTCACGCAGGATACAGGACAAGGTGCATTTATTTTTTTTTTTTAATCTTGGCAGCTATTATTTTATAAGACTAAAGTGTGATATAACAGCTGTTCTTTTGAGTGAGTCCTTCTTGGAGGATTAGCATGTGTAAATTACATTCTCCTCTGCCATTGTTGGTGAATCTAACCCGTTTTCTATTTGGAAACAAAAGCCCTTGCCAAGTAAAATACATGGAGATCTTCTTTTCTGCCAAAAAGTTATTTTTGCCAAAGGGTTATCCTGTCAACTAGCAGACCTATACATTCTCATGCAGCCTGTAAGTTTTCAGGTGAATAGCTACTGTCTAATCCAGGTGATAGGCTTATCAAAGCTTGTGTTTATTAGTCATAAAACACGAGCAGACTAGTATGTTTTGCAGAGTGCTGCTCAATCCTGACACTCATAAATATGTAGTCTTGAAGTGTGTGTTCAGGGTTTTGTTTTTTTCCAAAGAGATATGACATAAAGCCCTTATTTACAGCTGGATTTTACCACTTTAATGCACACTGAATACTGTTTTCTCCAACCTTCCATAGTGATTGAAAGATAAGATAGTGCTGGGTGTGAATATAAATTGTAGAGTATGGCATAAAAAGACTACTATTTGAGAAGTAAAGCAGAGACTTTGTATTATATTATATTGCTAATATATTTTTTTAAAACTTGCTTACAGAAGCCAGGCATCCATCATTTCAGTAAGCTGCAGATGTTGAGCATGTTCAGTGTTCTTTAAGTCACTTTCATAGTATTAATCCTGTACAACTGATGATTGCGTTTTGGTGATTTTAATTTTTTATGTTTGCTGGCATCTTTTTTCATTGTCAAAATGTTTTGTTTTGAACTTCTAACATCATTTGGTTTTATTTCTTTTAAGGTGTGACTGTACAGAAAAATTACAGAGTAAGTTTGACTTCTTGCGGTCACAATTGAATGACATTTCATCTTTTAAGAATATCTACAGATATGCCTTTGATTTTGCAAGGGTAAGACTACTGCAATGTTAGAGAACTTCTTATTTTAATTATTCAACAAGCTTGTACTTGAGTGGGTTTTGTGCTTTCTTTATTCAACCTTAGGATAAAGACCAGCGAAGTCTTGATATTGATACTGCAAAATCCATGTTAGCTCTTCTGCTTGGAAGAACTTGGCCACTGTTTTCAGTATTTTATCAATACCTGGAGGTACAAGTTTCCTTGCCTTTCTGAATGATGGCATAGTAGTTGGGCTGTTCTGTGAAAAGGTTTCAGGGTTTGTGTTGTTTTGCTCAAGAATGTATCCATATTGCTCCTCTTCCCTTGCTTGATGTGCTTATGAAAGAGTGATGTATGTGTCACAGATTCTTTTCTCCCTCCCTGTACCCACCCCCCCCTTCTTTTATCAAAGGCAACTAAAATTCCGTCTTAATTAGACTATAAAGGTAAAGTTAAAATTAAATAATAGAGCCCAAACAGTCTCTTCATGTGGTACATCTGTGCTGAATTTCAAGTTTGCTTTGTGTAGATACACTATGTAGGTACCTTGAACTCTGGCTGTCTCTGGAAGATTTTGGTCAGCTCAGCTGCAAGTGACTTAGTCAATAATGTGGACGTGTGTAGGTTGTGGAGTATGCTGGGCTTGAGACTCCTCCCTGGCTTCAAATCAGTACTAACATTGCAAAGTAGATGTCCTTAGGATCGTATGGTATTGTATGCTGGAGATAAGATTATTTTTTAATCATTCATTCTGAAAATACATCTGAGCTAAGTGTGCCCCACTTCAGGGCAAAATCAAAATTTACCAGTTTTTGAAGCTAAAGAGTGGTGACTTCGTGATTCCCTGGTATTTCAATTTTGCTCTGATCCTTCAAGAAACCATTTTATATAGTTTCAGTACTATGAAATATGTACACGTGTAGTATTTTAGAAAATGGAAAACCAAGGAAATAGTAACTGTTGTTACCCATTAAATGAGTTGTTAGGAACTGATTGAAGATAAAATGAGATGCAGCATTACCAAATGTCACTTGACGTTTTAATGTTCTGAAATTATTTTCCCTAGCAATCGAAGTATAGAGTTATGAACAAGGATCAGTGGTACAATGTGCTAGAGTTCAGCAGAACTGTCCATGCAGATCTTAGCAACTATGATGAAGATGGTGCATGTAAGTATTCATAACATTTGGCTGATTCAACTATTATTTCAGTATTTTCAATTTGCATAAACAAATTTCTGTAACAGAAACAATATTGTAAGTTATAAAATATTTCTTCTCCAACAATGCGTAGAAAAACTGTCCTGATAACCATCCATCTTCAAACTGTAGATATTAATCATAGTAGTTTGTCAGGGGTATGATGGTGTACTTGAGCCAACTTATATTCAGTTGAGGATCTAGTAAAGCTGCTTGCTACATGAAACTGTAGACTTGCAAATAGAATTATAAAGAGCAAACTCTCATTTTGTACTAATATATAAAAAACTCTAGTTTAACTATGAAGTAGCCTAGCTGTTGGTACTTGGGGCTGAACTCTACACCTGACTGATAGTCAATCATACTATGATTGCATTAGGCATCCCATTTTGGTCTGTGTTCTAATTATGTGCAATTTTGAAAGCTCTAGGAAGAAATTAGTTGTGCTGATTTACAATACAACCTTATTTTTATGCTTTCCATTCAGTTCAGTGCAACTGTCAGATGTCAGGAACGTGTTTTTCCATAGTTCTGTGTAGTGTTATTTGTGCACTTTTTGCCACCTTTGGATTGAAATTATTGTCGTAATCTTTGAGTCTTAATAAGTATTTGACCATAGGATTGACATGGATGTTACCTAGACCAATAGTTTTAACCTTCATACTTTAACAGAAGATGTTTGAAAGACATTGGCAAATATAACTCCAAGTTTCATCCATTTGCAGGGCCTGTACTTCTGGATGAATTTGTTGAATGGCAAAAAGTTCGTCAAGCATCATAGCAAGAATTCAAAAGAAAATGCAAAAGTTTTTTTGGTGCCCGCCTGTACACAAACTAATGAGGAAAACAAAGGATTGCATTTTCATTCTTAAGAAAGACTTTACAGTAATTTTTTTTCCTTTTTTAAGGAAATTTTCTTGTTATATGTGATATGGGCATTGAACCACACCTCTTCTGAGACTGAAAGTTGGAGTTCTTGTTTTGAGTCTTATGTTTATAGCATTTATTTCAGAACAATAAAGATTCAGATTTGTGACAAAGGCCTAAAAGTGAAGAATGTCCCTTGAATGTGAGTGTGGTGTCTATTTTTAAAACCAAATCTTTAAGATTATCTTTCTCAGAAGTGCCCTTTGCTATGAATTTTTGAAGACCTTAAAAACGCTTAACTGGCACTGTTGCTTGCTGATGGTATGATTGTCTTGAGTGACAAACATTAGAAAGAATGACTGATTTTTGGAGCCCTGGGTGGGAGTGTGCTAATTTGTTTATTAATTATTGGTCATGGGTTGCACCACAGTTTTCAGCTCCTTGTGGAGATAAAGGCCTTAAACTCTAATTTTTTTTCTTTTTTGTTTTTTGTTCAGTACCCACCCAGTGGCATGGCATTTAATGGCAGGCCCTTTTAAAGCAGAAAAGTGTAGAGCATATGGCTCTGTATGCAGAATGGCTGAAAGCTAGTTGCCTGTACTTCAAATAGTGAACACAGATACTCTTTGGTACAGTAAGGCAGCTTCAAATTTCTACTACAACTTAGTCTTTGGATTGCTTTGTATAAAAAGTGCAATTTAAATTTTAAAAGGGAAAGCTGGAAAGACTTGGTTTCAAGCTTTGCTTCTTACATGTTTTAGACTGGAAGCATTCACAGCATGACTTTTTTTTTTATCTCCCTGGATGCTTTTCATAATGTAAGTCAAGAAGAGACTATTAAGTCACCTACCTTTGACCTGTATATAACAGGCTATTAATTTTTACCCTGTTACTCCATCTATTGAATCCAATAACTACTGTGATTTGCCCTTCTAGGCGTTCAGTATTCGTGGCAACCTTTAAATACAGTAGAAGCTTGTCACTGTACCTTCCTGCCCAGGAGGCCCAATGCCACCCTTGAGAAGGAAAAGGATTTTAATGAGTAAATGTGAGAAACCAGAGCAGAATGAGAGAATGAAGCATTTGTAACTTCTACTTTATTATATAAATACGTTATGTAGACTGTGATAATGCCATGAGACTCAGTCAGTGATCGAGGCCTCATTGTGCCAAATACTTCAACCGCTTGAAATAAGAATAGACAATGTAAGCTAGGCATGACTTGAAGATCTTTGCCTCAGGGAAATGACTTCTGTTTTGCACATCCCTTATTCAGACTAACAAGCATGAGTTTTCCTGTCCTTAAGGAAAGCTTTATTCCCAAGGTGAATCTTTTTTTTTTTTTTTTTTTTTTCTTTCTCACAAGGAGGGGAAAAAAAAGACAAGGTGTGAGGAGAAATGAGAAGTGGGACAAACTAGTAGTGTGTGCCTGTGCTCTTGTTCTACTAGAGGACCACTCTTGCAACTTACTCTTCAGAACTGCTTGCTGTGGGCTGCAGGAAGCAATGCAGTGGTGGTCCATGGGCTGTTCTACAAGTCACCTGGTAGTGCAGTTGAACCTTAGAAGCTTGGTTCTGCCCAAGTGAAAAAAAAGCATTGGGGGGAAAAAACAAACAACCCCCCCCCCAAACAGTTGAGATACTTGGAAGATCTCTGCTTGTACAGTGGCTAGTGTATGCGTGCATGCGAACACATGCGCTACAGCTGTTCTGTTATTCCACCTTTTTTAAGTACTTAATTTTAGGCCTCATGTACTCTTCAGCAGTTCTCTTCAATATGTTACAAGTTGTCCATTCGCATTACTGATAATTCTGATTTCACTCATAACAGAGTGCCTTTCATTTGGAGATTGCCCTACCCCACAGAAAGTTAGTGCCAGAATGAGATTAACTTCAAGAGTCCCAAGATGTACTGGTAGAGTAAGGTCCTAAGATGCACAGATAAACATGCACCAATTAACTTAGGTCAGGGGAAGTACTGCTGTATACTAAATCTGTGCAGGGGTACTGATTCTGAAATTACTTTCTCAAATTCACTAAAATAACTCTCCTTGCTTAGTATGTTTAGTCCCCATTATAACTGGGAAATTATCTTTCCAGAAGTTTTGAAATACCCGTTAGAAGATGAATATTTTACAGTGTGATTTAAAAAAAAAAAAAATCATCTTTTTTTAGGTAACTGCAAACTGTTGTGAATTCAATTTAAACCAGTTGGTCCTAGAGGATGGTATTAGAGTTTAACAGTAAGAGTGATGCATCTACCAATCCAAGGTGGTCAAGTACTTGCCGTTAAGGTGTAAGACGCTGTGATGTATCATTTGTATCTCTGTTAAGGTTTTATCAGTATTCCTATAATAAATCCATGTTTCAGGGATTTATAACTTGGTTGTGTGCGTGATTGCAAATCATCAGTTACTGTAAAACTTTGACTGGGAATGAATGTATTTAAACTACTTAAAATCAATATAGTTTTTCAAATTTGAATAAAATAGGTTTTTAAGTTATGGGGTTTTGTGCTAAAAGCTGCAATCAGATTTATTGTTTAAATGTGAACTAATGGCTTGTACAGTTTCATTGTGAGCTGATCACTTTTATTAGCTGTCTTTTATTAAATCACCTTACAGCTTACTGTGGATAAGTGCCAAAAGCTGTTTATTTATTTTATTTTTTTTTAATTTTGTGCATGTCCACAAGCCAAAACTGAGTTCAGCTAAATGCTTTCTGTAGTCCTTGGACTTTAATTTTGCTTTGCTCAGGTGCACTTCAGTCTATTGAATTAAAAAAAAGTGATACCTTCTTTTTCAGTATTCTAAGATGAAAGTTCACAGTTGAAATATGCTGCCACAGTTACAGCAAATAATAAAATCAAAGGTGAAATGTCTTCCAAAACTAAATCATAGTGGTGTCTATCTTGATGTTATAAACTTCACTTTAATCTCACTTTCATTTCTTGATATTAATTCTTCCTAACATAACTGGTTTTTTTCTAGTTTTCTTAGACAACTAACAGTGTGGGGTTTTAAATCTGAAAACGCCCACCTGTACATGGAAAAAGCCATATTGGTAGTTTGGAATGTAATATTTCTCCTATGTAAAAATGTGATCTTGAATTAAACAGTCATGTATGTTTACCTATGTCTTTAACTGTATATGTAGTTTTGATCCAATTTATCTTTACTGTTTAAACGTCTAATTCTTTACTAATGGCTGTAATTTCACATTTCTATATAGCGGAATTTGAATTTTGCAATTGAGATTACTGAGGATGCAAGCTTGGGACCGCTCACAGGTGGCCCGAGAGGGGGCACTGTGGTCTGTATTTCCATTGTTAAGGTTTTTTCATCTCTCAAAAGCTTTGAGCTGATGTATTGATACTGACTGCACAAAAATCGCAAAAGGGATCATAAGTTTAATGTTTCTGATGTCTTGTTCATTTTATAAACTAGTGAACAGTTCTTTCAACGCGATATGTACAAACTTGTACAGGTTTAGCTTTGTTAAGTATCACGAATAAAATGGTATGTAATAGGGCAGAAAACTTATTTTTTTGTCATGCTGCCTCTTTTAGTTTTTTCTTTTGTGCATGTATAACTGTTCTTAAAGTCACTGAGAGACTTAATTCCAGCAAGATGGATCAGTCTAATTTCTTCTAACTTAACCTTACTGAATAATTCCTTGGCTCCTGTGTGCACATATAGAAAAGAGAACTTGATCACAACTGGGAGCAACAGTGAACACCGTTCTTGATTGTATTCCATATTATTAAGTGCTGGTAGAACGTAATGGTCCTGCTGATTAACTGTCAGGAACTATTCATTGGATGAACACTGTTCCAACAACCTGTTGCAATGCATGTGAATGAAAGGAGAATGAGCTTTTCTCTCTTCCCTGGCCACCCCCCTGCCCCCTCCAGCACATCTCTTGGGTCACTTGTCTGCTTTTAGGAAAGGATTTGGTGTTTTCTAGTATACTCTTCCATAGGGTCTTCCAGAGCCTGTTACAGAAGCGATCAAAGCCAGCATCCCATCATATGTTTGAGTTAGTGACACTGTTTTCCTTGCAGATACAGCTTGTTCCACTCTTGACAGTTTCTAGTTGTTGAGGTCCGAAGTCATACCTGCCTGAGGACAGTCTTCTCTCCCAAAGATCATCAGTCTCTCTCAGACCTAAGGCAATGCCCGTTTGTTGTCTCCACTGTTCCACTTTATCTTCTTGTGATAATGAAGTTCCCGATGCCTTCCTGAGTCAGTAGGATGCTTAGAGGTATGCAAACCAGGCATCTCGTATCTGTATCTACAAGCGATGGCAACAGTTCTGTTGCTTCTATTTATCCTTGTCTTCTGTATTATCATTCTGTATTTCTTTCTGTCGCTGTGGGAAAGGACACTGTAGTGTTACGTAGGCATATTAAAGACTGAATGTGTACCGCAACATGATGTTGCCTAGTGTTATCTTAATTTTTTTTAGTTTTAAACCACTGCCAGGCTTGTCAACAAAATTAAATTAGTTTCTCAGATTTGTATATCACTTCATCCAGACTCTAAACTTTAATCTTGCTCCTGTTTTTATCTTAGCTAATCAGAATATGGCATTCCCTATATGTCAGGATCTCCTTAGCTTTTTTGCCCCCTGAATAGTAACTGACCAATGACAGAAGATGCAAGTTACTGAATTTGTCTGTTTTATAGGCCTTACAGTGGACAGGTTTTTATCTTAATGAGCCAAATACAATTTCTTAATCCAAGTTGGTTTCAACATATTTCTGTTGAATGACTTACTACTTCAAGTTATTAAAATGTTATGGTTGTGTCCTGTTCCTCTAGAAACTGTGCCTATTGATAAAGATGCTTTAAACACATAAAATTTTTCAGCTGCCTAAATTAAATTTCTTCCCTAATTTTAACAATTTAAGAAAAAAATCACTCCATGTTTCAGGGGTTTTGTTCATGTATGTATTTTTATCTCAGCTCAGTAGTGAATTAGTGCTGATTGTAAAATAATTTAAAGGTATTTTTGGCTGATTTAAATTCTAGCTAATATACAACTTAGTTTTTTCCTTATTTTCAGAATTACTTAATTTATTTTCACCGTTCACTTTATTATAATGAATTAAAGTGCTAGAACATAGTATTGCCAGCTAGTTTAAATTTTTTCTGATAATAGCACTGCAGTGATTCTTTATAATTTATTAAATATTAGAATATTTCAGGAAGGTTTACTGTGCCTATTGTAATTTAAATTACAATAAAATGAAATGGTAGATGTGACCTGTAGCCTGCTAACTATTATAGGCTTAATGTGAAATTATTTTTTGCATTCAAAAGCGGTTAACTCTAAATCAGTTTTTCTAATGAGAGAGGAGATAATATCCTATGATGTAATGCCTCTCCAATTAAAACTTAGAAAGAAATATGCTGAACTTCACCAGCTAATATTACATCCTCATCTAGCTGCTCAACATACCTCAGTTTGAACATGGAAAAAATGTTAGTCAGGACACCTGAATGAATGATTCAGAACACATCTGAGGTAAATCATTATTAATCCATGAGAAACGTAATTACTTTAATTTTTTGCAGATTACAGCAACAATAGGAAGAGGAACATTAGTTATATAAGAAGTAGGTCCTTTGCATACCTGGCACTTGCTTCTGAGTTACGCTTTTGTGTAGTGGATAGAGATATTGGTTCTACTTGCCTGAATCTACAAAACAAAGAAAACAGTTTATTCCCTTGTGTGTTTGATTTTTGCATCAGGGCTGAGTAGTAATTCAAAGTAAAGACTAGTGCTGGAGTTCCAAGGGCTGGGCATGGGTTGTGACACTGATTTTGCCATGATGTAAAACAGAAATATGCATGGCACGCAGGGGAAAGAATAGGAAGTGTATCTGAAAATAAAATACAGTCATATCCTACCATTTCTCCCTTTATTTCCATGCTTATTTGTTTAACCAGGGGAGTGTTCTGTCCCTATTTCAAACTTGTAGTCTGTATACATGCACACACATTTATATATATAAAAATAAATACATAAATGTTTCCCATCTTGAGTTCAACCTGGTGGAAACTGCCCAGAAAGAGTTTGAAGGTGAAAGGAGAATTAGAAAGGAGCTTCAGTTGTCCTCAGCTTTCCTATAGAATATGTACATTTTTGGGGACATGGAGGTGGCTGGTCACCTTTCTGTCCTATGCAAATCTCCCTCAAGGGTGGTTTTTCCATTTGAATGAACCATTTGAATGGTTCTGTCCTAGAAGCCACTTTAAAGTTTTGATAGTGAAATGCCGTTCCCTTCCTGAATCTTCAGTAGGCTTATTCAAGACCTATTGACTTTAATTATATGTTTAGGGTTTTGTTTGGGGTAGTTTTGTTGTTGTTGTTGGGTTGGGGTTTCTTTGGTTTGTTTGGGGGTTTTTTTTTTTCCCCCTGCTATGGTGACTGTTGGCTTACAGAATGAATACTCTACTGTGGAAAAATGTCCTCATAGAATTGGAGATGCCAAACCTAAAAATGTTCATGGGAAGACAATAATTACTACTGGCACTTGAGTGAACCACCAGGATATTTATGTGCCAAGGCCTACCCTTTGCCAGTGTTCCTGACTTTTTTTTTTTTTTAATTGTTTATTGAACTGTGATTTTAGGTTGTATATTAAATCACGCAAGGATATTGCCATGCCTATGCTGTACAACTGAGTATATGCTGTACTGAAGTTCTTTGCAATGTATAATTCTTAAATGAAATGCTTATGACTTTAATGATGTAGGGTGTTATAGTTTGTGGAGCTTCTTCATGTATTTTTGTGACATAGTGAGTATGATGCATAGCTCAATGGAAAATCGCTGGTTTCTGAAGTCATGGGGAAGTATCTTAAGTGTCAATAGCTATTTGTAAGCAGTAAATAAGGTTCAAAACACAGTTTCATTTGCTATTTTATTTTTTGATGCTCATTTTGATTTCCTAAAGGATCACTGTTCATCAGGGAACATGTTTATAGTCCTTGTTTAATAACAGAATGAATATTATGTTTCTATTCATTTCAGAGTTGGGGAGGCAGCTAGTGTACTAGCATGTAAGGCTTCAGTTTCATTGTACTAGGTACTGTGTGGTTAATAACACTTTTGTCCCAACCTAGTGACATTACTGTCCTACAAATAAATACTGTTCTTATGCTTTGCATAGTGCTTGTGTTTTAACTGGCACATTCCTGCAGTCATAATATTAAATATTTTTCCATTTAAGTACATCATCTATAGTTGGTCATTATTCCTTAAAAATGTAATTAAACCAAGAACTTGTTTTCTAGTGTTAATGTTATCAATGCAAGAGAGAAGATCACCTCATTCCCATTTATTACTTAGTTTATACATTTCTTGAATGTTTTGGCCCTCTTTACCTCAAAGATTTGATTGGTGTTAGCATAGTTTGAGTTCACCAATGATGATTCAAATCAAGTTCTATGATTATTTGGGTTAAATTTTGCCCTTCGGAAGTAAGTAAGAGGGGCCCAGTTCTCCAAACATGCTTAAGATTTCATCCTCACAGAAATTAGGTTCCTAATGATTGACAAGGCATTTAATTCAGGCCCTTCTAGCTTAGATTTTATAATGGTTCATCCCTGGATTTTCTGCTATCCCTGAAATAGTGGCTGCCTTAACTACAACAGAAGCAGTAAATACTAATTGCTAAGCTTCTGCTGCTTTGAAATACCAGGTAGAAGGCAGAGGAACCGCTTGTGTTTATGTTGGATTGCAGGCCAGGTTTATGTGTGCATCACTTGGCCTACAGTTTCAAACAGGTGTGAGGTTGGCTGTCTTTCCTTGAACTAAGTTCTTTTTGTTATGTTGCAGTGAGAAATAAAGATTGCCATGCTGCATTATGCAACATCTTCATAGATTTAGAAATGGCGTGTCATAATAAGGCACAGAGAAATAGAAGGAACTGTCAGGCAGCATCTGAGATACTTAGCTTTTGGCTGGTATAGTGCATTATGCAAACAAAATGATTGGGTCTGAATTTTCAGGTTTTTGGATGTTTCCTTATGCAGATCCCTAACATGCTATGCAGAGGGCCTGTTTTTAAGAAGATCTGAACATCCAAAAAGCTTGGGGCTTTTCCTTTGCAACAGTGTAACTCCCTTGATAGTGTTCTGGTGGCTGCTAGGAAGAGGAAGCCATTTAATTGCTGGATGTCTTCCAACTGTAAGAGAGTCCACAGGAGACATGCGACTAGAGGACTCCTATTCCTCTCTTGCACATTTGTTAGAGATATCATGCTGGACATCAGGAGCAGATGCACTTTGGTTGTCCCCAGCCACATGTGACGCACCACCCCCACCACCACCCCCACCCCCCCTGAGACAATTAGCTTCTGACAGATTTGATCTGGAGTAAGGAATCGGTAAGTGATGCTCCCAACAAAAGTTTCCTGAACATCTGTGTGTTATGGAAATGTGACATACCAATGCTTGGTAGCTAATTTGAAGGGAAAAACATTACAACAGCCATTTCAAATCTAGATGAAGCAAGACTAGATTTAACCAGCTTTAATAGATTTAATTTGTGGTCTGAAATTGCCTTTTTGCAGTTCAGAAAGCCCCAGGTTACTTTGGTTTTGCTGAGTTAGCTCTATGGGGTTTCAACTGGAAATACTTCCATGCGATATACAACATATTTTGTAAACAAGGAAGTGATCGTGGTTTTACGTAACAATGTAGTGCCAGTAAAATATGGTTGGGGATAGAATTTCTGGACATAAAACCACATCTTTTGTTATCAGAGGATGGCTTACATGGTTGCTTTATTTAATGTTGCAAATCTGGTTTTAGAAGGAATTTTTACATCACTCCGTTGAATTGAATTTTGCAAGCGCTCATCAGCGTGAACAAGAGTTGCACAGGTGTGTCCTTTGAAATCAATGAGTTGATGCTTTATGTCCCACCAACACACAGAAGGTGAGCAAATGATATTAACTGAAATTTTAGAGCAGCATTATATAAATGGACATAGAAATTCTCACGTATCTATTTTCTTATGCTCTTCTATTACTAATGGTAAAGCTGGCAGTATTATCGACACCCGTGGCAGCACTGCACTAGGAGCGCAGCAGTGGAAGGCTTACTGCCAGCTAAGCACCAGCATTATTGTTCTAGCAGCTTGCACAGGCTTTGCAGTACGCACAGACCATCACAGCCAAACAACTGAACATCATTGAGCTGTGTCGTAATTTGTCTGCTCTATACCTCAGTCACAGTGACTGCAGCCCAGAGATGCCGTACTAGTTCTGGGAACAGCTGTCCAGTGCATGTGGTTTCCATTTCAAAAGAATTTGTGAATTGATTCCTGTTAAAACATGATTAGATAACTTTATCTCACTGTTTTCTTCTTATTCCAAAGATAGTAAATGTATATTTTGAATGTTTTTGAATGTTAATAAAAATGCTAAGCACATAGATATTGGAAGATGCTCACTTTGAAGATCTCACATTAAACAAACTAACTTATTAAATATAGCCAAAAGAGAAGTCCGATAAATCTACAACACACTGTGAGGTAAGATGTGTTTCGTCATCTAAATGCATATTTTCTGTTTGTGTAAGATAGAACTTTATATGCACAGAGGAAAATAAACAGGTTTGTGCTAAAGGTTACTATATTTTGAACTCAGATGAGCACTTACAGCATGCCTGTCATGTACTGATCTAAAAGCACTTTATTAATGAGTGAAACTTCACTGTGCACAGACAGTATTGTGGCTACAAAGTTATTTTCCATTTAATAGACTGATGTGCCAGAGGTTACAGGGCAAGTCGCTGCCATATCAGGAGTCTGTACTGCTCACCTGCTTTACTAACCTTTACAGTCTTGCCAAAGCTTCTATGGGTTTTATGCTGGCAGGAAGGCAAAATTAACGGACTTTGATCCAGTTGTGTGGGTGGAATTAGTGCTGCACATATATCTACTATTCTGTAGCCCTCATCACCATTCAACATGATTTTACCTAAGGACAGAGTAGCAATTTTGGCTAGGAATTTATGTTTATTGGCTTACCTTTTCAACAAGCAGAGGAGAGTTTTACATCTTGTATATTTGCAAGTATGTTTTGCCCCCAAATTGTATGTGCTTGCTGTTGTTACTAAATGTTCCTTACTGGTACAAACATTGCCAGTGTTTGCTGTTTAGGGCCAAACTATAGTGAATTAGCAATATGTTAAAAAGGTAAATTTACAATTTTATACAAACACAACTTTACACAAGTTTGTAGACAAAGGGTAGAAATGACACCCAAAACAAGAAATCTGTGGTCCCTCTGTCCCTTCCTACCCTGCTTCCCTCCTCTGTAATTGTGTATCTTTCCAGTATATGAAGGGAAAAATCATGAAGAAAAATTTTGGAAGGATGAAATGAAGAGAAACTATGACTAGAGGCAAGAGAGTTTTATTTTAATTATATTTTACTGAATAATTTGATTGGAAAATTATGTAGTTGGAAGCTCAGCTTCAGAAACAAGGTGCAATGAACTAAAGCTACAGTATTGCAATGCATAGTATCAATGAGTGTTGTAAACATCTTGGAGAAGTTATGCTTGTATAGTTGAAATTAAAATCATGGTTTTCTTCGTAGTTTCAATAAAAGACATTAGAAGAACATTCATCTTTCAAGGAAGTATTTAAATTCAACTGCTATCAAAGTAAAATGTTTCTGTTTCATTAGAATTACACCTTGGATCTAATCTTTCTCAATCTTTCTCTGCATAAAGAATCCAATGGAAAAAAGGTTGTACAAAACAAGAACAAAGTAATGGTTTCTCACCTAGATAATATGATTAAATCTGTGAAAAATAGTTCAAGCAAAGTTATCTGATACAAGAGACTGAGAGCAGAGAAAATATTAATAATTCAGTATTTGGAAGAATATTGTTTGTTTCTAGCTACAGCAAGTAAAAAAAAAAATCCCACCAAAAATTTTGAACTAAGACTCTACATTATAAATGTTTTAAAGGTATTTCAGGCTTCCACCAGTGGAATTGACTTTGAACAATCATTTCAAAAGTATTTTTAAAAAATGAAATGATACACATGTTAAGCTGAATCAAAATGGAAGGTTTTGTTTTGAAATAATGGCTTTCCCTCTTTTTAAACTCTGAATTCAAAATTTGTGCAAAGAATATATTTTTTTAATCTCAGTGTATTATAAAAGACAATTATGGTGACTATGTTGCCTTCTACAATGGGCCTTTATTATGTCTGCCATCAGTGCAACCCACTGTTGTGACCAAATTAGAAGTAATCATCTCCCTACTCTCTCCTATTTTTGACTTCAAGGAGAATGTGCCGTGTTTTAGAATACTAAAATGTAACAGGTTATTTTCAGTTTTAACCCAGAGGGAGGATTTGGAACTTTAAACAGTGCAGCTTAGCAAGTTGACTTTTAGGTAAATCCAACCAGAAAAGTTGGAGTGAATGCTCATCTGCTGATTAAAGAATGTGCATTTAACAAACATCTTGCATATGCTGCAGTACAGCAGCACAATTTGCCAGTTTGTGTTTTTTAAACTAAGATTAATTTCATTAACAATTAGATTCACACCTAAATTCTGATCCACAGAATCTTTTAATGGGACAAGAGCCCATCTGTCTTTAGCACTGTCGCCTTGCAAAATATATCCTAGAAAATGAGTGATGACTAACAAGAGTCCTGCTACACACTCCAAGAAGCCAATGTCAGAGACTTATCAGCAGGGCTAAGATTTTAAAACACTGTTTTCAAATGAGATCTGCGAATGCCATCTTTAGGCTATTATGGGCATGCAGGTATACCTAAAATCAGAGATACAGGAATACATTTGGGGCAATGTTCTTAAGTCCACTTCTAAATATGTTAATGCAACACATGCACAGAGCACAGCTAACTGCAATTAATATGGAAAAATGTAGAGGCTGAGAGAGGCTCTGCAGAGTGAGGTTACTATTGAGAAAAAGTAGCTTTGCATAAATATTGTGCTGTACCCACATAAAAATACTTTAAAAGAAAAAAGGAAGAAATACTACTTCACAGTATTTACAACTGTGAGATTTTAATACCTCTTTCTAGCTCTTTAGGTACATTTATGTCGTTATAGAGTCCTATAGAACTCCATGTAATGGATGGAGGCAGGTCTCCAGAGTGCTGTGGTAGTGCAAGAGCAACGTAGTTTCTTTTGCCCCTGAATTGGACCTTGAAACTCTCTGTGTATCTAAGAAATTAAGCTTCTTCCTGTAGTCATTGGTATGCAAGGTATGTTAGGGAGGTCCTGAGAACACAATTCTCTCGGCTGACATTGCTGTCTAGAACAAGATTAGGAGCCAGCATCTAGATCCACCCAAGCCGTTAGGCATACTTTGGATACCTATGTGCAATATCTAGCCTTAGAGGTGACTATAGCTCTAATGGCCCCAGGCTTCTGCTGGTTCCCAAGGTGTCCAAATATCTGCTGATGGGTGTCCCCACAACTGCTGCATTTGACATTTCTGAGCAAGTAGATGCCTAGATCATGTCTAAGCTCTATGGCAGTTCAGAGAGTTGGCACCTGTTTTGCTTCTGGGAAGAATATGGGAGGCATCCCAGATTATACCTAGTTGTTTGAGCCACACACAAAGGACAATCACGAACAGAGTTACTGGTCTTCCTTTTGTCCAGTAGCCTAGTAAGCTTACATGGCTTTTAGGAAAACTCAGATAAACGTTATAAACTTAAATATTCATTTGAGCTGGGCTTGGATTTCTGATGAGTGCCCTCTCTACCAAAGGGAGTGTAGGCACAGTCTAAATTGACTCCTTCCAAATTCTCTTAAAATCACTTTTGACTCTGACTCATAAGTCCAGTTCAGCAGAAGAAATAAGCTTTATAACTGAACATACTAGCATAGTGTGTCAGCTGAGTAAACAGGTTACATGTGAATCAGAGACACTGAATGAGTTCATCAGACTACTGGAAGCTAGAGCAGATGGTTCACTGGCTGTTTCCTGTGGGAGATGGCATCACTAGCTGTCCTGCAACCAAATCTAAACAGGGGATGCAGGATCAGCTCTGGTACAGAAGAAAGAGTTACTAAAACTACTTTGTTCATCACTTGGAATTTCCTTGGAGATCTGGCCCAGTCCATCTCAGTTTAATGTAATTCATGAAATAAATGCCCAAGGCCTGCAGAAATTCAGAAACTGTAATAAAAATGGAATTAACAGATTAAAGGAACTGTCACAGGTAAGAGAATGAACTGAGAAGCTTTGTCATCAGGGAGAAAGACATGATGCTTTTAACAACAGTAAAAAGAGCGTGATCAAACATACTTCCTTTTCCATTTATCATTTTTGTATTCTCTTGCAACTTTTTTCTGTTTTAGGAGATATACAGACATAGAAAAACCCTTAAGAATTTTTTTTTCTATGGGTTGTAGAAAAAGACAGTAAAACAAAAGCAGGAGGAACTACTTCACATGAAGAATCACATCTACCCAGCCTGCTTCTGCTACTCAGACGAGTCTATTTTGGGCTAGGTTGGGTTTCTTAACACTGCTGCAGAGTGAATGTTGCTCAAGTGTGAATTTTACTTGCTGTCTCTGTAGGACAAAGTGTTAAATGCTCTTATGGCTTCATCTGATACCTATAAAAAGAGCTGATTTCAAAGAAAATCCTCACTTTGCTTCTCTCTATATGATTTGAAAAATCTAAGGAGCATTTCACTTGTGAAGCTTCCCAATAAACAAAAAATACAAATAGTTTGTCCTCTAAAATAATAGTATTTCCTTTATTTCATGCAGATTTTTCTTTCTAAAGTAACTTCATTATTAGAAAGGTCCTTTTCTGTTCAGAAGGTGAACTTTTCCATTGTTAAAGGGACCGCTGCACACGGATCAGGTAGGTCAGCATCCCTGCATAGACTGTTTGGGCCAGAGTTATTGTTCCAGTTATAAGGTAAAGGGAGACCATGAAAGTTTTGTTCTTGATGTCTGTGGCATGTTCTGGAGGGAATTTTTTCCCCTCTGTTCCTATATCCTTTTGTTCCTGTGGAAACCACCTTCGTAACTTCATCTGAAGTGGACTTGATGCCAGAAAGGTCATGAAAGTTTATCAGTTTTTTATTAGATTTTAAGTAAGAAATACAGTCCCTGTTGAAATTCATAACTCATTTGGAGATGCTTGCTGACAACTTAAATGTTTAATATTTTTCCCAGCCTTGATGTGTCATTGATGTACCACATCAGTCTTTGTTTTGACTAAGCATTATGTAATGGTAAGTGTTGTTTATAGTGCATCAGACCTACAATAGCCAAGCCCAGGAAACTCAGAAGGCTGTGGTTCCTTGGGAAATTTTGAAAGGAGACTTCTACAGCAAATGCTGCAAAATGTATATCATTTAACAATGTGCTGTATTAATTTTCTAATGTGTATTCTTTATTGCCTAATATGCACGTTTCCTGTAAGAAAGACACTCTTTTCTGTTACTTGTTCTGTAACTGAGGCTTTGATTCAGAAGTCACAGTGTAACATCATGTGGCCCATGCAATTTAGAAATAAACGGGAACCACTTTAGTCCCAACCTGTCTTAGAAAACCCTGTATCTATGAGTGCAGTAGTACAATGGTTTTCACCTACTTGGGTGCTGCACAATTTTATTAAGTATTCTTGTGGTAACTGCCAACTTTTTCATTTCAGGACTGAGTGATGTCTATATACAACTTGGTTACAAGAGTGTTGTTTTAAGAAAGCGCAGTTATGCATCTCAAGTTATTATCAGTAGCAAGGCTGTGATGTGTTATTCGGCATTATCCCTTCCCAGATTATAAATACCTTTTTTTTGTTGCAAGGATAAATATAGTTGCAAGCCTAAACAAATATAGAAATATTTTATATCCACTTCGTGGTTTTGTTTCAAAGTAAAAAAGTTGATGTATGGTACTCTATGCCACCAAACCTTGACCTTACCTATTCTGCCCTGACCTATTTTTTCCACCGACCAAGTGTCTGCACCTCCTTCCTGTCCAACTTTTGTCTGCTATTTCATCCCTCTTTTAATCAAGACTTACTTTGAGTCCTGCAGCTGAGACCCAGGTAAGTTCATCTATGAGTGGTGCCCATTTTCTTTGTTTAAACCTGGTATGAAATTCTTCCATTGATTCCAGAGAATCCAGACTGCTGTAGTGAGTTACTAAGCTTGTATGTCTTTGGAATTTTGTTTAAACATAAAAATAGCCATACCTTGTCTATGACACTGGGAAACACTGAAGCTATACTATCCTTTGCCAAATATTATCTGCCTGAAAACCATGAACTTAATGCTTTTTTTTTTTTCTTTTTTTTCATGATTTCTCCATTTGTGCATGCAATTTGCTTCTGCGAGTGGGTCAAATACATTTTAAGGACAGGAGAAACCAAAATAACTACCTAGTTTTTACCTCTGGATAACATTGGCAATAGAGTTTTACCTAGTGATTCTAGCTATGGAGGTAGATATTCTTTTACCTAATTCTCCAAGAGTGGTATCTGATGCTAAACAGATTTTTTTATACTGGAGCAGCGTTGAAGTGCTGGGAACATTTTCAATAAATTCATTTTTCCATTGTAAAAACAATAAAATTATAATAACAGTGGAAAGAAACTTGAAGCAGCCTCCATCCTCCCCAAACTAATGAGTAGGAGTGTGCAAGGAGCTCAGACATGCCAACTAGTTCTGTCAACTAGCATTTTAACAACAGTGGTGAGCAGCAGTTCCAAGAGGGCAAACCACCACCATGGGGGTCTCCTTGCCTTCGGTGTGAAGCCTTGGCCCTGCAGAGTGGCCCACATTTGATCCCGTGTGACCCGGTGAAGCTGAACGCCCTCGGTGCCTGAAGCAGACATCGATGAGACAAACTTACCTTACTCTCCTTTGCCTACAAGCCACTGTTTTTTCCCCTTTTGGTTCTAGTCTAAACAGGAAATAACCATAGCAAAGCTAGGCATAGCAAGACTGCAAGTCTATCTACTTCTGTCTATGTTTGTTGTGATATTTATTTCAGCACAAGGACAAAATGAATGAAAACAGCCTTTTAAATAATGTTTGTGTAGGACAAGCATCACTACAAGACTTAAATAAGCTACTGGACTAAGGCTCATTTCGAAATATGTGATCTAGACACATGGAATTCAGAGCCATATGAAAGCATCTGATTCTGGTAAACCTCAGTAGATCAGCCAGCTTTATGGTTTCTTTGAGTTACTCGGGGATACAGATAAGGTGAATCTCTGTATCATTTTTGCTGTTTCAAGTGTATAGCCTTGACTGAAAGTCAACAGAAAGTAGGCTCCTGGGACCCAAAGTATTTAGAACAGGACACAGAAGTGGAGGTTCCTCAAAGCATCTTGGTACCTAACTACTTAAATACTTAGAAATCTGTCCCTAACACAAAAAAACCAAAAGTTGAAAATAAGATTTAGAATAGAAGTCAATACCCATTTTTACCTTCAACTGACTGCTGGTCATTTAAGAAGGAAAAAAAATTACACTGTCTTATCTGGAGACAAACAGTAGAATCTTGTCCCATTGGTCCAGGATTTGCTTCATACCAGTACTTGGAAATGCTGAGAATGCAAACAAAAAAAAAAAAAGTTTATTACTTTTCCACTTTTTTTTCATGTGGAATATCAATGTGCAGTAGGCTTTTATAACAAAACAAAGTTCCCATACTCGGTGATGTTAAATATATAACATTAAGGTCCTATGATTCTTGTGGAACTCTACCACAGCTGCTAAAATAAAATAATAATTGAAAACAATCTGGGAATTTGAACACTTTACGTACTCACTGCATACTTACATATAGTAGGCTAACTGTGCCACTGCACTATAGGGACTGAAATAAACCATAAAACCAATTTGACAGGCCAGTTAAACCACTCTTCTGTTCCTGTCCATATAGCCAAATTTTCCTGTTGCCTTTCATCCTACATTTTTGAATATGGCATGGCTGTTGCACAAATATAATCAAAATATAGTCAACAATCATCTGGGTACTTTAAAATTCTAGTACTTCTGCAAAATTCCTAGCAGAGTAGGGATGACATTTACGGATTTTATTGTTTTAGAAAACATTCTGTAATATACTGACTTGTGAACTGATTTAAGTGGTCAAACCATGGTGCAGTAGACAGAATTTCAAAGGAAATGGTATATAGTTCTTTCCCTTGCTGATGCTACTGCTGAGCTATGCAGCTTCTGATGAATATGCAACTGATTCCTAACAGAAATGAGTAACAGATAGAAAACCTATATAATTTTGTGCTTTAGGGAAGATTCTGAACAATAATTGAAACTACCAACTTTTATCTGGATACAGGCTACGCAACGAGTGGATTGAGAGCAGTCCTGCAGAGGACTTGGGCGTCTTGCTGGATGAAAAACTGAATATGACCCAGCAATGTGCGCTCGCAGCCCACAAAGCCAACCAGGTCCTGGGCTGCATCAAAAGAAGTGTTACCGGCAGGTCGAGGGAGGTGATTCTCCCCCTGTACTCTGCTCTCGTGAGACACCACGTGGAGTACTGCGTTCAGCTCTGGGGCCCCCAACACAAGAAGGACATGGACCTGTTGGAGTGAGTCCAGAGGAGGGCTACAAAAATGATCAGAGGGATGGAACACCACTCGTATGAAGAAAGGCTGAGAGAGCTGGGGTTGTTCAGCCTGGAGAAGAGGAGGCTGCAGGGAGATCTTATAGGAGCCTTCCAGTACCTAAAGGGGGCCTACAGGAAAGATGGGGAGGGACTCTTTATCAGGGAGTGTAGTGATAGGACAAGGGGGTGATAGTTTTAAATTGAAAGAAGGTAGATTTAGATTAGCTGTAAGGAAGAAGTTCTTCACTGTGAGAGTGGTGAGGCACTGGAACAGGTTGCCCAGAGAGGCTGTGGATGCCCGATCCCTGGAAGTGTTCAAGGCCAGGTTGGATGGGGCTTTGAGCAACCTGGTCTAGTGGAAGGTGTCCCTGCCCATGGCAGGGGGGTTGGAACTAGATGATCTTTAAGGTCCCTTCCGACACAAACCATTCTATGATTCTATGATAATAAGGAAAAGCCCCAGGAGGTTTCCCCCAGAAAAGCACACAAAGCAAAAGAACCAGCAAATGGTTCATGAATCAGAAATTTTATTTCAAGGTCAGCTTCAGAGAGAGAGGGAGGGTGGCACAGAGCTCCCATCGACCAAGGCTGTGGGGAGCCTCAAGCTGCCTGTGGGACCATGGCACGGAGCAGACTGGGGCTGTGTATGCTTCCTTGTCTAAGGACAATGGTTTTGTCAAAAGCTTCAGAAATCTCTGCCTGAGTGACTGCTGAGGGAGGGGATGGGAGTGTGCCATGGTCTGGTCCTTAACTTATTGTTAGCGTCCTTGTAGAAGGTAGGGAATCTCTGGCTGTGTGGCGGCAGAGGGGAGTGTGCCATAGTCCGGCCCTGGCCCTGTCTGGCCCTGGAGCTGTAAAAGGCAGGATAACAAACAAAGGGGCAGATACCCTGGCTCACTATGGGCAACCCATGCCCAGGGCTGTGCCAAACTCTCGATGCCTTCACTTGTCAGCATCCTTGTAGAAGGTCACAAATCTCTCTGGCTCTGTGGCTGAGAAGGGGAATGTGCCATGGTCTGATCTTGTTCCTGTGTGGGTCTGCAGCTGCAAAAGGCAGGTGAGGTGGGTTGACCCTGGCTGGGCGCTAGGTGCCCACCAAAGCCACTCTATCGCTCCCCCTCCTCAGCTGGACAGGGGGGAGAAAATATAACAAAAGCCTCGTGGGTCAAGATAAGGACAGTTTAATGAAGTGAAAGCAAAGGTCACGTGTGAAAGCAAAGAAAAACAAATGATATTATTCTCTACTTCCCATCAGCAGGCGATGTCTAGCCACTTCCTGGAAGCAGGGCTTCAGTACGCGTAGTGGTTGCTCTGGAAGACAAAAATGCCCCCCTTCCGTCTCCCTTTACTTAGATTTTATAGCTGAGCTGACATCATATGGTATGGAATATCTGTTTGGTTAGTTTAGGTCAGCTGTCCTGGTTATGTCCCCTCCCAAGATCTTGCCCAGCCCCAGCGTGCTGTTGAGGGGGGCAAAAATGTTGGAGAGACAGCCTTGATGCTGTGCCAGCATTGCTCAGCAGTAGCCAAAACACTGGTGTGTTATCAACACCTTTGTAGCTACCAATGCAGGGCACATCACTACGAGGGCTGCTATGGGGAGAATTAACTCCATCTCAGCCGGACCCAATACGGCAGGATAATGTCAACCAACAAAGGGAGCAGCCACCCTCGCTGACCATGGGCAACCCCTGCTGTGAGCTCTGGAAGACTCAGGCCAAGGCTGTCTGTCCCACCTCTCCCTGGCAGCCAGTAGACACCCATCCCATGGTGGCATTGGCCACCACCATCCAGCCACCCACACTGGTAGTGCAACTGCATCATTAGGTTGGTGCCAAGAGCTGATGTCCTTTTTGATTCCTTAACTTAGTGTCAGCGTCCTTGTAGACGTTAGGGAATGTCAGTGGCTGTGTGTCTGAGGAGGGGAGTGCGCCCTGGTCAGGTCCTTTTGTCTGTGTGGGTCTGTGGCTCTGGAAGAGAAAGGAGGAGCAGCTGCCATCTGTCATGCCACGGGCAACCCCTGCCTCCCTGCCCGGGCCCAGCAGCCCTGCCCTCCCCTCCCTGCCCTCCTCCCCACCCTCTCACCTCAGCCCTCGCTCACCGGCCTGCTCGCCTCCAGTCTGGGCCGGCTCACTGCACGGGCCTTTTTATACCTGTCCTGGGCGGCCGTGTCACCAACCCCACGTGAAACGGCCACCACCAACGTTCTGGCCACCACGTCACCCGGGGGAGCCGGGGCTGATGTAATGCCTGGCCCTCGGCTGCCCGGGGAAAAAGGGCTGTCGCTCTTCAGCCTTGTTAAACGCAGTGGGCTGGACAAGCCCCACAACTCAGGCCCACGGGGAAAGTGGCCAACACGGAGAGCCTGCTGTCACCCCTGTCTGTGTGGGGACAGCCTCTTGACCCGGGGCTGCAGTCACCTCACAGCCCCTCACCGACCCATCCCACCCCACCTCCCCTGGGCCTCCTCCTTGCTGTCAGGGCTGGGACAGGGGCAGGTGGAGCTCAGCATGAGGGTGCAGACAAACAAATGTGGTGTCCAAACGCTGGGGAGCAATTCAGGTGTTTAACACACTGGCCTAGTGCCACTTGGGCTGTCTTGCAGCCTAATATCCAAGGGTATACCTGAAACTGGCAGGTAGGACATGGGACCTGGGAAAAATGCGCTGAATGCTTATTTTAATCCTGGTTCTAACTCCTAGACATCCGCTGGCTCCGTGCATGGACAGTTAGCTCACTCCTGGCTGCACAGAGCAGGGTTCAGGTGTCTGGAAACAGGCTCCGCAGTGTCACTTCAGGTGCTGCGAGGAGCCTCATCTGGCCTGTAGCCACTACGCCAGGACAGGGCAGGGCTGGTGTAAACGCGGCACCGTGCTGGTCTGCTCTGCCCGGGCATTTCAGACACCCCACGGCCTCCCAGCTGTCATTTATCTGTTAGGAACTGAACACTCTGTACAGATACAGAATAGCTCATATGTGTAAAGCTGCTCAAGTGGACTTTATAATCGGGAACATTTTTTCTCATTTTCGTCATCAATCATTCATGTCTACTGTCATCTAAAAATCTAACCCTCACCTTGGTTACTTGTGAGACTAGCATAAGATCTCAAAGAACATACTGCATCAAACTATGGTAAGACCCAGAGATTTATTCTTCATGGAAGATTCTCATCAGAAAGAGCAGACTGATGCAGTTGGTTAGACCTGGACTAAACCGCAGAGTTTATTAATCCTGATGTTGGCTTTCTTGAGCATAATTTCCTTTCCCTAGCTATCATATATAAACACTTTATATTTATATGTATGTATATGTTTATAAAGTGTTTGGATAACATATATATATAGTATAATAGAACAACAATACAATAACAATGTATTTTTTCCTGACAATTCTAGATTTGGTCCACTAAAGATTTTGGCATGGGTGTAGCTTTATATACATATAGCCTCGCTATACATATACAAAGTGTTTGTAGACTCAAGGCTTAAGAAAAGAGAGAACACATTTACAAGAGTTTAGGTGATTGAAATCCTTAGTATAGAGAATAAATATTCTAGTAATAAGCTTGAAGTGCAAAAACAGCTGTAATGAAGCATTCTTAATTATTATTAAGAAGCACAAATTAGAATTGTATTATTATAAGGCATATTAGCAAAAATGTTCCAAATGTGAGATTTGAGAAACAATCTCCCAAGGGGAGTCGTAGAAGCAGACTGAATAAAGTATAATAAAAAAATCACACTAAGAAATCCTAATGACCTGACAATAAAAGGGACCAGAAATTTAATTTGTGCTCATACCCCTACAACATTTATTTATTAAAAACAAATTTCTAAAGAATCTGTTTTCATATCAGTCATATTTTCTCTGTTATTGTCATAACAACATGACAATATTGTCTGGGAGACTTATTCTTATAAAAAAATAGACAACTAAGTCAATTATGTATAAAGACCATGGAAAGTTACAAGTTACTATACGAGGGGACTCTCAGATTAACACGGTATTCAGGTAGCCTAAAAGGCATAATGCAGAGCTGGTTCCTACTTAAGTCACTAGCAGTTAGGATAGTCTTTCACATGTAAGAAATGTTAGTATAGACTTTCAAAGCTGTTGTATTCCATATAGACATTCCATCCACAAACATCAGTCTTTCCTGGAAGTTTCCATTCAGTATTTGACTTAACTTGCTAATTGAATTGTTGAACATGACTGGTCTTAAAAATATGCCAGTGCTTACCTTGCAGCTTGGTGTCAAACATGTAGAGAACTTGAGTACCCAGCTCCCATTGCTGCCTCCACTTTTTTTTAAAATCCAGTTAGATGCATGTCTGAATTGTTAGATACCTTTGACAAGGTGTCATGGTTTAACCCCAGCCAGCAACTAAGCACCACACAGCCGCTCACTCACTCACCCCCCAGCCAGTGGGATGGGGGAGAAAATCGGGAAAAGTAAAACTCATGGGTTGAGATAAGAACGGTTTAATAGAACAGAAAAGAAGAAACTAATAATGATGATGGTAACACTAATAAAATGACAACAGCAATAATAAAAGGATCGGAATGTACAAATGATGCGCAGTGCAACTGCTCACCACCCGCCAATTGACACCCAGTTAGCCCCTGAGCGGTGATCCCCCTCCCAGTCCCCCCAGTTCCTATACTAGATGTGACGTCACTTGGTATGGAATACCCCATTGGCCAGTATGGGTCAGGTGCCCTGGCTCCGTCCTGTGCCAACTTCTTGTGCCGCTCCAGCTTTCTCGCTGGCTGGGCTTGAGAAGCTGAAAAATCCTTGACTTTAGACTAAACACTACTTAGCAACAACTGAAAACATCAGCGTTATCAACATTCTTCGCATACTGAACTCAAAACATAGCACTGTACCAGCTACTAGGAAGACAATTAACTCTATCCCAGCTGAAACCAGGACACAAGGTGGCTCATTATCCTGTATTAGACAAAAAAAGTAGGAAATTGATCTGTGTCCATGAAGTCCTATAATTCCCAACAAACCAAAGTTCTTAGCACATATGTTCACTGCTCAATTATTCTTATCATCTCAATATCTTGGGGCCTGGAGCATCCAACCAAGAACACAAGTTTTGGTCAGAGCTGGATAATCAGCTTATTTTCATGCCATTGAGAAGAATGAGGATATTTGGACATCTTACAAGTGATCAGCATAGTCATAATTGACAATGACATTACACAGTTGAAAATTTAAGCTCAAAAGGAAAATAAACATGGTATTTTTCCAGAGAAAATTCTACACAGCTCAGGCTTCCTAAAAACGACTTGGCATAAAATTCTAATTTGGGCAAGGTACGTAATAATCCTTTGTTGGCAGGGAGGATGATCAGATGACTTATGACCATAGTCCTCCTCATCTCTTATTTTTATGGTTTCCATTATGATTCTAGCAGAGGACTACCTCTTTGTTGGCAGAGAAGAGCGCTGACTCAAGTGCAGCGTATCTGATCCAAGTTTCTCTATCTCCAGGTACCCTTTATGAACAGAAGGGATTGGCAAAAGCTAAGTGAAGTAAAACCACTCACTCCCTCTTGGCAGGCAGCTGGGATGGGCTCCAATTTGCAGCCAGGGAGTTTCTGTCTAGCCTCATGTTTACTATTCACAGACACTCAACCATGAGCTGTCCTAAATTGCAACCACTGCAATTCATGTTTTCTTTTTGCTTTTAGAGCCAGGAGTAATCTGGAGCACAAATCAGAGCAATGAACAAACAAAATTAGCTCTATATTGTAAAAGGAGGACAACAGTTACATTATTCTGTTACATTTCTGTGTTAAGTAATGGGCACTAATTCCAGGTTAAAATAATTCCTGCTTTGTATCGTTCAATTCCGCACAAAGCATTGTGACAACCCCCCAGTTTCAATGTCAGTTGGTGCTTGGCAGCCCATTCCAGCACATTTATAGCAGTGTTTAAAGATGGGTTTGGCTTTCCATCTCTAATTGGAAAAATCCTTTTCTTCTGAATTCCAAGGATCAGCAAAGTCACAGCTCTGTTTAGGGATAAACAGCCAGAATTAAAGATTTACTGCTCATTTTACTCCTCATTCCCTTTTTTTGTGGGATGTATAATCACTTTTCTTATTGCCTGGATGGAATATATAAAGTAACTACTTCTATTATTACTTTTACTACTTTGTATTATATCCTGTCTCCTCATCCTTTGCCTGTTTGTCCTTTTGGGGCCTGGAACTGCAAATGATATCAATGTGGGTACACCAAGTACTGTGAAGGACAGGATCAGACTTTGAATTTGTGAAGCTCATAGAGAGGGATCCCACCCTCTTGCATGACTATATAGCTGTGATGACACTCATATTGCTCCTAGAAACACATTCATAATATTTATTATTTTTTAGATGTTGCCATTGTGTCAGGCACTATCAACCTTACCCAAAATAAACTAATTCTGGGAACAGCTAAGAACAAAATTGTGTTCTTTGTTTCATCTAGAAGTATTACAGCCAAAGAAGCAGATGCTGCAGATAGAACAACACATCAGATCCTTCTGGGCTCCAATTGATGGTTTCCCAAAGCAGAGCAGACTTAATTAATAGCAGAACCATAGGGCAGCTCTGAAGACATTGGTAAACATGCATTTTATATATTTTTTTATACTTACTCTTAGATCAAAATTTAGTGAATGTTTGTTTTTTAATATAACACCTGAACTTGCTTCAAAAGTAAGTATGTGATGACAAAGACTTCCAGGGAAAGAGCAGAATAACGGAAGCTTTCAGCCCAGATGGGCTAAAGCTAAGGTAAAATCTGTTTGCAATACCCACTGCTAAGAAATTAAGTGTTCACTATGACTCTCATTTATTGAATAAAGTTATAGGTCGATAACTGAGGAGAAAAACATTCCTTCTTGTGCTTCTGCCATTTGTATTAATTACATTGAAACACAGTGCATTGAAGAAGAAGAATTAAGGATCCGCATTATATTCTATATGCAGTATTCATCATAAAATACCCCATAAGGATAGAAGGCAACACTACTGCACAAAACTGTGTGCCTTAGCAATCCTAACCCTCTGAGCAGCATGGCTGTCAGCTTCATTATCTCACATACAACTCTGAATCAGTGTCTATGTATTATGAGGGGCAAATGATCTGAAATCCTAGAAAGAACAAAGATTAATTTTTTTGTTATTACTGATACATTTTTGTTCCAAAACCATTGACAAGATCAGACTGTTAGTGTTCCTAGTTTGATTCATATAAATATTTGCATTTTCTGTGCCACCTGAGCAAAGAAATTTATCCTTAAATGATGTATCAGTATATCTTGCTGGTATATTAGCTATACTGTAGGATCTATATAACTAAAAAAGAAAACTAAGCACCAGTAGCTTCCATAGCACACTGAGAGAATGCTGAAATCATCATTAAATAGAGCTGACTTGCAAGTACTACTCAGCATGCCAGAAAACAGAAGCCAACAGCTGTTTTTACAAATACAAAGATCCTGGATCCAAAATGGCTTCATTTCACTATGACTGGGAGTTTCTGAGAGCAATCATTTCATGTAGTCATTAGTTTATTCTGGCACAATAAGTAACCGCATGTTCCTGAGGGAAGTGAGAGCTTGTGATCTTAGAGATGGTATACAGCAATCTGGACTGGTAAAGGTGTAAGAAATCCAATAAATCAAAGTCCATCTGTACATTATTTCATAAGACCCTCCTCAAAATGCCTTCCGGAATATTCATAAATTACAAAATAAGGGAATTTTCACCATCTGTAATAAACAGAAGGAGGGGAAGCAGCAGCTGCTCACAAGTTAAACAGAAGTCCTCCTAGCAAGAAGACACACAGCAGTTCTCTCCTTTGCCTATGACTCCAACTTCAGATTCAGATCTGTGGTGGGAGCAGTGTCCAGAGGCCTGTGGTCACCCTTCCAGTATTCCAGTATTGTCACTAACTTGGGTCACCTACTACAAGCCCGCTTTCAGTTCAACAGCTCCTTACTATGTGTTTAGTTCATTCTGTCTCATCTGAATGCACATATTTTATGAATCTGACTGAGAGTAACTGGTATTTGAAGCATACAGTCACTAGTAAAATTAAAACTTGTTTGATGATTGCTTTTCTCATTACTAACGTGATGCCATTTATTTGCCAGAGATCATATAGTGCCTTACTCATGTATGTTATTCATATTAATTATAATTGTACCAACTATGTTTTAAGTTCTGTCACAGAAAAACAAAGACAGTGTTTTGCTTCTTTTAGAGGTTACTCTGTCCTACACTCTTAGATTATTTTCTTAGACTTATACTATTTTCTCAAAAGATTGCACCTACCACTTCCTTGATTTTGTTGTGGTCCGCTTTCCTGAAACCAATTATTCTTATTTGAACTGCTTTCATCTCTTCTTTCTTTCCAAAAGTAAACTTATTATCTATACAGCAAAGAGAAAAGCAAGCTGTGGCAAACAATACAGAGTAGCTACAGTTGCTAGGTAATGACCTAGATGGGTGATAAGAACTGTGAGTAATTTTTTAGCTTTATTTTAATCTGAAGCTTTTGTTTCATATTCATTTTCACTTATGTGTAAGTGGATGAAACAGTATATTATCATTAATTTCTCTTGACAGTTATAATAATGGTGTTTTATTTTCACTTCCAAGGATCTCTAAAACATTTAAAGGTATACAGAAGAACCTTGTAAAATTTAGTAGGGAAGAAATCATGAGAGTTCTATGAAATTAATACATCTGAGATGTAGATAAAGAATTATTTACTCAAATCTGTATGAAAACCACAGAGGAATACTTTCTACCTCATTTGAAAAACAACTAGTGATTTATATTAAATAACTGAACTTTTATAGAATACTAATGCTTCTATAGGATGCTAAATAGCAGATTAAAAGTATGAAAGGGATGAAGTCTATACACTAAGAATTTATTGGAATTTAGCAGTCAGATGAAGTGTCTGAGTGATACACACTAAAAGAAAGGAAGGAAATACTTTGGGCAAGAAAACCAAAAGTAACCTGTATTCTCACAAAGGCTTTCACAGGATTTTTAAGGATCAGAGGCAAATTCTGTTCTGAAGATCTCAACTAAATAAAGAAGAAAAGAAGAAAGAAACTGCAGGGGATGCAATTTATATGTCATGGAAAGCTGAAGGGCTAAAATGTGCTTTGCTGATTAAGGAATATAAAGGTGCTGGATCCTTTGGCTTTAATACAATGGATGAAGAAACAAATTACAGTTGACTTGAAATCAGTCTCTCCAGCATGGTCAGAGAGTTGTTCCAAGCACAGGGCTCAGCTCTGAAGTGAAGAATATTGTGGTCCTGCTCCTAGCATGGACCTAGGAGGTCCACTGGCACCCTGCAAGCTCTGCTGCTCAGCACCATGGCAGGATTGACCCCACAACGAAGTATTTGTATAAACCTGTGTTCTCCCCAGCAGTATTGTGTATCTTAAACAGGACAGAAAATGACACAAATTTGAAGAAGTATTTAGAAACATGCACTGGTTCCTCCTGCCTTTTAATGCTTTGTGTGTTGGCATGTTTTTCCTCTTTCCCACAAAGTTGATTTCTTTGTTATTTGTTCAGATTACTGTCAGTAGCTACTGTCAGTTCTGCTGTTGATAATCACTATGATGATCAAACTGGGCAAAGTTTATTTGGAGGAGGGAGGTGTATTTTTCAGTTAAACCTTAGTGTGTAACAATAAAAGAAGGCCAAGAAATGCTCTGTTCTCTGGCACTCTGCGGTCCTTACTGGCAGCAGCAAAACCACTGCTAGTGTCATGTTCCTCGTGGTGGACCCTTCCCACGCTAGCTCAGACGGCTGGTCACCTCCCCGCTAAGGTAACCTGGGGCCTCAAGCTTCTTTTCTTCTCTACCCTGACAAGAGAGAGACTTGCTGTCTGTGCCCTCTGAGTTTGTGATGTAAACAGCATTTTTTGTGGTTACCATTCTTGGCAAAAGTGGTGCTTCTAGGAACAAAAACCCCTTTGCTTGGAAAACAGGAAAAAGCAGTGAGAGCCACTCAGAAGAAGTCAGTATTACAGCACCCATACTGTATGGACTTGAAGCCAAGGAAGAACTGCTGTTAACCCAAAAATCTGCTGATGAGTTACATGCTTAAGATGCTTAAGAATGAGAAAAAAATTTACAGGGCCTAATGTCAGGTCTTTTCTCCAACCCCTTCTGCCAGCTCAGCATGCAAACTGAGTTTTTAGCTACCCTGTACAGATTAGGAATTGATCTTGCAGCAAGCTAGTGGGACAAGATTTTGACACATCAGTTAGTAGTGAGACAGAGAAGAGCACGTGAAGGGATTCTTGCAGTTTATTTCCTGAAGAGGTATGACCCTGCCTCAGGGCTGCCAGGTGAGTTACAACAGGATGCACAGCTCCAGAGAGAGAGCAGATCATGAAAGATTTCAATTTACTGGTGTCAGGCCAGAGTATGCTGACATTGCATTTCCTCCCATCCCATGCTCTCATCTCCAAGCCAGCCTTCTCGAACCTGCCATCGTGACTGTTTCTTCTACCTCTCTCAGTCTTTTCTGACGTACCCCTGTAGGTCTGTCCAGAAAACATGCTTTCAGACCATACATCTGTTATATGTCTGCTGGGCAGCCTTATATGCAAGACTGTTCCCAAAACGCACAGAAAATGCAGGAGAGCCATACTCCTCCATTAATGCAGCCTAGAATGGCATGTCTGCTGCTCTGTGCTAAGCAGCAGACAGCAGCAGACAACACAGGTGTGCCCACACAGCAATGCAGCTTCACCAGTCCCATCCCTCCTGTGCTCCAGTATCCTCACTTCACTTCACTTCAACACCACATGATTATGTTTAGGCCTTTGCTAAAGGTTATTCCATATCATGCAGGGCCTAACTGTAACTGTGATTTTGGGGCTGTGAGAGCCCTCCAAGGCAATTTTTATGACTGATTTATTCGAGTCAATTTTCTGGTAAAATGCATAATCAAAAGTCCAGTTGGAAGACCAGATAATGCTATTGAGAAACAAATTATGCTTGGGAACCACAAACTGGAGTAGAGGTCTCAACAAAAATATGATACCCTCAGAGGAGATTGGAGATACCTTCAGAGGAAATTGGAGAAAGCAGCCTATGTTCAACAGTAGAAGATAATTAAGGAAAAAAAAGCTAGAGGTAAAATAAAAGAGAACATACAAAGACTCCATAGGAAATTCACTTCCCTTGTTTAGTACATTTTCCATTGTTCTTTACAAGAAAAATTGGTGTTCATGGTTTTATTTTGCACGGCTTTCACTGCATTTGGGTAGTAGAGTTCGTGTTTTGTTGTACCACGTGATCAAACCTGCAGACAATACAGCTGATAACACTTCATTTCAAGATTTACCTGTAACTAGTGCAAGGTTTCTACTATGAAAACCAGAATAATTAGCTATCATTACAGAAATCTGTAGTTGCTGATTTCCTTCTAAGACAACTTCTTAATAATAAAACAGGGGTGAGCTTCCTTTCTGCTCCCCTTGCCGAGCTTCCCCCTTGGGGGAACCTTGGGAGCACCCTGCTCAGTGGCCATAATGGAGGTGCCTGTCAGGACACGGGGTTTTGCTGCAGCCCCTGGCACTGTCCCCCCATCTCCAGGTTTCTCTCTGTCTGTCACAGCCTTTCCACGAGCAGGGCTGTCTCTCACTCCTCTGGGTACAAAAAAAAACCACCGAGGCCTCCTATAAAGAAATCCTGCCAGACCCTGCTGCGGGAAGCTGGGTAATTTAGAAAGGCTTTTACTGTCTGGGAGAGACAGTGCCGTGGAGAGAAGCATATGCATATAAATATCATAGCGCATTTGGAGGAGTGACAGGAATATATTCCTCTCACCTTTAATTGTGAGAAATCTGACTTTTCTACTTACATTGTCTTTGAGACGGAGTTTGGCCTGGTTGGGGAGGAACAGGGCTGGGGAGGGGAGCCACTACAGACTGGTCCTCAGGCCAGCCTCCACAAGAGAGCAAAGAAAAGGGGAAATCAAGATAAAACTATCAGGAAATTATTCCTGGAAACTAATCTAGAGCTCAGGTAGGAAGGTACATTTATGGACTGGGGTGTTGCAAGAAGCAGGTCACAGACTTCCACACAGACAGGCCAGGAAGCCATTCGCATAGCTGTGGTTTGGCTCAGGTTTGCAGACGCCCTGCGACGTGCCCCAGTGACTGCAGCACCTTCTGGAAGCTTCTGCCAGCCTGCGCTGGCCCGGCGGTGAGACAAGGGGAGTCAAAAGAATTTCAGTAGACATAATAAGGGGGGATGAAGGATGATGTTTAGCACTTACATTGTTGAAATTAGCTGAGGCAGAGACAGTCTTTGATAAGAAGAGCTGGTCCCAAGGACCAGCCAATGAGGTAGAGACAGCTCCTGATAAGAAGCAGGAGCAGGCCCCAAGAGCCAGCTAAGACTGGTCTTGCGGCTTGGGTGAATACCAAGAAACCACTGAGCCTGCGCAAGAAAAAAGGTTACTTGCGGTGACGGAGTCATCTATCTTCATCCCTGCGACCACCAGACGACCACCATAAAGAGGCACTGCGCAAGCGCAGTTGAGAGGAGACTATGGAAATGACCTCTCGGAGCTAATTTTAATATGGAGCGGGGATAGGTCATGCATATGTATAGGCGTATTGTGAATATGTAACACTTGACTGTATAAACTTGAGACAAACTGCCTAGACGGGCGCGCATGACTTTGGTGGGACTACCCCCTGTGCTGCCCAGCGCTGAATGAACATACCTGCTTTACAATCTCACTGACTGTGGAGTCTGTTTTCCACACGTCAGCGGGGGCTGAGCCACCCCAACCCTCCTCGCTGTGGGGCTGAGTTTACCTACAACTGGCCACAGCTTCAGCCTTGTTTTCCGCAAAGATTACATAGCTGCCAAATTGTCTCCCTCCTATCATGAGATGAATAATTTTTATTTAACTGGCTGAACTATTTCAAGGCAAATATTTTATTTACAACTGACTTGGTAAAACTTGGTACATTTCCAGTTCCTGAGGACAATGCAGGGGAAAGCCCAGGATTTTCAGTGATGATAGCTTTTTCAATCATTTCAGTTCATCCTGGATAGTTTTGCTAACACCAGTGTAGCAATTCAGTAGAAAAAAAATGAGCTAGAATAAAGGAAGAATTTACCAAAGTGCCTAATGAAATCCCTTTCTTCCTTAGGCCCTGCCAAGAAACAAGATAAAGTTTGCTGATTCCTTACTTCCCAAAATGAAGACTGAATTAATGGGAAAGCCACAAATTAGCTTCTCATTCTCATCACGCTCCACAACTGCACGTAGCAAAATCATCAGCAGACAGGAGGAAAACCACAGTGGTGCCGTTCTGCAGCAACTGCTGGAATTACACTGGGAGTTAACGTGCCCTAAAAATCTTACGATCTCTTTGTTCAGGGCATACAATCACAGTCTTTCCTTTTGTTCCAGAAAAATAAGTCCTCAGTATGTGATGGGGAAGATATTATCCTGATAGGACTCCAAAGTAGTTACTACAAATAAATTTGTGGAATTACAAACAGATTGATGGAATTACTCTGTTTTATTTCAGCAGACTACAAAACCAAGTTTGTAAATCACCTATTCTTTTTCTAATATCTTTTTCCACGATACAGATCTGAAAATGCAGTTCTCAATCCCACTTCAAATACTGTAACTGCAAATGGGAGATTAAAGATAAAAAGACTAATATACCATGTTAGTCAAGAAAGATTCTATGTATCTAATAACTCTTTGTTGGTTCCTTACAGTAGTGAGCTGTGATGTGACAGAAATATAGGATCATATAGGTACAAAATATATTTTTATTGAAGTCCAACAGACAAAGTACTGATCTGAAGAAATTATTTAATAATCAATAAAGGCTCTCCTCTGCAGCTTTTGACCCTAATTCTCTTTAGAATTTCATCACTCCTCTGAAAAATCTCCCTCCTATTTCAGACTATCACCTTTTTCCACTTCGAAGTTTTCACATGATATCCACTGAAACCATCCAGGACCTTGCCCTGTAACTCACATGTATAGGGGCACTGGTGTTAACAATGGGTGTCTTAAATTCTTTATGGGCGTCTGTTCGTGACTGATCACACAAATATCAGCAACAGTATGTGCAGGTATTATCTTTTGCTGAAAAGAAATATCAGGTCTGATATTTAGAACAATTAAATGTCCTCCGTAACCATCATTAATTAAGACCAGGGACTCAAAATATAACCTGTATTTTTTAAATCATCTTGTAATCAAATAGAAAAAGAAATCTTTGAAATCTCTATTATTGCTAGTATCATTAGTTCAAAAGCATTGTCAAAGTTATTAGTATTTAATGCAGTTTTTCAACTCCATCACATTTCAGCTTCTGTATTACAGAGCAGATGTTTGAGACATTGTTCCTCTGATTTGGTGAAAGGCCATGAGGATCCATCCTGGAACATTTGTAACCTCTGGCAAGAGCTTCTGACTTAGCTAAAATGTCCACTGCTATTAGCCAAAGCAGCTGTGGGATGATTAACCTGTATTTGTGGCCCAGCTACCACAGGCTGAGGACAGCATACCACCCTGACTCAGTAGTTTTATATTCCCTTTGGCCACAAAAGCTCATCCTTGATGTCAGTATTTATGCTGCTCAAATCCCTATATTTACAGGTAAATTTTTTTCAGTGGGCATTTAGTCTTGCACACTTGGATTTTAACTATGGGTTTTACATACTAAACTTGAACCCACACTTCTGATGTCAAGCTTCTTCATAAGCTATAGACCTGGGGAGAGCACTTTGTGCACTTACAACCATTCATAACACGTGCTCCACTAAATACATCTCTAGCTTGACAATGTAGGAACTGCCATGTAGTGTTTAACAGCTGCTGTGCTGCTATAAATTTGGCTGTTATACTTCCCTTCTTTATCATTAATTTGTGATGACTAGTTGTCGTGGTTTCAGCCCAGCCGGTAACAAAGGCCCACGCAGCCGCCCGCTCAGTCCTCCCGCCCCCCTCCGGTGGGATGGGGAGGAGAATCAGAAAGGAGAAAAGAAAAAAAAAACAAAACCGGAACCTCGAGGGTTGACATAAGGACAATTTACTGGGACAACACAAAAAAAGAAGTTACAACAACAACGGTACTAATGAAAGAATATACAAAAACGAGTGATGCACGGTGCAAGTGCTCACCACCCGGAACCCGACGCTCCGCCGCTTCCCCCACCGAAAGCCGAGAGCAGCCCCCGGCCCGCTCCCCGTTTATATACTGGGCATGATGTCACATGGTATGGAATAGCTCCTTGGCTAGTTCAGGTCAGCTGCCCCGACTGTGCCCCCTCCCAGGTTCCTGTGAAAATTAACTCTGTCCCAGCCGAACCCAGGACACTAGTGCTGTATGTGAGATATGGGGTTTTCATATCCAATGTTTTTAAATATCTTTGTTTTGTAACAGGCAATAAATATTTCCTCCTTGGAACACAAAAACTCTTTCCAATGAAGGACAAAACAGAGCAAGTTCAAGGCACCTCAGAAATCAGAGTGTGCTGTTTCACTAAATATCTTTGCTTATTCTACTTATTTCTAGGTGTTTTGAGTTCAGTACCAGGATATGAATCATGTGTTGTGTTTACCAGACTTTTTATTTCACTTTGTGACATAATATAGACCATCAGCTCCAGGACACCTGGGATTACAAATATTTCACCTTTCCAAACTTTGGGCTATAGTTTCCTTCCTCCCTCACTTTGCTTCCCCTTTAATTTTAATAAATTCACACTAATAAGGTTATTAGTTGTTCTTGATAGAGGCTTCAGATAAAGAACACAATTACACTGTGTTTTGTTACGATTGGTTTATTTATGTCTATTGGGAGGGGGTACCAAGAATTGGTTAATTATGAAGCTACCTCCAGATATTGTAACTAAACAAAATTTCTTGAGCTGTATCTTTCTCAAAGAAAGTGTCATTTTTAACATGGTCCTCTACAGTGAATTACGACTAGAATGTGTATAATTTCATATAACTAGAGCTAGTCCTTCAAGAGAAATGGAGAGGGGAAAACAGGAACATGTGAGGAAAAAGTTTCAACCCATAAATCAGCTTTTCTTCTATGTCTCCTTTTTGTGGGAAAAATAAATACAACCACTAGCAGGACTGCTGCTTGATTAACTGTGCTTGAGTCTGGGACTGTACTTCCGACAACTTATAGCATCTTTCATGTGAGGAGGATAAAGAACTAATTTCATCAAATCTTTCCTGCTTGTTCTCATGACAATGGTCTTCCCAAATTAATTAGTCTGATCCCCTTTATGAATGGCGTACACTGTTATCCTATCTTTTTTTTTTTCACTGCTTCATCTGAATGCCCTGTGCTCTTAATGCCTAAATCATATGATATTGTCTAGTTTGCAAACATGGTCTCTCTTATTGCATCTCTGCATATTTTTCAGACCCCAGGCCTGCCTAGAATCCAAGTTTAAGTAAAATGGGGTAATCTTGAAAACTTTTGTACTGCATTAGAGGATTTCATATATTTATAAATATAGTGTGGAAGGCAGATGAATATATATTAGGAAAGTGTTTTGTCCCCCCAGCTAACCATTTAATCAGATGTTACAGTCTAAGGACTGTAATCACTGTTTTATTTGTAACTGTTGGGTTATCGGCTTTTATTAAGAAGAATGCATGACTGACCTCTTTCTCCAATACGGCTGTTGAAAATTTCATTAACTCAGGTTGAGTAGCAGTAAATAATTTCAGCATATATTATGCATTCTCCTCTGTGCCATGCCAATTCTAATAGCATGTGGATCTGTCCTGGCATCTCTGGTTTGGGATTTAGCCTAGAGCTGTAGAGGTCCCACATTTTACCACTGGGAGTCTGCCCCTTGTTAATCAAGATAAGGGTCATTACATTGGAATTTAACCACCTACTCTGTAAAGATGACCAACAGGTAAGGTTACCCACCCCTTGTGACAACATGGTTTGGTTTGGTTTGGTTTCAGTCTGAGTCAGACAATACTCAAACTTTTTTAACAAAGAGCCCCTGGTACTCAGCCACTACTTAGAGAAATTAACATCTCTGCAGCTTCATTGCTATCAGCAAAGAATGTCCAGATTAAAGTATTCTGTAGTTTCTGTAATCAGTAATGCCAGGGCTGAATCACCAGATTCTGTTGTAGAAACAGAAGACGCTTAGTCAAAACAGAATGTTCCAAGAAAAAAGGTATTTGGGGCAAACTGAGCAGGATTTTCCCCATGACACATTATCAATGTCTGCATAGCCTGGTCCAATGACATGGGTTGATATCCAAGTTCTTAACAAGATAGTTCTGAATAAATATCTGAATATGTGAATAAATATCATATTAGTATTACTGTCCATATAGGAGTATATTTGAAAACACATCTTTTATTTAATCAGAAAAATCTTCAACTTATCAGAGTCCTGGCACTCCAGAGCAATTCTGATAAATAGTGAGAAAGCTGGTTGTATTTTACCATATATATCCAATATAGGTTGTTTGAAAATACTGGTGTGAATAAATTAACTGTATCTCTCAGACATTTTTAACACAGTTTTTTGACTCTTTGCAAAGAGATTCAGAAGTTGTTCAGAGCAGCATCTCTCTACAGCCGTAGACTTGAAAAAGAGGACTCTAACATAAAGTAATATCATGTTAAATGGATCATTTGGCTAAAGGATTTGAGAAAATGACAGCACACTATTGTCCCAGGGCAAAGTTTAGCACTGTATTTCTTCAACAGAAAGACTTAATATTTAGAAGAGTTTAATTTGAGCCTTCTTTAACATGCAGCTCATTTAAGAATTCAGCTGTTTGTTGTTATGCTTCTAGTTATTATTTAATAGCAGTTGTGGAAAATCCACTAGTGACTCACTGAAAAGACTTCTGCTTTCAAATGTCTGTGAAACACCTTACTCTTCATTCCTTAAGTAAACAAGACAGAGGAGTTCCCTGCCTCAATTGTCTCTCCATTTTTTAATAATCTAAAAATACTGTCTGAGTTTCAGACTCAGACTTGAGTCATAGTTTTATGTGACTCAGCCATCAACCAAGTCTTATCAAATCACAGGACAACAGTTTCAATTCTGTTAGGTTAAAGTGGGCACAATAATAATTAATCCTGCAAAACTGCATGTTAGCTTTGGCAACCTAACTACTCATTTTATGTTCCCAGGCATTTTATAACTTTCATATAGATGGTGCTTACACATCTAAATTCCATAATGAAAGAATTAAGAACAGCCCATTTTGAATACTTTGTCCTCTTACAAAGCCTTTATAAACAGCATTTTTCAGGAAAATTTTAGCCAGTCACATTGACATTTTTTTTCCTTCCCAAATGAATGTGCTAAGCATATGAACTATGCTAGAGTGCCTGGCATAGAATTTAAAGGGAGAAACCTACCAAAGATGTATGTATTTTGGGTTGTCTACTTGATATTTATTTGGAGCTGGAACACCAACACACTGTGATTACACAGAGATTGGATTGGGAAACCATTAGCAGTGGATACCCTTTTGTCAGATTTATTTGTTGAAGAACTAATTTTGAAACTTCATTTGAGCATCATGCACTTTTGGACTTTCAAATCTGTGACCGTCTTTAATGAGTTTGCTGATATTACTGGTCTGCAAATTCATATTTATTGATGATTTCACCAATATTTTTAGGATCCTCCTCTATAAACATACCATTGAATTTTCTTTGACCCACATTTGAGGACTAAATTGAGGTGCTTAACAAACTGCCAGAAATGAATGTGCTAAAATTGACAGATAACTTTTAAGTTTGGGACCAATCTTTCTCAATTTTACTATATAACCTGCAAGAAACTGCTTAGTTAGGTAATAGAGGTATATGAGGATTAATCATGTAATGCTTGTGAAACACTTTGAAGCTAGAAGATGAATTTTTAGAATTTTATCGTTGACTAACTACTCTGAAATCTGAGAAACCTCAGAGCTAAAGAAACATTTTAGACAAATATTTTGTTCACCGAAAAAAAAAGTTCAGTGCACCTGAAAATATCCACAAATCTGAACTGGGAGGAAGGAACATGATTCAGGCCAGACCCACAAAAATCAGCAAACCAAGAGCAGTGTGCTGAGCGTTGCTTCTCAGCAGCTCAGATCTTAAGATACTTAGGTTCCTTCTGAAAGACCTTCCAATGACCTACTGGATCAATAACAGCCATCATTCAAAGAATTGCAGATACTTAGGTTAATTTAGGTTGGAAGGGACCTTCAGAGGTCATATGGGCAACCCCTTGCTCATGTTTAAATAGACCATGTTGCTTAGGGACTTGCCTATTTGAATTTTGAACACTCCAAGGATGAAGATCCAAAACCTCTCTGGGCAGCCCATTCAAATATTTTACCTCCCTCATGGTAAAGAAAATTTTCCCAATATCTAAGTGGAATTTCCAATGTTCCGGTTTGCATTCATTGCCTCTTGTTCTTTCTCTGTGCATGTCCAAGAAGAGTCTGTCTCCATCTTCTCTGAATTTTCTTGTCAGGTACTTGTAGATAGCAGTAAGATTTCCCCTTTGTCTTCTCTTCTCCAGCATGAACAAACCCAGTTTTCTCAGCCTTTCCTCCTATGTCCTGTGCTCCAGCCCCTGACAATCTTGGTAGCCTCTTCAGTGTACTAGGGAGTCCAAACCTGGATACACCACTGCAGATGTGGTCTCACAAGTGCCAAACGGAGAGGGTGATCACTTCCCTGGATCTTATGGCTGTACCTACTAATACTACCCATGGGTTTTGAACTGGTTTTGCTTAAGCGTTAGCTCCCATTAAAGATACATGATGTGTGGGGTTTTTTCCCTTCTGATAAGAAAGACAAACACAAAAAACTTCAGATCAAATAATTCTCTTTTTTTAATTTTTCTTGTTCTGATTGAACAAAAATATCAGTTATTCACACAGCTTTAGAAAAAACCACACATTTATCTGGTGTACAGCACATCGTATATCCTATAATTTAACTTACAGTTTATTTAGCCACATGGGTTTTTTTTGTCATGTCAGCTTTGAGTGGGAAATTGATCTTTTCCTCCTGTTATTTACTCTTTTCCTGTAAATTATAATGAAGAAATGCAGCTAAAATTGCACAATAAGGTAAAACAATCCTTATGTTTTGATAATGTTAGAGGACAGTGTGCACTTCTAGAGTTGGGCTTTTTTTGCTACCACTAAGGCAGTAGTAGCAAAAATCTAGTCATGTCAACTTTGATTCTGTTAAGTTAATTCACTTTCTTTCTGCCTTTTGGATTTGGAAGGTAAACAGCCTATTGTATAAAAGCAAGAGTGAATGGTACGAGAATGAATCTTCACTCAGAAATAAATGACTCAATATGCTGTGGCAGCCAAAAGAAGTCAACAAAGTGCTGGGCATCATCAGGATAAGTGCTGAGAACATGAATGATGGAAAGCATAACTTTGCCACTATATAAAATCTTCCTGTGTCCAATTCTTGAGTACTTTGTGCAGTTTTGTTCTCCAAACCTCAGAAAGGATATAATGACAGTGAAGAATGTACCCAGAAAGGTAATTTAAATTATTAAGTAAATGGACCAGCAACCAAATTAGGAGTTTGTAGAAGAGGAGATCAAGAACTTGCTATAACTAAGATTTTCAAAATCATGAAGGTGAATCATAAGCTGAATGTAAAGCTGTTATGTACCAAATCCTACAGTATTAGAACTAGGTGGCATTGAATCAGGCTTGCAGGAGTCTGATTTAAGACAGAGAAATGAAAATATCTTTTACAGAGTGGTAAGTGAATACCTGGGACTTGCTATTACAGAAGATTGTGAAAGCAGCCAGCATCAGTCAAAAACTCATCAGACTTATGTTCTCCCTAGATAGTGTCTCTTATTTACCATTGCTAAGAGACAGAATACTGAGCTAGATGGATCATTTAGTCATTTGTATGTTAAATGGAGAAACTGAAGTAATTCAGCAAAACTGAATGAAAGTATTTGTACTTAATGGTACAATCAGAGTTTTGTGCTCTGGGAATTAGGTACTCCATGAGACAGGATTAAAAACTGGATTGATTCCTTCTCACACAAAGGCAGGAGGAACTGATTCATCCCTTTAGTACAGCAACAAGGGCATTCATCTGGGATGTGGGTGAACCTCAAGTTCCTACTTTGCTAGGTGCATGGGTGGGAAATTTTGTCTCTTAGTCAAATTCCGTATTAAACAAAAGTAGATCTGTCATGTTGTAACATTCTCTTCAATCTGAAGACTTCCAGTTTCTGGAAGTCAACTGGATTAGTACTACGTAGAAACAACACTTATTCTTTTTGTCCAGGTGTAAAAGTCAGAAGTTGATACATGTGATGTTTCCTAAACAGAAGTGGCAAAAAATGTTTAATTCAGAGTTATTTGAATCATTTCAAATAATTCTTTATAGAAAAGCAACCTTCAGATAAAATCTCGATGTTTCATAATATTTTCTAAGTATTTTAGACAAAGCTAAAAGATATTGCTTCAATGTTCCTCTTTCCTCATCCAGGACTAAAGGAAAGCAGAAATACACAAACCTTATTTCTAACCATTTATTTCAGCTTGAAATTTAAATAGTCTTGTTATTTAGTAATAGAAGTATTTTTTAAGTAATAGCAGTATTTTATTAGATAGTAATAGAAGTATTTTTCATAGTCAGAGTTTTCCATGTCAGTTTTGAACAGGTTTTATAAATTATCTTGCATTGAAAAGAAATAAAGCAATAGCAAAACTTAATACATAAGGTCTGTGAAACGTCCAGTGAACATTTGTCGTGGTTTGCTTTCAGTCAGGAATTTCCATTTTATATGCTAAGGGACCCAAAGGACACATGGCACCAGATTTTTTATTAACTTGAAAGATTCTGACACAACAATGGGCAGATATTTTGTAACCTGTTTATATAATAAGTTACACTTCACATCTGGCTAGTGAAAAGTGGACTAAACAAACTGGAGGACGCATAAACTTTATGAGTTACGTGACTTGAAATCTTCCCAGGACCTTGGTCTGACTGTCTCGTGACCATGCTGATATCATGATCACTTTCAGCACAAAAGCTGAAAAGAGAAGATGCTCTAACCATTTTAAAATAGTCAGGGATAGAATCTATTCTGACTTAAGCCTTATGTCATTTTAGTGAGTTTTTTAATGGTTATGACTCTGCAAGTAGGAACCATCACACAGTAATTCTCATTTATAAGACGCATGAATATTGCTTGCATTTTGTGTGTATTCTTTTGCACAGGTAACATTTCTTTCTCTTCCTAGATCTTCCAATAAACAGAACCATGCTTGCCCACCTGGAGGAAATAAGTGCTGATGACTCCCAGTAGCCTCTACTCTCCCACTAGTGCATCCTCAATTGCTGGGAAAGACAGTAGGAAATTTAGGGTGATTAAGCAACTCTGAGCCTTTATTGGGAGGTTAATCACTGCTATTAAGTCATAGAATGGTAACTACCTTTTAAGATGTATACGTATTTAACACAGTGGGAGTGATTTGAAGCAGCTGTTTAATATGCCTAGTGCTTGTGAAACATCTGAACAGTTAACTAGAGATGGGTAAAAAGTAGACATCTGTACTGGAATTTAGGCAAAAATTGCAATTGAATTAGCACAATCCTTCGGCAACAAGTATGATTGATTGCCTTCAGATAATATTCATTAGGACAATGAAATAAACCCAATAAGCCACTGTATGCAGTCTTCAGATGGCTAAAGTCTACATGGAAATCAACAGCAATGGGCCACAGAAAATGACTGAACATCTATTATCTGTAACAAGCCATTTTTTTCTGTGATCTTTAAATCAAACTAAACTAGCTAAAGCAGTGACTTCTCTGCTGTATTTTCCTTATGTGTTTTACAGATGTAAACTCCTGTATGATTCCTTACTCAGGTATTGACTAAAAAGCAGAGAAGCTTTCAGCAGGGGTGAAGATACTAGTCTGATTTTTTTTCCCTCTGGTGCTCTTTAGCAAGAGAAGGACTTGCCTATTTTATTGTGTCTATGAGGAGTCCATAACATCTAATTGTTAGCCTATCTCTTGGGAAAGGGCAGATTTCAGTATGCAGCTAGCTGAAAATTAACTCTGGATTAATGTTGGTTTTTGGCAATAAGTATTGACAATAAAAAAGAACTATTTTTATTCAGATATTTGGCAGCAGTTCTAAAAAAGCACTATGACAGAGAGACACAGACAAAGGGAATGCAGTAGATAACTTAAATCACTAAAAAATACTTGAAGACTGTGAAATAGGAAGCTCCATAGGAAGCTCATAGGATTATTCAGCACTGATGAGGCCACACCTGCTATATTGTGTCCAGTTCTGGGCTCCCCAGTACAAGGTGGACATGGACATACTGGAGAGAGCCCAACAAAGTGCTAGGAAGATGATGAAGGGACTGGAGCATGTCTCCTATGAGGAAAGGCTGAAAAAGCTGGGGCTGTTCATCCTGGGGAAGAGAAGGCTCAGGGGGGATCTTACCAATGTCTATAAATACCTGAAGGGAGGGTGCAAAGAGGACGGAGCCAGGCTCTTTTCAGCAGTGCCCGGTGACAGGACCAGAGGCAATGGGCATAAACAGAAACACAGGAGGTTCCCTCTGAGCATCAGGAAAGACTTTTTTACTGTGAGGATGACTGAGCACTGGCACAGGTTGCCCAGGGAGGTGGCGGTGTCTCTGTCCTTGGAGATACTTAAAAGGTGTCTGGACATGGTCATAGAATCATAGAATAATAGAATCATAGAACAGTTTGGGTTGGAAGGGACCTTTAAAGGTCATCTAGTCCAACCCCCCTGCAATGAGCAGGGACCTCTTCAACTAGATCAGGTTGCTCAGAGCCCCATCCAACTTGAATGTTTCCAGGGATGGGGCATCTACCACCTCTCTGGGCAACCTGTTCCAGTGTTTTACCAGTCTCATTGTAAAAAATGTCTTCCTTATATCTAGTGTGAATCTACACTCTTTTAGTTTAAAACCATTACCCCTTGTCCTATTGCAACAGGCCCTGCTAAAAAGTTTGTCCCCATCTTTCTTATAAGCCCCCTTTAAGTACTGAAAGGCCACAATAAGGTCTCCCTGGAGCCTTCTCTTCTCCAGGCTGAACAGCTCCAGCTCTCTCAGCCTTTCTTCACAGGAGAGGTGTTCCATCCCTCTGATCATTTTTGGTCTGGGCAACTGGCTCTAGGTGGCCCTGCTTGAGCAGGGTGGTTGGATAAGATGACCTCCAGAGGTCCTTTCCAACCTTTAAGCTATTGAAGTTTAGTTGTCAGCATGAACATGAACAAGCATTTCTAACACAGGATGCAGCCTTGGCAAGTCTTCTGTTAACCAATAATATTTTTATTTTTACTTTTCTATAATCCTTTAACCCCACTATCCAGTTTGAATTACTAGCAGATGGTCTTTATCACTGCCATGAATCAGAGCATACTGCCTACTTAGGAAAGAGGAAGAAGTAAGTGAAAGATGCTGTTTCTTGGTATTTGCTGGTACAGAAAAGAAAATATTGAATGCCAAGGCTAGGAAACACATGACTGGAACTTTTCAGCAGATGAAAGAACAGAGATATTGTGATGAGAAATTAGTTTCTAAGGCCTTGTAAAAGACACTGGAGAAATTCCTCCCTTTCATTCTGATTTCATCCCACAGCTACCATGTTCCAAATGCTCAGTGTTTAAAGCCACATGACAGGGAGACTGAGTGCATTTTACTAGGGACTCTGTGGGAGAAAACTTCATCATCTTTTCCCCATACCATGTGTTTGCAATTGAATGCAATTGAATGGTTGTTGTGTGCTAGGTCTTGTGAAGAAGAGGAATGGAAGCTGTTATCTTTTCCTGAAAGTGAATACAGAAGGGCATCTATATGGCAGAGGCCAGGGTTAAAAGGGTAGAATGTCAGAGAATGGCAGACAGAGAAATGAGGAAATCTGTAGTAATGGCTGAAAATGTTCTGTTAACTTTATTCATATAGAGCACTGTTAGCATGCAGGATATGTTATGGCATTAGATAGGCTAATAAGATGTTCAAAATATTGAAATTGCATATCTAGAGAACTTAAGTCTCTTAAGTAATGTTTAATTAACATTAATTTACATTTGCAAACTGTATTGGCTGCATAATTTTTCTATATCAGTTTCTGACCAGTATTTCACAGTAACTGAAGATCTACTAATATCATGAAGACATTAATCAATAAATTTGAACATGAGAATCCACTAAAGATAGATTTCAAGTGACAGCCAACATTAGGAAGTCCAGTGTTTGGGTTTTTTTACGAAGACTAATTCATACTAAAAAATCTGTAATGTACAGAACTTCAGTATGTCTTAAGTGTTACACATAAACATACTGACTAAAATGTTTTCAAAATATCTTATTTTGATATTTGGTTACTGATACTGATATTAAGGTATAGAATCACAGAATAACTCAGCCTGGAAGAGACCTCAGGAGGTCTCTGGTCCAACCTCCTGCTCACAGCAGGGTCAGCTCTGAGGTCAGACCAGGCTACTCAGGGCTCAGGGCTTCGCCGAGTCTGGCTTGAAAACCTCCAAGTATGGAGACTGCACAACCTCTCTGGGCACCCTGTGCCACTGCCCAACTGTCCTTGTGCGGAAAAGGTTTCTCCTTATATCCAGGCTGAACCTCTCTTGTTTCAGTCAATGCCCACTGTCTCTCACCCTCTTGCCTTCCACCACAGTGATGTGCCCGACTCCAGCTCCTTGAAGACCTCCCCACAGGCACTGGAGCTGGTGTTACGTCCCCCTGAAGCCATATTTACTCCAGGCTGAACAAGCCCAGCTCCCCCAGCCTCTCCTCACAGAGCAGGTGCTCTAGCCCCCACCATCTTGGTGACCTCCCCTGAATTTCATCCATAGGGGGAGTGAGTTTTTAACTTAAATGTATGGCTACCTTTATATTATATTTCTTTGTAATGGAAAAAGACGATACATTTATTTCTGTGTCACTTACCTTTAGATTGAAAACATACACTTTGCTAGGTAGCACTAGGAATTTTCTTAAATCCTCTTTTAGTAATCTCTTACCAGTAATTCAAACCTTAATTTTAAGCTTACCACTTGTTTGTGGTACTTCCTATAAAACTGTATGCATCACACATCTAGTTTTTTCCCCCTTATTCTCAAGAACTTTTGCAATAGAGTTGAGAAACTGCTTTTTAAAAAGCCCAGCTGTATAAACAACATGAATGTGGTTGGCAAGCAAAAGCCAGGGCTTTAAGAATTATACTTCCTCTCCTAAATGTTTTTAAAATGTATGGTTTTACTCCTAAAACGTCTTACAAATAAAAAATTTACAGTAAGCTTCACTTAAAGAGTGTTTCTTCCATGCATTTCTGTGAAGGACAAGCACCTGCCGAGGGTTTGTGATGCTGCCTCTCTTGGGTAATTTCAATGTAACTTTTTAAATTCATTTGATGTTATTCTGAACAATTTGTGTGCATATATGGGAGGCTTTGATCCTGAAAAGAAATATGGGGTAGACACCCAGGTGGAAATTCCAGTAGGTATTGACTTGGAAAAAGAAAAGGCATCAGGCATACAGATCAATTAGGCTGTACTTTTAATGATCGACACAACTGGAAAGTGTCAGGTAATACCTCATTCAGTATAGAGGATTATCTTGTGAACAGTGGCCACAACTCTCATATTTTTTCACTGGTGCTGAAGAGAGGATTTCTCTCCCTTCCTCAAAATCCACATCATTAACCTGCTGTCTGCCTCTGCTGCATTTCTTCTTACAGTACCTAGGATGACAAAGGCTGGGGTTCATGGGGTTAGGTACTAGAGCCAGCACTGGTTTGAAATGTCTGGATTCAGTAATGATAGTACTTGTTTTTATTTGTTATTACTTAAGAGGTATAGAAGATATAGTGCTCTTAAGTAGTGATCAATAGAAAGCTGAGTCAGAAGTTAAGAGTCTTCATTACTAATAGTAAATTTGTTACATACATCAGAGAAAAGAGCTTGTGGAGGCAGGAGAAGGATGTGTGTGTTTCTGTTAGGCTCCTAGCTCCAGTTTTCATAAATAATAAGTAGTCTGAACCAAAACGTTTCAGAGCACATTACTTTTTATTTCACATTCCTAAAGGGGCCATTTGTCCTTCCTGAAGGTGTAGAATCCACAAATTTAAAATTCAGACTTCACTTAGGCATTTAACATGCAAAATTTGTTTCACCCAAACAATTTATTTAAATCCTTGAGTGTCCAAAATTTTAGAAAGAAATGTTGAATCGCTGTATAAATAAATCATCAAATATTTTTTTCTTCCTAATGCTGATTTTTATTACATCTACAATGAACTATGTCTTTCTATGAACAATGGCTATCTATTCATAGTGAAGGTCTTAAGATTTGAGAATAAAGTTGCTATAGCATATTATTAAAACAGTAAATTGACAGACAGGGAACATATTTTGCCATGATGCAAGAGCTAAAATTAAAATGTTTTAAAGACATATTATATGTATTTCTGGGTTGACACAAGAAATGAAATACATCAAAACATACCAAGACCTAATTATGAGTGTCAGAGAGCCACAGTGCTACTGAGGTAGTCTTTAAAAATATTTTTGTGAGTGTTTGCAAGTGTAAACATCAGGATTTAAAAAATAGAAATGTAAAGTGGTGGAGGTCTCAAAAAACAAATTTAGAAAATTAAGTTTTTACCTTTGAACTGGATTCCTGGGGTTTTATTTTCCATATTTTGTACTGTTGACCAGCTCCTTCCCCTTAGGAGCAAATTATGTTGGCTAGACACAAACTCATCGTTTGCCTACAGTTTGCTAATGACAGAGATAACTGGATATTTTGTACTTGATGTGAACAATATCAATGAACCCTTACAATGGAAGAAGGCTCTGAGGAGATGTCTGAGGAGATCCCATGAATCTCAAGGAATAACATGAGGAGGGACTGACCATGGGTGTTGCAAGACAGCTGAACTTGCCTGAACACAAATGGGACTGGAAGCTACATCTGCTGAGTCCATCAGTCAGCTGTGTAAACGTTCATCCCTCAGTTAATCATCAAGAGTGCAAAATATATTCCTGATTTAGCCAGAGCAGCATGGGGGGTGTTATGTGTGGGGGCAGTGTATATGTGGCTCAGCCCCACACTGAGTATAAAAACCAGCCAAAGAACTTTGAAGAGAGCAAGAGTCTTGAGCCGGGTTGAACTCATGCGTTTCTTTCTGGGGACTGTGGACACCCAATGTCACTACAGTAAGCATATAATAGAGACTGGTAATCACAGTTGTATTGTGATTCAGCTACATGTTGCTATTGCTGTACTCTGCTAGATGTAATTTGTACTTATATGGTGATTAAAGTACATTGCTGCATCACTGTGCTAAATCAAAATTCCATGTAACTTCAAATAACTTAAAGTAAGTAAACTTCGTATTAAGCATTAAACCCTACATATGTGGAATATCTGAAAAAGCCTAATCAAAGAGTATTGGACTTTGCCAATTGGGTACCACATTTTACAAAGTAATAAAGTAACCATCATGAAAGAATAAAATACTTCTACAATCTCAGAACATAATGGCTGCAGTCATTCTTCAAATAATTATCTTTTTTTTTTTTTTTTTTTTACAGGTTCCATCTATTTCATTCAAGAATCAATAAAATTCAATTACAGGAACTGCTATAAAATCTTCCTCAAATGGTTAGTGCAGCCTGGATACAGGAGCACTATCCTGACTGCAATAAGAAGCACAACAAATGAGCAGGCCTTGAGCAGATTAACAACTAGTGACATACTACTGCATATGCAAAAAAATTGTTGTTAAAAAGGCCACAACTGCCATGTTATAACAGATAATTTAGCATCCTACATTTATCCTGAAACAGAAAAGGTTGTGGGTAGCTCATATAGAATGGTTAGAGCAAAACGGGAAGCCAGTTCTAGTCCTGCGGAGTGTACAGAGTGGTAAGGAGGAGCAGAGCATGGTCTGACCTCCATGGGAGCCTGCAGTTGCTGCTTTGCATGGAGCAGCTGACTGGGGCAGTTTTCCTGGATCCAATGAGTTTCTGCCTGTGCAGGAGTTGTTTGGACAGAGGAAACTTGGATTCTTGCACCTCTTTGAGGCATTTTCTCTCTTTCAGTTTGCCTGTCAGCATGAGATAGGATCCCCTGTCCCTCCAAGGCCAGGTGGAGCTGTGAGCAGGAGCACTGTCCTGGTAAGGGGTGCATGGCACCTGCCTGGTCTGCCAGCTGCAGAGCTGCCACCTTGCACAGCAGTGCAACAAACCTCTGCAACGGACGGCTCCTGGTTTGTTCAGGCATCAGCAGAAAACGGGGCTCTAGAATAGGTCACCTGAATTGAAATATCTGTGTGTGCACCAGATGGTGGAGCTCCACTACAGTCGGCTCCATTACAGTCAGCAGAGCCCAGCTGTGAGGGACTCAGCACAGCGGCCTGAAAAGAGACATCTAGTGCCATTTGAAATGCAGGAGGGAACCCAAGACATCTGCATGAGACTGTCAGATATGACATAGGACTGATGAGATCTCTCTGTCCTTCAAACAACATTAGATATCTGTATGTGGGCAACTGAAATAATCCCAAGGTGTCTACCTCAGTGTAAGCTGAGCTGCTGTGTAGGCTTTAGGGAGTGTATTGACTTCATTGTTTATAATGAAAGTTTAGACACACAGCATCCAGGAAGGTACCCAAATTTAGTTCCTTTAATCTACAGCTGAATCCTACCTTGGAGCTCAGTGAATATAGAAGAAAGGTACCACTGATCAGCAGCTCCCAGTGTGGCCAAGCTCATGCAGGTGCTGTGCTGCAAGCTGTCTTGTGCCGTAGGCAGACAGAAAGGCGGCACTCCACGGTGCCCTTTGCCTCTGTATGACCTAGTTGTCTGCAGGGACTCATTCAAATGAGAGCCATTGCCTCTTGGAAACATGTTTATATGTTTCTTGCTTCTGGCACTGGACCCTGCTGAACACCTCTGGGCACCCCAGTTGTATCTTTTTGCCAGGAAATGGCACAGGGATGCTGCTGTTTAATACAAAAAGGGCTCAGGTTGGTGTAACACCCCTTGCCATCCCAGCTGAAGAGCTCCCTGTGGAAACCATTCTCAGTTGTCTTTGACCCCCTTCTTGTAATAGATGGAGTCCCACTTGGACAGGCAGGGTCAGAGTGTGTATTTTTAACTACTCTGGGACTCCATTTACCCAGCTGCACAATGGGCCTCAGAATACCATCCTTCTTCCCAGAGGAAGCTGATCTAAATGTGATGGTGTAGCCCTAGGCACTGGAGATGTTCCACTTGAAATACAACTTGCGGTAAGAAACATTAACAAATGGACCCATTGACTTTTGTTTATTTGTCTTAAGTGAAGTGTCTGCTGTTTCAGGGTCACAGAGCATTCACCACATTCACTATATAGTGCTATTTTGGGCACCAAACACAGAGTGTAAATCAAAACATGACACCTTTCAATTATTTGTGGTAGCAAAATGTATGTTGAAACCATATTGTTGACACGATTCTTGTTTTCAAATAATTAGTACCTAAATGCTGCTTTAAGGCACTTAATTTCTTCTCACCACATCTCCCATCCCTCTTTATCCATTTTTCCTTGGGGGGAAAATCGGCATGATTGTTCCAGTCTCTGCTGTGCCTGTGAAAATTACCACCAGTCCAGCTAACTTTACCCACACCCACAAGATGCCAGAACTGCAGAAATTTTGCAGTGCTTGTTGAAATCTTACTATTCAGCAGTTTTGTGGGTTTCAATGCTTTTAAAATTTAAATTTCCATGCTTGTTTGTTTGCACTGAGGTCAGCACAAGGTCTATGAACCACTGCTGACTGCTTTTGTCTTAATTTACATCTCTCTTCACAGTGGCATCACTTAAGCCTGAGCCGTAGATTATATCTCTTACATTACCCAACACTGGTAGGCTTTGACATTGTCATTTATCATTGCCAACTTTAAAAACCTCACTTGCTTGAGGCTTTAAAGTCAATATATTAAGGTAATAGACTGCAACTTCAGAAGTCTGTACTTAGTTCCCAGCTCTGTCAAGGCTTTTTGTCCCCCCTCAAAAAACCCCCACACTATGTCTGTGATGCTGTTTCAGAAAAAGGGGGAATACTGCTCATTTTCACTGGCCCTTTTATGTGCTTGTTTGCACAGTCCTTCACTAGTGTTTCTTCAGTTTGTGTACAGAGGACATAAAATTCTATGCCTCAATATAGGCTTCTAGCCACTGGTGTAATATAAATAACAATAAAATGTGCAAGAAAACATATTGGATCATGTATATTTACATGGCTGGGACTCCCAAAGGAATCAACTGAATGTGCAGAAAACACGATTCAGCCATAGTCCACTCTCAGATGGCCCATTACACACAGTCTTTCAGAAATCAATTTCTGTTTTAGCATTTTGATTTACTCCCTGTTACAAAAGAGTTACAGACTCCCCGCCTTTCCTCTCTTTGTATGTTTTTCTACTCACTTGAAGAATCTGTTCAAAACAGTGGACTGTCTTTTCACTTGTTGACTTCATTGTCTTGTAATAGCAAAAGGTGCAGCTTTATGCATCTCTTCTTACACAAACCTAATAAAGGCTGCCTGTTTCAGTTTTTTGTATAATTCCTTTGTCCAATTTTTCAAATATTCCTTGGAAATGCCTCAGGACAGCTCTGTAAAGGGTACCAAAGGCACATTTTTGGAAAGAATTTTCGTTGTGAACTTCAAAGGACTTCAGAGCATCTGTGTTAAAAAAAATCACAGATTAGAAAGTGACAAATCATTCTTCCCTACCTAATCTATCATTCTTTTCATGCAAGACAATTCTATTTGCTACTGCTTTGACTACTGCAGCTTAAACGTTTTGAAGAACAGGGCTCCACACCTCCTTGGAGCATTGTTCAATAGGCTAACACTGTTATTTAATTTTACTCCTGTGCCTAGCTAAATAATTTTTTTCTGTTCTACATTTATATCATTCAAATATTGTCTCTGATTACTTGGTTTCACCTTTAATTACCAGTTAGCTAAACTGTATTTATTAGGGTAACCCTGAAACCACTTAGGAATAATTTGGGATCATTCTCTCATAAAGTGTGATAGACTGATGAAGTTTTTGCAGTAATAGTTGGTTAGGAAATTGATTTCTCCTATTTCAGAAGCAAGGATTCCAATTCCAGAGCTGAGAAAGAGTATTGGTATAAGGGCCTGGCACAGAATGAAAAACTTTTAGTTACGTCTGGCACAGGGCAGTGATATACAAATGGTGGTATACAATTGCTCTCCCTTAGGTACAAGAAAGCTAATTTCAGAGAATTTGGAATTCACAGGAATGTTACCTGTGGAGTTTTAAGCTATTCATTTTACTCATAGATTTCTGAGATATGTCTGGTACTATTCTGCAGAGTAGTGACAGTCACAGCTTCATGGTGTCAAGAAAGTATTCCTTACAGCCATGAAAACCATGACAAGGCAGCATCACTGCTCCTAAGCTCCACGCAAAGCAAGCAAAATTCACTGTAAACTCTGCTTACTGCATAACTGAGTACTCCAACATTAGTGACAGTAGTGCTGCAAATATCAATACAGAATTGTTGGAAGGAAAGAAATAATACATATACATAATCTGGCAGTCTGCGTTAGCAAGGAGTGCAGCACAGTGAGAACATCAGCAATATGGATTCAGCGCTCATCCTGAAGCCCTTCAGTGGAGAGCACTTCTTAAGAAGGTGGGATAATTAACAGTCCTTATGCCACCATTGCTGAATAAAAAAGTCTCAGCAGTGGTGATGGGCAATGTAAAGGAGAATATACAAACTGTTTGAACAGATGTTGTCTATCCCTAATTGGTGTAACCATATTTAGGACTGGCTGAGATGGCCAGTGAGGTAGAAATAGCCTACATAACAAATTCCTCTCAGCTTTATTTGCTTTTGTTGTTTGTCATCATAAGACAGAAGGCTAATATTGTTTAACAAATTGAGCTTCTACACATTCAGCTTCACTGACTTTTGTCCTTTTCCTGTTTTGTCAACAAGGCAACTTCCATGGCAGGGTAGTGTATTCCAGAAAGCGTGTACCAGTGTCTACCAGAAAGCTGCCTGAGGTTTTCCATACAGGAACAGCCTCCATGAAAGAAGAAGGTGGATTCAGCAGAAACAGCACCTCCCCTTGGACCCATGCTTGTGGGCATGTGATATGATACAAGTCTTTACAGCAGATGAGATTGGAGTGATCCTGGGGAGACAGAAATCATCTTTAAGCTTTGAAGTTTAATAATGTCCATACCTGTCATAATGCCAGATTTATTCTATTCTCCACCTTGTAAGTCAAAATCACATTTTTCTGTCATTCTAGACACAAAGATTCATTGCCTACCTGTAGCTGGTAGATTGCCTCTCTCAGAGTAGTAGCTGTCTTATTGATCTATGGCTGTGCTCCACTCATAAAGTAAATTAAATTCATGGTTTTTGAGGAAGATAAATTGTATGAACTAGTCACTTTACATGACCTGATTTACTACTAATAAAAAACATTTTTTAAATATGGAAAACTATTTCCTGATATTTAGCATTTTTGTTTTTGAGTACATCTCAAGCAGTAAATTATTCTGAAAGATGGATACGAAGTCACTTTAATGATCTCTGAAGTAAAATTTGTGTTAATGCTTTAGACATATTTCTTTACAGAAACAAGGAAATGTAATATCCTATTGTATACTCTATAATGTTATTTCTTATTAGCCAAGGCACCACTTATTAAGAACTGAAGTGTGTATGATCTATTCCAACTGTTAAAAATAGCCGTTGAACTAGTGTAGCTACTGAAAAGTTGCAGAATTCATTTAAAAAATCATGAAGCTTGTTGTATGTTTTTGTTTTCTATCAAATTCTAGAAAGGCAATTTTTCTAGCAGAGAAGAGTAGATTATTGCAAAGCCTTTGCCAGTTATTGCCAGTGTAAGTTATTGCAGAATAATCAAAAAGCGCGGTTTGTTTCTGCCCATTTCTTCCCACAACCTATGTAAATATTCAGAGACTGTGTTTATATGAGGATACAGTTGCAGAGCCCTCAGTGGGACAACAGATGCCTAAACCACAGTGTTTAGAGAGAAAAAGTAGCCGTCTAAGCATGTTTACTTTCAGTGACAAGGAAGTTCTAACTTGTGCCTAAGTGGTGACTCACTGGGTTGAGACTATAAAAGTAAAGGTGAACTGCTCCCTAAAACATCAGATTTTCAGACTTCAGAAATCCAACATGATGCAATCAAGACTTTCAGCTGTCTTCTTTTTCTTGTTGGGTTTGTCATTTTGCCTGACAATCCCTATTCCCCTTGAAGATAGCCATGAATTCACAGAGAAAGACCTTCAGTTTGCAGAGGTACAGTATAAAATGATTCATTTGCATGTTTTATACATAGTAAGTTGTGTAGTTACAACTGTTTGGAAACTAGGCTTATTACTTCTTTTCCCCTTCTTAGCGCTACCTCAGGACTCACTATGATCTCCGTCCGAATCCTGCTGGCATAATGAGGAAGAGTGCCAACTCAGTGGCATCTAAACTTCGAGAAATGCAAGCTTTTTTTGGCTTGGAGGTGACAGGCAAATTAGATGAAGAAACATATGAGCTGATGCAGAAACCAAGATGCGGTGTCCCAGATGTGGGGGAATATAACTTTTTCCCTAGAAAACTCAAATGGTCAAAAACTAATTTGACATACAGGTAAATGCATGGCATTTTGAATGTTATTACCTTCTTTCCAGGTATCTTGTCCAATAGGTTGCCCAGTATATGAGGTTGATGGGAGAAGGATGCATTTGAGTTAGACAAAATTCATGTTGCAGTTTAAAATCCTTACAGTGCCACTTTTGGAAAGGTCCCCCAAGCCCACCTTACAGCCCAAGGAAGTAAATACAATGTTTTTCCATTGCACTTTGTCATGGAGGAAAGCTGGTGTGGTGTAAGCTGGTAACTCCTCATCTGGCCTCCATGTAGACACCCTGGGCACATCCATGGTGCCAAATGAAAGAAGGGTGGGAACTAAGATCATGCACCTCACTACTGATCTTCACAGCGCTTAATCTCTAGGTCACTCAGCTCCGCTTTGGACCTGGTTTAGTGTCTGCTTCACATAGGTCTTGTCCTGGACAATGCAGCATGGATGCAAACCAGTCTGTTCAATGTAGCTGTGAGAGCAGGGACTGATCCTTGTCCATCTTCCTTTTGACAGTCCAGATGTAGATATCTGTGCTTGGTCAGACAAATCTCCGCACCATGACCTCAGAAAGTTGACCTTGGGAAGCTACGGTGCTGAAAGGTCACATGGTAGCTCCTTCTCCCTTAATACCACAAGGTCGTCAACAGGGGGTTTTGACCAGCTGCAACCTGAGTTTCTTTAGCAGATTCCAAATATGAAATCACTGAATTCTGTCAGTTCAGTATCTGGTGATAAATATTACTTTAATATGGATCATTCTAGCCTATAAAAAGCTCTTTGGATCATGTTTTTCTCCTCCAGGAAGTGAGAATCATGAGATATTTTATATGGCATAAAAAAAGTTTGAAGTTACTGATATGATTTGACTTAATAAAGAATATATTTGTCATTTTCTATATCTTCTGGTGCATATAAAACCAATTACAGAAAGCTGTTGGATTATTTCAGACATCTCTGAATGATTTTAATGAAAATGGTTATTTTTATTTTTTTGAATACTGTATGCAGCTGCCAAGCTCTTTGTTTTTAGATAAGAACATAAGAAAAAAGCAAAAAATTTTAATGAGTTGTACCATCAGATAAAAGTGTATTACACATTTTCTTCAATTCATACAATTTAACTGGAGATATTAATCTGTTTGATAGAATTATGAATTACACTTCAGATCTGAGACGTGCTGAAGTAGACAGAGCTTTCAAAAAAGCATTCAAAGTTTGGTCGGATGTGACACCACTTAACTTCACCAGAATACGAAGTGGTGTAGCTGATATCATGATCTCCTTTGGCACTAAAGGTAATGGAGAACCAAGTATTTTTACCTTATACTTATATTGCTGCCAATAAAATGGGATAGTTGATTTAATTGTTTTAAATGTTGTTTTATAGAACATGGTGACTTTTACCCCTTTGATGGACCCTCTGGATTACTGGCTCATGCTTTTCCCCCTGGTCCAGACTATGGAGGAGACGCCCATTTTGATGATGATGAAGCTTGGTCAGATGATTCCAGAGGTAACAGAAGTTCCTGAGATTATTTGAAATGGTGATAGATGGACAATTTTGTCCTGTTTGATATCTATAAACAGTTTGGTTTGCCTGTTTACTCTTCATTCATCATTATGTTCACTGTCCACTCATAGGAAGCTGGGTTTAACTGCCAATCGTAAATGCAAGTACAGCATATGCATAGCATAAATTTTAGGATATACACCTCCTAAGTGAAGTGATTAAAAAAATGCCACCAACAAGGTATTTTGTCATCTTGGCCTTTCAGTGAGCTCAAGGGCAGCTAGTTCTGATCACAGACTGATGGGAATTACCTTACTGAAGCCTATAGAAAACGTATATACTTCACTTAGCTGCAAATCGTCTACTTGCATTTAAATTCTTCACCTTCCTATTCAGGACAGAGCTTTAACAGAACAAAACACTATTTTTTTTCAGCACTGTGTTATTTCATCCTCCTGGCATTAAAGCTAATTTCTGCAATATTGAAAACTATATGCACTCTCTACTGAAGGTGAATTTCTGACAAAAAATGTTCTTGATTTCAGTAGGGCAAAGACTTCACCCTAGAGCTTTCCAACGTTACTAAGAAATTTCAAGAAATCTAAATCTTAGATTTAGACTAGGCTTAGAACAACATTGTCAAATAAGATTTAGGTTGAACAGCAGCTATGAGATACTCAATCAATTAGGCCCTTATTAAAACAAAACACATGGTATTTTGAAAAAGCCAAGCAATTATACATAATTTTTCCCTTTATCCAGTTGTCTCCTTTATTGTCCCATATGTTAAAGCACAATGTTAAGGTTAGTTGATTAGTCCAAGTCCACTTTGGTGATGCAAGGAGCTGTACATTTACTTTCACTGTGGTTTGTTATAGGGTATAACTTGTTTCTTGTCGCTGCCCATGAATTTGGTCATTCACTGGGACTTGAACACTCTAGAGACCCTGGAGCTCTGATGTTTCCAATTTACACATACACTGGAAAAACTGGTTTTGTGCTTCCTGATGATGATGTGCAAGGGATCCAAGAGCTCTATGGTAAGTCTGTATAATATATAATATCTATTTCCTGTATCATTATAACCTGTTACAGATGCACTGCACAGTTACTAAAGAGCTGCAGATGTTCAATAGCAACAGTCATGACTGATTAAGACCGATTCACTGAACTCTTGACAACCAGACTTCAGGAACAGAAGATGCTTAGGTCTGATAGTTCAGAGAAAAAAAAAAAGGAAGTAACACTGCAGAGGGCGGTTGGTCACTGTGCAGTCTCATTTGGTGGTGGGCAGTAGGGGGCAGAGTCTTGACAGTTTTTGGCCTGCCTCAAAAGAGAAGGTAAAACAGAGTCTAAAGGGAGAAACAGAAATACCCATGTTTCATCATGGAAAGAATAAAACTTCTGGAGGACCTTCAAAACTCGGGATAAAGAAAGCAAGTCCATTTAAAATCTTTGCAGCACAGCTGAACTGCAGAGTCCAAGAATGTATTTGGCTAAAGGAGAGAAAGAGTGAACAGACTTTCTCCAGTACAAATGGTTTGCCCATTATGCTTGTATTTATCATGCTGTTTGGGAACTCTTCCATGTCCTATTCAATGACATGATCCACAGAAAGGAAATGAACGTTGTCAAACTTAGATCATATTATATGATTCCAGGTGCTGGAGACAAAGATCCCAACCCAGAACATCCCAAAACACCAGAGAAATGTGATGCAGATTTATCTCTTGATGCAATAACAGAACTTCGTGGAGAAATGCTGATCTTCAAGGACAGGTAAAGAGACTGCTATATACGATATATGTATAGTGGGTACTGGATAAAATTTGAGCAAGCGAAAACACCATTTCAATTTTTTATTAAAGATTTGAGTAAACATAAATTTAAAAAATCAGAAATCAGTATAGATGCCTCTAAGAAACTACATCATATATCTTTTTAGATGGGATTTATAATACAATTACAGACTTCACTGCCCAGTAATATGAAGTGAAGATGATATGGCTGAAGACTGACACTGTTTTTACACATTTTTCATTTCACAGGGCTTCCTTCAACATGCACAAAACTACTAACATTTATTTGAATGAAGTTGTACTACATTCAGAAGTCTTACATGGGACAGCAGTGTTTCTCTTATTCTAAATGGAAAAAAGATTAAAGTTTGTTGTTGTTTGAGATGATCATTATTTGAATGACAGAAATGGTCTGCAGCTAGGTGACTATGAGGAAACGGGAGGTCTACAAGGGGCTCTATGTATTAAAAATTCTTTGTTATGAAAAAAATAATTCTCCATTAACTAATTTTTAGTATAGCACATCAAAGATATTGCTATTCTGTAGTATGATAAGAAACATAAAATACATTTTCTTTTTCTGAACTAGGTTTTTCTGGCGACTGCACCCTCAGATGGTTGAGGCAGAATTGGTGTTACTTAAGTCCTTTTGGCCAGAGCTTCCAAATAAAATAGATGCAGCTTATGAAAACCCCATCAAAGATCTTGTGTTTGTGTTTAAGGGTGAGTTTTCAATTTTGGTGTTGGCAGAAAAATATACATATTTAGTGAAGTTCAGTAAGTGATGTAAAGGTAATCAGTAGAAGAACAAGACATCCTACCTTCCTTGCTTAAAAAAAACCCCCTCTGTTGGTTTCACCCTGCGCAAATCTATACAATTGTCAGTGAATTAGGAGATGTACAATTAAGCTCAGATTCCTAGGATCATAGTTAGCATAAATAGTTTAATAACTGCTGCGTATGTGACTTAAGAATGTTAGTTGTATGAAAACAGGAAACATGGCATCCTCATTTTATTCTGGTTTCAAAGCTAAGCCTTTAAAAAAGACTCATGCATACTTTGTTCTTATTTTTAGGAAAGAAAGTCTGGGCTTTGAATGGCTACGACATAGTTGAAGACTTTCCTAAAAAGATATATGAAATGGGGTTCCCGAAAGAAATGAAAAGAATAGATGCAGCTGTCCATATTAAAGACACGGGCAAGACTCTCTTTTTTACTGGAAATAAGTACTGGAGGTAAGCTGGAGACAGATTGGTGTGTCTCTAGTCATAACCTGCTCAGAAGTATCAAAAGATCAGCAGGTTGTTTCAAACCAGGCACTTGAGTGTGGCTCACGTTTCCAGTCTGTGGTTTTTATTGGTGCTATAGCTGTGTAGAATATGTCATAAAGGTGTATGCAAGATTTTTATAAACATATGGGCACAGCCTTTAAAAGCTGAAAGAATGAAAGAAAGGAGAGGATAATAAAGTGCCCTAATCTGTAAGAGTTTGTAATATGGTCATGTCTCCTAGACAAAATTCCCACCTTGCTTCCTTGAGTTGCTTGTGTGACACCAAATGGTACCGGTGCTGAGAGAGTAAGAAATCTATCCCACCCTTGGACAGCTGGTTTTTGTTGTCCATGATTGGGACTTACAGCCAGGTTTGATGCATAATTAAGACATTACCATCCCTTCGCAGTATCTCTGTGCCAAGCAACCTCAGGATAGGCTAGTAGTCCCAATACATTCAGGTACAATCATCTCCATATAATAAGTACTTTATAGATCAGTTCTGAAAATGTAGCTTTATTAGTTTTGCGGTTTTTGAGCTTGTACTTCTGGTAGAAGAGTGCCCTGGTTATTGCCCTGAGTTTCATTATTGCACTAGACATAAAGTACCTAAAGGCTGTTGGCTACTTCTGATGCGGGTAACTGCAAAGCATGTAAAGGGCACAGACCAAACTCCCAGGCTGTTTAAATCCTCTGAATTTTTATTTTCTTTTGTGTTTATTGTAGTTATGATGAAGAGGCAGAGGTTATGGAAGCAGGCTACCCCAGGCTGATAGAGGAAGAATTCGCAGGAATTGGTGATAGAGTGGATGCAGTTTATGAAAGAAATGGTACATAATCTGATAATGAAACTGTATTACAATTAGTTGTCATTGAAACTTGAGATTAATGTCCTGTGGGAAATTCTGTCATTTGTAATTTTGATTTTTTCACATCAACACTTCTGTTCTCAACTGAATCAGGTTTCTGATCTAAATTACCCTGTGGCCTAGGTGCTCTTATAAACTATGTACATACGTATCTGAAGAGCCTAAAAAGACCTGCCTCCTTGCTTAGGGAACCTAAAGTGATATGCTTAATCTAGAAGTATTATAATGTGTCCATTACTTCAAATGGGGCTCATTCCTATCCAACTCTTCAAGGAGTGTTTCCAAGTCAGAGTCCTAAACATTAACAGGTGAACCCTGTATTTTCCTAAGCAAGTGCTGTATAGTAATAAAATGCAGAGCTTGACACTAGATTAAAATATCAGTTATTTTAAAACACCAATCCAGGTCTGGCAAATGGAACGAGGACCTTTGAAAATTTAGCTCAGCATTCTAAATACTTAAATATTGCATTTAAAAGAGTTATTAAAAAATGAAAACAAATAGGATAATTTTCATTTGAAGGATAATTTTAATGTGACAACACAGTTTTCTCAGGGCTAATTAATTTTAACTTTGCTTTTCCTTAGGTTATCTCTACTTCTTCAACGGACCGCTGCAGTTTGAGTACAGCATCTGGAGCAAAAGAATTGTCCGTGTCCTGCATACTAACTCCATATTTTGGTGCTAATTGCAGCTGAGTGCCATGTCATAGGCTGCAGAGCAGCTTGTAGTACATGGAAATAATAATATGGGCATGTAGATTTATTAGAGGACAGTAAGGTTCTGTGAACAAGCACTGGCTACCTACCACCAAATGTATACTGTATATATGGAACGATATAGCTGCATGTCAGTCTGGAACTGAATTAACTTAATAGGAAAGAAGAAGAGAAATTATTAGCATTTCAAGGGGCATTACACCATTTAAAGTTTGTCTAGTATTAAAGTGAGATGCTGGATACATCCTACATGATCATGAGCACTATTAATTCCCAGTAATCTGAGCATGTCTAGCATCTTTCAAGGATCTCCTAGCATGTCCCAAGAAATAGACCTGATAAACCCAGGAGTGTTATATTTTTAAACTAACCCTTCATCTCATTGTGAAATACCTGTTAACGTACTGGGAATTCAGATGTGTAATGAATGAGTCAGGACTGCATGGTGATTCCCTGAGCAGGATAACACCAGGCTGCAACACTGAAGTTAGTTAGAGAATTCAAAGGTATTTGAATGTATCCCCATTTGAAGGGGAAGGTCCCCCTGGAAACGGATGCCCATGTCATCTTTGGAACAAGCAGAATGTATAGAAGCAGTGAGGTGTCATTCCAAAGCAGACAGAAAAGCAGGAAAAGGGAAGAGTATTCCCTGCAGAAATCATCAGCCTGCATGAAACCAGGGAAACCAGAAGGAAGTAGCAACGAGAGAATCATGCAGGTTGAAACCTTGAATGAAGCTACATCTGGTAACACAGCCCATGTTTTCAGCTGATGTAAACTGTAGTGGTTCAAGTGACATTTATAGAGGTTATGCCTAGCTGTGCCAGCAGAGAACCTGAACATCCAAATCAAAATATTCAAAAGAATACCTTTTTTCATGTTGGTCACTCTTTTAATATCTATATCAATTGTCTCAGTACCATGTAAGTTTTGGGTTGTTTTTTTTTTTTTTTAAATCAATGCAAATGAGGTGGGACTGTGATTATTTTTCAGTTTAAAAAGATAATATTAAATAAACTGGTGGAATAAAATGACATTGTGAAATTTCTTATATTAAAATTTCTTACACTGCATGTCATAAAAGCAAGACAGAGCTATCAGGTAAAAGAAATCAGGAACCCTAACCTGTGCATTTTATTCATTAAAATTTTCATCTCTATTTAAAAATCTGGTTTGCTTTTTTTTCCCTTTGAGAAAATGAATTTTATAGGAAAGAGAGGAGGAGAGAAAAACAGAAAGAGAGGAAAAAGGAAAGACCTTTCAAATCTGCAGAATAAGAACTAAGTTGGAATTATTCCTTATCATTAGAGAAAGTATGAGAAATTATTAAGAAATACTGTGAAATTCAGTTCCACATTAATTTGAATGCTTAACATTAATAACTAATTGAAACTACACTGTCCTCTTCTGCCTGCTCAAAACCAACCTGTAAGTCAGTCAATCAGCCAGGCCTGCCAAGCAAAGCCCATCAACAATGAATACTGTTAAACAGGCATAAATTGCCAGGCTTACCCACCAATGGGCTAGATGAGTTTAATTCTGTAATTTAGGTGACATACATGGTCAGTCATGGTAACCTAACAGATTTAGTGGTCTCTTTAGACTGTAAAACTGTGAACTAATGAATTCCAGACCTTAATATGCTTAAAAGAAATGCAAGGAAATAGAGCTGAAAAAAACCCTTTACAAATGGAAAAACTTAAAGTGGACTAAAATCAAAGTTCTGTTATATGATATAAGATTGATAAAACTGTTAGGGAAAAACTTAGTGCAATTCTCTATGCATAATAAACAGGAGTTGGTTCATTTATATATAAAAATCATTTTTGACAGACATGGTGTGCCTGAAAAAATAATGCTTGATATTAGGCTGCAGTTTAGGTTAATTACTCTGCAGTGAAATAAGGGTCTGGACATATAACCCTAGTCCTCATTATTCTCAGCATAAAGACTTGGTGGAAAATTGTGTGAAAATACTAGAGTCTTCCACAAGGGCTAGTTGTTGAGTCTAAGTGCTCTGAATTTTAAAGGTCTGACCTGAGCTTCACTGGAGCAGGGAATGCAAAGGTGGACAGGGATGCAAAGAAATGTCAATGAATATCTTTCATATCTACACAAATTTCTGTTAATATTGAACATTTGGCAGGGGAAAAAGGTACTGCCTAGGAAGCTCGATCTTCAAGAGGCTTCAGCATGATCATATCCAGCTGCTCCCCAGCCCAAACAGTCAGATTCCTGTTTGCTGCTCGGCTGACTGGAAGCAGCCTTCGGCACGAGTCCAAGCACGGCTCCAGCTCATGCATCTGCATCCCCAGTGAGAGACGTGTGCTGCTCTGCGGTTAGCTCTTCCTCAGCTGAGAAAAGTACCAGACTGTCAGTTCCTGGCATTTTGTTAAGAAAAAATGGAAAACAAAAAGCTTGTGCTGCGGAAGTGGAAGGCTGAGGTCAGAACCAGAGGGGCCCTGATGCTGCCATCAGCCAGAAAGGAAAACTCTCCACAGGAACCAGTGCCCTGGGACCCGCTGCCATCTCATGAGAATGACATTGCATGAGCGCCTGGTGGGTACCCAGATGGGATATTGCCCAAGACCATCAAGTATTGAAAAGAGTCCTTTTCTTGGGACAGAGACTGAACTGACTGATTTCCCTGAGATGTCATGAGTGAGGAAAGGACCACAAGAGGCTGAGACAGCTGTGTCCCACGATGTAATATAAGGAGAACTAATAACTTCCCACCAGATTGCTAGTTTTTATGTGGAACTACACAAATCCACCTAATAATACACGAATTGTTGTTAATGAATATGCCTTTTATATCCATTTTGGTCTCTACTAAGAATGATCATTTGGAGAAGGAGAAAGGCTAAGGCAGGAAAAGGAATCTGTCAGATGCTCCTTGGGACTAGTTTCTGTGCTGAACAAGTAGGACTTCGAAGATGCAAATACATATTCCGAGAGAGAAAGAAGTGAGCACACATCATTTAAACTTTCCAAAGTGAGAAATTAGACAGCTGTCCTCTAAATTCATTAATACATTGGAAAGACAACAAACACTGTAAGAGGTACTGTGAGCTACATGAGATTTACTAGTAGCTGAGAAACTGGAGAAGGGATTCAATCTTATCATGAAAATGCTTTTTTTCTCAGCATAATCTCCAGAAACCTGCTCTGAGGACACTAGATGGCAGTGACAGCTTTGCTTCTTAGAGGATCTGCACAGAACCAAAAATGATATGATGGGTAAGGAAGCTGCAGCCAATTATAGCAAATTCTTGCATTTGGTGAAGATCTAAAAACCCCAGCACTAATAAGTAGAATTTAATGACTATATTCTGTTGAAATGTGAATCTCTGAGTAACAAGTTAAGATATTAAAATGTTTAGGAAACTTCTTCTAGATATATTCACTGTCAGGGCCACTAATTTTTCAGTCTATTGATAGCCGTTTTCTCAACATCAATGCAATACACTTAAAACAGTATACTCTGTGGATAGTCCTAGGAATAATGCAATCCCTTAGTTTCACTTCGTTCATTGGAAAATTACACACACACACACATACGTAGACATATTCCAACTCCTCGGGAACATGAAAGCCTTTCAGGATACAACTTGATTTCTGAAAAAACAACACTGCGGAATATGGAAATAAGGCAAAAGCAGAGAAAAATATCATTTGCAAAGAACCCAAGTAAAACAGTACAAATATAATCAAAAGTGTCTGAAATATCAAGTATGTGATCACATCTGCCTGGAAGAACTAAGGACAATTTCTAAGCCTTTCGCAGCTCATTCTGAGCTAGTATTTCCAAGCTTGTGAATGTTTTACAGATGAAGGATATGGTCTTCATCTTTGAATCACTAATACCGCCCAGATCAGTAAGACTACTGAGCATTTTGAGCTAGGCAGAAATTGACTTTCCTATCCTGAAAATACTTTTGAGACTTTCAAACATCTTTACTGATTGCAGTAGAAAGAAACAAGAAGATTTGGAAATTTTTAATGGAAAAATATTTGTCCTCTGGGATTGTCTGTAGCCATATTGTCAATGAGCATACTCAGCGGGTCTGTGGGGAGAAATACACTGTTTCAGTTTTTTGCTCCGATTGATCTAAACAAGGGTCTAGATCTCAATCTTCAGTCTTCTAGGTGAAAGAATTGCACATTCACTTATGTTGTGGTGAGTTTCTTTCCATCTGTCCTGCTGAAGATGTTTCCTCATTACACAAATACAATTAAAGTGTACTCTTTGGAAAGACTGACTACCCACTAATCAGAAAGCTCATTTGGGATGTAGGATCAAGCCCTTCTGTCAATTATGTTTGGTTTTTTTGGTACAAAGTGGGGTGTCTACACACACTGTGAGTCCCCACCAATTTTCGGTTCTGCTGTTTCTGATGAAAAACATTTCCAGGGAAGACCTCGCCCGTTCTCCCTAACATGGTGCAGACAGTACCAAGCCCACAGAGACTGTGTCTGGCCTGGGATCTTCCTCTTTCCTACCTAACACAGTCTTCATGTGGTTGACACATCCTTTCTAGTCACAGCCTTTCGATTACATTCTGCAGTTTGAACTTCCAGCCAGTGCTGTTCAGAAGTATCTCTGTCACTCACTTCAGCTACCCCCTCAACTTCGTACACCGTTATCTCCTGTGCACTGCACTACAGAAAGTGCACTCTGCCCCTGTCTTCCTCATAGAAAATGGATGAGGGATCATTTTGCTCTAAGAAAAATCTTTCCAGGCAGCAGAGAACCAGGTATCGCTTTCTTATTTACATGTCATGTAACAAATTTTCTACTGTCATAATAATACAGAATGATGCAGTTCTGTGTGTATCTGAGTGAGCCACTCAAGTTATATCTTTACTTTTTGCATGGACTACACCAGGGTCTTACCACCAGGCAGTAGGAGGCTTATGGAGCAGTGTCCTGAGAATCATGATGTCCATACTGTGTAGCCTCTGCTGGACCTTGCATGATCCTGTTCTGCTCTTCCTGAAAGAGGCAGATGAGCCATTTCCAGGGTCAAGTGTTGCTTTCTCCAGCTCATATGACATTATTATGGTGCTCTGTAAGTTCACCATTACAGGGACTGCCACCCTAGGAAGTGAGTAAGAAAAATTCCTTTTTAAATCTACATGACTTGTGTTGTCTGAATATATTCTTCACAGGAACATAAAATGATGTAGCCCTCTTCAAAGCCTGCCACCCTAAGAGGAACCTGTGGGATTCTGTTGGGAACCAGCTGTGTCTGAAGGGTCTGGAGTTCACAGTGTCCTTCCCACTACCTGTTTATCTAACAAACATCCTTTTCAGACTCAGCTTGGGCTGTGTCCTAAGTCATGTCCCCCATTGTGAGCCATCCTGAGAGAAGTAAGTAGTTCAAGCACTGTAAATGCCTGCTACATAGGAATAGCCCTGCACTAACTTAGCAAGCATTAGGGAGGGAGCACATGTGAGTAGGTGTAGTTGGGAGGATGGGTCCATTTTAGGGGGTGCTTTTGCCTGTGCTGTTTGCTGGTGTCCCCTGAGTGGCCCACGCAGACAGTCCACAGTCTCAGGCAGGAAGGACGTGGGCAACTGTAGCTTTGGCTGGTGGGGTCAGTGCTGTTGGTAGAGGGACCAAGATAATTTAGGTGGACTTGGTAGACAACCATGACTTCAGGGTCCCAACAGCCAAAGCTGTTATATATGCAAACCATGCATATACATTACATTAATGGTTCCAGACTCTTTCCAGGTGAATCAAGAGATCAAGTCCTTCCTGACCATGGTCCCTGCTCCTGTTGAGGACATGAAGGTGCAGAAAATGCCCCTCCCTAGGGCCAACTGAGAGTTATTAATGTTAAAATAGTATTCTAAATTGTTGATGTTAAAAACAATTACACTGGTACAGTTTTGTTATTGTCAGGGCTGAAATGAATATCATTTGATGCGTGCTTCTTGCATTATGACTACTGATTGAGGGAAGGACTTAGCTCCAGAAGACTTCCCTTCTTCTCCATTCACACCATCCAAAGAATTATCTCTCCCCCCACATTTACCACTGGCTATGGCTCTGGGTACTCTTGGCGTCAGTTGATTCTCGCCTGGGCCTGTAGGGTACCTCAATAAAAGAAGGTATGCAGGCCTGTGAGCAGGTATCACAGAAGCCTTGGCACATGCTGTGAAGCCTTGGCTACAGAGTACTGGGGAGGAGAAGATGTCACCACTCACAGGGGCCAAGCCTGAGAGGTTTGAAGCCAGATATCTAATCCTCCACAGGCCTCCAGGTTTCGGCAGAGATGTGTCTTGGCCACAGAAAGTTGATAATTCATAAATCTTACCCCAGGTCCACATTATGTGTTCTTTTGCTATAGCACATGGGTGGATAATGGCAAGTAAATCATGCAGAGCTGCATGACGGGGTCAAAGGACATCAGTGGTGCAGAGAAGTCAGGGTAAGAGAAATGCCAGAAAATTTTGGTCATGGGAAGCTACAAGGACCCGTGGGATAAGATGTGATGTTTGAGGTCTCCCAAGGCAAACTGCAGTGCGGGTACCTCAGGACAATTGCTTGCAGTGCCATGGAGTGCAGCTTCAACAAGGGACAGCCTGACGAAGTGACTCACCAGGGCAGTGAGGATGTGGCCAGGCAACTGGAATAACTGAGCCTGGTAAAATGCACGCGCTCCTCCTAGCTACATATTTTGATCTATTAGTCTTAGCGTATTAGATTAGACCCTGCAGGCAAAAGCCATAAAGGAAAACAATTTTTATGATTCTGACAGAGCCTAGACACAAGGTTGGTTTATGCTCCGAAGTAGCCTGTATCAGAGACTTAGCTGATGGCTCAGCTATCCAGCTGTAGTTTCCAGGAATCACCCAAGGACCCTTTCTCATGGAAAATTTGGGTGTGTCACACTAATAATTTAGCAGAGTGTTTTATTGATAAAATGCTTTGGGAACATTTTGTAGTTCCAGTGTGGGAGTTCTGCTCCAAAACAAAGGGAAAGAAGCTCCAATATGATCATTGGTCCAAAAATCAGCTTGCATATGAGAACAGATTTCCAACTGAGGTCAATTCCAAATTAAGAGAAGCAAAAATTAATGAGGCTCTCATAAGTACTGCAGAAGTGTCCTGTCTACAACTCTGTTGGAAACCATAGTGCAAATAACCTTCAGGGAAAATCATGGTGCCAATAAACTTTCTTGGAAATAAAATGCACCCGGCTCTATCTACAGTGACACAAAACAGTGAAATAACAGCATAGTAATACAACAGGGAGATACAGAGCTATAACAGGAGAATCAGGTTGTAGTGGAAAATATAAAGCAAGTGATAACATCAGTTTATTTCCAATTACTTAATCTGTGTAACAATTAAGATCATCTAAAGTGTGAGAACTAAGAAAGTAATAATCAATAAGAAGCCTTGCTAGGGTCTGAACCAAAATTCAGACAAAATAGAAATCTCAACATTGACTTCACTTGGCTTTGGTTCAGGAAGTAATTGCCCAGATAACAGGTGCTTTTCAGACTATGAGGGAGACTTTTTCCTCCCATACAAGCAGTCTTAAGTTTAATAATAACTTGAGAGAAGATGTTAACAACATAAATGCGTTGTTTTGGAAGAGCACCTGGATCTGGTACCATTCAAGTATTTCCACCAAAGGACAGCAGAAGCCCTTCGGCAGCTTTCTGCTGGGTGCCGAAGAGGAAACACACAGCTCACAGTTTCACCTTCGGGAATTTTGTGTGTTATGTTCATGAGACTTAGAGTATGAGTTACACTCTCTGAAACTGTGTCATTTGATGCACAAAGTAAATGTTGGATGTGAGCTCACTGTCCCTGTGTGAGGCTGCACAAGAATCAACTCCAGAGGGAAAATACTTGTTGAAAATTCAGGCTCAAACAAACTGGTACTGTGCATGCAGCCTTAAATAAACACTGGAAATTTTAATTTTTATGATTCCTTTTTCTCCATTCACAGCTCTCTGCATTGGATTTTTCATGCCATTCAAAGGAATGACTTGCATCATGACACATGTTTAAAGTGTGAACTTTTTCCTTGGATATAATGATTACAGTTGCAGAACATCAGAATTGCCCAGGTGTTCAAACCAGAGGCTGTCTCAGACTGTCCTATTCCTCTCTATCCTTAATGGAAATGAGGAGTAAACAAAATCCTGTCGTGGAATATTTAAAGAGCTGCTGAGTTTTGCATTGTTTTTCTTTAGTTCTTTCTTGCGTAGATACAGGTGTTCTTAATGTCCACATTCTCACTTGAATCTCAGATTTAAAATAATACAGTAAACTCCACAGATTTTTTGTGTTCTTTATGAAAGAGCACTTCCCTATCATCTATTTTTAAACTATTGTCCTAATTAACTGAATGTGTCGTTGTTCTTATATCGAGAGACAGAATAAATAAGAGCACCTACTTTCTGTAAGTTGCTTGTTCATGTATCTTTAACAAATCTCTTATTTGTTTTAACTTTAAAACTGATGTTACAGTGTTTTGCCTTTTAATGTGAGCAATATTTTTAATTCTCCTGATAGTTTTGGCAGTCTTTTGTTCTTGCTATCTGCTTTGTAAGACTGTGTGACCAAAACTAGACACAATATCCAGGTCAGACTGAATCAGGTCATTATGTTTCTAGAATTATCATCAGTCTCTTTCTCTGTACTTTATAACCTTATTGTTTATAGACAGCTGTATTGTAAGAGGTTTACTTTAACCTCTGTTACCAGAAATACCATCTAATAAGGGAAGACAAGCCAAGCCAACACAAATTTAAGAATTCCTCCAAAATTACAGACAAATAAGCAGAAGCCAAGGACATCATCAGTATTACTTCAGTGATTAGTTATCTGCAATTTACCATTTTCTCTGTGTTTATTGAAGGTCAAAGATTTACAAGCTCAAGATGCGTCGCCACTCACTGCCAATACTGAATCACAAAAAAGCCCAGCCATCTTGTTATAATGGACCCACTCAGGACTAAAGTAATAGATATTAGCATTAGACAAAGACAGAGGGCTTTGTGAAACTATGAATTGTTTTACCTCCTCTGATGTATCTCACTACAGGGCACTTACTTACTTACCGCTTAGATTACTGTGCCAATTTTATGATGCCAGGTTTGAGAGAATGAGTTTAAAAAACAGCCAGAAGGAAAGAAACCCAGCCTGAAAATACACTTCTCAGAAGTAAAGGATTTGGGAAAACAAGCTACTTTATGACAGGGTAGAAGTTTACTGAATGTATGGAATGCAGACTTTGGGGGACAGGATAGGAACAAACTGTGGCAACAGGAAAAGGGGGAAGGTTGTCATTACCAGTAAACTCCACCAGTGCTGTTATCCTTAAAAGGGAGGATACATAAAAGCAAAACTCCCAGGAGGAAGAAACGTTGAGCCAACTTTGACAAATATGGGAGACCCACAGATTTTACCCTATGCAGAAATACATGGGCAGATTAAATCACGCATCATTGCAGATCAGGCTACAAGGTTACAGAGCTGTAATTCCACCACCCCATCCCACACGCCTTACAACAACCGCAGCTATGTAGGTGGCACAGATGTGTTTAGACTTGGAATGGGTAGGCTAAATTTTGGTGAGATGATATAATCAAAACAATTCTCAGTATTATTTCCAGCAATGCAATTTGTTACTGAAAATATTGCACATGTAAAATATCTATTTTTAAAAACATCACAATGTCATAATTAGCCTCATTTCCTCTGTGTTTGGTGACTAAACAACAACATACTATATGTCTAAGTAGCCAAGACAGAAGCTGCAAGCTTATAAGATATGACAATTACTGTATCACTAATGACTCACATTGAGAATGACCAAAGGGGCTCTCGCTTCTTCTGAAATATTGGGACAGAAACAGAGGCAGGCTTTAGGGGCCATGCGACTCAAGGTAAAATGCTTTCTGTTTTTGCACATACATGCTGTTTCTTGTGGATCAGGTAAAAACAGTCTCATACCTCCAATTTGGGATGAGTCAATTCCTCCTCCAAAAAGTTTACGCTCCAGGTAGATGTAACAGTGAGCTGGCAGGTATAACCGCAGTAGCCTGTGAGCAGAGCTCCAGCCTGCGGGAGTTCGAGCCCGTCTGTGGTTTATTTGTTTCCCCCATGTTTGGATGACATGCTGTTGGATGGAGAAGCCACTAGGCAGAATAGCAAAGACGGAGAGAAGGACCACCATGAAGAGGGCCCGGCAGGGAGCAGGGAAGGGGAGGAAGTGCGATGGGCAGGGGAAGTGAGGAGGATGGGTGATTATCTCAGGCTGCCCCTGGACTGCCAGGCAGGTCAATGCTGGAACACAGCCCGCTCATATGGTCAGCTGCAATGGGGAAACACTGGAGCGGGTCCTTTGCTGCTCAGTTTCCTTTCTGTGGGGGAGATAGTTTGTGCTTGATTTGATTCCCAGAGGGAACTGAAACATAGCCAGGGACTTGCGAGCTGGGAATTGCTCCCAAATCCCTTTGCTTAGATGTAGGGAAGATGCATAAGTGCCCTGGCTTTCTTATAGGTCACACTAAATGGCATGATTCAACATTGTGTCTTCAAACTTTCATATTAACAGTGCTTGGTAATGGAGCTTTGTTTTTTTAGAGTATGGTCTATACTGGATCTTTTGCTAAGAAAATAGCAGGCTCATATGCAGAGCCAGATAGAGAAAGGGTTTCCAAGCCTGCCTGTTTATTCTGTCAGGACTGTTTTCAGATTCAGACTGAACTCTTCCTGTTTGAAGTTTCAAAGGAAGAAGAATGAGTTATTTTTATGTAAACAAACATTTTCCATGAACTGGTTTACCAAATCCTGCGTTCCCTGTCTCAACAAAAGGAGAGATTTACTGAGACTTGGTGTTAAGTTTGAAATGACGTATCCTTCTGCAAAAAATTTCTATCCCTACTCAACACAAATAATGCCAAGGAAAGCCTTGTAACCCCGTGTGTGAGATTAACTAAGAAGCAGCTTTGGGTCGTCATATTGTCTTCATTGCTTCCTGTTATGATGATAAGAGAGCAAAGAGCAAACACGCAAGTTGGTGGTACAGTGATAATGCCAGAGATGCGCTGTCACAGGCACAGTCACTGTGGCCACTCCCACAGCTTTTAACACAAAAAAGTCAAAATTTATTACATTTCTTCAGCATCTGGGACTATCTTTATGTGTCACTTATACAGCTAAGTGTCTTTCAGTGGTCTAGTTGCACATTTGCAAAACCCCCGGCTAACTCTATCAGTCCATAAGGCGCCTGATATTTCTGATGTCGGGCATGGCCAGAACTGCATAAGAAGTTAGACGTACAACCAGCTTGCAGCATGTTATGAAGCACAGCAGCTGAACTGTACATTCTTCAACCTAATTGTCTCAGTCACTTTACGTGGTAGTTCTGGTCTAAGCAAGTCAGTCCCCACAGAAAACCCTTGAAGGCTGAGGAGGAGGCAGAGCCATTTGTCTCACTTGGTATTTGTTAGATCACTTATGCAGAATACAAGACACCCAGGTTCAAAATCCTTCTTTTCCTAAGAGATCCAAATACCTCCCTCCTACTTCCTAGAGAGAGCTGTAATGACCGGATTACTGAGCTTCTCAAAGGCATTTTCTTGGGCCCTTCCACTGAAGCTGTTCTTGTATAAACAACCATATTAAGCCAGCAAGAAGACAGTGATACTGGAGCTCAGGTTTAGGGAGACCACCTGGCAGCAAGGGACTGTGGCCCTATTCTTAGTTGCACTGAACTCATTCAAATTCAAACAATTTTTCTGTGGAGGTCTGAGAAAGTAACTCTGCTCCATACTGCTCAACAGTATTTTCAGTTATTTCTGATACTGGAGATCATAAACAACTGTTGTTTTTTTTTTCTTGGGAACATCCCAGATTTCATGTGTGGGTGTAGTACTTGTCTAGCATGATCCAGTTGACTAATCTGCTTCCTCACTTTGAATCATTAGATATTGCCATCAAGTAGCTTGCACGGATTTAATTTTCTTTCAGCTCTCAGGTGCCACAAATCTTTTCTCATTTGCTGCATGAGGCATTCTTGCTTCGGATGGCGTGGACTAAGTAGCGAAGACCTGGAGGGCCTTTCTGCACCCAGCAAAAGAACAAATGCGCGAGGCTATGGTATATCATGTAACAGGAAATAATGCTTGCTAGGACTTGCATAAAGATTAGTATAGTTTGGATTAGTGTTGAAAGAGCAACTTTAGTCCCTAGCCTGTTAATGTGCTTATATGCAATTTCTGTAGCAGTGTCTGCATTTGGATGTCATCGAAGCAAGCAGGACCCCCATCCTGACTGGATCCCCTGGGCACTGCTGTCACACAAATGACATGAATTAGGCATCTCATTTCTTACCCCCCCGATACCTTAAAATCTTTCATGTTGTTCAGTTTCAAAGGGTAGAGAATTCTAGTATCATCCAGTGGAAAACACCCTGCAGGTAAGGAGATGTAATACAAATGCCTTTAGACTTTATCAAACACTTCCCAGTTACAGTCTTGTCCCCAAACCACAGGGCAGTGAACAGGTTATAAGACATGATGGAACATAAGGGACTAATTTCTTAGAATGAGCAATTGCAAAACAGAGTTATTCAGGGAAGGAAGGTACAGCAGAACCTTCAGGGCTATAAGAGAAAGTATAAGCCCAGAAAACAACATGCACTTGCATAAAGGTTTGTTTCAGCAGACCAGATGAAATGCTTCCATGCTATTACAGGAAAATAAGCTAGGTATGTAATAGAAATAAGCAAATCATTTTGTGCCACAGAACTACAGGATAAATTGTAAAACTCCTTTTTTCATACTTAGCTGTGAGACAGAAATGGCAGATGCAGCACACTGGAGTAATTACTTCTTTATTAATAGTGAATACTTCTTCTGTCTATGTCATCAGTTCTAGGTTAATGTAATTTCTTTTCTTTGCATTCATTGAACCAGGGTTCGCTTAAAGTCAAATAACTGAGACATCATGCACCTAATTTTAATTTGAGCTTAAGGAAGAGGTGATGTATCTTGCAAGTAGAACTGATTGATGATAAGAGAAAACCAAATTCCTCTTTTGGAAACAAAGAAATTATTTTGATTAAAGAATAAGTTGGTTTACAGTAATTATTTATTGATCTGGGGGAAAAATCCAGTGGCTTTGCAATTAGTTTCCAGACATAGAGGCTAGATGGATTGTTAGGAAGGGAGGTTCACCTTCTACCCACCCCATACATATCATTTTGAGTTCTATTTAGTTTCCTTATGAGAACAGTTCAACTAGAACTGCTGAATTAACTGATATTTCTGTTCAATGGATAATGTGGAAAAATAACAATAAAATATATTTGATTCACAGATCATGGTTCTGTGGTGGTTTATACTAAATCTGTGAAATGCCAGGTTGACAAAAGCTACAGTGATGTCCAGATTAGAAATGGATACACAATTACATTTCTAGTGAATAAGATAGAGCCAGTGATAAAGAATCTATTGTGGGTATTAGCTGGTTTATACGGTTGCCAAGAGAATAGACAATACCAAAGCAGTATGAACTCTGCCCATACCCTGTTAATCCACCAGAACTTTTGAATTAGTGGGAACTGGTGAAGACAGCTTCTATCATTCTACAATCATAGAATCATAGAATATATTGAGTTGGAAGGGACCCATAAGGTTTATCGAGTCCAGCTCCTTGCTCCTCGCAGGACTACCTAAAACTAAACCATATGACTAAGGGTGTCATCCAGACACTCCTTGAACTCTGACAGGCTTGGTGCCATGACTGCTTCACTGGGGAGTCTGTTCCAGTGACCAATCACCCTCTCATTGAAGAACCTTTTCCTAATGTCCAATCCGAACTTCCCCTGATGCAGCTTCATTCCATTTCCTTGTGTCCTATCACTGGTCATACTGTCATCATGAGTTATGTAAATGAAACAATTTTCACCTTTAGCACAGAAACAAAAAAAGGAAAAAGATTTGTTTTATGGCCAAATGCATAAAGAAAGTAGAAAGCTTTGGTTGTTACTGAAGGTAGGTTAATGCTCTAAATAAGGACAACACACTGAGGTACTTGTGCATTATGCAAAATGCAGAGCTGCTCCATTTCATAAGCTAAACCTGACTTACATTACCTAAGGAACTCTTGTTATTTTTCAGTCTTGTTCTCTTTCTGCCTCATCCCAGGGCATCCCTGCAGTTGTACAACTTGCCTAATAATCTCCACCGATCAACAGATGTCTTCATCTTGTCTCACTTTTCCATCTATCTCCTTTAGAGCAGACTGAGGATCAAGCCATAGCAGAGGTAAAATGCTGAAGCCATGATGACTTATTGGATGTGGTAGTAAGAAGAGGGGTCTTCCTCACATCTTTTTAATATCTTAGTGCAGTATTAGTGGCTTACAACCACCACGTTCAGAATCAAACAATTTTGCCATCTGTATTTGAGAAAGTATTGTTCAGTGTAATCCTGCTGACTTCAGCATAATTTTTAACCTTGAAACTGAGAGTGTCAATACCACCTTCCTCCATGAATAGCAGACCAATAAAACATGTTCCTTTGCCACTAAATGCATTATGTCATTTGTAATCAAAATAAGTTGCAGGAAGAAACTGAGTGCAGAGCTGGCACATAACTGAGTAGTTAGCATAGTGCAAACAGCGGTGGCTGGTGAGCAGCAGTAGCTGGGGCAAGCAGTAATGGCGAATGCCTTTCCTGTATTTTGTATTAGCCGTGGTAATGGACTCTACACTAGTAAATCTTAATCTAGATAAATTTTGATGTTTGCACTCAAAATCTTATTATGGGCAAAACTGGAACATGTGACCTACACAGATCTAATAATTTTTTGTATGTCTCCTTTGTTAGGAGGGGGACCAGATCCAGAAGCCTGATAGAGGTGAGCGTGCCGCAGCTCCATGCCCCCAGGTCCAACCAGTAGCTGGGCTGGGCACGTATTCCCAGTAAGCACATGCCAGCCTTTGGGAGGCTGGTTGCACTCTTGCAATGCCATGGGAGCAGCTGGGTCGAGATGTTATTGGGGTCCCCTCCACTGATCTTGGGGGTCCTCTGTGCATTGAGACCAGCTTCTTACCACATAACCTAACATACTTGACATTTTGGCAGTGTGACAGACAAAATTACTAGACTACTTGCAGCGATGTTCACTCATAGTCCAATTTAATACAAAAAAGCTTCAATTGTGCCATTGAAACTGGTACACTGAAAAACAACTTTCTGAGCATTTACCCCTTTTCTTCTGTATTACAGTCTGGGACCTGTGTCTGCACTTTCCCACGCCACAGTTCAGTCCAGGCCCCTCACCAACTTGGTTGCCCTCCTCTGAACATGCTCCAGCACCTCAATGTCTTTCTTATAGTGAGGGACCCAAAACTGAACACAGTAGTCGAGGTGCGGCCTCACCAGTGCCCAGTACAGGGGAACAACCACCTCCCTGTTCCTGCTGGCCACACTGTTCCTGATACAGGCCAGGATGCCGTTGGCCTTCTTGGCCACCTGGGCACACTGCTGGCTCATATTCAGCCGGCTGTCAACCAGCACCCCCAGGTCTTTCTCTGCCGGGCAGCTTTCCAGCCACTCTTCCCCAAGCCTGTAGCGCTGCATGGGGTTGCCGTGACCGAAGTGCAGGACCCGGCACTTGGCCTTGTTGAAATTTAGGAAATAACAGTTGCCTAGACAATTGCTATCACAGTTGAAACAAGCTAGAATCTGTTCAAGCTGAAACAAATCCAGAGAAATCCTGTCAGGTCAGTACAAAGACTATGGTCTGCTTCTAATGGCAAAAACTTGATTTACTGGGCTACACAGTGATAAGAATTTTGACAGAGTAAAAGAATTCAAAATCTATTGCTTTGAAAGTATTGATTATAATGGTATATATTCACTTTGTGTAATCATAACTCTATTAAAGTATTTCTTCAGGAAGCGTGTTCAGAATAGCTATGTGGGAGTCACAAAATACTGTTGCACCAAAGTGCAAGACATACTGTACAAAATAATAGGAAAATATTTTCATTTTAGTGATGCTTGTGGAGCTGTTTTCTGTAGCTGGATTTAGCCAGGCCTTCCTCTTGCTCTCTTGCCTGTGTAGAACACCATAAGAAGATGTCTGTTTATGAGTTATGTTGAGACTGATAACTCAGATTCTTTAGTGAGGATGATTTTGTAACATTTTAAAAATAGTGCTTTTTTTCCTGCCTATTCTGAAATTGTAAAAGTGACTCAGCTGGAAAATTATTATTAGAGGAAAGCATAGGTTAAAGACATAGGTGTTTGTTTTTCATTTCCTTACTGAGATCACTAACTGTAAGCTCCTACTCCACCTGCAACAAAGTGGCTCCTCACGTCTTCATCTTTGTGTGTGACAAAGGCTTTGCAGAGCCCTCGATTAGGATTTCAGCCCAGACTGCTGTTAGTCATGGCTCAGGGCCCTTCTCAGCAGCCCGTCCTGGTGTCACCCTCCAGCTCTGCTCCCACTCTGCATCTGCATTGTGGGACCCATCCTGCTGGAACTCCCTCCCAGCTCTGCCCCACTCCCTGTCCTCTCCCACCTGTGGTCTGCCATAAGCCCTAGGCAAATTTGTCCTCCTACCAGAACACCAGCAGATGTTTGTATCACTGCAAACTTCTCATAATAAACTTCCCAAAGAAAGTTTCATTACGAGTTATAAACCAAGTCCTTTGCACAGCTTCATAGTGCAGTCTAGGCTGATTTAGATCAATTGATTGCCTAATATTATGCCTTAGTATCTTCTCTCACAAACATAACCTTATCTGTTAAAGGCAGATCAGTCTGGCAATATCAACCATTTGTTTCTCACACAGCTCTTTAAATATAGCTAGATCACATATATGATCACATATGTATGTTGTACTCTGTTAAGATTTGGCACCCAGGTAGGCAGTCCAGACTGCATACAAGCAAGTTCACATTTAAAGCCTCTTTGTTGCAGTGCTGCCAAGTATTGCCATGTGACTAACTTTTATGAGAGGCTAATTTGCTCTGTGGATGGGGATTAATAGCAGCAGAAGCTTTAATGAATATGGATTGGCAGTTGTAATGAAGTCTACTCTTACTCATACTCTATGGCTTGCTCCCACCAGAAAGCAAATGATAGGTATGTCAATGTTTCCAATGAAAGTCACTATTTAATAAGGCATTTCTATTAAAACCAACATATTATCTACCATTTTAATAGTCATATCAGCTTTTTTGATAACAAGTTATAGTAAAAAAAATATACAATGCTAATGCATGTGGTTGCATTAAAGGTATGCTAGAGGACCTTTTGGAATTTTGTGTTTTACTTGTGACTTTGATTGCAAAATTCTTGCTTTTTTTTCTTTCTTTTTTTTGTTTTGTAAAAAGCTGAAATAATGAGGAAAAGGAATAAAAAGGGAGGGAAAGGCTAAGTTCAATTGGTTTAAATTTTTTGAAGCATATGCATAAATGAGTGAGAATCTTGACTGATTGGAGAGCAGAAACTGAAGTTCGACCAAAGACCGCTGTTTGAAATACCCCCGAAATACATACATTTTAGATTATTAGTTTGGGGACCTTTAGGCTAGGACTAACTTTTACTTGACTTTAGTCATCTGAAGGTTAAATTGTCTAGACCTTCTCTATAGTCAAGGGAGAGAAATTTATGCATCCAGAAGTGATTCAGCCCATCCTAACATAGCTAAAAAGACAATAAAATTAGCTGAACATAATAAGCAAATTCAAAGATGATGAAGATATTAATTTTCTCATGCTTATCCCTGATGTTTTCTAATCAATATGCAATAAAACTCACTTTTCTTTTTTTAACATGCTTGCCTAGGAGATAAGGGATGTTGTGGGAATGAGACCCACATCAGGGGCTACACAATATTTTAAGGATCACTTCTAGCAAGCACTGTCTGACAGAATGCCCATCAGGAGTCTGAATTCTCTGTTTGGTTTGCTTAAGGGAACTGGTAATGAACCAAGGATGCAGAAGAGACTGTGAGCTATAGACTCAAAATATCAGCTAGAAAGGAGTGGTATGGTTTACTACTGTATCTTTCATAAGTTTGTTAGTTGCTTTTTTCTTATCTTTAATATGAAGCATTCAGCTCTCTGGACACCAAGTGTGTTGTCTAAGTGGAGTTGACTTGTACCGCACAAGCTCTGTTCTCACAAGAACAAAAAGATAGACAGATATACTGTACAGGTGTCTTGTGCCTAGTGTAACATATGGAAGATTTCTAGAGCTCCAGTACATATTTTGTGTTGTGCTACATCTGATGCATTGGGAAATCTCAATACTGACAGGTAATGAAAGCACCTTTTTGGCAAGGTGTCTAAGGGGTATTAGAAGGATTATGACTAAGGAATCTCATCAGTCTCCTGACAGTCTTCAATTTTGAATTTTGTAGTTTGACTCTATTTCTTTCATACAAGTTCTCAGGGTCATCCTGCATCACCCTTTTGTATATCGACAGTGCCTCCGAGTTAGTTTTTTGTGCCCTAGTCTTTAGTTAAATTACTAAAGAAGAAAGATCCCATGACCCAGCCAGTCCCTGAAGCTCTTCAGTTCTTCTCTTAGCATACCCTGCAGTGATCTTCTTTATAGTTAGCTCCTTGTTCTCCCTGCAGTTCTACTTCTAATCATCATGTTCCCTGTTTTAACTAATTTTCATTTGGTATTGCTTCAAACGCTTTACTGAAGTGCAAGAAAATGTGATCTAAGATATTTACATCGTCTATTAAAACATTTGCATTAGTCAAAGGAAGATATGAAGTTCATTTATCAAATTTTTTTTTTAAGTTCATGCCATGCTTATCTCATATTCTGTTAGCTTCCATGTTTAGTTATCCTTACCTTCAAATTAATTTAATACTTTGCATACTACTATGGTTGGATTAACAGACTTTCTTTCATCTGGATTGCCGTACCACTATATCCAATATGGATATTATATTTATTAAATTCTAGTAATTCTGTGTCACTCCTTTTCAACAAACTTCTTCCAACATTTGTTACTGACTTTTTTCAGAGTTTTCGGTTCATAAATTTTGCTCTGAATTATGCTGCAGCTTAAAAATATTGCTTTCTACTCCATGCCCACATCCTCTTACTCATCTGGTGTTTGGTCTTATGTTCTATGCCAGTATTCCTACTGAAAAATGGAATGACAAATTTTCCTTTCAAACCATACCAAGAGCATCTTAAATTTGTACCCCACTTTACACATATCATCTTTGTTTCGTCTTGCCCTCTTTTTTTAATCTCTCTACATGATTGACATTTTTCTTGCTACTTAATTTTTGTTTCAAGGCCTAATTTGGTTTGACAGCTTTCACTTTATCCCTATATTTCCTAACCTCTAAATTAGAGCCTTCTTTGAATGCCTGCATTCTTCCACTTAACTTTAGGGATCTAAATGCAATGCTAAGCCAGATGTAAATTTATTCTCTGCTTCCCATATAGTCAATGAGGAGAGATAGACAGAAAGTGATTCAACCCACTAATATCTCAGCTTCTGCCTGAAGACATCTGTTTTTCTTCATTGACTGTAATAAGGAAACTGGATGACTCTGTTCCTAACCCAGACAAATCTATGAAACATCTACCTTTATGGGAGATTTATCTTAGATTTATCCAGTTTTCTGTCCCTTACATGTATCATCTCTGCTTTTTTTAAAAACCAAATTATTAGTTTTCTGATATGCTGAAGTAGTTTTCTAAGATTGTATTTTTTGGAGATCCAGTTTCTTTTTGCCTTTGACCCACAGAAAATTCAGATCTCCTCTCATTTAAGTATGTGAACTTTTTATTCCAGTTGACTTCTGATTGATTCCTTGATTTTGCCCAATGACAATCAAGATGCTATTACTAGTCAGTCAATGCAATTACATATTTTGTAGTCAGGTCTTCCTTAATATCCTCGGTACTTAGCAAAGCCCAAGCCAAAATAGAAATACTTCATAATGGGGGCAATGATTACTGGTAAACACTGTATTGACGATAATACCAAGGTTCATCTGGACCCTGCAGCTGTTAATATTATTTGTTAGGAAGCTAGGGTGAAACCCTTCTGGTGAAACACAAATGTTTAAGCCCATGCTAATCACTTTTAGTCTCACGTTACAGTTAAAGCAAAGAAATAGATACTTCTTACAAAGCTCTATTCATGTATTTTAAGTGTGTGCTTTAGGGTGAGATGAATCACATTCTTGGTATGCGTATCTTTCAGAGGGAGAGATCCAACATTAAGGAAAACTAATTTCACTCCTGAAGATGACTTTCATATAGCTTTTATTTCTCTAAAAGCATTCCAAATGATATGTTCAGAATCTACCCAGGGATCTCAATCAGATACTTAACTGCACATAATTTTGATCCAGATAAATTGCTTTTCCTTGGAAGTGACCTGCTTGTTTTTATTCCATCACATCATAATGCTTAAGGCTATTTGATCTTTCCTTTCTTCCTTCTTACCTCTGCCCACAACATGCACACATGGTAATTATGTTCCACTCACACTTGTTGCTCTGTTGTGTTATTGCTAACTCGGTCCTTGGATTCTTGTTCTGAGATACTATCTATCTAATACATTTGGAAACCTTCAGCATTTAAATGTTTGGTGTCTCTGTTTACAGTCAAAAAATTAAAGGTGAGTTAAAAAAAATCAGAGTTAAAATTCAGGGATGTTCTGCAAGATAAAAAAAATGAGTAAGGAGTGGTGAGAAAGTATAAAATAAATAATGTAAAATAACAAAAAGGGAGAAAAGCGATATATTTTCTTGTAAGCAATTGTTTTCAATAAATGAATCTCCACTGTACATATGTTTTCAAAAGATGCTTGAGGACATAAAAAAATGATGATGCAGAAAGATTCTGGAAGCCTCTGTGGTCAATAACGCTCTTGGACAAATAATGTAAAAGTGTGGGAAAAGACAGAAAGAAGCCAAATCCTTGCTGTTGTTGATAATAGGGAAGGAAAGGGAGGGGAAGGGAAGGGAAGGGAAGGGAAGGGAAGGGAAGGGAAGGGAAGCGAAGGGGAAGGGAAGGGAAGGGGAAGGGAAGGGAAGGGGAAGGGAAGGGAAGGAGGTAAGGCAGATCTCTGGAGAGGGATTACTGGATTCCACCTCTTTCAGTTTTCTGGTTTTTCTCAGCCAGACTGATCAATATTGTACAAGTAATAAATTCAGATTTACAGACAGGTAAATGGCAGCTTTTACTTGTGTTTGTTACATTGGTTGGCTTTAAGATTGGTATTTCTGGTAAATAAAGAGGTGCCCAAATCCGCCAGTTAAATATTCTAAAGTGAGACATCAGCAAACTCCAGCTCCGCTTCTAGGTCTATCTCCTATGTTCTGGCAGGGCCTGGGGAAAAGAGGAGAGCGGTGGCATCTCTGCCAAGTGCAATGAGACCACATATGGAGTGGCAGCCACTCGGCGGGCAGGCTTTCCTCCTGCAATGGGGACCAAGTTGCACAGCCTCCAGCATGGCACTGGGAAAAGGAGGGAAGGAGCCTTTTTCCAAATTCGTTCTGTCCCCAGCTCTGGCAGCTACTATGGCTTGCGGGTGAAATATTACCCGTGACAGTCAGTAAAGACTACACCTACGCTGCTAAGCTGATAGTGACAGGGCTTCAGCAGTGGTGGGTGACTGACTGTGCTATTCCATTTTCAGCCCATTCCCTGTGCCAGTTAGCACCCTGCAGGCAATGTCTGTGCACCCCAGTTGACAGCATGAGTGAAAGGTGCCTATTTTGGAACAAGTAGGGCAAGAAACCTTGGCCACAGGAGGGCATGAGGCACACCATGCTTTCCAGGACCAGTATGTGATCCTCTTTATTAACCTGGGTAGGTGTCACCAGGAGGCTGTCATCCCCCCCTCCCTGTGGGTGCATAGGGTTTACCTACATGACACACAGTGTAGATTTCTGTAGTAAGGCCTGTGCTGCCTCACCTGCATTGGTACCAATGCAATTATTTAAAGATGTGGACGTGCCTCAGGCTTGAGGCAATGAATTCAACTCTGTCATTGAATGCATTCTCTCAAGGAAATTCTCGGAACAACTATTGGCCTTACCTACTGCTCGGGAAGGATCAGTGCCTAGGCCTTCATTAAAGTACACATGATTTTCAGAATATTCTCCTGTCCTAGTTGTGTTTCCTCATTCCCATAGACCTGTTCAGTCCCCATCAGAATAGTTCTGCCAGCCGTGGAAGTGGGTACGTGACTGTTGCAGCAAAATGCAAATACTTTCCAGTAGTCTTTGCTCAAGAACAGAGCCTCAAGCAGATAATAATAATTGAATCACTCTGCTAAATAAATTGTAAGCACCTGAGTCATGCATCATTTTAACGCTCTTAAGAAAGAGTTAGCTTCAAGAAAACTGATACAGATTACTGAGTCAAAATAATTTTCCAGCAATATAACTTAAATGCCTGCTGGGAGAAATTGAGATATATTAGCACATTCTGCTTAATTCCACAACTGGAGTACAGTAGCAGTGATTGCACTGGAGATTTTTTTCTAGAAAACTCTCCAGAGAAATTAACTAAATATGTTTCTTTTATTGCCATGGGGACAAGATGCTATAGGATGATGATAATCCTGTTGCACTTTCTGTATTATTCTTTGTTTAACAGCAAACATGATGTTTTTACCTTTTCTTTTCATCATCCTTCTTGTACCAATAGCAAACACTGTTATCTTTAACTGACCAGATCGAGTCTCCTATAAATTGCTTGTGAGCAGAACACATTCTTGTCCATGTTTGCCATTCTCTGTGCTAATGATTCAGTAGTTAACATGACAGCCAGCTGGTTTTGGCACTATCGTTTTCACTAAAAGGAAAAATACAGAATTATTTGTACAGCTGTACCAAAATGTGGAATGCCTCATGTGGAAGGATTTATCTCACTGTTATAAACTTCTTTTTATGGTCAATGGAGAAACAGAGGAAACTGTCTAAGAGTTGGTTCAGCCCGTCCTAAAGGAGTTATTTCAGCCAGTTTGAGAGAATTATGTTCCCCAGATGCCTCTTTCACAATCTTGAGAGTAATGGGAGCTACACTACTAACAAACTGGATTCTTAACTTTACACAGACAAAAGTAGTTTAAGTGAACCCCATCCTTAATATGCTGGTTTTTTAGTAGGGCATGGCTGCAATGATTTTTTCCAGTCCTCTAAAGCAGTTTGTCTGCGTGTACACAGACCTCCCGTCATGTCCTTCCTCCTTCAGGCTCTGCTAGTGCAGTGGAGGAATCTCCTCCCTCTAAGCCCTTTACATGTAAATTATCTTCTCCCTAAAGTCAACTGTGCATCCAGCAATCTTATTAATATTTTTTACGAAAGGTTTAGGACAGACAGGACAAGCCAAGGTATATAGGCAGCTACTGTAGTTGTCTAGCTCTCCATCTGCCTTTGGGCATACAGAATGTGTTTAAGTTTTCCTCACTAGCTGTGACAGGTGAAATCACAAATATTGCTTTGAGCATTGGTCTCCCCCTGCTCTGATGGATGTGATTATTTCAGTCTAGAAGTTACAAGGTAGTTTTTGTCAAAGATGGCTACTTTCACTTCCTTTTAGTTAGAACTGTTTCAATTTGTGTGTGAGTGTGAGTGATTATTCATCTGTGTTATGATCCTTTGGTATTAAGATGATGTACCAGTAAGGGAATGTATCACATATTTCTCCAGAGATCTTCTCTGAGTCTGAAGTTCAAATGAATAGTCCAAAGGAAACCATATTTAACCTAACAAAAGAGACCTGGAGATAAGAAAAGTAGTGTCAAAGGACAAGAACTTCAAGAGTTAATGAAGAAAGAGGAAGGAAGGAAGCTTCTTGGTAGGAAAATAAAAGGTGCCACACTTAATGAGAGCAAAACCTACCTCTCCTCATGTTCCATCTCCAGACTGTGTCCTTTAGGATCTGATGGAAAGCAGTACAAAAACCGGGTACATGCAATGTGTGCCTTCTGTGACTCCTCTCCCACCATCTGACAAGCTCTGACTAATTATAGAATCATAGGATGGTTTGGTTGGAAGGTACTTTTAAAGGTCATGTAGGCCAATGCCCTGGGAATAAGCAGGGACATCTTCAACTAGATCAGGTTGCTCAGAGCCCCATCCAACCTGACCTTGAATGTTCCCAGGGATGGGGCATCTGCCACCTCTCTGGGCAACCTGTGTCAGTGTCTCACCAGTTTCATCATAAAAAATGTCTTCCTTATATCTAGTCCGAATCTACCCTCTTTTAGTTTAAAACCATTACTCCTTGTCCTATTGTAACAGGCCCTACTGAAAAAAGTTTGTCCCCATCTTTCTTATAAGCCCCCTTTAAGTACTAGAAGGTCGCTATAAGATCTCCCTGGAGCCTTCTCTTCTCCAGGCTGAACAACCCCAACCCTCTCAGCCTTTTCTCACAGGAGAGGTGTTCCATCCCTCTGATCATCTTCGTGGCCCTCCTCTGGACTTGCTCCAGCAGGTCCATGTCCTTCTTGTACTAAGGACCCCAGAGCTGAACGCAGTACTCCATGTGGCGTCTCACAAGAGCGGAGTAGAGAGGGAGAATCACCTCCCTCGACCTGCTGGTCACACTTCTTTTGATGCAGCCCAGGGTACGGTTGGCTTTCTGGGCTGCAAGCGCACATTGCTGTCTTATGTCCAATTTTTCATCCACCAGTATCCCCAAGTCCTTCTCCACAGGGCTGCTGTCAACCCCTTCATCCCCCAGCCTGTCTTGATACTGGAGGTTGCCCTGACCCAGGTGCAGGAAAGACAGCCTGTGAGAGAGAAGCATCTGAGCTTTGTATTTTATTCTTTCATCATAATTACCCATCTATATGCCTGTATTTACATTCACTGCATTGCTCTGTATATGAGGTAGGTTCATAGGTAAACAGCATGGATAGATGCGTGTACCGTCTATGGCACCATGTAAGTTTAATGGCTATGTCTCTCCATTTCTGTGCACTTAGGTGAACATTAGGTGCTCTTTTATATACTGTGTTTTAAGAAAAAAATACGTTATTTTTTCCTGCTAAATGCAAAATGTGTTTTACAAGCAATATATACTTGATATATACTTCATGCCTTAATTCTAACAGTGTTAAAAAAAAAAAAAAGAAAAAAAATGTGTAAAACCAAAAATCAAAACTTGCCAAGTTCAGGAGAAAAACTAACCTCAAATGTTTTCAGTGCTCTTGGCACTCAACACCCTCTGAATTTAATGTGGCTTAAAAATATGTTGCAAATAAGCTCTTTGCCTTTATTTGTCAGCTTTGGGCAGGAAACTGTTTTCTAAATATATGAAGTAATAGGTGATGTAGAAGTTTGGAAGAGCTAAAATATAATCTGGGAAATTTTGAGCATATTTGACTAGTATATTTTCTAAAGGAAAGAGAAACTTTCTTGGAGGAAAGAAAAACAAGGAGTTGCCAAGCATATTATGTTTGAGAAATAATGAAAAATTCTCTATTAACATTTTAACAGTCTCATATGAGTACTTTTAACACATACTCAGTGACTGATTCATATTACATGGAATTTCTCAAATGAGCAGCAATTTATTTCATTATCTGCCCAGCTATGTTTTTTATTAAAATTGAATCATGTTTGAGCTATTATTGAGACACTAAAACTTAGGGGAATTTTTTCACTCTTCCACCTGTGAAATTCCTATTAACACCAAAGGGAATTCAGATCAGATTCCCACTTTACATCAAATGATCAATCTTTCATGTAAATTAAACTTTTCTTAATTTTACCCCACAATAACATGTGAATATGTTCTCAAATATTCATCAAAGGAGAAAATAAGTCCTTTCTTTGCAGGACTCAGGAACAAATAATACAAAATATCTGTTTTCAGAAGAAATAAACAATGAAAATGATTGCTAGATATTTTATTAGAAGTTGGTTTCTGATGCATTGGGATGAACTGTTCTTTGAACAAATTGGTTTTTTCCTCATCTTTACATTTTTCCAGAATGTAAAGGAAGACACAACTGTTTCTTGCAGTATTTTGGCATGTCAAAAGAATAAGTTTTTTCAGATGAAAAATAGAAAGAAATCAAGCTTCTAAATGATCCTGCTCTCCTTTCACTGCATGTCTTCAACTAACAATAATACCTGTACAATAAAAAAATTATTCTCTTTATTCTTCTTCCATATAGGGTGAATAGAATGATAGTAGCTCTCTCTATTTTATTGTATTTTTAACTGCTTTACAAATATTATTTGTGTTCACAGGTAGAATGAGGAGAGAAGATATGGCATAGATGTTAGAGGAATGAACTAATGATCCATTTTACACAGCATCCTGGCTTTAACAGAAAAAAATTTGGATGCTGCAAAGACAAATTCCCCATGGTGTAGCTCCTTTGAGAATACCAGTGTCTGAAAGGACATTCTTGTGTCACCTGAGGCAATTCTAATCCTGTATTTTGAAGTGCAAGTTCAAAGATCAGTGACAACTTCAAGAAACATTAAAATATGAAAAAATTATGCAAAATATATTAAAAATCACAGCCTATTCCCTATGGCCTCTTGATATTTTTAATACTAATTAAACTGAATCTGATTACTATTTTTTTTTGTTGTAGGTATCCATTTGCTAAATAGCATAGATAAAAGAAGCTCTGTCATTAGATAGATAAATTTTCACGCTAACAAACTTTTCTTTGGGTATGAAAGAGAAGCAGATGGCTTCAGAGTTAAATACAATATGAGATTATTTAGAGTTTAATTACAGGAGTATCAAGTAATCATGTCTATAGGAAAAGATAGTTGGTATATGTGGGGCTGAGATGCTATTACTAAGAGACAGGTAAGGCTAACCAAAATTCCCTAGTTAGAAGAAAGAGAAAGATAAATTTTGACCTGTGGACAGTAGGTAGATTAGTGACTGGGAATGAGATGATGATGTGCCATTATTGTGTGTTGATGCTGTGGTTTTTGGTATTCAGCATGGCCATGTGATTTAGTTTCCAGCTCATCTTTGAAAGGCATTGTGTAAGTCTCCCTTAGTTTGTCCTACATAACTACCGAGAGAATACATGCTGCACTGGATGAAGTGTCTTGCACTGCAAGAAGTTCATGTATGATCTGGGGATTAGAATGGTTTTACAGTAAGGACAGAGAAGATGCATTGACAAGCTCTATGTGTCTTGTAAATGCATGATCTACAGAAAAATCAGTCATTATGAATTACACAGCTGTTTATTACTTCATTCCTCAAACTCCAAGACAACCCACAGCATTTCCATGTTCACATTCACCTGAACTGCTTCTCATAGCTCTGGGAACAGTTTACTGGGTCTTTAGCAGGTGAAGCATTATCCTAAGGGATTTTGGAGAGGAAAGACTGTGATCAAGTCTTACAAAACTACAATGAAGCCACATCCTGATGAGTGAAACCTTTGTGGGTACAAGGCTGCTTGGAGCAGACAGGGTTCTAAGATGGCTATTGGCACTTCTGAGCAGGTGAGCAGCTCCACAGGAGGTTCTACCTCCTCCTTGTGATTTTTGTACTATCTGAAAGGAAAGAAGACATCTGATTCACAAGTATGGACCATTTGAAAAATATATATTTTTGTCAGTGGTGGAGGCACCAGAAATTTTGAACCAAATCATGGTGTCTTCCACTGTCTTGTGTGTTTCCCTACTGCCCCCAGCTCTCTTTGGCACAGGGCTGTCTCAGAAGGCAGGGCCAATGCATGAGGCATGTACAGTGAGGACGAAGTAAAGAACTGAGTGGCTGTTACATGCATACCAATAACTCCTAAATGTCTCCAGTGCATCTGGTGGCCACACATATATGTTTTTTACAGGGGGAGGGTTAGAATACTATACACTCTCTAACAGAAGTCTTCAAAGTAAAGAAATGATTGATTGCACAAATGATGTTGATCTGCAGCTGAAGATGATAAGTAATGAAGGTAAAATTCATGTTTGGTACTCATGGTCTACTGGTAGCTATTTAAGGATCATTGTAGACCTCTATACAAAGTGGTGATCATATCCAGATCAAAAAAGGGTCAAGGAAATATGAGGATGCCAAAGAATTCAAAATTTTTAATATACAAGTCCCCTTCAAAAAACGGACCCCTGCCTCACAGAGCTTAAGACTGCACCAATCACGGATCAAGTTCATTACTCAATATTTAAAATGGTTGTTCTAGTCTTTACACCTGAATAAATAATAAGTTGCATCTATCACAAGTCATCTGTATCCAGAAGACTTTCTGCTTAAGAAGCACACATGAAAGATAGCGGATGTTGTATGAGATTCCAATATTAAGATATACAATGTTAACTGAAGACCAAGATTGCCAGTAGCTGATTGAAGCATCTTGAGTTTCATGCAGTTATAGCATCTTGGCTGAAAATCTTAGTCAGGGCTTCCATGTCAAATTATCAAAGCTGTAAGCTTTTTCCAGTCCACACCAAAAGAACTTCCAGAAAAGTTTGGAGACTCTTTCAATGGCAAAGCTCCCTATCTCTTCCTAATACTCAGTCCAAAACATTGCAATTAAGTTCCTATAACATTAACATATAACATATTAACAACATGGCTTATGGAAATATCGAAGTCAAATGCTTAAGCAGTTGTTAAGAGATGGGGATGACCAACTGCACGTAGGAAAGCATTTTCTGTGGCCTTGTTTTCTGTCCTACAAAACCAAGAAACTACAGAAAACCTTCTTAAGACTAAATGACCATCACCTTAACTACCAACCCAGAGATCTGGAAGCTTGTTGATACCCTTTATGACAGAAGAATCTCACAGGTTTTGGTCCTTGACCATTAAAGTCTATGCATGGGAGAAGAGAGGGGGACAACATTATATTGATCATTCCCCTTCAGAAGGAAAGGTGGGATCATGCCCACATTTCAGTTTCTTCGATGGTTTGGTGTTTCGGGACAGTGACATAATCTGAATCTTGTAGGGGCCAGAATGGTAAAGAGGAAACAGTGAATTAATTGTGTCTCACAACCTCAGTGCTTCCTGCCTCACCCATTGCTCAGGGCCGTGTCTAAATTCAGAGTATGGCCCTGATATATTGTCACTTATGAAATAAGGGGTCATCTGTAGCGTGCCAAAATTTCAAAATTTTGTATTCCAGTTTAATTCCTGCAAACCCTAAAATTCTTGGGCATTGGACTCTGGCCTACCTCTTCTTCACTGGGGGATGATGTAACACCAATGGACTGCAATTGCTTTGTGACCATGCCTTCCTAAGCAGCTACTAAGTCAGACATTGCTGAGAGGAAATGACATGCAACTTATGAAACTTGTTTATACGCTAAATACAAGTGCGGAAATGATTTCAGCTTTGTTATTGTTGATAATACTCAAGGAGAGGATACAGACATCAGAAAAATATCTGAATTCCTGTTTAATTATAATCAGTCATTGAGGCTATGTCTACATGCCATCTCTCAGTTTGCAATGGAACCTGGACAAAATGCTCAGATGAAATAGAAAAATTACTTACATAATTATTAGCAGCAGCTCTGTATTATAAAACTAGGATGAAGAGATCCTACTGATGAATGCAAGTATGTGGATATACATGCAAAATTGTGGAATTGAAGTCAATACCTATTTCAGGCTCAGTTTCAATACTCTCAAAATGCTGTCTTGCAGAGATAGATAGGAAGTGTTTCATTGTCAACATATGTTCTCTGGTTTCCCTGAGTCTTTTAACAGCAGACCTACTTTTTTTTCCCATGTGGCCAATCTTCTTCTTGCCTACCTCCCCCAACCACTGCTTTGCTATTGTCTAGCTGTTATGTAGCAAAGACTGGCCCATATAATGGTGTAAAGGGCTTGTGTCATTTTCTGTTCAGTTATCATTCCTCAAGTCCCAGAACCTGCTTGTATGAATTTATCTCCCAATCCTATTCAAGTGGAAAAAACCCAGCAGCTTCTTCCATGTCTAGGTATGTCAAAGACCTTCATACCCCATCCTGCTTCTTTGGCACAGGCAAGTCAGAGAGAGAGAGTTCAGAAACTTAGAGTATGAGCAAAGAGGAGGTGGAAAACAAGACATCTACAGATCCTTCTATAAATTTAGGAGGTGAAATCACAGTGTGTGTATGTTTAGTTAGTTCAAGCTTCCTTTGACCTAATTTGCAGTTGTTTATACAGTTAATGGCAATTGTTTATATGACTACATTAAATATCCTTCCACTTCTTCTTTCCATAAGTCAAAACTGCCAAACAGAACTGGCATGACATTTCTGGGTGGAATTTCAACCACATAAAAATAAGAAATGGCAAAATTCCCTGCTAGAATTTTGACAAATCTGCAAAAAAGCCTGGCATTTGGACTAGACCCCACAGGATAATATGAATTACCCTGCCAGAGGACAAACAGTTCTGTGGTGGAGGAGTATTAGCCTGGATGTTGGCAGGCTTTCAGTGAAATGCTCTGTTCTACTGCAGGGGTCTTCCTGGGAAAGCACCCACTCTTGTCCCTGACTACAGTGATTAAGGCACTCGCCAATGATGCGGGATGTATGAGTCTGAATGCTGATGAGCTGAGGGAAGAAATGAGCAGTATTTCTGAATCCGTCCTGGCTGCTTTGCTGCTGTATAAGCTGGCAAGAGTCACCACTGAGGTCTGTGCAGTCTCCAACCCAGCTGGAGGGCAACAGCGACTTTGGGGCACAGAGGAGAGCAGCCTCCCAGGGCAGCCGGGAAGATCAGCATCTTGCTGGGGTTACCTGTGGTGCCAAGGCATGAAACAGGCACCCAATCTGCTCAGCCTTGTCAGGTATTAAGTGTTCCTGGGCACCCCTGAAGCAGAACTCATGAACCACTAGACCTATAGGTAAGGCAAAAATGCCATGTGAGGTCATCTCTTCAGTTCAGCTCACCCCATTTAAATCAGAGCTGTGTCTTTGCCAATAAATCTTCGCCGTGTCCACTGACAAGGTAATTTTCAAGCACTTTAAACCTCTGATTAAAGCCACAACACAGTTCCTCTTTGTATCCTGTAATGCCTAAACCCAGGACTGAGTCCCCATATTAGTTTGAACCCTAAAAGCTGCTGATGTCTTTGGGGTCAGCACAAGATGGCAAGTCCTCTCTTGGATCCGCATGCAAGGAAAAAGCATGCTTGCTTACACATCTCAGAGCTGTGCAGGCTGTCTCAGCTGTGAATTTTCCCCACTCGTGCTGCCAAACGTGCTCACAAGGCAAGACCCGGCTCTCCTCCCCAGCACTCACCAGCCACTCCATAAATGTCAGCTCCAGCACGCAGACAACAGGCTCTGGATGGGGAAACCAACAGCTGCAAAGGAGCTGTAACATGCCTATCGGCAGCCATGAAAAAGTCAGTGGGAAATAATGCTTCCTAAACATTAAAAAGGGCTTGCTAAAATGTTTGCCAACTGGTTGTCCTGCATCTCGCTGCTCTGAGTGCTTTGCCTCAGATCCACTGGATACAGCAAGCAGGGTATATATAAAACATTTAGCTGCAAGCAAAGAGGATAAGTGCCATATGCTAACTGCTGCTGCTAGGTGCAGAGATACAAACACCGTATTTAAAATGTCCCTGCTTTGTGTCTGAATTTCTTTGTAGAAATGCAGACACCATACTCTACGAATGCAGTTTGGGGTGCTGTTCCATGACCAGCAGAGATAATCTTTTACCTTGCTGCTGCCAAAAGGAGAGGTCCTAGCATCCCAGGCTCCTTCCTGCCTGCCTGCCTCCGTGCATCCCCATTCCCATCTGTGATATCCCACGCCTCCTTCACACTGGCTTGAGTGCTCTTCTCACCCCTTAGGGAGCCAGTGCAGTTGCTAACCTGAGCAGAAACTTGGTGGGGTTGGAGTTATTTCTCTGGGCTGCTTTCCCACAGCTTCACCCCTGTGAATCAGTTCACTGAGGGCACACTTGATATCAGAAGGGCACAGGAAAACAGCAGGACTGCTGGCTGGGATGGGAGGAGCAGGAGCACCCCGTTACAGCAGCAGTGAGCTATTGGAAAAGCCACCCTCAATGCATTGCAGCCTTAGACATAAACATCTGTGCCACTTAACTCAGCAGTTCAGGGACCTGGGCTCTGACCTGGGTCATGCGTGCAGTGTGACCCTACTCCAGCTGGGCAGTTCAACTCCAGTTTCCTTTGGAAGGAGGCCATGCCTTTTCCCCAGGCCGCCTCGCAGACTGCAGAGCTCAGCTGCTGTGGTGCTGGGTTGTTTTTATGAAGTTTCCAATATGTTTGCTCTCACTGGAAAAGTGGTTTCTTTTCCTTCTTTTTCTCATGTTCAAAAAGAAGATTATTTTTAGCTCATATTTCTCCTTTTGAACTCAGCATTTGGGCACTAAGTCAACACAGGAGAATTCTGCTTCAAAAGATGGATGTCTCAGAAATGACAGGCAAGAAAGGGCGAACTGAGTGACAGTGGTTCTGCAGCCCCTGCATAAAGTGCAATGCACCACATTCAGAAAAGGACATATGAACTGAAAGTAGGACTTCTGGCAAATCTGTACAGCTCAAATCCTTGTCATCTTCCATCTAACTTTGGAGACGTATTAAAAAGTTCCTCTGAAGACCTCCGCACACCCAAGGTGCCTGTAGTTCTCTAGGGCAATTTCTGCCATTTCTTCTTTAGTTGTGAAAATGCCCTTGGCTGATAGGCTATGCAGATCAGCATGTATGATCTGAGGTGCCCTACTGAGACCTTTACATTGTGGTGTGGGGGTTGACTGGGGCGAGTATGGGAGAACAAGAGGATGCAGCCATAAATCTGTGATTACACAGGCCAGGTAGCAGCACAGGTGATGGTTCTCTAACCATGCTGGGATCTCAGGTTCAAGAGAAGAGATAAATGAGTCATTTGTATAATCAGCTATGTCACTAAAATGATCAGGGACAAGATGGGCTAAAGGAAGGGATTCGTCCCTGACATGCTGAGGTCCTGCATGGGTGCCACACTGAGAAATCTGAGGGGCGGTTTCAGGAGGTCTCTTATCACATGCTGCAAGGAAGTACAGATTGTTGTCCCTCACAAAGAGCCAGGTCCCTTTAACACCTCTGCAAAATGAGGTGATTTTTATTCAGGTAACCAATTACAGATTTAGATTCTTGTAAGTTTAAAATACTGGTCCAGTTTAGGAATGAAGAAAAAAAATACTGTCCAATAATATGATTGCGAAATCAGGGGTTTTCGGGCAAGGTGAATTGTCATGTGTTAGCTTGTTTCTAAAACCAAATTTGTTTTCTGTGTTTCTGTGGGAAATCAGAGGATGTTATAAACTGAGTCATGCAGTTATTGACTTCAGCAAGCACACAACTGATATAAATAGAGAAACACTGGCAAGCCTTGGATATAAGAAGAAGAGTTTGAGAGGTCGTCTAGTAAGGGTTGATAGGACAGGGAAGCAAAGATGAAGACAAAGACCCTTCCTTTCCTTGGGTTACTATATGTTGCATGTTCTTGTGCTTTCCCAGTGGTTCCAGAAAAGGAAAAAGAAGATATGCAATTTGCTAAGGTAAGGACTACAGATAGAACTTAGGAAATAATTTATGGAGAAAATGAATGTAGTGATGTATTGGTGTTGTAGCATATTTATAAACAACTCTCTGCATTTGAAGAGAAACATTTATGTTCTAAACTGTTGCTTTTTCTTTCCCATCAGAAATATTTGGAAAATTTTTATGATTTTAAAGAAGAGAAAAATTCTCTCTTTAAAGCAAAGAACCTCAATCGCATGGCTGACAAAATCCGAGAAATGCAGTCATTCTTTGGGCTAGAGGTGACTGGGGAGCTGAACCATAAGACGCTGGACATGATGAAGCAGCCTAGATGTGGAATACCAGATGTCCGTTCATACAGCACCTTCCCACACAGCCCTAGGTGGAAGAAAGAAGATGTGACATATCGGTAACATACATTAAAGCATGTTTCTCTGTAAACCACTGGGAAGCTTTGTGAGTGCTAGGCAGAAATAAGGCCAACAGGTTCTTTACTACTTATTCCTGTATTTCTCTATATAAAAGCCCCATTCAGGATGAAAGAGCCATGAATGTGGGGGCTATTTATATCCTTTGCTTTAGGCTTCCAAACAGTGAAGAAAATACCAAACCAGGAGTTTACATTAGTTAGTTAACAGCCTACTAAATAATATACTCAGTGGATAGAATAGTGAAGAGCATATATGTTAGGATTTCTGAAAGACATGAAAGAAAACTGTGAAAATTTCCTCTGTTATGTAAGCAAATAATTTGAAAATAAACAACTTGAGACACATAAATAATAATAACCACTAATTAAAATATTTGACCCTGATACTATGTGCCCCAGACACATGTGATCTGGTTGCTTTTAATTCCTTTCTACTTATTTCACAGGATTTTGAACTACACTCCAGACATGCTACAAGCTGATGTAGAGGAAGCAATTGCAAAAGCCTTCCAGCTCTGGAGCAGTGTCACCCCTTTGAGATTCACCAGGCTCTACAGTGGTCAAGCAGATATAATGATCTCCTTTGCAGCTGGATGTAAGGGGACCCCCTTGCCTGGAAATGATAAATATTTGTCACTTTTTCTTAGAGAAATGATGAAAAGTGTCACTTTTTTTCCCACTTTTTTTTAGTTCACGGTGACTTCTATTCCTTTGATGGTCCAGGTGGAACTCTGGCTCATGCCTACCCCCCCAGCAGTGGGATAGGAGGAGATGCCCACTTTGACGAAGATGAAAACTGGACAAAATTTACTACCTATAATGGTAGGTAACCTTAATATTGCATTGCCTGTTTTTTATTAGACAGTGTTGTCTTGAAGACACTGTAAAGTCACAAATCCCATGGCAGTAGTTTCAGTATTTACTGAGATGTAAAATGTCGGTGTAATTCAGTAAAATGATTCTGCATATTTTTACCTGGGCTGCAGTCATGATGGTCCCCTGAAGTCAATGCACAGCCTGTAATTACAGCACCAGTGAAGGAAATAAGATTAGCATGAAACAGAAATATTGGGTAATCATGACAATGTAAGGCAGGGAATTTTCACCCTCAGGTAATGACGTTAAAAGATGTAATATTCAGCTCTCACTTTTTTTTTTTTCTTTCCGATTTAGAGTGATTCAAATATTTAACTTCTGCAAAGGAAAAAAACCCTTGAGTTTGTTGGTAAATATAATTAAATATAACAGTGGTGTGTTCTGGTTTCCAGCAATGTCCAGGGATGATGTTACATGTTACTGGTTTTTGTGAAGTAGTTACCAGGTGAATTCTATGTCATTTATGATTCCCAAAATCTGACCAGATGACTAAAATGTTCTCACCCAGTTTTCAGCCATTTTTAACATTAAAGAAACTTTGATCTGTCCCCAGATTGGTTTCCCTGTAAGAAATAAATGTTTATAATTCAAAACTAATTTCTCCTCCAGGAAGGTAGAGAACTTGGGACATAGTTAGGTTTTGCTGTTTTATTAAGACCGCGAACGATATACTGTGCATGAGAGGATGGCACCTGTATCCCACTGTCACATAAGAAAATTTATTTAGTGTTTGTTCTTTGTGCTGGATTTTTTTTAGGATACAACCTATTTCTTGTTGCTGCTCATGAGTTGGGCCACTCACTAGGTCTTGGTCATTCCAATGTTTTCGGTGCTTTGATGTATCCTATATATATGGCCAGGGATACAAGGGACTACAGGCTTCCTCAGGATGATATTGATGGCATTCAGGCCCTTTATGGTAAGCAAGAAACATCTTTTTTTGGTGGATGATGGATAAGCATTTATAATTAATTTTACCAAACAGCTAAAATATACTAAACTTTCTACTGCAAGAAGGATACTGAGGTTTAATTTCCTGATATTATTTTGCGGCAAAGCTTTTGGTTTCTTTGTGGCTAAGAGTCTACATCTGCAAAATGGAATGTGGGCTGTATCCATGCCAGTAAGTCAAAAGGTCCAAAAGCCTTTCTCCAATGATACCAGAGGAATAGCCCATGTCTGTAGTATTAAACTCTCTTATCTTCCGCAAAAGGGTGGTCACATGCACAACTGCCTTTTGGAAATGGTGTTTGCTCTACATTAACTCCTGAGCACATACAGTTTGAGATACCAATGGCTTGTCAAGGCAAAACAATGCCAGAGGCCATTTTAACAGTCAGCAGCACAGGTAGCCAAGTTAAATTGCCCAGGAACTTTCCTTGGCATTAATTTACTAGTTGAGTTTTAACCTTAAGAAACCTATGCATTTGGCTCCATATGGTACATCCTGAAGTTCTGCAACATGGAACACACTAATTCGCCTTCCAATTCTACACTTACCTGTTTCCCAAAGGACCCCCCAGGGAATCTTCTGCACTTCCTACAATAGCTTTTCACCCACAAGAACCAACTGAAATGACACCTGCAGAAGCACCAACTGAAATGTCACCTCGGGAAGAACCAACAGGAACAACACCCTCCAAAACCCCCACAAGACCAGAGGACTGTGACCCTCACTTGACTTTTGATGCGATCACCACTCTCCGTGGGGAAATACTGTTCTTCAAAGGCAGGTAAGTGCTTTCATTTCTAGCAACACCTTTTTGTGAGACTCACAAAAGCAAAGCATAAAGTTCAGTTCAAGGAATTCATCTTCCCTTGGTTACAAAGGAAGATATTTCTTTCTGAAAGTATTAAGGCAACTTTGCAAAATTTTACTAGCCCAGCTGGACTGGGTGAGTAACGTGGTTTACTGACAGGTGAGTAAAATGTTTTAAGCCATCATATATCATCACCCATGTCTGTTAAAATTGTCCAAGGCTGAATAATCCCAGTGTCACTCCCCAGCCTGCAGCTGCTTTGCATGCAGCACCGTCCTCATCACACCATCCCATGTGTGGGTCAGGGAGCTGTGGAAAATGTCACTGGTGACTTTTGGTGGCACTCTGACCTAGGAGTCTGCACTGGACCACTGCCCAGTACTGTCTGTAGGGACCCCCTACTGTTATAGGTGTCCACTTTTTGGGCATGGTCTGACACTGGGCACTGTAGAGGATTGTTGGCTGGGCACATCTACCCTGGTGAGGGAGAACAGCATGTCAGACCCAGGGTTTCATCCACTTTTTGGGTTGGTAATTGTGTTTTGATTGAACAAACTTCCTTTGATTCCCTTCTAAAACACATGATGAAGAATTGTAGCCTAAAAACTTAATAATTTTCAGGGAAGGGGAGGAAGGAGCAGTTCCTCCTTAAATTGGGTTTTGACATGTTTCTCAAGAATGTTTAATGGACATTTGTAACCAAAACGAAATTAAGAATGCAGCTGTGCCTATCTGCATGGCGCATGGTGAAGAGAAAGCTTCAACTGTCAGCACTACCACAGACATCACATTTTGTCTTGGGCAAGCCATCAGGGTGCCAGTGGAGAGGTCTACAGGGCTACCAGCTCTAGGTGGCCCTGCTTGAGCTGAGGGCTTGGACAAGATGACTTCCAGAGGCCCCTTCCAACCTCAACCATTCTGTGGCCTCAGAGCAACCTGTAGTAAAGGGCAAATGTCTATGAGAGAGCAGGGCAAAGTGAAGCACTGCATCCCAAAAGGGGTGATATCTCTGCCTCATAGGGAGGACTGGCTCCAGCACCCAGACAGTAGGATTTAAATCTGGGCTACCCATCTCCTAGTAAAAAACAGACAATGAAACAGTGCTATTTTCATTTCTATCAGCTATGTCTGGCGCAAAAGTCCATATTTCTCAGACATTGAACATGACACCATCTCCTCGTTCTGGCCGTCACTGGCATCTGGCTTTGATGCTGCTTATGAGGTTGACAAGAAGGATCGAGTGATATTTTTTAAAGGTATTTCTCTTATATTTCCATTAATCCTTTTTATGAATGAATAAAGTTATAGTAGTACTGCTAATGTTATGTAATAATAATGGCAGTAATATTATACTAATACTAATAGAAGATATTCTTAATATTTAAATCCATTTTCATTTTGAAAATGCTGTTACTGTCATTAACTAATGCTGCTTCACAACAGCCCTGTACAATATATTACTCTTTTTTTGTCAGTGAGAGAGAAGATCATACCTGAGACAAAATTGATTGTCTACATTGTTATTTAAACACATTTTTAAAGGTGCCAAACACACCTAGAAAATATGTTGAGCTTTAACTATTGAGTAACTCTTAACAACTATAAAAACTGGAAAATCCAACAGCTTTGAAATATTCAAACTTCTGAGCGCCTTAGAGGGTCATGTTCTCAGCTGGGCATCTGTGCTATTTGCTGGCATTTGCTACAGAGAAAGCTCTGGGGCTTTGATGAAAGGAAGCTCAGCCTCCACAGGAATCCCTACTAACTTTTTCTGTTTTTTCTGCAGATGACCAGTACTGGGCTGTCAGTGGCTACAGTATAGAGCCAGGCTTCCCCAAGACTATTCAGAACCTGGGCTTCCCCACCAGTGTCAGGAAAATCGATGCAGCTGTTCGTGATCAAAATACCAAGAAAACTTATTTCTTTGTAGGCAACAAGTACTGGAGGTAAGGCTCATTCCTCTTTTGTACAGCAGATAATAAAAAAATGTCAAGCTTTTAAAATGTCAAGTTATATTAGTATTTGTACAGTAAGTTCATGGCCTCTTGTTGTCAGCCTTCTCAGCCAGCATAAAGCTGAAACTCAGAGACAATTACTCACGTCTTTTCATAGAACAAAGTCGTTAACACCTGACATAAAGACAACATCCATTTACTCTTACCAGTTTGTGATTAACAGACAAATGAGCTTTGTTTATTTGTTAGGAAGCAGTATTATGTGAACTTAGTATAAAAAGATAATGTGAGTAGACTTTGTCATCATGTCATGTATTCATTCAGTAGCTATTAAGGGACAGAAGTGCTCTCTGAAATTTATAAATGACAAATCTATCAAGAAAGTTATGGAAGGAGACTAAAATAATTACTTTTTAAGAAACAGTTCAGCTAAGCAGTAATGTTAGCCCTAATAATTAATCTGTAATATTATCTTGAAAAAGTATTATTACACCAGAAGTTTACATTTCACCCATGGGGTCACTTCATAGATTGAATGCTATAAAATTAAAATATTTAGTTTAAATAATTATTTAATTTTATTACTTAGTATAAGCCCCATCCAGCTTTATTATTAGTCTCAGGGAATGGAAATGAACTATTTAGTCTGATGTTCTGAAAACAGCCTTGCATAGGCCAGTAAAGATGTAAATATTCACACAGCCAAGATTTATACAGTTCTATGATATCACAGATGTTTGCAGTTACTGAATTTTCAGCTGAGAGTAGGTTTATTTAGTAAAAAATTCCACCTGGTTTCAACACTGAATATCACTTACTTGTTTCTTGTTTTCATGCAATTTCTTTATTTAGTTACAATGAAAATACCCAATCAATGGAAAGGGAATATCCAAGAAAAATAGCAGCTGACTTCCAAGGAATTGACCGCACAGTTGATGCTGCCCTTCAGAAAAATGGTAAATAAATTAAAATGTAATTAAAACCAAAACAAAATACCACCAACCAAAGCCAAAAAAGTATATGTTTCAAATACACGCACATATATATATCTATCTGAAATGTTTGTTCTGATATATTTTTAAAATCACCCAAGAAAATAGCAAGTGTATATCAACAGGCATACAAAAAGGAAATATTAATTTGGCAATATTTTGTGCTTCCAATTCTAGGACATTTCTACTTCTTCCATGGATCAAACCAGTATGAGGTTGACATCAAGAACAAGAAACTCATCCGTATAATGAAGAGCAACAGCTGGTTTAATTGCTAGAAATATTAAGTGATGGTGCAGGGCTGTATTTGTACCAGAAATGTTTTTTCATTTTCCTTCTATAAACAATATCATTCAGCTGTTACTGTGCATCTGAGTCTGAAATGATGGCCTTTGATAATTCTAATTTAAAACCCTAAAAATGTAAAACTTAATGTATAGTTTTAATTTATTTTGTTTTCCAACTATTTATTAATCAAGTTGTTTTTGAGTAATAAAGTATTTTGCTCGAGTATGGCAGCATTCTTTTGTTCTGGTTCAGTCCGCTGGAGACAAGGCATCTGATATAACTACACAGAAGCCTGAACAGCGCCAGGACTCCACCACCATTTTTAGCCGGGCTCAGTGTCTGTAAGGGGGAAGTTAAAGAGAAGCAGAAGTAGCTGGGCAGTTTCAACAGACCTGGGGCACAGAGGAGGGAAATGAAGACACTCAAGAACAATGTGGTGGAGGCGGAAGAGGTAGGAGGACATCCTACGCGAAGGTGTGGGAAAGGCTGTGGAGGGACTGGTGGCTGTGGCCTCACCTGCCATGGCTCCACAGCATGGGGAGAGAGGGATCAGGGCAGGGATGGGGATGGCTGCCTTCTGGTAGATGGGGAACATGGCAATGGGCTGAGAGGACCCGTGCGCCAGTGCCACTGTGGGCGGTTTTGGTGGGCACAGTCATTGGTACAGCAGGACATGAGCAACCAGAGAGAAGGGTAGGTGTCCAGTTTGGGGATGGAGGCAGCATGCAGGCAGGGTGGGAAGTGATGAAGCTATGGTCACAGGGCCCCAGGGAGTCAGGGCATTATCCCTGCTGAGCTGTGACCGTGTGCCATGGGAACGGAGTCAGGGCTGACGGTTCAATGCTGGACAAGAAACCACTGATGAGAACCACTTCCTACAGCAAACAAGCCAAAGTGATAAGAAAAAAACCCCAAGATTTAGATGTAACTACCAGAAGTGAATCCTCCAGAGGAAGAGTGGTGAGACACAAACAAAAGCACATGCTCTTCCTCCGTCCACCTTGTTTAGGTCCCCCTCACAGTGACTTAAACACCCCTTGGGCTGTAAGAAAGCTTGGCTGAAGTCCGTCCTCTCCTTGAAGGGATTTGATTCCATGTCTCACAAACTGCTCTGATGATGTGATTGTACAAAGAAGTTGACTCCTCCTCACTATTCCTCTTTCTCTAACAGAATTGGCAAAGGCAGCAAGATGGGATGGGAATGGTTGATGCGGACAGTCTTCCAGTTACCACAGCTCAAACCCTGTTAGGCAGAGGTGAGATTTGCTCCTGGTCTTCTGCAAAGGGCAGATCCCTCAGACATCTGGCCAAAACACCTATTAATGTCTGTCACACCATCCATCAGGGCCAGAGGAAGCTGTGTGTCTCCCAGTGTACCCACAGACCCATTGTCCCACTGGGCTAGCAGACAAGACCGAGGATGGGCAGCTGAGATGCTGCCATGTCTGATCTTGGAAAACCTCTACTCTGCCACATTCTGCTCCTCATGCACACTTTGTGCCATGCTAGATATGCACTAAGCACTGGTAAAGCAAGGTCTAAAATCAACCTGGGTGAGAAATTAAGCTGTGAATCTCAGCAGGGCTTAACAGTCAAATAGATACTGAATGGCTCAGCAGTGCCAGAAGGGCGATGGTGCACCGCTGTAAAGTCATGGACTGACAAGTGGGTGAGCTCACCTGGAGGCAGTCCAGGCAGGGCAGAGACACAGGAAAACTGGTGTTGCCCGAACGTCTCCCAGTATCTTTCTCAATAGCTTGTGCTGTGTACACAGCCTGTCCAGAAGAAACTTGAGTCCAAGGACTTCATACGCCTCCAGGTCTAGGCAGGGCACTTGTGAGTACTGCTTGTACATAAATAATGTAGTTAATTCCCTTTGATTTTAAAAGTGCCTACACACTTTGATATCCTAACTAGATACATTCTTGTACGTGAAGGCTACCTTCAGAAATCAGGCCTTTAGGCTCTGGTTGTTGGCTGAGACTTGAAAGCAGTTAAGGAAGAACCAAAAAGAACATTTCAGCAACAGTGAAACAGAACATTGACAATGTTTACAATGACTCACCTTGGCCATTATATTAACTTATTTCTCTTATATAAGGCTGGTACTGTTTTTTAGTTATGACCTCAAGGAAGCAGCTAAATTAAAATGCCCCCCCCCCCCCCGACCCCCCCCCAGGTATTACTTAGCTTAAACTACTAGTATCTGAAAAACGAATGATACTTACCTGGCTGTGAAGGAGAATCTAGAAAGTGTCCTGTGTTTTTTTCTAACCTGGACCATAAATGGAGGACAGCATGGCATGGATTTCACCTGGACAAAGGGACTGGTGAGATGTGTTAACTGTGGATTTTCCATCCGTATTTCTGCTTTGTTACTGTCTTAAACTTCAGCAATGAAAGAACCTTACTTTTGGTTTGGGAAAAGCAATGAAATTCCTGGCAAATGGTATAATAATACATCATTCAGATGGGTTTGGAAACAGGAGTGCTGGAGCTGCCTGTCTACACTTAGTGGGCAAGAGAAGATTTCTTGTAACCATGATTTTGTTATAACTCATAAAGGATTGCTGGAATTAAAGGCCTCTTGGATACCAGCAGGGGAAATTTGTCCATAAACATAATTTCAAGTACTCATGCTCTATGAATATGAACTTTCCCTGGAATCTGAGACCAGTCATGCAAAAATAGAGACACAGAAAAAAACCCAGTTACGTCTGAAATTCTTGACTGCACAGCTGTTGTCCCAAACCCAATCTCTTGCACATGAAAACTCAGGCAAAAATGTCTTAATGACTTCACTGACAGTTTAATAGGGCCCTTACGGAGTATTAGCTGTGCGAGCTTGTAACAGTACATACTAACACAAAAATGTCGGGAGCACAAGAAACAAATAGAGTCTGGGGAGCATCTGCTCTCCTGGCACTTCAGTCACATATACCAAACACTTCCAAATGCTATGGCAAAGCAACGGGCTCCAGACCTGGACATCCAACAGCTGAGTCACAAACACTCCCTCTGTAGCTGGAAGACTGATTTAGTCCCGCTAGCAGCAGCTGTCATATGTTGCTTTTTGGGAATGGGAATGACTGTGTTACGCAGAAGTCTTTGGAAATATTGTGACAATGATCTTCTGCATTTCCTCTTCCTCTCCTGATTTTCAAGACAGTTGCTGTGGTTGCGGAGGAAATTTGGAAATATATGTCTAATGCCTGGGATTTAAGACATTCCTGGCAGGTTTTGCATACAAAGCAAGACTCCACTCACAGGGACAGACAACACTGCCACAAGCAAGAAGACAATGAAGAAATAAGCTGCCAGGAGGCCCTGAATACTCAGCACTGGAGAGCAAGGGTGACTGGTGTGCAAGCTGACTAGGACAAATGGGGCCCTGTCAGTGAATCAGCATTACTGTGCTGGAGATGGATGCCTGTTATATAAAAGCCAGAAGCAGGTCACACACTTGTCTTCATCAGCAACGTGATATTTTTGAGGCTAGGTTTGTGCAGCCAGGTCTGAGGATTTGCAGCACAGCCAGGAGGGAGGTGCTGAGTTAAGCACCACTCATCAGCAGCACAGGCTGAAGCTGCAGTTTTGCAGCTCAGAAGTTTCCCGTGCATGGACCTGCTCTCCCAGGTTTTGGCCAGGGCTCCTACACTGCTACCAGAGTCCAGCCTGGCCAGGACACTGAGGGTGAGTAAGGCAGTGGAGTGGGGCAGTTTCAAGCTCCATGTAATTAACCCCTTGCCCTTTGCAGAACAGACCAACTTAATTACGTCCTGTTGAGGGTCTACGAGATGTTCTTTCACTTTTCTCTATACTACAGTATGCATTAGTTTTTAAATATATAAACTGTGCATTAGCAATAACCTTGCCAAAAAAGGAGCAAATTTTAACACTTCTTGTTAGTGTTACCTGTCTTTCTCTGGTACAGCTAGCAGGGGCTGGGACTGTAGTAATGCATCCAAGACAGAAGATTGACTCTGGAAGAGGGAAAGATAAGGGCAATCCTAAGAGATTATCCAGGCACTTTTAAAGCTTGAAAGAAGGAGAACGTAGCAATTTTCACACTCGCTTCTTTAAGTCAAAACAAGAGATTGTCATTATGCATTGTACTACTTCTGGATGAAGTCACCTCAAAGGATGACATCAAAGAAGATCTCTGTGGTTATAGAATTTTCTTCATAAAGTATATTCTAGGTGATTGAAAAATGCTTGAGGAGGTGATTGATCTCTTGAGGGCAATGGTGAATAGTATCAAGAAAAATGAGAAAGAGGTTGACAGAGTAGCAAAAGGATGTGTTTGAGAAGGCTGATAATCAGAAAACCATAAATTTCATCAATAGCTTCCTAGATGGTTTTGACAGCTTCTAATGGCCCTTTTGCTAGATAAAAAGACGAGCGAAGAAAATTTATCAGGTCCCACAGGCTGGAAAATTACTTGTTTCCTCTAGAACCATAGAGACACCGTACATGCAGAGACACTGTGTGGGAAGAGAAAAAAGTTGGAAAGCTATAGTAGGGCTGTAAGTACCAGAAGCTATTTCTGCAGAGAGGTATTGTGGGTGTATAAGCTGCACAGGAGAACTCTGCACCTAATTTTTAGATTTATCTCGCCCACTCAGTTAGGGGCACCTAACATAAGTATGTGAGTAAAGTCATTATCAAAAGCTCCCTCAGAGGATCATTTCCCCTTGGCTTAGCTGCCCCAGTTCTGGGTCATTCCCTGAGCCTGTCCATCACTTTCCTGGACCAGGGAGGGGACTTCTGCCCTAACATGAGTGCCTCAGTTAGATGTCTGCTCTCAGGGTAGGAATTCAGTCCTCAGTAACCAGACAACCTCTGCAGAGTCCCACCAGCCTTGCTAGGGTCTGGCCCCATTTCAGCTGCTGAGACCTAGCAGTCCCCATTTCCCACTGTGGATGGCCACAAGGCATGCTGTGGTCTGGGGATCCTTCTGGTACCAACAGAGTGCTCTTCAGCAGGAAAAGATTTCAGCAAATATCTCACATGTACAACATATTTATAATGTCTCCTTTCTCAGCTTTATTATCCTGCCAGGTCTGTGGAAGGGGTTTTATTTCTCTGCACATGCAACATGCCATGTGCCCTGCAATGCTGCAGGTGTACCCTAAATCCTGTGTCAGCTCCACTCAGAAGTCTCAGATACAGAAGGCTGTCTTCAATGGCAGTAGAGATCTCTCTTCAGGATTCCCAGGGCCTTCACTGTCACCTCTGCTTTGTCCTCATTTGTGGCAGTGCATGGAGGGTGTGCATGATTGGGCGTGGAGGAAAAGTGGGCCCAACGCTAGAGTTGACCTGATATTGAGTCTCAGCAGTTCTTACCACCAACAGCAGACATAGAGAACAGAGGACCCTCCCCTCTGACTGGAAAGCCATCAAAGAGTTCGATCCAGAAAAACTCAGTGCTTTTTAAAACATTATAGTAAGTATGAAAGAAGGAGACTCTGAAATACGAAGTAATTGGGCAATTCTCTGAGAACAATGGAAACTGCCGAATAAAAGTGCCATACAAACACCTTGGCTCAATTTTTATAATGAGTTTAACCACGCTGAGAAAAGTGTTTTCATTTCCTTGTGGGAATTCCATGTTTTCCTGCAGACAAAAGGAAGTTTCATCCAGGTGAGAACTATATCAAAGAAAAACTGCATAAACAAAGCACTGCTTCATCAAACAGGGAGTTACAGCACTGCACTGGCCTTTTAATTTTGAAGGACTCTACCAAAGGGAAAGACGGTGGCACTATAATAGCCTCCAAAAGTACATGTTCCTGTACAAACAACTACAAAAAACCCCCTAGAAAACAAATTTTCTACTCGTAGTCTACAGTCCTGTAACATTCTGTGAATGCTTTTCCCTTTAGATACTTCAATAACACATTTGAAAACAATACAAACTTTGAATGGAAAACATTAAAGAGATATGCTTAAAGTTTTTGGAGAGTGAGACTACATTTTAATAACTAAAAGGTTAATGACCTTATTAAAAAGAACTACAGGTCTATTATCTCCTCATTAATCATATTTCCATGTTGCAAAACCTGCACAAGGGTGGAACTGGATGAAAGAGAGCACCAGTTTTTTTTATGGTAAAACCATTGTTTTGCATGTGTACTGTTGCTAACTAGAAATTGTGAGAATCAATGAGTCAGAGATCGGAAAGCTTTATGAAGCAAATGAGTACTATATAAAGGTGAAGCAGGTGTGTAGCAGACTACAAAGGCTAGTGAATATGAGAATGGAGAATCTCCCATTTCTCCTGTTATTATGTGCAGCACTTTCTTACGCTTTTCCTGCAGATACAAGGCAGAAGAAGGAAGAAGGCATGCAGCTTATCCAGGTAAGGAAGGTAGACCTCTGGGGAGGTGATCTTTAGCAACTATAGAGCATCCATTGCCATGTCTGGAACTAGTATATAGTAGCCGAGGAGCTAGTTCTGCAAATTCCAGTAGAATGAATAACATGATTGAGTATTTCTCAAAATAGAGGGGGCTGCATTCTGTACCATGATGACAAAGGCTTCTTTAACCCTGACTCCTTCTTGTTTTATTCTTTTGTAGAGAACAATTAAAACTGATGATGCATTCACTTACGTGTTGATTCTACAAATAATCAAACTCCTGAGTCAGTTCACATTTGATTTGTAGTTCAGGTGGAAACGTGGTTATTTATGTGACTTCTGGTATTACGAGACATAACTCTTCATAAAATAAGGATATTATTTTGTCTGAATTATTACTGTCAAAAAAAAAGGGAAAATGGAATACTACTGCTGAAATTTTGTATTCAGTCATATATTTCAAACAGCTTCTGCCCTGCCTGTTCTAAAGGACTCTGGGTAACCCTAGAGCACAGGGTAAGTGGAGGGTACATTACCAGGAAATAATGAATTTAATAGACAAATGCTAATTTTTAATGTATTCTGAGTAAACTGCAAGACATTTATAATTATAATATAATGCAAAAACTATCATTAAGAGAAAAATATTCATACAGGCTTTAAGAAACTCTATTACTCATGCTCCCATTGAACAGAAAGAAAAGTAGCAAAGGTACATGTCTGAAGTGGTGTTAGTACAAGTTTTTATAAGCTTCAAAAGCACACACCATTGACTGTCCTAAAATGCTTTTTTTTCATTAGAACTACCTGGAAAATTACTATGGCTTTAAGAAAGATGGGGAATCTTTCATTTGGAAAAATAATAGTCCAATGACCCAAAAAATAAAAGAAATGCAGGAATTCTTTGGACTGGAGGTGACAGGGAAACTGGACTCTGGAACTTTGGACCTGGTACAAAAACGTCGTTGTGGATTCCCTGACGTAGCTGGGTTCTCCACCTTTGCAGGACAGCCAAAATGGGAAAAACAAGTTCTGACATACAGGTAATTATAGTTGAATTCTTAGCGTAAAGACAGTGCCTTACACAGCATATGTTGTAAGAACATATCTGTTTTCTATCTTATATTTTAAAGGATATTAAACTACACACCAGACCTGCGTCCAGCAGATGTCAATGCAGCGATCAAGAAAGCATTAAGTGTTTGGAGCAGTGTGACCCCACTGAAATTCATCAAGAAGGATAGAGGTGATGCAGACATAATGATCTCCTTTGCAGCCAGAGGTAAAGCTCTACGCAGTTATTATGAGTTATTGCCAAGTTACTGCCTATATGGAGCAGTTGACCTGAAATGCTAATGATTTCTTCCCACAGATAGCACGTGCAAAGTTCAGTGTCAAGTTGAACAAGCAGACAGAAAAACACAATTCCTGCTCAAGGTGCTATAGCTATAATTCTTGACAATCTTTGGGGGAGGGTATAGAGGCAGTTGAAGAGAAGGAGGGAGAAAATAAATGTAACAAGCTGCCTGTTGTTCACTGGATCTATACCTAGTATACCTATGATACCCCATGTGTGCATGAACCACAAGAGGCTTAGGGCTTGTGAGATATACCCCGGCTCAGATCATTACAGACTGAGTAGCTCTAGTTACGCTCCTGGGATTAGACATGTGCTTTGTGTGAGCTAAATAAATTCTAGACAGACTAAAGGCTTATATTTTTGGCATTGCCCTCAGGGTAGGCTTACCAGCAGCCTTTCCTCTTTTATTAACAATCATACTCTAGTATGACTCTTCTAGTCACCTCCTTTGTTCCCACCCAAACATATCCACTCATCTGCATTATGGAGAGTGTGCAGGCACCGCACACAACCTCTGTGTCCTTAAAACCTTTTCTGGAGACTACATTCAAGGGCTTATAGTCTTCCCAGGATCCTGCTTCTGGCATCAACACTTAAATTACCAGTCAGGTCCAGGTAACAACCTGATGACTGCTGACACAGAGTTTATGAAAATTTTACCTTATGAGCAAGAAAGGAAATATATTTCAACCTAAACCACATCCTCCTCTTCCCTTGCGGCAGCAGTATGTAAATGTCCACCCATTACTTAAGAAAACCAAGATTTCACTCCTGATGCATCAGTTCAAATTTTCCTAAGTTTTCCCTGTGAAAAATAGAGCTTTTCGCAAATCTGTGTGGAAGGGGAACTTGAAAGTTTACAAAATCAGCAGAACAGAGAGCACCGTGCATTGCTGAGATCTGTTACCTCCAGAAACCCCAGTCAGCTGTGTGTGGGATTTGCTCCTCAGGTCACAATGACTTCATCCCCTTTGATGGCCCAGGAGGGTCCATTGCTCATGCCTATGCACCCGGCAAGGACTTTGGTGGAGATGCTCACTTCGATGAGGACGAAACCTGGACCAAAAGCACAGAGGGTAGGAAATTAAGTTCTCTGAGCCCTTCCTTAAGCAGGCTGTACATGAAATCAAGGGTGCAGCATCTGTCTCATCTCTTCCTTAAGAAGTGCTTAAAAATGTGGCTGATTTGAAGGAGCATTGGGCAGCTAGTTTCCATAGTTATAAAAAGGCTCTGAGCCCCCTGGTTTAAAAAGTTAGGGCCCCAGCTGAACTTCTGCCATGGACTGGGTGGAGATTTATTTGGGAAGAACCTGACGGACCTGGGAGCCCCCTTCTCTCCACTCCTCGTACCTGCTTGTCTCTCCCTGCACAGTTATATCACCTGCACTGGTCCAGGGTCCTTCTCCCACACTGACTTCTGCAGCATCTACAGAATATTTCCTTGTACTCTGCTGTAATGATTTCATTATTTTTCTTTCTGACCAGAATTTCATCTCCAAATGAATTTCCCATAACAGCTTCACTTGCTTAGGCAAGCAGTTCTGAAACCTTCTGACCTACCTTATGTCTTTCATGTTTTCAGGACAAATGAAAAGACATAGCTCTCCTATTATGTGTTTTGTTTGTTGTTTTCAGGTACGAACCTGTTTTATGTTGCCGCCCATGAGTTTGGCCATTCACTGGGACTTTTCCATTCCAAAGACCCCAATGCTCTGATGTACCCAGTTTATAGGAAATTTGACCCTTCAGTATTCCCTCTTCATCAGGATGATATTAATGGCATTCAATACCTCTATGGTAATTCACAATTATTAATCAACTAGTGCTTATAATTTCAAAGACTTTGGAATACCGTTCAGTGACATTTTTGTGTACTGCATATACCTGAATGAGTTCTCACTTTAATTTCTTCCATAAACTGCTTCTTTTAGGACCATCTTCTAACACCCACAATGACCAAACAGAATCTACTGAGATAAAAGACCCTACTGGGTCAAAAGATCCTGCACTGCCAAACACCTGTGGCCCTGATTTAACTTTTGATGCTGTCACCACTTTCCGTGGAGAAATAATGTTCTTTAAAGACAAGTAAGTCAATTTTATGAAAGTAAAATAGCTGGGTATCATTTTCAAATTATGCTCCACAGCATGGAAAAATAACTTTACCCGGAATACCAGCCATTCTAGGCAGGAAGGTGAGACAGGGAATCAGGATAAGAGGTGGGAGACAAAAACAAAGAGGGTGGTGGAGAAAAGTAGAGAGATAAGTATAAGGAAGAAGATCACCTTTGAAACAGGGCATGCTATGAATAGGATGGGGAAAGATGGCTCCCCTGAAAACATGGGCTGTTTTCACTTTAGGCCGTAAGCAATTCCCAAGTGTTTGGCCTCTGGGAGAGTTCAGCTTTGGCAAAAGCCACCACCAGCCCTGGGACACCTGGCACCTTCATTGGTCTCCTTGCTTTGAGAGAGCTGAGGGTTTACCAGTCCTGACACAATACCTGCTTGGAGATCCCCTGCAGTGCTGATTTAATATAATAATAATAATAAAAGATAATTGATTCAGTGCTAAACTCAGGCAAATTGTCCCTCTTCAGGGCATGACAGCCCAAAGTCTTGAAGAGAAGAGGTAAAAGAGCTGATTCCCTTCCTTTTCATGTGGTAGGGCTGTGTTTCGCCTGCTTCAGACCCTTCCCAAAAACAATGTTAAAGCCAGTTTTGACCTCAGAATTTGGAGTCCACAAAGCCAGTAAAGTGTTATTTTGCAGAAGATCCTCATGCACACCGGCTGTTTCTCTAAGCTGGTGTTGGTAACCCCAAGGTGGGGGTTCATTCCCAAAATCTTACCCCATACCAGCCATGTGAGCCAGGTCTCTCTAGGCTCCCTTTCTGCATAAGGGAAAATAATAACCATTTTGACAAAACAGTTCATCTGACCTATTTCAGATGTCTACATCAAGATGAGAGAAACCCCACCATGGAAATACCTTTCTTTCTGTTGACATTACAGAGAGCTTACAGTGACTAACTCAGGGTACATGGCCAGGTTTAGTCAGATAAATCCTGCCCTGGTTGCAGTGATGTGGTGTCATGCATTAGTGTGTGTGAATGCCTGATTTAATTTAAAACCTGTTCTATATTTATGTAAGGCATTTTTGGCGCAAGCATCCTGCAGTCAGAACAGCTGATTTTAATTTAATATCTTCGTTCTGGCCACGGCTGCCACCTGGTGTTGATGCTGCATATGAAATTCCTGAAAAAGACGAAACTGTCATTTTTAAAGGTAAAATGTTGTCTTTTTATTTTCCTATATTGCCTTTCCAAGTAGCCTTGAGAGTTTGTATTTGGCTTAAAAACCCCTTAAGCTCTTTCTGTAGGATTCCACAAGCTTTAATTTAGTCCAATAAATTGGTGTATTTCAATCACAGAGTTAAAAAAAAAATATTATCCAAGATAAGGAACATGTATCTTACTTTTTAATGTCATTATACAAAAGTTTCCCTGCCAAAATAAATGTCATTATTTTTCTGGAAGATTATCTATTGAATTTAAAAATGATAACACATGCTTCTTCCTAGCTTGTGGAAAAATAACATAAGTATGAAGGAAGACTAAAATCTAAGTTTGCATAAAATGTGGTACAAAGAACTATTCTTGCAGCTTTTTTGGACTCTAGAACCAGTATGTAGAATGTTTTCAAGCAACCATTATTTTCTCTCTGCATTTTTCCATTAAAAGATTAGCTTTCATGAAAAGGTTTGTGTCATTCCCAGAAGAAGATTCTGATAACATATGTTCATCAACTTTTCTTGATAGGCAATGAATTCTGGGTTGTGAGAGGAGATACTATACTTCCTGGATACCCCCAAAAAGTATACACCCTGGGATTTTCAAAGGATGTTACCAAAATTGATGCTGCTTTTTATAATGGAATTGAGGGGAAAACATATTACTTCATAGCAGACAAATTTTGGAGGTAATATTTCCTGTGATACTTTCCTAAATAGGAGCAAACATAATCACATGATCAATATCCTGTCATGACTTAGGATGCATTAGTCACACACTTTTGGTAATCTCTTTCAGTGCCACAACTGGCTATGGAAAAATATTTGAAAGGGAGGTGAAACAGTGCTTTTAGCTTTCCTTTTAATTGATTTAACTATTTGACTATTTATTTATTTATTTTAATCTAACTGCCTTGGTAAAAAAAAGCTATCCTACAGCTCCACAAGTCAGCTCAGGAAATCAGCCAGAACCTCACTATTTATATCAAAAACGTTTCTGCATAGTAAGATGGAGTATCCCGCCCTTTTTCCACTTACCAACAGATAGTTTCATAAAGTTGCTATAAAAGCCATGTACTGTAAAGAATTATCTGCAGTGCATGGTTATTATTTCCTCTTTTCAGTTCAATCCCTACTCCTCAGGTTTGTGTTACAGGACATACATTTCTAACAACTGAAGGAGCTGCTCCTATACGGTATATAACCTGAACTTTTGCAGATGAATGACACAACTCTCTTTCCTGTCACCACAATGCCCAAGTCATTGCACCTACAGAGATCATCTTGGAGTAACTATTCAGCCACATATTTGTAGTTTAAGCAGAAGATCAGACTTCCACATTTTAGTTCAAACTCTCATAGCTTGAAGGACTTCAGCTGAGCAGTTTGTCTGATCATTAAATCTCTTACTGAGCAAAGGTATCAGAAAGAACATGATTTCAGAAGCCTGCTTATTCCAGCACTGATAGATAAACTGCCCTTCACTAAAAATTTAACACCCTGCTATAAGTAACTTAAGTAAAATGACTTAAAATAACTTATAACTTAAGAAAAAAAATCAGATTTTCCCTGATAAACATCTCCTACAGATAGAGAAGATGAAAGCAATCTTTTTATAATCTTACAAATCTAACTTATGTTTGAGAGAAGATTATCCACCTCCCCTTTAGGTACAGTCTCTCAGAAAAAATATTTAGCAGATTTATGATGATGGTTTGAATACTAGGTATTCTTAGACATATCTTGAGGTGATGTAAACAGAAGCAATTCTTCCAGTGCAGCTAATAGAGTAATAATTATTTATGGCACATCATATCTGTGTCAATGCTACCTAAATGATACTGAAAGTCTTCCATGAACTCAGTTACCTGTTGGTAGGTAGAAGGTAATAAGGTGAGCTGAATTAATCATGAGCTGTTTGCAGTTTTCATTGACACCATGTTGTTTATCATTTTTCTCAGTTATGATAAAAGAAGTCAGTCTATAGACAGGAAGCCCATACTGATAAGAGATGCTTTTCCAGGAATTAATGGGAAGATTGATGCTGTTTTTCAACATGAAAGTGAGTAACTGTTCTTAATAAAATCTGTATTAAATTGTCGTGGTTTAACCCAGGCTGGCAATTAAGCACCACACAGCTGCTCGCTCACTCCTTCTCCCATCTCCCAGGGAGATGGGGGAGAGAATTGAAAAAAAAAAAAGAAAAGCAAAACTCATGGGTTGAGATAAAGACAGTTTAATAGGAGAGAAAAGGAAGGGAAAATAGTAATAATAATAACAATAATAATAATAGAATATACAAAACAGGTGATGCACAATACAATTTCTTATCACCCATTGACTGATGCCCAGCCCATCCCCGAGACACGGTGTCCCCTGGCCAACTCCTCCCAGTTTATATGCTCAGCATGACATCATATGGTACGGAATGTCGCTTTGGCCAGTTGGGGTCAGTTGTCCTGGCTGTGTCTCCTCCCAGCTTCTTGTGCACTCCTAGCCTCCGCTGGCACGGCAGTATGAGAAGCTGAAAAGTCCTTGACTTAGTATAAATACTGTTCAGCAACAACTAAAACATCAGTGTTACCAACATCTCATCCTAAATCCAAAACACAGCACCATACCAGCTACTAGGGAGAAAATTAACTTTATTTCAGCTGAAACCAGGACAGAAATACTCAGGATCATAGGGCTGAGAATGCTTGGACAGAGAGAGGCACTTCTAAATGATATTCATAGCCCTGAGGATGACCAACAAGATCTTGAAATAGTCATGTAACGCTCCCATGCTTCACTTTATCCCCTTGAAAAATAGTGATGGTATACCTTTGGTGACAGTTTCACAGCTGGAAAGGCCAGCTCTAAGGGACGGATTGATCTATCTGTATATCTGTATTCATGTTGATGTGCACCTCACGCCACGAAGAGCTCCACTCAAGACAGTGACATCTCAACAACATAAGGTCTACCTGCTGTGAGCAAGGCTATCACAGCCTGGCCCACATAAAATGGCAATGCTCTGAGAATAATATATGGCAGTAACTTCTCCTGCATGAGAGATAATGTTACTTAGACAGGGAGATGCTGGAACAGACTCAAGGGTACGTCCACACTGCCAAATGGCACAGCTTCACAGCTGTCTCCTGGCTCCTCATCTCCTGATCACCAAAACCCATGCATGTTAATTGCTTCCCAGCAAATCTATCAGCTTCCTCCAAAATGAGTCTTACACTTGGTGCTGGGGATCCGTAAATGCAGTTGTCACTCCCGGCGGCCAGTGTGGACATGGCTGCCCCAGGCTGGATCTCTCCTTCCCTGCACAGTATCTGGCAGCACACCAGCAAGGTTGTACCCACTCGCACCTGGCCCTGCTCTGCGCCACGCTCCAGGCTGTGCAATACCTCCCACAGGAGGCTAGAGATACGCCCTTCTGGAGGGTTTCAACACAGCTGTTGCATAACAGCAGATATTTTAAACTGCAGAAACACACAGCATAAATTTTTTGTAGGGTTACCTCATGGGTTTCATTAAGTATATTACACAATGTGTGCATGGCTGGTTTGCTATGGAAGGTGTCCCCATGCTGCTGTGCACCATTTTGCAGAGGTTACACCTGGGAGCAGATGCTGTTGGCAGTGTAAGTGTATCCAAAGTTTATCTGAGCTCTTTCCAGACATTGTTAAAGCATACTAATCTTTACACCTGCAATATCATGATTCATCTGGGTTTTTTTTCCCTAGACTTCTTTTATTTCTTTCATGGAAGGAAGCAATTTGAGTTTGACCCTGATAAGAAGAGAGTTACACGCCTCCTAAAGACAAACTTCTGGTTTCCATGTTAAGAAAATGAAATCTGTAATGGTGTTGGAAAGAATGTAGTGTTATTGCACTAGAAAAACTTTTTCTTTTATAAATATATGGAATGTATAGGTACTTCAGTGTTAGCAAACCTCAGCCCCTGCACAATCTGTGTTTCTGTAAATAACATAACAGTATTTAACATACTGATGTGTATGTATGTATGTAATTAACATCAGGTTGGCTAGCTTACCAAAGGACAATGCAGTTTTCACTTTTGATACAAAATTGTGTCTTGTTTTACTTTTTCTACCGTCTTCTCTCCACTCTTCATGCTGTACATCACCCTACACAGAGCCCTATCAGCCAGGAGTCCACAGGAAAAGCATTTGTGTTCCTAGAGCTAGGATTGCTTTCAACCGGTTTTAGATATTTCAAAGTTAAGTAAACAGGCAAATCAAAGCTACTGCTCATAATTATGGAGAGACAGACAGGAGCTCCAGAGAGCAATCCCTCCCAGTCTGAGGTGGGTGCCTAGGGATGGAAGTGCTCTTTTTCATTACTGACTGGAAAGGCAGCCTATTTGAGCAGTTTGTGCTAGACACCTGGTTATAGAAGGCTAAGCTTAAGTGTGATGAATCCTACCGTAAGATATTTATTGATATAAATGTGATTAAAGGCTCATCTCCACAAACACAGGAGCAGAGGTACACATTGGCATAGAGGGGAGACCCAGTCATCCCTTACCTGCCTCTGCTCCTCTCCAGCTGTGCCAGGGGAGCCCCAATGGGCTGGGGAACATCCATCACCATGTGTCAATGGGAGAGGGTCCCCACAACCTCACAGGCTGAGGGGTCAGTATCCAGGGGAAAAGCATTTGGGGATTTTATAACACTTATTATGTCATGTTTGAAGGGGACCACGGGAATGTGCAAAATTTATTATGGGTTGATTAGGGGAAAAACCAAAGACAGGGAAATGGAAGGATCAAGGTAGATTGGGGAGGAACAGGTGTGGGAAAATATAGGGTTAAGTGGATGAAGGGGGCTGGTTGCATGCAAACAGGCTGCAGGTCAGCGTGCCTCTTTGGCCGCACCCTGCACATTTGGGCCTGTCTTCTCAGTAAATCATGTTTTATGCGTGGGTGAGCTCTTTCTACATGTGTTTGGGTGAACTTCAAGCTGGACTGGCTGCCGAGTAGGTTATAAGGTCTGAGTACCAGCAGGCGGAGCATGGCTGCAAGCTGCAGGGACCCATACGTTACTGGGGATACAGGAGATGCAGGGGCAGCTACTGGGAGGACTGCGTGTCTGAGCCTGGCTGCTGAGGGCATCCACACTGTTTATATTTCTATGTCGGTGTTTCACCGGTGGATGGAAGTCCTCATCAGCCAGAGGGGAGGAACAGGATGGGGCCACAAGTCCTTTTCATATTTGTCCAAGTGCACCATATTTTCCATCTGTAATGATCACTGTGGCCAGCCTTATGGCTCTCTGGACCTGGGGGACAGACATGCAGCAGCTGCCAGTTCAGTACTGCTGACAATAATCTCCCTGCTGCTGAAGTCAGGCATCACTTGGTAATGCTCCACAGGGGCCCATAACCATTCAGATGGACAGCTAGCAAGATCTAAGGTCTTAGAGAAGGTATCTTTTCTTTTATGCATGTAAAAAAACTTGCCCAGTACCCACTGTCTCCCCTTCATTAGAAAACTTCCCTACAAAAAGAAAAAAAAAAACAGAGAAAAGATAGTTCTTCTATTTGACTCCTCCATGAATTACAGAATCACAGAATGGTTGAGGTTGGTTGGACCTCTTGAGGTCATCTGGTCCAACACCCTTGCTCAAGCAGGGCCACCTAGAGTGGGTTGCCAAGGCTCTACGTGGCTTTTGGAGGTACAACTTCTGCACATATCCAAAGAAGATGACTCCACCACCTCACTGGGCAGCCTCTCTCAGTGCTTGGTCACCCTCAGTAAAAAAGCATTTCCTGATGTTCAGAGGGAACCTCCTGTGTTTCAGTTTCTGTCCATTGCCTCTGGTCCTGTCAGGACAAGGCAATTGTATTGTATTTATACATACAACTGAATTGTACAAATGCAATGAGATATTTCAGCACACTTTATGGAACCTTTTTTCTGATGCATTTTTAAAACCCCTAGTAGCAGGACTACTCAAATGGGGCACTCCAGTGTGGATCTAGACACTGAGCAAATTTTATCTGAATTCTGTCAAGGTCCGAAATATATTATGGCACTCTCAGTCTTGCAAGACAAATACTGCTGCCACACCCTGCTGTGGAGGTGGCAAACAAGACTTTGCTAACCAAGCAGAACTAGAATCAAAATGTTTAGTTTTAATTACAGTACCTCCAGAAAAGGAGATGAGTAGCTCTGGTTGGTGTCTGATATTGCCACGGTCAGGGAAGCAGGTTCAAGTCTTCTAACTTGAACGTTTCTATTGAATTTAGTAGGAAATATTTCAGTGCTGTTTATTTGTTCCTTATTATTTGCTGCATGCTGTTCTTGTTTTCTAATTCTGGTTTTCTTTCACGTTTCTGGTATGGCTTTTTGAGTGGTCTCACAACTGCAAGACTTAATCAGTCCATGGTCTCAGCTATAACAGTAAAAGTCAAAAAGATGAATGAACAGTTTGGCTCACGCTTTATAGATTTTTAGTTCCTTAAGGAAGTTTCTAACAGTCCTGGGTTTAAGTGGTTTTCTTCAGTTCTTCCTACTGCTGATCCTCCTCTACAGTATCTGTGCCCTCCATAGCACTGCCATTGTGGTTAACTGCGCTAGACCGTGTTATTTTAAGTGGGATAATCTCTTCTGGCTCTGATCTTTCCAACTGTTTTTGGAAATACTCTCTTTCAGATGGGATTATAGTTCTCAGAGAAAAGCTGGCTTGTCCTAGACCTTTCATGATTGTTTTGTACTTGTCTGGTTCCCACATACTTATCTGACTAGTTCTTCCTTGGTTTTGATGATTTCTGATTAGTCAGGACTCTTTCCTTCCTTATTTCACTAACTGTGCACATACTAATTGTTGCATATGAAGTCTTGGATCTGTAGCAGAAGTAGAGCTTAACCGACTCTAGATCTATCCATCTTAATATAATTTAGCTGGTTTAGTGTTGGATGTTGGTGTCTTTTTTTGCTTCACAAATCTTATTTTGAAAATCTCTGGTACTACTGACAAGTCAGCCTCACCATTTGAGTGAAAGCACGCTTTTGAACTGAAGGTCATTGAACCATATTTGATATCCTGTGCTCTTCTGAGATACAGTTTGAGACCTGGACTCTGAGTTGATATGTTTGTTGTCTGTGGTACACTCAGTCCAACCATTTCAGTTATGGTTTTCTCAGTCTTCTAAACACATCAATTTTTTTCTACGATATAGCAAATTTCTAGCCTGTTTGCATGGCAAATTGGGTGAAGACAGAAGTCTCTTCACAAGGAAGGCTTATCATGTGACTTTCTCCTCTAGAATTCAGGTCACAAAAATTACTTTGTTTTCTTCAATGTTTTATTTATAATGGTCTCATTTGTTGTGATTTTCTCCATCTCATCTTGGAGGACTTTTTGCCTACATCTGAATATATCTATTTGCCTTTTTGCCAAGGGCTCTGTAGTGCGCCCATCAGACACAGTCCAGGAGGTCCAACATGGAAGGCCCAACACAATCTACCCCGGGAAAAAACAGTTTGCTTGGATGTTCTTTTTCTTTGGTTTAGAAAACCATTTATTGGTTTTCTTGGTTTCACACACTCACCCTGCCCAGAAGGGCCAAATGCCCTTTGATAGTGTTCTTGGCAGGAACACATATGTATTACCACAATAGGTAGGGCTGTGGTAGTGAACAGAAAAGCAATTATGTAATGATTTGGACACCCAGAACTGAAAGACCCCAGAGAGTTTACCACCTAAGTAAAACAGACAAAGGTAACTTACATCCTGGCAGAAAAGAACAAAATTAAGATGAGTCTATTTAACCGCTGTTTGCAGGAGGTTGTTCCTAGTGAAATGTTGGCTTGGGTTTAAGGAAAAGGGAGGGAAAAAAAAGCCCTTTCTTGGTGGCAGAAGCAGATTTGTGAGTTCAGGAGCGCTGACGGCAACTCAGAACTGCAAAGATGCATCTCTCAGCTGCCGATGGTATTCCAGAGAAAACAGTTAAAGGCTGCCAAGGAGCAGACTTCGTTTCAAGATGATTCCCTGGCAGCCTCTGAACTGCCATCTGGCTGGTCTCTAATCAGACCGTTCATGTTTGCTCCCTGCCAGCAGGACAACAGATCTTGCAGGTTCAAAAGTGGTAGCTGTCTCATGGGATTTTTTGGCATATGTGCCATGCATCCAGCTGGGGGTCTGTGAGCCTGTAGCAATTCCAGTATGTCCCAAACAGTCTAGAGCCCCGGGCATATGCAGATTTATTTTGTAGATCAGTGTGGAGACATTGATCTCTTCTTGCTGCCTCTTTCAGGGCAAGTTTTATATCTGCACAACTTGTGTGACAACCGCCAAGTTTAAAGGCAAAGGACTTTCAGCTGGTAAGGTTGGCTCTGCAAGGCATCCCAGGGCCTCTCTGCCAACAGGGAAGTCGTGCCCGGGACACAACAGAGCAGGTTCCCATCCCAGGCAACAGCTCAGCTGCAGGGATGAAGAATGTGATTTGGTTTTCCTGTGTGTTCAGGAAACAGGTGCTTGGCATGGAAAGTGGCACTCCTTCCCTTCTCCTTTTACTGAAATCATTGATGATGCAATGTCTGAGACTGTGCAAGTCACTGAGGTGTAACTCAGGCACTGCCCCAGTCTGTAACTTGTCACGTTGAATTGGTCTTCTACAACAGAATAATTAGGACTGATTCAGCACCTGACATCCTGAGCCCTGTTGCGGTGGCCTTTGGACTTCAGCATGGTTTGAACTATATCATTGTGCTCCTAACACTGACCAGCACAGCACCCTGGTTTGTAAATGGAGTGACTGATCATTCCCTCGGAGCAGAATCAACAGCATTTCTATAAAGGAAATGTTTAACACTGGGTGACGTTAAGCCACAAGCTTGTGCAAACTTTAAGACGTCTTACTTGGAGGGTTGCTTTTGGCTTTTTCATCTCAGTATTAAAATGTACTTGGCTCGCTAAGAGAAAATTTTTAATGAATTCTCCAACTTCATGTGACTATCTGGCAACCAGTTGAATATCGCTGCACAGTGACATATCTTTGACACTTCAGTCTTCACATGAAAAGTGACATGCTCCAAGGAAAATAGCTTGTTTCAGGATAACATACTTGGTTTGCAGAAAGATTTTTATTTTATTGCTTCAAAATAGATTGGAAACACATGAAGAGATTAAGATACACATAAGAGCACAGAATGGACATAAAAGTACTTCCTGCAAGAATTATGACTGTACTTTGTAGTGCCACCTGCTACTGAGAAAGCAATTGCAAACATCATTGTGACAAATTGTAATAGTAAACAATTCTTAGAATTATGAAGTACCACTTTTAATTTTTGTAATATCAAAATTACAGAACTACCAATCGAAGTTCCCTTTTCCACAGTAATTCTGTAGTGAGAGACTTTGATTTAGAGAAACCCCACTATGATTCACACTGCGAATTTGTTTTTTCATTATTTAGTCAGGGGTGTGGCGTGAAGGATGAAAGCCATTAGAACATTTTAAACATTTTAAAACATTATCAGATATAACTAGGGGAAAAGGGAAACAGCCTGAAGAGCCAAATGCAAGCTCCAGGTATAGTGAAGTACAAAGTAAATCAAAATCACTGAGGCAGAAAATTGTTCCGGGCTGGGAGACTCTTCTGGGGAAATATGTATCCTGTCATGCTTCTGCCTAAATGTCCTTTTCAATCAATGATGGAAGGAGGACACATGCTGGTTAGACCTCTGGCAGTGCTTACATTCCTATGCAGGCTTAATGAATGAGGAACAGTGAGTAGAGTACCTAGAAAAGGGACACTTCGAGGTCCCTTGTCTCAACACGAACAACAAGGGTGCAGTTTTGCTGAGGAAGAAGTGTGCAAATAAAGGAGGATTATTGCTAATACAGGGAGACGCAAGCCTGTACTGCCTGGGTGTACAATGGAACAACCCTTGAAAACACTGACCCTTTCTCAACAACAGTGTCTATCCCCTCTTCCTTAGGTGCCCTATTTGGGTTTAGCAGTGACTTAGCAGATGGGTCCCAGACCTGGTGGGGTGATTCGGGGCGACCTGAGTGAGGTACTGATGCTCGTAGTCCAGGCAAGAGCTGCCTCTGAAGAACAATTGGGGGTAGTTAAGGGCAAAGTTTACCTCTCTTCATTGGTTACATGGAGATTTTAGGAAAACTTCAGGCAGGGCCAATGTGTTAGGAGTTGTCCAAATCTGGTACCCTGACAGAGGTGAAGCTGCTGCAGCTCCATGCCCCCAGGTCCAGCCAGCAGTAAGGCTGAACATGTATTCCCAGTAGGCACATGTACACACACATACACACATGCACACACAAGTGCACACACACACACACAAAGACACTATAGATCCCCTGGCAGCTGGGCTCAGACAACCCATCCATCTAGCAGCTGCCCTGGGATGTGCTGGTGTCCCCTGCTGCCTCATGGATACCCACACAAAGAGGTTTCTCCACCGACCCCAGATCCCACAGCCTCCCCAGTTACTGACTTGGGCCCCTGGTCCCTCAAGTAGCCAACCCACAGAACCCTGGTCTCTCCAGTATCCAGCCCTGGCTTATGGCCTCTTTGATACCCAGCTCCCAACCTCTTACCCTGCTCACTGGCTCATCCAGCTGCATCTTTGTTAGTGCTTCCACACCTACATATGCACCCAACTGACATGCATGCACCTCGGTCTCTCCAGTTGCCTCACCACAGACATGGGGGCCTCCAGCCTCTGGTGCCACCCCAGGGGCTGTCACTGAGACCCCTCCACACACACCCCTGCACACAGGACAGAGCCCCTGGCCCAGGAAAATAGCTAGAAATGTGTTTTAGTGAGAGGCCAGGACAGACTGTGCCAGTCAGGTGCAGGTGAACACAACGGTCCCACAAGCAAACTGAGGGACTGTGTAGACATTGGTTGGTACTCAGTAAAAATTCTTGTGTATTTCGAGGGGTCTCAGTTTCATCTTGGCATATTCATGTCTCCTTCTCTTGGTTTTTGAGTTTTTTGTCTGAAGGCAAGTGCTTGAAAAGGAGAGGGTGGCAATGTGCTAGCTGCCACACCATAGGAAGAGCAGATGCCTGAAACCTCTCCTTCCCTTGTTTGAGGGAGATGTGCCGAAGGACACGCAGTAGGAAGCCAATGCAGACGGTGAAACTGGACATGACTTTGTAGCCCAACACTGTGGAAATTCCCAAGACAGAGGGAAGCCACTGCTTCTGCTTCCTCTTCCTGGTGCTGTTTAAGGTTTACCACTTGATGACTCTTCAAATACTTACAGTTCCCACAGCTAGTGCTGGAGTCCAGGACTTTCTAGTCCTGCCACTGGCTGCCTTGGAAAGTAATTTATTTAAAATTCCCTGGAGAACAACCAGATGTTCCTTCTCACCCTCTGCCTGACTCAATATCCTCATGGTCACATTAAAATTTGGCCATAGACCCTTCGCAGAAATGTGCAAGGCAGCAGAATCTCCCTGTGCAAGCTGCAACACATGATTTCCTAATGTTCCCATCTCAGCCACCGGACTCATCTGATGAATCTGCATCTCATGTGTTTAAACATGCCTATGATGCCTTCGGAAAATAAAAGAAAAGGGGATAAAAGAAATAAGGAGATAACTACTCCTTAGAAAACAAAAGAAGAAATAAACAGAGGTATTGAATCAGGAACTATATAAACCAGCCTACAGAAACACATGAAGGAGAAATATTTACAGGGAAATAACACTTGTTTAGCAACAGAGTTAGAGAAGTTAAGCAGCATTTCACAAATCCCAGGATCATATGAGTTGTAGCAAAGACTTTGGAGAAGTATCTAACACACAAAATTATTTTGTTCATGTCTGAAAATCAAGATGGATTAAGAATAATCAACAATGAAGTTTTCTTGGACTATGAACCATGAGGCTGAATCTTTTTACATCTACAAAAGCTTTCCCCTTTGAAGAATTATTTTCCTGGTCATTTCAAATACCAGCACTGGACTGTTGCTTCTGCTTTTGAAATGTCCTGTATTAGCTTTAGTCAATTACTCCAGACAAGCAATGCGACTTGCATTGGAAGTAATTTGTTTTTCCCAGGAATGATGTCTGCTTTGCTGAACCTAGATATAATTAGGGGGAGCTACACTACAGTGAGTGCAGAATCATATACTAAGTACATTATTTTTCCCTGATGTTTGGGAAACTATGTGAAGTACTTCCCAGCACAATTAAAATTTTCATCCTGTATTGAGCTCCTTCAAAGCAAAACTTGCTCATATATCGGAAAAAAAAATAATGGCATATTTGTATTTCTCCCTCACACTAGCATTTACTGTTTCCCTTTTAAGTTCTCCAAGGAGGCTTTTTGCCTCCAACAAGGACAGCAACACCAAAACCATTCTGAAAGGTGTCCAGCGTGTACTTGACAGCTTCCAGAGTTAGCAAACATGCAGCCCCTTCAGGCCATCTACTCTAGCATTTAGCTGTCCTTGCAGTTGGAAATGTTTTCCTCAGTTTAGGGGTCTATGCTGTAGGTTCCCACATGTGTTCTGGGTATTTAAACTCCTCTTATCATTGATACAGTCCTAGCCAATACAGTCAATGAAGTATAGAGAGCACTTCATCTCATCTTAAAGTCCATGTCATACAGTCAGTTGAATCACTTTCTAGAAACCATTGTCCAAAATGAGTGTTTAGACACCTAAATAACTTACGGATATCTACACAATGAAACACTTAAAGCTGATTGCACCTTATTGCTCATTTGCCTGTACCTGAGACACCCACCTGGGGCTGGCTGCCATGACACAGGAGCTACAGAGACCTACATCCATCCAGGGCATCTGGAGGTCAGGTCGGATTCCCTAGAGCATCTCAAACAGCACTAATGCTCAGGCAGCTGAATCCCAAACCTCATGTCTAAACTTAATCGCTGTTGTTTAAGACCATTTTAGAGTCTTGGAGAACAGTCACTGTTTCCCTTTTAGGAAAAAACTTTCATGTATTTAACAGCATTTATCATGGCTCCCCTTGCTCCTCCTTCCATGAAACAGTGAACACAGAGTCACAAAATAGTTACTTTAATTTTCCTTTTCCAGACTCACAAACGTTCCTGTTGTGCTTTATGGAATCTTTCCAACCAGAGGTCATCTCTCTGCCTGGATCCAAACACACTGTCGCAGCTGAGACCTTACCTGTGCTGGCAGGGGTATAAACATTATTTTACTTACCATGCATATGGGAACCCAGTTTATGCATTCCAGTAACATGACTGGTTTTTGTTAATATCAGTCAAAACAAGTTGAATCATTTTAGCACTCAGTTTTGCTAGCATCATAAGATTGTTTTAGACAGAACTTTTAATTAGCTGATGACAGCCCTACTGGAGTTTTGATGCTGATTATTGCTGTATAAGATTGGTTCTTTGTACTGTCTTTTATATTTTATTATTACATATTATGACATAATATGCTATATTTTGTTAAATATTAAAACATATATATCATATATATAGCAAAATGTTATTCATTATAATACAATGTTATGTTACTGTTATATGTTATTTCTTATTATTTCTCCAGTTTGTCAAGACCTTGTCCTACAAATAGTCTAAATTCATGATTCAAAAATACCTATGAAATGTAGCTCCACATTTTACCTGAATAGCATTTCCTTATTTATTAAACACACTACAAAATTGCCCCAAACAGAAGGCTCAGGCAAAGTAAGGACAGTAACATTAAACACATTGCGTCATTACCTGATGAAGAAACTGTTATGCATCATTTTTACTAATCAGAGGATATTATACAGCATGAGTCAGACTGTCACTGATTGACGAATTAGCTATATAAACAGAGCTGAGAAGCATGTTCAATAGCTCAAGACTGAAACTGAGGCAGACAAGCTTAGACAAGGATGAAGATCCTTTTGCTTCTCCTGTTGGTATATGTGGCTGTCTCCTCTGCTTTTCCTGTGGCTCCAGAAGCAGAAGATGAGGGAAAAACCCTACGGCTTGTAGAGGTAAATATTTTTCAGTGCATTTCTAAGTAAAACATAAGGTAGTGTGAAAATTATGTGGAACTTACCCAAAAGTCATCTGAATATCATATAACTTCACTTTTCATGTTGTCAGTAAAGTGACAACAAAACTACCAAAGCATGAGTTCTAGCAGCAAGGCTCTGTGGCTGTGCAGAAGTAGTCAAACTCAGCAACAATTTACATTTCGGAATGTGCTTTGAAACTTCTGGTATGACTGGTCTCAGTAACATAAGGGAGGAAACTTGGTTGAAGCAGGCATGTATTTCAACATTTTGCTGAATGGATCTTTTATGGAATACTTTGAAAAAAAGGGACATCTATGAGAAATACAACACTTTTACATAGACACAACACCATTTATTGGAGACAAAATTGCTGAAATTTAGTAGGAAGACCTGAGTTCCTAATATCTTATTTTGTAGCTAAAAATAAATGGCATGATTTGCCAAGTGCTGACTCTCTAGTAGTTGTCACCTGCTTTGTTGGGAATCCTGGCTGTGTGGAGTCTCACTGCCAATCTCTATTTCCTTGAAAGAGAGCAGTTATAAGCTTCCTCATAACTTTTGCTGTTAGAGTAATTGGGCACCATAAATAATGTGGAATTAATTATTAACAGTAAATATTAGATTTTAAACACATTTCTTCACATATACCACCTGTGAAACAAGAAATTTGGAAAACTATATGAAAACTCTAAGTTATATCTGACTCTTCACACCAACTCCTGGAGAAAATAGGCAGTTCTTGCTGCTGGTGAACACAGGGCATGTCAATATGGGAACAATTCAAGATTACTTAGAAAATTTAAGTGTGACTGAAGACAGTACTGATATGCCACAATGTTCTTCTTTTTTTAAACTCTTGTTCAGAGTTATCTACAGAATTTCTATGGTCTTCAAAGGGATGACCACCCTCATGTAAGAAAGAAGGGTGAAAATTCCCTTGCTGCAAAGCTCAAGGAAATGCAGGCATTCTTTGGACTACAAGTGACTGGGAAACCTGACCTTGACACTTTGGAGATGATGAAAAAACCCAGATGTGGTATACCTGATATAGGGCAATACGTGTTCACAGCAGGGAATCCCAAATGGAAAAGAAATAATCTGACATACAGGTAACCTTTCCTAATCAGATTCAAAAAGATATAAAGCTAGCATCCTAATTTTGGGGGGTCTGAAGTAAGTACATTATGCCATATACGGATATCCAGAGTGATTAACTGATTTCTGGAAGAAGACAGGCACTCTAGAAGGTGGTATCTAAAATGAAGACATTATTAATTTTCATTCATGAAGGATATGTCTAAGATTTCTGACTTTTGTACAAGTTATTATTTTTCAGCTAAAATGCTGTATTCTTAACAATATATAATGTGCTGGGCTTGCTTTGAAGGATTTTGAATTACACCCCAAAGATGAGACAAGCTGATGTAGATGAAGCAATCCAAAAAGCTCTCAGTGTCTGGAGCAACGTGACACCATTGACATTCCAAAAACTTGAGGACAAAGAAGCAGATATAATGATCTCTTTTGCTTATAGAGGTAACATTGATATGTTTATGTATTAAATAGCCATCTGCAATCATAGAAATAATTTAGGATTCTAACTGATTTTTTCCCTCTTAATTTTAGACCACCAAGACAACTCTCCTTTTGATGGCCCCAATGGGCAGCTGGCTCATGCTTTCCAGCCTGGTGAAGGTATTGGTGGAGATGTACATCTTGATGAGGAGGAAGCCTGGACAAAAGATGGAAGAGGTAAGGACTTTGTAACTGGATTACTTTATATTTCATTTATATAGTTTTACCTCGTACAATCTTATCTCGTGTGATGCTTAGTTCCTGAGCCTGATTACAGGCAAAAAGTGAGCAAAAGAAGCAGAACTTATCTTTTTAAATTGCGTTGCTCTTTTTTTTTTGCCATTTGTAGGAATCTATTTGCAGAAAAAGATTTTTTAGGTCATAGTGGTTTATAATGGCAACTAAGTGAGCACTTAAAAATACTTTTTTTGTTCAGATGAAACCTAAAACTTGGATACAGGAAGATCTGGTGGTAAACTTCTTAAGTCAAATCCTTTCTCTTTCTTAAGCTAACACTTCAAAGTTTGGTGCTAACTAGGGTATTTGAGTATCACCAAAACCGTTATCTCAGTGTTTGTTTTGAAGGTTTTTTTCTGTTGGATCACTGAACCTCCACTTGTTGGCATGATCCTCAATCTGAACAGTTTATGTGATAGCAGGAGAAACAGGGTTTGTGTTTAAGTGACAAGGACACTAGAGAAAGGACAATGAGACCACAATTAAGGTTGGATGTTCTTTAAGTACTCATATAGCTCTTCTGTTACAATATTTTTGAGTTGTGATGTTGATTGACAGCATTACTTACAGCATCTCTTGTACCTGTAGTGTATTTTGGGAGGATGCATAACTGCTCCCCATTTAGTCAACTGTGCTGAATACTGAAACAGATTTTACCTTGTTTCATATGATTTTTATCCTACAGGCTACAATTTGTTCATTGTTGTTGCCCATGAGCTTGGCCATTCGCTGGGTCTGTCTCATTCAAATGACCCTGGAGCACTGATGTATCCAACTTACTCCTACACGGATCCCAATGAATTCCTTCTTCCTCAGGATGACATTGATGGCATTCAAGCCATCTATGGTAAGAAATAATATTTTTATTTAATATTTCTACTTCGGAGGCTGGTTAACAGTAATAAGAATATATTTAAAATATGGTTATTCCACCAAAATGAGAGATTTAACTGTTGCTGAACAATGAATAATGAAAGACAGAAATTTCCTGGAAGCTAACCTCAGCTGAGGTCCAGTTCTGCAAAAAACTCATTTTGGAAAAAATAAACACAACTGATTTTATCAACATTAAAAGCCTGCTTTCAGTGACAGACTCTTAGTTTAAAACCACATGCCTTCTCATTCTCTGTGAAGAGGGTTATTGGCGTCCTCGAGGACCTTCTAAACGCTGTCTTTATATTTCTCCATACTTAAAGATAAAATATTCTTCCTATAGGACAGTCTAATGCTGCTGTGCAGCCAACAGGACCCGTAACTCCACAAGCTTGTGACCCGAATTTGACATTTGATGCCATTACTACCCTACGTGGAGAAACAATATTCTTCAAGGGCAGGTAACAACAATAAGCATATATATTATCTCTTTAAAATATTCAGTAGTTTAAAAAATTCTGTAATCCATGAGGGAAAATGTCCTTTTGGAATGTAGTACAAAGAGAAGCCCTAGAAAACCACTATGTATTTACACAAGCAAAATCATGAATCCTAGGAGCCCTAGTTGACAAGAGCAGTGAAGGAGATGAGGGCTTGTAGGTTGCTTTCCAACTGTTCTGCTGCTGTGGCCACTGCTGCCACAGACTTGTCTCTGAACTTGATTCAACCAAGAGCATTCATATATTCCTTAGCAATGTGTCCATGGGTCCCACACTGTAACCTTTCTGCTACTCCTCAACACAAGAGCAGGGACAGAACTGGAAGTGCTGTTATGTAGAAAGATGCCTGTTAGGTGGTTACTGAAGCCAACTCTTAGCCTGCTTGTCCTACAGAGAAATAGAAGGGCTTATATTCATCTTGCCTGGTTTTTAGCATGCAACTTAGGTGCTAAAGTTAAGAGTGCAGTCGCTCTAGATTTCCTTTACATTCAGTGGAGGGGGATATTCACACCCAGGTACACATCCCCCCCATGTTATACTCTGGGATCTATAATAATTATTTTGCAGTTATGATAGGAGTGGAACTATTTTATTACATCAATTTTTGTTTAAACCAGATACATGCTGCGCAAACATCCTGAGAGGACAGAGGCAGAGCTCAATTTTATCTCACTGTTCTGGCCAAAGTTACCATCAGGAATTCAAGCTGCTTATGAAAACATTGAGAGGGATGAAGTTTTACTTTTTAAAGGTAATGGAATCTGAAATTGTCTACTTTTTCTGACCAGTTACTCCCTGCTCCTTTGCAAACTATGCAATTACAAAAGTCAATTTGCTTTTTAAGGAAGATCAGTGAAACAGAGAATCTTACAGATCTGCAAATAGTTAAACGAGAGGCGCATAGAGTTATACTGCTGTAAGGGATCTCCAGCGGTCATAATCCTGAAAACTTACCCCTCTGTTGTAGTTAATGCTCTGAAAAACAAGACCTGAAAATAGTTTCCCTTCTTCAGGTCTAGTTCTCTTCAGGCAACAGCATTATGTTTTATGCAGAAGGATTTTTGCTGAATTCAGTTGGCAAATACAGGAATTTGTACACTACCGTTATTGATATGCTTATTAGTATTTTGTGATATTTTGGAAAAAACAACAACAACAAAAAAATGTTGGTGGAAAAGCATACTGTAAGAGGAAAATTGTTCACTGAAAAAACAATCAATCAGTCCTTTTCATTAAATGTCTCAAATACACTTTAAATGTCTCAACTTCATTACGCACATATTACAGTACATGATATATTACCGTATATAAATATGTTAACTGCATCTAAAATTACTAAAGCATTTGGATTAGACATATGCCCTTCGTAACAGTTCAATTTAATGCACATTGTCTAGTTTTCAAAATATTATATGGCTCTATAATCAAGTAGCATATTACAGGAATTTAATAAACTCAATATCTCAACCCAATGTCAAGGATTAACTCATCAACCCCCAGCCCTCCCCAAGTTGTTACACAGACACATACTTTATATTAATTTGAAAAAAATCTAGGAGAAGTACTATCCATACACCTTATGCTTCTAATTTTTTACTCATATAACAAAAGACATTTCCATTGTCTTCATGATGTAGTCCCAATGTAAGAATTAGGACCATTTTCTAAAGTAATAAACTGAAAGGAATAATATGGATATCTAAGACACATTGTTTGCTACTCATCTAAAACGCAATTAAATGCTGTTTATAAATAGAAAAAACAAATTAAATGTGCTTATATTTTTCAGAGGATAAATATTGGGTTCTCAGGGGATATGACATTGCACCTGGCTATCCTAAACAAATCTATCATTTGGGGTTCCCGAAGACTGTTAAAAGAGTTAATGCAGCTTACAGTGATGAAGCCACAGGAAAAACATACTTCTTTATAGCTGACAGATACTGGAGGTAAGACTTAATGTTCATTTACTAGAAGACATATCTTCACTTGTCCCTGAGGACTGATGAATTACTATAAAATTCAAGTGCAACGATGTTTAAACCAGATATACTCCAGAAATTTAAACAGGATTCTCTGGAAGTTTAAAAATTTTAAGCACTTGCTAGGAAATGTCAACTTTTCTATAGAATTTTTTTGACATTCATTAGGTTCCTGTAGCAGGAATGTAATTATTTGCAAGTGAATGAAACATCTGCCCAATAAAAGAGTGATTTTTCTAGTAAATTATTCACTTTTTCTCCACAACAGTGCTGGTTTTCTGTGCAATGTTGTGATAGTGTCCACTTTTCATTCACATTTCAAACTAAATGAACTGCTAATAAAAAGGGTTGTAACTGAATTTCTCTATGAACACACTATAAATATTTCATTGTACAGTTGGTCATATTTATAGTTCAAGTGTAGCTCATGACAAATTCCAGAGAGTAATTTTGTTTAAGAAGTACATGGTTGACGCTAATACAAGTATGTTTCAGGACTGCGCTACCATCTTCTACTCCCAAGTTTCATGTTTTGCTTTTATACTGAACTGGATATCCAGTGCCTCGAGATAGAAGCTCCTTTTATGTGCAAGTGGTGGCCAAGGCTCTGGACAGTCCAGAAATGCATTAATAAATTCCTGGGCTGCATTTCCAAGGTCCTTGAGAGCCTTGTTACAAATTTTACCAAAGGCAGGATTTTTGAATCTCAAGACACTCATAATGTGAGAACCTTAATACATAACAGGAAGAATCAAAAAGCTACTTCAGCTAATCTTTATAAGACTTCATAGTAACAGTAGATTTGCATATGTGTATGAATTTGCTTTGGACTTTCAAAATATTGTCTGCTTCCTCACAAATTGTAATGATGTTTCTTGTGTTAAGATATGATGAAAACAAAAAATCCATGGATAGTGATTATCCCAGGAAAATAGTCTCCGACTTTGGAAAAATTGGCAGAGTTGATGCTGTTTTCCAGAAAAATGGTAAGTAAAACATAGCCTTCATCTGGGTTTACTTGAATATTTGGGCTTCTGTAGATAGAATCATTTGTTTTCAAAAACCTGTTATTAACCTTAATGAGATGGAAATGAAAAATAGCAAGTATACATGGACAGATTATGTTGGGTTTTTTTCCCAAAATACTGAAAAGAAGTTGCCTATGAAATATAATTGGATTAAATTTTATTTCTAGGCTATGTCTACTTCTTCCATGGAACAACTCAGTTCCAGTTTGATCCTCGTGCCAAACGGATTGTCAGAAAAATGAAGAGCATCAGCTGGTTTAATTGTTAATTGCAATGTTTTTCCATATGCACACTGTATGTTTCTATGTGCTGAACTTTTCAGCATTTCATGACTATCAGGTCAGAATGGATTTCTGCCCAAATGCTGTGGAAGTATAGTCTTAATAATTATTTAGTGTAAACAAATACATTTATATAATTTATCACCATTTCACCTGCTACATTAAAGTTTCTTAATAAATTATGTTTGTCATATCATTGTGTCCTTGATGTCTTATTTGCACTAATACTCAAGAGCCAAGTCTAGCTTCCAAACACTAAAAAATGTATTCTGGCATGAAACATCAGATCTTTTTCCCAAAAAACAGAGAAAGGAGCAGCCAGCTGCCTCTGAACTCCATCACTCCACAAAAGCCCTGGTGAAAATCCTATGGGTAATTAGGCCAGTTGGGGCTCATTAACGTCAGTCTACAAATCACGCTTCCACTTTCTGTTCCTCTTTCCCCAACTTCCACTCTTAGCCTTCCCTCCAGGGTGTATGTCTCTGCAAGTGTAGGCAGGGTTTTTTTCTTCTCATGTTTTTTGGTTTAGGAACTGGGTTTAAGCCTGGAAATGTAGATTAAAAAGGACCCCTGAGATCACTGAAACAAGTCCCTTGCTATCACAGGCAGCCACAACATATAACAGACAAATAAACCTCTTTACTCAAGGCTCTTTCAAGTGCTTACTACACTTAACTTTACAGTAGTTAGTAAATCCCTCCTAATTTCAGTGGGTTAAAGGATGAAGAAGTTTGCTTAAAAAATGAAAATTCTTGGCCAAAAATATTTGATAGAAAAAGTTCATGAAAAAGACAGCTTAACTTCCATCTTAACTGCAATTTTTTCAAATATGCTCAATTAAAATTGTGTTTGAAAGGTTGTCCACTTTCTCTTTAGTCTTTGTAGCTCAGCTTATAACATTAGAAGCCATATGACCATAACAAAATGTATTATCTCGTATGATATCTGTATTATTTGACATACTTCAGAGAAAGGTTTCAGGTTACTGTAACAGAAGTAATTGCATTTAGAGAAAAGAATATGTAACCTTATAAAAACATATCTGTTCAGTTTTTTTCATTACTTAGCTGTCTGTATTAAAAGTCTGTTAAATTGTATCCTTCATAAATAAAGAACAGACTTGGTAGTTCTTATGTTTATTAAATACGGGAGTAAAAATTAGTCTAAATATTACTCAAAGATAAGAAACTGTATAATTGAAAATTAACTTGGATATATTATATTCTTTATAAAACCTAAACAAAAATTATAAAATAATAAAAATAAAATTAAACTACAGTAAATCAAAGGCTTTAATGAAGAAATTAATTTATATGAAACCTGTTCTCACAAGGTGATTTAGGTACCAGTTCTTTAATTTGAAACCTTAGTAGCAATGCTATTTAATCATATTTTCTTGTGTAAGCCAGTGCTACTGAGCTACCAATGACAATTAAACCAAAAATTGTCTTAGGCGTATATAAATCTAAATTGATTATGTTGGTTTAGCAGAGATGGTCTACAAACATAACACAAGATTTACAGGGAAAGATAATATTTCTTACTAGACCAATTATCTATTAAAAAATAAAAAATGGGGGCACACATTCCCTTCAGATATGAAGTAGAAGCAGAAGATCTCGAGGTATTGCCAGAACAGCTCTTCAGATTTAGAGCAGAAAACTAATCCCTCTCTAGAAGAAAAAAGTAGTGGGTACTCATGGGGCAGAGAAAATGTTAAATGGGGACAAGGGCTAAGGAGATAGTTATGTTTTGGAGGAAAGAGAGAGGTAAAGGGTAATTTACAGACCATGGAAGATGAAGAAGTTAAAGAGAGGATGAAGTTTATAATGGCATATTTTTAGTTCATGCTTTTTGTTATCCTGTGAAGTTCTGATTTTCAGTTGCCAGGCACATTTTTTTGAAATTTGTTTTGTGGATTTCCCTTGAGCAGGAAGACCAAGAGCTCAAAATGAAGGATTTCTTTGTGACAAATATTCACCGTGCTTATGTGAGTGAATATTTCCTTTGCCTGTGTGACCATGGCAATTGCTCCATTCCAGCCACACCATTAGGAGGAAGGCATATCTGGTGCCAGCAGCTCTCGCCTGCCTGCAGGCACAAGCACTGCTTTCAGTAATTTGGAATCTGGGTGTTGTTTCCTGCTCAGTCCGCACAATCACCTGCCATTTTCTTACTCCCTTTTGATAAGTTTACAGTCCTATTTGCTAATTACTGTACTATGGTAGAGCACCGTACCACTCCCTAGTGTCTGGTTACTTACTGTTTTTTTGTGTCGTCATAGCCCATATCGTTATTAACTGAGACAGATTTGCCCAGGAAGGGATCCAATTCCCTAAATACATGTTTAGTGCATTTGAGGTGCTGTAGGGTATCCAAGTCACCCACACAGGTATGAAACAGGACTTCTGGGAGACCAGCACTTCCCAAAGACCCACAGAGCCTACACTGTCTCTAGGCACCTATGTTCGGGTGGTTGAATCATGCCTTCACAGGCTGCAGTCTTTGCTAAAGGTTTGCAAAGGGTTAAATACATTATTTGAACCACTTGCCATTGTCCCATGTTTTTCACTCAATCTGAGTAATGATTCACCTTTGTCGACTCTATGGTAAGATTGAGCCTGCAAAGAAGTGGCTCAATTCAGCTGACTGAACAGCTATCTAGTGCCATTAAGGTACCTGAAGGTTTCCAGCTGGCCTCCAACTACCAGTCTAAAAGCCACATGTCCCCTCTAGGTCGTGGGTCACAGCCACCAGATCTGTGTCAATGTCTCAGATTCACTGGACTGTATCAAAAGCACCGCAAATCACTGTTTAGGCAGCTTAATTGCAGCCTAAGTGTTTTCATGTGATCTCAGGCTTTAGGCTCTCATCATAGTCAATGGTGTTGGTTAAAACATTTGGTGAGCTCCTCAGAGCTGCACAAACCATCCTAAGTTTACCTCTTACATGCAGTCAGATGAAATGCTCTCTAGATGCCATTTGACCATATTGATTAGATTTCTGTTGATATAATGCAAGCTTAGACAGTTCACTCACGTGCAGACACCCATGTTGTGAACACTTGGGGAAGATGAATCCCTGCTGGTATTGTGTTAAGATCACCATGATGCAGCAGTATTGATGATTCCTGTGATGCTCTGTGTAGCATCAGTTTGTTCTACCAATGTGATGAGGATAGGCAGCTACCTTTCTGGGTTAAAACATAGGTCACATTATTGCAGTGCGGATAAAACCAATTCTAGGATAAGAAAAGAAGTCATGATCGACATCAGCCAACTCTAACCAATGTCAAAGATAAGCATTAGGAAAGCACAACCATCAGCTGCTTATACAGCTTCTTTTCCCAGATCTCAAGGCCAGCTATAGACATATTTGTGAAACCGCATGCAAAAAACCCATGTTTGGGCTTCTCTCGCACGGGCAGTAGGAACTGGCTGCTGTGTTGTGTAGGTGGTCAAGTTGCAAAACCCTGAAAGTGCTTCAAGTGACATAGGCCTCCATCATCTGTCACTCAAATGTCTTCTGAGTAAACACTAACGTAGCTTGAGCTGTTGGCTGAAACTAGAAATGTAGTCTAAATTGGTTGTTTAAGGTTCTCTATGTTCAATAAAGACAGAGAGCACCTATAGAGGCCAGTTCATCCTACTCTAAGATAGCTGGTTGAATCACTCTCCAGAGATATGTATTTCTCCATTTTCTATAGAAGAATGCTTAACTAATAAATGTATAGTTAGGTGCAACTAATCTTAACATAGCTGCTCTCATTGTCTCTATCCTTCTACTGCTACACAGTAGACAGCTGTGGGGATCTTATGGCCAACCACAGTGGGAAAAAAGATAACCACTTCTCCAGTTCATATCAAATCTGCTCATAGTGCCGCCTTGATTTTTTAGAAAATTAAATTAATATAGGCCAAAACATGTTTTCCAAAAATGTGTTCTAGTGCCATTGGAAAATATGCTTGGTGCAAAAGCCACTGACCAGAGGTTTGTCTTTTGTGACCTGTGCCATGTATCTAGTCAGATGATAGCACCATGGGCATTCCTTCTAGCTTTAAAACCTTTGAGACAAACAAATATATCCATTTAAAAACATAAGACAGATCTCAAAAAAAAAGTCTGTACTTCTGGATAAACACACACATAATTTCCAGCATCAGTTCAGTCGAGCCCTCCATCTCAGAAAATTCGTTGTCACAGTTTGTACCTCAGTTACAGAACTGAATGGGATCCAGGCCTTACAGGTCTCTTACCATACCATACAATGATACTAAAAACAAATTAAAGGAAGGATTTGTTGGTTTGGGGTTTTTTTTATGGTAGCTGAGAAATGCCATTAACAAATAAGTTTAACTAACGAGGCTACATTGTGAAATTTGGGCAGAAAATTCGTCATTAATGTCTCCAGCTGGAGAAAAGTTGGCTGCGAGTGACATCAAAAAAGCCAAAAACACGGAAGCAACGATTTCCTGAGAAAGCCACAGTCCAACATGATCCTATTTCTTACAAGTGTTTTGTAAAAGTTGAGTACATGCTGTCAGAATTCCTCTGAGATGCCGAACACCTTCAGCTTCCATTGCTGCCAGTGGAAGAGGAAGGTACTTGGCCAGCACAGGGTGAAATCCCGTAATTTGTCATAGCTTGGGTGACTCTTGAAACTTCCTTTATTCTGAATTACTTAAGACAGGAAATAATCATATCCCCTGTGGCTAATGTGGTTAAACTGAAGAAACCTTTTGTGATGAAATGGCAGATAGGTAGGTAGGTAGATAGATAGATAGATAGAAGATAGATAGATAGATAGATTAGATTAATGCAGACAGAGCTATAAGATTATTCACCTCCTTTAGGCTGGATTTATAGAGTAAAATCTTTTTTGTTTATGTATATTATGTATATCTTGGATTCCACCAGTATAATTTAAAGGCAACACCTTTTCAAAGAGTTGCAGGGAAGAGGTGGGGAATGATTTGGGGTTTTCATCCATTTTCCAAATCACCCAGTCTCACTTTACGCATCAACTTAAAAAGAAAACTTTCTGCTTACAGTAATTTCTCCCAAAGTTTTAATTTTTTTGGATGGGATTCATATCTGGTACATGACTCCCATTTTCTAGGCTGAGAATTAGGAGTCCCTCCCTGTACATTTGGTGGCCTCATTTCACACAACTGGGTACAGACAACTTAAAAGATTTCATCTGGCATGAAATTGCTCAGGTTTGCTAAAATTCAGTGTAAAATAACTAAAATTGAGTACCAGTTTTGAAATGGTATCCAAGCAGCTTAGGATTATTCAAATACTAACTGACTTCAGATGTCTGTGAAATCGGATGGGTTTAATTATGTTTTATAGTGTCAGTGTTATAGGCTGTGCGGAGGTAAGCAGAGCATGATAAACTCTGAGTCAGTCTACAGCTGACTCTACAAAACACCCCATAACTGTACGAACTGGGATGCGAGAGAGGATATGCACAGAGTACAAAGCAGACTGCTCTCCTACCAGGACAGAGACGGGAGTAAGAATGAAGGATCTTTCACTTTTGCTCTTAATGTGTGCAGCTCTTTCTAACACTCTTCCCATCCACCCAGAGAAAGACAGCAAAGAAGAAGATGTAAAGCTTGTACAGGTAACTACATTGTCCATATCTGAGATCTACTGAGCCTTCTCTTTTTAGATACGATCTGTGTGTTCCAGCTACACAGCAGTTTGCTGTCTGAGACAATGATATTACACAGAACTCTGTTGCCCAAACTTTACTAAAGTAGGATAAACCGTACAAACTGGAAATGTCAAGTAAATAAGAGTCAGGGACAATGTTATCCACTTCTGTTTAGCTACAATCCTCAGGAAAACATCTGTTGTGCTCCAAAATCACAGGCAGATGGTTTTGCCAGCAAAGTACACAAACAATATCAGTCCTAAGGTATTTGTTTAAGAAACAGATCAAAATGTGAAATGTGCTTGCTTTATTTTTTCACTAGGACTATTTAAATAAATTCTATGCTGTTGAGCCAGATCCAAATCAACTTGGATGGAAAATAAATGCTGAATCCACTGCTGAAAAACTTCAGAAAATGCAGCAATTTTTTGGTTTGAAAGTAATTGGAAAACCAGATACTGAGACATTGGAAATTATGAAGAAACCCAGGTGTGGAGTTCCCGATGTGGGTCTCTATGGTGTTACTCTACCAGGATGGAAGAAAACCAAGCTGACATACAGGTAGTATTTCAATAATTACTTTTTGAGTTTAAATTTTGGTTTTGTGGGTATCCACATTTGTTATATTTAAATAGAAGTTCTATAGCAATTGTTTCCAGTAGGGAATACAAAAATGTTTCTCTTTTCCCAGCTGTTAGCTAAGCATATTCCTGAGAGGAATTTCTGAGAGTCGAGCTGGGTATTATACATTTTCTGAGTCAACCACAGTATTTTGCCTGTCATGTATCACTCCTGATAAATATTCTGTGAGCCAAACAGAAATATGAAATGCGCCCTGTACAAGCCCTGTTATCTTCAAAATTTGCTAAGACCAACAGTTTAGTAGTCACAGAAACCTGAGGAGACGACTTTCCTCATGCTCAAGAGATGACCTCCTGGCTAAGGGCCATTTTGAGAAAAACTGATACCATGTACACAATTATTATTATGAAAAAGACATGTTGGACAGTTATCACATTCCTCAAACTCAGTCAGAGATGAATCTTGGAAGCTATTGGATTACAGGTTAAATTGCTTCTTTTACATCTCTGTTCATCATCTTAACAATATTGGAGAAATTCTTTCTGCAAACACTAAGTATTATTACTTGAACCTTCATAACTGTAGAATTGTGAACCACACACCAGATATGAGCAAAGAGGATGTGGATAAAGCAATCCAGAAGGCATTTAAACTGTGGAGCACTGTCACCCCGCTGATTTTCACTCGTATTCATGAGGGAATAGCAGATATAATGATTGCTTTTGGGACCAAAGGTAATACATTGACTGCATACCAATGGTAAGATTAACGTAAAGATTTTCCAATAGTCATGACATGAACTCAATATTGTTTCAACATCTTATTGTTTAGCTCATGGACGTTGCCCTCGTTATTTTGATGGCCCCCTTGGCATCCTCGCTCATGCCTTTCCACCTGGCAATGGTTTTGGTGGTGATGTGCACTTTGATGAGGATGAAGATTGGACCACAGGCTCTGCTGGTAGGTAAAAAAAGGTTTCTGAAGTGTTATGCATATGGGTAAATTCCTTTTTGATTTTATGTAAGTGAAGGAATAGATTGAGATGAAACACAGCATTAACCATAAGAGCAGTTTGAGCATATTACAGCCATCCTCCAACTGGGATACTTACAATAATGCTGACATAAAATCAGTCTGATCTACTCTAGTTCTTATTTAGCACTGGTAAAGTTACCACCAGGACAACCCTTTTCACATATGAATGCTACAGACATGGGCCACTCTCACCTGGGGGTTGGCAGGGCCCATGCCTGCCAGAGTTTCACAACCCATGGTAAAAGCTTTCTGATGTTTTCCCCTCCTGGTGCACATGCTGGCACCAAGTCTGGCACTACCACACACTGCAGAGGAAGCACACCAAGCCTTGCAGCAGCCCTCAGAGGAGATCCCCACCACTTAAAAAACATTACAGCCACCAGTGATACCAAGATAGGTCCAGCTATAGGCTGTTACAGCTTTACTCTGTATTCAGGCTAGGATGGGCTTATACGTGAAAGTGTTCTCCAAGCAATTTCAGCTGCCTGCCACCAGCTGGGACTCTGAACATGCTGTTCAAGCCACCCACGGGCTGAGATGCAGTGTGTAGAGCTGACTACAGATGTGTGCCACGGGGCCAGAAGAGAGGTGAACGCCGAATGCTCAACCACCTGGCTGGGACCCATCTTCTCACCTCAATCCCCTCCTCTCAACCTCCAGGCTGGCTATACAGCACATACTGCCTCTAACAGATCTGTCAGTACATGGGCACATTACTCTTTTGTATTTTAGATCCTTTTCTCATCCAGTTTTTGGGATGGAAAACTGCAGAGGATAACTGTAGCAGGAGAATTGAGGTCAAGCTGTAGAAAAGGCAAGGAGCTAACAAACAGGAAGGTGCTATAAGAACACTGCAAGAGGAGGAGTGGTGCTGCTTTATTGTGCTGGGAAAAAAAAGGACGAGGGGTGAGCATGTCATACTGATAAGTTGTAATGTTTTCCCCACACTGGGACTGAATGGGTCAACCCCAGTTTTGCTGCTGTTCCTCAACAGCACAGCTCCAGTGGCCAGGCATTGCAGAACTCATTGCAGAGCTTGGAGGACTTGTGAGAAGGGAGGACTGGAAATATGGGTGGAAAAATTGAGGCTTTGTTTGGTTTTTTGAGAAGTGGATATCTTGGCTTCAGCCAGCCTTTCTTGGGCAATCGATGACCAGTCCTCTGCACTGACACAGACTTGTGATCTTCATTAAGTCTTTTGATATTGCTGGCTCTTGGTCTGCACGGCAGATGATCATTCTTCCCTAATTCAGAAAAGTGCGTTACTTGGAGGGATGCATGTTGAAGGAAATTCCATTTTCATCTATATTTACTGTGTTAACATATTTCACTGGGAATAAGCATGCATAAGCATAATATTTTAAAAAGATATTTTATTTGACAAGGCTATAAAGAAACCATATGCTTTAAAGTCCTAATGATAAAAAGGTAAATCATTCTGCTAACATTCTATTTTTCCTTGTCTATTCATGATCTCACTTTTCTTTTTTAGTTTTGTAGGAGGGGGAGTGACACACAGAGTGACACTTTGGTACCTTGAGTGAGCATGGAGTGCATTGTCCTGTCCTTGCCCTGGAGAGCTGTTAGTTTTACCTGACTCACTATCTAATCTGTTCTAGCTCAGCCAGGAAACCCTGCCAGGACATTCCTCAGAGCTGCACCCACACTCACCCCCAGACAGCTACTCATGCCGCACACATACTTTCAGTAGCTAACAGAAAGAACAGCAGGAAAGAGGGCCAAAAGCCACTCCCTGCTAGTGGCGGAAGAACACCACCTTATCCTATAAAAAAAAATGTTTATGTATATGCATACCCTAGTGAATTTCAATATATTGTATGAAAACTAGCACTGAGCAATAGCCCTGTTGTGTTTATATCAGCCATCTGCAGACCAAAATTAGAGTGATCTCTTCTCTCCATCCATTTTTTAAGGGTTCAACTTGTTCCTTGTTGCTGCTCATGAGTTTGGCCATGCCCTGGGTCTCTCCCATTCTAATGACCACAGGGCTTTGATGTTCCCCAATTATGCCTACATCAACCCCAGCAAATTTCCCCTCTCTCCAGATGATATAAGTGGCATTCAGTCCATTTACGGTGAGTAAAATCCATGGCTTAAAAAAAGAAATAAGCAGGAGAGAAATAATCTCTTTCACAAAGTTTAGCCATAAAAATAATTGTATTCTCATAATATCAAAAATACATTTATATGTGAAAACCTTAATGTTTCTACAGATTTGGTGTATTCTTTCCAAAATGTCTCCCTTAGGATCTCCACCAAGTGCCCCAGATAAAAGGCCAGTCACCCCTACCTCACCTGAAACCTGTGGCTCCCAGATGTCTTTTGATGCTATAACTACACTCCGACGAGAAGTAATTTTTCTAAAGGGCAGGTAAATATTGATATGACATTTGTCTCTGTGAGGTTTATTTTTTCCTGATTTCTACAAAGACTGAATACTTTGGTGGTTCACATGATTATGACTATGTGATATATAATGAGACAAATGGATAGATTTCAGTTCATGGAAATAAAACTTTTAGCAGATACAAGTTATATTACTATTTTTGCAGAGTCTGAAAAGCTCCACTGTCGAGAAAGAGCTTGTAAGTCACAACATTGTTCACATTCTTGTGCATATATAGAAACGTCTGTGGTTTACTATTTACTATAAAAACTGTTTCATATTTAAATCAGGCACTTATGGCGAGTCTATCCTGATAATTCAGAAGTTGAACGTGAATTGATTTCTACATTCTGGCCAACTCTGCCACCTGGTATTGAAGCTGTGTACGAGAATACGAAAGACCAGATCCTATTTTTCAAAGGTGAAGTATGAGATTTTCTGTAAATTTTTCTTACCTTTAATTTTGTGGGAAGATGGGAGGGAGGAAGGAAGGGTAGCTATATGTGCATAAAATTGACTTTTCAAATAAATAAATAAAAAACTTACACATTTAATCTAGTTTTCCTACAACCTACATTAAGGGAATGCATTTTTTTCTTTTACTGTCTGAAAATCATTGGTGAAACTAGGTATTTTGGGGTTTTTTTAACAGGCAATAAATTCTGGGTTATCAGCGGATATCAGGTGTTGCTTGGTTATCCAAAGAATATCAACACACTGGGCTTCCCTAAAGGTGTCAAGAAAATTGATGCAGCTGTTTGTGATAAACATACAGGGAAGACAGTCTTTTTCATAGGTGACAAGTACTGGAGGTAAGAAAAACTGACTAATGTTTTATTATGATTGACTCCAATATAATCTGTATACAATTAAAATTGTCCATGTGATAAAAGAGAAAGTAGACCTTTAGGTAACTATATGTAACTAGGTGACTATAGTAATCCTACTTTTCTTAGAAACATTTCTTTGACTCCTGCAGGGGGAGAAGAATATAGCTTTGACTTTTGAGAGCTTAAGGGTGTCCTGAAATGGGCATTCAGGATATGGACATGTTTTGATGCATTACACCTTGAAGCTGAAAAAATTCCAGCATGTAGAGAAGTTTTACAAATACAATAGACAAAATTATTTCAGAAAATAAAGATCTGAAAGCTAAACTACTTCAGTAGAAGGCTGGCTAGGATGGCTTGTGTAGGATTTCTCTGATTTCTGAAAAGTCCTGGGTTATTTTATCTCTTTTAGAGAGATAGAAATGATAGTTCATTTTTCTTTCTTTGGCTGGTTAGTATTGGATTTGCAACATGCTGCTTCTAAATCCTATTCCCAAGCTGCCATGAATGAGTCCTGATACCCAAATACCAGGCAAATGGAAGCAAAAAATCAGCTTTGGGAAGCTGATAGATTCCTCCTGTTTGCAAGGACAACTGCTGCAAAGGCCTTCTGCAGGCAAACAGGAGAATGCATGGGTCAAACAGACTTTATTGTGGTTAATTGTGGAGTTCCTCAATGAGACAAACAGTGTCAGCTGGATTTTGAGCTGTATGTCATTTCCTTTTTGATAGTTTTGGAAAGAGTATTTACAATATCTTGTATTGCTATTTTACTGCCTTGGTCACAAGACAAAAGCATTCAAGAAAACCACAGGATTTCTTACCTAGTAACTCATTCTCTCAGTCTCATGTCCCTGTGAAAAGTATTTCTTGTATCCAAGGAGAAGTAAAACAAAGATTTGTTTGTTTGCTTGGTTTTTTTTCCTGAGAGGGTTCCTCAAATCTTGAGGAACCTTTTAGGTCCTCCTTTCAGCCCCCAGATTCAGCCCCATCTCATAAAAATTGTCCTGGCTCAGTTAGGAACAACTTGATTGTTGTACTAGATTGTACTAGAAATGTCAGCTTCCTTTCCTCCATCTAAGTCTGTCAGCTAGTAGAGGATTATGTACAATATCATATAAAAGTCTAAGAGGAGTTTAAAATTCATGCAATAAATATGTGCAGTCGCTATAGTGGGAATCAACCTGGCCAGTTTCCACGCATTGTCTGTCACACTGCTATCGTTAGAGGAGGTAAATCCCATCCCTGCTGTCAAAAACACAGGTGTTCCTTCAATTTGTCTCACTCCAGATGCTTCTTTGGAGATGTCTGCCTTTATGTCCTGGTTTCGGCTGGGATAGAGTTAATTATCTTTCCAGTAGCTGGTATAGTGTTATGTCTTGGATTTGGTATGAGAAGAATGTTGATAACACACGGATGTTTTCAGTTGTTGCTAAGTGGTGTTTAGACTAAGTCAAGGATTTTTCAGCTTCTCATGCCCAACCAGCAAGAAGGCTGGAGGGACACAAGAAGTTGGGAGGGGACACAACCAGGTCAGCTGACCCAAACTGGCCAATGGAGTATTCCATACCATGTGACGTCATGCCCACTATATAAACTGGGGGAGTTGGCCTGGGGGGGGGGAATCGCTGCTTGGGAACTAACTGGGCATTGGTCAGCGAGTGGTGAGCAATTGCATTGTGCATCACTTGTTTTGTATATTCCAATCCTTTTATTACTATTACTGTCATTTTATTATTGTTATTATTATCATTATTAGTTTCTGCCTTTCTGTTCTATTAAACTGTTCTTATCTCAGCCCACGAGTTTTACCTTTTTTTTCCCCAATACTGCATGGTGCTTAGTTGCTGGCTGGGGTTAAACCACAACACTTTATCAGCAAACAGGTAGCCACGTCATGGAAAACGCAATGGCCAGATCCTACAGACATTTGTGCGAGTAGATAACTTTACTCTCTGTAACCCCAGTGAAATGAGTCAAACTACAGACGGTGGACACCTTTCAGCAGCTGCTTAATTCTTTGCAAAATTGATGTCTAAACTCTGTAAAATTACATGTTTCCTTTCATATGATTTAGGTTTGATGAAAACAGCCAGTCCATGGAGAAGGGTTATCCTAGACAGACAGTTGATGACTTTCCAGGAATTAGCCAGAAGGTTGACGCTGTTTTCCAACAGAAAGGTAAATGAAATGAGCTTTTAAGTAAAATCAGTTTACTTGTAAATAACATAAGCTCTGGAGTTAAGATGAATGTCATTATTGCTGTATCCTGCAAAAGACAGAACTGAAGAGATGCTCTCCTGTGTGTACGAAGACGATGTTCCCCGCTTTGTCAGAATGAAGCTATTTCTTGTATCCATAACATAATGCTTTACTTTTTTATTTCCAGGATTATTCTACTTCTTCCATGGATCGAAGCAGTGGGAGTTTGACCCTACTGCTAAAAAAGTTATCCGTGAAATAAAGAGTAACAGCTGGTTTAACTGTTAATATCATTAAACTTTCTTACACACAGCAAATGAGAATAAAAATCATTGTAGATTGCTCAGAGGCCATTCCTATTTACATTGCTATACAGAAGAGGCAACAGGACTAGTTTTCATATATGTCTACTATTTCAATAAATCAGCATGCCAATTCTAGTTGTATCTCCAAAGGCTAGAACAAAACCGCATTTTTTCTCCTGATTAAGTGCAAAATGTCCAACATAATTTAGTAGTAATACTCCAGATGGGTTTTCAAATATTTTGGCAATAAATGGTTTTAAATTCGTGTCAACTATTTTCTGCTTCATCTGTTGAAGGTGTTCTGTATTTCTGAGGTGTGAAAGACTTCAGATTAATATATTAATATCCTTCCAACATACAAAGTTTGTATTTTGCTTCTTTTCTCTCCAAACATCAAGAGCCAGGCTTTTCATTAATCAGTTGTTTTTTCTGTCCTCTGTCTTGCATCCTCTCCTGCTCTTCTTTGAGTATTATAGCCTTGTCCCTTTCACATCATATTAGTACTTTGCCACCAAAATCACCCTCCAGCCCGAGCGCCTAAATACATTATCCAACTCTGATCTGTCTTTATAGCATAACAATAAGCATTTCATCAGTGGCCATTTTTTGTGAATCTATGAATGACATCCTTCACAAATCAGCCCTGTCCTAGTCAAGAAATAGATTCAATTACCATGTCATGAATCACAACCTTTCCTCCACTAACACAAAGCATGTGCTTCAAGTACACGTATATCTGAGATTTACTACATGTTGCCATCGCACATGGAGCAAACTCCTCACAAAATCAGACAAAATCTATAAAGTCACAGCCATATCCTCTCCAAGTATTTCCTTTACATTTAATTCTGGAAACAGGCCCAGAACACACTGCCTGCATGGCTGAATATATCTGTGAATATGGTCTCATTAGTATTGCCTTGTCCTCCTGCTCCCTAGTTCTCACATACCTGGCTGTTTGACACACCTGTTGTATGTTTGAACAAAACCCTTCTTTTTGCTGTGTGCTTTTACATTCCCAGATAGTTACAACAGTGCAATGATCCCAATCTGAACCTTACCTACCTGATTTGGTGTAAACAGCGAGAGTACCATTATTTTGCTGCTATTGCTCTAAGAACCCCACTGGCTTGGTTCCCACCAGGAAATCAAAATAGAGGCTCAGATATGCTGTTTCACCAATCTATAAAACTAATCGTGGTGAACACCATCACACGCTAGATCCCTAACAAAATTTAAACTTAAAGTGGGATGGAATGCTAGACATTTGGGTGAGATTCATCTGACAACTTTAGCTTTCTGTCTATCTACATATCTACTCTACATGAGTTAGGGAAGATCCCTGTGCTGAAAGAAGAGGGAGAAGTTCTCCACAATGTTACTTGTCTCGTCTCATCCAAAGACTGTGCCTGGGCAAACCAGTATCTTCAGACCCTGGAGAAAACACCTATTTGCTGAGGAAGGCTAGCCAACTATCTCAGAGTAGCTAACTTTCAGACAGCTAAAGTTTGGTGACATTTATAGTGTCTTTGCTGGGTATCTTTCAGTTTTTATGTGATCCAAAATAGAAGGACATCCTATTTTTATCCTCTCTGATGTTTGCTTTTTGGCAAGATACACCAGCAGCTTTTTATATCATGACAAGCCAGTGATAAAGTTGTCTGAAGGCACCTGCTTGGACTGACACTGCCTGTGGAGTGACCATGATATCCCATGACAAGAGCAGAACATGCTGGAGGCAGGTGGGATGGAGACGGTTCCTTACCTATTTCTGTATTTCCAGCCTCCTTAAACTCTTCTCCAGCATTCAATTCAATTGATGGCTGTGTAGAAATCAGTCAGCCCAATCACAGAAACTGCCAAGTTACACCCAAGTGTTTATACTCAGAGGCAAGATTACTTTTTCACACACACTCTGCTCAGTGTGTAATACAATTGTAATTTTAGCTGCAAGAAAAGTTTAATCATTGAGTCACCAAGGAAATTATTCAGTCCTTTGTAATACATGGGCAAGTTCCTCTGTCTTCAGATACATAAACAAACATAGCTACTCTGTGCTCCTTTTCTCAGGTGAAGCATTGTTTCACAACTTGTCTTAAAGGAAGTTAATCTTCAACAGTGAAATGCTGTTAATGAAGTTTTCTGACTGGCAGCTTTGGCATTCTGTTAAAACAGCATGGAGCACGTGTTTACAGGTCACCTGCAAAAATAAATAAAGCAATGAGTACTGCTTTCCCTTTATTTATGAAGAAGGCCTGAAAAGTCACTCCCAACACAAAAAGACTTGACTTTTGACTAGTGAAAACAGCTTGGTCACTCAGTTTTCCCTCTTCACTTGTTGTTTCTTTGGAGGAATAGGAGCCAGAATAGGAGTGTCACAGCAGAAATCCAGTAAGTGGTGAGTGCTTAGTGGTGGTCCTTTCCCTCCATCTCTGCCAGGAGCCTGAGTAACATGGGATAATTATATCTTGCACCTCACCGTATCCTCCCACAGCCCTAGAGAGCTCCCAATACCACCTCCCCAGCATTCTCTTATGCCACCTATAGCTCCTCGTAATGCATGTCCCCATACTACGTTTAGGTTACCAGCTGAGTAATGCTGTGCAGTTACCCATGGGCTGACCAGCCACTGGCCCCACAGCCCAGCCAAGGGATGAATTATCCACCTTCCCATTGACAGGGTGTTTTCTCCTCTAGCCAGCTGCTATTTTCCACAAAACCTGTAGGAACCACAGCGTCTCAGTTCAACTTGGCTGAAGTTTGCCAGTACCTTCAGTTACTGTGGGACCAGCTGGACACACAAACAGATACACAGAAAAAAGGATCCCACGTGGTCAAGCTAAAGTAATTGTCTCGGTGTTTTTACTAAACATCCTTCTTGCTTTTCACGGCACATTTCCATTTGGTTTTGTAATGTCATAGTCCCCCTGGTGTTGACCAGAGGAATTTGGAAGGGCAGACAAGGCAAGGCAGAAAAGACATAAAACCGAGAAAGCTAATCCCTACCTGTCTTTCCAGTTGTTTCATATCACAAAGAAAAAAATGGTCATTTGTTTCTTGGCCGATTAATGTTTTTTTAACAGCTGTTTTTCAAATGGATCGTAAGATTGTGATGATGAGACTGGATTAGGAAATGAGGATATTATGCATCCTAATGTAATGTGTTGCTGAGAGACATGAAGTACAGCGTCCCTGGTAGATTGTTCTGAAAAGTCCTGCTTACTTCTCTGCCTGCAAGAACCTTGTCTCTCAGCACTGGTATGGGAGTGCTTTAGCTACCAGAGTGGGGTGGGGCTGTGTATAATCAAGTACTTTCTAGAGAGAGCTTAAAACCCACCTCTTCCCCTTACCCTTTCAGGTGAGCAACCTATCTAGTGCGTTCTTGGGTGACAGACAGATACCCCAAAAGCCTTGAGAAAACTGATACTGAATCTTTCTAAGGGTTTGGTACCTGAAAGGAAGAAAAAAGACAAGCATGGGAGCTTACATATGGAGAAAGAACTTGTCATTACCTGGATGTACATAGCTGGTCTTCCCTGCACTTGCTCATAACTTCATGTCTCTTGCTGCTAATTGCCAAAATCCTGATAACAGAAAAGGAAGCTGCAAGGCCACTATTTAAGCATTGATAGCCAACATACTCTTTGAACAGCTTATGAAGTTTGAACACTGAACCTTCAGACATGCCAGAACCATACCCAAAGCAGAGTACTAAAGCGTAGTACAGCCATTGTGGGTACCGAGACACGACGCTGGCAAGAAATGCAGGTGAGCTGCACAATGTGCCTGGCTAGAACAGGAAAGAGCACTTCTCTGAGGGCTACAAACACAGGCAGGGACCATGGCAGGGTGAGCACTCTTAATGACAGCCGTCTCAGTGACATTACTGAGTGCATCGCATCTTGTACACATACTTCGTAGACAGGACCTAAACGTTTGAGATGTAGGTTCTCGGTTCTGAATCAGGGTTTTTCATAGTCTGCCTGCATTAATTACTCAAATCAGTTTGGGGCAGCAGGGGGAGTGTCTGTTGGGGTTTTTCCTCATGCATCATATGCTTCACGTGTTTTTATTATCTGTAAGCACTGTGTCTTGCTACCTTTCAATAAGTGAATAGACATAGATGCATGTGTGTGTGTTTGTGTGCACCATAAAAGTGCCTTGCCCACGGGTACATGTGTGTCTGTGCAGCCTCTGCGGGGCTCTGCAGGAGTGCAGGGGCTAAAGGAGTAGGGGATCTCAGCAGCTGCATGGAAATGCCTTTTGTGCATGTTACAAACAAATGCTGCTTGTAGAACTGAGGGCAATACAGCCTCCACATAACTGAGCAACACAGGTTTTAAACCATCAGATAAAGAGCCAACATGAGCTCTTAAAGACTAGGTATGGAGTGGGTAACTCAGGCTTTTGATATATTAAGTGACTGTGGGGCATCTCTTTGACCTTGGACTGATGAGGGTGGTGGTTACTTTTGGAGCAGTTGCTGAGGATACAGAAGACTAGCACAGGCCGACAAAGAAATCTGCTTCTTGTGAGAAGATGGAGTTACGAGCTTACATGGCAGAGCACAGCATACGCGTGCCACCGCCACAGCCCGCGGGGACTGCCTGCTGCTCCCCAGCACCCTGCGCATCGGGGTCCCTGGGCTGGCAGGGGAGGGTCACAGCTGCCACCCCAGGGCCACAGCTGCCACCCGGCGCTCACAGCTGCCCCAGCATCTGCTCCAGGTTAGCTCCTGACAGCTCAGCTCCTCAGATGCTCGATTTTAATTGTGTGGTTGTGCAGCTCACGATTTTCTAAGTAATAGTTTGCATAAAGCTGTTTTAAAGAGAAAAATATATGGAAGGAGAAGCACGTAGTTTTGAAAATTAAACATGCTTTGTTAAATCTATTGATAGTGTAAATTAAATTAAATAAACTGAGCAGTGTGTTTACCATGTTGCTGGTGATTCGAAATCACCAAAGAGAAAACATACAGAAAAACATTGACAGAGTTCTAGAAACTATGTCCTGAAGGACTGAGTCCCCTAAATTGTCAGCAACTATTATAGGAACTGGTAAAAGCTGTTTTACCCTAGATTGAGAAGGTTACACTGGTCAAGATTAAAAATCAATATTCAAAAATAAAAGTGTTTTAAAAAAAAATAGCTTACAGACATACGGTAAATGTCATTATTATACAGAAGAACTTGGTAATAAAGATGAAAAATATATAGTTTACAAAAGCACTGGAAAATATTTTTCAGACGTGTGTATGTATATAATACAAATACATACGCATATTTACCTCTAGCTATGTTTCAGACTATCACCATTACTTTTATAAGCACTGCTTTTGATTTTCACCCAAGATTATAGAGGAAGTGATTTATACAACATATATATGAATTCTTTTCTTTAAATCATGGTGTAATTTAGCTTAGATTATTACATTTTTCCAAGGAGTTGAACAGTGTATTTATCACTTCATACTACTGCACACAGGATTATTGTGAACAAACCAGGCCTTCAGTGCAAAAGAAATACACTTTGTTTAAAGAAGCAAGTAAAGGTTACACTGATCTTAGGAGGAGACCGAACTACTACAGGTATGTTCTGGAGCAAAATTCTGCAAGTTAACAAGTGTTTGTTTACAGAGATGTACAGAAACATCACCTGGACATGTATTTTAACAAGAATAGAATATGGAAGGAGAACAGCTGTTATTAAAGATGTCTTTTTCATTTCTAAGAGTGATAAACTCTTCCCTCATTTCCAAGATCACAGTGCAGCCTGTGTACATCATGAGCTAGAGGACAGGCTTTAATTAAAGAAAAAGGTGCTGATTCAGCAAAGCTTTCAACCTCATGCCAAAATTGAAACACATATTTAAGTAACACTACTTCTGAAATCTTTTGCTCAGAGTCCTAATGAATACATCTGTGCTCATTATGAACAGAGAAACATACTGCCATAACAAAGTTCACACAAAGCATGGCCATTCCTCAAGCACTTGGCTGAAGAAATGTACATTCACACTGTTACATTCAAAATGATCTGCACATGAAACAAGAATGGACCCCACCATCTTCCTTCCCCTTGCAGTCCCCTCAACTCTCATCCCCAGAGCTTAACCTGCCACCCTGCAAACCTTTCTGCCTCTGGTTTTGCAAAGGTTATCCTCAGGTGCAGATTATTGGAGGACATAATTTAGGGAATCGGTGCCGTTAAAGGGCAAAAGGCTAAAACAATAGCAAATTGTACAAAGGGAAATCAGAGGTCATTCATTCATTTCTGAATATGCTGTGGGATATTCTTGCACACATGGTATTTCAGTAAGAATTTGTTTAGACTGTGAAGGCCAAGCTCTAATTATCTAATTTCCACCTATATCCTTGTGTCTGGCTGTCCTACTGACTGGATCTGAGCCTTTAAAGATGCTTAACCACCAGGAAAATATAAGTCTCTGCAATTTGGGGTGAATTTGACCATCTTTAAAGCTTTAAAGTGAGTGGAAAAAGGATCCTGAACTTAGAGAACATACTGACAATAGGCAGGAAAAAAGATTTTTTCTCTTAGAGCATCTATTTGGGGCAGGGGACAAAGGAACTACAGACTTCAACACTAGGATAAGAATGCCTAGAAAGGTTGACTGTACATTAGTGTTTTGGTTCAGAGCAGTGTGGTTTTGAAGCCAGCCTCCTCATTGCCCTCACTTGCCATGAACGGTTTCAGTTTGGGGAGCACTTTGTGGCCACAAAAATCAGATTCCTGGTAGAGAAAGCTGTTTGGGAGGCTCTGCCACAGCTGCCCATGTGCCCAACGGGTAGATCTGAGCTCGGACTAAAGAATGGTCCTTTGGACACCTTCAAACCATGTGGCCAAAGGGAAGTGTTTTAGGACAAGAAGTCAGTCTGAGTCTCCTACTGAATGCTTTGCCTGTGCACAGCTAACAGAAGGGAGTTATGAAAAAGATGGATTTAGCCCTCAGGTAATGTTTCTCTCAGCAGCAGTTACAAAAATGTAATTGTGCATGCCTTGAATCATGCTGGAATATGTTTGTGGTGTTCAAGGCAAACAGATGAATACCCAGTCTGGGCAGCTTTCCCTGACAAAACTGTGTGTTTATGTTTGCTGATGGTAGCCACAATCACCTGAATTGATATAGCGGATAAATCCCCGTTCATTTGTGCCCTTTCTATTAACTTAGGAATTACAAGAGCAAAGTCAGTTTTGCAGCAACATGACCCTAAAGTGTCTGGCAGGAGCAAACATTTAGTGTAACACATAGGTGCTAAGCAGGTAAAACCAATATGCACTGGGAGGAGAAATAAGGAGACCTGAAGTCTGCGTGCACAGTCACTATCCCAGATGGGTTGCCTGTGGCTATCTGAAATCCCACAGCTTCATTTCAGGGTTGTGCTTTGCAAGGTTATTCTCTGTCCAAAATTAAAGCCAGAAGAACAACCACTGTGTCATTAACCAGGTGTGGAAGTGCTAGCTGAATCTTCTCTTATAACCCTGCTGGAAAATCAAAGGGTTGCTCAGTTTTACACAGAAGGGAAGAGAGCCAAAGAAAAGAGAAGCTGCTCACTGAAATCTATGTAAGAGACCTACTTAGGAATCCTTATGTAGCTTCCACATTCCTGTGGCCATTCACTCATCCCAGGTTATCAGACCTCTCTCTAGAAGTTATTACTGGGTCCAAGATGTGACCTACTTCTTTCATGGATTGTGTCCAGTCACTACCTTGCTGTCCTGCCCTTCTCCTCACACAATCCTTTTTTTTCTGTTTGGCTTTTGGAGTTTCACATTTAAATAAAAAGACTCTTGTAACTTGTGAAGCACTAAAATGGCTTCTTGTAACATAACGTCAGGACCTTGCCTCTGCCCTTGGGCAGCTGGGGCTTCCCCGTCACCACCAGGCAGAAGTGTCCCTGTTCCTACAGTCTGGTACAGCAAGCCCCAGGCTCATGTCATGTGGCATCTACTCCCCCTTCACACCGAGCTTGCACTCTTTTGGGCAAAACCTGGCTGAACCTCAGATTGGCCCTGATTTTGACCAAGGTATGTGCTGATTTGGAAGCTCCTTTTCAAAATCACCCGCATAGCCCTACCTCCACCATGCTTAATCACAAGAAAATCAGCAGAAGGCGGCACACCATTGACAAATCACAGGGTTTCCAAGAAGATTTCTGTAACTTTAGAGCTCCCAGGGTCATGATCAGGCTTGAGATACAATAACGAATACATTCTCCATAGTGTAATTAGACAGACTAATTCAGAGTGTAATCTAGACATCTGTAGCTAGTACTTGTTATCCATGTAACTCAAAAACTGCAAAACAGAGCTCCTTCCCTTCCAAAAATCAGCATGTAAGTCTGAAAAACAACCTCAGCATTCTTGTCTTGGCAAGCATACAAAGCATAACTCTGTTATGATCATTAGATGGATGATATCCTTGTCCCTTCAAGGGACACAGATAGGGGAACTTGACAGAGTTCATATTCACCCCAATTCATGACCAATGCCTTCTCTTTCTCAAGATTTGAGTGCCATAATGATTATCAGTCCCTTCCCAATTGGTTTAGATTCTTTTTTTGTTGTTGTTTTCCACTGCAAACCTAACCCACGTTGCTGGGAAAATAGGAAGGTGACAAAGGAGGGCACTGAGGATTACTGCAGATGAGGGCCTGAAGGTGTGTGGCAGGGGGAGGAGCATGGGTATCTAAACACAGGCATTTATAGAAGGGCTCTCGCCATCTCCCTTTCAGTGTAATAAGGCTTTATTATTAGAAGTACAAGACGAAGTACAAGAGAATAAAACATACACAACTATCACATGAAATAGTAACTTTAGCAACATATTGTTGCTAAAATATGGGTACATTCATTTGTATCTGTCATTTAGATAATATTTTTATATTCTTAGTTCCATGCTTGTAATAAAGGAAGTAAATATGTTGTCTGAAATGAAACATGGGATATTAAACATGGAGCATTCCTGGGACGAAGGTATACATAAACCACATAAAACATACAACAGTCCAAAATTTCATAGCACTCCTTGGAGTTACCACACATGACAGACACTTGCTGTTAAGGGGCTAAAGTGATGAGAACAAAAGAAATCACTGCTAATTCTCTTAAAACAGACAAAAAAAAAAAAGGAATAGTCTGTGACTACACACTTTAAATAGACCACTAACTGTGAGGTCCTGTAACAAACCATGTTTTGGTCTTTGGTGAAGGTTGGCAGACAGGAAAGCTCACTAAAGCAAAGTCCTAGAGCTCCTCTTTAGAGTATTCGCTCAGTTCCACAGTGGAAATGGATTCAGGCCCTCTATATTATTCATTACAAAGGGCGTTTCCAGCCAAGTCATTCTCTTGTTTGCATTTACATAGAACTCACTGCTTTGTGAACACAACATCTACTCATTATACTCATGGGCAAGTAACAAGGATGATTTATCTAACTCCCTAAATGAAATATATTTGGTGATCAAGGGCATTCATTTTGATCTGCTTCTGCAACACCAAGAAAAAGCAGTTTATCTGCAGTTATGTCCTGCAGCCACCTCTTCTGGGAGCCTTTCCCTCCTTCGGCATGGGCAGCCAGGAACTGTGCTCAAGGAGTCATAAACTGCTTAAAACCTGGTCTCTACACCTACTGCTAGTCACCAAAGCAGAGCTGATGTTGTAAGAGAAATACCAGGCTGCTTCTATTTGCACACTGAATACTCTATAACACAGCATAGCTATGTGCCATTGGTGTGTATGACAGAGCGGTTCCTAATCCTCTCAGACTAAGTTCATTTCTCATCCTTCAGCAATAAAACCAAACTATTTATCTGTACAACTGCTTGGCTGGCAGCTGGAACTGCCAGTATCGTATGATACCTGATAAAGAGGCTAAGGTCATGTTTCATTATCATGTACAGTAATAAGTTTATCTCCATGCACAGTAGTAAGTTTATCTCACTCTTTTGACAGAATACATAGTAGAAATAATAGCAGTATCTTTCCTGTGCTACTGCTGGACAAGAGCCTGTGCAAGTCACAGGGTATGCTACGGTACAACTGATTTCTAATTACCAAACTTGCTATACCAGTGAATGCTATGTCGTGGTTTAACCCCAGCCAGCAACTAAGCACCACGCAGCCGCTCACTCGCTCCCCCCCCACCCAGTGGGATGGGGGAGAAAATCAGGAAAAGAAGTAAAACTCGTGGGTTGAGATAAGAACGGTTTAATAGAACAATAAAGAAGAAACTAATAATGATGATGATAACACTAATAAAATGACAACAGCAATAATAAAAGGGTTGGAATGTACAAATGATGGGCAGTGCAATTGCTCACCACCCGCCGACTGACACCCAGTTAGTCCCTGAGCAGCGATCCCTCCGCCCCCACTCCCCCCAGTTCCTATACTAGATGTGACGTCACATGGTATGGAATACCCCATTGGCCAGTTTGGGTCAGCTGCCCTGGCTCTATCCTGTGCCAACTTCTTGTGCCCCTCCAGCTTTCTCGCTGGCTGGGCTTGGAAAGCTGAAAAATCCTTGACATTAGTCTAAACACTACTGAGCAACAACTGAAAACATCAGTGTTATCAACATTCTTCTGAACTCAAAACATAGCACTGTACCAGCTACTAGGAAGACAATTAACTCTATCCCAGCTGAAACCAGGACATTGGCCAAACTCCAAGCGATTTGACTGGATTTCATGTCGTGCTTGTATTCAGCTGTGCATTTACTCATTTAGATTTGTACACCCAAGCAGCAGTTCTTTTTCTGGGACTTGGCCATTAGCAATGTTCAGAATATCCTTTCACTCTCAGCACACCTCTACTGCATTACGATGACAAATACCAGCTCAGCCCCAGTCCTCACTGAGCAACGAGATCCCACATGCTTGTGCTGTTTTCAGTCTTTTTCCACTACAAACCTGGAAGGAGAGATGAGGTGTGTAACCTGTCACACTTTGAAGCTACTTCAGTAAAGCGTGAGGAGAGGAGAAGGGCCCTTCAGTGCAAAGAGTCTTGTGCCACCAACCTCCTTGTTGAAGATCATAACTGCACAAGCTGTCTAAGTAGAAGAAATCTCAGCTACAGCGAGATGCACAGCAGATTCATCTAACTTAAATCTGGGGCAACTAATTAAGTTGCCCAAGTGCAAGTATTTAGTGCCACTGACTACAGGGTATCCAAGATATCTGTATATACCTGGCAGACATGATGCAGGGCCTAAAGTCTTCAGAAGACCCACAACTTTCCAGAACTGCAGCTGACAGCCAGGCAGGCTACTCTAAGAAACCTCAAACAGCACTAGATGCCTGCATGTTGGCGAATTAATGGGTAATAATTAAAAAAAAAACCAAAACCCAACAACTTCTGGGATTACGCAAGCATAGACTTTCTTCGCAGATGATTGAAAGAGATAGGCTTTTTAGGATGATGATTCATTTGATCATCCTAGATGAAGCTGCTTTTCACAGGATGCCTGTCTTTCTTAGGATAAGGTGAATCATTCTTGGGGCTACCTTGCCTCAGTCTTTAGATCAGACTTAGGCATCTAAAGACATCTACAGGACTGCTCATCATCAAGGATGTGCTCATGTAGTGGTCCAGCTATTCTCAGATGTGTCACATGTTTTTTCCATGTAATCTCTGCTATCTCCTTGCCTTTTTCTTAAACAATTCTACAGATACACATCAATTCCCTTCTATCTCTTCAGATCTGTGTATTTGAAATAGAAAAGCTGAGCAGTAATCATCTACAAAATAGTAATCACTCTACAGACTAGAATGAAGTTATTATTTAGACTTCTTTGCCAACTTTCTATTTGCCTTAGGGATAGCTCATGCAAATAAACTATGCTTGTCAAAACCTGAATGTTTGTTATCGTAGAAAACTCCAAAATTACAATTTCCTTTCATTCTGAATTGAACCTTATTTCAGCATAAGACCTCATTTCAGTATAAATAAACTATACTCTTTTTATCCTAATAACTGCCCAGTTTTCATTGCCAGACTTTTCTACTAACCATATGTTCAGCTACATTTTTTTTTTAATCAGCATTTCATACAATACAAATTGTGGAAAATATTCCATTTATGTCAATCAAAACATTGACAAGTCAATGAGCAATATTTGCTTGAATTTTTCTGGATTTTTAGGAGTACCTTGTTGAGTATTATACACAAAAGGGAAGGCATCAGGCTGTGGAGACTACAGCAGCTGCATGACAAGGAATCTTAGAGACATGCAGGCATTCCTAGGTGTTCAGGTGACCAGGAATGTGGACAACAGCACTATGAGCATGACTCGGAGACCATGGTGTGGTGTTCCTGACATAGCAAACTACCAGCTCTTTCCAGGAGAGCCCAAATGGGAAAAGAATACATGAATGCACAGGGGATGAGTTGTGGGTTTTCTGGCTTTGAAAATTAGTAGGCATCGCTTGGATGATTTAAAAGCACCATTAACATCTTTTAATTTTTATCAATGTTGTCTCCTATTTGTATTTCAAATCTTTTATCTCTGTTATAAAGTCAGTGAGGACTTTGTAATGAGTCTCTATGATTTTTCCAGAAATTACTAGTACTTAGAATTAAGGGAAGACTGTATTATAAAAGAGCACAATGCAAGTTCAAATGAGCAATTCTTGGGCTGTTTCAGTGAGAAGCACAAACTTGTTACTGCACCACTAAGTGCATTGCATTACATTAAGAAGACTGCAAATTTAAAAACATAGGCTGGCTATCACAAAATGAAATGATCTCATGATATGTTAATGGCTAAAATTTTCCCATGGTATGATATTTCTGACATTCTCTGGCTTTTTTATCTCGTTACTATTACAAAATGCTGCCACTAGATGTCAGATTATGAAAGGGCCCCACTGGTCCCCACAAATGCGTGAATTTGGTTAACAGCTGAATTAGAAGAAAGCATTGCACAGGGTAAGGGGAATAGCCGGAGAAAAAGGTAACTTTATTGATGTTTAGCTTTTGGCAGTATTAAATTACTGGTCTTCTAGGAAGAATCACACTGTTTTGACACACAAGAATACAGGAAAGCTCCTGAAGCCACCTTCCTCTTCTGGGCTTTTACACTGTTTTTAAAGCATCTTTCAAGATGGGCCCTGATTCATTACAGGAACTCTTCAGCATTACCACAATGCTAACACTAAATAATGCATAGAAAATTGAAACACAGAGCTTACCCAATGCAAATTAAAATCATATAAAGAAAAAAATTTATCAGGTCTAGTTCCTTCAGTCAGTATAGACTTACCTATATTTACAACTCAGCTGACTCAATGGCCTTGCCTTTCAGCCCCGTGCTCACACCTAGATTACACTAACTATGGGGCTTGGTGATAAAATATCATGCTATGTTTACATCCAAGGAAGCTGGCAAACTGGGCGCTGTAAAGAAAAGGAGACTTGGTACATCCTCTATGTCATGTCATGGGGTTGAATACTCTCCATGGCAGGTTAAGGGACCTTTTGCAAAGATCAGAGCTAGGAAGACAGCCCTGGACCACATCCTGTTACCCAACAGAAGGACCAGCCTTGGACCGTGAATCCTGCTCCTCTGTCATCATGGTCACAACTTCCCAGGACAAGCGTTAGAAAGGGGAGGGATGGGGAAAAGGCAACGTTCTGTGTAGAACAGAACAACTAAGCTTCCCACTTTCATCAGCATACAGGACAAGCTCTGTATTTTGTGATTACACTGGTTTAATCTGGTTGGTCTATCAATGTCTATAGAAGAAAAAAAGCGCTTCAGAGAACTTCATTCTCTCCTAGTACCTTGTGTAAAGTGGAATGATGCAAATGAATTTTGGTCACAGCGAATGATACTAAAACCAAAGCTGATGTCAGATTTATCCCTTCCTAACTACAGAGGCAAAGCCATGGGACAGAATGCATAACACATTGAAATCATAGGTTAATTACTTGGGACGAGAAAGGGACTTTAAATTGCATCAGAACCATGCTGTAACACTATTTCATGGCACTGCACAGCCTTATCCCTTCAGCCGAATGCTCTAAGTAGGCATGAATCATTGTCTTTGCACTACTGAAGATATGACCTCTTTTCTAAATCTGATCCTCAATTTCCTTCCCAAAAGTGTCTAAATGATTCCTTTTCACTGAAGTCTTTCAGTCGCTGTTCATGGTCACAGCTGTGAAAAGGCACCTTCTCTTATTATCTGCTTCCTAGGCTGATGCTAGGTTATCTTTCCTTTCAAGAAAGCATTGCCTCAGTATTCATTAAGGATAGAGTTTCTGAAACCCTGTGTGGTGGGGGTTTCTTTTTCTTTCTTCTGCTATTATTTGCTACATCGTCATGGCTCTTATCCCTTTGATGGCCCACATGGGACCCTGGCACATGCTTTTGCCCCAGTGAAGGACTGGGAGGGGACATTTTGACAGTGCAGAGAAGTGGACCATGGGAACAAATGGTACATGGAAATAGCTTATAAATTTTGCAGATTCAAGGACTTCCTATGAAACAATCCTTGAAATTTACATCCAGAAACCAGTCTATTTCTGAGCTACCTGAGGAGAAACAGCAAAACAATGTGGAATGTCAGAACAGTTCAAAATGTGGAAGTATGAAACGTGAAATCCTTTATTAGGGGATAAATTTGAGGTCAGTTTGGAAAGGATACTACATGAACAGACTGATAAACCTTAAGCCCAAGAAAACTCATTGAAACAAGTATAAAGAAAAGGATCTAATGTCACTCTTCCAAAACTGGACTAACTCAGTAAATCCTGAAAGAGTTATTTCTGACCTATCATTGTGTAGCAGGAGGTGGGAGAACAAAATTTGATCCATCATTATCTGTGACAATAATTTAATAAAATAACACAATCCACAGTTTTTACTGCTGGCCACTGAGGATCAACACATGTATATAAGTTGTGTAACATAATGAAACATAAAACAACATAATGAAACCCATTATGTTGCTTATTGTTGTGCTTTGCTAAGGAGCCACTGGAGAACTGTTTCCCTGTTGTGTGACAGGAGGCTGTATCACCCTAATATGAGTGATTGCTCATGTGGTTTAATGCTAAGACCATCCTGAAGAGCTTTGCAAGATCAGTGCTGGAACATTTATCAGCTTGTAGTATTGAGGAGAAAAATCCTGAAATGTCTGTGGGACATACTGGTTCCTTGTCTTCAATAGAGTAAACTAAGCAGTGTCAGAGAAATAATAATCTATACCATTAAATTATTAACTTGGTCGCTGGCACAGCTTTGTCCTCGACAAACTAGCATTTGGACATGATTTGGGAGTCAGTACAATTCAAAGAATTTCCTCAAGAAGCAGTCTGCATGTACCTGCCCTGTTTTGAAAGATAATTTTAGATAGGAGTGGTTCCAGGCCTATTTATTTTATTAGTACAGCAATAGTCAGTGTTTGCTCTTTGTACTTTGATGGCTTGCCACACTCATGGGGATAAGCATGACATGCCTGACCCTGCTTTCTTGTTTATATCATCAGGTTTTGTTCCCACCTGATAGGTTGTCTGTCATCCATCTGGGTCTTACGCAATCCTTTCCCCTTCAGGGTGCTCTGATAGCACATCCAGGTTTTAGTAATCTTTCTTTTGGGAGCTAATAAGGAAAACAACCCTGACCCTTAGTTAGAAGTCAGAGGTCCAACCATAAAACCCTGTAAAATATTGCAAATCCTTTTTTTCTGGATATTCCACTGCTTCATAATAGGTTTTTTGAGAGCATATCCTCTCAATCATCTCAGTCCTGGGTCGACTCAGTGTGGGTCGGTTTGCTTGATAGTGCCACTGAAATCTACTGCCATGGGAGGTCCTGTTCAACGCCTGCTCTTTGTCCAACCATGCTCTATAAAATCCTTCTTTATAAGGCAGACTTAAGACTAATGTCTTCTATTACCATGTCACTTGGTCTCTAGTCAAAGCAACAACCAAGATGTCCAAGGCATCTGACAAGCTGCTGTCTGAAGTCCTCTCTGCCAAACCTCAGGACCATCTTTTTTCTAATCTGCCCCAGAGCTCAGCTTTCGTCTGCCTAATTTCAGCATCCATATAGATTGTCTCATCTGAATAACCTAGGAGCCAAATCCCACACTATTTCTCCTTCAGTTTACCAGATAGGTCCAACTCCAGCCATAGATCACTGACCCAAGTGAACGCATTCCCAAGGACACAAATATCACCACTTGCACAGATTGCTACTATCTCCTCCAAGTTTCTGCAAATGTTCACCAAATTTGGTCTTCTGAGACATAGAAAAATTTTACCTTTTCCGAAAACCAGTGTAAACTCAGAATCCTGACCTCTAACCTTCAGGTGGTAAGAATATCTGCCCATAATGGAAATACCTGTGGATTGGTTTTAATAATTTAGGATTTAATTTATTCACTGTTGCTGTCCATGAATTTGGACGTGCTCTGGGCCTCAGCCATCCAACTGATCCATCTGCTTTCATGTATCCTACTTACAAATACCAGTCTTCATTTGGATTTTGTTTGCCAAAGGACAATGTGAAAGCGATATAAGCATTGTATGGAACATTCTGTATACCTCTTAAAGAACAATCTACTTAACATGAAATGAAAGGAATAGCAGGCAGTTTCTGCCTCTTTTGATGCTGTTACAGTGCTGGGAAAAGTAATTCTCTTCTTCAGAGAAGGGTAAGGTTTACACTCCCTCTGTCATCCAATGTGCTAGTCCTGACTAAAGAAATGTTTCTAGATGTTTTGCACAGTTTCTTTGTTTTGTACAGTTTCTCAATGTTTCGTATAGTTTCATTTTGGAATAGCTGAAACCTGAGGGTTTTGTTGGCAATAAGCTTTTGGAAGAGATGAAAACTGTATGTTTTCTTAAGACTTTGTTATCCAGCTGTGATAAAGGAGATGAACACTTTTTTTCTTCCAAAGAGGTTAAATCACGACCGCACTGAAGTCAGTCATAAATTCCCTTATACCTGGGGGAAGACTCTGCCTTTAAAGGATTACAATACCTTGACTAAAAAACCACTCTGAGAGATAATGATATTTCGCCTTTGGGACAGGTGATCATTCCTCATTACAAGGATTCCTTTGAAATCAAGGACACAGTTTGACTCGGACTTGTTACCTCCTGAGCAGACACTTCAGCAGCTCGGGAGGGTGAAGATGGATGCACGCCCTTTCTGTGAGAGCATCAATCAAATTATCACTTAGAAGAGGGTGGCAAATGATTGCTTGGGTCCATTTCAGCCGAAGTTTACAGCAGAAATCCCAAACCCTAATTCTTCTGCTGAGCTGGGACAACATCTCCCTCTTTGCTGGCCTGGCACTTCAGCAACTGTGAAACCAGGGACCAAGGGGACCGAGAACCTCTTCTGCAAAAAATTTAAAGCTCTTTCAGATAACAATCAATCAGCATTCTGCTTAAAGCTGTGGCAATCACTGTTTCCCTTGAGCTTTCCAGACTTAAAGCAGTCAGCATGTTTGTATCATTTTGGAGCAACAGTCCACTGAAATCCCATATACTGCAGCCACACTTCACCCCAGCCTACCATGAGCTGGTAGGGAGTCATGCAGGATTTCACTGGACTTGTGCCTTAATAGCACTTTGCCAAAAATGACTGTCTGCAAAATACTCTGGAAAACAAAGAAAGCTTCCTAAAATAAAATGTAATTTATGTAAATTTCATTTTTCATCAGGAACTGAAAAATGCCCCAGATTTCATAAATTGGTTGCCATTTCCTTTGTGGCCTGTGAGTCATCTCCTAGATCTGTGGCAGGAATTTTTTTTTTTAAGTTTTTTATTACCACTTAGTCTCTCGTTCTGAGGAGATACCACCTGCAAAAACCCCTGACAGACCAGAGGTAACATGATGGTAGCTGGACTAATGCATTAATCAGTGCTGGGGACTGATCTCCAGCTGTAGATATAACCAATATGACCAGATCAAAGAGAAATCATAGGACTGATATGATGAAGCTACCAGACTGAAACATGTAAGATGGCATTTCAGACGGAGCCTAAAGCCTAAGGCTACAACTGTAGCAGGAAATAAAATACAATTGGGACCATTCTCTGACATGCCAACAAGTATGAAGCAGCTCATGCCCATACTATTAAACTCTCTTAATCTCTGAGATAGGTTGGCTACACCCAAACTGGTTATTGGAAACGCCCCTGACCCATGACATGTTCTGAATAGTGCCTGGGAACCATTCAGCGGGTTGGTCCGAAATGAAACCACCCAAGAGCCCCTCTAGCAATTTAGCAGTACAGAGGATTGACATCTAGTGCCTGGGAATGTTTTTTGGTACCACAAAATTTACTAATACCAGCCATAGCCTGAGCATCAATCCGTCTCTGTCAAACTCCAGGCTCACAGATGCCAGTGCAGCAGCTTCCAGTGAGGCCCACAAGGCAAAATGCTTTCTGCTCTTCCCACCTAGTCTCCTTCCTTTCAATTTTATGCCCATTTAGTTAGTTCCCATTTAATATTATGCCTGGCAGTCTGACAAGAGAATTTAGATGACTTTGACAAGAATTTGAATCAGAGTTGCAGCTGCTGCAACCATTTCACAAGAGGCAACATAACAGTGGCTTATAGGCAGCCACAACACCACAATAAAAAAAGGGAAGAAATTAGAAAGCAGGATATCCTTTGGAGACTGCTACTGCTCATTTAAAACAGATGTGAAACACATTTGTCTAGTGGTAAGATGAACAGACACAAGATTACCTTGGACAGCTGGCCCAGTAAAATTGCACAGAATCTTTTTAGACACACACACACGAGCACATGCATATATATATATGTGTGCATATATTTATATAACTTTGAGGAGGATCCAGCCAACATACTGCAGAGATGCTGTGTGTGTGGTAGCTGCATGTGGGCAAGCTGCACTCGGCAAATCTGTAGCCCTTTGACTCTCTTCTGCTCCTCCTCTCACTCCACACAGCCTTCATCAAGGTAGCTGTGGGTTTACTATGACCAAGGCAGCAGTCCTTGTTGCAGTAAATTTAGTGCAGATTTTCTACAGCCTCTTCTTGATAGATTCTCTATAGAGTAAATTTGTTTTCTGCCTGCCAGATGAAAGTTCTGTAAAATCAATCTTTTACATACGTTCCACTTGCATCACGTGTTCAGATTCAAGCACGGAGGAGGATGTTTTCTTGACCAGAACTTTGTGCTGCCCCAGACTATCTATCTGTCATGAAGAGTCTTGGGCTAGATCATCCTAGCAGCAGATAGTGAAGAATAGGCAGGACATCAGCAGGTGACATCCCTTTCACTTAACCATAGATATCTACTATACAGGTGATTACATGAAAGTTAATCCTTAGTGCCAGTGCAGAGAAACAAGCACTTTTGGGGAATGAGCTGTTTCATTCTAAAGCAAACAGCTAAACTCAGGAGAGATTAATCCACACTTGACATCAAAACCTACTTCTGATGGTATGACAAAGACTCATGCGTGATCTACACTAGTGTTCTCCTTGTTGCTAGCCCAGTGGTACAACTCTGACAGGTTTCTTTCTTCATTTGAAGGGAACGCAAAATTGAAGCTGGCAAGGAAGTCACTGCCATGTGCCATTCATCAAAGCAGGGCCATCGACAACACTGTGAGGCTCACTGACCATTCCTTCCTTTCCTCAGCTCATATTAAATGTTGTTGCTGCTTATGAAGTTCCTGAGAGGGGGTTGGTTTATTTTTTCAAAGATCAATTATATCGGGGGTGGGGGGAAATAGAAAAAGAGTAAATTTGTTTAGCAAAGAAAAAGCTCTCAAGCCTACTGGTCTCTTGGAAGATGAACACAACTGTCCATAACTTTGATCATTAGTTTGGGTCACTAGAGTACAGATCCAACACTGAGAGTGGGAATCTCTAAAGCTAAATATCAATTCAATGGCTTTTTGTGTGGATCAGTCAGCTGGAGATGGAGAAAGATACAACAGTTAAGGTTATCTTTAGCAATCACAACAGGAAATTAAACCAAACTCTGCCTTCTCCTAAGTTACTTTTTAGCCATATTGCCCACACTTTTCCAATTTATAACAATATACTAGTTTCCTAAAGAGTCACAGGAAGAATTATATATGAGGTAGGACTTCATGTCTCGCACAGAAGTTCTAGCTCTGTATAGAAAAGTTATTCCTGCAGAGGAGAACACTTACTGAATTTAAGTGAACACTACTGAACACTAAGGTTAGGGTACCAAAAGGTTTAATAACGAAGGAACCATTTACAAGCTGTGAGAGACTGAATTGTTATCTCAAGTCCTTTGTCTCAAAGATTGTTTGCTGTGAGAGACTGAACTGTGAACTGTGTATCTCGAGCCACTTATCCCAGAGATGGCTTGTTTAAGCAGGGCACTCCTCTGTCCATAAGGACGATTATCAGGCCACTGAGGCCTCCAGGGGAGGAAACAGGCTGGAGCCGGGGAAACATGCAGGAATGTGGAAAATACCATTGTCATGGAAACTGTAGTCTTTGAGATAGGGTACTGGTTTCTGGTGTTGATCAAGAGAAGGTCCTGTGATAGATGAAACCTGCAGCGTGTGAACAGTACACGAACAGTACGTATGTGCATGCATCATCAGACTATGCCCTATAAAAAACTGTGGAGACAAGCTGTGGTGTGCACCCATCACCGAAGAATTGAAGACTGAGGACCAACAGGATGCCACTGGATCCGTGGTGGTGACTATCCTTGCAACTCTATCCCGACTGCTTGCTTGATTTCTGCCTTTTCTTCCATTCTATCGTATCACTACTATTTTCTACTTTTGATAATAAAAGCTCTTTTGCGTATATGGCATTTGACCTTGTTTGTGTCTTAATCTCACTCTCGGGATCATATCGAAACCTTCCCTGACATTGGATAGGGACACAAGCATGTTTACATCTAGAAGGATCTACTCCATCATTTCATTTTACCTTTTGCAACACAGAGACCACAAACTTCTCCAGCATTTCTTATCTTCCACCCAAGAGGCCTTACATTTTGTGCTTTGTTAATGAAATGGGTCCAGTCTTTATCTAAAGACATCAAGTGATGAAGAATTTCCCAATTCATTAAATGAGGTGTTTTAGCATTTGAACTATTTTCTATTAATTTGCATAGGAAAGTGAAACATCTTTAATCAGATCCAAAGCCTTTTAGGGCTTTAGATATCATCTGTCAGATGCTAAAGCTATATATAGGAAGACCAGTGCTCAACCTGGTCTGTGCTGATGGCATAAGATCCTATGGAAAACCATCACCGGTTGCATCATGTAGCAGTTTTATTTTCTTTCGTGCTGAATTGTAGCAGTGGTATCTTTTTTCTTCAAATTTAGATTCCAGAATTGTATCTGCAACTGCACTGCTAAGAAACTGACAATTTTTGTATAACACCTTTCCTTTTTCAGGCCCTCATTACTGGGTAACTCAAGGATTTCAAATGCAGAGCCCCTCTTACACAATCTCTGACTTAGGGTTTTCCAAAAAAAGTGCAGCACATTGATGCAGTGGACTACCTAAAGGAAGAAAAGAAGATGCTCTTTGAGGGTGATGAATATTACACACGCATTCATTACCGTTTGACCCTTTTGGACTGTACTTCTATAGGAAAACAAAGATTTTATTTTTCACTAAGGAAATGCAGACAAACTAAAAGCATTGGAAGCATGGGCTATGTCTGGCAAAATGTAGACATCATAGAACGTATATGGCTGCATAAGAGTATTTCAAGCAAGACTCCCATTATACTCAGTCTGTACCTGTGACTTACTCTAATCTCTGGACAGTAATTTAGAGGGTGCCTCCACTGAACAGAGCTGAAGCCAAACAGAGATTGCTCTGCCATTTCTCCAGCCTCCCCAAGGCTGCCAATTTCATAAGCAGAGTGAGATATACACTCTCATGCCATGCTGAAACACAAAGTATAGGCATGGTTCATCAAATCTTGGCTCGTCCAGTTTCAGAGGTATCAATGTTTAGAAGATCCACAAAATACTTATCTCATATTCTTCCAAATAGTACAAGACACAGAACAGTCCTGAAATAAACTGTTCAGCTAAAGATCTTCTGTAAACACCAAACCACACCAGAAGAAAAGAGCAAGAGAGGTCACAGAGATTTCGTAAGTCCTAGGCCCTTAATCAGCAGAGAATGTGTTAGGTATGTGTAGTAGATCCCTTCTTACCATGAGCGCCTTTTCCACCCTCACTATTGCTTGCTGTCTCTCCAGGAAGGTGCTGGGGAGAAATATGCACAGCCCAGAAGCCAGTCTAATCAAACCTGCATATAAAATAGAATTAATCACCCTTAAAACTTTCTAACTCCATCTAAGTAGAAGTGCAATTTGAAATACTTAACAATAGTTTAGGAAATAAAGAATAAAAATATCTTAAAATTGGTAAAATGATAAGAGGATCAGTGAAAAAACAATGAAATATTTTCACATCTTTGCCTTCGTAGACAATTTTGATTATTTATCTCTCTTATCTAACATATTGCTTTTTTTCTGACCTGTCTAAATAATTTTGCCTTCTTTGCTTTTCCTAATAAAATGGGGAAAAAAATGGTAACTGAAAATTTAAGATGTAGTTACTAAAAAAAATAAAATCCACGACTTTTACAAGAAAAGTTTTATGGAAAATTCTGACCCGCCTATCTTAAAATCAGCTCACACTTACTAAGCAAATGAAATAAGGATGCAGAGTGAATGCAATATTATTACAGCTGTTCAAACCACTGAGCAAACACATTGATTCATTCTAAAGAAACCACATTCAGAAAAGCTATAAAAATCTTCATAGGAGGTATTAAATTCATTTGACTTGGTGAATACAGAGCATATGTATTTTCTGGCATAGGCATGGGTAATAAAATAAATATGGATGGAACTAAACCAATTGTCTGTGCTACTGTAGTTAGTACTTAGCAAAGTTGCTATAGAGAGCATCCAACTTTCCTTGAAGACTAACATTAAAAGTAGCATCAAAGCTTTTAATCTGATTTTGCATTTTATTGACTTGACAGGGGGATGCTAATCTTAGAGAAAACCAACCATGGGTTGGTTTTCATGAGCCTTTTCTACCAGTCCTGGAAAATTTCCATTATCCTAAACCTAATGATGTTTCTTATTTGCAGTTTCTATGGCTCTCTTTTTAAATCAAGCAGTTTCCTGTGGCTCTCTATAGATTTTCCACTTAGCACATTTAACCAAAATCTTCAAACATTTCCTTTTCTGGCCTATATAGTCCATTTTTTTTAAGGTATGAGACTGTCTAACTGCATCCATGCAGACTATATTATGTAAACTGCATAATCCAAGTGAAATTGTCTGACACCGATTGCATGGGTGAGAAGTAAAGGTTAGTTAGCCACAGCAGGGCTACTGGGAGTGAGCAAGCGTAAGGGTTGCATGCCTTCCTGAGGGAGAGACAGCAGAAAGAGGCAGGAAGGGGTTGTTTATTATCTTATTGCTCCTAATACACCACCAATAGGTTGAAAAGAGCTGCCGCTGCCCACTTTCCGATATCACGTATTCGAAGTTCTCTATCAAAGGCACTATTTAGATCTCATTTTTTGATTGCGGTGAAGAAATCTTGCCATTCATTTTTCAAAAGTATGAAAAAACTAGCATTAACACTGGTCCATTTATAATAATTTTTCTTCTTCCAAAGCTATGATGAAAAGAAAAGAAAGATGGGAAAAGACCATCCAAAAAATATTCATAAAGAGTTCAGAGCGATCAGTAGCAAAGTAGAGGCAGCAGTGGAAGTGAATAATGTGTATTTAACTACACAGCAAACAGGCTTGATCCTGCCAGTCCTGCCAGTCTGTCCTCTGTGGAAGTAAGGAAGTTAATATAAGCACAATGTCTGTTTCCAAAAATAGCATTTCTATTGATTTCTCTCTGTGATGAAGCTGAATGAGATTTCCTGTCCAGCTGCTTTAACAAAGACTCTGGAACGTATCAGCTCCACATCCAAGCCATGAAATCATCAGATGATATCAAACCACAAGATATAATTCTGCATTTAGTTTAGCATTTTTCTCCATGTTAGTTTTAAACTCTATCTTTTCAGTTTTCTGCTGAAAAAGCCACAGCACACAAAAACTCTGAGGTTTCAGTTAAGAAACTTTGTATACATATTTATTGCACAAATAAACATTACCTTTCTGAATCTTGAAAAATGACTTGAAAATCTCATAAAATTATAGCTCCAGCAGGAAAGATTTGAATTCCAAATATAGACTTTATAGGAATACCATACTGCTGTGACAAGCAAGACTGGGAAATTCCTGAAGTTTGTTGAAGATAATGTCTTGTCACAAATACTCTATGAGCCAACTAGGAAAGTTACCCTCCTAGACTTGTTATTTGTGAATATAGAAGGACTCATGGGAGATGTGATGGTAGGTGGCTTTCTTGGCCATAGTGATCACAAAATGGTTGAGTTTAAAATCTTCAGTGTAATGAGAAAAAAGGGCAGCAGCATTGCTATCCTGGATTTCAAGAGAGCAAACTTTAAGCTGCCTAGGGAGCTACTTGGCAGTGTCCCCTGGGAATCTGCTTTTGGGGGCTTAGGATTCCATGAGTGCAGGTCAGTTTTTAAGAACCACCTGTTAAAAGCACAGGAACAGGCAATTCCATTGCATCATAAGTCAAGTAAGCAGGGCAGAAGACCAGCTTGGCTGAACAGGGAACTCCTCATGGAGCTCAAGAGGAAAAAGAAATTGTATGATCTCTGGAAGCAAGGTCAGGCTTCACAGGAAGATTACAGAGGTGTGGTTCACATACGCAGGGAGAAGACATGAAAACCAAAGCTCAACTAAAGTTGAAACTCGCTAGTGTTGTGTCAGACAACAAGAAAGGCTTTTTAAAGTATGTCAATAGCAAGAGGAGGTCCAAAGAAAACAACAAAGCTGGTGAAAGGGTTGGAAGGCATGCTCTGTGAGGAGCAGCTAAGGACTCTGGGTTTGTCCAGTTTGGAGAAAAGGAGGCTGAGAGGTGACCTCATTGCTCTCTACAGCTTCCTGAGGAGGGGAAGTGGAGAGGGAGGTGCTGATCTCTTCTCCCTGGGATCCAGTGACAGGACACATGGGAATGGTTCAAAGCTGCACCAGGGGAAGTTCAGACTGGACATTAGGAAGCATTTCTTTACCAAGAGGGTGGTCAAACACTGGAACAGGCTTCCTAGAGAGGTGGTCGATGCCCCAAGCCTGTCAGTGTTTAAGACACATTTGACAATGCCTTTAATAACATGCTGTAACTTTTTGTCAGCCCTGAAGTGGTCAGGCAGTTGGACTAGATGATTGTTGTAGGTCCCTCCCAACTGAACTATTCTATTCTATTCTATTCTATTCTATTCTATTCTATGTTTATTTTGGCGTAAGACCTACCGTAACGAAGAAGGGAGTGGTCCACTTTGAACCCACGAATGTTAATAACAAGTGGAGTTGTTAGTTTGTACTGACATCAGTATTTTAGAATTGATTTGACAATGAATTTGAGTTGGTTGACAATGAAGGTATCGATGTGCTACAGTTAACGCAGGCCGGATAGCCCAGCCTGTGCTACCTTTGGACGCTACATGTCAACAGCTCAGGTACTGCTAAAAACAGAGTTGGGGTAAGACAGAGTTCAATATTGGCTAATGGTGTAAGCTGAGTCTCTGAGGCATGCTGCTGGGGTGATGACCATCACTGCAATGAATAAAGGAGGTTGTAACGAGGTGGGGGTCAGTCTCTTCTCCCAAGTAACAAGTGATAGGACAAGAGAAAATAGCCTCAAGTTTCACCAGGGGAGGTTTAGATAGGATATTAGGAAAAATGTCTTCACCAAAAGGGTTGTCAAGCATTGGAACAGGCTGCCCAGGGAAGTGGTGGAGTCACCATCCCTGGAGGTATTTAAAAGACCTGTAGATGTGGTGCTTAGGGACATGTTTTAGTGGTGGACTTGGCAGTGTTAGGTTAACAATTGGACTCGATGATCTTAAGGGTCCTTTCCAACCTAAATGATTCTATGATTCTAAATAGGTAACGAAGTCCCTATAAAATAAACAACCTTTTTTTCAGAAAAAGTAATTTAGTTATTAAACAGTTAAGAGCAGAAAGATCTTTTTTTCAAAATATAAGCAACTTGTCTAGAGCATGAGAAAACTGAAAAGAGAGCTGGTAACAGCCAGGAAAACAGTTTTTCCTGTGGCAGGTAGCAATAGCTACTGACATGCATTCAACACAAAACATGTTCTGCAGATGTTCAGATGTATCAGTCCACAGCAAATGGTGCTCACTGGGGCTCACATCTCATACTCTCCAACAGCAGGAACTGCTTCTGGGAGCTCTGTCTAGAGATGATTGTGAAACCCTTCTCAGTGACTCAACAACAAATACATACATGTGGATTTGCCAATAGACATTTTATCCTACAGATAGCAGTCGGAGCATTTCATGAACGCAGACAGGATGTGGCAAGCATGGGGTTCAATCCCAGAAATTCTTCACCAAGATTTTTCTTCATGACAGCAAGTTAAAGATGCATGAGAGTGAATTTGTCTATTCTGCCTGAAACATATCATTGACATTCAAGCTAAGTTTAGATAAAGCACCTCAAGAACAGCCTAGATTTGCAGCAGCACTAAGCACATACTATAAGAACAGGGTAAATCCTTAGCTACAGTAAGCTTCAAGCTACTCACACTTTTAATGGCACCCAAGCAATTCAGTTTAAAGCTGACTTGGCTGTCTTTGAACTACACTGCTTTCAAAGTAGACTATAGAGCTTTCTTAAATCAGGCTAGAAACTGGTTTGATCATGAAGGTTAGGTTCATCCTGTCTAACTTTAGAAATTCAGTTGCCATATGAGAGGCCTGAGGGTATCCAAAACACCTGTATGGGGCTGGTAGATATGAGTCAGGATATATGGTAAGGTCACGCCCTCTGGACAGGCACCTGAGGGCCAGGTAATTTATTCTAGGGTCTTTCAAATAGCACTTGATGCTTACATTTAGACAGCTGCATCAAGCACTAGCTGTTCAGAAGTCAAACACCTGGGGCAAGATCCAGTCACCTACATCTACATGCATAGTGCTGACTACTTAATGTCAAAGACTCAGGTACCCAAGACATCCACACAGAACAGGCAGACATGACACAAAAAAAATGGGGGCCCATGTCTTTCTGGAGAAGCACCTGGAAGCCATCTGGGACACTGCACATCAGATTTCCCTATGTACTTATGCGTGGGCAGTTCAGCATCTAATTCCCCCGCACCTTTGAGGCTGCTACCCCAAATCTGAGAATCCTGTACTAGACCCTGATGTAATAAAACAACTGTGTGGGTGTGAACTTGTTCTTGAATGTGACTGCCCAAATTTAGCATCCTCAGACCTAAAACTTATCACTAGTAATTTAGCATTATAGGCTAATTCTGTGTTTTTAAAACTCTATGAAGCATGTTACAGCTCTATAATGTAAAAAGCTGCTAGAAAACAAGCCTGGAAATATGGACTTGTATTAAGTCACTCAGATTTTATGATCACTATGTAACATGCATATGTAGCTGCAAACTATTGCAACAGAGCCCTTAAAATGAGCTAGTTCCTCTAATGAACACTTCCTTTTTCCTTTTTCTCATTTTTAAGTATTTATTTACTTCTTTTCTGGTCCAAAAGCCTATAAATATGACAGAGAGAAGGAAAATGTGATTAATATTGTGAAAACCAGTTCATAGATTGGTTGCTGTATCAGTCCTCAGCAGATCATCAGATGAAAGTAGAAGAAAGTGAAAACTGGACCATGAGGACCAGAAACAAGGTTACTCCTTTTCTAAGCTTTTCCTTTTACATAAACACATAGCACAAGGAATGCTACAACTCAGCCCAGCAATATAAAACTATTCCAATAAATACATTAATGTTGGAATTTTGAAGAGCTTCAGTCTCACCTCAGAAACTCCTGGACTCAGAATATTGCTACTTTTCACCTGCCTAGAATCAATTCTAATGAAATTCAGTGAGAAATCCTTTCTGACCACTTCCTAAGGACCTGCATTTCCAGGAAATAGGTTGACATAATGGGAAACCATTGCAGAAGCTGTGACTAACCAGACCCTTTCCCAATGGAACCAGCAAAAATATCCCAGAGAGGGCAGCTCTCTAGAGGAGGAACCGCTCTTGTGGTTTAAGCGGTCCTATGCAAGACAGATGAGCAGAGCAGCAAATATTCACACCCATCCAGTGTCTAATTATTGGAGTTCAGTCTACAGCCTCTTCAGCCTGATCTTTCATCAACATAATCTGTTTTCGTCAAGGAAAAGGTGATGACAGAGAAGCAGCTAATCACCACTTCTACATTTTAATTTGAAAGAACTCATTGCGTGATCTTATGAATGAGGCCTGACAAAGTAATTACACAATTATTTTGTTGAAAACAATGATAGAGGATTTGCATATCACCCATTAAAACACTGGGGAAGCATAGTTTAAAGTATGGATATGTATGAAGTCTGGTGCTTTTTGTTGTCATCGTCTTGTCACAGTTTGCATTAAACCAAAATAATTGATATTTAAACATATGTACCTTTCATATTCCTTCCTTTGTGCCTTTGTATGCCAATCACAAATTTTCTCTACCAGAAACTGTTCCAGGCAGGGCTCTTTAGATGACTGCCAAAAGTCTGGCCAATGGATTGCAGAGAAAGTGCAAATGTGTAAAACACTTGCACCCAAAGCATTTTAAGCAAGAGCTTCCTTGCCTCTGTTCCATTTACTTATACGACAAAAGCAGCCATTTTAAACTCCAGAACAGCCTGGGACCAAGGTATAAGTGAGCGAGCCATAAAGGTGTTATGCCTCCCCTCAGAACTATGGAACCTATGCAGAAGTATAGGTATCATTTCAGGTATCTGCAACTCATTGAATGACTTTCCTGTCCCACTTCTTGTGGATGGATCTTCCTTTCTATCTACTTCACATCAAAGTGGGAAAAAACCCTGTGATCCAAAACTGGCATAAATTTGTCCCTGTGTGGGACTACTACAAATAGCCTCCAGTTTTGCACATCCAAATAAGAGTCCTGCATACACATCCCTTTATTTTCTACTGCCATCAGTGAAAAACAAAACTTTTTTCATCTCTAGCTCTTCGAGCAAAAAAGTGCAAACAAGATTTGTCAAACATGCTGATAAAAGGGAACAGCTATTTATTGCTGTTATTGAATTTAGCAGACATTATTGAGCAATCCTGAAAATCAGTGTAAACACACAAGGAAACAGTTGTCAAGAGGCTTGTTCAAAGAGACTTGTTCAAAGCCACAAATCTATGAGGAAACACAGTAACTCTTTGCAACAGTGTCCATAAAAAACTGACTAAGATAAAGGCAGATTACTTTTCCCAAGATAAGAAATGCAGGTGCCATTTTAATAGGTGACTTCTCCATGTCATCAAAATCTTAGATTAAGAGTCTGATTTTTTTCAGCAATACACCTCCTAGATGCAAATTTGGAGAAGCCATACCACTATCTCTCCACTGTAACAGAACCCCCTCATGCAAGGAAAATAGGACATTTAATCAGATTTTGGCCTTGTGGATAGAGAAAGGAGAGGAATAATTTTTCTGTGGAGGAAATGAAACTACTTCTGGGATCATATGCACTAAGCAATTGATTGCTTTGATTTTTGTATCTATTCTGGGTTATTGAATAAAACCATTTTAAAACACCAAAATAGGAAACTAAATAAATATAAAGAAAATGTGTGTTATAATTATACATGATCAAAATACAGCTTCCAAGTGACACTACTATCACAGTAGAAAACATGTTTATTTGTGGACTTAAAAGTTAACAGTTCAAATCTATAATTCTTGTATTTAAATATTTTTGCATGGACTGTAAATATGCCAAGAAACTTGTGAGCTAACTGGATTTTAATAAATCTAGCAAGAAGCTGTGCACGGATGTTCCATCAACAATGGTAATTTTCTAATTAAAAATGAAATAGAATATTAGAAGCTCTCTATTCTTTGTTATGTAAATTTTCTTGTTGGGATTTTCAGTGTAATGTTGAGAATTTTAACATAACATAGTACACCTGAACCATCCAGATCACATTATTTTCCAATTATCCTCATGCCAAAACTTTTGAGTCAAAGAAAAGATTGCAAAAGATTCAGACTTGCACAATGGGAGTACATCTTTCCCTAATATTTTGATTTGTGACTAAGCACAGAGAAGGGTATTTTTTTTAATATCCATGATTTATGAAATTAACAACAAGCTTATTTCATGTCATCAGTGAAAATCTTTTGAAGTATTAGCTAAGCTGTCTACAAAAATGAATGTTTTCCAGTTTCAGTGTGAAAAAGGGTCCCATCTACTACCAGTAAATATATTCAGCAAGATAATATTTTTTTGCTTATTGAAAAAAAATTTGTGTTGTTCTTAATTTTCTCTTTGAAGAGACGTATTGTGTCTGCTTTTCAATTTGTCCTCATTTCTGTAAAGTTAACAAAGAAACTGTGACAGTCTAATTCAGTAACATTTTTTTCTTACTGAAGGCTGATGCACAGGTAGGTTATAATGAGATAGTTCTTTACATTTTTTCTCTATGGGTTGTGACAGAGCAGCAGCTGGTGAGAATGGGGTGAAGAGATCTGAAGGGAAATGCAGGCCTTATTGAAATCCGTGATTTTTATCCCTGGCTTCAAGGGGTCAGAGGTTTTACCCTGAAGCCAGCATCCCAAAGCCTTGCTCCCACATATAATTTGAAGTGTGTTGTACCATGCTTATGTAACCAAAACACTACACAATAAATCCACTATGTATGTATTTTCCTCATTTTGAAGTTTCTCATACCCTGTGATTTATAATAACGGCTCTTCTTGCATAGTACAAAGTTGTGCAACTCAGAGAAAATTAAGCAAGCACTGTGCGGTCTAGCTCAACTTAGGTATTGCAGAAAGGGTCTGCACTGTGCCCAGTAAAGGGAAATAGAAGTCCAGCTTAACATATGACAAACATCTGTGGAACTAGGCCATAGTTATGTTAAAACAATGCAGTTGTTAATTACTTTGCAACACATTGTAGATGAATCATCTTTAGTTACCAACAAACTTGGGCTTATAAAAGTACCTGTAAGCTACATTTTTTAATTACAGTGATGGGTATTTTAGCTATCACTACTACCAGTGCCATGTCTTTCTTCAGCCAAAACTTCAGCTTTTTTCTCACTTTTTCACTTTGTCATCTAAACTTCTAGACTTGTCTTTTAAGAATTTGTCTTATTTTCTACAGAGTATCAGTATATATACTGTGTAGCACTTCATTTCTTCAGTTTTAAGAGTCTTGAGTGACATTGCCCCACAGATATTTCTGCCACACAGTGCAAGAAAAGCTGCTACAGTGATAAGCTTTGGAAAGAAAGGTAACTCAAAGGTATTTAAGGGGAGGGCATACTTTTGTCCTTACTCTGTAAACTTACTGAATTTTACATTCAGTAGTTCCTAAGCACATACTGTAGATAACTCAGTGGTGGATTACTCTGCTGATTCAAGAGCCTAGTTAGTATGCAGCATAAAGGAAGCATGTTTTTATACATACCTTTGTAGCTCATGGAGACTTTCCATGGCCAGGGAGGCAATTGGCTCATGTGTTAGGACTTGCATCTGAAGTAGACATACACTATGATGGGAATGACAAATGAGGTTCCTGATGTGTAGTGTGAAAACAGGGGAGAAAAAATGGTGGGGGTAACTCTACTTTGGTGCTTAAGCCTGGTTAGAACAAGCCTTGATCATATTTTGTTCAAAGAGACACCCTGTATCAAAACAAAAATTCCCCAGCCGTTGCTTCATACTTGTTCCTGACCATAGCTGTGTTCTACTTCCCTGTGACACACTCTTACTTCAGCTTTTGAAACTGTTATTTCTCCTCTTCATTAACTGCATTGTCCTTTAAAGGTGTTAACTTGCCCTTTGTTGCTGCTCATGAGTTTGACTACTCCGACTTCCCCGTCCCAAAACCAAGCATATCTGAAGCACCCACATACCAAAACCACAACATTACTGGGCCACCACCTTCCCTTGAGGATGCACATGAATGAATGACACTGAATGATATGAGCTACATTTTACAGTTCTGTACTATGCTGGTTTTGGCTGGGATAGAGTTAGTTTTCTTCATAGTAGCTAATATGGGACTATGTTCTGGACTTGTGCTGAAAACAGTGTTGATAACACAGGGATGTTTTCATTCCTGCTGAGCAGTGCTTACACAGAGCCAAGGCCTTTGCTGCTTCTCACCCCACCCCACCAGCGAGCAGGCTGGGGGGCCACAAGGAGTTGGGAGGGGACACAGCTGGGACAGCTGACCCCGACTGACCAAAGGGGTGTCCCATAGCATATGTCATCATGCTCAGCATATAAAGTTGGGGAAGAAGAAGGAAGGGGGGGGTGTTCGGAGTGGTGGCATTTGTCTTCCCAAGTCACCGTTACGTGTGATGGAGCCCTGCTTTCCGGGAGATGGCTGAACACCTGTCTGCCCATGGGACATGGTGAATTAATTCCTTGTTCTGCTTTACCTATTAAACTGTCTCTATCTCAACCCACAAGTTTTCTCACTTACTTTTCCGACTCTCTCCCCTATCCCAACGTGGGAGGAGTGAGCGAGTGGCTGTGCAGGGCTTAGTTGCTGGCTGGGGTTAAACAATGACAGTACTCAGTGCATCAAAGGACATTTTATGTTACCCAATAGGGCTTGCTGCCAACAGCATCATCTGGTTTAATACGGAAATACAAAGGTGAGTTAAGGGGTGGAGGGAACACTAATACAAAGATAATGTTTGTGAACCCAAGGGTTTCATTTTGAAAGTACACGTGAAGTTTGAGGAAACCATAAAGTGTGCCAAACCCAGCAAATCCCTCCCAATACATTCCTCTTTATACCTGCACTCGCAAGTAGAGCAGTGTTCTTTCTCAGACTTCAGTTCTGGAAACACTCATACGCAGGGAAAAAATGTTTCCTCAGAGCAGTCTTGCTGTTTTCCCTGAAAATGCTTTAGTGTGCAAAGCTAAGTAAGCATGAAGAAATGTGAAAAACACGGACCTTCTTTTAAAAAGCTGTCTTGATTCTTCCTTTGTTTATGGTACTGTAAATCTCATTCATCCCTACTGAAGTTGAAATAAAACAGGTGGAACTGACCAGAAGAATAAAACCCACCACAGGAAAGAAAATAACCTTCAATAGACACAAACGTCAAATTCAGCAGATGCAGTTTCTTCTCAAGATCCTCACTGCCATAGATCCTCTGCACAGCACCTCAGGCTGCAAACATAACACACTTTATTTAACATTAGCATGAGAGAGACTCTACCTTTCCTGGCTACTGTGTAAAGTCAACAGGAAATGTATAATCAAGAAATCTTTGTCTCATTTCTTAAAGGATCTCATAAGGAATCAAATCCATGTTGGGCTGAAATCCTGGCCCCATTGAAAATCTCCGGCAAAGCTGCCACTGACTTTAAGAAACATATGCTAATACCTTACTAGATGAGATTCAAGGTCTCCGTGACAGCCAGTGGCAGGTGCTTGGAAAGTACAAGGCAAAGCATGTAGACAATGGGCCTTGCCCTGGCAAATACCTTTAGTGTTTGGACAAATAAGTTGATGAATTAATTCCTTTTATATCACCTAGGAATGATCAATCCAAGTCCTCAGGTAAAACTAACCTAACATTCTATCTTGCTAGTAGTTTGGAATAAAAGTGTTGTGTTCTTCAGAAATGGGTACAGTAAATACTGTACCATATTCATTCTGGGAAACAAAGAGAATAAAAATCTTGTAATTCCAGCAGAAACAGGACTTTCTGATTCATTTTTATCAGCAATGAGGAAGAAAAGGTACTCCTTACCTGAGCATGTTTTATGGGAGAAGTGATTTCCTTCTCCTGCCTTGGACTCTCCCCTGAACCCGAAATCCTACAGCCAGGAAAAGGCTATGGGATGCCTCTTCAATGCTAAGTAATGTGCATTTGTATCTGATCAAGGTTTTTAAGAAGGGAAGCAAACTAACCTACATTTCTCTGATCTTTATATAGTTTGTTCTATGAATTTTCAAATTAATCTGTTTTCAAAACAGACAAAAGAAAAGGATGTAGTTTTATTTCTTCTTATCTGAGACTTTAAACAAACAGATATAATCTGTCTATTGTTTGAATAGTAAACAATTGTCTGTTAAGAGTGACCTTCAGTGTGTTATATTGAGAAACTTAAACTGCATGCAACATATTAAGGTACTTTTTTTTCTGAATACAAGGATTCTGTCACACATTTTATAACCCCTGTAGAATAGAACCTATCAAGCAATCCGAAAGTTTTCAAAATGCCATGTTAGAGAAAAAAAATTATTGAAATAAAATGCATCATTTAAGAATTTCATGTGTGCTTCCTCCATTATTAGAAAAGAATCAAAATGGTAAAAATTCAAGTGCAAGGTCAATTTCATAGTGTTACTACTACTGTTATTTTTCGTTTCCATGGAGAGATGTTCTAACCACAACAGAAAGTTGCACTTGAAGGCATACCAAATCACCATGCCTTCTACCTTCTCATTTACTCCATTGCCCATTAGCAATGTTAATAATTAGGCTACCAGAATATGCATGATAGCCTCCTCCAAGCTCAGGAGCAACACATCCCAACAAAGAGGAAGTCAAGCAAAAAAGCCAGGAGGCCTGCATGGATGAACAAGCAGCTCCTGGACAAACTCAAACACAAAAAGGAAGCCTACAGAGTGTGGAAGAAAGGACAGGTAGTCTGGGAGGAATACAGAGAAATTGTCTGAGAAGCCAGGGATCAGGTTAGGAAAGCTAAAGCCCTGGTAAAATTAAATCTGGCCAGAGACATCAAGGGCAACAAGAAAAGCTTCTATAGGTACGTTGCTGACAAAGGGAAGACAAGGGAAAATGTGGGCCCTCTCCGGAATGGAACGGGAGAACCGGTTACCAGGGACATGGAGAAGGTTGAGGTACTCAACAACTTTTTTGCCTCAGTCTTCACCAGCAAGTGCTCCAGCCACACCACCCAAGTCACAGAAGGCAAAGGCAGGGACTGGGAGAATGACGAACCAGCCACCACAGGAGAAGACCAGGTTCGGGACCATCTAAGGAACCTGAATGTGCACAAGTCCATGGGACCTGATGAGATGTATCTGCGAGTCCTGAGGGAACTGGCGGATGAAGTGGCTAAGCCACTATGCGTCATATTTGAGAAGCTGTGGCAGTCCGAGGAAGTTCCCACTGACTGGAACAGGAGAAACATAACTCCCATTTTTAAAAAGGGAAAACATGAAGACCCAGGGAACTACAGGCCAGTCAGTCTCACCTCTATGCCCAGCAAGATCATGGAGTGGATCCTCCTGGAAACTGTGCTAAGGCACATGGAAAATAAGGAGGTGATTGGTGACAGCCAACATGGCTTCGCTAAGGGCAAACAGTGCCTGACAAATTTGGTGGTCTTTTATGACAGGGTTACAGTGTACAGGATAAGGGAAGAGCAACTGATGTCATCTACCTGGACTTGGGCAAAGCATTTGACACTGTCCCACACAATATCCTTGTCTCTAAATTGAAGAGACATGGATATAATGGATGGACCACATGGTGGATAAGAATTGGCTGGATGATTGCACTCAAAGGGTTGTGGTCAACGGCTCGATGTCCAAGTGGAGTCCAGTGACAAGTGATCATAGAATCATAGAATCATAGAATCATTTCGGTTGGAAAAGACCTTCGAGATCATCGAGTCCAACCATTAACCAGCCCCCTAAACCATGCCCTGGAGTACCCTATCCACTCGCTTTTTGAATACCTCCAGGGATGGTGACTCAACCACTTCCCTGGGCAGCCCATTCCAATGTTTGACAACCCTCTCAGTAAAAAAATTTTTCCTAATATCTAACCTAAATCTCCCTTGCCTCAACTTGAGGCCATTTCCTCTTGTCCTATCTCCAGACACCTGACAGAAGAGACCAACACCCACCTCACTACAACCCCCTTTCAGGTAGTTGTAGAGAGCGATAAGGTCTCCCCTCAGCCTCCTCTTTTCTAGACTGAACAACCCCAGATCCCTCAGCCGCTCCTCATAAGACTTGTGCTCAAGGCCCCTCACCAACTTGGTTGCCCTTCTCTGGACACGCTCAAGCACCTCAATGTCTTTCCTGTAGTGAGGGGCCCAAAACTGAACACAGTACTCGAGGTGCGGCCTCACCAGTGCCGAGTACAGGGGAACAACCACCTCCCTGCTCCTGCTGGCCACACTGTTCCTGATACAGGCCAGGATGCGATTGGCTTTCTTGGCCACCTGGGCACACTGCTGGCTCATATTCAGCCGGCTGTCAACCAGCACGCCCAGGTCTTTCTCTGCCGGGCAGCTTTCCAGCCACTCTTCCCCAAGCCTGTAGCGCTGCATGGGGTTGCCGTGACCGAAGTGCAGGACCCGTTCCTCAGGGGTCAATATTGGGACCAGCGCTGTTTAACATCTTTGTCAGAGACAGGGATGGTGGTATTGAGTGCACCCTCAGCAAGTCTGCCAATGACACCAAGCTCTGTGGTGCAGTTGACACACTGGAGGGAAGGGATGCCATCCAGAAGGACCTTGACAGGCTTGAGAGGTGGGCCCGTGTGAACCTCATGAAGTTCAACAAGCCCAAGTGCAAGGTCCTGCACATGGGTCAGGGCAATCCCAAGCACAAACACAGGCTGGGCGATAAGTGGATTGAGAGCAGCCCTGAGGAGAAGGACTTGGGGCTGTCGGTTGATGAAAAACTGAATATGAGCCAGTAATGTGCGTCTGCAGCCCAGAAAGCCAGTCGCATTCTGGGCTGCGTCAAAAGAAGCATGACCAGCAGGTTGAGGGAGGTGATTCTCCCCCTCTACTCCGCTCTGGTGAGACCCCACCTGGAGTACTGTGTTCAGCTCTGGGGCCCCCAACATAAGAAGGACATGGACCTGTTGGAGCGAGTCCAGAGGAGGGTCACGAAGACAATCAGAGGGCTGGAGCACCTCTCCTGTGAAGACAGGCTGAGAGAGTTGGGGTTGTTCAGCCTGGAGAGGAGAAGGCTCTGGGGAGACCTTATAGCAGCCTTCCAGTACCTAACGGGGGCCTACAAGAAACCTAGGGAGGGACTTTTTACAAGGCTATGTAGTGACAGGACAATGGTAATGGCTTTTGTCATGGTTTAAGCCCAGTCGGTAACAAAGCACCATGCAGCTGCTCACTCACTCCTCCCCTCTGGCCCCAGTGGGATTAGGAGAAAATGTAAAGAAAAGCTCATGGGTCAAGACAAGGACAGGGAGGGATCACTCACCACTTATGGTCACGGGCAAAAGACAGGCTCAACTTGGGGAAGAAAAAAAATCAATTTAATTTACTACAAATCAAATCAAAACAAGGGTACTGAGAAGTAAACCAAACCTGAGAACACCTTCCCCCCACCCCTCCCTTCTTCCCGGCTCAGCTCCACTCCCGGTTCTCTCTCCCTCCTCCCCCCAGCGGTGCAAGGGGACGGGGAACGGGGGTTGGGGTCAGTTCATCACACGTTGTCTCTGCTGCTCCTTCCTCCTCAGGGGCAGGACTCCTCACTCTTCCCCAGCTCCAGCGTGGGGTCCCTCCCACAGGAGACAGTCCTCCATGAACTTCTCCAACATGGGTCCTTCCCACAGGCCGATCTTCAGGCACCGCCTGCTCCAGCACGGGCTTTCCCATGGAGTCCCGGCCATCTTGGGGGGCATCCATCCCCCTGCTCCGGCGTGGGCTCCTCTCTCCCCAGGCTGCAGGTGGGCATCTGCTGCCCCGTTCCCCTCTCCATGGGCTCGTGGGGGACAGCCTGCCATCTCACCATGGCCTGCAGGGGCATCCCCTCCTTTGGCACACCTCCTTCTCCTCCTTCTTCACTGGCCTTGGTGTCAGCAATAGGGGTTTCTCTCACATCCCAATCTCCTCCCACACTATAAGTTCCCCTTCTTAAATCTGTTCTCCCAGAGGCGCTACCACTGTTGCTGATGGGCTTGGCCTGGGCCAGAGGCAGGTCCGACTTGGAGCCGGGGGAGCTTCTAGCAGCTTCTCACAGGAACCATCCCTGCAGCCCCTCCCCCATTACCAAACATCCCACCACACAAACCCAAACCAGCTTTAAACTGAAAGAGGGTAGATTTAGATTAGACATAAGGAAGAAGTTCTTCACTGTGAGGGCAGTGAGACACTGGAACAGGTTGCCCAGAGAGGCTGTGGCTGCCCCATCCCTCGAAGTGTTCAAGGCCAGGCTGGATGGGGCTTTGAGCAACCTGGTCTAGTGGAAGGTGTCCCTGCCCATGGCAGGGGGGTTGGAACTGGATGATCTTTAAGGTCCCTTCCAACCCAAACCATTCTATGATTCTGTGATTCTATGATACAGAGGATGTGAAACACAAGGAGAATGTATATTTCTTTAAGGAGTCTGTGGCTAGTGTGACAATTGCTAAAGAACTCTCAGGAAGAGAGAGAGAGAAGGGATGGATGATGAGCTGAATAAAGGAACAGATTTATGTGAGATAGAAGACTGGTGAAATTACATTTGGCAGTAACTTCTAGTGAAGGGGAATGGGATCCAAAGCATCAGGTGAGTAAGCTGCAAACTTTCCCAAGCTACAGGCTTGGGGAAGAGTGGCTGGAAGGCTCCCCGGCAGAAAAGGACCTGAGGGTGTTGGTCGACAGCCAGCTGAATATAAGCCAGCAGTGTGTCCAGGTGGCCAAGAAGGCCAGTAGCATCCTGGCTTGTATCAGAAGTAGTGTGGCCAGCAGGACTAGGGACATGATTGTCCCCCTGTACTTGGCACTGGTGAGGCTGCACCTCGAATACTGCGTTCAGTTTTGGGCCCCTCACTACAAGAAAGACATTGAGGTGCTGGAGCGTGTCCAGAGAAGAGCAATGAAGCTGGAGAAGGGTCTAGAGACCAGGTCCTATGAGGAGTAGCTGAGGGAACTGGGGTTGTTTAGCCTGGAGAAAAGGAGGCTGAGGGGATACCTTCTCACCCTCTACAACTGCCTGAAAGTAGGTTGTAGCGAGGTGGGTATCGGTCTCTTCTCCCAAGTAAGTAGTGATAGGATGAGAGGAAACGGCCTCAAGTTGCTCCAGGGGAGGTTTAGATTGGATATTAGGAAAAATTTCTTCACCAAAAAGGTTGTCAAGTGTTGGAACAGGCTGCCCAGGGAAGTGGTGGAGTCACCATCCCTGGAGGTATTTAAAAGACTTGTAGATGTGGTGCTTAGGGACATGGTTTACTGGTAAGACTTGGCAGTGCTAGGTTAATGGTCAGACCCGATGATCTTAAAGGTCTTTTCCAACCTAAATGATTCTATAATTCAATCACCTTCAAGTTGCCATTGTCAAGATGCAAGGGGTTTCCTAAAAGAAAAAGGACTGAAGCAATATTTGCAATTTGTTGAAGGTCAAGTGAGGCCATTTTGGAGCAAAGTGGGCAAGGGAAGAGCTCTGCCTCTCATCACCACATGCATACAGACCAGGACCTGCTAAGCAGTAGGAGTGCAGGCCTGGTTCAGCCCTATGCTGGTTCAGAGCTGCTATGCTCCCCAGAGTTTTGGGGGACAGCTACTGATTCTGTCTGCAAAGAATACTGTGGAATCTTTTCTCTATCCTTCATCCTGGTATTTTTCTGTCTGATGGTTTCTGGAGCCACAGAAAGGCTATAGGAAACTAATGGTGTCTATGGGAATGGACGCAAAGAAACTTTTTCTTACTCTGAGATGAGCAAACAGGTGGGAAGTGCCTCTCTCTTCCCACTGACTACAAAAAGGGATTCAATAGATATTTTAAATTGGACACCTCAGGTGTGGATGTCTAAGCGAAACCCACACCCCACTTAAAGGTTGGCTTCTGAATATGTCCGTAAACATCTCAGTGTTGACTGTGTCCAGCAGCTAGCTGCCTCTCCCATGTTCTAGGTCCAAAAGGTCTCCCAATAAATCATTTCTCTGGCTAGCTCCTCCAGGTCTCGTCTCACCTAGCACACAAAGTAATCTCTTGGCTACACAATTGTACCCAGCTTGTCCTCTTTTCTCTCTCAAAGTGTAGTTTAGTAGTAGCAGCTGAAAGGTGTCTCAATCTTGGAAAAAGTTCTGAGCTAAGGATCAGAAATGAATGATATAATACCCGTTACGGAGGAAGGCATGACCCATGACTTAGCATTTTCTACTGTTTGTTTCAGGTCACTGAAGCATTTTCTGTTGCCTATTTTAGGATAGGATAAATCATTTCCTAGTGGTGTTTGTTTGTCATTCTTGTCAATAGAGAAAGCACACTTGACCAGCTAACATTAGAGGAGTACCTTACTCATGAGCTTGTAGACGCTGATGTAGCAATCGGGCAGGGGGAAGTTACCCATCTAAATGATTCATGCTCATTTACCCACTCCTCCTCTGATGTATCCACAAAGGAAAACGAAAAAAACCCATGAAGGCATGTAAATTTAACTGGCATAATGTTGAATGGCTGGGGTCAGAATGTAGAGAAGAATAAAAATATATTTTGAAGAATAAATGTGGAGGAATACTACGATAGCCAACAGGGACCATTGGGAAAAGTTAAACATTCTAGCAATTTCTGAGTTTGTAAGAATTGTAAGCAATTTCTGATTCTTGTAAGAATCTCAGACTCTGTCCATGAACAACTGAAATAAGGTTCTAGGAGAAGAGAGTGAAGATGAGCTGCTGAGAATAGAGGTATGACATCAAACCTCACAGGATCAAGGGGTTACTCACAGTTGCTCATTTCACTGAATAGTATAAAGGGTGGAAGAAAGAAATTTCCATATTGGTTTGTCAGTAGGCTCTACAAGAAGACAGAGAATTTGAAGATTAGTGACCCTGTAGATCTGAGTTGAGGTCATGATAATTTGTCATAAATAAGCAACTACATGTTTAAAGAGAAAAATGGTAATTTTCAGTTCATTGTTATAAATCCATCAAAAGGCATACATTTTAATTATAATTAGCATTCCTAAATAGCTGCTTGATTCCTTCTTTTGCTTAATGCAAATCAATAAGTACCTAATGACTATTTAATTGCTGTTCATTGTGCAAAAGATTACCCAAATTCACATGCAAAAAGCATGCACATCTGAAAAATAAAACCAATAAAATATGATTTTTTTTTATGAAATATTCTGTGAAGCAGTGAACACAAAAGAGTATCTCTCATCATTATCTTTGAGTTCAGCAAAGTTCTTATCAGACGCTGCACATCATTATGCTTGTGCATCTTTTAACACAAAACTCAACATAATTTGATCACTGTGTCATCAAAAGTTTCACTGCCAAGTCAGGAAGCACAACTCATGCACTATAAGTGATGTGACAAATCACACTTGACAAACTCAGATTAGTTGAAATAAACAGTTTGGAAGCAAACATAGTTTGTAACTATGTCCTCAATAAGTCTGTGAAGAATGAATGCATTCATTAGCAATCTAATGGTCAGATCTAAGTATACTGCAGGTCTGTACACAGATCATTTCCATAACAAGGTCATTTAGAAATCTCTAGTCTGGGCATATTTGTGTAACTCTTGTCAAATCTAGAGTTGAGGAACTGGGCTGGGAAAATTGATTTGAGAACATGACTAAGATTCACAGTGGGAAATTCAGCCCAGAAATCTTTTCTTTCAACCACAGAAGGTTGGCATCCTCACTAAATGCTGGTTAACTTAAGAAGTCCTGGGATTTCTCAGGAGGGAACTGGGGTTTTGCATGATTAGGTCCTAATTGGAGGAAATGACTCCTTCACTGTTTCCTATAACACAGCTGCACATCTATTGAAGTTTCTGGACTGGGTTTTAATGAAGAGTTCATTGGCATACAATTTATTTTTTGTTTCCTCCTTGCTGCCTTTTTAGGGAGGGTAGAAGAAGAAAGGATTGTTATTCTTCTTCCACTAAATTTCAGTTAAAACCCACTAAACTGATGTGTCCTAATTTCTGTAGATTACATTCTTCCAGAGACAATCCAGAAAGTAGGGAATAAGATTGTTCTGGGTCTACTGAGTAGGGGGGCAGTCAAACAAAAACATTTAGTTTACCATTAAACACATTCAGATGCAGTAAGTTTATCCAAATATTTTAACAGAAATTGCTATACAAGAGGAAGTGGGTCAGTACATCCAATATACTGAACTGCAGAGAATACAAGTTAGGGCCAACTGTCCAGATACAACTTAAAGTTGTCCTTTTGTATGTTGTTAGCCTTGTACATACTATCCTTTCTGGGTTGAAGTCAATACCTGATGTACATCTTGTTAATGCATAGGGATGAGCCTGTAAGACCACAAGGAGTTAAGCATTCAAGCCATGTGTTGTCATAGCCTCTTAAAGTTTTGACATTCATGTAAATCTCATTTCAAAGACAAGGAACTGGTTATACAAACCTCAGTTTCCCAGTTAAAATATCCAAAGTCCCAGGATCGTTTTCCCAGTCAGATTCCTTTAGAAAAACGAGGTACCTTCCTTTTCAAAACATAAAGAACATATTTGAAGGTCCAGCTTTATCCCAAGAAAAATGTCCAAATACCCAAGAATCAAATCCTACAAATACTATAGGAGAGCTGCCTTAGTGGTAAGATTACCACAGATAAGCACTATGTGTTTGGAGCAATATACCTCACCTAAAGTCTCTCAGTAACAGAAACTTACATTTGGACATCAGATTATGAATAAACTGATTTGCTTCAATACTCAAGCAAAAAATTTGGTAAGTGTCCTGGTGGTTTAGTCAAAGTATTTTGTCTGACCTGAAATGTTTATACTTTTTTTAAAACTTTAGTTACATGTAGCTTTGAAATGTAATTTTGTAAAAAAGCATGAAACTATTTTATCTAAAAGTTGTAAAATAACCAAACTTTTGGGAAGGGCTGAAATTATTTAATGAATTCAGGCTGAGCTCACAAATTGTTCTATTCAACATGAAACTGCATTATTTTAACTGATGAATTATATCCCTGGGAAAGTTCACTCCACTCTATTTCTGCGGCTGTTTGAAATGTATTAGCAAAATGCACCTTTCTCTGTTTCTGCATTACATGTACATTTGCACAAGGTGTATCCACACATCACCAGTTTTTAGTGGCAAGAGACAAAGGGGGAAATTTGACTGGACAGAATTAGTGTTTGGAGTTAATTATTGCCTGTTATGTCCAAGTGCTTTTTTCATCAACCTTAAAGTACATTCACAACAACATTCTTCCTAAAATATTTGATCCACCTATTATCATGTTGCCATCTCCATAATAATCTTGGGCTTGGGAGTAGACTCCAGATACACAAAATGTAAGTAGGTATAAATCACTTACAGGAAGATTGAATCACATCCACAGAGCCAGATAAAGGGGAAACTGTTTGTGAGAACGATGTTCTGTTAGAAGATACAAAGTTAGTAGGTCAATTTTCTTCATTTTGTTAAACTCTGGGCTGTATTTTTGCTTAACCTTGCAACACAAGCCTGAAGGAATAACTCATCATGATGTTCCCTTGGCCAAGGTAGGTGCAAACCCTTTCACAGCCTGGGATGCACCAAAATAAAGAAGGCAGGACCTCTGGGTCCCACAAGTGCGATGTTGGGCTCTGACGACTGCTGCAGACTTTGTGGGCCAAATCCTGATCTCATTGCCCTGGCTAAGCTGCAGGACTCTGCAAATAGTCCTAGTCAAGTTAGTGGGAAAGGGTGGAGTAAGCAGCTGTTTGTTATTAGCAAGAGTTGATGATACCTGTGAAGCAATGCCTGTAGGCCTTAATCAGATGAACCAGATGGAAGGAGAATTTGCCTGCAGTAGATGGTGGGGCTTGAATTAGCTCCCAGGAATTGATCTGTCTCCAGCAGGTTATTTTGGTTGATTAAAAAGACAGCTGAAGCCCACGTAGTCAAAGTCTATGGTTGGGTTACAGAAATGAAAAAGCAGAACAATTAACAAGTGTGTCAGCTTCAGACTGAACCACTACAACAGTATGATGAGTATTTCTGGTCATCCTTTTAAATGTCATGGTTTGATTTTGGAATAACCATTGATAAACACTATGTAATATTTGATTTTATTTTCAGGATTAACCTTAGATACTATAGTAGCATATAAGTAGTTGGGCCTTATTAACACAGGTTGGAGATAGGATTTTCTCTTAATCTTTACCAGACTGGCTTCTGTATCTTCTGACGCCAACACATGCCTCCTTAGGGGCAGATTGGGTCCTGCCAGTTCCCTCCTGTACTTGCAGTCTCGTCCAACCCCCTCCAGTGCTCACACTGAGCAATGACTCACATCCGAAAACGGCATTGTGTCTTTCAACGAGATAGCCTGAGAGGTGGGTTGGAGTGGCACACATGCAGTCTGGGCATGATTTTTCCTCTGTTCTCCAGTCCGTGTTAACAGCAGTTTCCTGCATGCTGCGTTCCTTACTCGCCTCTCCTCAGTCAGTGCCAATGCAAAATAGAAATGACAAAGCATATATTTGCTTCTGAGTTTGCATTTGAATTTTTTGCCTAAAATGTCAATATTCTTAGGTTTTCTTTCAGATGCTAGACATATTACCTCTTGTTTTGACTATCTCGATCCTGACATGAACAACCTCTGAACCTGCCACTTTCATACAGAGATATCTGCAGCAGGTTTATAGCATGGACCATAGTTCTTCAGGGAGAGCCAACAGGTACATTCAATGTGTCAGAAAGAAGATTAAAGAAATGCAAACTTTCTTTGGGTTTCATATCCCTACAAAGCTGGATGCTCAGAAAGTGACAAAGATGAACAGTCTTAATGTGGAATCCCTGATGTAAAGACACAGCAGTTCTCTCTCTCCCCTTGGTTTCATATGAATGTGAGGGCTTGCTGTTTGTCATCCTTACACACTGGCTGCAGAACTAATACTGACTCCACTGCTTTAGAGATGTAGAATGGTAGCACAGCAGAAAGGTGTCCTCTTTTTGATAATACCTAAAATACTTCAACGAAAAATTAAACAAACAGAAAATCTATTCAGCAAATTGACTATGGTATCACACTTTTGCAATGTTACTGTGATTGCCATAGTCATACTCACATAACCTCACATCTTTCAAAATCTTAAAGAAACATTAACTAATACATGTTAAAAATATACTTGTACATCAATAAATTGAAGTGAGAGAAAAGGAATAGCCACGGTGTACAGATGAGCACTATATAGCATGTACCTGTTCTAGCATGACAGCAGTTTGATGCTGTCATGCCATCACTGTGCTGGTATACCCAGTACAGCTCTCGCTTGGCCCTCTCATTCCCCAGTGCATTTGCTTCTACCTGAACTATTTTCTTGGGAGTCAACCTCAGCATCGCTTCCTGGTCCTGCATTGTGAAGTCACATATTCCCTTTAACACATAATATTTGAATATATGTTTTATCTCTCAGAAGTGCTAGTCAGAAGAGAGCTGATGAAGCTCTAACAATGTCTCTGTTTGCTTTGTCATTGTGAAGACATAATATGATGACATCATTCATAACATCCATAAAGTGACACAGCTAGACTTTTTTTCAGAATCGACTAAACAACATAATACCACTGGATGTCACTCAAAAGCAAGGACACTTTTGCTCTGTTAGTTAGCACATTGCTATTATTATCATCCAAAGTAAGTATACAAAATAAATCTGAGTATTTTGCTTCTACAGATAGAATAATAAGAGATACAGATGCTGAACATTCTTAGGGGAAAAAAAGTTTTTGACAAGCCAGTCTTAAAAACTATTTGCTGAGGCCACATAGTCAGTCAAAAATCCTTCCTGGGTCAACCTTCATTGGTCAAAGTAATTAGACCATTAGGCAATGCTATTTTAGAATAGTCAGTTTCATGGTCATTACAGAACAGGAGTGGGATTTCAAAGGATGTGGCCAAACACCGATTTTTTTTTGCCTGTCTATTAAGCAGAGTGTAACCTTTTCTCTGTGATATGGGTAGACTTTGAGCAGTGGTCCGTATCTTTGTCACCTTGATTTTACATTGAAATGCACCATTACCTTCAGACCACAATGAATTCATATTAAGGGAAAAGGTAAAGAAGACATTTTGTGTCATTCTGTTTAAACAATACCTAAAAGTAGATTACAGTAGCTCTTCAGGATCTGATGAAGGAGGGAAAATACTTGCAACTTCCTTATGTCTGCAGACAATTTCCCCCCCACAAAGCTGTCGTGGTTTAACCCCAGCCAGCAACTAAGCATCACGCAGCCGCTCAGTCACTTCCCCCACCCACCCAGTGGGATGGGGGAGAGAATCAGGAAAAGAAGTAAAACTCATGGGTTGAGATAAGAATGGTTTAATAGAACAGAAAAGAAGAAACTAATAATGATAATGATAACAATAATAAAGGGATTGGAATATACAAGTGATGCATAATGCAATTGCTCACCACCCGCCGACTGACACCCAGTTAGTCCCCGAACAGTGATCCCCCCACCCCCACTCCCCCCAGTTTATATACTAGGCACGACATCACATGGTATGGAATATCCCTTTGGCCAGTGTGGGTCCACTGCCCTGGCTGTGTCCCCTCCCAACTTCTTGTGCCCCTTCAGCCTTCTTGTTGGAAGCTGAAAAATTCTTTAGACTAAACATTATTTAGCAACAACTGAAAACATCAGTGTTATCAACATTCTTCTCATACCTAACTCAAAAACATAGCACCATACCAGCTACTAGGAAGGCAATTAACTCTATCCCAGCTGAAACCAGGACAAAAGGGAATTTCCAGTGTCAATTTCTAACTGGTTTGGATGTTCATAGTACTACTTGTATGAGGCTATAAACAAAGCAGAACTTCCTAGACCAGAGAATAAAATATATGTATACCAATGCTGATATTTTTTGAAGTTTCCTTATACGCAGTGACACAGACCTGCATTAGGAAGAGGTGAATCAAATAGTCAAAACATTTCTAAGGAACTCAAGGAACTTGATGCCTCTGAACTCTGTGTAACTGCAAAGCGAGGACACTGATGTCAGAATAACCACTCTTTCTAAAGATGTTTGCTTTTCCTGTGTGTTTTTGTAAGTCAGTCACCTGTCCAAAAGACATTTTGAAGTGAGAGGGTTTTTTCTAAGAAAAGTGATAAGAATTTTCATGTTATGTCACCGTCTCATGCAAGCACTGCTGAGGAAGGACAACTTGTTTCAGTCATACAAGGCATAAGCTCCAAAAGAACTTCAAGTGCAGCCTGCAGCAAAATACCAAAGCCCAAATCTAAGTGATCTAAGGAAAAGCAGTGCACACAAGTCCTTAAGTGTACACAGTATGTTTCAGTTACACATGTATCTAAAGGTGCCTAATATTCAGCATGAGTTCCATCTGTGAGTTTTTGATGGGCAGCAAATAGGCATACTACTGAACCAAGTAGTTCCCACTCTCAAAGCAGTATCCCCAGCATGCCAGCTTGAGTATTGCCTTTCTTCTTCCTCCAGTTGCTCTCATCTCTCCTGCTGCATCCTGCAGAGCAGGGAGGTCTGCAGAACCAGGCAGCGGATGCTCTGCCTTCCAGTCCTTCAGACACACAGCTCATCTTCCACCCACAACAGGGGAAGTGAACAAATAGGCCTTCGTGTGATATTACGACCTTAAAACTGCAATTCTACCAGGATAGAAAGAAATCCTCACACAAGGGAATAGTTTAATGGAAAGGCATTTAAATATGTCACCTAAGTCTTGGAACTCACACAACAAATTGTTTTCAATGTTTAGAAACATATACGTGCAACATCTGTGAAAGAAAATCTCTTAAAGGTTGAAATTCTTACCTAACCTCAGTCTTAGTCATCTTACTCCATTCTAGGCATGTAAGAGTTTGGCGTCTAGTCTAGACTCCATCACTGGCCACTACTGAGAGAACAAGAGATTCAGAGTGTCCTTCAACCCACCTATTGTGCCTCTTATAACAGGATTATTTGCTTCTTGGAAGTGACTGTCCCTTTATATTTGACTGTGCAGAGAACCTGATGAATAAGATATGATGGATTTCAGATGACTAGTCTGATGACCAAAATATTTAAATTACATGTTTCTGGCTCTTGTAGCAGGTTCCCTTCTCTTGAACCAATTGTGTCGGTTTGAATGGCACAAGACAATCAAAATATTCATTAAGGAAAAAAACAGAATTCCTTTTGTAAATATGATTGGGCATAAAGGGGTAAGTGAGAATGAGAGAGGGACATGCCACGAGCATGCTAAATCATGATGCATTCTTGCACTATTTGCTAGGAGACAGACACCTTAGGAGAATCTATTCACCACTGCCCTTAGAAATTAACCCATGGCAGCTCTCTATGTTGGGGGAAAGAAGTCTTTAATTAGCCCACATAATTTTAATTCCCTGCAACCCTAGATGTTGCTCATACTGTAGCTGGGAATATAGGATCTGTTGACTTAACACGTACAAGGGATTTGAAAGAAAGCCAATTTAAGAGGGAAGAAAAATCCAGGGGGTATTATCCTCTGGGTTCAACTTACAGTAGTTTCTGGTTGAACTGTTTATCTGAGTACAAGAACTGCCAACTAAAATCCAATATGCTTTTTGCTACAACAAGGGAACTTTTTCCCATTTGATAGATGTCATGTTGTGCTAGGTCAGGTATAAGGACGTGAAAGAGAGGAAATAGGAGGCGATGCTTACTGAGTTGAAGAGGAATTTTGGACAATGGAATATGTCCCACAAGCTCAGTCATCTACCTCCGACCAGTGAAATACTTCTGCCGATTTCCATGAGCTTTGGAACCTGCCCAGAACGATGATGTGGCAAACCAGGAAGTGTGAAAATCCAAAACCGCTTGTGTGCAGCAGCTAACAACCCCGCCACTCAGCAGGCACGTTCATATCAACCTTCAGTCAAAACTGTTTGGTTTTTTCACCAGGGATTTTGTATTGTGATACATGCCAAAGGGTTGAAGAACAATCAGTTTACAAGAATCCTTTTTAGGAAGGATTTTTACTGCTTCCTTCCATTTCCTAGTTCAGGCCAGGAATGGGTTTATCTGCATGGAAGGTTTAGGGTTATTGCACATATTCTCAATAGTTGTCTTTCATTAGCTCCTCTCAGCTCCCCATCCACAGTGCTGCTCCATCTGACCAAAACTACAAATTTCCTTTGTAGTACTCACCATTGAAACATATCCCTTTTGTCAAACCCTTTTCCAGATGTGTTACGGATTTCAGGCCAAATTTGACTTTCCCCAAGGAGATGACTGCAGGGCCGGTACCCCAGGAAACTGCAGTCAAAAACGTAGCAGAATTCAAGGACGAAAGTTAAAGAAACTCTTTTCTTTGTGCTATGAAGAAATTCAAAATAGATGATCACAACTGTACTTTCTGGTCTAAAAATCCTAAGTTCCATATGTTTGGTTTATTACAATATATCACAGAAGGCGGAAATTATTCATCTGTCAAACAGTGTAAGTGTCTTACAAAAGCTAAACTGTACTTTCAAATCTGATGTTAAGCCTAATAGATTTTCTTCTTTTGTTAGGACATGATCTGTTCAGTGGGGTAGGATAGCTCATGCATGTGACCATTCTCTTGGACATATTCACAACATATAGAAATTTTTCAGCTCAGAGGAATTCTACCCTTGGGTAGAATACAGCCCTTGTATGGCAAGTTGTACTGAAATGGTCCCCATGTGAATGGCTAAGCTTCTCTCCTCCCCTGTAATATATCATAGCATAATAACATTAATTCTAGTCTAAAATTGGATGAATAATTTGCTGAGGCCCGGAGGGAATAGTATAATTATAGCTAAATGGAATATATGAGTATCCTTTAGCAATATTAGTCCTCATTTTCAAAAAAATCATAAAAGTATGCTTAACCAGTGGGAAAAACTTACATGTCCTCTGGAAAATTAGCACCTGGAAGAGCACCTGGAAGAGCACCTTTCACTACATAACATTCTGCAACAAATCCAGGTATTTTGGAATATAAGTAACATATTGAACAAAAATCCAGAATGCAGAAGAATGAAGAATTTATATACAGCTACTTCTGCTCCAGCCAAAAAAAAAAAAAAATCCTGTTATAACTACTTGCACAGTGACCTTACTGAAATCCTTTCAGTTAAGTTCACACTCCCCTTTATAATATTACTTCCTTCTACCTACCCTTTAGGTGAGTATGTTTATTATATACTGTTGGGAAGGAGTAGTTCAATAAACTGTATGATAAGCAATGTGTCATCTCTACAAGCTGAAAGTACTGAAATTTAACAAGATCTAAAAGAATAAACCCATATTCTGCATTTGCTCCAAGTGCCTCAGGTTTAGAAAAAGATGTGTGAGCTCTGGCCTATTCTTTTTTATTTTTAAGACAAATCAGTGTTTTGTCAGTGGGTTTGCATCCCTGTTTCAAAGTTTTTCACACCTCTGGGATCTGACTCTGCAGGCCATCTGTGCATAAACCTTTCCTGTGAGCCCCCAGCACTTCAGGACTCTCTTTAACACTGCAGGCATGTTCCCAGCAATATGTGAATGAAGAATTCAAATGAAAGAGTTCATTTAGTTTTAGACAGGGTTTTAAGACAAAAATGAAGTGAATGATATTAATATCCCTTTGCTAATTTGCTAATAAGTAATAGTGTGGGAATAGTTACAGACTGCTTATTTGAATCAGCTGTTTCCATGAGATTTTGATCCAGTTCTTTCAAGCAAAAACAGATATACACATTTTCATTCAGTTTTGATGAAATTCACAAAGTACTTTAAAGAAATACAAGAAGTTTTCACTGGGATTAAAAATGCAGAAAATGCAGGATTTGAAAGAGGAAGTGGAGGGCAAATGTAATGTTGAGCTGAAGTAAAAGGTTTAAATGTAGTATTTTTTCACATGTACACTTCACTTTGCAGAATACACTGACTCCATCAGTCAGCTATCAATACTGCCTGTGAATTACTTCCATTATGCTTGAAACAAAATCATGATTATTTTACAATGGCTGTAGAGTCATAAAATGACAAGCAGAGCCTGCTGAGACCACTAACATGCTGCAATCATTACTACAGAGCACAGAGAAGGAAAACCAGCTGTTCCTCAGCCATTTACTTTGCATTCACATTGGTCTGTGGTCAGTGTGGCCGTGGTCCAGCACATCCATTTTTCTCTTAACCTCAACAATGTCCACAGTCTTACACATAGTTCATAGGAACTATGAGCAAGTAGAATTAAATAAAGATTTTTTTTTCTAGATTTCATTTACTTTTTTTCTGATTCTCAAGAACATGCAAACAACTACAAATGGGAAAAAGTCCTGCCTGAATGTTAAAGTCCAGAGGCATCAAAAGGATGCTGTCAGCCTGCAGCTGTTGATCTGAGTACTCCTTTGCATGCATGTAATTTTGAGCATGTGTATATTTTATGTAAGATCTTTCAGTATACTAGCACCTGTGGTACTAGAAACTGATGCATTCAACATATATTTGGTCAAACAAGATAGTACCTAAAAAATCCCTCACTTGCTTTTGTACAACAGATCTAAAACTTGGATACTGGAATTCTGGTTATCCTGCTCCTGTCTTCCTAAAACCCAACTGGCATTTAGAAATGCAGCTCCAGTTCTCCAAGGAGAGTGGTAGATAAATAAGTGATGTCTTTTAACTTGCTTAGAAGTTTACTGTAATGGAGATTCTGAAGCCTTACCAAGCAATCTGCTGCAACCTCAACTATGCTGGTGTTAGAGCATTTTTCCTATCTGCTAAGCTAAATCTTTTCACAGCAGACACTTCTTTTCCCTTTGCCACTATGACCCATGTAGCTGTGGAGTGGTATCATGTCTTTCTTCAACCCTCTCTTCTCTAGACTTAGCAACCCCATTGCCTTGAACATTTCCACGGAAATTACGTTTCAGATAACATTCCTGTGGCTCACCTCTGTGCTTCCTTCAGTTGGTCCCCACCTTTCCAGATGCACGGTGCACAAAACCGTATGCAAAACTCTCCTCAGGGACTTATTAGCACTTGTTGGAACATAACAATTATTTCATTCATTTTACTTCCGGGATGATGTTTGCCTGTTTCAAAAAAGCAGAACTTTTTTTTTTTAGTCCCATTCAGCTTGTGATCAACTATTAACTAGTTCCTCATCCTGCCTGGTAATATGCAATATTTAACCACAACCACAGCACATGATCTCAATTCCTTTTTAAACTGCACCCTGTTTTGCTGGGTCTTGGAGGTCAAATGGTATGTTTCCAACTTAAATGTGTATCACAGTCTGATTTAATGTGCACCTGCAAAATCCAGAAGGCTTAACCTCTTCTATCCATGATACCTGTACTTCACATGAAATGCTTCATTAAAAAAGTCTCTAGTTGACTTTTTTCCTAACTCCAGTTTTTAAAATAATTTGTTATCATCTTTTTTTTGTTTGCTTGTTTATGTCTGTGAATCCTTATTTCTAATGTTAATCCTTTACCTAGCCCATAAGGAACTGGTATGTCCTTGTGTTTACTCCAAATAGTGACTTAATAAACAATAACTTACAAGGCAGAGCTTCAACAAAACAGATATTGCCCTCCATGGATTTTAGCTTCCCTTGGGTTGTTCTGTGCAGGATGCTGACATGAAAACCCTGTTCTCTCTTCCATATGGAAGGCTAAGCTGGGGAACTCAAATTTGTTGAGTTCCCATCACTTTGAATGAGACACTAATACAAATCATTCTAATTTTAATAATGTGGCCAGACAGAACTTGGCTAGGTCTGTTTTGTTAAGATTTGATAGCATAGGTAGGTCTAGTATCACATCTTTTGCCCAGGTGGCCAAGAAGGCCAACGGCATCCTGGCCTCTATCAGGAACAGTGTGGCCAGCAGGAGCAGGGCGGTGATCGTCCACCTGTACTCGGCACTGGTGAGGCCGCACCTCGAGTGCTGTGTTCAGTTTTGGGCCCCTCACTACAGGAAAGACATTGAGGTGCTGGAGCGTGTCCAGAGAAGGGCAACCAAGCTGGTGAGGGGCCTTGAGCACAAGTCTTATGAGGAGCGGCTGAGGGAGCTGGGGCTGTTTAGTCTGGAGAAAAGGAGGCTGAGGGGAGACCTTATCGCTCTCTACAACTACCTGAAAGGAGGTTGTAGCGAGGTGGGGGTCGGTCTCTTCTCCCGAGTAACAAGTGATAGGACGAGAGGAAATGGCCTCAAGTTGCACCAGGGGAGGTTTAGATTGGATATTAGGAAAAATTTCTTTACTGAGAGGGTTGTCAGACATTGGAATAGGCTGCTGGGGGAAGTGGTTGAGTCACCATCCCTGGAGGTATTCAAAAAGCGCGTAGACGGGGTACTCCATAACATGGTTTAGTGGGGATGGATGATGGTTGAACTCGATGATCTTGAAGGTCTTTTCCAACCTAAATGATTCTATGATTCTATGATCTGTTCATTTTAAGCATTTTCCATAACTCTCATAACAGGACTTCAGCATCATGTAGAAGCAGCATTTAAATTTACAACACCAAACTAAGCCAAAGCACTGAGGGAGGGAATGAGTAGTACTACACTGACTTCTTAAAAATAACTCAGTTTATTTAATGGTTTCTAGAGACAAAGCAATGTGCTTTTGCTGGTAGAAGATAATGTCTGTTCATGCAAATTCCTTCACACAGGGTACCTGTGGGTGGTATCTTTTGCTTACCCCTAAATGCAATGATTATTCATTGCACTGGGCCAAACATTATCCCTTCTGGAGCTGGACTTAATAAGCCTTAACAAAACCAATGATGAACTCTGCTTGTCTTCTTTAAGGGCTTGAAACCTTCCAGGGATCCCCTTTGGTCAGGTCAGCACAAGACAATACAGAACATCTTTATGGAGGGGTGTTCATGTCTCTTACAGCCCAGGAGGAGCTGACAGGCCATGTGCAGCTCCCAGAAGCTGCAGAAGTAGCTAGACCAGGAGCAGTCACCAGCTGCAGCAATGCTGCCTTTTGGAAAGCTCTTTTCAAGACCAGGTTCAGGTCTGGAGAAGCAGCGGGTTTGCCAGCCCAGCACTGTGTGCTTTGCAGCTGAGCACAAGCTGCTGGTGGGCAGTCAGCCCCCGTCCCTTTACCAGCTTCCTACAGAGCCACATACACCCTCCGGGTCACCTGCTGAACTGCTCCTTGGCTGGGGACCATACTTGTGCTCTGGCCATCCGTAACCAAGGCACACAGCGGGGCTGAGCTTGTACAGGGTAATGTGATCCCCACGGAGGAAGCAAACATTGCCAGCTTTTATCATACCTTTTAGGTTTTGTCAGCCTCTGTTTCAAGGCCATATTGCTGCATTTCATGTTGACTAGATTACTCAATTTGCTAAAATTGGATCTCTCATATATTGTTGTTTTGTGATCTCTTCCCTCATTACGCAGAATTCAAAGGGTTTAGTCACTCCTACCAAACTAACTTTCACATACCTCACATGACTCCAGCATCTCTTTTTAAGGACATATTTGCTATGGTGTTCGTCTGTCATTTTCCTCTCTCTACAGCATTCATAGGTTCATTTATCGCTATAATTTTGGATTTAATAAGACTTGATCTTTCCAAGTGCCTCAAAACCCCTGAACTAGGTGAATATATAGTATGCCTTCCAATTCTGTGGTTGCCCTTTTAAAGGCAATTGAGTCCACCTTCATCTGTGCAACTTTAGCTATTTACCAGCTGAGATTGCAGGACAGTGTGAAAGTTGAAAGACTAAGATGCAAGAGCATGAGGGGAAAAAAAAAAAACCTAAAAACTGAAGGAATTGGGTTACTGTAGTAGGCCTTTTAGTCAAGTGATTAGTAAGGTGAGAATAAAAAAAAAAAAATCCTGTAGGAGATCTCCTGCTCAAGGGAGGCTCAGGAGAAGTGCCACAAGCCAATGTGCCTTTTTTTTTGGAAAAAGGGGTGTGTGTGCAGAAGGGTCAAATGTGATAGTATCTTAGGCAAAGCTAGAGTTTGGGTTATACATGTATCTATTCTTAGCTCATGCTTGCTTGCTTTCCTGCTTTCTACCGCACTCTCTCTTCCAGTTGTTATAAAATTCTTGCATGCCATTTCTGTCACAACAGTAATAGCTTCGGATGTCTTATTTTCTGTTACAGTGTTTTCATACTGGCTATCTACGACTGTAGGATTCTCTTCTTTCAGTCCCACAGGGATGTACTGTATAATCATTAAAAGCTAATGTAACTTCAGTTGGTTTTTCCGTATTACATGAAAGCAATCCAGCTTTTGGGAAAAGAGGCTGGAGGCTGTGAAGAAGCTGATTAAAGTTCTAGTTCATACTACACAACCACCTCTATATCACAGCCTGCAGCTTTAGCAGATCTAGGCCAGGTGAGCTGTGTGGATTGCTTGTCCATCCTCACCCACTCTAGAGCATAGTAATGCTATAACTGTGCTCTGTTTACCTTGAGCCCTGCCCTACCACAAGACAGCAAATGTTCTCCTTGTGTGGTTTTGAGAATGCGGGTCTCTCGGATCCTGCTTCTATGAATCCAGAGACTTTTTCTGAATATCCAGTTATCTCAGTCATGCATCTGAGAGCAGCTTTAGCTGTCTGAGAGATTCATCCGACAGCTAATTACTCACTTTAGTCTGAAACTTCTCCCATCTGTAATGGTGAAATGAAAGCTGAATTTTATTTTCTTTGGTAATGTTCAAAAGATGTTAGTGGCAGCAATGCAGCTTTGGCTAGTACAGATAAAGTAAGCAAACCTCTCCATCCCCTGCAAAGATATACTGTAGTCTCATTGTATGGTGTTGGCTAGAAAATTGCTGAAAAACATACACTCATATTCAAGTGGGTTGGCTTCCCAGTTTGCTGGGGAAGTGGGGATAGCTTCCTGATCTCTGCAAGGATGCTTACACCACATGATAGCTAAACCAAGTGAGGCCTCCACACAGTTCAGCTGGTAAGTCAGTAAAGTTGCATGAGGTTGCATCCCTAAAATGGAAACTGGCAAGTTTCAAGCAGATTCATCATTACAGAAGTTTTTCTTTCCACAATTAACCACAAAATTTTTGCCATTAAGTATAAGCACGTTCAAATCTTTTCTCTCAAGAATTTCTGCTCCTATGTATCTCCTACCATTAAAGTTTCGCTATTCATGTAGCATAATATTCCCTTAGCTGCTTAGTGTATTCATTTACTGCTTGTTCACCATATGAAAAATGTATTGCCATCTTGAGGTATACTCATGTCACTTTGTTCCATTCATAGCATTAGTCTCTCATTTCACTTACCCGTATGTATAGAGTCCCTAATGATAGAACACCTTTCTATACCTATACCTACTTTGCAAGTTAATGTTATGCTACTATAAATATTACATGGGGTGAACAGCCTGCTAGCATATATGCACTCTGAATAAAAAATAAGTAAATAATCATGTCTTCTGATTTCACATCTGTTTCTTTTCAGTTTAAATGAATATTACAAGACAAAGTTGCAAAGAAAGAAGACCCATATAAATTCATAAAAATAATATGTAGAAATAAAAGCATAATGGGAAATGTCTTACTGCAACAGAGTCAAATTCTGTAGAGGTATAAAAGATGCTATAAGCTATATAACAGGCCAGCTATATATGTTGGGTCCAACAGAGAAAACTGTCCATCAGCATAAAAACAGTTGATCAAACTTTGATCCAAATTTTCATCTTGAAGACCTCTAGTGAGAGCATGTGAACTTTGCTTTCATGGAACAATGCCTACAAATTTGGCTTGGTGGGCAGCTATACAGCTGTTTTATGATCTACTGCAGTTTTCAATTGGGCAGGTATGGGCTGGGGTTTTTTTGAAGCCTGGGGACAGGTATGGCAAACCAGGGCAGAGTTTCCCAAAAGCTGACTCCTGGTCACATATTCTTGCAATTAATGTAACCACCCTCAGCGGTTTAGGTCAGACATCCTGAGTGAAAGTAGAACAATAAGACTTTTTTTTCTTCACAAGAAACTATGATAATAAGGCAGGGAATGAAGACTACTAATTTCACAAATATTGGTGTTACCAAGAGCATGATGCATTTCCTCTTTTAAGATCTGTCACTATTGTCTGTATTAAAAGCAGGAAAAGCCACCTTTGCTTGACAAGAACTTTCACATTATTGAAGTGACTACTTTTTCTCTCAGGATTTGGGAAGCTGTCATAATCCACAGTGCAACAGCTATAACAGCCATACAGGCTAATGTCCTGCTGTGACCTAGATAGGGAGCACATCCCTAGTGCAACACCTCTGGTTTCGCTGTACGTAAGTGATGAATTTAAACTAATTGTAAACTACAGAAAACCAGCTGTATTGGAATTGTGTAAAACATACTGCGTTTGCTTTTTTTTTCTCCTTGTCATGGTACAGTCATTGATCTGTTACTAATGCGATGGAGTCAAACCGCTTCCACCCTTTGCAGAGCAATATGTGACAACTACCTCCAGAGCAAGCCAGAGTAACAGCAGGCTGGGACAGGTTATGTTCAGACAGGGTGCTGTGACAGATTAATTCTTACTGCAAAGGGCTGTTTCTTTGTAGCAAAAAGCCTAGGCTAGTTTCCTCCTTCCATAGAAATTTAAACTTGCATTATGTAAAAATGCAAACTTTACTTACAGTAAACTTTTGGGACACAGAGTGATGACTGGCGAGAGTCTTCCTTTAATGTACAATCTTTTTTTGTTACACATTAAAGGATCATAAAGGATTAAAATACACAGAAGCCTATTGTTCCTGACCTGTGATCAGCCGTAATCACCTGGCAGTGACAACTGCCTCTGGAGAAAACGTGATGACGTCAAGTTGCTTTTAAAGGGCCGGGGCACTGGGTGTGCCTCCAGGAGCATTTCACTCCAGACCAGGCATATGTTTCTGAAACCAGTCTCCCAACCATCTGCACTTGTTGCATTTGAGTTCACACTGGCATCAGCTGGGCATGAGCAAACTGTGTCCCTTTCAGATGGTACTGAGCCAAAAAAACACACCACCCCACTGACGGACACTCAGCCTGCTGGACCAGACCTGAGCTGGTCTGGAGCAGCCCCCTCCCACATGGGGTCCCAGGCCTCAGCACCTGCTCTTTTACCCTCCACATCCACTTTATTCTTTAATATAGGCATAGACTTTGGTGCCTGGAAAAGAGTCTAAGCAGACTTTTGGCAGTGATAAAATTGTGATGTGGAATTCCCTCTTCCCTGTTTTTGCCCTGAAAACTCTCTAACTCTAGTGGGTTGATCTTGGCTGGCTGCTAGGTGCCCACCCAAACTTCTCTCTCACTACCCCTCCTCAGCAGGACAGGGGGAGAAAATAAGATGAAAAAGCTGGTGGGTCAAGATAAGGACAGGGAGATTGCTTACCAATGGCCATCATGGGCAGATTTGACTTCAGGAAAATTAATTTAATTTATTGCCAGTTAATAACAGAGTAGGATAGTGAGAAATAAGAACAAAACTAAAACATCTTCCTCCCACTCCCCCTTCTTCCCAGGCTGAATTTCACTCTGTTGTTCTCAGCTCCTCTACCACCCGCCCCCCATCCCCCAAGTGGTGCAGGGGGGATGGGGGTTGGAGTCAGTTCATAACACTTCACCTCTGCTGCTCCTTCCTCCTCATGCTCTTCCCTTGCTCCAGCATGGGGTCCCTCCCATGTGATAGAGTCCTTCACAAACTGCTCCAGCGTGGATCCCTTCCACAGGCTGCAGTCCTTCAGGCACAGACTGCTCCAGTGTGGGTCCCCCATGGGGTCACAAGTCCTGCCAGCAAACCTGCTCCAGCGTGGGCTTCCCACGGGGTCACAGCCTCCTTCGGGCATCCATCTGCTCTGGTGTGGGGTCCTCCCTGGGCTGCAGGTGGAGATCTGCTCCACCGTGGACCTCCCTGGGCTGCAGGGGGACAGCCTGCCTCACCGTGGTCTTCACCACGGGCTGCAGGGGAATCTCTGCTCCGGCGCCTGGAGCATCTCCTCCCCTCCTTCTGCACTGACCTGGGGGTCTGCAGGGTTGTTTCTCTCACATGTTCTCACTCCTCTCTCCCAGCTGCTGTGCAGCATTCCTTACCCTTTCTTAAATATGTTATCACAGAGGTGCCACCAGCATCACTGACCGGCTCAACTTTGGGCAGTGGCAGGTCTATTGGAGCCTGCTGGAACCAGTTGTATCTGACATGGGGGCAGCTCCTGGTGTCTTCTTACAGAGGCGACCCCTGCAGCCCCCCCCGCTACCAAAACCTTGCCACATAAACTGAATACACTAACATCTGCCTACCTCCTGTTTTACATGTCTTATGTACTTCCTGGTTCTGGCCTGTAGCCTCCTTGGGAGGGTGAGAACAAAGGAAAATTCATTTCTTGCACAAAGAAAAATGAGAAAAAGGAGAGGGGAATAAGGACGGGGCTTCACTTGAGTAATGTTTTGCCTGAGGTTGAGTTACTGCCTTAGAAAAGGCAGGAGGTTGTACTTACAGGAAATGAAATGACGTGTAGACATCAATTTTTTTAGATGAACACCAAAGTTCTTTTTAAGTGTGTGTATTAATGTATTTATTAAGCTTTTTACAAGTGAGACACTGTCAAAACCCTGTTATAATCAGCTGCAACCCCATCAAGTCTATATCTATTATCTAAACTTTGTACACTATTGTAACATACTCTTTTGTCAAATATTGTTTGGATGGAGCAGCTCTAATAGTTTGGTAAATTTTAGAGAAGAAACCCTCCGAGAAAAAAACAAACTGAAATGTAGAAAAGCAGACAGGATGGAAAAGTAAAATATTAGACTGTAAAAAAGAAATGGCAAATAAAAATCAAAAAAAGGTGAGAGGGTGTTCCATGCTCTATGGATCTCCTTGAGGCAATGATGCAAGAATTTTTATATTGTTTGCATGAGGCAAACATTTTTTAATGGCAAATTTACTGCCTTTAAATTATATATTCATCATAACAGAGTAAAGAGAACAATTAAGAGGTCTTGTGGCTTTATCTGATTGCATTTCTTCTTGCAGTTTTGTAGAAAAATCTGAGATAAATGCATCACAGATGGAGCCAGGAGTACTATGAAAACATGCAGTAACAGTAAGAGGCTTTTTTATAACTAAGGATGACAGTCTGTGGGCTGGGAAATAGCACACTTCAGGTATCTGTAATGTAAGTACCAACATCTGAATGCTCAGCTAAGTGTCCCCTATGGCAGACAGTAATCAGTAGGCAGTTACAAGCCACAACTAACCCAGGCGATTTTAGGAATCTAGTTACATGTAATGAAGCCCAGTGTTACCCTCAGTTTCAAAGAAATGGAGTGAAAAATAGTTACTCACATGGGGTTTGGTTAAGCAACTACTCAGGCTGGTAAGCAGCTACGTGAATAACTTCTAAAGTTAGTGAGGTTTCTTTGTGACTCACTCTTCACCACCCGAGTGCAAACAGTCCTTATTTGGCTGTGCAGCTTTCTAATGGTTGTGTTGCTCATTAAGCAAAGTCAAAATCCACCATGTTGGAAAACTCAGCGTAACTTGCTTTATGTGAAACAGAGGCTGCAACTCTGCTCAAGGAAGGAAATTTTTGTTGAAAGAACATCTCAGTGGTAAAACCAAGTTTGCCAACAAGGTGATGTTTTTGTCTTTATATTCAGTTACTGGAAATTAGATAGAGGAATAGAAAAGGACCCGTCTCACACCCAGAGGACCTGTCTGACCAGCAGACAGCTTCCAGCCATGACTCAGTGCTGTGAATCAGGAATCATTTGAATAGAGACAATAACATGATCATACCTGACAACTTCTAGGGGAAAAGAAAATGGTGTAAAAATTTTTTTTACCTATGTGTTCACGTATGGCTGTTTCTAGTTTTTTACAATCCTCCTAGCTGAATCTCAGCCCCCTCTAATACACATGAGGTAAATCAAGCTTCTGCACTGGTCTTATGTTGACTGCATTCAAATTCAATCTCACACCTTCTATACTGGAGCATAAAACCCTGATGGTAAGTTTGTAATTCCTCTGGAATTGCTTTACTGCATGTCAGGTTACAACGAAGTCTAGCAACTCTCTAGTGTTTCGGGGCTGTTTTAACTTTTTGATAGAAATAGGATTTCACAAATCAGGCTGAAAGCAAAATTTTGGTTAATGTTATTTATAATCCCAGCACTTTTTCCAAAGACCAAAGAGGCTCAGCACAGGTAAAGGCACAAGAAGGTAAGGTCTTGCTGTTTCTACCCTGCCTTTCAAACCCTGGCCTCCATTATCACCAAAGCCCAAACTCACCGTGCTGTCCCAGCATGTATGGACATGTGCAGATCCTCAGGATGAGTCAGGAAAAGCTTCAGACATTGACTGCTCCTTAGTTTGGGTTACATTCAGTGTGAACAGACCGAGTGCAGCATGCCTCCTAATGCTGTCACAGCTACTCTGCCTGCCCTTGCAACACCGTTATGTCATCAGTCTGTTTTAGATGGGACTCTGCTGCTTATCACGGAGATTTGCTGCGGGATTACAGGCAGTCTGAGGTTGCCTTAGTCCAACTACTAAGTTAAAGGTTTCCTACATGAAGAGATATGGTTTTGTCAAAACAAGATGTACACAGGGCTTTAGATTGCATCTTGACTCAGTCCTTCAAAGACAGTGTTGAGCCAGACTTACAAATGGATGGGGACAGCCAGCTACAAAAAGGAAATTCACAAATGAAAGGCGACTACAGGAGGTTATGCCACCGCTGCTGCCCAGCAAGGTTTGGATCCACACTGCAGTGAAATGCAGCTGACTGCCCTCCTGCCCTCTTCCCTTCCCCATGTCCTGTACATGTGCTTCTGGAGGAAGGAAAGACTGCATGCACCTGAAGGTTATATCTTTTGACTTCAATTTAAATTTAATAAAGCAAATTATTATATGGAAAACTTTGAGAGATCCATATGTGTCTGTTAGCTGGAGGAAAGACAGACTCCTGATCATTGACCAAAGGAGCAGACAAATTAAAAAGTGGAGGATGTCAGAGCTAACACAGGTAGGTAACATTTACAGGAATGCCATTTTCCTTGTGGTTTATTGCTCAAGATTATTATTGTAAAAACTTATCTCTATATTTACACCTTTTTCCCACATGATGTCCCAATTAAACTGTTGTAAATACAAAGCCATTAAATACAAAGCAATTCTAGACACTGTAAGGAGATGGTAAATCCACAACTTGAGATATGTTAAGTTTGATTGCTTAAGTATTAGTAACTTAGATGTGTTAGTTTTTGTCACATTGTTTGTGCTGAACCTGAACATCTAATCCCTTCCTCAGGCCTTTCCTGCCCTAAAGCAGTGGGATGTGAGGTAGATCTTGCTGGGAAATAGCTCAGTGCACCTTGATCCAGCCAAAGAGGAGGGAAGAACTGGATTGCCTCTCTCCAGGCATGGGCTGATGTAGTGCCGAGGGGTCCCGGCAGGACCTTGGCGCCCAGGCAGGGATGACTGGAGGTTTTTACCCTTACACAGCCTGCAAAAGGGATATGTAGCCCTGGACAGCAGATGCCAAGGGACTCCTTTGAAGAGAGCCCCCTCAGGGGTAAAATCCATGGAAATGGAGTGCAGAAGCCATGGAGATGTGCCTCCCTCTACAGTCTAGGCCCCAGCCAAGAAAAATCGCCCATAACAACCATGAGGGGACTTCAAATTTGTGCTGCTCAGAGGCCATTTTGCGTCCAAAAGGAGCGTGCCACACAAAGCTGAGACAAGGAGGATGAAGGTTCATTTTGTGGAAAAATGACAGGAAGTTTCTGAAGCAGACTGTGCCTCACTGGGCTTAGCCTGAAGAAATTGCAATCTAAAAAAAAAAAATTTTACTCTGCAGAAATATTTGCCATGCTTGAATTTTATTTTTTGTTAGTCAAATTGAATAACCAGATAACAGAACAAAACAAATCAGGTGTCCTGGAGACCGTAAGAATCCAGGTCTATCCTGTTAGGTAGGACCTTAAATACAACATTGCATAATTCACAAATGACCCAAACAAAACATTTCCCAGGAATTTTTGGCCAGTCTTTTTGCTTGATATTCACTGTCGTGTGTAGACCACAGCCAGCAGGTAATCACCCACATAGCTGCTCACTCACTCCCCATGCACAATGGGATGGGTGAGAGATTAGGAAGTGTAAAAGAGAAAAAACTCATGGACTGAGATACAGACAGTTTAATAAGTGAAAGAAAGGAGCTTGGGGGGCAAGTGATGCAAAGGCTCACCAGCTCCCACAAGCAGATCGATGTCCAGCCAGTCTCCAGGCAATGACTACCTTGGAAGACAACCCTCACTCCACCTTCTTCTTCTGCTAGACCCATAACATTCACAAAGACATTTGAACAGCTTTTGAGTTGCACTAACTCCACTGTTGGCTGCATTCAGGTTGGGCAGAATCCAGCTGAGCCTCCTGTCCAAGTCAAATGACCAAGAAACAGTGTTCATTTAGCACTGAATCATTCAGTTCCACTTCACTTTTTCATCCCAGTCATGACCAAAGGAGGCTCAGTTCTTAGTTTCAATATATGTATTTTTCTCTAGACCACAAAAGCTCTGATGCCCATCAATGAGTTCCACATAGAACATAGTTTCATGAAGGATCCTTGTTCACAGCAGGGTTACCCAGCTCAGAAAATATCACACTGTAAACATTTCAGTGGCAATATTGTGAGTCTTCTTAATAGAATTTTACATCATGGAGTGCTTTTATTTTCACCGTGTGGCTACAGCAACTTCTATTATTAAATGTCTGTAACAGTGTTTCTTCTGACCTCCTTGAACTTTCTCTACACGGGCCATACTCTCTGGCACAGGCACAGGTTCTCTGCTGAATGTAAATGATATGACTATGATTGTGCAGGAAATTATTTTTCCTGACCCACAACAGTTTTTGTCAGTCAAGAGCAAGACAAAAAGATAAAGTCTGCAAAATTCACACAGCTAAATCTAAAAATCAGCATCTGTTTCCTTTTGATATTGATCTTATTAGAATTAGATTGATTCCTGCTGATTTTGAGCCCAAAGAAATGAAAATTCTTTTCACAGAAAGTTTTTAATTTCAATTAAAGTTCATTGAAACCCTCTCTCTTTAAAAAAAAAAAAAGGGAAGGGGAGTTGACAAATTTTCAGCAGAAAATAAAATTGAACATGACGCCTGTACTTTCACAGCAAGCTCTTGTGTCTAACTCTCCTTTTCAGTTTTGCCCATGGCCCAGTTAAAGATATATGTGAGTTGCTCAATAGTCTGTCAACTAGAATGGGGCTCTGGAGGCCTTCAAATTCCTTTTGTGTATATGAGGAAATAATAAGTACCACATGCTAGAGTCATGAAGTTCAAAGTGGTTTAAACACATCCTCATGTCCTGCCACCCAGACGCTGGTCCAGATCCTACTTTACTGCCACTGTCAGACATGAAGTCAGTTGATGAGGAAGAAAAAAATGAACCTGCTCCTAACAATAAACCAGCTTTTTTTCATCAAGCTTTAAAATTTGGACATTGATAAATTTCCTGTAAGCCTTCCAAAATGTACAGAAATGATCACATGGCAGGTATCTGGGCTGTTTTCAATAGCAGGTGGAAGCATTGTTCCTTTAGCGACTGTTTCAGACATTACTGTGTAATGTAGTCCTCTCCTGTATAATTCAGTAGTGTTTTGGTATAGCTCATCTCTCTCTGAAATCAAAGCCTTTCTCGTTATGTCAGTCAGAAGTACATTGGACTTAAGCTAGTAATCCATAAACTCTTCCATACATGTTCAGCTATATCCATACGAGCTGTCCTATTGTGAGAAACAGTAATGGTCTTTTCCCATTTATGCGCCTTTCCTTTCCGATTAGTGGTAATATGGTCACAAAACTGCACACCCTGAAAAAATAACAAGCCAGACTGTGGACTGGTGTTTACAGTCCTCAAAAACTATCACTTCCAGTAGGGTTTGGGGGACTGAAGCTGAGACCAGTGTTAGTATCAGGGGACCACGGAGGTTGTGGCTGCCCTGCTCAGCTTTGGTTTCTCCACCACTGCTTCATGGAACTCTGTCAGATTGCACTGGTACAGCTGGAGGTAGAAGATAGGTCCACATTTGTTAGGGTAAGCTCCTCTCTTCTTTCCTGAAGGCTTTCACCCATTCTTGTAAATTGCATTTTACATCTAGTTCTCCAATGTAAAGAGACTCTCCTGAAAGGCCATCTCATTTGGGAGGAGAAGGACAAAGGCTTCCCATTGCCACCTATTTCTAGAGGGCACATTTAAAGAGCTCTCTTCTGACCTCTGTAAAAACAGCAGAAACCTCTTTAACTTCACTGAACTGTATTTCCTGCAGGATAGGATTTCTCACAAGAGAATTTCAGTCAGAAAAATTACCTAGACAGTGTTATGCATGCTCCCAGGGAAATGCCAGTAGTTTCAGTGAAATAGAACTCCCATTCATCTCATCTCTGCCTCTGCACTAACTAACACAGGCAGGCTGTCTGACCAAAAGGCTGCTGCAAAATGCCTTTGTGTATCAAGAACTTGGGGGAAGCACAGTAAGAAGTGATTATACAGTAACTGTACTGATGAAGTTACATAAAATGAACTTCCCTATGACCCTGTGGTTTCACTACCAGAATAATATGAAAAGAGAGAGCCAAAGGTGGCTGCTAGCTGTGACATGACATCAACAGGGAAGTTAAAGGAAAGATTTGTTTAACATGCTTTCATTTACTTCTTAGAATAGTGATGACATTACATTAACACCACCAAAAAGTGAGTCACATACGTAATTGCTGCTTGGAGCTATCAGGATCTATAAAAGCATTTTAGCTGTGGTCTTGGGAGACAGAAGGTCAAACCCTTTCTGCTGCAGCAAGGCTCCTTGGCAAGCTGGGCACTATGCAATACCTCCTACTTTGTGCCGCCATCCTCCTACCTAAGAGTCTTGCTTTTCCAGCACAACTTAAAACTGAATCATGGAGCAACACAGACTTCGAGAATGTAAAGGTATGTTAGCAGGGGCACAACATAACTGCATTATGAATAACCTGATCTTTGATTCAGCTTCCTTTCCTGTCTGTTTATATTATATTCTTATCTTACATTACCACAACACTTTCTGCAGAGGTGATATAAAACAATTTAAACTTGCTGACTAGCTTAGGCACCCTAAGTCTAACTTACAAAAGAGACCAAGTTCCAACTGGTAAATAAAGGGGAGCATGTCATTTTTAAAACATCTCAAAAATATTATGTAGACTACACTGGAAGGCTGCAGATTTGAATGCTCTGTAAATTGTGTTTACTTAAAAGGACTGCTTGCTTACAGTGTTTCGCTGCTATTGCAATTCTTTTTATATATGCTAATCTACACTACAGAGAGAACAGCATTTGGTAAACTGAAATGGGAAGAAAAAATACATCTAAAACTAGCCGTGACTGCAGGATGATGAAACAATTTAATCAAATGTAAAATGCATTACCAAAAGATCACAGATACACGTATTAATTTTTATTTTCCTTTTCTTCTTCCAGGCATATCTTGATAAATTCTTTCCAGTTCTTACAAAAACACGAACCCTAAGCTTAGAAGAGAGGATTAAAGAAATGCAGAGGTTTTTCCACCTGACTGTAACTGGAAAATTAAATGCAGAAACAGAAGAAATAATGAAACAGCCCAGATGTGGAGTCCCCGATATAGAAGATTACAAAACATTTCCTGGAAATCCAAGATGGAGAAAGACACATTTGACTTACAAGTTAGTGATGATTCAGGTTTTACAGGGAAAGGGGTTGCTTTGTATTTAACTATGTGGGTTTTCTTCACACCCTAAATGACATTAATCTGTTTCCTTTTGCTGTCAGGATTGTCAATTATACACCTGATCTACCCCAAAAGAAAGTGGATGATGCAATTAGAAGGGCTTTTATGGTATGGAGTGACGTGACTCCACTGCAGTTCCAAAGAGTATTCAACAGACATGCAGACATTGTGATTGGATTTGCACGTCGTGGTGAGAATACCTGTCATTTTTAAAATGCAATGGTCCATATTTGACTCAAAGCATGTATTTTTATAGTCACAGCTTTAACAAAGAACAAAGAGTTTGGAATTATTCTGAAGTCTGCATAAATTTTATCTTCCATCATGCCCCCAAATTTACATGTTATGATTCAGTTTTACTCCTATGAAACCATTAGAAAATCCTTTCAGAGTTACAGCTGTGAAATGGAGGGAGAATTCAGCTCCAGAATGACACCCCTAAATTTAGATGTTCAAGGCTCTGTCTGCCTTGACAAACAGTGCAAACTAATGGGAACAAATCTGTAGAGCAAACCAGCTGGTTCTGAAGATCTAGCCTCCACACGCTGGATTCAGGCAGGTTCAGGTGGATTTACTTTTGTCCAGATCTAGTCTGGTTCCCTGGACTAAACAGTCTTTGGCAGCGGGGATGCATTACGTTTGGCCATAGAGAGTATCTTCTGGTTGATTTTTCTTCTAGAAGGAATCCCATTGGTGCACTCCAAGATTGCACCAAGGTGCAAGCCAAAGCATGGTAAATGCGGATGACCAGTAGAGTCACTTCAGAAGCTCACTTGTGATCCAGACTAATACATGAATGTAGCCATACCTTTAACTTGTGCCTGGCACCTAAACTGACTCAACTTAGCCAAACTAAATGCCTACTTTAAGGGTAGCTGACTTGTTCTCTAGATGCATTGACAATATTTCCTAGATCTGCATTGACTCCAAGTGAAGATCAGACACCTGGCTTACAAGTAGATGACTGCATATAAACACCAAAATGTCCCAAGCTCATGCTTCACTGATGGGAAGCATACTGTGTTGCCATGAAGAGTTGACTAATGTGCCAGTCAGTGAGAAAGGATCTTGCAAGTTGGAATAGGTTTTAATCCCTTGTCACACACTAGGACTAGGTCTCTTCTGCCTCTGTCAGACCTGCCCCGAGGTCCACCCACATGATCTGGGGGAAAGGACATAGGCATTTGAGTCCCCAAATACTCCTCAATCAAGTCAGAGGCTCACTGAGGGGTAGGGGGAAATTTTCAGAGCTGGTACAAATATACCGTCCTGTCAACTCCTGCACTCGGTGTAGGGAATGGTAACATTCCACATGCAGTGTGATAGAAGTAGGTAATAGACTGTACCCCAAGGCTGGGGGCAAATGAACTTAGCTCTTCAGGAACATGGTTATCTATCCCAAATCATTGTCTTCCAGTAAAATCAGTACAAGTGAGAATGTCTGCAGCTAATACTGCCCAGCACTTTCCAACACTGAAAACATTCAGGCACTTATAATGTTGTCAAGCATTAAGTATTTATTCTGAAATAATCTCTGATTGCTGCCTCAGAACCACATTTCTGACAAAGGCTCAGAAAAAATGTTCAGCTCTTTCTGAAACATGCAGCAGCCTTAATTATCAAATACAAGTCTTGAACTTAAGTCATGAATTTGGAGAGTGTTTCCTAAGCCTTGCTCCTCATTTTTACAACTTTGCTGCTATCGTAGGATTTTTTTTTAAGGATTGGTAATGAACAAAACTAGCACAAACAAGCAACGTGCTTCAATTTGCTGAATTTAAACATTACAGCTGATGCCATCTGATGACATTTATTTCTTTTCAAATACAGAGCATGGTGATGGATATCCTTTTGATGGAAGAGGTAACACGTTAGCTCATGCATTTGCACCTGGAGAAGGGCTTGGTGGAGATGCTCATTTTGATGATGATGAAAGGTGGTCAGAGTCCAACCGAGGTAAAACCCACATGTGTGTATGAAGGGGAAAGGCAAATATTGTACATGTTAGAAGAACACAGTCATAGGAAATGCCTTCCATAGCTCTTCACGTTTTGGTACCATTTAAGTACCAACATTTCTGTTCTTTTAAACTAGCTTTCTCAGTACTTGTGCTTCATTATCATTAGCAGCTACACAATGCCTGTTCCGTCCATATTTTAAAGCACTTTTCACAGGCTAAACAAGGACTACAAGCTGCTGTTTTCTACAAAAATTATGAAAAGGTAAAATGACTTGCTTGTAGGAATAAGGTTCACTAAAAGCAGAGCTGGAAAGAGACTCAGGGTCTAGATGCATATGCAATGTTTTTATTAAAATATTATAGTTACATAAGAAAGATCAAAACTCTGAGGTCTCATTCCAAGGGAATGAAAGATATAAACTCTCCTGCTACTTTGATTCTTTGTATGCTAAAAAGAAATGCCATACCTTTAACATACTTTTCTATGCTTCTGTGCTGCAGAAGTCAATTTGTTCCTTGTTGCTGCTCACGAATTTGGCCATTCTTTGGGACTTGCTCATTCAAATGACCGTGAAGCTCTGATGTACCCTATCTACTCATATGTGAACCCAGCAACCTTCAGACTTTCAGAGGACGATAGGAGAGGAATTCAGAAGTTATACGGTAAATTCATGATGAGATTTGATTTTCAAGATAAAACCTACTGGGGTACAGGTTTCACTGCTCTCCCTGATTGCAAGGTCCTTGTTATATTACCAAAAAGAAAGAAGAGGGACAAACTTGGGAAAAACGCATTCCTGTATACTCCATCACTATGTTCCTTCTGTAGCGTGTCCCCACTGTAACCAAGAGGCGATGGAGCAGCAGTGCAGCGGCCTGGTGCACTGTCTTCCTGCACGCCTACATATTGCCAAACAAATCCTGTGGACCTTGCTCTGCAAATCAGCTGTTCCAGTGAGTGGAGCTACTGGCAGGGAAATGAGAGATACTGTGGCACTTACCAAGTCAATGGGACAGTTCAGTGAAGGCAGAAACTACTCAGCAGTAGGAGTGGAGCATAACCAGAATTGACCCCACGGGGTAAACTTTGCCAGGCTTGCTTTTTTTTAGGCACCACCTTCCTCAGGGCATGCTAGAGGAACACTAGGAATACAACATAGTTGCCTGTGATGTCAATTTCCAGTACAGTCTGCATGTTTTGTGCTTCTTTCCCACAGGGAGAAAGTCGTCAAACTCTTGAAGAAAGTGCTTCAAAAAGACCAAAGAATTCACATCTGGTTGTTTTGGTGTTCCAAACCAATTTTAATCCTCTAGCTGATTAAAGTGGTAAACTCCTGGACTGCACTTTCTCTCCTGGACTGCACTTTCTCTCCTGGAATTTTTATATTGATTTGTTTGCACTTTATACAATTTCACTTAACAATTAAAAAACCCTCAAACTTGTATACTCTGTTGTCTAATTTTTTTTTTTTTTTTTATTTCTGGCATTTCACTGGGGGATTAAATAATGCCTGTACGTGTGATAGACAGACAGACAAATATCTTTCTGAATAGAGGAACAGGCACCTAAAGAGTGGGTGTGCATTTACTGCTGGGGTTACAAACCCTGTTCCTGGCTTGCTTTCAGTTCCCATGCATGTCCCAGCCCTTCACAGTACCTACTGCTGCATCCTCAGAATCACAGTGTGCTTCCCATATGGCTCACACATAGAGGAGTAGATCTCCACAGTGCTTCCTTCAGCATGGGCTGGGATGCTTTCCCAAAGGGAACAGCTTTTCAGCTTCGTGTCCTCCCTGGCTTGCCAGAGAAGCAGGTTTGAGAAGTAGTAGACTAGGATTCCCATTGTCCACTGTGGTATTCAAACACCTATCAGGTATTTTGAAATTTAAAAAAAACCAAAACAGGAATTCTCCTTCCCTCCTTTGGAAGACTAATCCCACATTGCCAGAAAACAAAACCAAGCACAGACAGGCATAACCTTGGAAACACTAGGATGACCTCCTGGTTGCTGGAGCTGGCCAGTTGTCCTGGGGGCCTGAGCTGCTCTCTGCTGCAGGGTGGGATGCCTGTCTTCCTGGCGTAACTGAAGAGCTGAAATGACATGGGAAAATGCATCTTTGTGTCTCAATCCCAGGAGAAAATGGCTGTGCCTTCCTGGCTCCCTGAGCAAAGCATCACCTGAGAAACTTCAAAGCCTCCACTGGGCTCAGTCCTTGGAGAGGCTGGGAAGGATGTGATAAGAATAGCTTTGCGCACAGGCACTGGTCTACAAACACTGGAGCTTTTGTGTATATTTAGCAGGATAAACTCTTATGGGACCAATGGTTTCTCCATTAGGAGTTTTTTATGCTCCCTAGTGGGGAGAGAAGGCTGCTTTTACCTCAGTGCATTTGCCAAATGTGCACAAAGGTCTAGTGTCTCAAAAGCTTGACAGCATTTCCCAGCCTTTACCCAAAAGTCTTTTCCAGTTCAAGAGCTGGTATTGCAAGGGCTCTGAGTCCACATAAAACTGGGAAAAAGTTTTGCTCAGCCCCAGGTTTGGTGCAGGACACCTGAGAGAAGGAAGTCTGCTCACAGGCAATGTGGGACACAAGAAAGTGGTGGCATCTTTTGCAATTCAAGGGCCGGGTAGAAAGGAGGAGAGGCAATTTTAATCTAGGTATACTCAGAAGACTCACGTCCTGCTCTCTCAACCACTAAACATAAACATTTCCTAGGCTAGCATCTAAACACTAATATACTTCCCAAGGTAGGCCTAATTCCCAGTCAAGTTTCTGGGTACCAACTGATCTCTGGGGTTTGTTCCTGCTGGCTCCCTGGAGCTAGAAGGGAGGTGAAACAAGTTGTAAGGAATGAAGGTCAATTCCTCTCTGTCACATTGGGAAACTACCTTTGCTCCTTTCCTTCTGACCTCTTCTAATCACTTCCTTCCTAGCTGACACTTTACCTTCAAGGTACTGCATCAGAAAAAGGATCTTCACCATTCATGAGATTCCCACTGCTCTGTGATTGCCTTGGATGTGCCTCCAGCAATGGCAAGGGAGCAACCCTACAGCCACCTTCTCCATAAGGAGAAGGAGCAACCAGCTGAAGAGGTGAGGAGAGAGAATTAGAGCTCCAAACCTGCCCAATGAATAGCAGTTTATTCCATAAAGATTTCCTGTTAGTCCAGTCCATCTAACCTAATATCTGCTGCAAGAAGCAGCACCAGATGGTGGGATGACTGAAATAAATCACTGACAGACATCCAGAGTGTCAAGGCTATGTAAGGATAGGGTATGAAGCATGGTTCCTTCAAGTGCTTCCCCCTCAGAAAGGTTTCTCACCTCTGGTAAGACAGAAGTTTGAAAACACTTCCATCAGTTACTAGCCATTTCTTCCACATGAAGCTCAAAGATGAAGTAGCTAGTGCTAAGTGGATAGGACTCTGATGGCACAGGTGTCTTGATGTATGAGAAAATCAGGAAGTCCCAGAATAGAGGGGCAGATCCCAGACTGCATTAAAGACTACGAAGAATGGGACTAGTGAGCTCCATGGCCTGTGTGGGTGCTCGACCAACTTGCGTCGACCTGGTGAGTCCTGGAAAGATGAAATGTTGACAGAAAGTATTCTGTTCTCTTGGCCAAAGTCCCTACAGGGAACATAGCAAAAAACAGAGACACACCATGCTCTTTATTGAGCTCAAGTCACTCCTTATTGCTTCTTAAAGAGAAAACAGGCATAGAAGACAGGCGTCATCAGAGGAAAGACTGTGCAGAAAGAATCATTCCTGAGGATGCATGGGACAATCCATGCGCCATGCTGGAGGAGGCACTGTACTGACAAATGAGGAAGGCATGAGAACAAATACTTGACTGAAAGTAGCATATCTGTTTTCTAGTGTACAATTAATTTCTGTATGAACTGAGAGCAATGGGATAAAATTCCAGAGGTGTATTCCTCGGAAGACTGTCCTGACAATGGGACTCATCTGGAAGACAGCTTCCAGTGAGCACATGAGCTGATGGGCCTGCAGTGGGGCTGTCACAGAAACACTAGGCCAGCAGTGATATACTTCAGAAGTCAATTTTCTTTAATGATATCAAAATGCAACGGTCAAATTGAGTAGAAATGTTATGTGATATTGAAATTTAACAGCCAGATTGAACAGGAATATTAGGTTGTAAGTGCTGTGACAAACACAACTTATTTACAGGTTCAGGATGTCAGTTTGGAACTATCATTACACAAACTGTAACCAAATCTAAGCTTAGAATGATGATTCAAAACACACATGGCACTCACCAATAAGGCAAGGCACTCAACCCCAGGGAGTTTCCTTAGACAGCATCTCAATCTAAGGGGAGATTCTCCAACCGCAGACCCGCTGCTCCAAGGAAGACTGGCTCAAGGGGGTCTTCTGGTGGGCTCCATTTATGCCCTAGGTCAGATCGGGGCTCGTGGTCATATATGGTCAAGGGTCTAGAAAATTCTCTGGACCAAAGTGTTTTGTTGGATGAGGTGCTTCTGGCGGGCTCAGGTAGCTGGGGTATGTGACTTGGGGCACTCTGTGTATGTGACTCCAGTCACCACGGGTACCAGGTGGCTTGACCCCCAAACCACAGCTTCTAGTTTAACCCTTTCGTTCCAGCGGTTGAGAAGTTTTGATCTTTATTGGGGCAGGTGTACCTGCCACAGGGGCCAGCACAAGGTGGGAATGAGGCACCCTTGTGTCTTGAAGAAGGCATCTCCGAGAGGCAGCAGCGCTCAGCTAGCATCTCCACAGCATGTGAAATAAAGCAGGAGCCAGGATTTTTGTCTTCAGAGAGGGCAAAGGCACCACCGATGAGCTGTCAGCAGCATCTTACCTCTTGCCGAGCTCCTGCTGTGCTTCCATTTGCACACAGGACCTCTTCTTTGTGGAAAATGGCTGCCACTGGCACACCTCACCCTGCTTACTAGATGTGAACTACGCAATATCTGCCTCCATCTAGTGGTACAGCTCGGCAAACTGCACTGACTTTACACCCTGTTGTAAAGTGCATCTTACCTGTCCACAAGCCCACAGCAGTTACTACCATACATCCTACCATTAGGGGAAATCAGGGACGAGCAAATTTAGCAAGGGTCCTGCTGCCTCTTCCTTCTTCACTTTATTCTCCTGCATTCCGTGCAAGTTTTTACATGCTCTCTCTAGTACCTATGTGAGGACATCTACGTGCATTATGTCACTTAAATAGCATCTGCTCCCTCCTCTTCCACACAGAAGAAGAAATGGGTAATATCACATAGAATTTTGTTTTGGTAGGGCTCTGAAGTTTTGTTTGCTTGTACAACTGTTCTTTTAAATAAAATATACTTAAATGCAGCTTTGCTGTTCCACATAGTACAACAAGCAGCAAATGAACTGTCAAATGTGTTAACATTTCTGATGTGTCCTTTGACCATCCACATGTAAAGGATAAGCTTTACTCCTGTTTTAAAAAGCCATGGTTACTACCCTAAAGAAGCTATTATTGGGTCTTACCCAGTCATTCAGGTATCTTGAGCCTACTCCATCAAACAGGGAGTGATATTCTGAGAGGGCAAAGTTGATATATGTCTGATAGAATTGTGCTCAAGAGATGCATAGGACCTGTAGAAAAATACTAGTTTTAATTCACACTACAATATTGATTCTACTCCATCTGCTGTCTAATAAAAGTCTAAGACAAAATACACGTTCGGATAATTTTAATTGTACCATTGATTAACTTTTCTTTTTTTAGAAGTGCTTTGAAATATAATTGTCTTATATAAATTTATCTGTCCATATAGATGTATGTACAGATTAAATTTGATTAGTATAAATTGAAACAGTATCACAGGTTAGTTATTTTATTCATCTGAATAAAAGCCCAGTGCTATGCTCTAGCTTTTTTTCATTATCTAGATTTTAAATATTTATTATTTTATAAGGTTTTGAAACAGTTTGTATATCCTACAACATAAAAAAAAGCAATGAAGTTTGTTGTTTCCTGAGCCATTAGGAACACTGCAGGAAGAGTCCTCATCTCTTCTCATCTGCCTTTGCCAAATAGAACAGAAACAGCTCTTTACTCAAAGCACTAGCAATTTCTACAGTTTAAACACATACCGTTTTGAGGTGAGCAGGGGGGACTTACCAATCCCCCTCTCCTACCCTTAAGTTACTGCTTTTTCATTTCACATTAATCTCTCTACAGAACATCCCTCCTTTTTTTAAGACATTTTTAGATTTTTTTTTTAATTACTGTGTCCACATTGTCTCCTCTTCTCCTTGGTGAGGAGAAGTGTTTGGCTATGCTGGGGTAATGCACATTCAAACAAGACCTCAGTCCTTTCTTTCCATCTACCATTTTTCCTACCCAACAAGGTAGGTTTTTCTTGGGAATTACTACTGTATGTTTGTCCTATTATACTCTTGTCTAGGTGGTCCTTATGGGGGACCCAATACTGACCTACACAGATATTTTTTGGATCCAGTATAGCTGTCCTTATGTTTGACTTTTTTTTTTGCCTTTCTACAGGTTATATCCTTAAATCCAACCTGCTGTTCCAAGCTTTGCAATCTGCCCAAGTGCTCTCTCTTACACTTCTTTTACAAGGTTATTTTGCCAACGCTGTCTTCATTTGGCTATTTAATAACTGTCTATCTCACTAATTTCTGAATATTTCTCTGTTTTCTTTCTCATTTATATACAGTTCCATCCAGGGCCCTCTTTCCTTCTCAGATGAATAATAAAAATATATATTTGACTTTACTGGCTGCTGTTCCTAAGAGAAACAAGGGTACTGCCCTTGGCACCCTGTCATCTGTGATGCATTCAGATCCAGGGATAACCCTGCCATTAGGCAGCTGAGCTCCCACCCCAGTCTGTGCAGAAAGTTGGCTTCACACAAAGGCTCCTGTTGTTTCAGCTTTTATTTCTATAATGGGGCTTAACTGCTAAATAGTCTAGATGAGGGCCAGCGATACCTGGTATTAACAGGGAAATAAGATCTCTGGAGAATAAATTTAATGACATCAGCAGCAATTCCAGCCTTAGCAATGTATACTAAAGCTGCCACAGGTAAAAAGCTCACAGATATGTGGTGGAAAAGAGATGATGAGGTGCAAAAGTATGAAGTATGGCCTGTCACAGTACCATCCTCTTGACTTTTCCTTGATAGGTTAACTGGAAAATTCATCCAACTTGAAGATGCTTTTTTTTTTCTGTTTTTATAAAATTATATCTATCTTAAACAAAACCCATCTCAAACAAGATATTCTTAATGTACCATTAATGGTATCACAATTATGTTTTCAGTTTCAGCAATGTCAATCTGAAGTATCTCCGCTGACGTCAATGGAATTATTTTGGATTTATCTATAATAGTAAAATTGTTAGCAAAGTACTAGAGAAAATATTACCTGTTTTGATTATTGTTACAGCAGGAACCACCTCAAGCCAGAGAACTACTGATAATCACTGTTGGAAAAGACTGAGGAAAATTATTTAGGGGTGGAAATTGTTACTGTTTTCTGTCAGCCCTAAAAATAAAGTTCACAGGCAATAAAACAAGAAGCATAGAGAAAAGCAGCAGGCTGCTCAGAGATATAGGAAAATATGGAAGCCCATCCACATCAGAAAAACAGAAAACACTAGAAGTCTTCATCTTGGCCACATGAAGGGATCTAACAGAGCTGATATACTGAGTGTAATGAAATATTCATTATTTCTTGTAACTCAAAAAGTGAAGTACTCCAAATTAAATGTTATAGGAGATTTTAAATGAAGAAGGATGTACTTCTTTTACACAGCAAATAACTCAGTTATGGAATTCACTAACATAGGATATTCACTGACAGTAGAGACCCAAATTTGTAAATGGAGTCTAGAAGGCTTAGACATATTTATGTAGCCTAACAGCTATTAAACATGAGGGCATGGTGGCAAATGGTGGCTCACTATCTTGCTGAAAACCAAAGGAAGGATCAATGTAAATTTACCCAGTTTTGCTAACATTGCAAATCTTGCTATAGGCATGTCGTGGTTTAACCCCAGCCAGCAACTAAGCACCACGCAGCCACTCACTCACTCCCCCCCACCCAGTGGGATGGGGGAGAAAATCGGGAAAAGAAGCAAAACCCGTGGGTTGAGATAAGAACGGTTTAATAGAACAGAAAAGAAGAAACTAATAATGATAATGATCACATTAATAAAATGACAACAGCAATAATGAAAGGATTGGAATGTACAAGTGATGCGCAGTGCAACTGCTCACCACCCAGCAATCGACACCCAGCCAGTCCCCCGAGCGGCGATCCCCCGCCCCCACTACCCCCAGTTCCTATACTAGATGGGACGTCACATGGTATGGAATACACCGTTGGCCAGTTTGGGTCAGGTGCCCTGGTTCTGTCCTGTGCCAACTTCTTGTGCCCCTCCAGCTTTCTTGCTGGCTGGGCATGAGTAGCTAAAAGTCCTTGACTTTAGACTAAACACTACTGAGCAACAACTGAAAACATCAGTGTTATCAACATTCTTCACATACTGAACTCAAAACATAGCACTGTACCAGCTACTAGGAAGACAATTAACTCTATCCCAGCTGACACCAGGACAAGGCAAAAGGAAACACCTTGTCTGCAAAGCCAGGAGTTGTTAACTTAGCAGTTTAATCAAAGAATTAGTATTATACCAGATATAATTATTGTAGGGAAAAAAAGGTGGGGGCGGGGAGAAAAGAATAGTAATACAGAAAAAGTTTCAATAATAATATAGCCAAAATGGTTAGCACACTTCCTACTATTCACCCCTTTCTCTGCCACTGTGCTTACCGCTCCCCAGCTGCTCTGCATCCTACAGTTCTCGGCGTCAGTCTGAGGGGAGTGTTACAGTGAGTCACCGGTGGCCCGAGTCCTTCCGAGGAGTTGATGATGTTGTTGACGGTTTCTCTCCCTTCACTCTAGAGCTCACCTTTTGTTGTGCTAAACAAAACAAATTCTATTTTTAATAAACACTCCAGTTTTCTACTCAATCCGCTGAGTTCTCTCCCATTCATCAACATCCTTTTGAAACTTGTAGGCCCCAGAAATGGATATATTCCAGCAGTCATTTATAATGTCAAATAAAAGGGTGAAAAATCCAGAAAACTCCCATCAACCCCTTCTGCTCCTTTCTCAGACATCCTTATATATTTACATAAGGATTGCATTAAACATTTTAGTTACTGCCTCACACTGGAAGATCATGTGCAACTAGTTATCTACCAAGATTTCTAAGTTCTTTTCAGAATCACTGTCCCACCATCTAGGGACACCATCCTGCCCTAAAGGCCATGTCAGGATGAAAGGGATCTGTGGTACTACTATGGGCTTTCTCTAGATGGAGCTTTGCACTCAAAGCAGAGATGTCTAGGAGCAAAGTAAGGTGGTGCTGAAAAACCAGTTTGCATTCAACACCAATCTACCCAGTTCAGGCATGAATTACAGAATACAGTACATTGCCGAAAGCATTTTCCCATTCCATTAACTGCTGTTAGTGCAAAAATTCTGAAGACAAATTGGAGTCTCTAATGTTAAATATCTTTTATTTGCAATGACAGGACAGTGTCATGGTGGCATTCCTGATTACATACTTCTCACAAATAATTCACTCAGAGTTCAACCATTACTCAGAAATCAATGATTCCCCAATAAAGAAACAATTCATTCTTTATGAAAATGAGCTTTGCAAAAGATCAAACACAATGTTCTTGTTATTTGTGTTTGGATGTGGGATCAGGAAGAGCCTGAATCAGGATTGTCCCATCTTCCCTTGAAGGGAATCAGCCAAATGACACAAAAAGCTTGAAATCACTAGAGGTAGGCTTTAACACAAAAATAATAAATTAGAATAAATAAAGGCTCCATTTAAAGAATGCAACCAAGGATGCATTCTTTCTCTATCTGGTACTTTCAGGAGCAGTTAATCTCATCCTAATGCAGAGGTCCAGCAGATATCAGAAAACAATATCCTAAAAATGTCCATTTCTCTCCATTGGCTAGGAAGACAATTCTCTCTGACTTGAGCTCAGATGTAGATAGATTCACTGCTTACTGATGTCTAAAAACAGTTGAAATGAATTCCACCCTTCCAGTCCCAGAATTTTAAGTGGATTCTTGGGTTGAACACACTCTGCACAGTCATCTTCAGGTCATCACTAAAAACTCTTTCTTCTACCTGAAGAAGACTGGGTTTAGGTTGTTCCTAAGTGTTTCTCACACTGACTTGTTTTGTTGAGGCCCTGCTCTCCTCTTTGTCCACTTGGCTGACCTTATACTCTTAGCCTTACTCAAAGTGTAGTCTCACATTCTTTACAAAATTTGCAATATTCAGCATTTATAGAGTAAACTGGAAATAATTCACAATTGGTTCAAGCTGGGATCTATCAGTGCATGGTAACATAAAGACATGGTAAAATGGTAACATTTCTATCTTTCCCTTTTGAGTGATAGCAGCAACTCTGCAGTCTCCCCAGAACCTTTTCCATAGAACTACTAATGGTCAAAAAGTGGAGAGAGAAACTGTTGGAATCTAGTAGGGATGACAAGTGACAGGGTAGAGAGGAAGATCAGGAATCTTCGTACTGTCAGTATGGAAAGAATAACCTAGATTTATGATCAAAAGGTCCAGTAAAATGGAGCCTGGAGTAACTCAAAATAGTCATTCCCTTAGATGAGAAGTGCCATGGCCAAGGAGGGGCACACTGTCACCAGGGCTGACCCACAGGGTAATGTGAGCCATGAAGGAGCAACAAAGAACATCACCCCAGGAAACCTTGTACCACATCCTAAAACTAATGAGTGCTGGTAACACAAGATCTCTTTCATTGTATCAGACAAGGAAGCTCAGAAATCCTGACCCTGCTAAGTGTCAGATAGGGAATCCTACAGCTAGACAGAAAAAAGAAAATATGCTGCTGCTGAAAACATACATTCACGATTTTCTCATTGTAATCAGTCTTCATGACTAGCAGAGCCTTTCTTTCTCATGACGGTTACAATAACAACTCATAGCAGTTAGGGATGAAAGGGAAAATTATTGCAAAATACATTAAGAGACTGCCTAGTGTTACTTTAATGCTCCCAATGCTGTTCTATTTTTTTAATACTTGGGGGGAAAATGCAGTATGAACTGACATTGCTTAAAAAAATTAACAGTGGAAAAGTATATAAGCATGGTGCTTTTGTTGATAATTGGACTTATCAGAAACATTTTTGCCTCGAGCTTCCTTTAATATTTCTAGTGGTTCTGAATACGAATGGGAAGAGCAGTAGAAGAGGTGGGAAAGAATCATAATGTGGTGAAGAAATGGTGTAACTTTTTCTCTTTAGTCACATTATTTTCTTCATTCCTATCTTCAGTGCCAGAAATAGGAATAAGGATTGATTCTTTGCGCAAAATGATTTAAGCTTTTACTTCCTGAGAATAAGAAGTTAGGTAATAATTTGAGCAGAAGTCAAAATGCTGGGACAGCACTGATACCACTACATTACTCTTTTAAATGTGCTTTAGCTTTGCAAATAATACTCGACCACTTAGAGTTCTCCTTGAGATAATTCTCCAAACCATCAGATGATTATCCAATCCTGATGTAAAAAGATACAGTTTTTATTTAGCAGTGAGTAGAATACCTTATGATAACATGGAAGATAACAGTTTTTATAAGAAGCCAGAATGATCAAGGAAGACATTACTTCTCTTACTTGTGTTTGCTATGGCTACAAAGCAGAATGCTGGCATCACATCACTACCAGGCTAGTTCAAACAGCTCAGAGTTCACACACATTGCAAATGATGTTCCAGATGATGGATAAAAATTGGTCAGTACTTTCCACTGAGATATTTGCTCCCATGGTACAATGTCTACAGCATAGAAACACTTTGGATGTGGGATGCTTTGCACACACTCTGTGTATGTAAGCTGAAGAATGGGACCACCTATTTAGAAGCCTGTGCCGACTGTGCAGATCTTTGCTGCTTGCTAAGTCAGTTCAATCATTTTTCCATGTTCTCTCATACAATCTTTAAGCATTAGAAAAGCCCACACAAATTCCACCCCCCATTACACTGCCCATCTTCATATTTTGGCTTAACGTTGGGTTTTGACAAAACCACTCTACAGTGCTTAGGGGTCCAGCATACCTATCACTTCTTAAAGCACTAATCCTAACTTTTGCATGCTGTCTTCCTGAGATTTTTATTGCCCTGTTACCTCTTAGCTTTAATTTGTGTTGTAAATGTCAGTTGTTAACCATGTTTTCCATCATGTTTATACATTATCTCAAATGATTGGCCCTCAGTTCTGTTTGTTTGGCCTCTTTGTTATTACAGAAGAGGTAGCAGTATAAAATAATATTCCCCCCTCTCCCCCAAATTAACTACATGCTAGAATTTGGGAACACGTACATAAGTGGTAATCAATCAGACTTCTGCTTATATCTGAGTTAAAAATGCTACAGACCTTAGATGTCTTAATCAAAGTTCTCATGGGTAATAACCCCGAGCAATCTAGATGACAGGCAAGAAGCTGTCCTAGGTAGTACCTTGGCACTAGTTTATTTAACAACGTAAAAAATCACTAGCAAGAAGTTCAGTGTGAATATCCTGGAAGTGTCAGATCAGAGCAAACATACTGTTTCAAAGAGGATCCTGTGTCTAGAGTATTTTTGCCAATCTGACGTTCCTCCAGGCAGCCCTAGCTTCTGCACTTCACTTGTAAAATGTTGCCACTATTTTTCTTTAAATAAAATATATTGCAGTACAATCTACTTAGTGATTCTGAGAATACCACAGTTCTTTCACACCTTCAATCCCATTTGTCATATTGTACACTCTTGAGATCAAAGGTTTCTTTTACCAAGTAAACTATGCAAAGAACCTGCATAAAAGTAAATAGCAGTTTTATAAATCAAACCTTAAGTGCTTAAATGCATTTTTATTTCAAGCAGTAATTTAAAAAGTTGAAGTAAAAACATCATCTTTGCAGCCATTATAATTCAAACACTGAAACCTGTAAACCTTTTATTATAGCCTGTTTTCAAAATGCCTATGCTTAATATGAGAAAGATATTTCTACTTTTGGTAATTTGTGCTATCAGAGAGGTACAAACAGTGAGTGTTATTCCCTGTAGGTACTTTACTTCTAGGCTATGTCTATAAAACACATTAAAAAATGCCATTTTTGTAATTACTTCATATTTAATTTCGGGTATCATATAATATAAATTAGAGATCCCTAAATCTTTCCCAACTTGAGTATGCATTCACAAGCTGATGTGCACTCATGCACAGCTACAGATGCTTCGAGATGTACCTCCTTCAGCATGGACTTATACTTGGGCCACAGTCCCTTCAGAGGTGTACCTGCTGCGGCATGAAAAGAACCACAGCCACAGACACTTCAAGGTGTACCTGCTCTGGTGTGGGCTTATCCATGGCCACAGACACTTCGGGGTGTCCTGCTCCCATGTGGACTCATGCACTGGTCACAGTCCCTTCAACTTGAGTACACACCAGAGTTCCAGCCTGTCCAGTACAGCAGCACAGAAACAGCAGTGATGCCCTGGCCATCTGCCAGCCCAGGCACATCGCCATTGCTGTTATCAAAATGTTCCCAGGCACAGCAGAGTCAGATGATAAGCAGTACAATAGTACAGCAAGCAGCGAAAGCAGAAAGCAACCCCTAATGAGCACTAGACTCTAATATACAATAAGGCAAGCAAGCCTCATGGCAAGCACAGGAGCCTGTGAATTAATAGCTAAACAGCAATAACAGCTATAAATTCCATCTAGCACATTCCAATCAAATCTGTCATTATCTCAAACCCTTCAAGCCCTACACTGGGCGCCAAAAAGGACTGTCGTGGTTTAACACCAGAGGATTCCCAGGTATTTGTGTCAGCAAATGACTTAAAGGAAAAAAAAAATCAAATTAAGAGAAGATGGATGTACAGGTAACCACAATGAGAAGTCCAGGTATTTGGAAAAGCTTTCTCAAAGTACCAAGGGTTACTGATGGAAAACTGTTTCTGTGATACCGGGTTTTGCCTTCTTGAGTCCTGCAGCACATTTTTTCAGTTCAGGATCAAATTCCGATACTACTATTTTACCCTCACTGATTTATGAGAATGTGCTTTCCAGCTACATTACGACATTGTTATAGCATTGGCCCATGTGTGCCAATATCATGGTGCTCACAATGAGCAGTATATCAAAACCTCACATGAGTTTGCAGCTCACAAACTGTTAATTCCCCAAAAGGTGACCCAATCTGCCAAACAAAATGACCACCTGACTGAACTAACTCCAGTATAAATATTTCATCTTACTATTAAGGTAGATTTTAGCAGAAACAGAAGCAGAATCCTCTGGAATCTAAACCATTTACAAAATGAAGACTTACCTTCCTGCATATTGCAGCACTGACCTAGTTTGCATGCATTTTCATAGCAACAACAGACACATCATTAGTCTTTGTTTAAAAGATACTGATCATGGTTACTACCCGGAAACAGTATCATTAAAGTGGGTGAAAACATGTTAACACCATTAATAGGAAAGCATGGAGCTATATGACAGGCATAATTTACAGATCTCTCAGCTGTTAAATCACAAACAGTATTTCTTGCTTTTAGAAAGTGTTTGGTTTGGGTTTTTTACATCAGTGACTGATTCACTTGCCTTGACTGTTTTTCATCAGCAGAGATAAGAATAAACAAGAACATATAAGCAACATCCTAGGAAACATATATTTCAGGATACTCAGAAACATTAAAATCAAAAAAAAAGGAACAAAACTTGGCAGCCCTGACACACTGAAGTAGACTGCTGAACACTGTCTTAATTACAATGCACCATGACAGAGTGCTAGACTCTACATTAATAAAGTCTGAAGTTAAGAATTCTTTGTAACTGATCTAGAAAGCTTGGCTACTTAAAAATGGAAACAATGACATATTTTACTAATCTGCAAACATTTTTAAAGGAAGCAAAAGGACTGCAAAGCAAGCTTATTAGATAGGGCTGTGCACAATTTATGGATGTACAAAAAAACTGATATGAGGATTTGTTATTATTTTCAAATAGAATGTCTCCTAAAAAGATGAGAAATTTTAGGCATGCATATGTTCCTAAATGTATTACATAGAAAAACACATGTACTCTCCAACAAATAATCTGTCTGTTAGGGGTCTCTCCATCTTTCCCTGTATGCCATGTAGTTTCTGTAAACAAACTCTAAATGCTACATCAGAAGATCATATACGACTGCTTTGAAAATGAATGGTATGATTGTATTATGTTGTTAAAATAAGCGATTTTCATTATTCTCATTATCTCAATTGATGCAGTTTTTATTTAAATTAATTTCAGCAAACATTTTATTTAAATCAGATGATAAGGCAACTGCGATGCTATAAAAGTAAACATTTGAATTTCATCCCTTTACCTTCAAATACGAACAACTTTTATATAAGCCTTAAAGCTACACCCACCACTTTAAAACACTCAGTTGAGTTTGCTCCCAAATAATTTTGGGAAATTTTGATAAACCTCAGTATTGCTCCCCACTCACAAGTAGGTAGATAGCGCCATGATCTTGCTAATGAATACTGTGACAGGATCTGCAGCAGAGAAGACTAAAATAATAGATTTGAGAGGCCTGGTTTCACCAGGGAGGGGTGGATTAAGGGAAGAGCTTGGACCCCACACTAGCTCTGCTGAGTTCTCCATGCTACCAGATGTGTTAGTAGACATGCAGGCAGGCAACTTGTCCATGAACCCTCTGTTTTCCAGTTGTGTCTCTATGAAGCTCTCCCTCCCTACCTCATGTGTCCAAAGAACAACGAAGTTGGTGAAGGGTCTAGAGCACAAGTCTCATGAGGAGCAGCTGAGGGAACTGGGGTTGTTTAGCCTGGAGAAAAGGAGGCTGAGGGGAGACCTTATCACTCTCTACAACTACCTGAAAGGAGGTTGTAGTGAGGTGGGGGTCGGTCTCTTCTCCCAAGTATCAAGTGATAGGGCAAGAGGAAGTGGCCTTAAGTTGCGCCAGGGGAGGTTTAAATTGGACATTAGGAAAAATTTCTTCACTCAAAGGGTTGTCAAGCATTGGAACAGGCTGCCGGGGGAAGTGGTTGAGTCACCATCCCTGGAGGGATTTAAAAGACGTGTAGGTGTGGTGCTTAGGGACATGTTTTAGTGGTGGACTTGGCAGAGTTAAGTTTACAGTTGCACTCAATGATCTTAAAGGTCTTTTCCAACCTAAATGATGCTGAAATTCTATGATTCTGTGATTCTATGTTTCATGGTAATATCCTATCTTCTGCAGGATCTGAGAAACTAGGATGGATCTTTTGGCATCCGTGCCTCTTAAAACCCCCTCATGCTAGGGTCTAGCTAGATAAAGCACTAAAAAGCTGTTGGTTGCCTTCCTGTACAGTGCTGAAGGAAAGTCAAGGTTGGAGGTAGAATATCTGAAATTCTGTCTCTCCTGTTAGTATGTCTGGAAAAGAGCATGCTATAGATAGACCACATGTATTTACTCGGGATCATGAATTGTTGGTAGCTTCTGGAAAGTACATTGCAGTGAACAATTTCAAAAGCCATGATATTTTCAGTTTCTATTCTGCCCATTAACTGCTACCACAAAAAAATCTCAGCCTTATCATGTATGAACACAGGCATGATAGATATGCATAAACATGGATGTAAAACATATATAAAAATACAAAACTCTGCTCACACACACCTAGTTGTAGATGCAGAGCATCCTGCAGATACAGATGCAGTTTATCCCACTCTGTGCCTAAGTCTGCAGTTCTTTCTCTCCTGCTGCTCAGATACTGTGGCAAAATGATACATGTTTCAAGGAAACTAGCAATGAGTGAATATGTCACTGGGGAGTATTCAAGTACATCATTAAAGGATAGCATTTGGGATCATGTGCTAGAGTCACTTTTCCTATTCATTAGTTCTATTTCTTTTCAAAGTCAGGGGTCCACAGAAAACTACTCTTTCCCACTAAGCATTTTATTTCTGATCCTGAGATCCTAACCCAGTAAAGTCAGTGGACAGTGTCACTTTTGAGTAGCGTATTCAAATTACAACTGAGAACCTTATCAAGCAATGGAACGATCTCATTTATCTGCATTAAAAAAAAGTGTTACGCACATGCAAGAACAACAATACTGAAGAACAGCCTCTCTGCTTAAGACACCACCAAACACGTTGGTGGTTAAACATTGATACTGTCCAGAATCCATTTCACTGAGGTGGTTGATGATCACACATCCTCCCATGAAACTGTAGCCATAATCACTTTCAATGTCGATTTCAGTTCCATTTCAAAGCCATCTTAGGAAAAAGAAAGAAAATCTTTGAGCCTTTTATGGCCAAAGGCAGGCATCAAACTTAGTATATGGAACCTGACAGCCCTGGTTGTTACTAAGGAGGACAGCTACTCAAAGATGCCCTGTGCAGGAACCCATTACTTAGGCAAAGCTTTGGAGGGAGATGTTCCACAAGGTAGTGCCTGACAAAAGCTAAGCTTTGCTGAAAAAAGCAACTCAAAACAGATCTTTTGTCTCTGAGGAGAAAGCATATTCATCATTTCACCTATGCTGAATTAAACACATGACCCTTTTGTTTGCAAAACTATCAACCGTGCTTATGATAATCAAAATTTCAATTCATGTTTTATCATTAAAGCCTTAGGCCCAGATGAGTGTAGAGAGTTCATAGAGCTGAGTCTGCACTGCATGAGAGCGAGGACCCTTTCTTTTCCATTCTTTCAGCATTTGTTCTTCTGGGCCCAAGAAATGGAGAAACCTGATTGTCCTGGTTTCAGCTGGGATAGAGTTAACTGTCTTCCTAGTAGCTGGTACAGTGCTATGTTTTGAGTTCAGTATGTGAAGAATGTTGATAACACTGATGTTTTCAGTTGTCGCTCAGTAGTGTTTAGACTAAAGTCAAGGATTTTCCAGCTTCTCATGCCCAGCCAGCGAGAAAGCTGGAGGGGCACAAGAAGTTGGCACAGGACACAGCCAGGGCACCTGACCCAAACTGGCCAACGGTGTATTCCATACCATGGGACGTCCCATCCAGTATAGGAACTGGGGAGTGGGGGCGGGGAATCGCCGCTCGGGGACTGGCTGGGTGTCGGTCGGCAGGTGGTGAGCAATTGCACTGCCCATCATTTGTACATTCCAATCCTTTCATTATTGCTGTTGTCATTTTATTAGTGTTATCGTTATCATTACTAGTTTCTTCTTTTCTGTTCTATTAAACCGTTCTTACCTCAACCCACGAGTTTTACTTCTTTTTCCGATTTTCTCCCCCATCCCACTGGGTGGGGGGGAGTGAGTGAGCGGCTGCGTGGTGTTTAGTTGCTGGCTGGGATTAAACCACGACACTGATTTAAATACAGAAAGTAGAAGAGCAAGGCCTGTGAAGAGCAGAGAGGTAGGTTGATGTACATAGCCTGTTACGAAATAAAGGATGTTGGCAATGGACAAAGGAAAAGTAGGATCAGCTGGGCCAGGATACATGAAATTCAGAGAAGACTGGTCCAGGGGACACTGGAATAAGCTGGCGGCTCGTCAGGGGTAATGCCTGGCAGCTATGAGGTAAATGGAAGCTCAGATCAGAGGAGGAGTTGGCAGAAGGAATACTAGGTTGAGGAGGTGTTTGGGAATGACATGAGAAGCCTGAACAGTAGAGACAGGGATGGGAGTAAAGATCAGATGGAATAAACCAGGCTTGACACAGACAATCTCAATTTTTGAATTTTGAATGCTTTAAGTGATAGGTTTTTTAATGTAGCTGTTCTTTGAAAGAAAAGCAAGTTGCTTGGCCTTCCATCAGCTGTGGCTCTCCCAAATGATGGAGCAGCCATGTCACATCGAGTAGAACGTTGGTGGTGGCCGTGTCACAGGGCCGTGTCACCAACCCCCTCTTACAAGAGGACAGCACTAAGAAGGGATGCGTGGTGAACTAACCCAGACTGCAAGCGAAAAGGCGGGTAAGCAACGGCTGTGACAGGAACACCAGGCAGAAGGGCAAGGGGGGGAGAGCAGAGCTGCTGGGCCCCGGCAGGGAAGCAAAGGTTGCCTGAGGTGCGACAAATGGCTACAGCTCCTCCTTTCATTTCCACAGCCAGAAACCCACCAAGGGACAGGACCAGACGATGCTACACTCCCGTTCTGACCAAAAGACAAAGAGAGATTCGAGATTTTCTACAAGGACATCGACACCAACTTAAGGCATCAAGAGTTTGGCACACCCCTGGGCACGTGTTGCCCATGGTAACTGAGAGTGGCTGCCCCATTGTTTGCTATCCTGTCTTTCACAGCTCCAGGCCCAGACAGGGCGAAGACCAGACCATGGCGCACTCCCCTCCTCAGACACACAGCCACTGACATTCCCTAACATCTACAAGGACGCTCACGCTAAGTTAAGGAATCAAAAAGGACATCAGCTCTTGGCACCAACCTAATGATGCAGTTGTACTAACCAGTGTGGGTGGTTGGATGGTGGTGGCCAATGCCACCATGGGATGGGTGCTTACTGGCTGCTAGGGAGAGGTGGGACAGACAGCCTTGGCCTGAGGCTGGCAGACCTCACAGCAGGGGTTACCCAAGGTGAGCAAAGGCTCCTGTTCCTTTGTTTGTTGATATTATCCTGCTTTTTCCAGCTCCAGACGCACACAGACAAAAGGACCTGACCAGGGCGCACTCCCCTCCTCAGACACACAGCCATTGACATTCCCTAACGTCTACAAGGACGCTGATGCTAAGTTAAGGAATCAAAAAGGACATCAGCTCTTCGCACTAACCTAATGATGCAGTTGTACTAACCAGTGTGGGTGGTTGGTTGGTGGTGGCCAATGCCACCATGGGATGGGTGCCTACTTGCTGCCAGGGAGAGGTGGGACTGACAGCCTTGGCCTGAGACTGTTAACCTGACAACAGGGCTGGCCCATGGTGAGCAAGTGTCAATGTTCCTTTGTTTGTTGATATTATCCTGCTTTTTCCAGCTCCAGGCCCACAGAGGGAAAAGGACCCGACCATTGTGCACTCCCCTCCGCAGACACAGAGCCAGAGAGGTCTCTGACCTTCTGCAAGAACGCTGACAAGAAGTTAAGGCATCAAGAGTTTGGCACAGCCCTGGGCAGGCGTTGCCCATGGTAATTGAGAGTGGCTGCCCCATTGTTTGCTATCCTGTCTTTCACAGCTCCAGGCCCAGACAGGGCGAAGACCAGACCATGGCGCACTCCCCTCCTCAGACACACAGCCACTGACATTCCCTAACGTCTACAAGGACGCTGACGCTGAGTTAAGGAATCAAAAAGGACTTCAGCTCTTGGCACCAACCTAATGATGCAGTTTCACTACCAGTGTGGGTGGTTGGTTGGTGGTGGCCAATGCCACCATGGGATGGGTGTCTACTGGCTGCCAGGGAGAGGTGGGACTGACAGCCTTGGCCTGAGACTGTTAACCTGACAACAGGGCTGGCCCATGGTGAGCAAGAGTCAATGTTCCTTTGTTTGTTGATATTATGCTGCTTTTTCCAGCTCCAGGCCCACAGAGGGAAAAGGACCCGACCACTGTGCACTCCCCTCCGCAGACACACAGCCAGAGAGGTCTCTGACCTTCTACAAGACCGCTGACAAGAAGTTAAGGCATCAAGAGTTTGGCACAGCCCTGGGCAGGCGTTGCCCATGGTAATTGAGAGTGGCTGCCCCATTGTTTGCTATCCTGTCTTTCACAGCTCCAGGCCCAGACAGGGCGAAGACCAGACCATGGCGCACTCCCCTCCTCAGACACACAGCCACTGACATTCCCTAACGTCTACAAGGACGCTGACGCTAAGTTAAGGAATCAAAAAGGACATCAGCTCTTGGCACCAACCTAATGATGCAGTTGTACTAACCAGTGTGGGTGGTTGGATGGTGGTGGCCAATGCCACCATGGGATGGGTGCTTACTGGCTGCTAGGGAGAGGTGGGACAGACAGCCTTGGCCTGAGGCTGGCAGACCTCACAGCAGGGGTTACCCAAGGTGAGCAAAGGCTCCTGTTCCTTTGTTTGTTGATATTATCCTGCTTTTTCCAGCTCCAGACGCACACAGACAAAAGGACCTGACCAGGGCGCACTCCCCTCCTCAGACACACAGCCATTGACATTCCCTAACGTCTACAAGGACGCTGATGCTAAGTTAAGGAATCAAAAAGGACATCAGCTCTTCGCACTAACCTAATGATGCAGTTGTACTAACCAGTGTGGGTGGTTGGTTGGTGGTGGCCAATGCCACCATGGGATGGGTGCCTACTTGCTGCCAGGGAGAGGTGGGACTGACAGCCTTGGCCTGAGACTGTTAACCTGACAACAGGGCTGGCCCATGGTGAGCAAGTGTCAATGTTCCTTTGTTTGTTGATATTATCCTGCTTTTTCCAGCTCCAGGCCCACAGAGGGAAAAGGACCCGACCACTGTGCACTCCCCTCCGCAGACACAGAGCCAGAGAGGTCTCTGACCTTCTACAAGAACGCTGACAAGAAGTTAAGGCATCAAGAGTTTGGCACAGCCCTGGGCAGGCGTTGCCCATGGTAACTGAGAGTGGCTGCCCCATTGTTTGCTATCCTGTCTTTCACAGCTCCAGGCCCAGACAGGGCGAAGACCAGACCATGGCGCACTCCCCTCCTCAGACACACAGCCATTGACATTCCCTAACGTCTACAAGGACGCTGACGCTAAGTTAAGGAATCAAAAAGGACATCAGCTCTTGGCACTAACCTAATGATGCAGTTGTACTAACCAGTGTGGGTGGTTGGTTGGTGGTGGCCAATGCCACCATGGGATGGGTGTCTACTGGCTGCCAGAGAGAGGTGGGACTGACAGCCTTGGCCTGAGTCTTCCAGAGCTCACAGCAGGGGTTGCCCCTGGTGAGCGACGGTCAATGTTCCTTTGTTTGTTGATATTATCCTGCATTTCTAGCTCCAGGCCCACAGAGGGAAAAGGACCCGACCACTGTGCACTCCCCTCCGCAGACACAGAGCCAGAGAGGTCTCTGACCTTCTGCAAGAACGCTGACAAGAAGTTAAGGCATCAAGAGTTTGGCACAGCCCTGGGCAGGCGTTGCCCATGGTAATTGAGAGTGGCTGCCCCATTGTTTGCTATCCTGTCTTTCACAGCTCCAGGCCCAGACAGGGCGAAGACCAGACCATGGCGCACTCCCCTCCTCAGACACACAGCCACTGACATTCCCTAACGTCTACAAGGACGCTGACGCTAAGTTAAGGAATCAAAAAGGACTTCAGCTCTTGGCACCAACCTAATGATGCAGTTTCACTGCCAGTGTGGGTGGTTGGTTGGTGGTGGCCAATGCCACCATGGGATTGGTGTCTACTGGCTGCCAGGGAGAGGTGGGACTGACAGCCTTGGCCTGAGACTGTTAACCTGACAACAGGGCTGGCCCATGGTGAGCGACGGTCAATGTTCCTTTGTTTGTTGATATTATCCTGCTTTTTCCAGCTCCAGGCCCACAGAGGGAAAAGGACCCGACCACTGTGCACTCCCCTCCGCAGACACACAGCCAGAGAGGTCTCTGACCTTCTACAAGACCGCTGACAAGAAGTTAAGGCATCAAGAGTTTGGCACAGCCCTGGGCAGGCGTTGCCCATGGTAATTGAGAGTGGCTGCCCCATTGTTTGCTATCCTGTCTTTCACAGCTCCAGGCCCAGACAGGGCGAAGACCAGACCATGGCGCACTCCCCTCCTCAGACACACAGCCACTGACATTCCCTAACGTCTACAAGGACGCTGACGCTAAGTTAAGGAATCAAAAAGGACATCAGCTCTTGACACTAACCTAATGATGCAGTTGTACTAACCAGTGTGGGTGGTTGGTTGGTGGTGGCCAATGCCACCATGGGATGGGCGCCTACTGGCTGCCAGGGAGAGGTGGGACAGACAGCCTTGGCCTGAGGCTGGCAGACCTCACAGCAGGGGTTACCCAAGGTGAGCAAAGGCTCCTGATCCTTTGTTTGTTGATATTATCCTGCTTTTTCCAGCTCCAGACGCACACAGACAAAAGGACCTGACCATGGCGCACTCCCCTCCTCAGACACACAGCCACTGACATTCCCTAACGTCTACAAGGACGCTGACGCTAAGTTAAGGAATCAAAAAGGACAGCAGCTCTTCGCACTAACCTAATGATGCAGTTGTACTAACCAGTGTGGGTGGTTGGTTGGTGGTGGCCAATGCCACCATGGGATGGGTGCCTACTTGCTGCCAGGGAGAGATGGGACTGACAGCCTTGGCCTGAGACTGTTAACCTGACAACAGGGCTGGCCCATGGTGAGCAAGTGTCAATGTTCCTTTGTTTGTTGATATTATCCTGCTTTTTCCAGCTCCAGGCCCACAGAGGGAAAAGGACCCGACCACTGTGCACTCCCCTCCGCAGACACACAGCCAGAGAGGTCTCTGACATTCTACAAGAACGCTGACATGAAGTTAAGGCATCAAGAGTTTGGCACAGCCCTGGGCAGGCGTTGCCCATGGTAATTGAGAGTGGCTGCCCCATGGTTTGCTATCCTGTCTTTCACAGCTCCAGGCCCAGACAGGGCGAAGACCAGACCATGGCGCACTCCCCTCCTCAGACACACAGCCACTGCGATTCCCTAACGTCTACAAGGACGCTGACGCTAAGTTAAGGAATCAAAAAGGACATCAGCTCTTGGCACCAACCTAATGATGCAGTTGTACTAACCAGTGTGGGTGGTTGGTTGGTGGTGGCCAATGCCACCATGGGATGGGTGTCTACTGGCTGCCAGGGAGAGGTGGGACTGACAGCCTTGGCCTGAGGCTGGCAGACCTCACAGCAGGGGTTACCCAAGGTGAGCAAAGGCTCCTGTTCCTTTGTTTGTTGATATTATCCTGCTTTTTCCAGCTCCAGACGCACACAGACAAAAGGACCTGACCAGGGCGCACTCCCCTCCTCAGACACACAGCCACTGACATTCCCTAACGTCTACAAGGACGCTGACGCTAAGTTAAGGAATCAAAAAGGACATCAGCTCTTCGCACTAACCTAATGATGCAGTTTCACTACCAGTGTGGGTGGTTGGATGGTGGTGGCCAATGCCACCATGGGATGGGTGTCTACTGGCTGCCAGGGAGAGGTGGGACTGACAGCCTTGGCCTGAGGCTGGCCGACCTCACAGCAGGGGTTACCCAAGGTGAGCAAAGGCTCCTGATCCTTTGTTTGTTGATATTATCCTGCTTTTTCCAGCTCCAGACGCACACAGACAAAAGGGCCTGACCAGGGCGCACTCCCCTCCTCAGACACACAGCCATTGACATTCCCTAACGTCTACAAGGACGCTGATGCTAAGTTAAGGAATCAAAAAGGACATCAGCTCTTCGCACTAAGCTAATGATGCAGTTGTACTAACCAGTGTGGGTGGTTGGTTGGTGGTGGCCAATGCCACCATGGGATGGGTGCCTACTTGCTGCCAGGGAGAGGTGGGACTGACAGCCTTGGCCTGAGACTGTTAACCTGACAACAGGGCTGGCCCATGGTGAGCAAGTGTCAATGTTCCTTTGTTTGTTGATATTATCCTGCTTTTTCCAGCTCCAGGCCCACAGAGGGAAAAGGACCCGACCACTGTGCACTCCCCTCCGCAGACACAGAGCCAGAGAGGTCTCTGACATTCTACAAGAACGCTGACATGAAGTTAAGGCATCAAGAGTTTGGCACAGCCCTGGGCAGGCGTTGCCCATGGTAACTGAGAGTGGCTGCCCCATTGTTTGCTATCCTGTCTTTCACAGCTCCAGGCCCAGACAGGGCGAAGACCAGACCATGGCGCACTCCCCTCCTCAGACACACAGCCACTGACATTCCCTAACGTCTACAAGGACGCTGACGCTAAGTTAAGGAATCAAAAAGGACATCAGCTCTTGGCACTAACCTAATGATGCAGTTGTACTAACCACTGTGGGTGGTTGGTTGGTGGTGGCCAATGCCAGCATGGGATGGGTGTCTACTGGCTGCCAGGGAGAGGTGGGACTGACAGCCTTGGCCTGAGTCTTCCAGAGCTCACAGCAGGGGTTGCCCCTGGTGAGCGACGGTCAATGTTCCTTTGTTTGTTGATATTATCCTGCTTTTTCCAGCTCCAGGCCCACAGAGGGAAAAGGACCTGACCACTGTGCACTCCCCTCCGCAGACACAGAGCCAGAGAGGTCTCTGACCTTCTACAAGACCGCTGACATGAAGTTAAGGCATCAAGAGTTTGGCACAGCCCTGGGCAGGCGTTGCCCATGGTAACTGAGAGTGGCTGCCCCATTGTTTGCTATCCTGTCTTTCACAGCTCCAGGCCCAGACAGGGCGAAGACCAGACCATGGCGCACTCCCCTCCTCAGACACACAGCCACTGACATTCCCTAACGTCTACAAGGACGCTGACGCTAAGTTAAGGAATCAAAAAGGACATCAGCTCTTGACACTAACCTAATGATGCAGTTGTACTAACCAGTGTGGGTGGTTGGTTGGTGGTGGCCAATGCCACCATGGGATGGGCGCCTACTGGCTGCCAGGGAGAGGTGGGACAGACAGCCTTGGCCTGAGGCTGGCAGACCTCACAGCAGGGGTTACCCAAGGTGAGCAAAGGCTCCTGATCCTTTGTTTGTTGATATTATCCTGCTTTTTCCAGCTCCAGACGCACACAGACAAAAGGACCTGACCATGGCGCACTCCCATCCTCAGACACACAGCCACTGACATTCCCTAACGTCTACAAGGACGCTGACGCTAAGTTAAGGAATCAAAAAGGACAGCAGCTCTTCGCACTAACCTAATGATGCAGTTGTACTAACCAGTGTGGGTGGTTGGTTGGTGGTGGCCAATGCCACCATGGGATGGGTGCCTACTTGCTGCCAGGGAGAGATGGGACTGACAGCCTTGGCCTGAGACTGTTAACCTGACAACAGGGCTGGCCCATGGTGAGCAAGTGTCAATGTTCCTTTGTTTGTTGATATTATCCTGCTTTTTCCAGCTCCAGGCCCACAGAGGGAAAAGGACCCGACCACTGTGCACTCCCCTCCGCAGACACACAGCCAGAGAGGTCTCTGACATTCTACAAGAACGCTGACATGAAGTTAAGGCATCAGCAGTTTGGCACAGCCCTGGGCAGGCGTTGCCCATGGTAATTGAGAGTGGCTGCCCCATGGTTTGCTATCCTGTCTTTCACAGCTCCAGGCCCAGACAGGGCGAAGACCAGACCATGGCGCACTCCCCTCCTCAGACACACAGCCACTGCGATTCCCTAACGTCTACAAGGACGCTGACGCTAAGTTAAGGAATCAAAAAGGACATCAGCTCTTGGCACCAACCTAATGATGCAGTTGTACTAACCAGTGTGGGTGGTTGGTTGGTGGTGGCCAATGCCAGCATGGGATGGGTGTCTACTGGCTGCCAGGGAGAGGTGGGACTGACAGCCTTGGCCTGAGTCTTCCAGAGCTCACAGCAGGGGTTGCCCCTGGTGAGCGACGGTCAATGTTCCTTTGTTTGTTGATATTATCCTGCTTTTTCCAGCTCCAGGCCCACAGAGGGAAAAGGACCCGACCACTGTGCACTCCCCTCCGCAGACACACAGCCAGAGAGGTCTCTGACCTTCTACAAGACCGCTGACATGAAGTTAAGGCATCAAGAGTTTGGCACAGCCCTGGGCAGGCGTTGCCCATGGTAACTGAGAGTGGCTGCCCCATTGTTTGCTATCCTGTCTTTCACAGCTCCAGGCCCAGACAGGGCGAAGACCAGACCATGGCGCACTCCCCTCCTCAGACACACAGCCACTGACATTCCCTAACGTCTACAAGGACGCTGACGCTAAGTTAAGGAATCAAAAAGGACATCAGCTCTTGGCACTAACCTAATGATGCAGTTGTACTAACCAGTGTGGGTGGTTGGTTGGTGGTGGCCAATGCCACCATGGGATGGGCGCCTACTGGCTGCCAGGGAGAGGTGGGACAGACAGCCTTGGCCTGAGGCTGGCAGACCTCACAGCAGGGGTTACCCAAGTTGAGCAAAGGCTCCTGTTCCTTTGTTTGTTGATATTATCCTGCTTTTTCCAGCTCCAGACGCACACAGACAAAAGGACCTGACCAGGGCGCACTCCCCTCCTCAGACACACAGCCACTGACATTCCCTAACGTCTACAAGGACGCTAACGCTAAGTTAAGGAATCAAAAAGGACATCAGCTCTTCGCACTAACCTAATGATGCAGTTGCACTACCACTGTGGGTGGTTGGATGGTGGTGGCCAATGCCACCATGGGATGGGTGTCTACTGGCTGCCAGGGAGAGGTGGGACTGACAGCCTTGGCCTGAGGCTGGCAGACCTCCCAGCAGGGGTTACCCAAGGTGAGCAAAGGCTCCTGTTCCTTTGTTTGTTGATATTATCCTGCTTTTTCCAGCTCCAGACGCACACAGACAAAATGACCTGACCAGGGCACACTCCCCTCCTCAGACACACAGCCACTGACATTCCCTAACGTCTACAAGGACGCTGACGCTAAGTTAAGGAATCAAAAAGGACATCAGCTCTTCGCACTAACCTAATGATGCAGTTGTACTAACCAGTGTGGGTGGTTGGTTGGTGGTGGCCAATGCCACCATGGGATGGGTGCCTACTTGCTGCCAGGGAGAGGTGGGACTGACAGCCTTGGCCTGAGACTGTTAACCTGACAACAGGGCTGGCCCATGGTGAGCAAGTGTCAATGTTCCTTTGTTTGTTGATATTATCCTGCTTTTTCCAGCTCCAGGCCCACAGAGGGAAAAGGACCCGACCACTGTGCACTCCCCTCCGCAGACACACAGCCAGAGAGGTCTCTGACATTCTACAAGAACGCTGACATGAAGTTAAGGCATCAAGAGTTTGGCACAGCCCTGGGCAGGCGTTGCCCATGGTAACTGAGAGTGGCTGCCCCATTGTTTGCTATCCTGTCTTTCACAGCTCCAGGCCCAGACAGGGCGAAGACCAGACCATGGCGCACTCCCCTCCTCAGACACACAGCCACTGACATTCCCTAACGTCTACAAGGACGCTGACGCTAAGTTAAGTAATCAAAAAGGACATCAGCTCTTGGCACTAACCTAATGATGCAGTTGTACTAACCAGTGTGGGTGGTTGGTTGGTGGTGGCCAATGCCACCATGGGCTGGGCGCCTACTGGCTGCCAGGGAGAGGTGGGACAGACAGCCTTGGCCTGAGGCTGGCAGACCTCACAGCAGGGGTTACCCAAGGTGAGCAAAGGCTCCTGATCCTTTGTTTGTTGATATTATCCTGCTTTTTCTGGCTCCAGACGCACACAGACAAAAGGACCTGACCATGGCGCACTCCCCTCCTCAGACACACAGCCACTGACATTCCCTAACGTCTACAAGGACGCTGACGCTAAGTTAAGGAATCAAAAAGGACATCAGCTCTTCGCACTAACCTAATGATGCAGTTGCACTACCAGTGTGGGTGGTTGGATGGTGGTGGGCAATGCCACCATGGGATGGGTGTCTACTGGCTGCCAGAGAGAGGTGGGACTGACAGCCTTGGCCTGAGTCTTCCAGAGCTCACAGCAGGGGTTGCCCCTGGTGAGCGACGGTCAATGTTCCTTTGTTTGTTGATATTATCCTGCTTTTTCTAGCTCCAGGCCCACAGAGGGAAAAGGACCCGACCACTGTGCACTCCCCTCCGCAGACACAGAGCCAGAGAGGTCTCTGACCTTCTGCAAGAACGCTGACAAGAAGTTAAGGCATCAAGAGTTTGGCACAGCCCTGGGCAGGCGTTGCCCATGGTAATTGAGAGTGGCTGCCCCATGGTTTGCTATCCTGTCTTTCACAGCTCCAGGCCCAGACAGGGCGAAGACCAGACCATGGCACACTCCCCTCCTCAGACACACAGCCACTGCGATTCCTTTACATCTACAAGGACGCTGACGCTAAGTTAAGGAATCAAAAAGGACATCAGCTCTTGGCACCAACCTAATGATGCAGTTGTACTAACCAGTGTGGGTGGTTGGTTGGTGGTGGCCAATGCCACCATGGGATGGGTGTCTACTGGCTGCCAGGGAGAGGTGGGACTGACAGCCTTGGCCTGAAGTCTTCCAGAGCTCACAGCAGGGGTTGCCCCTGGTGAGCGACGGTCAATGTTCCTTTGTTTGTTGATATTATCCTGCTTTTTCCAGCTCCAGGCCCACAGAGGGAAAAGGACCCAACCATTGCGCACTCCCCTCCGCAGACACAGAGCCAGAGATGTCTCTGACCTTCTGCAAGAACGTTGAAAAGAAGTTAAGGCATCAAGAGTTTGGCACAGCCCTGGGCAGGCGTTGCCCATGGTAATGGAGAGTGGCTGCCCCATGGTTTGCTATCCTGTCTTTCACAGCTCCAGGCCCAGACAGGGCGAAGACCAGACCATGGCGCACTCCCCTCCTCAGACACACAGCCACTGACATTCCCTAACGTCTACAAGGACGCTGACGCGAAGTTAAGGAATCAAAAAGGACATCAGCTCTTCGCACTAACCTAATGATGCAGTTGTACTAACCAGTGTGGGTGGTTGGTTGGTGGTGGCCAATGCCACCATGGGATGGGTGTCTACTGGCTGCCAGGGAGAGGTGGGACTGACAGCCTTGGCCTGAGGCTGGCAGACCTCCAAGCAGGGGTTACCCAAGTTGAGCAAAGGCTCCTGTTCCTTTGTTTGTTGATATTATCCTGCTTTTTCCAGCTCCAGACGCACACAGACAAAAGGACCTGACCAGGGCGCACTCCCCTCCTCAGACACACAGCCACTGACATTCCCTAACGTCTACAAGGACGCTGACGCTAAGTTAAGGAATCAAAAAGGACATCAGCTCTTCGCACTAACCTAATGATGCAGTTTCACTACCAGTGTGGGTGGTTGGATGGTGGTGGCCAATGCCACCATGGGATGGGTGTCTACTGGCTGCCAGGGAGAGGTGGGACTGACAGCCTTGGCCTGAGGCTGGCAGACCTCCCAGCAGGGGTTACCCAAGGTGAGCAAAGGCTCCTGTTCCTTTGTTTGTTGATATTATCCTGCTTTTTCCAGCTCCAGACGCACACAGACAAAATGACCTGACCAGGGCGCACTCCCCTCCTCAGACACACAGCCACTGACATTCCCTAACGTCTACAAGGATGCTGACGCTAAGTTAAGGAATCAAAAAGGACATCAGCTCTTCGCACTAACCTAATGATGCAGTTGTACTAACCAGTGTGGGTGGTTGGTTGGTGGTGGCCAATGCCACCATGGGATGGGTGCCTACTTGCTGCCAGGGAGAGGTGGGACTGACAGCCTTGGCCTGAGTCTTCCAGAGCTCACAGCAGGGGTTGCCCCTGGTGAGCGACGATCAATGTTCCTTTGTTTGTTGATATTATCCTGCTTTCTCCAGCTCCAGGCCCACAGAGGGAAAAGGACCCGACCACTGTGCACTCCCATCCGCAGACACAGAGCCAGAGAGGTCTCTGACCTTCTACAAGACCGCTGACATGAAGTTAAGGCATCAAGAGTTTGGCACAGCCCTGGGCAGGCGTTGCCCATGGTAACTGAGAGTGGCTGCCCCATTGTTTGCTATCCTGTCTTTCACAGCTCCAGGCCCAGACAGGGCGAAGACCAGACCATGGCGCACTCCCCTCCTCAGACACACAGCCACTGACATTCCCTAACGTCTACAAGGACGCTGACGCTAAGTTAAGTAATCAAAAAGGACATCAGCTCTTCGCACTAACCTAATGATGCAGTTGTACTAACCAGTGTGGGTGGTTGGTTGGTGGTGGCCAATGCCACCATGGGATGGGTGTCTACTGGCTGCCAGGGAGAGGTGGGACTGACAGCCTTGGCCTGAGGCTGGCAGACCTCACAGCAGGGGTTACCCAAGGTGAGCAAAGGCTCCTGTTCCTTTGTTTGTTGATATTATCCTGCTTTTTCCAGCTCCAGACGCACACAGACAAAAGGACCTGACCAGGGCGCACTCCCCTCCTCAGACACACAGCCACTGACATTCCCTAACGTCTACAAGGACGCTGACGCTAAGTTAAGGAATCAAAAAGGACATCAGCTCTTCGCACTAACCTAATGATGCAGTTTCACTACAAGTGTGGGTGGTTGGATGGTGGTGGCCAATGCCACCATGGGATGGGTGTCTACTGGCTGCCAGGGAGAGGTGGGACTGACAGCCTTGGCCTGAGGCTGGCAGACCTCCCAGCAGGGGTTACCCAAGGTGAGCAAAGGCTCCTGTTCCTTTGTTTGTTGATATTATCCTGCTTTTTCCACCTCCAGACGCACACAGACAAAAGGACCTGACCAGGGCGCACTCCCCTCCTCAGACACACAGCCACTGACATTCCCTAACGTCTACAAGGACGCTGACGCTAAGTTAAGGAATCAAAAAGGACATCAGCTCTTCGCACTAACCTAATGATGCAGTTGCACTACCAGTGTGGGTGGTTGGATGGTGGTGGCCAATGCCACCATGGGATGGGTGTCTACTGGCTGCCAGGGAGAGGTGGGACTGACAGCCTTGGCCTGAGGCTGGCAGACCTCCCAGCAGGGGTTACCCAAGGTGAGCAAAGGCTCCTGTTCCTTTGTTTGTTGATATTATCCTGCTTTTTCCAGCTCCAGACGCACACAGACAAAATGACCTGACCAGGGCGCACTCCCCTCCTCAGACACACAGCCACTGACATTCCCTAACGTCTACAAGGACGCTGACGCTAAGTTAAGGAATCAAAAAGGACATCAGCTCTTCGCACTAACCTAATGATGCAGTTGTACTAACCAGTGTGGGTGGTTGGTTGGTGGTGGCCAATGCCACCATGGGATGGGTGTCTACTGGCTGCCAGGGAGAGGTGGGACTGACAGCCTTGGCCTGAGACTGGCAGACCTCACAGCACGGGTTGCCCAAGGTGAGCAAAGGCTCCTGTTCCTTTGTTTGTTGATATTATCCTGCTTTTTCCAGCTCCAGACGCACACAGACAAAAGGACCTGACCAGGGCGCACTCCCCTCCTCAGACACACAGCCACTGACATTCCCTAACGTCTACAAGGACGCTGACGCTAAGTTAAGGAATCAAAAAGGACATCAGCTCTTCGCACTAACCTAATGATGCAGTTGTACTAACCACTGTGGGTGGTTGGTTGGTGGTGGCCAATGCCAGCATGGGATGGGTGTCTACTGGCTGCCAGGGAGAGGTGGGACTGACAGCCTTGGCCTGAGTCTTCCAGAGCTCACAGCAGGGGTTGCCCCTGGTGAGCGACGGTCAATGTTCCTTTGTTTGTTGATATTATCCGGCTTTTTCCAGCTCCAGGCCCACAGAGGGAAAAGGACCCGACCACTGTGCACTCCCCTCCGCAGACACAGAGCCAGAGAGGTCTCTGACATTCTACAAGAAGGCTGACATGAAGTTAAGGCATCAAGAGTTTGGCACAGCCCTGGGCAGGCGTTGCCCATGGTAATTGAGAGTGGCTGCCCCATGGTTTGCTATACTGTCTTTCACAGCTCCAGGCCCAGACAGGGCGAAGACCAGACCATGGCGCACTCCCCTCCTCAGACACACAGCCACTGCGATTCCTTAACGTCTACAAGGACGCTGACGCTAAGTTAAGGAATCAAAAAGGACATCAGCTCTTGGCACAAACCTAATGATGCAGTTGTACTAACCAGTGTGGGTGGTTGGTTGGTGGTGGCCAATGCCACCATGGGATGGGTGTCTACTGGCTGCCAGGGAGAGGTGGGACTGACAGCCTTGGCCTGAGTCTTCCAGAGCTCACAGCAGGGGTTGCCCCTGGTGAGCGACGGTCAATGTTCCTTTGTTTGTTGATATTATCCTGCTTTTTCCAGCTCCAGGCCCACAGAGGGAAAAGGACCCGACCACTGTGCACTCCCCTCCGCAGACACACAGCCAGAGAGGTCTCTGACCTTCTGCAAGAACGCTGACAAGAAGTTAAGGCATCAAGAGTTTGGCACAGCCCTGGGCAGGCGTTACCCATGGTAATTGAGAGTGGCTGCCCCATGGTTTGCTATCCTGTCTTTCACAGCTCCAGGCCCAGACAGGGCGAAGACCAGACCATGGCGCACTCCCCTCCTCAGACACACAGCCACTGACATTCCCTAACGTCTACAAGGACGCTGACGCTAAGTTAAGGAATCAAAAAGGACATCAGCTCTTGGCACCAACCTAATGATGCAGTTGTACTAACCAGTGTGGGTGGTTGCTTGGTGGTGGCCAATGCCAGCATGGGATGGGTGTCTACTGGCTGCCAGGGAGAGGTGGGACTGACACCCTTGGCCTGAGGCTGGCAGACCTCACAGCAGGGGTTACCCAAGGTGAGCAAAGGCTCCCGTTCCTTTGTTGATATTATCCTGCTTTTTCCAGCTCCAGACGCACACAGACAAAAGGACCTGACCAGGGCGCACTCCCCTCCTCAGACACACAGCCACTGACATTCCCTAACGTCTACAAGGACGCTGACGCTAAGTTAAGGAATCAAAAAGGACATCAGCTCTTCGCACTAACCTAGTGATGCAGTTTCACTACCAGTGTGGGTGGTTGGATGGTGGTGGCCAATGCCACCATGGGATGGGCGCCTACTGGCTGCCAGGGAGAGGTGGGACTGACAGCCTTGGCCTGAGGCTGGCAGACCTCACAGCAGGGGTTACCCAAGGTGAGCAAAGGCTCCCGTTCCTTTGTTTGTTGATATTATCCTGCTTTTTCCACCTCCAGACGCACACAGACAAAAGGACCTGACCAGGGCGCACTCCCCTCCTCAGACACACAGCCACTGCGATTCCCTAACGTTTACAAGGACGCTGACGCTAAGGTAAGGAATCAAAAAGGACATCAGCTCTTGGCACCAACCTAATGATGCAGTTGTACTAACCAGTGTGGGTGGTTGGATGGTGCTGGCCAATGCCACCATGGGATGGGCGCCTACTGGCTGCCAGGGAGAGGTGGGACTGACAGCCTTGGCCTGAGGCTGGCAGACCTCACAGCAGGGGTTACCCAAGGTGAGCAAAGGCTCCCGTTCCTTTGTTTGTTGATATTATCCTGCTTTTTCCACCTCCAGACGCACACAGACAAAAGGACCTGACCAGGGCGCACTCCCCTCCTCAGACACACAGCCACTGAGATTCCCTAACGTCTACAAGGACGCTGACGCTAAGTTAATGAATCAAAATGACATCAGCTCTTGGCACCAACCTAATGATGCAGTTGTACTAACCAGTGTGTGTGGCTGGTTGGTGGTGGCCAATGCCACCATGGGATGGGTGTCTACTGGCTGCCAGGGAGAGGTGGGACAGACAGCCTTGGCCTGAGGCTGTTGACCTGACAACAGGGCTTGCCCATGGTGAGCGACGGTCAATGTTCCTTTGTTTGTTGATATTATCCTGCTTTTTCCAGCTCCAGGCCCACAGAGGGAAAAGGACCCGACCACTGTGCACTCCCCTCCGCAGACACACAGCCAGAGAGGTCTCTGACCTTCTGCAAGAACGCTGACAAGAAGTTAAGGCATCAAGAGTTTGGCACAGCCCTGGGCAGGCGTTGCCCATGCTAACTGAGTGTGGCTGCCCCATTGCTTGCTATCCTGTCTTTCACAGCTCCAGGCCCAGACTGGGCGAAGACCAGACCGTGGCGCACTCCCCTCCTCAGTGTCGTGGTTTAACCCCAGCCAGCAACTAAACACCACGCAGCCGCTCACTCACTCCCCCCCACCCAGTGGGATGGGGGAGAAAATCGGGAAAAGAAGCAAAACCCGTGGGTTGAGATAAGAACCGCTTAATAGAACAGAAAAGAAGAAACTAATAATGATAATGATAACACTAATAAAATGACAACAGCAATAATGAAAGGATTGGAATGTACAAATGATGCGCAGTGCAGTTGCTCACCACCCGCCGACCGACACCCAGCCAGTCCCCGAGCGGCGAATCCCTGCCCCCCCCCACTTCCCCGTTCCTATACTGGATGGGACGTCCCATGGTATGGAATACACCGTTGGCCAGTTTGGGTCAGGTGCCCTGGCTGTGTCCTGTGCCAACTTCTTGTGCCCCTCCAGCTTTCTCACTGGCTGGGCATGAGAAGCTGAAAAATCCTTGACATTAGTCTAAACACTACTGAGCAACAACTGAAAACATCAGTGTTATCAACATTCTTCGCTCTGAACTCAAAACATAGCACTGTACCAGCTACTAGGAAGACAGTTAACTCTATCCCAGCTGAAACCAGGACAGTATCCACCCCTTATTCTATACCATTGACGTCATGCACAGTTCCCATACCTTTAGTTACATCCTGATCAATCATCACCTTTCCATTCCTTTAAGACATATGAGCAATGATATATATATATGTATACACACACAGAGATATCATTCCTTTAGTTCATGGGTCATGTTCATAAAATGTTCATTGAGTTCATTTAGTTTCCGACTCTGGGCTCCATCTGTCATACCAGTCTTTCTGGGCAGGAGGGATGGTGCAAAGTCCTCTCGGTCGGTAGAGCAGAATTGGGCTTCAGTGCAGTGTGACAAGCAGGTGACATTTGGCGCAGCAGGAGGATGGTGTGCACCGTTGGATTGTTGCATGCTGGAGTCAGTTCTGGTTCCATCACTACTGCGCTTTGCTCAGTTTTATCACAGTTCTTTTCTTGCTTGATCTAAGTGATTCTTACTATAGTACTATGGATATAGCACATAATTATAGTAAGGATAACATACAGTAGCAGGGTTATATAGCAACTAATACACAGTTTAATTCTGGCTGTTCTCACCTAAAATTAAATCCCCTTGAGGCACACATCGGACTTCCCCATCTTTTCGCATCACCCACCAAGTGCACCCAGGCCCTTGAGCAAAAGCAATCCCACGAATGGGTTTACCTTTGCCTGAGGCAGGAGTAACCCAGACTGTCTTCCCTAACATATTTTTTATGTGCACTACAGGGACTTTATCCCCTTCTACAGTATGTAAAAATTCTGACTGGGCAGGGCCACCCCGATTGGCAGATCCTCTGGTGTTGACTAACCAGGTGGCTTTTGCTAAATGTGTATCCCAATGTTTGAAAGTTCCACCCCCCATTGCTCTCAATGTAGTCTTTAACAGTCCATTGTATCGCTCAATTTTCCCAGAGGCTGGTGCATGATAGGGGATATGATACACCCACTCAATGCCATGCTCTTTGGCCCAGGCGTCTATGAGGTTGTTTCGGAAATGAGTCCCGTTGTCTGACTCAATTCGTTCTGGGGTGCCATGTCGCCACAAGACTTGCTTTTCTAGGCCCAGGATAGTGTTCCGGGCGGTGGCATGGGGCACAGAATATGTTTCCAGCCATCCAGTGGTTGCTTCCACCATCGTGAGCACATAGCGCTTGCCTTGGCGAGTTTGTGGGAGTGTGATATAGTCAATCTGCCAGGCTTCTCCATATTTATATTTCAGCCATCGCCCTCCATACCACAGGGGCTTTAACCGCTTGGCTTGCTTAATTGCAGCACATGTTTCACATTCATGGATAACCTGTGCAATAGTGTCCATGGTCAAGTCCACCCCTCGGTCACGAGCCCATCTATATGTTGCATCTCTTCCCTGATGGCCTGAAGCATCATGGGCCCACCGAGCCATAAATAGCTCACCCTTACGTTGCCAGTCCAGGTCCACCTGAGCCACTTCAATCTTGGCAGCCTGATCCACCTGTTGGTTGTTTTGATGTTCTTCAGTGGCCCGACTCTTGGGTATGCGAGCATCTACATGACGTACTTTTACAACCAGATTCTCTAGCCGGGATGCAATATCTTGCCACAGTGCGGCAGCCCAGATGGGTTTACCTCTGCGCTGCAAGTTGCTCTGCTTCCATTGCTGTAGCCACCCCCACAGGGCATTTGCCACCATCCATGAGTCAGTATAGAGATAGAGCACTGGCCACTTTTCTCTTTCAGCAATATCTAATGCTAGCTGGATGGCTTTCACCTCTGCAAACTGACTCGATTCACCTTCTCCTTCAGCAGTTTCTGCAACTTGTCGTGTAGGACTCCATACGGCAGCTTTCCACCTCCGATGCTTTCCCACGATGCGACAGGATCCGTCAGTGAACAGGGCATATTGCCTCTCAATTTCTGGCAGTTTATTATACAGCGGGGCCTCTTCAGCACGTGCCACCTCCTCCTCTGGCGACATTCCAAAATCTTTGCCTTCTGGCCAGTCCGTGATCACTTCCAAAATTCCTGGGCGACTGGGGTTTCCTATGCGAGCCCGTTGTGTGATCAGTGCAATCCACTTACTCCACGTGGCATCAGTCGCGTGATGTGTAGAGGAGACCCTCCCTTTGAACATCCAGCCCAGCACTGGCAGTCGGGGTGCTAAGAGGAGCTGTGTTTCAGTACCAACAACTTCTGAGGCAGCTTGAACTCCTTCATATGCTGCCAATATCTCTTTTTCAGTTGGAGTATAGCGAGCTTCGGATCCCCGATATCCTCGACTCCAAAACCCCAGGGGTCGGCCTCGGGTCTCCCCAGGTGCTTTCTGCCAGAGGCTCCAGGTAGGGCCATTCTCCCCAGCTGCAGTATAGAGCACATTTTTAACATCTTGTCCTGTCCGGACTGGTCCAAGGGCTACTGCGTGAACAATCTCCCGTTTAATTTGTTCAAAGGCTTGTTGTTGCTCAGGGCCCCATTGAAAATCATTCTTCTTTCGGGTCACTTGATAGAGAGGGTTTACAATCAGACTGTAATTTGGAATATGCATTCTCCAAAACCCCACGACACCTAAGAAGGCCTGTGTTTCCTTTTTATTAGTTGGTGGAGACATAGCTGCTATTTTGTTAATCACATCCATTGGGATCTGACGACGCCCGTCTTGCCATTTTATTCCTAAAAACTGGATCTCCCGTGCAGGTCCCTTGACCTTACTTTCTTTTATGGCAAAACCGGCTTTCAGAAGGATTTGGATTATTTTCTTCCCTTTCTCAAAGACTTCTTCTGCCGTGTTGCCCCATACGATGATGTCATCAATGTATTGCAGGTGTTCCGGAGCTTCACCTTTTTCCAGTGCAGTCTGGATTAGTCCATGGCAAATGGTGGGGCTGTGTTTCCACCCCTGGGGCAATCGATTCCAAGTGTACTGGACACCCCTCCAAGTAAAGGCAAATTGTGGACGACACTCTGCTGCCAGAGGGATTGAGAAAAACGCATTAGCAATGTCAATTGTAGCATACCACTTGGCTGCCTTTGACTCTAGTTCGTATTGAAGTTCTAGCATATCTGGAACGGCAGCACTCAGCGGTGGCGTAACTTCATTCAGGCCGCGATAGTCAACTGTTAGTCTCCACTCCCCATTAGACTTTCGCACGGGCCATATGGGACTATTAAAAGGTGAGCGAGTTTTGCTGATCACTCCTTGGCTCTCCAGTTGGCGAATCAACTTGTGGATGGGAATCAGAGAGTCTCGGTTGGTGCGATATTGCCGCCGGTGCACCGTCGCGGTAGCAATTGGTACTTGTTGTTCTTCAACCCTCAGCAACCCCACAATCGAAGGGTCTTGAGAGAGACCAGGCAGGGTAGACAGCTGTTCCGTGCCCTCCGTCTCCAAGGCAGCTATACCAAAAGCCCATCGATACCCCTTTGGGTCCTTAAAATACCCTCTCCTGAGATAGTCTATGCCAAGGATGCACGGAGCCTCTGGACCAGTCACAATGGGGTGTTTCTGCCATTCATTCCCAGTTAGGCTTACTTCACCTTCCAATACAGTTAACTCTTGGGATCCCCCTGTCACACCAGAAATAGAAATGGGTTCTGCCCCTTCATAACTTGATGGCATTAAAGTACACTGTGCGCCGGTGTCTACTAGAGCCTTATACTCCTGTGGGTCTAACGTGCCAGGCCATCGAATCCACACAGTCCAATAGACCCGGTTATCCCTTTCCTCCACCTGGCTGGAGGCAGGGCCCCTCTAATTCTGGTCAGAGTATCCAGTATTCACTTCTCGTAAAATTGGCTCAGAAGTCCCTTCAAGAGGATCAGAAATAAGATCAGCCCTTCTACTCTGTTTGGAAACCGGAGCGGCATTTTTCCTGGTAGAATCCCCTTTTGTGGTGGTTTTTCCTCGCAGCTCACGTACCCGTGCATTTAGGACCGAGGTAGGTTTTCCATCCCATTTCCTCATGTCCTCTCCATGATCACATAAGTAAAACCACAGGGCACCTCGCGGTGTGTACCTTCTATACTCTCTCTCTTGGGCAGAGGAGCGCTCACTCCTAATAGCTGAGACATTGGTCCTTACAGGTGGGCAACAGGACATCTCCTCTTTGAATTGCTGGAAATCCTCGGACAGCTTCTCCACAGCCGAAATGCAGGCTTGTAGGGAGGAGGAGAGATTTTCTTCGTATTGACGGAGTTGGCGAGCCACTTCATCCACTGTCGGTGCCTCTTCGTCTTTCCAGGTCATTATTGCCAGTGAGTTGGCATAGGACGATGGTGCGCTCCGTACAAACTTCCGCCACATGGGTCGTGTGCATTGGACTTCGTCTGGATCTTTGGGTAATTGTGGGTTGTCCGGATCATGATGAATTGTCTCTAGCACAGCTAATTCCCTCAGATATTGGATACCTTTTTCCATGGTTGTCCACTTGCTTGATTGACATATAACATCTTCCTTAAAGGGGTACCTTTCCTTCACACTTGACAGGAGTCGCCTCCAGAGGCTGATGGCTTGTGTCCCTCTTCCAATTGCCTTGTCAATGCCACCTTCCCTGGCAAGCGATCCCAGCTGCTTGGCTTCCCTACCTTCTAATTCCAAGCTATTAGCCCCATTGTCCCAGCATCGGAGGAGCCAGGTGATAATATGCTCACCTATACGGCGGCCAAAATCTTTTCGCATATCCCGCAGCTCACTCAAGGATAGGGACCGGGTTATTACCTCTGGTTCTGCCTCTTCCTCCTGTTCCCGTGATGACCCTGGTTCGCCTTCATCCTTCGCTAAGCAAACTGATTTTTTTGTATATTTCTTTTTCTGTACGGGGGCAACTGATACTGGTGCAGGTTGGTCCGCTGGTTCAGTTGCAGTACCGCTCGCCGGGTCTTGGATAACCGCAGTGTCTGTTGCCAAGGTCTGGGTAGCTGCTGTGCTCGTTGCTGGGGCTGGAGGGACCTCAGTGCCCGTTGCCGAGGTTTGGGTAGCTGCCGTGCCCATTGCCGAGGCTGGAGGGGCTGCAGGGCCTGTCGCTGAGGTTTGGGTAGCCACAGTGCTCGTCGCCGGGGCTGGAGGGGCCGCAGTGCCCGTTGCCGAGGTTTGAGTGACCGCAGTGCTCATCGTTTTGTTGTTAGGTCCAGAGACCTTCTCTTCCCCTTGAGGGTACTGAGTGGTGTCGAACAGGGCTCGATAGGCATGGGCCAGGCCCCAGCACGTTGCAGTAATTTGTATCTCTCTGGAGCTGCCGGGGTGACAGCATACCTTTTCCAAATATTTTACTAGTTCTTCTGGATTCTGCACTTGTTCAGGGGTGAATTTCCAAAACATTGGAGGTGCCCACTTTTCTAGGTACTTGCCCATACTACCCCACACACCCTGCCACTCATAATTATCCAGCCTTGGGGCAGATCTCTGGGTGATTTTCTTAAATAGTTGTTTAACCTTAAACGAGAGCTGAACCACATTCAGAAGCATGCTAATTCCTAGCAGTAGGGCTAGGACCGTGCTGGTCCCAACATCCCAAGAGTATTCAAATTTTTCAAAATTCTCAAACACCATTGTAACTGGACTGAAGGAGAAAAGAGAGGGGAAGAAAGGTATCCCACCCATAGACTGGTTTTCCAAGGAGGAAAGGTAAATGGTATAATTATCAATAGTTTCCCACAGATGGCTTCCACAGTATAAAGGTGACAATGCTGGGTGCAAGTACCGGATTAATCCCACAGCCGACGACTTTATCATACCATAAACCAGTGTTATACAATACATCAAAGCGAAAACCTTAATCCACCTCCCACGGATGATAAGCAGCAGAAGAGGGACTACATACAGCAAGCGAGGTGATGCATAACACAACTTTAAAAAACAGAGCAACAACTCTAAGAACACATAAATCAACATAATGACCAGCGACTATTAGACCGATATAACGAATGCTTATAACAAATTTCTTTTAACAAGCTCTGGTCAGGTTTGTCGTTATCTCAACCCTTCGTGCCCCACGTTGGGCGCCAAAAAGGACTGTCGTGGTTTAACCCCAGCCAGCAACTAAACACCACGCAGCCGCTCACTCACTCCCCCCCACCCAGTGGGATGGGGGAGAAAATCGGGAAAAGAAGCAAAACCCGTGGGTTGAGATAAGAACCGTTTAATAGAACAGAAAAGAAGAAACTAATAATGATAATGATAACACTAATAAAATGACAACAGCAATAATGAAAGGATTGGAATGTACAAATGATGGGCAGTGCAATTGCTCACCACCCGCCGACCGACACCCAGCCAGTCCCCGAGCGGCGAATCCCTGCCCCCCCCACTTCCCCGTTCCTATACTGGATGGGACGTCCCATGGTATGGAATACACCATTGGCCAGTTTGGGTCAGGTGCCCTGGCTGTGTCCTGTGCCAACTTCTTGTGCCCCTCCAGCTTTCTCACTGGCTGGGCATGAGAAGCTGAAAAATCCTTGACATTAGTCTAAACACTACTGAGCAACAACTGAAAACATCAGTGTTATCAACATTCTTCGCTCTGAACTCAAAACATAGCACTGTACCAGCTACTAGGAAGACAGTTAACTCTATCCCAGCTGAAACCAGGACAAGTGTGAATATCCTGGAAGTGTCAGATCAGAGCAAACATACTGTTTCAAAGAGGATCCTGTGTCTAGAGTATTTTTGCCAATCTGACGTTCCTCCAGGCAGCCCTAGCTTCTGCACTTCACTTGTAAAATGTTGCCACTATTTTTCTTTAAATAAAATATATTGCAGTACAATCTACTTAGTGATTCTGAGAATACCACAGTTCTTTCACACCTTCAATCCCATTTGTCATATTGTACACTCTTGAGATCAAAGGTTTCTTTTACCAAGTAAACTATGCAAAGAACCTGCATAAAAGTAAATAGCAGTTTTATAAATCAAACCTTAAGTGCTTAAATGCATTTTTATTTCAAGCAGTAATTTAAAAAGTTGAAGTAAAAACATCATCTTTGCAGCCATTATAATTCAAACACTGAAACCTGTAAACCTTTTATTATAGCCTGTTTTCAAAATGCCTATGCTTAATATGAGAAAGATATTTCTACTTTTGGTAATTTGTGCTATCAGAGAGGTACAAACAGTGAGTGTTATTCCCTGTAGGTACTTTACTTCTAGGCTATGTCTATAAAACACATTAAAAAATGCCATTTTTGTAATTACTTCATATTTAATTTCGGGTATCATATAATATAAATTAGAGATCCCTAAATCTTTCCCAACTTGAGTATGCATTCACAAGCTGATGTGCACTCATGCACAGCTACAGATGCTTCGAGATGTACCTCCTTCAGCATGGACTTATACTTGGGCCACAGTCCCTTCAGAGGTGTACCTGCTGCGGCATGAAAAGAACCACAGCCACAGACACTTCAAGGTGTACCTGCTCTGGTGTGGGCTTATCCATGGCCACAGACACTTCGGGGTGTCCTGCTCCCATGTGGACTCATGCACTGGTCACAGTCCCTTCAACTTGAGTACACACCAGAGTTCCAGCCTGTCCAGTACAGCAGCACAGAAACAGCAGTGATGCCCTGGCCATCTGCCAGCCCAGGCACATCGCCATTGCTGTTATCAAAATGTTCCCAGGCACAGCAGAGTCAGATGATAAGCAGTACAATAGTACAGCAAGCAGCGAAAGCAGAAAGCAACCCCTAATGAGCACTAGACTCTAATATACAATAAGGCAAGCAAGCCTCATGGCAAGCACAGGAGCCTGTGAATTAATAGCTAAACAGCAATAACAGCTATAAATTCCATCTAGCACATTCCAATCAAATCTGTCATTATCTCAAACCCTTCAAGCCCTACACTGGGCGCCAAAAAGGACTGTCGTGGTTTAACACCAGAGGATTCCCAGGTATTTGTGTCAGCAAATGACTTAAAGGAAAAAAAAAATCAAATTAAGAGAAGATGGATGTACAGGTAACCACAATGAGAAGTCCAGGTATTTGGAAAAGCTTTCTCAAAGTACCAAGGGTTACTGATGGAAAACTGTTTCTGTGATACCGGGTTTTGCCTTCTTGAGTCCTGCAGCACATTTTTTCAGTTCAGGATCAAATTCCGATACTACTATTTTACCCTCACTGATTTATGAGAATGTGCTTTCCAGCTACATTACGACATTGTTATAGCATTGGCCCATGTGTGCCAATATCATGGTGCTCACAATGAGCAGTATATCAAAACCTCACATGAGTTTGCAGCTCACAAACTGTTAATTCCCCAAAAGGTGACCCAATCTGCCAAACAAAATGACCACCTGACTGAACTAACTCCAGTATAAATATTTCATCTTACTATTAAGGTAGATTTTAGCAGAAACAGAAGCAGAATCCTCTGGAATCTAAACCATTTACAAAATGAAGACTTACCTTCCTGCATATTGCAGCACTGACCTAGTTTGCATGCATTTTCATAGCAACAACAGACACATCATTAGTCTTTGTTTAAAAGATACTGATCATGGTTACTACCCGGAAACAGTATCATTAAAGTGGGTGAAAACATGTTAACACCATTAATAGGAAAGCATGGAGCTATATGACAGGCATAATTTACAGATCTCTCAGCTGTTAAATCACAAACAGTATTTCTTGCTTTTAGAAAGTGTTTGGTTTGGGTTTTTTACATCAGTGACTGATTCACTTGCCTTGACTGTTTTTCATCAGCAGAGATAAGAATAAACAAGAACATATAAGCAACATCCTAGGAAACATATATTTCAGGATACTCAGAAACACTAAAATCAAAAAAAAAGGAACAAAACTTGGCAGCCCTGACACACTGAAGTAGACTGCTGAACACTGTCTTAATTACAATGCACCATGACAGAGTGCTAGACTCTACATTAATAAAGTCTGAAGTTAAGAATTCTTTGTAACTGATCTAGAAAGCTTGGCTACTTAAAAATGGAAACAATGACATATTTTACTAATCTGCAAACATTTTTAAAGGAAGCAAAAGGACTGCAAAGCAAGCTTATTAGATAGGGCTGTGCACAATTTATGGATGTACAAAAAAACTGATATGAGGATTTGTTATTATTTTCAAATAGAATGTCTCCTAAAAAGATGAGAAATTTTAGGCATGCATATGTTCCTAAATGTATTACATAGAAAAACACATGTACTCTCCAACAAATAATCTGTCTGTTAGGGGTCTCTCCATCTTTCCCTGTATGCCATGTAGTTTCTGTAAACAAACTCTAAATGCTACATCAGAAGATCATATACGACTGCTTTGAAAATGAATGGTATGATTGTATTATGTTGTTAAAATAAGCGATTTTCATTATTCTCATTATCTCAATTGATGCAGTTTTTATTTAAATTAATTTCAGCAAACATTTTATTTAAATCAGATGATAAGGCAACTGCGATGCTATAAAAGTAAACATTTGAATTTCATCCCTTTACCTTCAAATACGAACAACTTTTATATAAGCCTTAAAGCTACACCCACCACTTTAAAACACTCAGTTGAGTTTGCTCCCAAATAATTTTGGGAAATTTTGATAAACCTCAGTATTGCTCCCCACTCACAAGTAGGTAGATAGCGCCATGATCTTGCTAATGAATACTGTGACAGGATCTGCAGCAGAGAAGACTAAAATAATAGATTTGAGAGGCCTGGTTTCACCAGGGAGGGGTGGATTAAGGGAAGAGCTTGGACCCCACACTAGCTCTGCTGAGTTCTCCATGCTACCAGATGTGTTAGTAGACATGCAGGCAGGCAACTTGTCCATGAACCCTCTGTTTTCCAGTTGTGTCTCTATGAAGCTCTCCCTCCCTACCTCATGTGTCCAAAGAACAACGAAGTTGGTGAAGGGTCTAGAGCACAAGTCTCATGAGGAGCAGCTGAGGGAACTGGGGTTGTTTAGCCTGGAGAAAAGGAGGCTGAGGGGAGACCTTATCACTCTCTACAACTACCTGAAAGGAGGTTGTAGTGAGGTGGGGGTCGGTCTCTTCTCCCAAGTATCAAGTGATAGGGCAAGAGGAAGTGGCCTTAAGTTGCGCCAGGGGAGGTTTAAATTGGACATTAGGAAAAATTTCTTCACTCAAAGGGTTGTCAAGCATTGGAACAGGCTGCCGGGGGAAGTGGTTGAGTCACCATCCCTGGAGGGATTTAAAAGACGTGTAGGTGTGGTGCTTAGGGACATGTTTTAGTGGTGGACTTGGCAGAGTTAAGTTTACAGTTGCACTCAATGATCTTAAAGGTCTTTTCCAACCTAAATGATGCTGAAATTCTATGATTCTGTGATTCTATGTTTCATGGTAATATCCTATCTTCTGCAGGATCTGAGAAACTAGGATGGATCTTTTGGCATCCGTGCCTCTTAAAACCCCCTCATGCTAGGGTCTAGCTAGATAAAGCACTAAAAAGCTGTTGGTTGCCTTCCTGTACAGTGCTGAAGGAAAGTCAAGGTTGGAGGTAGAATATCTGAAATTCTGTCTCTCCTGTTAGTATGTCTGGAAAAGAGCATGCTATAGATAGACCACATGTATTTACTCGGGATCATGAATTGTTGGTAGCTTCTGGAAAGTACATTGCAGTGAACAATTTCAAAAGCCATGATATTTTCAGTTTCTATTCTGCCCATTAACTGCTACCACAAAAAAATCTCAGCCTTATCATGTATGAACACAGGCATGATAGATATGCATAAACATGGATGTAAAACATATATAAAAATACAAAACTCTGCTCACACACACCTAGTTGTAGATGCAGAGCATCCTGCAGATACAGATGCAGTTTATCCCACTCTGTGCCTAAGTCTGCAGTTCTTTCTCTCCTGCTGCTCAGATACTGTGGCAAAATGATACATGTTTCAAGGAAACTAGCAATGAGTGAATATGTCACTGGGGAGTATTCAAGTACATCATTAAAGGATAGCATTTGGGATCATGTGCTAGAGTCACTTTTCCTATTCATTAGTTCTATTTCTTTTCAAAGTCAGGGGTCCACAGAAAACTACTCTTTCCCACTAAGCATTTTATTTCTGATCCTGAGATCCTAACCCAGTAAAGTCAGTGGACAGTGTCACTTTTGAGTAGCGTATTCAAATTACAACTGAGAACCTTATCAAGCAATGGAACGATCTCATTTATCTGCATTAAAAAAAAGTGTTACGCACATGCAAGAACAACAATACTGAAGAACAGCCTCTCTGCTTAAGACACCACCAAACACGTTGGTGGTTAAACATTGATACTGTCCAGAATCCATTTCACTGAGGTGGTTGATGATCACACATCCTCCCATGAAACTGTAGCCATAATCACTTTCAATGTCGATTTCAGTTCCATTTCAAAGCCATCTTAGGAAAAAGAAAGAAAATCTTTGAGCCTTTTATGGCCAAAGGCAGGCATCAAACTTAGTATATGGAACCTGACAGCCCTGGTTGTTACTAAGGAGGACAGCTACTCAAAGATGCCCTGTGCAGGAACCCATTACTTAGGCAAAGCTTTGGAGGGAGATGTTCCACAAGGTAGTGCCTGACAAAAGCTAAGCTTTGCTGAAAAAAGCAACTCAAAACAGATCTTTTGTCTCTGAGGAGAAAGCATATTCATCATTTCACCTATGCTGAATTAAACACATGACCCTTTTGTTTGCAAAACTATCAACCGTGCTTATGATAATCAAAATTTCAATTCATGTTTTATCATTAAAGCCTTAGGCCCAGATGAGTGTAGAGAGTTCATAGAGCTGAGTCTGCACTGCATGAGAGCGAGGACCCTTTCTTTTCCATTCTTTCAGCATTTGTTCTTCTGGGCCCAAGAAATGGAGAAACCTGATTGTCCTGGTTTCAGCTGGGATAGAGTTAACTGTCTTCCTAGTAGCTGGTACAGTGCTATGTTTTGAGTTCAGTATGTGAAGAATGTTGATAACACTGATGTTTTCAGTTGTCGCTCAGTAGTGTTTAGACTAAAGTCAAGGATTTTCCAGCTTCTCATGCCCAGCCAGCGAGAAAGCTGGAGGGGCACAAGAAGTTGGCACAGGACACAGCCAGGGCACCTGACCCAAACTGGCCAACGGTGTATTCCATACCATGGGACGTCCCATCCAGTATAGGAACTGGGGAGTGGGGGCGGGGAATCGCCGCTCGGGGACTGGCTGGGTGTCGGTCGGCAGGTGGTGAGCAATTGCACTGCCCATCATTTGTACATTCCAATCCTTTCATTATTGCTGTTGTCATTTTATTAGTGTTATCGTTATCATTACTAGTTTCTTCTTTTCTGTTCTATTAAACCGTTCTTACCTCAACCCACGAGTTTTACTTCTTTTTCCGATTTTCTCCCCCATCCCACTGGGTGGGGGGGGAGTGAGTGAGCGGCTGCGTGGTGTTTAGTTGCTGGCTGGGATTAAACCACGACACTGATTTAAATACAGAAAGTAGAAGAGCAAGGCCTGTGAAGAGCAGAGAGGTAGGTTGATGTACATAGCCTGTTACGAAATAAAGGATGTTGGCAATGGACAAAGGAAAAGTAGGATCAGCTGGGCCAGGATACATGAAATTCAGAGAAGACTGGTCCAGGGGACACTGGAATAAGCTGGCGGCTCGTCAGGGGTAATGCCTGGCAGCTATGAGGTAAATGGAAGCTCAGATCAGAGGAGGAGTTGGCAGAAGGAATACTAGGTTGAGGAGGTGTTTGGGAATGACATGAGAAGCCTGAACAGTAGAGACAGGGATGGGAGTAAAGATCAGATGGAATAAACCAGGCTTGACACAGACAATCTCAATTTTTGAATTTTGAATGCTTTAAGTGATAGGTTTTTTAATGTAGCTGTTCTTTGAAAGAAAAGCAAGTTGCTTGGCCTTCCATCAGCTGTGGCTCTCCCAAATGATGGAGCAGCCATGTCACATCGAGTAGAACGTTGGTGGTGGCCGTGTCACAGGGCCGTGTCACCAACCCCCTCTTACAAGAGGACAGCACTAAGAAGGGATGCGTGGTGAACTAACCCAGACTGCAAGCGAAAAGGCGGGTAAGCAACGGCTGTGACAGGAACAACAGGCAGAAGGGCAAGGTGGGGAGAGCAGAGCTGCTGGGCCCCGGCAGGGAAGCAAAGGTTGCCTGAGGTGCGACAAATGGCTACAGCTCCTCCTTTCATTTCCACAGCCAGAAACCCACCAAGGGACAGGACCAGACGATGCTACACTCCCGTTCTGACCAAAAGACAAAGACAGATTCGAGATTTTCTACAAGGACATCGACACCAACTTAAGGCATCAAGAGTTTGGCACACACCTGGGCACGCGTTGCCCATGGTAACTGAGAGTGGCTGCCCCATTGTTTGCTATCCTGTCTTTCACAGCTCCAGGCCCAGACACGGCGAAGGCCAGACCATGGCGCACTCCCCTCCTCAGACACACAGCCACTGAGATTCCCTAACATCTACAAGGACGCTCACGCTAAGTTAAGGAATCAAAAAGGACATCAGCTCTTGGCACTAACCTAATGATGCAGTTGTACTAACCAGTGTGGGTGGTTGGATGGTGGTGGCCAATGCCACCATGGGATGGGTGCTTACTGGCTGCTAGGGAGAGGTGGGACAGACAGCCTTGGCCTGAGGCTGGCAGACCTCACAGCAGGGGTTACCCAAGGTGAGCTAAGGCTCCTGTTCCTTTGATTGTTGATATTATCCTGCTTTTTCCAGCTCCAGACGCACACAGACAAAAGGACCTGACCAGGGCGCACTCCCCTCCTCAGACACACAGCCACTGACATTCCCTAACGTCTACAAGGACGCTGACGCTAAGTTAAGGAATCAAAAAGGACATCAGCTCTTCGCACTAACCTAATGATGCAGTTGCACTACCACTGTGGGTGATTGGATGGTGGTGGCCAATGCCACCATGGGATGGGTGTCTACTGCCTGCCAGAGAGAGGTGGGACTGACAGCCTTGGCCTGAGTCTTCCAGAGCTCACAGCAGGGGTTGCCCCTGGTGAGCGACGGTCAATGTTCCTTTGTTTGTTGATATTATCCTGCATTTTCTAGCTCCAGGCCCACAGAGGGAAAAGGACCCGACCACTGTGCACTCCCCTCCGCAGACACACAGCCAGAGATCTCTGACCTTCTACAAGAACGCTGACAAGAAGTTAAGGCATCAAGAGTTTGGCACAGCCCTGGGCAGGCGTTGCCCATGGTAATTGAGATTGGCTGCCCCATTGTTTGCTATCCTGTCTTTCACAGCTCCAGGCCCAGACAGGGCGAAGACCAGACCATGGCGCACTCCCCTCCTCAGACACACAGCCACTGCGATTCCCTAACGTCTACAAGGACGCTGACGCTAAGTTAAGGAATCAAAAAGGACATCAGCTCTTGGCACCAACCTAATGATGCAGTTGTACTAACCAGTGTGGGTGGTTGGTTGGTGGTGGCCAATGCCACCATGGGATGGGTGTCTACTGGCTGCCAGGGAGAGGTGGGACTGACAGCCTTGGCCTGAGTCTTCCAGAGCTCACAGCAGGGGTTGCCCCTGGTGAGCGACGGTCAATGTTCCTTTGTTTGTTGATATTATCCTGCTTTTTCCAGCTCCAGGCCCACAGAGGGAAAAGGACCCGACCATTGTGCACTCCCCTCCGCAGACACAGAGCCAGAGAAGTCTCTGACCTTCTGCAAGAACGCTGACAAGAAGTTAAGGCATCAAGAGTTTGGCACAGCCCTGGGCAGGCGTTGCCCATGGTAATTGAGAGTGGCTGCCCCATGGTTTGCTATCCTGTCTTTCACAGCTCCAGGCCCAGACAGGGCGAAGACCAGACCATGGCGCACTCCCCTCCTCAGACACACAGCCACTGACATTCCCTAACGTCTACAAGGACGCTGACGCTAAGTTAAGGAATCAAAAAGGACATCAGCTCTTGGCACAAACCTAATGATGCAGTTTCACTACCAGTGTGGGTGGTTGGATGGTGGTGGCCAATGCCACCATGGGATGGGTGTCTACTGGCTGCCAGGGAGAGGTGGGACTGACAGCCTTGGCCTGAGGCTGGCAGACCTCACAGCAGGGGTTACCCAATGTGAGCAAAGGCTCCTGTTCCTTTGTTTGTTGATATTATCCTGCTTTTTCCAGCTCCAGACGCACACAGACAAAAGGACCTGACCAGGGCGCACTCCCCTCCTCAGACACACAGCCATTGACATTCCCTAACGTCTACAAGGACGCTGACGCTAAGTTAAGGAATCAAAAAGGACATCAGCTCTTGGCACCAACCTAATGATGCAGTTGTACTAACCAGTGTGGGTGGTTGGTTGGTGGTGGCCAATGCCACCATGGGATGGGCGCCTACTGGCTGCCAGGGAGAGGTGGGACTGACAGCCTTGGCCTGAGACTGGCAGACCTCACAGCAGGGGTTACCCAAGGTGAGCAAAGGCTCCTGTTCCTTTGTTTGTTGATATTATCCTGCTTTTTCCACCTCCAGACGCACACAGACAAAAGGACCTGACCAGGGCGCACTCCCCTCCTCAGACACACAGCCACTGACATTCCCTAACGTCTACAAGGACGCTGACGCTAAGTTAAGGAATCAAAAAGGACATCAGCTCTTCGCACTAACCTAATGATGCAGTTGTACTAACCAGTGTGGGTGGTTGGTTGGTGGTGGCCAATGCCACCATGGGATGGGTGCCTACTTGCTGCCAGGGAGAGATGGGACTGACAGCCTTGGCCTGAGACTGTTAACCTGACAACAGGGCTGGCCCATGGTGAGCAAGTGTCAATGTTCCTTTGTTTGTTGATATTATCCTGCTTTTTCCAGCTCCAGGCCCACAGAGGGAAAAGGACCCGACCACTGTGCACTCCCCTCCGCAGACACAGAGCCAGAGAGGTCTCTTACATTCTACAAGAACGCTGACATGAAGTTAAGGCATCAAGAGTTTGGCACAGCCCTGGGCAGGCGTTGCCCATGGTAACTGAGAGTGGCTGCCCCATTGTTTGCTATCCTGTCTTTCACAGCTCCAGGCCCAGACAGGGCGAAGACCAGACCATGGCGCACTCCCCTCCTCAGACACACAGCCACTGCGATTCCCTAACGTCTACAAGGACGCTGACGCTAAGTTAAGGAATCAAAAAGGACATCAGCTCTTGGCACCAACCTAATGATGCAGTTGTACTAACCAGTGTGGGTGGTTGGTTGGTGGTGGCCAATGCCACCATGGGATGGGTGTCTACTGGCTGCCAGGGAGAGGTGGGACTGACAGCCTTGGCCTGAGGCTGGCAGACCTCCCAGCAGGGGTTACCCAAGGTGAGCAAAGGCTCCTGTTCCTTTGTTTGTTGATATTATCCTGCTTTTTCCAGCTCCAGACGCACACAGACAAAAGGACCTGACCAGGGCGCACTCCCCTCCTCAGACACACAGCCACTGACATTCCCTAACGTCTACAAGGACGCTGACGCTAAGTTAAGGAATCAAAAAGGACATCAGCTCTTCGCACTAACCTAATGATGCAGTTGTACTAACCAGTGTGGGTGGTTGGTTGGTGGTGGCCAATGCCACCATGGGATGGGTGCCTACTTGCTGCCAGGGAGAGGTGGGACTGACAGCCTTGGCCTGAGACTGTTAACCTGACAACAGGGCTGGCCCATGGTGAGCAAGTGTCAATGTTCCTTTGTTTGTTGATATTATCCTGCTTTTTCCAGCTCCAGGCCCACAGAGGGAAAAGGACCCGACCACTGTGCACTCCCCTCCGCAGACACAGAGCCAGAGAGGTCTCTGACCTTCTACAAGAACGCTGACAAGAAGTTAAGGCATCAAGAGTTTGGCACAGCCCTGGGCAGGCGTTGCCCATGGTAACTGAGAGTGGCTGCCCCATTGTTTGCTATCCTGTCTTTCACAGCTCCAGGCCCAGACAGGGCGAAGACCAGACCATGGCGCACTCCCCTCCTCAGACACACAGCCACTGACATTCCCTAACGTCTACAAGGACGCTGACGCTAAGTTAAGGAATCAAAAAGGACATCAGCTCTTGGCACTAACCTAATGATGCAGTTGTACTAACCAGTGTGGGTGGTTGGTTGGTGGTGGCCAATGCCACCATGGGATGGGTGTCTACTGCCTGCCAGGGAGAGGTGGGACTGACACCCTTGGCCTGAGGCTGGCAGACCTCACAGCAGGGGTTACCCAAGGTGAGCAAAGGCTCCTGATCCTTTGTTTGTTGATATCATCCTGCTTTTTCCGGCTCCAGACACACACAGACAAAAGGACCTGACCAGGGCGCACTCCCCTCCTCAGACACACAGCCACTGACATTCCCTAACGTCTACAAGGACGCTGACGCTAAGTTAAGGAATCAAAAAGGACATCAGCTCTTGGCACCAACCTAATGATGCAGTTGTACTAACCAGTGTGGGTGGTTGGTTGGTGGTGGCCAATGCCACCATGGGATGGGCGCCTACTGGCTGCCAGGGAGAGGTGGGACTGACAGCCTTGGCCTGAGACTGGCAGACCTCACAGCAGGGGTTACCCAAGGTGAGCAAAGGCTCCTGTTCCTTTGTTTGTTGATATTATCCTGCTTTTTCCACCTCCAGACGCACACAGACAAAAGGACCTGACCAGGGCGCACTCCCCTCCTCAGACACACAGCCACTGACATTCCCTAACGTCTACAAGGACGCTGACGCTAAGTTAAGGAATCAAAAAGGACATCAGCTCTTCGCACTAACCTAATGATGCAGTTGTACTAACCAGTGTGGGTGGTTGGTTGGTGGTGGCCAATGCCACCATGGGATGGGTGCCTACTTGCTGCCAGGGAGAGATGGGACTGACAGCCTTGGCCTGAGACTGTTAACCTGACAACAGGGCTGGCCCATGGTGAGCAAGTGTCAATGTTCCTTTGTTTGTTGATATTATCCTGCTTTTTCCAGCTCCAGGCCCACAGAGGGAAAAGGACCCGACCACTGTGCACTCCCCTCCGCAGACACAGAGCCAGAGAGGTCTCTTACATTCTACAAGAACGCTGACATGAAGTTAAGGCATCAAGAGTTTGGCACAGCCCTGGGCAGGCGTTGCCCATGGTAACTGAGAGTGGCTGCCCCATTGTTTGCTATCCTGTCTTTCACAGCTCCAGGCCCAGACAGGGCGAAGACCAGACCATGGCGCACTCCCCTCCTCAGACACACAGCCACTGCGATTCCCTAACGTCTACAAGGACGCTGACGCTAAGTTAAGGAATCAAAAAGGACATCAGCTCTTGGCACCAACCTAATGATGCAGTTGTACTAACCAGTGTGGGTGGTTGGTTGGTGGTGGCCAATGCCACCATGGGATGGGTGTCTACTGGCTGCCAGGGAGAGGTGGGACTGACAGCCTTGGCCTGAGGCTGGCAGACCTCCCAGCAGGGGTTACCCAAGGTGAGCAAAGGCTCCTGTTCCTTTGTTTGTTGATATTATCCTGCTTTTTCCAGCTCCAGACGCACACAGACAAAAGGACCTGACCAGGGCGCACTCCCCTCCTCAGACACACAGCCACTGACATTCCCTAACGTCTACAAGGACGCTGACGCTAAGTTAAGGAATCAAAAAGGACATCAGCTCTTCGCACTAACCTAATGATGCAGTTGTACTAACCAGTGTGGGTGGTTGGTTGGTGGTGGCCAATGCCACCATGGGATGGGTGCCTACTTGCTGCCAGGGAGAGGTGGGACTGACAGCCTTGGCCTGAGACTGTTAACCTGACAACAGGGCTGGCCCATGGTGAGCAAGTGTCAATGTTCCTTTGTTTGTTGATATTATCCTGCTTTTTCCAGCTCCAGGCCCACAGAGGGAAAAGGACCCGACCACTGTGCACTCCCCTCCGCAGACACAGAGCCAGAGAGGTCTCTGACCTTCTACAAGAACGCTGACAAGAAGTTAAGGCATCAAGAGTTTGGCACAGCCCTGGGCAGGCGTTGCCCATGGTAACTGAGAGTGGCTGCCCCATTGTTTGCTATCCTGTCTTTCACAGCTCCAGGCCCAGACAGGGCGAAGACCAGACCATGGCGCACTCCCCTCCTCAGACACACAGCCACTGACATTCCCTAACGTCTACAAGGACGCTGACGCTAAGTTAAGGAATCAAAAAGGACATCAGCTCTTGGCACTAACCTAATGATGCAGTTGTACTAACCAGTGTGGGTGGTTGGTTGGTGGTGGCCAATGCCACCATGGGATGGGTGTCTACTGCCTGCCAGGGAGAGGTGGGACTGACACCCTTGGCCTGAGGCTGGCAGACCTCACAGCAGGGGTTACCCAAGGTGAGCAAAGGCTCCTGATCCTTTGTTTGTTGATATCATCCTGCTTTTTCCGGCTCCAGACACACACAGACAAAAGGACCTGACCAGGGCGCACTCCCCTCCTCAGACACACAGCCACTGACATTCCCTAACGTCTACAAGGACGCTGACGCTAAGTTAAGGAATCAAAAAGGACATCAGCTCTTCGCACTAACCTAATGATGCAGTTGCACTACCACTGTGGGTGGTTGGATGGTGGTGGCCAATGCCACCATGGGATGGGTGTCTACTGGCTGCCAGGGAGAGGTGGGACTGACAGCCTTGGCCTGAGGCTGGCAGACCTCCCAGCAGGGGTTACCCAAGGTGAGCAAAGGCTCCTGTTCCTTTGTTTGTTGATATTATCCTGCTTTTTCCAGCTCCAGACGCACACAGACAAAAGGACCTGACCAGGGCGCACTCCCCTCCTCAGACACACAGCCATTGACATTCCCTAACGTCTACAAGGACACTGATGCTAAGTTAAGGAATCAAAAAGGACATCAGCTCTTCGCACTAACCTAATGATGCAGTTGTACTAACCAGTGTGGGTGGTTGGTTGGTGGTGGCCAATGCCACCATGGGATAGGTGCCTACTTGCTGCCAGGGAGAGATGGGACTGACAGCCTTGGCCTGAGACTGTTAACCTGACAACAGGGCTGGCCCATGGTGAGCAAGTGTCAATGTTCCTTTGTTTGTTGATATTATCCTGCTTTTTCCAGCTCCAGGCCCACAGAGGGAAAAGGACCCGACCACTGTGCACTCCCCTCCGCAGACACAGAGCCAGAGAGGTCTCTGACATTCTACAAGAAGGCTGACATGAAGTTAAGGCATCAAGAGTTTGGCACAGCCCTGGGCAGGCGTTGCCCATGGTAACTGAGAGTGGCTGCCCCATTGTTTGCTATCCTGTCTTTCACAGCTCCAGGCCCAGACAGGGCGAAGACCAGACCATGGCGCACTCCCCTCCTCAGACACACAGCCACTGACATTCCCTAACGTCTACAAGGACGCTGACGCTAAGTTAAGGAATCAAAAAGGACATCAGCTCTTGGCACTAACCTAATGATGCAGTTGCACTACCACTGTGGGTGATTGGATGGTGGTGGCCAATGCCACCATGGGATGGGTGTCTACTGGCTGCCAGAGAGAGGTGGGACTGACAGCCTTGGCCTGAAGTCTTCCAGAGCTCACAGCAGGGGTTGCCCCTGGTGAGCGACGGTCAATGTTCCTTTGTTTGTTGATATTATCCTGCATTTTCTAGCTCCAGGCCCACAGAGGGAAAAGGACCCGACCACTGTGCACTCCCCTCCGCAGACACACAGCCAGAGATCTCTGACCTTCTACAAGAACGCTGACAAGAAGTTAAGGCATCAAGAGTTTCGCACAGCCCTGGGCAGGCGTTGCCCATGGTAATTGAGATTGGCTGCCCCATTGTTTGCTATCCTGTCTTTCACAGCTCCAGGCCCAGACAGGGCGAAGACCAGACCATGGCGCACTCCCCTCCTCAGACACACAGCCACTGACATTCCCTAACGTCTACAAGGACGCTGACGCTAAGTTAAGGAATCAAAAAGGACATCAGCTCTTGGCACTAACCTAATGATGCAGTTGTACTAACCAGTGTGGGTGGTTGGTTGGTGGTGGCCAATGCCACCATGGGATGGGTGTCTACTGGCTGCCAGGGAGAGGTGGGACTGACAGCCTTGGCCTGAGGCTGGCAGACCTCACAGCAGGGGTTACCCAAGGTGAGCAAAGGCTCCTGTTCCTTTGTTTGTTGATATTATCCTGCTTTTTCCAGCTCCAGACGCACACAGACAAAATGACCTGACCAGGGCGCACTCCCCTCCTCAGACACACAGCCATTGACATTCCCTAACGTCTACAAGGACGCTGACGCTAAGTTAAGGAATCAAAAAGGACATCAGCTCTTGGCACCAACCTAATGATGCAGTTGTACTAACCAGTGTGGGTGGTTGGTTGGTGGTGGCCAATGCCACCATGGGATGGGCGCCTACTGGCTGCCAGGGAGAGGTGGGACTGACAGCCTTGGCCTGAGACTGGCAGACCTCACAGCAGGCGTTACCCAAAGTGAGCAAAGGCTCCTGTTCCTTTGTTTGTTGATATTATCCTGCTTTTTCCAGCTCCAGACGCACACAGACAAAAGGACCTGACCAGGGCGCACTCCCCTCCTCAGACACACAGCCACTGACATTCCCTAACGTCTACAAGGACGCTGACGCTAAGTTAAGGAATCAAAAAGGACATCAGCTCTTCGCACTAACCTAATGATGCAGTTGTACTAACCAGTGTGGGTGGTTGGTTGGTGGTGGCCAATGCCACCATGGGATGGGTGCCTACTTGCTGCCAGGGAGAGATGGGACTGACAGCCTTGGCCTGAGACTGTTAACCTGACAACAGGGCTGGCCCATGGTGAGCAAGTGTCAATGTTCCTTTGTTTGTTGATATTATCCTGCTTTTTCCAGCTCCAGGCCCACAGAGGGAAAAGGACCCGACCACTGTGCACTCCCCTCCGCAGACACAGAGCCAGAGAGGTCTCTGACATTCTACAAGAAGGCTGACATGAAGTTAAGGCATCAAGAGTTTGGCACAGCCCTGGGCAGGCGTTGCCCATGGTAACTGAGAGTGGCTGCCCCATTGTTTGCTATCCTGTCTTTCACAGCTCCAGGCCCAGACAGGGCGAAGACCAGACCATGGCGCACTCCCCTCCTCAGACACACAGCCACTGACATTCCCTAACGTCTACAAGGACGCTGACGCTAAGTTAAGGAATCAAAAAGGACATCAGCTCTTGGCACTAACCTAATGATGCAGTTGCACTACCACTGTGGGTGATTGGATGGTGGTGGCCAATGCCACCATGGGATGGGTGTCTACTGGCTGCCAGAGAGAGGTGGGACTGACAGCCTTGGCCTGAGTCTTCCAGAGCTCACAGCAGGGGTTGCCCCTGGTGAGCGACGGTCAATGTTCCTTTGTTTGTTGATATTATCCTGCATTTTCTAGCTCCAGGCCCACAGAGGGAAAAGGACCCGACCACTGTGCACTCCCCTCCGCAGACACACAGCCAGAGATCTCTGACTTCTACAAGAACGCTGACAAGAAGTTAAGGCATCAAGAGTTTGGCACAGCCCTGGGCAGGCGTTGCCCATGGTAATTGAGATTGGCTGCCCCATTGTTTGCTATCCTGTCTTTCACAGCTCCAGGCCCAGACAGGGCGAAGACCAGACCATGGCGCACTCCCCTCCTCAGACACACAGCCACTGCGATTCCCTAACGTCTACAAGGACGCTGACGCTAAGTTAAGGAATCAAAAAGGACATCAGCTCTTGGCACCAACCTAATGATGCAGTTGTACTAACCAGTGTGGGTGGTTGGTTGGTGGTGGCCAATGCCACCATGGGATGGGTGTCTACTGGCTGCCAGGGAGAGGTGGGACTGACAGCCTTGGCCTGAGACTGGCAGACCTCACAGCAGGGGTTACCCAAGGTGAGCAAAGGCTCCTGTTCCTTTGTTTGTTGATATTATCCTGCTTTTTCCAGCTCCAGACGCACACAGACAAAAGGACCTGACCAGGGCGCACTCCCCTCCTCAGACACACAGCCACTGCGATTCCCTAACGTCTACAAGGACGCTGACGCTAAGTTAAGGAATCAAAAAGGACATCAGCTCTTCGCACTAACCTAATGATGCAGTTGTACTAACCAGTGTGGGTGGTTGGTTGGTGGTGGCCAATGCCACCATGGGATGGGTGCCTACTTGCTGCCAGGGAGAGGTGGGACTGACAGCCTTGGCCTGAGCCTTCCAGAGCTCACAGCAGGGGTTGCCCCTGGTGAGCGACGGTCAATATTCCTTTGTTTGTTGATATTATCCTGCTTTTTCCAGCTCCAGGCCTACAGAGGGAAAAGGACCCAACCACTGTGCACTCCCCTCCGCAGCCACACATCCAGAGAGGTCTCTGACCTTCTACAAGAACGCTGACAAGAAGTTAAGGCATCAAGAGTTTGGCACAGCCCTGGGCAGGCGTTGCCCATGGTAATTGAGAGTGGCTGCCCCATGGTTTGCTATCCTGTCTTTCACAGCTCCAGGCCCAGACAGGGCGAAGGCCAGACCATGGCGCACTCCCCTCCTCAGACACACAGCCACTCCGATTCCCTAACGTCTACAAGGACGCTGACGCTAAGTTAAGGAATCAAAAAGGACATCAGCTCTTGGCACCAACCTAATGATGCAGTTGTACTAACCAGTGTGGGTGGTTGGTTGGTGGTGGCCAATGCCACCATGGGATGGGTGTCTACTGGCTGCCAGGGAGAGGTGGGACTGACACCCTTGGCCTGAGGCTGGCAGACCTCACAGCAGGGGTTACCCAAGGTGAGCAAAGGCTTCTGTTCCTTTGTTGATATTATCCTGCTTTTTCCGGCTCCAGACACACACAGACAAAAGGACCTGACCAGGGCGCACTCCCCTCCTCAGACACACAGCCACTGACATTCCCTAACGTCTACAAGGACGCTGACGCTAAGTTAAGGAATCAAAAAGGACATCAGCTCTTCGCACTAACCTAATGATGCAGTTGCACTACCACTGTGGGTGATTGGATGGTGGTGGCCAATGCCACCATGGGATGGGTGTCTACTGGCTGCCAGAGAGAGGTGGGACTGACAGCCTTGGCCTGAGTCTTCCAGAGCTCACAGCAGGGGTTGCCCCTGGTGAGCGACGGTCTATGTTCCTTTGTTTGTTGATATTATCCTGCATTTTCTAGCTCCAGGCCCACAGAGGGAAAAGGACCCGACCACTGTGCACTCCCCTCCGCAGACACACAGCCAGAGATCTCTGACCTTCTACAAGAACGCTGACAAGAAGTTAAGGCATCAAGAGTTTGGCACAGCCCTGGGCAGGCGTTGCCCATGGTAATTGAGATTGGCTGCCCCATTGTTTGCTATCCTGTCTTTCACAGCTCCAGGCCCAGACAGGGCGAAGACCAGACCATGGCGCACTCCCCTCCTCAGACACACAGCCACTGACATTCCCTAACGTCTACAAGGACGCTGACGCTAAGTTAAGGAATCAAAAAGGACATCAGCTCTTGGCACAAACCTAATGATGCAGTTTCACTACCAGTGTGGGTGGTTGGATGGTGGTGGCCAATGCCACCATGGGATGGGTGTCTACTGGCTGCCAGGGAGAGGTGGGACTGACAGCCTTGGCCTGAGGCTGGCAGACCTCACAGCAGGGGTTACCCAAGGTGAGCAAAGGCTCCTGTTCCTTTGTTTGTTGATATTATCCTGCTTTTTCCACCTCCAGACGCACACAGACAAAAGGACCTGACCAGGGCGCACTCCCCTCCTCAGACACACAGCCACTGACATTCCCTAACGTCTACAAGGACGCTGACGCTAAGTTAAGGAATCAAAAAGGACATCAGCTCTTCGCACTAACCTAATGATGCAGTTGTACTAACCAGTGTGGGTGGTTGGTTGGTGGTGGCCAATGCCACCATGGGATGGGTGCCTACTTGCTGCCAGGGAGAGATGGGACTGACAGCCTTGGCCTGAGACTGTTAACCTGACAACAGGGCTGGCCCATGGTGAGCAAGTGTCAATGTTCCTTTGTTTGTTGATATTATCCTGCTTTTTCCAGCTCCAGGCCCACAGAGGGAAAAGGACCCGACCACTGTGCACTCCCCTCCGCAGACACAGAGCCAGAGAGGTCTCTGACATTCTACAAGAAGGCTGACATGAAGTTAAGGCATCAAGAGTTTGGCACAGCCCTGGGCAGGCGTTGCCCATGGTAATTGAGATTGGCTGCCCCATTGTTTGCTATCCTGTCTTTCACAGCTCCAGGCCCAGACAGGGCGAAGACCAGACCATGGCGCACTCCCCTCCTCAGACACACAGCCACTGACATTCCCTAACGTCTACAAGGACGCTGACGCTAAGTTAAGGAATCAAAAAGGACATCAGCTCTTGGCACAAACCTAATGATGCAGTTTCACTACCAGTGTGGGTGGTTGGATGGTGGTGGCCAATGCCACCATGGGATGGGTGTCTACTGGCTGCCAGAGAGAGGTGGGACTGACAGCCTTGGCCTGAGTCTTCCAGAGCTCACAGCAGGGGTTGCCCCTGGTGAGCGACGGTCAATGTTCCTTTGTTTGTTGATATTATCCTGCTTTTTCCAGCTCCAGGCCCACAGAGGGAAAAGGACCCAACCACTGTGCACTCCCCTCCGCAGCCACACATCCAGAGAGGTCTCTGACCTTCTACAAGAACGCTGACAAGAAGTTAAGGCATCAAGAGTTTGGCACAGCCCTGGGCAGGCGTTGCCCATGGTAATTGAGAGTGGCTGCCCCATGGTTTGCTATCCTGTCTTTCACAGCTCCAGGCCCAGACAGGGCGAAGGCCAGACCATGGCGCACTCCCCTCCTCAGACACACAGCCACTGCGATTCCCTAACGTCTACAAGGACGCTGACGCTAAGTTAAGGAATCAAAAAGGACATCAGCTCTTGGCACCAACCTAATGATGCAGTTGTACTAACCAGTGTGGGTGGTTGGTTGGTGGTGGCCAATGCCACCATGGGATGGGTGTCTACTGGCTGCCAGGGAGAGGTGGGACTGACACCCTTGGCCTGAGGCTGGCAGACCTCACAGCAGGGGTTACCCAAGGTGAGCAAAGGCTTCTGTTCCTTTGTTGATATTATCCTGCTTTTTCCAGCTCCAGACGCACACAGACAAAAGGACCTGACCAGGGCGCACTCCCCTCCTCAGACACACAGCCACTGACATTCCCTAACGTCTACGAGGACGCTGACGCTAAGTTAAGGAATCAAAAAGGACATCAGCTCTTCGCACTAACCTAATGATGCAGTTGCACTACCAGTGTGGGTGGTTGGATGGTGGTGGGCAATGCCACCATGGGATGGGTGTCTACTGGCTGCCAGGGAGAGGTGGGACTGACAGCCTTGGCCTGAGTCTTCCAGAGCTCACAGCAGGGGTTGCCCCTGGTGAGCGACGGTCAATGTTCCTTTGTTTGTTGATATTATCCTGCATTTTCTAGCTCCAGGCCCACAGAGGGAAAAGGACCCGACCACTGTGCACTCCCCTCCGCAGCCACAGAGCCAGAGAGGTCTCTGACCTTCTACAAGAACGCTGACAAGAAGTTAAGGCATCAAGAGTTTGGCACAGCCCTGGGCAGGCGTTGCCCATGGTAATTGAGAGTGGCTGCCCCATGGTTTGCTATCCTGTCTTTCACAGCTCCAGGCCCAGACAGGGCGAAGACCAGACCATGGCGCACTCCCCTCCTCAGACACACAGCCACTGACATTCCCTAACCTTTACAAGGACGCTGACGCTAAGTTAAGGAATCAAAAAGGACATCAGCTCTTGGCACAAACCTAATGATGCAGTTTCACTACCAGTGTGGGTGGTTGGATGGTGGTGGCCAATGCCACCATGGGATGGGTGTCTACTGGCTGCCAGGGAGAGGTGGGACTGACAGCCTTGGCCTGAGGCTGGCAGACCTCACAGCAGGGGTTACCCAAGGTGAGCAAAGGCTCCTGTTCCTTTGTTTGTTGATATTATCCTGCTTTTTCCGGCTCCAGACGCACACAGACAAAAGGACCTGACCAGGGCGCACTCCCCTCCTCAGACACACAGCCACTGACATTCCCTAACCTTTACAAGGACACTGATGCTAAGTTAAGGAATCAAAAAGGACATCAGCTCTTCGCACTAACCTAATGATGCAGTTGTACTAACCAGTGTGGGTGGCTGGTTGGTGGTGGCCAATGCCACCATGGGATGGGTGCCTACTTGCTGCCAGGGAGAGATGGGACTGACAGCCTTGGCCTGAGACTGTTAACCTGACAACAGGGCTGGCCCCTGGTGAGCAAGTGTCAATGTTCCTTTGTTTGTTGATATTATCCTGCTTTTTCCATCTCCAGGCCCACAGAGGGAAAAGGACCCGACCACTGTGCACTCCCCTCCGGAGACACACAGCCAGAGAGGTCTCTGACCTTCTACAAGAACGCTGACAAGAAGTTAAGGCATCAAGAGTTTGGCACAGCCCTGGGCAGGCGTTGCCCATGGTAACTGAGAGTGGCTGCCCCATTGTTTGCTATCCTGTCTTTCACAGCTCCAGGCCCAGACAGGGCGAAGAGCAGACCATGGCGCACTCCCCTCCTCAGACACACAGCCACTGCGATTCCCTAACGTCTACAAGGACGCTGACGCTAAGTTAATGAATCAAAATGACATCAGCTCTTCGCACCAACCTAATGATGCAGTTGTACTAACCAGTGTGGGTGGCTGGTTGGTGGTGGCCAATGCCACCATGGGATGGGTGTCTACTGGCTGCCAGGGAGAGGTGGGACTGACAGCCTTGGCCTGAGGCTGTTGACCTGACAACAGGGCTTGCCCATGGTGAGCAAGGGTCAATGTTCCTTTGTTTGTTGATATTATCCTGCTTTTTCTAGCTGCAGGCCCACAGAGGGAAAAGGACCCGACCACTGTGCACTCCCCTCCGCAGACACAGAGCCAGAGAGGTCTCTGACCTTCTACAAGAACGCTGACAAGAAGTTAAGGCATCAAGAGTTTGGCACAGCCCTGGGCAGGCGTTGCCCATGCTAACTGAGTGTGGCTGCCCCATTGCTTGCTATCCTGTCTTTCACAGCTCCAGGCCCAGACCGGGCGAAGACCAGACCATGGCGCACTCCCCTCCTCAGTGTCGTGGTTTAACCCCAGCCAGCAACTAAACACCACGCAGCCGCTCACTCACTCCCCCCCACCCAGTGGGATGGGGGAGAAAATCGGGAAAAGAAGCAAAACCCGTGGGTTGAGATAAGAACCGCTTAATAGAACAGAAAAGAAGAAACTAATAATGATAATGATAACACTAATAAAATGACAACAGCAATAATGAAAGGATTGGAATGTACAAATGATGCGCAGTGCAATTGCTCACCACCCGCCGACCGACACCCAGCCAGTCCCCGAGCGGCGAATCCCTGCCCCCCCCCACTTCCCCGTTCCTATACTGGATGGGACGTCCCATGGTATGGAATACACCGTTGGCCAGTTTGGGTCAGGTGCCCTGGCTGTGTCCTGTGCCAACTTCTTGTGCCCCTCCAGCTTTCTCACTGGCTGGGCATGAGAAGCTGAAAAATCCTTGACATTAGTCTAAACACTACTGAGCAACAACTGAAAACATCAGTGTTATCAACATTCTTCGCTCTGAACTCAAAACATAGCACTGTACCAGCTACTAGGAAGACAGTTAACTCTATCCCAGCTGAAACCAGGACAGTATCCACCCCTTATTCTATACCATTGACGTCATGCACAGTTCCCATACCTTTAGTTACATCCTGATCAATCATCACCTTTCCATTCCTTTAAGACATATGAGCAATGATATATATATATGTATACACACACAGAGATATCATTCCTTTAGTTCATGGGTCATGTTCATAAAATGTTCATTGAGTTCATTTAGTTTCCGACTCTGGGCTCCATCTGTCATACCAGTCTTTCTGGGCAGGAGGGATGGTGCAAAGTCCTCTCGGTCGGTAGAGCAGAATTGGGCTTCAGTGCAGTGTGACAAGCAGGTGACATTTGGCGCAGCAGGAGGATGGTGTGCACCGTTGGATTGTTGCATGCTGGAGTCAGTTCTGGTTCCATCACTACTGCGCTTTGCTCAGTTTTATCACAGTTCTTTTCTTGCTTGATCTAAGTGATTCTTACTATAGTACTATGGATATAGCACATAATTATAGTAAGGATAACATACAGTAGCAGGGTTATATAGCAACTAATACACAGTTTAATTCTGGCTGTGCTCACCTAAAATTAAATCCCCTTGAGGCACACATCGGACTTCCCCATCTTTTCGCATCACCCACCAAGTGCACCCAGGCCCTTGAGCAAAAGCAATCCCACGAATGGGTTTACCTTTGCCTGAGGCAGGAGTAACCCAGACTGTCTTCCCTAACATATTTTTTATGTGCACTACAGGGACTTTATCCCCTTCTACAGTATGTAAAAATTCTGACTGGGCAGGGCCACCCCGATTGGCAGATCCTCTGGTGTTGACTAACCAGGTGGCTTTTGCTAAATGTGTATCCCAATGTTTGAAAGTTCCACCCCCCATTGCTCTCAATGTAGTCTTTAACAGTCCATTGTATCGCTCAATTTTCCCAGAGGCTGGTGCATGATAGGGGATATGATACACCCACTCAATGCCATGCTCTTTGGCCCAGGCGTCTATGAGGTTGTTTCGGAAATGAGTCCCGTTGTCTGACTCAATTCGTTCTGGGGTGCCATGTCGCCACAAGACTTGCTTTTCTAGGCCCAGGATAGTGTTCCGGGCGGTGGCATGGGGCACAGAATATGTTTCCAGCCATCCAGTGGTTGCTTCCACCATCGTGAGCACATAGCGCTTGCCTTGGCGAGTTTGTGGGAGTGTGATATAGTCAATCTGCCAGGCTTCTCCATATTTATATTTCAGCCATCGCCCTCCATACCACAGGGGCTTTAACCGCTTGGCTTGCTTAATTGCAGCACATGTTTCACATTCATGGATAACCTGTGCAATAGTGTCCATGGTCAAGTCCACCCCTCGGTCACGAGCCCATCTATATGTTGCATCTCTTCCCTGATGGCCTGAAGCATCATGGGCCCACCGAGCCATAAATAGCTCACCCTTACGTTGCCAGTCCAGGTCCACCTGAGCCACTTCAATCTTGGCAGCCTGATCCACCTGTTGGTTGTTTTGATGTTCTTCAGTGGCCCGACTCTTGGGTATGCGAGCATCTACATGACGTACTTTTACAACCAGATTCTCTAGCCGGGATGCAGTATCTTGCCACAGTGCGGCAGCCCAGATGGGTTTACCTCTGCGCTGCAAGTTGCTCTGCTTCCATTGCTGTAGCCACCCCCACAGGGCATTTGCCACCATCCATGAGTCAGTATAGAGATAGAGCACTGGCCACTTTTCTCTTTCAGCAATATCTAATGCTAGCTGGATGGCTTTCACCTCTGCAAACTGACTCGATTCACCTTCTCCTTCAGCAGTTTCTGCAACTTGTCGTGTAGGACTCCATACGGCAGCTTTCCACCTCCGATGCTTTCCCACGATGCGACAGGATCCGTCAGTGAACAGGGCATATTGCCTCTCAATTTCTGGCAGTTTATTATACAGCGGGGCCTCTTCAGCACGTGCCACCTCCTCCTCTGGCGACATTCCAAAATCTTTGCCTTCTGGCCAGTCCGTGATCACTTCCAAAATTCCTGGGCGACTGGGGTTTCCTATGCGAGCCCGTTGTGTGATCAGTGCAATCCACTTACTCCACGTGGCATCAGTCGCGTGATGTGTAGAGGAGACCCTCCCTTTGAACATCCAGCCCAGCACTGGCAGTCGGGGTGCTAAGAGGAGCTGTGTTTCAGTACCAACAACTTCTGAGGCAGCTTGAACTCCTTCATATGCTGCCAATATCTCTTTTTCAGTTGGAGTATAGCGAGCTTCGGATCCCCGATATCCTCGACTCCAAAACCCCAGGGGTCGGCCTCGGGTCTCCCCAGGTGCTTTCTGCCAGAGGCTCCAGGTAGGGCCATTCTCCCCAGCTGCAGTATAGAGCACATTTTTAACATCTTGTCCTGTCCGGACTGGTCCAAGGGCTACTGCGTGAACAATCTCCCGTTTAATTTGTTCAAAGGCTTGTTGTTGCTCAGGGCCCCATTGAAAATCATTCTTCTTTCGGGTCACTTGATAGAGAGGGTTTACAATCAGACTGTAATTTGGAATATGCATTCTCCAAAACCCCACGACACCTAAGAAGGCCTGTGTTTCCTTTTTATTAGTTGGTGGAGACATAGCTGCTATTTTGTTAATCACATCCATTGGGATCTGACGACGCCCGTCTTGCCATTTTATTCCTAAAAACTGGATCTCCCGTGCAGGTCCCTTGACCTTACTTTCTTTTATGGCAAAACCGGCTTTCAGAAGGATTTGGATTATTTTCTTCCCTTTCTCAAAGACTTCTTCTGCCGTGTTGCCCCATACGATGATGTCATCAATGTATTGCAGGTGTTCCGGAGCTTCACCTTTTTCCAGTGCAGTCTGGATTAGTCCATGGCAAATGGTGGGGCTGTGTTTCCACCCCTGGGGCAATCGATTCCAAGTGTACTGGACACCCCTCCAAGTAAAGGCAAATTGTGGACGACACTCTGCTGCCAGAGGGATTGAGAAAAACGCATTAGCAATGTCAATTGTAGCATACCACTTGGCTGCCTTTGACTCTAGTTCGTATTGAAGTTCTAGCATATCTGGAACGGCAGCACTCAGCGGTGGCGTAACTTCATTCAGGCCGCGATAGTCAACTGTTAGTCTCCACTCCCCATTAGACTTTCGCACGGGCCATATGGGACTATTAAAAGGTGAGCGAGTTTTGCTGATCACTCCTTGGCTCTCCAGTTGGCGAATCAACTTGTGGATGGGAATCAGAGAGTCTCGGTTGGTGCGATATTGCCGCCGGTGCACCGTCGCGGTAGCAATTGGTACTTGTTGTTCTTCAACCCTCAGCAACCCCACAATCGAAGGGTCTTGAGAGAGACCAGGCAGGGTAGACAGCTGTTCCGTGCCCTCCGTCTCCAAGGCAGCTATACCAAAAGCCCATCGATACCCCTTTGGGTCCTTAAAATACCCTCTCCTGAGATAGTCTATGCCAAGGATGCACGGAGCCTCTGGACCAGTCACAATGGGGTGTTTCTGCCATTCATTCCCAGTTAGGCTTACTTCACCTTCCAATACAGTTAACTCTTGGGATCCCCCTGTCACACCAGAAATAGAAATGGGTTCTGCCCCTTCATAACTTGATGGCATTAAAGTACACTGTGCGCCGGTGTCTACTAGAGCCTTATACTCCTGTGGGTCTAACGTGCCAGGCCATCGAATCCACACAGTCCAATAGACCCGGTTATCCCTTTCCTCCACCTGGCTGGAGGCAGGGCCCCTCTAATTCTGGTCAGAGTATCCAGTATTCACTTCTCGTAAAATTGGCTCAGAAGTCCCTTCAAGAGGATCAGAAATAAGATCAGCCCTTCTACTCTGTTTGGAAACCGGAGCGGCATTTTTCCTGGTAGAATCCCCTTTTGTGGTGGTTTTTCCTCGCAGCTCACGTACCCGTGCATTTAGGACCGAGGTAGGTTTTCCATCCCATTTCCTCATGTCCTCTCCATGATCACATAAGTAAAACCACAGGGCACCTCGCGGTGTGTACCTTCTATACTCTCTCTCTTGGGCAGAGGAGCGCTCACTCCTAATAGCTGAGACATTGGTCCTTACAGGTGGGCAACAGGACATCTCCTCTTTGAATTGCTGGAAATCCTCGGACAGCTTCTCCACAGCCGAAATGCAGGCTTGTAGGGAGGAGGAGAGATTTTCTTCGTATTGACGGAGTTGGCGAGCCACTTCATCCACTGTCGGTGCCTCTTCGTCTTTCCAGGTCATTATTGCCAGTGAGTTGGCATAGGACGATGGTGCGCTCCGTACAAACTTCCGCCACATGGGTCGTGTGCATTGGACTTCGTCTGGATCTTTGGGTAATTGTGGGTTGTCCGGATCATGATGAATTGTCTCTAGCACAGCTAATTCCCTCAGATATTGGATACCTTTTTCCATGGTTGTCCACTTGCTTGATTGACATATAACATCTTCCTTAAAGGGGTACCTTTCCTTCACACTTGACAGGAGTCGCCTCCAGAGGCTGATGGCTTGTGTCCCTCTTCCAATTGCCTTGTCAATGCCACCTTCCCTGGCAAGCGATCCCAGCTGCTTGGCTTCCCTACCTTCTAATTCCAAGCTATTAGCCCCATTGTCCCAGCATCGGAGGAGCCAGGTGATAATATGCTCACCTATACGGCGGCCAAAATCTTTTCGCATATCCCGCAGCTCACTCAAGGATAGGGACCGGGTTATTACCTCTGGTTCTGCCTCTTCCTCCTGTTCCCGTGATGACCCTGGTTCGCCTTCATCCTTCGCTAAGCAAACTGATTTTTTTGTATATTTCTTTTTCTGTACGGGGGCAACTGATACTGGTGCAGGTTGGTCCGCTGGTTCAGTTGCAGTACCGCTCGCCGGGTCTTGGATAACCGCAGTGTCTGTTGCCAAGGTCTGGGTAGCTGCTGTGCTCGTTGCTGGGGCTGGAGGGACCTCAGTGCCCGTTGCCGAGGTTTGGGTAGCTGCCGTGCCCATTGCCGAGGCTGGAGGGGCTGCAGGGCCTGTCGCTGAGGTTTGGGTAGCCACAGTGCTCGTCGCCGGGGCTGGAGGGGCCGCAGTGCCCGTTGCCGAGGTTTGAGTGACCGCAGTGCTCATCGTTTTGTTGTTAGGTCCAGAGACCTTCTCTTCCCCTTGAGGGTACTGAGTGGTGTCGAACAGGGCTCGATAGGCATGGGCCAGGCCCCAGCACGTTGCAGTAATTTGTATCTCTCTGGAGCTGCCGGGGTGACAGCATACCTTTTCCAAATATTTTACTAGTTCTTCTGGATTCTGCACTTGTTCAGGGGTGAATTTCCAAAACATTGGAGGTGCCCACTTTTCTAGGTACTTGCCCATACTACCCCACACACCCTGCCACTCATAATTATCCAGCCTTGGGGCAGATCTCTGGGTGATTTTCTTAAATAGTTGTTTAACCTTAAACGAGAGCTGAACCACATTCAGAAGCATGCTAATTCCTAGCAGTAGGGCTAGGACCGTGCTGGTCCCAACATCCCAAGAGTATTCAAATTTTTCAAAATTCTCAAACACCATTGTAACTGGACTGAAGGAGAAAGGAGAGGGGAAGAAAGGTATCCCACCCATAGACTGGTTTTCCAAGGAGGAAAGGTAAATGGTATAATTATCAATAGTTTCCCACAGATGGCTTCCACAGTATAAAGGTGACAATGCTGGGTGCAAGTACCGGATTAATCCCACAGCCGACGACTTTATCATACCATAAACCAGTGTTATACAATACATCAAAGCGAAAACCTTAATCCACCTCCCACGGATGATAAGCAGCAGAAGAGGGACTACATACAGCAAGCGAGGTGATGCATAACACAACTTTAAAAAACAGAGCAACAACTCTAAGAACACATAAATCAACATAATGACCAGCGACTATTAGACCGATATAACGAATGCTTATAACAAATTTCTTTTAACAAGCTCTGGTCAGGTTTGTCGTTATCTCAACCCTTCGTGCCCCACGTTGGGCGCCAAAAAGGACTGTCGTGGTTTAACCCCAGCCAGCAACTAAACACCACGCAGCCGCTCACTCACTCCCCCCCACCCAGTGGGATGGGGGAGAAAATCGGGAAAAGAAGCAAAACCCGTGGGTTGAGATAAGAACCGTTTAATAGAACAGAAAAGAAGAAACTAATAATGATAATGATAACACTAATAAAATGACAACAGCAATAATGAAAGGATTGGAATGTACAAATGATGGGCAGTGCAATTGCTCACCACCCGCCGACCGACACCCAGCCAGTCCCCGAGCGGCGAATCCCTGCCCCCCCCCACTTCCCCGTTCCTATACGGGATGGGACGTCCCATGGTATGGAATACACCGTTGGCCAGTTTGGGTCAGGTGCCCTGGCTGTGTCCTGTGCCAACTTCTTGTGCCCCTCCAGCTTTCTCACTGGCTGGGCATGAGAAGCTGAAAAATCCTTGACATTAGTCTAAACACTACTGAGCAACAACTGAAAACATCAGTGTTATCAACATTCTTCGCTCTGAACTCAAAACATAGCACTGTACCAGCTACTAGGAAGACAGTTAACTCTATCCCAGCTGAAACCAGGACAAGTGTGAATATCCTGGAAGTGTCAGATCAGAGCAAACATACTGTTTCAAAGAGGATCCTGTGTCTAGAGTATTTTTGCCAATCTGACGTTCCTCCAGGCAGCCCTAGCTTCTGCACTTCACTTGTAAAATGTTGCCACTATTTTTCTTTAAATAAAATATATTGCAGTACAATCTACTTAGTGATTCTGAGAATACCACAGTTCTACTCCATCTGCTGTCTAATAAAAGTCTAAGACAAAATACACGTTCGGATAATTTTAATTGTACCATTGATTAACTTTTCTTTTTTTAGAAGTGCTTTGAAATATAATTGTCTTATATAAATTTATCTGTCCATATAGATGTATGTACAGATTAAATTTGATTAGTATAAATTGAAACAGTATCACAGGTTAGTTATTTTATTCATCTGAATAAAAGCCCAGTGCTATGCTCTAGCTTTTTTTCATTATCTAGATTTTAAATATTTATTATTTTATAAGGTTTTGAAACAGTTTGTATATCCTACAACATAAAAAAAAGCAATGAAGTTTGTTGTTTCCTGAGCCATTAGGAACACTGCAGGAAGAGTCCTCATCTCTTCTCATCTGCCTTTGCCAAATAGAACAGAAACAGCTCTTTACTCAAAGCACTAGCAATTTCTACAGTTTAAACACATACCGTTTTGAGGTGAGCAGGGGGGACTTACCAATCCCCCTCTCCTACCCTTAAGTTACTGCTTTTTCATTTCACATTAATCTCTCTACAGAACATCCCTCCTTTTTTTAAGACATTTTTAGATTTTTTTTTTAATTACTGTGTCCACATTGTCTCCTCTTCTCCTTGGTGAGGAGAAGTGTTTGGCTATGCTGGGGTAATGCACATTCAAACAAGACCTCAGTCCTTTCTTTCCATCTACCATTTTTCCTACCCAACAAGGTAGGTTTTTCTTGGGAATTACTACTGTATGTTTGTCCTATTATACTCTTGTCTAGGTGGTCCTTATGGGGGACCCAATACTGACCTACACAGATATTTTTTGGATCCAGTATAGCTGTCCTTATGTTTGACTTTTTTTTTTGCCTTTCTACAGGTTATATCCTTAAATCCAACCTGCTGTTCCAAGCTTTGCAATCTGCCCAAGTGCTCTCTCTTACACTTCTTTTACAAGGTTATTTTGCCAACGCTGTCTTCATTTGGCTATTTAATAACTGTCTATCTCACTAATTTCTGAATATTTCTCTGTTTTCTTTCTCATTTATATACAGTTCCATCCAGGGCCCTCTTTCCTTCTCAGATGAATAATAAAAATATATATTTGACTTTACTGGCTGCTGTTCCTAAGAGAAACAAGGGTACTGCCCTTGGCACCCTGTCATCTGTGATGCATTCAGATCCAGGGATAACCCTGCCATTAGGCAGCTGAGCTCCCACCCCAGTCTGTGCAGAAAGTTGGCTTCACACAAAGGCTCCTGTTGTTTCAGCTTTTATTTCTATAATGGGGCTTAACTGCTAAATAGTCTAGATGAGGGCCAGCGATACCTGGTATTAACAGGGAAATAAGATCTCTGGAGAATAAATTTAATGACATCAGCAGCAATTCCAGCCTTAGCAATGTATACTAAAGCTGCCACAGGTAAAAAGCTCACAGATATGTGGTGGAAAAGAGATGATGAGGTGCAAAAGTATGAAGTATGGCCTGTCACAGTACCATCCTCTTGACTTTTCCTTGATAGGTTAACTGGAAAATTCATCCAACTTGAAGATGCTTTTTTTTTTCTGTTTTTATAAAATTATATCTATCTTAAACAAAACCCATCTCAAACAAGATATTCTTAATGTACCATTAATGGTATCACAATTATGTTTTCAGTTTCAGCAATGTCAATCTGAAGTATCTCCGCTGACGTCAATGGAATTATTTTGGATTTATCTATAATAGTAAAATTGTTAGCAAAGTACTAGAGAAAATATTACCTGTTTTGATTATTGTTACAGCAGGAACCACCTCAAGCCAGAGAACTACTGATAATCACTGTTGGAAAAGACTGAGGAAAATTATTTAGGGGTGGAAATTGTTACTGTTTTCTGTCAGCCCTAAAAATAAAGTTCACAGGCAATAAAACAAGAAGCATAGAGAAAAGCAGCAGGCTGCTCAGAGATATAGGAAAATATGGAAGCCCATCCACATCAGAAAAACAGAAAACACTAGAAGTCTTCATCTTGGCCACATGAAGGGATCTAACAGAGCTGATATACTGAGTGTAATGAAATATTCATTATTTCTTGTAACTCAAAAAGTGAAGTACTCCAAATTAAATGTTATAGGAGATTTTAAATGAAGAAGGATGTACTTCTTTTACACAGCAAATAACTCAGTTATGGAATTCACTAACATAGGATATTCACTGACAGTAGAGACCCAAATTTGTAAATGGAGTCTAGAAGGCTTAGACATATTTATGTAGCCTAACAGCTATTAAACATGAGGGCATGGTGGCAAATGGTGGCTCACTATCTTGCTGAAAACCAAAGGAAGGATCAATGTAAATTTACCCAGTTTTGCTAACATTGCAAATCTTGCTATAGGCATGTCGTGGTTTAACCCCAGCCAGCAACTAAGCACCACGCAGCCACTCACTCACTCCCCCCCACCCAGTGGGATGGGGGAGAAAATCGGGAAAAGAAGCAAAACCCGTGGGTTGAGATAAGAACGGTTTAATAGAACAGAAAAGAAGAAACTAATAATGATAATGATCACATTAATAAAATGACAACAGCAATAATGAAAGGATTGGAATGTACAAGTGATGCGCAGTGCAACTGCTCACCACCCAGCAATCGACACCCAGCCAGTCCCCCGAGCGGCGATCCCCCGCCCCCACTACCCCCAGTTCCTATACTAGATGGGACGTCACATGGTATGGAATACACCGTTGGCCAGTTTGGGTCAGGTGCCCTGGTTCTGTCCTGTGCCAACTTCTTGTGCCCCTCCAGCTTTCTTGCTGGCTGGGCATGAGTAGCTAAAAGTCCTTGACTTTAGACTAAACACTACTGAGCAACAACTGAAAACATCAGTGTTATCAACATTCTTCACATACTGAACTCAAAACATAGCACTGTACCAGCTACTAGGAAGACAATTAACTCTATCCCAGCTGACACCAGGACAAGGCAAAAGGAAACACCTTGTCTGCAAAGCCAGGAGTTGTTAACTTAGCAGTTTAATCAAAGAATTAGTATTATACCAGATATAATTATTGTAGGGAAAAAAAGGTGGGGGCGGGGAGAAAAGAATAGTAATACAGAAAAAGTTTCAATAATAATATAGCCAAAATGGTTAGCACACTTCCTACTATTCACCCCTTTCTCTGCCACTGTGCTTACCGCTCCCCAGCTGCTCTGCATCCTACAGTTCTCGGCGTCAGTCTGAGGGGAGTGTTACAGTGAGTCACCGGTGGCCCGAGTCCTTCCGAGGAGTTGATGATGTTGTTGACGGTTTCTCTCCCTTCACTCTAGAGCTCACCTTTTGTTGTGCTAAACAAAACAAATTCTATTTTTAATAAACACTCCAGTTTTCTACTCAATCCGCTGAGTTCTCTCCCATTCATCAACATCCTTTTGAAACTTGTAGGCCCCAGAAATGGATATATTCCAGCAGTCATTTATAATGTCAAATAAAAGGGTGAAAAATCCAGAAAACTCCCATCAACCCCTTCTGCTCCTTTCTCAGACATCCTTATATATTTACATAAGGATTGCATTAAACATTTTAGTTACTGCCTCACACTGGAAGATCATGTGCAACTAGTTATCTACCAAGATTTCTAAGTTCTTTTCAGAATCACTGTCCCACCATCTAGGGACACCATCCTGCCCTAAAGGCCATGTCAGGATGAAAGGGATCTGTGGTACTACTATGGGCTTTCTCTAGATGGAGCTTTGCACTCAAAGCAGAGATGTCTAGGAGCAAAGTAAGGTGGTGCTGAAAAACCAGTTTGCATTCAACACCAATCTACCCAGTTCAGGCATGAATTACAGAATACAGTACATTGCCGAAAGCATTTTCCCATTCCATTAACTGCTGTTAGTGCAAAAATTCTGAAGACAAATTGGAGTCTCTAATGTTAAATATCTTTTATTTGCAATGACAGGACAGTGTCATGGTGGCATTCCTGATTACATACTTCTCACAAATAATTCACTCAGAGTTCAACCATTACTCAGAAATCAATGATTCCCCAATAAAGAAACAATTCATTCTTTATGAAAATGAGCTTTGCAAAAGATCAAACACAATGTTCTTGTTATTTGTGTTTGGATGTGGGATCAGGAAGAGCCTGAATCAGGATTGTCCCATCTTCCCTTGAAGGGAATCAGCCAAATGACACAAAAAGCTTGAAATCACTAGAGGTAGGCTTTAACACAAAAATAATAAATTAGAATAAATAAAGGCTCCATTTAAAGAATGCAACCAAGGATGCATTCTTTCTCTATCTGGTACTTTCAGGAGCAGTTAATCTCATCCTAATGCAGAGGTCCAGCAGATATCAGAAAACAATATCCTAAAAATGTCCATTTCTCTCCATTGGCTAGGAAGACAATTCTCTCTGACTTGAGCTCAGATGTAGATAGATTCACTGCTTACTGATGTCTAAAAACAGTTGAAATGAATTCCACCCTTCCAGTCCCAGAATTTTAAGTGGATTCTTGGGTTGAACACACTCTGCACAGTCATCTTCAGGTCATCACTAAAAACTCTTTCTTCTACCTGAAGAAGACTGGGTTTAGGTTGTTCCTAAGTGTTTCTCACACTGACTTGTTTTGTTGAGGCCCTGCTCTCCTCTTTGTCCACTTGGCTGACCTTATACTCTTAGCCTTACTCAAAGTGTAGTCTCACATTCTTTACAAAATTTGCAATATTCAGCATTTATAGAGTAAACTGGAAATAATTCACAATTGGTTCAAGCTGGGATCTATCAGTGCATGGTAACATAAAGACATGGTAAAATGGTAACATTTCTATCTTTCCCTTTTGAGTGATAGCAGCAACTCTGCAGTCTCCCCAGAACCTTTTCCATAGAACTACTAATGGTCAAAAAGTGGAGAGAGAAACTGTTGGAATCTAGTAGGGATGACAAGTGACAGGGTAGAGAGGAAGATCAGGAATCTTCGTACTGTCAGTATGGAAAGAATAACCTAGATTTATGATCAAAAGGTCCAGTAAAATGGAGCCTGGAGTAACTCAAAATAGTCATTCCCTTAGATGAGAAGTGCCATGGCCAAGGAGGGGCACACTGTCACCAGGGCTGACCCACAGGGTAATGTGAGCCATGAAGGAGCAACAAAGAACATCACCCCAGGAAACCTTGTACCACATCCTAAAACTAATGAGTGCTGGTAACACAAGATCTCTTTCATTGTATCAGACAAGGAAGCTCAGAAATCCTGACCCTGCTAAGTGTCAGATAGGGAATCCTACAGCTAGACAGAAAAAAGAAAATATGCTGCTGCTGAAAACATACATTCACGATTTTCTCATTGTAATCAGTCTTCATGACTAGCAGAGCCTTTCTTTCTCATGACGGTTACAATAACAACTCATAGCAGTTAGGGATGAAAGGGAAAATTATTGCAAAATACATTAAGAGACTGCCTAGTGTTACTTTAATGCTCCCAATGCTGTTCTATTTTTTTAATACTTGGGGGGAAAATGCAGTATGAACTGACATTGCTTAAAAAAATTAACAGTGGAAAAGTATATAAGCATGGTGCTTTTGTTGATAATTGGACTTATCAGAAACATTTTTGCCTCGAGCTTCCTTTAATATTTCTAGTGGTTCTGAATACGAATGGGAAGAGCAGTAGAAGAGGTGGGAAAGAATCATAATGTGGTGAAGAAATGGTGTAACTTTTTCTCTTTAGTCACATTATTTTCTTCATTCCTATCTTCAGTGCCAGAAATAGGAATAAGGATTGATTCTTTGCGCAAAATGATTTAAGCTTTTACTTCCTGAGAATAAGAAGTTAGGTAATAATTTGAGCAGAAGTCAAAATGCTGGGACAGCACTGATACCACTACATTACTCTTTTAAATGTGCTTTAGCTTTGCAAATAATACTCGACCACTTAGAGTTCTCCTTGAGATAATTCTCCAAACCATCAGATGATTATCCAATCCTGATGTAAAAAGATACAGTTTTTATTTAGCAGTGAGTAGAATACCTTATGATAACATGGAAGATAACAGTTTTTATAAGAAGCCAGAATGATCAAGGAAGACATTACTTCTCTTACTTGTGTTTGCTATGGCTACAAAGCAGAATGCTGGCATCACATCACTACCAGGCTAGTTCAAACAGCTCAGAGTTCACACACATTGCAAATGATGTTCCAGATGATGGATAAAAATTGGTCAGTACTTTCCACTGAGATATTTGCTCCCATGGTACAATGTCTACAGCATAGAAACACTTTGGATGTGGGATGCTTTGCACACACTCTGTGTATGTAAGCTGAAGAATGGGACCACCTATTTAGAAGCCTGTGCCGACTGTGCAGATCTTTGCTGCTTGCTAAGTCAGTTCAATCATTTTTCCATGTTCTCTCATACAATCTTTAAGCATTAGAAAAGCCCACACAAATTCCACCCCCCATTACACTGCCCATCTTCATATTTTGGCTTAACGTTGGGTTTTGACAAAACCACTCTACAGTGCTTAGGGGTCCAGCATACCTATCACTTCTTAAAGCACTAATCCTAACTTTTGCATGCTGTCTTCCTGAGATTTTTATTGCCCTGTTACCTCTTAGCTTTAATTTGTGTTGTAAATGTCAGTTGTTAACCATGTTTTCCATCATGTTTATACATTATCTCAAATGATTGGCCCTCAGTTCTGTTTGTTTGGCCTCTTTGTTATTACAGAAGAGGTAGCAGTATAAAATAATATTCCCCCCTCTCCCCCAAATTAACTACATGCTAGAATTTGGGAACACGTACATAAGTGGTAATCAATCAGACTTCTGCTTATATCTGAGTTAAAAATGCTACAGACCTTAGATGTCTTAATCAAAGTTCTCATGGGTAATAACCCCGAGCAATCTAGATGACAGGCAAGAAGCTGTCCTAGGTAGTACCTTGGCACTAGTTTATTTAACAACGTAAAAAATCACTAGCAAGAAGTTCAGTGTGAATATCCTGGAAGTGTCAGATCAGAGCAAACATACTGTTTCAAAGAGGATCCTGTGTCTAGAGTATTTTTGCCAATCTGACGTTCCTCCAGGCAGCCCTAGCTTCTGCACTTCACTTGTAAAATGTTGCCACTATTTTTCTTTAAATAAAATATATTGCAGTACAATCTACTTAGTGATTCTGAGAATACCACAGTTCTTTCACACCTTCAATCCTATTTGTCATATTGTACACTCTTGAGATCAAAGGTTTCTTTTACCAAGTAAACTATGCAAAGAACCTGCATAAAAGTAAATAGCAGTTTTATAAATCAAACCTTAAGTGCTTAAATGCATTTTTATTTCAAGCAGTAATTTAAAAAGTTGAAGTAAAAACATCATCTTTGCAGCCATTATAATTCAAACACTGAAACCTGTAAACCTTTTATTATAGCCTGTTTTCAAAATGCCTATGCTTAATATGAGAAAGATATTTCTACTTTTGGTAATTTGTGCTATCAGAGAGGTACAAACAGTGAGTGTTATTCCCTGTAGGTACTTTACTTCTAGGCTATGTCTATAAAACACATTAAAAAATGCCATTTTTGTAATTACTTCATATTTAATTTCGGGTATCATATAATATAAATTAGAGATCCCTAAATCTTTCCCAACTTGAGTATGCATTCACAAGCTGATGTGCACTCATGCACAGCTACAGATGCTTCGAGATGTACCTCCTTCAGCATGGACTTATACTTGGGCCACAGTCCCTTCAGAGGTGTACCTGCTGCGGCATGAAAAGAACCACAGCCACAGACACTTCAAGGTGTACCTGCTCTGGTGTGGGCTTATCCATGGCCACAGACACTTCGGGGTGTCCTGCTCCCATGTGGACTCATGCACTGGTCACAGTCCCTTCAACTTGAGTACACACCAGAGTTCCAGCCTGTCCAGTACAGCAGCACAGAAACAGCAGTGATGCCCTGGCCATCTGCCAGCCCAGGCACATCGCCATTGCTGTTATCAAAATGTTCCCAGGCACAGCAGAGTCAGATGATAAGCAGTACAATAGTACAGCAAGCAGCGAAAGCAGAAAGCAACCCCTAATGAGCACTAGACTCTAATATACAATAAGGCAAGCAAGCCTCATGGCAAGCACAGGAGCCTGTGAATTAATAGCTAAACAGCAATAACAGCTATAAATTCCATCTAGCACATTCCAATCAAATCTGTCATTATCTCAAACCCTTCAAGCCCTACACTGGGCGCCAAAAAGGACTGTCGTGGTTTAACACCAGAGGATTCCCAGGTATTTGTGTCAGCAAATGACTTAAAGGAAAAAAAAAATCAAATTAAGAGAAGATGGATGTACAGGTAACCACAATGAGAAGTCCAGGTATTTGGAAAAGCTTTCTCAAAGTACCAAGGGTTACTGATGGAAAACTGTTTCTGTGATACCGGGTTTTGCCTTCTTGAGTCCTGCAGCACATTTTTTCAGTTCAGGATCAAATTCCGATACTACTATTTTACCCTCACTGATTTATGAGAATGTGCTTTCCAGCTACATTACGACATTGTTATAGCATTGGCCCATGTGTGCCAATATCATGGTGCTCACAATGAGCAGTATATCAAAACCTCACATGAGTTTGCAGCTCACAAACTGTTAATTCCCCAAAAGGTGACCCAATCTGCCAAACAAAATGACCACCTGACTGAACTAACTCCAGTATAAATATTTCATCTTACTATTAAGGTAGATTTTAGCAGAAACAGAAGCAGAATCCTCTGGAATCTAAACCATTTACAAAATGAAGACTTACCTTCCTGCATATTGCAGCACTGACCTAGTTTGCATGCATTTTCATAGCAACAACAGACACATCATTAGTCTTTGTTTAAAAGATACTGATCATGGTTACTACCCGGAAACAGTATCATTAAAGTGGGTGAAAACATGTTAACACCATTAATAGGAAAGCATGGAGCTATATGACAGGCATAATTTACAGATCTCTCAGCTGTTAAATCACAAACAGTATTTCTTGCTTTTAGAAAGTGTTTGGTTTGGGTTTTTTACATCAGTGACTGATTCACTTGCCTTGACTGTTTTTCATCAGCAGAGATAAGAATAAACAAGAACATATAAGCAACATCCTAGGAAACATATATTTCAGGATACTCAGAAACATTAAAATCAAAAAAAAAGGAACAAAACTTGGCAGCCCTGACACACTGAAGTAGACTGCTGAACACTGTCTTAATTACAATGCACCATGACAGAGTGCTAGACTCTACATTAATAAAGTCTGAAGTTAAGAATTCTTTGTAACTGATCTAGAAAGCTTGGCTATTTAAAAATGGAAACAATGACATATTTTACTAATCTGCAAACATTTTTAAAGGAAGCAAAAGGACTGCAAAGCAAGCTTATTAGATAGGGCTGTGCACAATTTATGGATGTACAAAAAAACTGATATGAGGATTTGTTATTATTTTCAAATAGAATGTCTCCTAAAAAGATGAGAAATTTTAGGCATGCATATGTTCCTAAATGTATTACATAGAAAAACACATGTACTCTCCAACAAATAATCTGTCTGTTAGGGGTCTCTCCATCTTTCCCTGTATGCCATGTAGTTTCTGTAAACAAACTCTAAATGCTACATCAGAAGATCATATACGACTGCTTTGAAAATGAATGGTATGATTGTATTATGTTGTTAAAATAAGCGATTTTCATTATTCTCATTATCTCAATTGATGCAGTTTTTATTTAAATTAATTTCAGCAAACATTTTATTTAAATCAGATGATAAGGCAACTGCGATGCTATAAAAGTAAACATTTGAATTTCATCCCTTTACCTTCAAATACGAACAACTTTTATATAAGCCTTAAAGCTACACCCACCACTTTAAAACACTCAGTTGAGTTTGCTCCCAAATAATTTTGGGAAATTTTGATAAACCTCAGTATTGCTCCCCACTCACAAGTAGGTAGATAGCGCCATGATCTTGCTAATGAATACTGTGACAGGATCTGCAGCAGAGAAGACTAAAATAATAGATTTGAGAGGCCTGGTTTCACCAGGGAGGGGTGGATTAAGGGAAGAGCTTGGACCCCACACTAGCTCTGCTGAGTTCTCCATGCTACCAGATGTGTTAGTAGACATGCAGGCAGGCAACTTGTCCATGAACCCTCTGTTTTCCAGTTGTGTCTCTATGAAGCTCTCCCTCCCTACCTCATGTGTCCAAAGAACAACGAAGTTGGTGAAGGGTCTAGAGCACAAGTCTCATGAGGAGCAGCTGAGGGAACTGGGGTTGTTTAGCCTGGAGAAAAGGAGGCTGAGGGGAGACCTTATCACTCTCTACAACTACCTGAAAGGAGGTTGTAGTGAGGTGGGGGTCGGTCTCTTCTCCCAAGTATCAAGTGATAGGGCAAGAGGAAGTGGCCTTAAGTTGCGCCAGGGGAGGTTTAAATTGGACATTAGGAAAAATTTCTTCACTCAAAGGGTTGTCAAGCATTGGAACAGGCTGCCGGGGGAAGTGGTTGAGTCACCATCCCTGGAGGGATTTAAAAGACGTGTAGGTGTGGTGCTTAGGGACATGTTTTAGTGGTGGACTTGGCAGAGTTAAGTTTACAGTTGCACTCAATGATCTTAAAGGTCTTTTCCAACCTAAATGATGCTGAAATTCTATGATTCTGTGATTCTATGTTTCATGGTAATATCCTATCTTCTGCAGGATCTGAGAAACTAGGATGGATCTTTTGGCATCCGTGCCTCTTAAAACCCCCTCATGCTAGGGTCTAGCTAGATAAAGCACTAAAAAGCTGTTGGTTGCCTTCCTGTACAGTGCTGAAGGAAAGTCAAGGTTGGAGGTAGAATATCTGAAATTCTGTCTCTCCTGTTAGTATGTCTGGAAAAGAGCATGCTATAGATAGACCACATGTATTTACTCGGGATCATGAATTGTTGGTAGCTTCTGGAAAGTACATTGCAGTGAACAATTTCAAAAGCCATGATATTTTCAGTTTCTATTCTGCCCATTAACTGCTACCACAAAAAAATCTCAGCCTTATCATGTATGAACACAGGCATGATAGATATGCATAAACATGGATGTAAAACATATATAAAAATACAAAACTCTGCTCACACACACCTAGTTGTAGATGCAGAGCATCCTGCAGATACAGATGCAGTTTATCCCACTCTGTGCCTAAGTCTGCAGTTCTTTCTCTCCTGCTGCTCAGATACTGTGGCAAAATGATACATGTTTCAAGGAAACTAGCAATGAGTGAATATGTCACTGGGGAGTATTCAAGTACATCATTAAAGGATAGCATTTGGGATCATGTGCTAGAGTCACTTTTCCTATTCATTAGTTCTATTTCTTTTCAAAGTCAGGGGTCCACAGAAAACTACTCTTTCCCACTAAGCATTTTATTTCTGATCCTGAGATCCTAACCCAGTAAAGTCAGTGGACAGTGTCACTTTTGAGTAGCGTATTCAAATTACAACTGAGAACCTTATCAAGCAATGGAACGATCTCATTTATCTGCATTAAAAAAAAGTGTTACGCACATGCAAGAACAACAATACTGAAGAACAGCCTCTCTGCTTAAGACACCACCAAACACGTTGGTGGTTAAACATTGATACTGTCCAGAATCCATTTCACTGAGGTGGTTGATGATCACACATCCTCCCATGAAACTGTAGCCATAATCACTTTCAATGTCGATTTCAGTTCCATTTCAAAGCCATCTTAGGAAAAAGAAAGAAAATCTTTGAGCCTTTTATGGCCAAAGGCAGGCATCAAACTTAGTATATGGAACCTGACAGCCCTGGTTGTTACTAAGGAGGACAGCTACTCAAAGATGCCCTGTGCAGGAACCCATTACTTAGGCAAAGCTTTGGAGGGAGATGTTCCACAAGGTAGTGCCTGACAAAAGCTAAGCTTTGCTGAAAAAAGCAACTCAAAACAGATCTTTTGTCTCTGAGGAGAAAGCATATTCATCATTTCACCTATGCTGAATTAAACACATGACCCTTTTGTTTGCAAAACTATCAACCGTGCTTATGATAATCAAAATTTCAATTCATGTTTTATCATTAAAGCCTTAGGCCCAGATGAGTGTAGAGAGTTCATAGAGCTGAGTCTGCACTGCATGAGAGCGAGGACCCTTTCTTTTCCATTCTTTCAGCATTTGTTCTTCTGGGCCCAAGAAATGGAGAAACCTGATTGTCCTGGTTTCAGCTGGGATAGAGTTAACTGTCTTCCTAGTAGCTGGTACAGTGCTATGTTTTGAGTTCAGTATGTGAAGAATGTTGATAACACTGATGTTTTCAGTTGTCGCTCAGTAGTGTTTAGACTAAAGTCAAGGATTTTCCAGCTTCTCATGCCCAGCCAGCGAGAAAGCTGGAGGGGCACAAGAAGTTGGCACAGGACACAGCCAGGGCACCTGACCCAAACTGGCCAACGGTGTATTCCATACCATGGGACGTCCCATCCAGTATAGGAACTGGGGAGTGGGGGCGGGGAATCGCCGCTCGGGGACTGGCTGGGTGTCGGTCGGCAGGTGGTGAGCAATTGCACTGCCCATCATTTGTACATTCCAATCCTTTCATTATTGCTGTTGTCATTTTATTAGTGTTATCGTTATCATTACTAGTTTCTTCTTTTCTGTTCTATTAAACCGTTCTTACCTCAACCCACGAGTTTTACTTCTTTTTCCGATTTTCTCCCCCATCCCACTGGGTGGGGGGGAGTGAGTGAGCGGCTGCGTGGTGTTTAGTTGCTGGCTGGGATTAAACCACGACACTGATTTAAATACAGAAAGTAGAAGAGCAAGGCCTGTGAAGAGCAGAGAGGTAGGTTGATGTACATAGCCTGTTACGAAATAAAGGATGTTGGCAATGGACAAAGGAAAAGTAGGATCAGCTGGGCCAGGATACATGAAATTCAGAGAAGACTGGTCCAGGGGACACTGGAATAAGCTGGCGGCTCGTCAGGGGTAATGCCTGGCAGCTATGAGGTAAATGGAAGCTCAGATCAGAGGAGGAGTTGGCAGAAGGAATACTAGGTTGAGGAGGTGTTTGGGAATGACATGAGAAGCCTGAACAGTAGAGACAGGGATGGGAGTAAAGATCAGATGGAATAAACCAGGCTTGACACAGACAATCTCAATTTTTGAATTTTGAATGCTTTAAGTGATAGGTTTTTTAATGTAGCTGTTCTTTGAAAGAAAAGCAAGTTGCTTGGCCTTCCATCAGCTGTGGCTCTCCCAAATGATGGAGCAGCCATGTCACATCGAGTAGAACGTTGGTGGTGGCCGTGTCACAGGGCCGTGTCACCAACCCCCTCTTACAAGAGGACAGCACTAAGAAGGGATGCGTGGTGAACTAACCCAGACTGCAAGCGAAAAGGCGGGTAAGCAACGGCTGTGACAGGAACAACAGGCAGAAGGGCAAGGGGGGGAGAGCAGAGCTGCTGGGCCCCGGCAGGGAAGCAAAGGTTGCCTGAGGTGCGACAAATGGCTACAGCTCCTCCTTTCATTTCCACAGCCAGAAACCCACCAAGGGACAGGACCAGACGATGCTACACTCCCGTTCTGACCAAAAGACAAAGAGAGATTCGAGATTTTCTACAAGGACATCGACACCAACTTAAGGCATCAAGAGTTTGGCACACCCCTGGGCACGTGTTGCCCATGGTAACTGAGAGTGGCTGCCCCATTGTTTGCTATCCTGTCTTTCACAGCTCCAGGCCAAGACACGGCGAAGGCCAGACCATGGCGCACTCCCCTCCTCAGACACACAGCCACTGACATTCCCTAACATCTACAAGGACGCTCACGCTAAGTTAAGGAATCAAAAAGGACATCAGCTCTTGGCACCAACCTAATGATGCAGTTGTACTAACCAGTGTGGGTGGTTGGATGGTGGTGGCCAATGCCACCATGGGATGGGTGCTTACTGGCTGCTAGGGAGAGGTGGGACAGACAGCCTTGGCCTGAGGCTGGCAGACCTCACAGCAGGGGTTACCCAAGGTGAGCTAAGGCTCCTGTTCCTTTGATTGTTGATATTATCCTGCTTTTTCCAGCTCCAGACGCACACAGACAAAAGGACCTGACCAGGGCGCACTCCCCTCCTCAGACACACAGCCACTGACATTCCCTAACGTCTACAAGGACGCTGACGCTAAGTTAAGGAATCAAAAAGGACATCAGCTCTTCGCACTAACCTAATGATGCAGTTGCACTACCACTGTGGGTGATTGGATGGTGGTGGCCAATGCCACCATGGGATGGGTGCCTACTTGCTGCCAGAGAGAGGTGGGACTGACAGCCTTGGCCTGAGTCTTCCAGAGCTCACAGCAGGGGTTGCCCCTGGTGAGCGACGGTCAATGTTCCTTTGTTTGTTGATATTATCCTGCATTTTCCAGCTCCAGGCCCACAGAGGGAAAAGGACCCGACCACTGTGCACTCCCCTCCGCAGACACACAGCCAGAGAGGTCTCTGACCTTCTACAAGAACGCTGACAAGAAGTTAAGGCATCAAGAGTTTGGCACAGCCCTGGGCAGGCGTTGCCCATGGTAATTGAGATTGGCTGCCCCATTGTTTGCTATCCTGTCTTTCACAGCTCCAGGCCCAGACAGGGCGAAGACCAGACCATGGCGCACTCCCCTCCTCAGACACACAGCCACTGACATTCCCTAACGTCTACAAGGACGCTGACGCTAAGTTAAGGAATCAAAAAGGACATCAGCTCTTGGCACCAACCTAATGATGCAGTTGTACTAACCAGTGTGGGTGGTTGGTTGGTGGTGGCCAATGCCACCATGGGATGGGTGTCTACTGGCTGCCAGGGAGAGGTGGGACTGACACCCTTGGCCTGAGACTGGCAGACCTCACAGCAGGGGTTACCCAAGGTGAGCAAAGGCTCCTGTTCCTTTGTTTGTTGATATTATCCTGCTTTTTCCACCTCCAGACGCACACAGACAAAAGGACCTGACCAGGGCGCACTCCCCTCCTCAGACACACAGCCACTGACATTCCCTAACGTCTACAAGGACGCTGACGCTAAGTTAAGGAATCAAAAAGGACATCAGCTCTTCGCACTAACCTAATGATGCAGTTGTACTAACCAGTGTGGGTGGTTGGTTGGTGGTGGCCAATGCCACCATGGGATGGGTGCCTACTTGCTGCCAGGGAGAGATGGGACTGACAGCCTTGGCCTGAGACTGTTAACCTGACAACAGGGCTGGCCCATGGTGAGCAAGTGTCAATGTTCCTTTGTTTGTTGATATTATCCTGCTTTTTCCAGCTCCAGGCCCACAGTGGGAAAAGGACCCGACCACTGTGCACTCCCCTCCGCAGACACAGAGCCAGAGAGGTCTCTGACATTCTACAAGAAGGCTGACATGAAGTTAAGGCATCAAGAGTTTGGCACAGCCCTGGGCAGGCGTTGCCCATGGTAACTGAGAGTGGCTGCCCCATTGTTTGCTATCCTGTCTTTCACAGCTCCAGGCCCAGACAGGGTGAAGACCAGACCATGGCGCACTCCCCTCCTCAGACACACAGCCACTGACATTCCCTAACGTCTACAAGGACGCTGACGCTAAGTTAAGGAATCAAAAAGGACATCAGCTCTTCGCACTAACCTAATGATGCAGTTGCACTACCACTGTGGGTGATTGGATGGTGGTGGCCAATGCCACCATGGGATGGGTGTCTACTGGCTGCCAGAGAGAGGTGGGACTGACAGCCTTGGCCTGAGTCTTCCAGAGCTCACAGCAGGGGTTGCCCCTGGTGAGCGACGGTCAATGTTCCTTTGTTTGTTGATATTATCCTGCATTTTCTAGCTCCAGGCCCACAGAGGGAAAAGGACCCGACCACTGTGCACTCCCCTCCGCAGACACACAGCCAGAGATCTCTGACCTTCTACAAGAACGCTGACAAGAAGTTAAGGCATCAAGAGTTTGGCACAGCCCTGGGCAGGCGTTGCCCATGGTAATTGAGATTGGCTGCCCCATGGTTTGCTATCCTGTCTTTCACAGCTCCAGGCCCAGACAGGGCGAAGACCAGACCATGGCGCACTCCCCTCCTCAGACACACAGCCACTGACATTCCCTAACGTCTACAAGGACGCTGACGCTAAGTTAAGGAATCAAAAAGGACATCAGCTCTTGGCACCAACCTAATGATGCAGTTTCACTACCAGTGTGGGTGGTTGGATGGTGGTGGCCAATGCCACCATGGGATGGGTGTCTACTGGCTGCCAGGGAGAGGTGGGACTGACAGCCTTGGCCTGAGGCTGGCAGACCTCACAGCAGGGGTTACCCAAGGTGAGCAAAGGCTCCTGTTCCTTTGTTTGTTGATATTATCCTGCTTTTTCCACCTCCAGACGCACACAGACAAAAGGACCTGACCAGGGCGCACTCCCCTCCTCAGACACACAGCCACTGACATTCCCTAACGTCTACAAGGACACTGATGCTAAGTTAAGGAATCAAAAAGGACATCAGCTCTTCGCACTAACCTAATGATGCAGTTGTACTAACCAGTGTGGGTGGTTGGTTGGTGGTGGCCAATGCCACCATGGGATGGGTGCCTACTTGCTGCCAGGGAGAGATGGGACTGACAGCCTTGGCCTGAGACTGTTAACCTGACAACAGGGCTGGCCCATGGTGAGCAAGTGTCAATGTTCCTTTGTTTGTTGATATTATCCTGCTTTTTCCAGCTCCAGGCCCACAGAGGGAAAAGGACCCGACCACTGTGCACTCCCCTCCGCAGACACACAGCCAGAGAGGTCTCTGACATTCTACAAGAAGGCTGACATGAAGTTAAGGCATCAAGAGTTTGGCACAGCCCTGGGCAGGCGTTGCCCATGGTAACTGAGAGTGGCTGCCCCATTGTTTGCTATCCTGTCTTTCACAGCTCCAGGCCCAGACAGGGCGAAGACCAGACCATGGCGCACTCCCATCCTCAGACACACAGCCACTGACATTCCCTAACGTCTACAAGGACGCTGACGCTAAGTTAAGGAATCAAAAAGGACATCAGCTCTTGGCACTAACCTAATGATGCAGTTGTACTAACCAGTGTGGGTGGTTGGTTGGTGGTGGCCAATGCCACCATGGGATGGGTGTCTACTGGCTGCCAGGGAGAGGTGGGACTGACACCCTTGGCCTGAGGCTGGCAGACCTCACAGCAGGGGTTACCCAAGGTGAGCAAAGGCTCCTGATCCTTTGTTTGTTGATATCATCCTGCTTTTTCCGGCTCCAGACACACACAGACAAAAGGACGTGACCAGGGCGCACTCCCCTCCTCAGACACACAGCCACTGACATTCCCTAACGTCTACAAGGACGCTGACGCTAAGTTAAGGAATCAAAAAGGACATCAGCTCTTCGCACTAACCTAATGATGCAGTTGCACTACCAGTGTGGGTGGTTGGATGGTGGTGGCCAATGCCACCATGGGATGGGTGTCTACTGGCTGCCAGGGAGAGGTGGGACAGACAGACTTGGCCTGAGGCTGGCAGACCTCCCAGCAGGGGTTACCCAAGGTGAGCAAAGGCTCCTGTTCCTTTGTTTGTTGATATTATCCTGCTTTTTCCAGCTCCAGACGCACACAGACAAAAGGACCTGACCAGGGCGCACTCCCCTCCTCAGACACACAGCCATTGACATTCCCTAACGTCTACAAGGACACTGATGCTAAGTTAAGGAATCAAAAAGGACATCAGCTCTTCGCACTAACCTAATGATGCAGTTGTACTAACCAGTGTGGGTGGTTGGTTGGTGGTGGCCAATGCCACCATGGGATAGGTGCCTACTTGCTGCCAGGGAGAGATGGGACTGACAGCCTTGGCCTGAGACTGTTAACCTGACAACAGGGCTGGCCCATGGTGAGCAAGTGTCAATGTTCCTTTGTTTGTTGATATTATCCTGCTTTTTCCAGCTCCAGGCCCACAGAGGGAAAAGGACCCGACCACTGTGCACTCCCCTCCGCAGACACAGAGCCAGAGAGGTCTCTGACATTCTACAAGAACGCTGACATGAAGTTAAGGCATCAAGAGTTTGGCACAGCCCTGGGCAGGCGTTGCCCATGGTAACTGAGAGTGGCTGCCCCATTGTTTGCTATCCTGTCTTTCACAGCTCCAGGCCCAGACAGGGCGAAGACCAGACCATGGCGCACTCCCCTCCTCAGACACACAGCCACTGAGATTCCCTAACGTCTACAAGGACGCTGACGCTAAGTTAAGGAATCAAAAAGGACATCAGCTCTTCGCACTAACCTAATGATGCAGTTGCACTACCACTGTGGGTGATTGGATGGTGGTGGCCAATGCCACCATGGGATGGGTGTCTACTGGCTGCCAGAGAGAGGTGGGACTGACAGCCTTGGCCTGAGTCTTCCAGAGCTCACAGCAGGGGTTGCCCATGGTGAGCGACGGTCAATGTTCCTTTGTTTGTTGATATTATCCTGCATTTTCTAGCTCCAGGCCCACAGAGGGAAAAGGACCCGACCACTGTGCACTCCCCTCCGCAGACACACAGCCAGAGATCTCTGACCTTCTACAAGAACGCTGACAAGAAGTTAAGGCATCAAGAGTTTGGCACAGCCCTGGGCAGGCGTTGCCCATGGTAATTGAGATTGGCTGCCCCATTGTTTGCTATCCTGTCTTTCACAGCTCCAGGCCCAGACAGGGCGAAGACCAGACCATGGCGCACTCCCCTCCTCAGACACACAGCCACTGACATTCCCTAACGTCTACAAGGACGCTGACGCTAAGTTAAGGAATCAAAAAGGACATCAGCTCTTGGCACTAACCTAATGATGCAGTTGTACTAACCAGTGTGGGTGGTTGGTTGGTGGTGGCCAATGCCACCATGGGATGGGTGTCTACTGCCTGCCAGGGAGAGGTGGGACTGACACCCTTGGCCTGAGGCTGGCAGACCTCACAGCAGGGGTTACCCAAGGTGAGCAAAGGCTCCTGATCCTTTGTTTGTTGATATCATCCTGCTTTTTCCGGCTCCAGACACACACAGACAAAAGGACCTGACCAGGGCGCACTCCCCTCCTCAGACACACAGCCACTGACATTCCCTAACGTCTACAAGGACGCTGACGCTAAGTTAAGGAATCAAAAAGGACATCAGCTCTTCGCACTAACCTAATGATGCAGTTGCACTACCAGTGTGGGTGGTTGGATGGTGGTGGCCAATGCCACCATGGGATGGGTGTCTACTGGCTGCCAGGGAGAGGTGGGACTGACAGCCTTGGCCTGAGGCTGGCAGACCTCACAGCAGGGGTTACCCAATGTGAGCAAAGGCTCCTGTTCCTTTGTTTGTTGATATTATCCTGCTTTTTCCAGCTCCAGACGCACACAGACAAAAGGACCTGACCAGGGCGCACTCCCCTCCTCAGACACACAGCCATTGACATTCCCTAACGTCTACAAGGACACTGATGCTAAGTTAAGGAATCAAAAAGGACATCAGCTCTTCGCACTAACCTAATGATGCAGTTGTACTAACCAGTGTGGGTGGTTGGTTGGTGGTGGCCAATGCCACCATGGGATGGGTGCCTACTTGCTGCCAGGGAGAGGTGGGACTGACAGCCTTGGCCTGAGACTGTTAACCTGACAACAGGGCTGGCCCATGGTGAGCAAGTGTCAATGTTCCTTTGTTTGTTGATATTATCCTGCTTTTTCCAGCTCCAGGCCCACAGAGGGAAAAGGACCCGACCACTGTGCACTCCCCTCCGCAGACACAGAGCCAGAGAGGTCTCTGACCTTCTACAAGAACGCTGACAAGAAGTTAAGGCATCAAGAGTTTGGCACAGCCCTGGGCAGGCGTTGCCCATGGTAACTGAGAGTGGCTGCCCCATTGTTTGCTATCCTGTCTTTCACAGCTCCAGGCCCAGACAGGGCGAAGACCAGACCATGGCGCACTCCCCTCCTCAGACACACAGCCACTGACATTCCCTAACGTCTACAAGGACGCTGACGCTAAGTTAAGGAATCAAAAAGGACATCAGCTCTTCGCACTAACCTAATGATGCAGTTGCACTACCACTGTGGGTGATTGGATGGTGGTGGCCAATGCCACCATGGGATGGGTGTCTACTGGCTGCCAGGGAGAGGTGGGACTGACAGCCTTGGCCTGAGGCTGGCAGACCTCCCAGCAGGGGTTGCCCCTGGTGAGCGACGGTCAATGTTCCTTTGTTTGTTGATATTATCCTGCATTTTCTAGCTCCAGGCCCACAGAGGGAAAAGGACCCGACCACTGTGCACTCCCCTCCGCAGACACAGAGCCAGAGATCTCTGACCTTCTACAAGAACGCTGACAAGAAGTTAAGGCATCAAGAGTTTGGCACAGCCCTGGGCAGGCGTTGCCCATGGTAATTGAGATTGGCTGCCCCATTGTTTGCTATCCTGTCTTTCACAGCTCCAGGCCCAGACAGGGCGAAGACCAGACCATGGCGCACTCCCATCCTCAGACACACAGCCACTGACATTCCCTAACGTCTACAAGGACGCTGACGCTAAGTTAAGGAATCAAAAAGGACATCAGCTCTTGGCACCAACCTAATGATGCAGTTGTACTAACCAGTGTGGGTGGTTGGTTGGTGGTGGCCAATGCCAGCATGGGATGGGTGTCTACTGGCTGCCAGGGAGAGGTGGGACTGACAGCCTTGGCCTGAGTCTTCCAGAGCTCACAGCAGGGGTTGCCCCTGGTGAGCGACGGTCAATGTTCATTTGTTTGTTGATATTATCCTGCTTTTTCCAGCTCCAGGCCCACAGAGGGAAAAGGACCCGACCATTGTGCACTCCCCTCCGCAGACACAGAGCCAGAGAGGTCTCTGACCTTCTGCAAGAACGCTGACAAGAAGTTAAGGCATCAAGAGTTTGGCACAGCCCTGGGCAGGCGTTGCCCATGGTAATTGAGAGTGGCTGCCCCATGGTTTGCTATCCTGTCTTTCACAGCTCCAGGCCCAGACAGGGCGAAGACCAGACCATGGCGCACTCCCCTCCTCAGACACACAGCCACTGACATTCCCTAACGTCTACAAGGACGCTGACGCTAAGTTAAGGAATCAAAAAGGACATCAGCTCTTGGCACTAACCTAATGATGCAGTTGTACTAACCAGTGTGGGTGGTTGGTTGGTGGTGGCCAATGCCACCATGGGATGGGTGTCTACTGCCTGCCAGGGAGAGGTGGGACTGACACCCTTGGCCTGAGGCTGGCAGACCTCACAGCAGGGGTTACCCAAGGTGAGCAAAGGCTCCTGATCCTTTGTTTGTTGATATCATCCTGCTTTTTCCGGCTCCAGACACACACAGACAAAAGGACGTGACCAGGGCGCACTCCCCTCCTCAGACACACAGCCACTGACATTCCCTAACGTCTACAAGGACGCTGACGCTAAGTTAAGGAATCAAAAAGGACATCAGCTCTTCGCACTAACCTAATGATGCAGTTGCACTACCAGTGTGGGTGGTTGGATGGTGGTGGCCAATGCCACCATGGGATGGGTGTCTACTGGCTGCCAGGGAGAGGTGGGACAGACAGACTTGGCCTGAGGCTGGCAGACCTCCCAGCAGGGGTTACCCAAGGTGAGCAAAGGCTCCTGTTCCTTTGTTTGTTGATATTATCCTGCTTTTTCCAGCTCCAGACGCACACAGACAAAAGGACCTGACCAGGGCGCACTCCCCTCCTCAGACACACAGCCATTGACATTCCCTAACGTCTACAAGGACACTGATGCTAAGTTAAGGAATCAAAAAGGACATCAGCTCTTCGCACTAACCTAATGATGCAGTTGTACTAACCAGTGTGGGTGGTTGGTTGGTGGTGGCCAATGCCACCATGGGATAGGTGCCTACTTGCTGCCAGGGAGAGATGGGACTGACAGCCTTGGCCTGAGACTGTTAACCTGACAACAGGGCTGGCCCATGGTGAGCAAGTGTCAATGTTCCTTTGTTTGTTGATATTATCCTGCTTTTTCCAGCTCCAGGCCCACAGAGGGAAAAGGACCCGACCACTGTGCACTCCCCTCCGCAGACACACAGCCAGAGAGGTCTCTGACATTCTACAAGAACGCTGACATGAAGTTAAGGCATCAAGAGTTTGGCACAGCCCTGGGCAGGCGTTGCCCATGGTAACTGAGAGTGGCTGCCCCATTGTTTGCTATCCTGTCTTTCACAGCTCCAGGCCCAGACAGGGCGAAGACCAGACCATGGCGCACTCCCCTCCTCAGACACACAGCCACTGCGATTCCCTAACGTCTACAAGGACGCTGACGCTAAGTTAAGGAATCAAAAAGGACATCAGCTCTTCGCACTAACCTAATGATGCAGTTGCACTACCACTGTGGGTGATTGGATGGTGGTGGCCAATGCCACCATGGGATGGGTGTCTACTGGCTGCCAGAGAGAGGTGGGACTGACAGCCTTGGCCTGAGTCTTCCAGAGCTCACAGCAGGGGTTGCCCCTGGTGAGCGACGGTCAATGTTCCTTTGTTTGTTGATATTATCCTGCATTTTCTAGCTCCAGGCCCACAGAGGGAAAAGGACCCGACCACTGTGCACTCCCCTCCGCAGACACACAGCCAGAGATCTCTGACCTTCTACAAGAACGCTGACAAGAAGTTAAGGCATCAAGAGTTTGGCACAGCCCTGGGCAGGCGTTGCCCATGGTAATTGAGATTGGCTGCCCCATTGTTTGCTATCCTGTCTTTCACAGCTCCAGGCCCAGACAGGGCGAAGACCAGACCATGGCGCACTCCCCTCCTCAGACACACAGCCACTGACATTCCCTAACGTCTACAAGGACGCTGACGCTAAGTTAAGGAATCAAAAAGGACATCAGCTCTTGGCACTAACCTAATGATGCAGTTGTACTAACCAGTGTGGGTGGTTGGTTGGTGGTGGCCAATGCCACCATGGGATGGGTGTCTACTGCCTGCCAGGGAGAGGTGGGACTGACACCCTTGGCCTGAGGCTGGCAGACCTCACAGCAGGGGTTACCCAAGTTGAGCAAAGGCTCCTGATCCTTTGTTTGTTGATATCATCCTGCTTTTTCCGGCTCCAGACACACACAGACAAAAGGACCTGACCAGGGCGCACTCCCCTCCTCAGACACACAGCCATTGACATTCCCTAACGTCTACAAGGACACTGATGCTAAGTTAAGGAATCAAAAAGGACATCAGCTCTTCGCACTAACCTAATGATGCAGTTGTACTAACCAGTGTGGGTGGTTGGTTGGTGGTGGCCAATGCCACCATGGGATAGGTGCCTACTTGCTGCCAGGGAGAGATGGGACTGACAGCCTTGGCCTGAGACTGTTAACCTGACAACAGGGCTGGCCCATGGTGAGCAAGTGTCAATGTTCCTTTGTTTGTTGATATTATCCTGCTTTTTCCAGCTCCAGGCCCACAGAGGGAAAAGGACCCGACCACTGTGCACTCCCCTCCGCAGACACACAGCCAGAGAGGTCTCTGACATTCTACAAGAACGCTGACATGAAGTTAAGGCATCAAGAGTTTGGCACAGCCCTGGGCAGGCGTTGCCCATGGTAACTGAGAGTGGCTGCCCCATTGTTTGCTATCCTGTCTTTCACAGCTCCAGGCCCAGACAGGGCGAAGACCAGACCATGGCGCACTCCCCTCCTCAGACACACAGCCACTGAGATTCCCTAACGTCTACAAGGACGCTGACGCTAAGTTAAGGAATCAAAAAGGACATCAGCTCTTCGCACTAACCTAATGATGCAGTTGCACTACCACTGTGGGTGATTGGATGGTGGTGGCCAATGCCACCATGGGATGGGTGTCTACTGGCTGCCAGAGAGAGGTGGGACTGACAGCCTTGGCCTGAGTCTTCCAGAGCTCACAGCAGGGGTTGCCCCTGGTGAGCGACGGTCAATGTTCCTTTGTTTGTTGATATTATCCTGCATTTTCTAGCTCCAGGCCCACAGAGGGAAAAGGACCCGACCACTGTGCACTCCCCTCCGCAGACACACAGCCAGAGATCTCTGACCTTCTACAAGAACGCTGACAAGAAGTTAAGGCATCAAGAGTTTGGCACAGCCCTGGGCAGGCGTTTCCCATGGTAATTGAGATTGGCTGCCCCATTGTTTGCTATCCTGTCTTTCACAGCTCCAGGCCCAGACAGGGCGAAGACCAGACCATGGCGCACTCCCCTCCTCAGACACACAGCCACTGCGATTCCCTAACGTCTACAAGGACGCTGACGCTAAGTTAAGGAATCAAAAAGGACATCAGCTCTTGGCACCAACCTAATGATGCAGTTGTACTAACCAGTGTGGGTGGTTGGTTGGTGGTGGCCAATGCCAGCATGGGATGGGTGTCTACTGGCTGCCAGGGAGAGGTGGGACTGACAGCCTTGGCCTGAGGCTGGCAGACCTCACAGCAGGGGTTACCCAAGGTGAGCAAAGGCTCCTGATCCTTTGTTTGTTGATATTATCCTGCTTTTTCCAGCTCCAGACGCACACAGACAAAAGGACCTGACCAGGGCGCACTCCCCTCCTCAGACACACAGCCATTGACATTCCCTAACGTCTACAAGGACGCTGATGCTAAGTTAAGGAATCAAAAAGGACATCAGCTCTTCGCACTAACCTAATGATGCAGTTGTACTAACCAGTGTGGGTGGTTGGTTGGTGGTGGCCAATGCCACCATGGGATGGGTGCCTACTTGCTGCCAGGGAGAGATGGGACTGACAGCCTTGGCCTGAGACTGTTAACCTGACAACAGGGCTGGCCCATGGTGAGCAAGTGTCAATGTTCCTTTGTTTGTTGATATTATCCTGCTTTTTCCAGCTCCAGGCCCCCAGAGGGAAAAGGACCCGACCACTGTGCACTCCCCTCCGCAGACACAGAGCCAGAGAGGTCTCTGACATTCTACAAGAAGGCTGACATGAAGTTAAGGCATCAAGAGTTTGGCACAGCCCTGGGCAGGCGTTGCCCATGGTAACTGAGAGTGGCTGCCCCATTGTTTGCTATCCTGTCTTTCACAGCTCCAGGCCCAGACAGGGCGAAGACCAGACCATGGCGCACTCCCCTCCTCAGACACACAGCCACTGACATTCCCTAACGTCTACAAGGACGCTGACGCTAAGTTAAGGAATCAAAAAGGACATCAGCTCTTGTCACCAACCTAATGATGCAGTTGTACTAACCAGTGTGGGTGGTTGGTTGGTGGTGGCCAATGCCAGCATGGGATGGGTGTCTACTGGCTGCCAGGGAGAGGTGGGACTGACAGCCTTGGCCTGAGTCTTCCAGAGCTCACAGCAGGGGTTGCCCCTGGTGAGCGACGGTCAATGTTCATTTGTTTGTTGATATTATCCTGCTTTTTCCAGCTCCAGGCCCACAGAGGGAAAAGGACCCGACCATTGTGCACTCCCCTCCGCAGACACAGAGCCAGAGAGGTCTCTGACCTTCTGCAAGAACGCTGACAAGAAGTTAAGGCATCAAGAGTTTGGCACAGCCCTGGGCAGGCGTTGCCCATGGTAATTGAGAGTGGCTGCCCCATGGTTTGCTATCCTGTCTTTCACAGCTCCAGGCCCAGACAGGGCGAAGACCAGACCATGGCGCACTCCCCTCCTCAGACACACAGCCACTGACATTCCCTAACGTCTACAAGGACGCTGACGCTAAGTTAAGGAATCAAAAAGGACATCAGCTCTTGGCACTAACCTAATGATGCAGTTGTACTAACCAGTGTGGGTGGTTGGTTGGTGGTGGCCAATGCCACCATGGGATGGGTGTCTACTGCCTGCCAGGGAGAGGTGGGACTGACACCCTTGGCCTGAGGCTGGCAGACCTCACAGCAGGGGTTACCCAAGGTGAGCAAAGGCTCCTGATCCTTTGTTTGTTGATATCATCCTGCTTTTTCCGGCTCCAGACACACACAGACAAAAGGACCTGACCAGGGCGCACTCCCCTCCTCAGACACACAGCCACTGACATTCCCTAACGTCTACAAGGACGCTGACGCTAAGTTAAGGAATCAAAAAGGACATCAGCTCTTCGCACTAACCTAATGATGCAGTTGCACTACCAGTGTGGGTGGTTGGATGGTGGTGGCCAATGCCACCATGGGATGGGTGCCTACTGCCTGCCAGGGAGAGATGGGACTGACAGCCTTGGCCTGAGACTGTTAACCTGACAACAGGGCTGGCCCATGGTGAGCAAGTGTCAATGTTCCTTTGTTTGTTGATATTATCCTGCTTTTTCCAGCTCCAGGCCCACAGAGGGAAAAGGACCCGACCACTGTGCACTCCCCTCCGCAGACACAGAGCCAGAGAGGTCTCTGACATTCTACAAGAACGCTGACATGAAGTTAAGGCATCAAGAGTTTGGCACAGCCCTGGGCAGGCGTTGCCCATGGTAACTGAGAGTGGCTGCCCCATTGTTTGCTATCCTGTCTTTCACAGCTCCAGGCCCAGACAGGGCGAAGACCAGACCATGGCGCACTCCCCTCCTCAGACACACAGCCACTGAGATTCCCTAACGTCTACAAGGACGCTGACGCTAAGTTAAGGAATCAAAAAGGACATCAGCTCTTCGCACTAACCTAATGATGCAGTTGCACTACCACTGTGGGTGATTGGATGGTGGTGGCCAATGCCACCATGGGATGGGTGTCTACTGGCTGCCAGAGAGAGGTGGGACTGACAGCCTTGGCCTGAGTCTTCCAGAGCTCACAGCAGGGGTTGCCCCTGGTGAGCGACGGTCAATGTTCCTTTGTTTGTTGATATTATCCTGCATTTTCTAGCTCCAGGCCCACAGAGGGAAAAGGACCCGACCACTGTGCACTCCCCTCCGCAGACACACAGCCAGAGATCTCTGACCTTCTACAAGAACGCTGACAAGAAGTTAAGGCATCAAGAGTTTGGCACAGCCCTGGGCAGGCGTTGCCCATGGTAATTGAGATTGGCTGCCCCATTGTTTGCTATCCTGTCTTTCACAGCTCCAGGCCCAGACAGGGCGAAGACCAGACCATGGCGCACTCCCCTCCTCAGACACACAGCCACTGCGATTCCCTAACGTCTACAAGGACGCTGACGCTAAGTTAAGGAATCAAAAAGGACATCAGCTCTTGGCACCAACCTAATGATGCAGTTGTACTAACCAGTGTGGGTGGTTGGTTGGTGGTGGCCAATGCCAGCATGGGATGGGTGTCTACTGGCTGCCAGGGAGAGGTGGGACTGACAGCCTTGGCCTGAGGCTGGCAGACCTCACAGCAGGGGTTACCCAAGGTGAGCAAAGGCTCCTGTTCCTTTGTTTGTTGATATTATCCTGCTTTTTCCAGCTCCAGACGCACACAGACAAAAGGACCTGACCAGGGCGCACTCCCCTCCTCAGACACACAGCCATTGACATTCCCTAACGTCTACAAGGACGCTGATGCTAAGTTAAGGAATCAAAAAGGACATCAGCTCTTCGCACTAACCTAATGATGCAGTTGTACTAACCAGTGTGGGTGGTTGGTTGGTGGTGGCCAATGCCACCATGGGATGGGTGCCTACTTGCTGCCAGGGAGAGGTGGGACTGACAGCCTTGGCCTGAGACTGTTAACCTGACAACAGGGCTGGCCCATGGTGAGCAAGTGTCAATGTTCCTTTGTTTGTTGATATTATCCTGCTTTTTCCAGCTCCAGGCCCCCAGAGGGAAAAGGACCCGACCACTGTGCACTCCCCTCCGCAGACACAGAGCCAGAGAGGTCTCTGACATTCTACAAGAACGCTGACATGAAGTTAAGGCATCAAGAGTTTGGCACAGCCCTGGGCAGGCGTTGCCCATGGTAACTGAGAGTGGCTGCCCCATTGTTTGCTATCCTGTCTTTCACAGCTCCAGGCCCAGACAGGGCGAAGACCAGACCATGGCGCACTCCCCTCCTCAGACACACAGCCACTGACATTCCCTAACGTCTACAAGGACGCTGACGCTAAGTTAAGGAATCAAAAAGGACATCAGCTCTTGGCACCAACCTAATGATGCAGTTGTACTAACCAGTGTGGGTGGTTGGTTGGTGGTGGCCAATGCCAGCATGGGATGGGTGTCTACTGGCTGCCAGGGAGAGGTGGGACTGACAGCCTTGGCCTGAGTCTTCCAGAGCTCACAGCAGGGGTTGCCCCTGGTGAGCGACGGTCAATGTTCATTTGTTTGTTGATATTATCCTGCTTTTTCCAGCTCCAGGCCCACAGAGGGAAAAGGACCCGACCATTGTGCACTCCCCTCCGCAGACACAGAGCCAGAGAGGTCTCTGACCTTCTGCAAGAACGCTGACAAGAAGTTAAGGCATCAAGAGTTTGGCACAGCCCTGGGCAGGCGTTGCCCATGGTAATTGAGAGTGGCTGCCCCATGGTTTGCTATCCTGTCTTTCACAGCTCCAGGCCCAGACAGGGCGAAGACCAGACCATGGCGCACTCCCCTCCTCAGACACACAGCCACTGACATTCCCTAACGTCTACAAGGACGCTGACGCTAAGTTAAGGAATCAAAAAGGACATCAGCTCTTGGCACAAACCTAATGATGCAGTTTCACTACCAGTGTGGGTGGTTGGATGGTGGTGGCCAATGCCACCATGGGATGGGTGTCTACTGGCTGCCAGGGAGAGGTGGGACTGACAGCCTTGGCCTGAGGCTGGCAGACCTCACAGCAGGGGTTACCCAAGGTGAGCAAAGGCTCCTGTTCCTTTGTTTGTTGATATTATCCTGCTTTTTCCAGCTCCAGACGCACACAGACAAAATGACCTGACCAGGGCGCACTCCCCTCCTCAGACACACAGCCATTGACATTCCCTAACGTCTACAAGGACGCTGACGCTAAGTTAAGGAATCAAAAAGGACATCAGCTCTTGGCACCAACCTAATGATGCAGTTGTACTAACCAGTGTGGGTGGTTGGTTGGTGGTGGCCAATGCCACCATGGGATGGGTGCCTACTTGCTGCCAGGGAGAGGTGGGACTGACACCCTTGGCCTGAGGCTGGCAGACCTCACAGCAGGGGTTACCCAAGGTGAGCAAAGGCTCCTGTTCCTTTGTTTGTTGATATTATCCTGCTTTTTCCACCTCCAGACGCACACAGACAAAAGGACCTGACCAGGGCGCACTCCCCTCCTCAGACACACAGCCACTGACATTCCCTAACGTCTACAAGGACGCTGACGCTAAGTTAAGGAATCAAAAAGGACATCAGCTCTTCGCACTAACCTAATGATGCAGTTGTACTAACCAGTGTGGGTGGTTGGTTGGTGGTGGCCAATGCCACCATGGGATGGGTGCCTACTTGCTGCCAGGGAGAGATGGGACTGACAGCCTTGGCCTGAGACTGTTAACCTGACAACAGGGCTGGCCCATGGTGAGCAAGTGTCAATGTTCCTTTGTTTGTTGATATTATCCTGCTTTTTCCAGCTCCAGGCCCACAGAGGGAAAAGGACCCGACCACTGTGCACTCCCCTCCGCAGACACAGAGCCAGAGAGGTCTCTGACATTCTACAAGAACGCTGACATGAAGTTAAGGCATCAAGAGTTTGGCACAGCCCTGGGCAGGCGTTGCCCATGGTAACTGAGAGTGGCTGCCCCATTGTTTGCTATCCTGTCTTTCACAGCTCCAGGCCCAGACAGGGCGAAGACCAGACCATGGCGCACTCCCCTCCTCAGACACACAGCCACTGACATTCCCTAACGTCTACAAGGACGCTGACGCTAAGTTAAGGAATCAAAAAGGACATCAGCTCTTCGCACTAACCTAATGATGCAGTTGCACTACCACTGTGGGTGATTGGATGGTGGTGGCCAATGCCACCATGGGATGGGTGTCTACTGGCTGCCAGAGAGAGGTGGGACTGACAGCCTTGGCCTGAGTCTTCCAGAGCTCACAGCAGGGGTTGCCCCTGGTGAGCGACGGTCAATGTTCCTTTGTTTGTTGATATTATCCTGCATTTTCTAGCTCCAGGCCCCCAGAGGGAAAAGGACCCGACCACTGTGCACTCCCCTCCGCAGACACACAGCCAGAGATCTCTGACCTTTTACAAGAACGCTGACAAGAAGTTAAGGCATCAAGAGTTTGGCACAGCCCTGGGCAGGCGTTGCCCATGGTAATTGAGATTGGCTGCCCCATTGTTTGCTATCCTGTCTTTCACAGCTCCAGGCCCAGACAGGGCGAAGACCAGACCATGGCGCACTCCCCTCCTCAGACACACAGCCACTGCGATTCCCTAACGTCTACAAGGACGCTGACGCTAAGTTAAGGAATCAAAAAGGACATCAGCTCTTGGCACCAACCTAATGATGCAGTTGTACTAACCAGTGTGGGTGGTTGGTTGGTGGTGGCCAATGCCAGCATGGGATGGGTGTCTACTGGCTGCCAGGGAGAGGTGGGACTGACAGCCTTGGCCTGAGGCTGGCAGACCTCACAGCAGGGGTTACCCAAGGTGAGCAAAGGCTCCTGATCCTTTGTTTGTTGATATTATCCTGCTTTTTCCAGCTCCAGACGCACACAGACAAAAGGACCTGACCAGGGCGCACTCCCCTCCTCAGACACACAGCCATTGACATTCCCTAACGTCTACAAGGACGCTGATGCTAAGTTAAGGAATCAAAAAGGACATCAGCTCTTCGCACTAACCTAATGATGCAGTTGTACTAACCAGTGTGGGTGGTTGGTTGGTGGTGGCCAATGCCACCATGGGATGGGTGCCTACTTGCTGCCAGGGAGAGGTGGGACTGACAGCCTTGGCCTGAGACTGTTAACCTGACAACAGGGCTGGCCCATGGTGAGCAAGTGTCAATGTTCCTTTGTTTGTTGATATTATCCTGCTTTTTCCAGCTCCAGGCCCCCAGAGGGAAAAGGACCCGACCACTGTGCACTCCCCTCCGCAGACACAGAGCCAGAGAGGTCTCTGACATTCTACAAGAACGCTGACATGAAGTTAAGGCATCAAGAGTTTGGCACAGCCCTGGGCAGGCGTTGCCCATGGTAACTGAGAGTGGCTGCCCCATTGTTTGCTATCCTGTCTTTCACAGCTCCAGGCCCAGACAGGGCGAAGACCAGACCATGGCGCACTCCCCTCCTCAGACACACAGCCACTGACATTCCCTAACGTCTACAAGGACGCTGACGCTAAGTTAAGGAATCAAAAAGGACATCAGCTCTTGGCACCAACCTAATGATGCAGTTGTACTAACCAGTGTGGGTGGTTGGTTGGTGGTGGCCAATGCCAGCATGGGATGGGTGTCTACTGGCTGCCAGGGAGAGGTGGGACTGACAGCCTTGGCCTGAGTCTTCCAGAGCTCACAGCAGGGGTTGCCCCTGGTGAGCGACGGTCAATGTTCATTTGTTTGTTGATATTATCCTGCTTTTTCCAGCTCCAGGCCCACAGAGGGAAAAGGACCCGACCATTGTGCACTCCCCTCCGCAGACACAGAGCCAGAGAGGTCTCTGACCTTCTGCAAGAACGCTGACAAGAAGTTAAGGCATCAAGAGTTTGGCACAGCCCTGGGCAGGCGTTGCCCATGGTAATTGAGAGTGGCTGCCCCATGGTTTGCTATCCTGTCTTTCACAGCTCCAGGCCCAGACAGGGCGAAGACCAGACCATGGCGCACTCCCCTCCTCAGACACACAGCCACTGACATTCCCTAACGTCTACAAGGACGCTGACGCTAAGTTAAGGAATCAAAAAGGACATCAGCTCTTGGCACTAACCTAATGATGCAGTTGTACTAACCAGTGTGGGTGGTTGGTTGGTGGTGGCCAATGCCACCATGGGATGGGTGTCTACTGCCTGCCAGGGAGAGGTGGGACTGACACCCTTGGCCTGAGGCTGGCAGACCTCACAGCAGGGGTTACCCAAGGTGAGCAAAGGCTCCTGATCCTTTGTTTGTTGATATCATCCTGCTTTTTCCGGCTCCAGACACACACAGACAAAAGGACCTGACCAGGGCGCACTCCCCTCCTCAGACACACAGCCACTGACATTCCCTAACGTCTACAAGGACGCTGACGCTAAGTTAAGGAATCAAAAAGGACATCAGCTCTTCGCACTAACCTAATGATGCAGTTGTACAAACCAGTGTGGGTGGTTGGATGGTGGTGGCCAATGCCACCATGGGATGGGTGCCTACTGCCTGCCAGGGAGAGGTGGGACTGACAGCCTTGGCCTGAGTCTTCCAGAGCTCACAGCAGGGGTTGCCCCTGGTGAGCGACGGTCAATGTTCCTTTGTTTGTTGATATTATCCTGCATTTTCTAGCTCCAGGCCCACAGAGGGAAAAGGACCCGACCACTGTGCACTCCCCTCCGCAGACACACAGCCAGAGATCTCTGACCTTCTACAAGAACGCTGACAAGAAGTTAAGGCATCAAGAGTTTGGCACAGCCCTGGGCAGGCGTTGCCCATGGTAATTGAGATTGGCTGCCCCATTGTTTGCTATCCTGTCTTTCACAGCTCCAGGCCCAGACAGGGCGAAGACCAGACCATGGCGCACTCCCCTCCTCAGACACACAGCCACTGCGATTCCCTAACGTCTACAAGGACGCTGACGCTAAGTTAAGGAATCAAAAAGGACATCAGCTCTTGGCACCAACCTAATGATGCAGTTGTACTAACCAGTGTGGGTGGTTGGTTGGTGGTGGCCAATGCCAGCATGGGATGGGTGTCTACTGGCTGCCAGGGAGAGGTGGGACTGACAGCCTTGGCCTGAGGCTGGCAGACCTCACAGCAGGGGTTACCCAAGGTGAGCAAAGGCTCCTGATCCTTTGTTTGTTGATATTATCCTGCTTTTTCCAGCTCCAGACGCACACAGACAAAAGGACCTGACCAGGGCGCACTCCCCTCCTCAGACACACAGCCATTGACATTCCCTAACGTCTACAAGGACGCTGATGCTAAGTTAAGGAATCAAAAAGGACATCAGCTCTTCGCACTAACCTAATGATGCAGTTGTACTAACCAGTGTGGGTGGTTGGTTGGTGGTGGCCAATGCCACCATGGGATGGGTGCCTACTTGCTGCCAGGGAGAGGTGGGACTGACAGCCTTGGCCTGAGACTGTTAACCTGACAACAGGGCTGGCCCATGGTGAGCAAGTGTCAATGTTCCTTTGTTTGTTGATATTATCCTGCTTTTTCCAGCTCCAGGCCCCCAGAGGGAAAAGGACCCGACCACTGTGCACTCCCCTCCGCAGACACAGAGCCAGAGAGGTCTCTGACATTCTACAAGAACGCTGACATGAAGTTAAGGCATCAAGAGTTTGGCACAGCCCTGGGCAGGCGTTGCCCATGGTAACTGAGAGTGGCTGCCCCATTGTTTGCTATCCTGTCTTTCACAGCTCCAGGCCCAGACAGGGCGAAGACCAGACCATGGCGCACTCCCCTCCTCAGACACACAGCCACTGACATTCCCTAACGTCTACAAGGACGCTGACGCTAAGTTAAGGAATCAAAAAGGACATCAGCTCTTGGCACCAACCTAATGATGCAGTTGTACTAACCAGTGTGGGTGGTTGGTTGGTGGTGGCCAATGCCAGCATGGGATGGGTGTCTACTGGCTGCCAGGGAGAGGTGGGACTGACAGCCTTGGCCTGAGTCTTCCAGAGCTCACAGCAGGGGTTGCCCCTGGTGAGCGACGGTCAATGTTCATTTGTTTGTTGATATTATCCTGCTTTTTCCAGCTCCAGGCCCACAGAGGGAAAAGGACCCGACCATTGTGCACTCCCCTCCGCAGACACAGAGCCAGAGAGGTCTCTGACCTTCTGCAAGAACGCTGACAAGAAGTTAAGGCATCAAGAGTTTGGCACAGCCCTGGGCAGGCCTTGCCCATGGTAATTGAGAGTGGCTGCCCCATGGTTTGCTATCCTGTCTTTCACAGCTCCAGGCCCAGACAGGGCGAAGACCAGACCATGGCGCACTCTCCTCCTCAGACACACAGCCACTGACATTCCCTAACGTCTACAAGGACGCTGACGCTAAGTTAAGGAATCAAAAAGGACATCAGCTCTTGGCACAAACCTAATGATGCAGTTTCACTACCAGTGTGGGTGGTTGGATGGTGGTGGCCAATGCCACCATGGGATGGGTGTCTACTGGCTGCCAGGGAGAGGTGGGACTGACAGCCTTGGCCTGAGGCTGGCAGACCTCACAGCAGGGGTTACCCAAGGTGAGCAAAGGCTCCTGTTCCTTTGTTTGTTGATATTATCCTGCTTTTTCCAGCTCCAGACGCACACAGACAAAATGACCTGACCAGGGCGCACTCCCCTCCTCAGACACACAGCCATTGACATTCCCTAACGTCTACAAGGACGCTGACGCTAAGTTAAGGAATCAAAAAGGACATCAGCTCTTGGCACCAACCTAATGATGCAGTTGTACTAACCAGTGTGGGTGGTTGGTTGGTGGTGGCCAATGCCACCATGGGATGGGTGTCTACTGGCTGCCAGGGAGAGGTGGGACTGACACCCTTGGCCTGAGACTGGCAGACCTCACAGCAGGGGTTACCCAAGGTGAGCAAAGGCTCCTGTTCCTTTGTTTGTTGATATTATCCTGCTTTTTCCAGCTCCAGACGCACACAGACAAAAGGACCTGACCAGGGCGCACTCCCCTCCTCAGACACACAGCCACTGACATTCCCTAACGTCTACAAGGACGCTGACGCTAAGTTAAGGAATCAAAAAGGACATCAGCTCTTCGCACTAACCTAATGATGCAGTTGTACTAACCAGTGTGGGTGGTTGGTTGGTGGTGGCCAATGCCACCATGGGATGGGTGCCTACTTGCTGCCAGGGAGAGATGGGACTGACAGCCTTGGCCTGAGACTGTTAACCTGACAACAGGGCTGGCCCATGGTGAGCAAGTGTCAATGTTCCTTTGTTTGTTGATATTATCCTGCTTTTTCCAGCTCCAGGCCCACAGAGGGAAAAGGACCCGACCACTGTGCACTCCCCTCCGCAGACACAGAGCCAGAGAGGTCTCTGACATTCTACAAGAACGCTGACATGAAGTTAAGGCATCAAGAGTTTGGCACAGCCCTGGGCAGGCGTTGCCCATGGTAACTGAGAGTGGCTGCCCCATTGTTTGCTATCCTGTCTTTCACAGCTCCAGGCCCAGACAGGGCGAAGACCAGACCATGGCGCACTCCCCTCCTCAGACACACAGCCACTGACATTCCCTAACGTCTACAAGGACGCTGACGCTAAGTTAAGGAATCAAAAAGGACATCAGCTCTTCGCACTAACCTAATGATGCAGTTGCACTACCACTGTGGGTGATTGGATGGTGGTGGCCAATGCCACCATGGGATGGGTGTCTACTGGCTGCCAGAGAGAGGTGGGACTGACAGCCTTGGCCTGAGTCTTCCAGAGCTCACAGCAGGGGTTGCCCCTGGTGAGCGACGGTCAATGTTCCTTTGTTTGTTGATATTATCCTGCATTTTCTAGCTCCAGGCCCACAGAGGGAAAAGGACCCGACCACTGTGCACTCCCCTCCGCAGACACACAGCCAGAGATCTCTGACCTTCTACAAGAACGCTGACAAGAAGTTAAGGCATCAAGAGTTTGGCACAGCCCTGGGCAGGCGTTGCCCATGGTAATTGAGATTGGCTGCCCCATTGTTTGCTATCCTGTCTTTCACAGCTCCAGGCCCAGACAGGGCGAAGACCAGACCATGGCGCACTCCCCTCCTCAGACACACAGCCACTGCGATTCCCTAACGTCTACAAGGACGCTGACGCTAAGTTAAGGAATCAAAAAGGACATCAGCTCTTGGCACCAACCTAATGATGCAGTTGTACTAACCAGTGTGGGTGGTTGGTTGGTGGTGGCCAATGCCACCATGGGATGGGTGTCTACTGCCTGCCAGGGAGAGGTGGGACTGACAGCCTTGGCCTGAGACTGGCAGACCTCACAGCAGGGGTTACCCAAGGTGAGCAAAGGCTCCTGTTCCTTTGTTTGTTGATATTATCCTGCTTTTTCCAGCTCCAGACGCACACAGACAAAAGGACCTGACCAGGGCACACTCCCCTCCTCAGACACACAGCCACTGCGATTCCCTAACGTCTACAAGGACGCTGACGCTAAGTTAAGGAATCAAAAAGGACATCAGCTCTTCGCACTAACCTAATGATGCAGTTGTACTAACCAGTGTGGGTGGTTGGTTGGTGGTGGCCAATGCCACCATGGGATGGGTGCCTACTTGCTGCCAGGGAGAGGTGGGACTGACAGCCTTGGCCTGAGTCTTCCAGAGCTCACAGCAGGGGTTGCCCCTGGTGAGCGACGGTCAATGTTCCTTTGTTTGTTGATATTATCCTGCATTTTCCAGCTCCAGGCCCACAGAGGGAAAAGGACCCGACCACTGTGCACTCCCCTCCGCAGCCACACATCCAGAGAGGTCTCTGACCTTCTACAAGAACGCTGACAAGAAGTTAAGGCATCAAGAGTTTGGCACAGCCCTGGGCAGGCGTTGCCCATGGTAATTGAGAGTGGCTGCCCCATGGTTTGCTATCCTGTCTTTCACAGCTCCAGGCCCAGACAGGGCGAAGACCAGACCATGGCGCACTCCCCTCCTCAGACACACAGCCACTGACATTCCCTAACGTCTACAAGGACGCTGACGCTAAGTTAAGGAATCAAAAAGGACATCAGCTCTTCGCACTAACCTAATGATGCAGTTGCACTACCAGTGTGGGTGGTTGGATGGTGGTGGGCAATGCCACCATGGGATGGGTGTCTACTGGCTACCAGGGAGAGGTGGGACTGACAGCCTTGGCCTGAGTCTTCCAGAGCTCACAGCAGGGGTTGCCCCTGGTGAGCGACGGTCAATGTTCCTTTGTTTGTTGATATTATCCTGCATTTTCTAGCTCCAGGCCCACAGAGGGAAAAGGACCCGACCACTGTGCACTCCCCTCCGCAGCCACAGAGCCAGAGAGGTCTCTGACCTTCTACAAGAACGCTGACAAGAAGTTAAGGCATCAAGAGTTTGGCACAGCCCTGGGCAGGCGTTGCCCATGGTAATTGAGAGTGGCTGCCCCATGGTTTGCTATCCTGTCTTTCACAGCTCCAGGCCCAGACAGGGCGAAGACCAGACCATGGCGCACTCCCCTCCTCAGACACACAGCCACTGACATTCCCTAACCTTTACAAGGACGCTGACGCTAAGTTAAGGAATCAAAAAGGACATCAGCTCTTGGCACAAACCTAATGATGCAGTTTCACTACCAGTGTGGGTGGTTGGATGGTGGTGGCCAATGCCACCATGGGATGGGTGTCTACTGGCTGCCAGGGAGAGGTGGGACTGACAGCCTTGGCCTGAGGCTGGCAGACCTCCCAGCAGGGGTTACCCAAGGTGAGCAAAGGCTCCTGTTCCTTTGTTTGTTGATATTATCCTGCTTTTTCCAGCTCCAGACGCACACAGACAAAAGGACCTGACCAGGGCGCACTCCCCTCCTCAGACACACAGCCATTGACATTCCGTAACATCTACAAGGACACTGATGCTAAGTTAAGGAATCAAAAAGGACATCAGCTCTTCGCACTAACCTAATGATGCAGTTGTACTAACCAGTGTGGGTGGCTGGTTGGTGGTGGCCAATGCCACCATGGGATGGGTGTCTACTGGCTGCCAGGGAGAGGTGGGACAGACAGCCTTGGCCTGAGGCTGTTGACCTGACAACAGGGCTTGCCCATGGTGAGCGACGGTCAATGTTCCTTTGTTTGTTGATATTATCCTGCTTTTTCCAGCTCCAGGCCCACAGAGGGAAAAGGACCCGACCACTGTGCACTCCCCTCCGCAGACACACAGCCAGAGAGGTCTCTGACCTTCTGCAAGAACGCTGACAAGAAGTTAAGGCATCAAGAGTTTGGCACAGCCCTGGGCAGGCGTTGCCCATGCTAACTGAGTGTGGCTGCCCCATTGCTTGCTATCCTGTCTTTCACAGCTCCAGGCCCAGACTGGGCGAAGACCAGACCGTGGCGCACTCCCCTCCTCAGTGTCGTGGTTTAACCCCAGCCAGCAACTAAACACCACGCAGCCGCTCACTCACTCCCCCCCACCCAGTGGGATGGGGGAGAAAATCGGGAAAAGAAGCAAAACCCGTGGGTTGAGATAAGAACCGCTTAATAGAACAGAAAAGAAGAAACTAATAATGATAATGATAACACTAATAAAATGACAACAGCAATAATGAAAGGATTGGAATGTACAAATGATGCGCAGTGCAATTGCTCACCACCCGCCGACCGACACCCAGCCAGTCCCCGAGCGGCGAATCCCTGCCCCCCCCCACTTCCCCGTTCCTATACTGGATGGGACGTCCCATGGTATGGAATACACCGTTGGCCAGTTTGGGTCAGGTGCCCTGGCTGTGTCCTGTGCCAACTTCTTGTGCCCCTCCAGCTTTCTCACTGGCTGGGCATGAGAAGCTGAAAAATCCTTGACATTAGTCTAAACACTACTGAGCAACAACTGAAAACATCAGTGTTATCAACATTCTTCGCTCTGAACTCAAAACATAGCACTGTACCAGCTACTAGGAAGACAGTTAACTCTATCCCAGCTGAAACCAGGACAGTATCCACCCCTTATTCTATACCATTGACGTCATGCACAGTTCCCATACCTTTAGTTACATCCTGATCAATCATCACCTTTCCATTCCTTTAAGACATATGAGCAATGATATATATATATGTATACACACACAGAGATATCATTCCTTTAGTTCATGGGTCATGTTCATAAAACGTTCATTGAGTTCATTTAGTTTCCGACTCTGGGCTCCATCTGTCATACCAGTCTTTCTGGGCAGGAGGGATGGTGCAAAGTCCTCTCGGTCGGTAGAGCAGAATTGGGCTTCAGTGCAGTGTGACAAGCAGGTGACATTTGGCGCAGCAGGAGGATGGTGTGCACCGTTGGATTGTTGCATGCTGGAGTCAGTTCTGGTTCCATCACTACTGCGCTTTGCTCAGTTTTATCACAGTTCTTTTCTTGCTTGATCTAAGTGATTCTTACTATAGTACTATGGATATAGCACATAATTATAGTAAGGATAACATACAGTAGCAGGGTTATATAGCAACTAATACACAGTTTAATTCTGGCTGTGCTCACCTAAAATTAAATCCCCTTGAGGCACACATCGGACTTCCCCATCTTTTCGCATCACCCACCAAGTGCACCCAGGCCCTTGAGCAAAAGCAATCCCACGAATGGGTTTACCTTTGCCTGAGGCAGGAGTAACCCAGACTGTCTTCCCTAACATATTTTTTATGTGCACTACAGGGACTTTATCCCCTTCTACAGTATGTAAAAATTCTGACTGGGCAGGGCCACCCCGATTGGCAGATCCTCTGGTGTTGACTAACCAGGTGGCTTTTGCTAAATGTGTATCCCAATGTTTGAAAGTTCCACCCCCCATTGCTCTCAATGTAGTCTTTAACAGTCCATTGTATCGCTCAATTTTCCCAGAGGCTGGTGCATGATAGGGGATATGATACACCCACTCAATGCCATGCTCTTTGGCCCAGGCGTCTATGAGGTTGTTTCGGAAATGAGTCCCGTTGTCTGACTCAATTCGTTCTGGGGTGCCATGTCGCCACAAGACTTGCTTTTCTAGGCCCAGGATAGTGTTCCGGGCGGTGGCATGGGGCACAGAATATGTTTCGAGCCATCCAGTGGTTGCTTCCACCATCGTGAGCACATAGCGCTTGCCTTGGCGAGTTTGTGGGAGTGTGATATAGTCAATCTGCCAGGCTTCTCCATATTTATATTTCAGCCATCGCCCTCCATACCACAGGGGCTTTAACCGCTTGGCTTGCTTAATTGCAGCACATGTTTCACATTCATGGATAACCTGTTGTCCTGGTTTCAGCTGGGATAGAGTTAACTGTCTTCCTAGTAGCTGGTACGGTGCTATGTTTTGAGTTCAGAGCGAAGAATGTTGATAACACTGATGTTTTCAGTTGTTGCTCAGTAGTGTTTAGACTAATGTCAAGGATTTTTCAGCTTCTCATGCCCAGCCAGTGAGAAAGCTGGAGGGGCACAAGGAGTTGGCACAGGACACAGCCAGGGCACCTGACCCAAACTGGCCAACGGGGTATTCCATACCATGTGACGTCCCATCCAGTACAGAAACGGGGAAGTGGGGGGCAGGGATTCGCCGCTCGGGGGACTGGCTGGGTGTCGGTCGGCGGGTGGTGAGCAATTGCACTGCGTATCATTTGTACATTCCAATCCTTTCATTATTGCTGTTGTCATTTTATTAGTGTTATCATTATCATTATTAGTTTCTTCTTTTCTGTTCTATTAAACCGTTCTTATCTCAACCCACGGGTTTTGCTTCTTTTCCCAATTTTCTCCCCCATCCCACTGGGTGGGGGGGGAGTGAGTGAGCGGCTGCGTGGTGTTTAGTTGCTGGCTGGGGTTAAACCACGACACCTGTGCAATAGTGTCCATGGTCAAGTCCACCCCTCGGTCACGAGCCCATCTATATGTTGCATCTCTTCCCTGATGGCCTGAAGCATCATGGGCCCACCGAGCCATAAATAGCTCACCCTTACGTTGCCAGTCCAGGTCCACCTGAGCCACTTCAATCTTGGCAGCCTGATCCACCTGTTGGTTGTTTTGATGTTCTTCAGTGGCCCGACTCTTGGGTATGCGAGCATCTACATGACGTACTTTTACAACCAGATTCTCTAGCCGGGATGCAATATCTTGCCACAGTGCGGCAGCCCAGATGGGTTTACCTCTGCGCTGCAAGTTGCTCTGCTTCCATTGCTGTAGCCACCCCCACAGGGCATTTGCCACCATCCATGAGTCAGTATAGAGATAGAGCACTGGCCACTTTTCTCTTTCAGCAATATCTAATGCTAGCTGGATGGCTTTCACCTCTGCAAACTGACTCGATTCACCTTCTCCTTCAGCAGTTTCTGCAACTTGTCGTGTAGGACTCCATACGGCAGCTTTCCACCTCCGATGCTTTCCCACGATGCGACAGGATCCGTCAGTGAACAGGGCATATTGCCTCTCAATTTCTGGCAGTTTATTATACAGCGGGGCCTCTTCAGCACGTGCCACCTCCTCCTCTGGCGACATTCCAAAATCTTTGCCTTCTGGCCAGTCCGTGATCACTTCCAAAATTCCTGGGCGACTGGGGTTTCCTATGCGAGCCCGTTGTGTGATCAGTGCAATCCACTTACTCCACGTGGCATCAGTCGCGTGATGTGTAGAGGAGACCCTCCCTTTGAACATCCAGCCCAGCACTGGCAGTCGGGGTGCTAAGAGGAGCTGTGTTTCAGTACCAACAACTTCTGAGGCAGCTTGAACTCCTTCATATGCTGCCAATATCTCTTTTTCAGTTGGAGTATAGCGAGCTTCGGATCCCCGATATCCTCGACTCCAAAACCCCAGGGGTCGGCCTCGGGTCTCCCCAGGTGCTTTCTGCCAGAGGCTCCAGGTAGGGCCATTCTCCCCAGCTGCAGTATAGAGCACATTTTTAACATCTTGTCCTGTCCGGACTGGTCCAAGGGCTACTGCGTGAACAATCTCCCGTTTAATTTGTTCAAAGGCTTGTTGTTGCTCAGGGCCCCATTGAAAATCATTCTTCTTTCGGGTCACTTGATAGAGAGGGTTTACAATCAGACTGTAATTTGGAATATGCATTCTCCAAAACCCCACGACACCTAAGAAGGCCTGTGTTTCCTTTTTATTAGTTGGTGGAGACATAGCTGCTATTTTGTTAATCACATCCATTGGGATCTGACGACGCCCGTCTTGCCATTTTATTCCTAAAAACTGGATCTCCCGTGCAGGTCCCTTGACCTTACTTTCTTTTATGGCAAAACCGGCTTTCAGAAGGATTTGGATTATTTTCTTCCCTTTCTCAAAGACTTCTTCTGCCGTGTTGCCCCATACGATGATGTCATCAATGTATTGCAGGTGTTCCGGAGCTTCACCTTTTTCCAGTGCAGTCTGGATTAGTCCATGGCAAATGGTGGGGCTGTGTTTCCACCCCTGGGGCAATCGATTCCAAGTGTACTGGACACCCCTCCAAGTAAAGGCAAATTGTGGACGACACTCTGCTGCCAGAGGGATTGAGAAAAACGCATTAGCAATGTCAATTGTAGCATACCACTTGGCTGCCTTTGACTCTAGTTCGTATTGAAGTTCTAGCATATCTGGAACGGCAGCACTCAGCGGTGGCGTAACTTCATTCAGGCCGCGATAGTCAACTGTTAGTCTCCACTCCCCATTAGACTTTCGCATGGGCCATATGGGACTATTAAAAGGTGAGCGAGTTTTGCTGATCACTCCTTGGCTCTCCAGTTGGCGAATCAACTTGTGGATGGGAATCAGAGAGTCTCGGTTGGTGCGATATTGCCGCCGGTGCACCGTCGCGGTAGCAATTGGTACTTGTTGTTCTTCAACCCTCAGCAACCCCACAATCGAAGGGTCTTGAGAGAGACCAGGCAGGGTAGACAGCTGTTCCGTGCCCTCCGTCTCCAAGGCAGCTATACCAAAAGCCCATCGATACCCCTTTGGGTCCTTAAAATACCCTCTCCTGAGATAGTCTATGCCAAGGATGCACGGAGCCTCTGGACCAGTCACAATGGGGTGTTTCTGCCATTCATTCCCAGTTAGGCTTACTTCACCTTCCAATACAGTTAACTCTTGGGATCCCCCTGTCATACCAGAAATAGAAATGGGTTCTGCCCCTTCATAACTTGATGGCATTAAAGTACACTGTGCGCCGGTGTCTACTAGAGCCTTATACTCCTGTGGGTCTAACGTGCCAGGCCATCGAATCCACACAGTCCAATAGACCCGGTTATCCCTTTCCTCCACCTGGCTGGAGGCAGGGCCCCTCTAATTCTGGTCAGAGTATCCAGTATTCACTTCTCGTAAAATTGGCTCAGAAGTCCCTTCAAGAGGATCAGAAATAAGATCAGCCCTTCTACTCTGTTTGGAAACCGGAGCGGCATTTTTCCTGGTAGAATCCCCTTTTGTGGTGGTTTTTCCTCGCAGCTCACGTACCCGTGCATTTAGGACCGAGGTAGGTTTTCCATCCCATTTCCTCATGTCCTCTCCATGATCACATAAGTAAAACCACAGGGCACCTCGCGGTGTGTACCTTCTATACTCTCTCTCTTGGGCAGAGGAGCGCTCACTCCTAATAGCTGAGACATTGGTCCTTACAGGTGGGCAACAGGACATCTCCTCTTTGAATTGCTGGAAATCCTCGGACAGCTTCTCCACAGCCGAAATGCAGGCTTGTAGGGAGGAGGAGAGATTTTCTTCGTATTGACGGAGTTGGCGAGCCACTTCATCCACTGTCGGTGCCTCTTCGTCTTTCCAGGTCATTATTGCCAGTGAGTTGGCATAGGACGATGGTGCGCTCCGTACAAACTTCCGCCACATGGGTCGTGTGCATTGGACTTCGTCTGGATCTTTGGGTAATTGTGGGTTGTCCGGATCATGATGAATTGTCTCTAGCACAGCTAATTCCCTCAGATATTGGATACCTTTTTCCATGGTTGTCCACTTGCTTGATTGACATATAACATCTTCCTTAAAGGGGTACCTTTCCTTCACACTTGACAGGAGTCGCCTCCAGAGGCTGATGGCTTGTGTCCCTCTTCCAATTGCCTTGTCAATGCCACCTTCCCTGGCAAGCGATCCCAGCTGCTTGGCTTCCCTACCTTCTAATTCCAAGCTATTAGCCCCATTGTCCCAGCATCGGAGGAGCCAGGTGATAATATGCTCACCTATACGGCGGCCAAAATCTTTTCGCATATCCCGCAGCTCACTCAAGGATAGGGACCGGGTTATTACCTCTGGTTCTGCCTCTTCCTCCTGTTCCCGTGATGACCCTGGTTCGCCTTCATCCTTCGCTAAGCGAACTGATTTTTTTGTGTATTTCTTTTTCTGTACGGGGGCAACTGATACTGGTGCAGGTTGGTCCGCTGGTTCAGTTGCAGTACCGCTCGCCGGGTCTTGGATAACCGCAGTGTCTGTTGCCAAGGTCTGGGTAGCTGCTGTGCTCGTTGCTGGGGCTGGAGGGACCTCAGTGCCCGTTGCCGAGGTTTGGGTAGCTGCCGTGCCCATTGCCGAGGCTGGAGGGGCTGCAGGGCCTGTCGCTGAGGTTTGGGTAGCCACAGTGCCCGTCGCCGGGGCTGGAGGGGCCGCAGTGCCCGTTGCCGAGGTTTGAGTGACCGCAGTGCTCATCGTTTTGTTGTTAGGTCCAGAGACCTTCTCTTCCCCTTGAGGGTACTGAGTGGTGTCGAACAGGGCTCGATAGGCATGGGCCAGGCCCCAGCACGTTGCAGTAATTTGTATCTCTCTGGAGCTGCCGGGGTGACAGCATACCTTTTCCAAATATTTTACTAGTTCTTCTGGATTCTGCACTTGTTCAGGGGTGAATTTCCAAAACATTGGAGGTGCCCACTTTTCTAGGTACTTGCCCATACTACCCCACACACCCTGCCACTCATAATTATCCAGCCTTGGGGCAGATCTCTGGGTGATTTTCTTAAATAGTTGTTTAACCTTAAACGAGAGCTGAACCACATTCAGAAGCATGCTAATTCCTAGCAGTAGGGCTAGGACCGTGCTGGTCCCAACATCCCAAGAGTATTCAAATTTTTCAAAATTCTCAAACACCATTGTAACTGGACTGAAGGAGAAAGGAGAGGGGAAGAAAGGTATCCCACCCATAGACTGGTTTTCCAAGGAGGAAAGGTAAATGGTATAATTATCAATAGTTTCCCACAGATGGCTTCCACAGTATAAAGGTGACAATGCTGGGTGCAAGTACCGGATTAATCCCACAGCCGACGACTTTATCATACCATAAACCAGTGTTATACAATACATCAAAGCGAAAACCTTAATCCACCTCCCACGGATGATAAGCAGCAGAAGAGGGACTACATACAGCAAGCGAGGTGATGCATAACACAACTTTAAAAAACAGAGCAACAACTCTAAGAACACATAAATCAACATAATGACCAGCGACTATTAGACCGATATAACGAATGCTTATAACAAATTTCTTTTAACAAGCTCTGGTCAGGTTTGTCGTTATCTCAACCCTTCGTGCCCCACGTTGGGCGCCAAAAAGGACTGTCGTGGTTTAACCCCAGCCAGCAACTAAACACCACGCAGCCGCTCACTCACTCCCCCCCACCCAGTGGGATGGGGGAGAAAATCGGGAAAAGAAGCAAAACCCGTGGGTTGAGATAAGAACCGTTTAATAGAACAGAAAAGAAGAAACTAATAATGATAATGATAACACTAATAAAATGACAACAGCAATAATGAAAGGATTGGAATGTACAAATGATGGGCAGTGCAATTGCTCACCACCCGCCGACCGACACCCAGCCAGTCCCCGAGCGGCGAATCCCTGCCCCCCCCCACTTCCCCGTTCCTATACGGGATGGGACGTCCCATGGTATGGAATACACCGTTGGCCAGTTTGGGTCAGGTGCCCTGGCTGTGTCCTGTGCCAACTTCTTGTGCCCCTCCAGCTTTCTCACTGGCTGGGCATGAGAAGCTGAAAAATCCTTGACATTAGTCTAAACACTACTGAGCAACAACTGAAAACATCAGTGTTATCAACATTCTTCGCTCTGAACTCAAAACATAGCACTGTACCAGCTACTAGGAAGACAGTTAACTCTATCCCAGCTGAAACCAGGACAAGTGTGAATATCCTGGAAGTGTCAGATCAGAGCAAACATACTGTTTCAAAGAGGATCCTGTGTCTAGAGTATTTTTGCCAATCTGACGTTCCTCCAGGCAGCCCTAGCTTCTGCACTTCACTTGTAAAATGTTGCCACTATTTTTCTTTAAATAAAATATATTGCAGTACAATCTACTTAGTGATTCTGAGAATACCACAGTTCTTTCACACCTTCAATCCCATTTGTCATATTGTACACTCTTGAGATCAAAGGTTTCTTTTACCAAGTAAACTATGCAAAGAACCTGCATAAAAGTAAATAGCAGTTTTATAAATCAAACCTTAAGTGCTTAAATGCATTTTTATTTCAAGCAGTAATTTAAAAAGTTGAAGTAAAAACATCATCTTTGCAGCCATTATAATTCAAACACTGAAACCTGTAAACCTTTTATTATAGCCTGTTTTCAAAATGCCTATGCTTAATATGAGAAAGATATTTCTACTTTTGGTAATTTGTGCTATCAGAGAGGTACAAACAGTGAGTGTTATTCCCTGTAGGTACTTTACTTCTAGGCTATGTCTATAAAACACATTAAAAAATGCCATTTTTGTAATTACTTCATATTTAATTTCGGGTATCATATAATATAAATTAGAGATCCCTAAATCTTTCCCAACTTGAGTATGCATTCACAAGCTGATGTGCACTCATGCACAGCTACAGATGCTTCGAGATGTACCTCCTTCAGCATGGACTTATACTTGGGCCACAGTCCCTTCAGAGGTGTACCTGCTGCGGCATGAAAAGAACCACAGCCACAGACACTTCAAGGTGTACCTGCTCTGGTGTGGGCTTATCCATGGCCACAGACACTTCGGGGTGTCCTGCTCCCATGTGGACTCATGCACTGGTCACAGTCCCTTCAACTTGAGTACACACCAGAGTTCCAGCCTGTCCAGTACAGCAGCACAGAAACAGCAGTGATGCCCTGGCCATCTGCCAGCCCAGGCACATCGCCATTGCTGTTATCAAAATGTTCCCAGGCACAGCAGAGTCAGATGATAAGCAGTACAATAGTACAGCAAGCAGCGAAAGCAGAAAGCAACCCCTAATGAGCACTAGACTCTAATATACAATAAGGCAAGCAAGCCTCATGGCAAGCACAGGAGCCTGTGAATTAATAGCTAAACAGCAATAACAGCTATAAATTCCATCTAGCACATTCCAATCAAATCTGTCATTATCTCAAACCCTTCAAGCCCTACACTGGGCGCCAAAAAGGACTGTCGTGGTTTAACACCAGAGGATTCCCAGGTATTTGTGTCAGCAAATGACTTAAAGGAAAAAAAAAATCAAATTAAGAGAAGATGGATGTACAGGTAACCACAATGAGAAGTCCAGGTATTTGGAAAAGCTTTCTCAAAGTACCAAGGGTTACTGATGGAAAACTGTTTCTGTGATACCGGGTTTTGCCTTCTTGAGTCCTGCAGCACATTTTTTCAGTTCAGGATCAAATTCCGATACTACTATTTTACCCTCACTGATTTATGAGAATGTGCTTTCCAGCTACATTACGACATTGTTATAGCATTGGCCCATGTGTGCCAATATCATGGTGCTCACAATGAGCAGTATATCAAAACCTCACATGAGTTTGCAGCTCACAAACTGTTAATTCCCCAAAAGGTGACCCAATCTGCCAAACAAAATGACCACCTGACTGAACTAACTCCAGTATAAATATTTCATCTTACTATTAAGGTAGATTTTAGCAGAAACAGAAGCAGAATCCTCTGGAATCTAAACCATTTACAAAATGAAGACTTACCTTCCTGCATATTGCAGCACTGACCTAGTTTGCATGCATTTTCATAGCAACAACAGACACATCATTAGTCTTTGTTTAAAAGATACTGATCATGGTTACTACCCGGAAACAGTATCATTAAAGTGGGTGAAAACATGTTAACACCATTAATAGGAAAGCATGGAGCTATATGACAGGCATAATTTACAGATCTCTCAGCTGTTAAATCACAAACAGTATTTCTTGCTTTTAGAAAGTGTTTGGTTTGGGTTTTTTACATCAGTGACTGATTCACTTGCCTTGACTGTTTTTCATCAGCAGAGATAAGAATAAACAAGAACATATAAGCAACATCCTAGGAAACATATATTTCAGGATACTCAGAAACATTAAAATCAAAAAAAAAGGAACAAAACTTGGCAGCCCTGACACACTGAAGTAGACTGCTGAACACTGTCTTAATTACAATGCACCATGACAGAGTGCTAGACTCTACATTAATAAAGTCTGAAGTTAAGAATTCTTTGTAACTGATCTAGAAAGCTTGGCTACTTAAAAATGGAAACAATGACATATTTTACTAATCTGCAAACATTTTTAAAGGAAGCAAAAGGACTGCAAAGCAAGCTTATTAGATAGGGCTGTGCACAATTTATGGATGTACAAAAAAACTGATATGAGGATTTGTTATTATTTTCAAATAGAATGTCTCCTAAAAAGATGAGAAATTTTAGGCATGCATATGTTCCTAAATGTATTACATAGAAAAACACATGTACTCTCCAACAAATAATCTGTCTGTTAGGGGTCTCTCCATCTTTCCCTGTATGCCATGTAGTTTCTGTAAACAAACTCTAAATGCTACATCAGAAGATCATATACGACTGCTTTGAAAATGAATGGTATGATTGTATTATGTTGTTAAAATAAGCGATTTTCATTATTCTCATTATCTCAATTGATGCAGTTTTTATTTAAATTAATTTCAGCAAACATTTTATTTAAATCAGATGATAAGGCAACTGCGATGCTATAAAAGTAAACATTTGAATTTCATCCCTTTACCTTCAAATACGAACAACTTTTATATAAGCCTTAAAGCTACACCCACCACTTTAAAACACTCAGTTGAGTTTGCTCCCAAATAATTTTGGGAAATTTTGATAAACCTCAGTATTGCTCCCCACTCACAAGTAGGTAGATAGCGCCATGATCTTGCTAATGAATACTGTGACAGGATCTGCAGCAGAGAAGACTAAAATAATAGATTTGAGAGGCCTGGTTTCACCAGGGAGGGGTGGATTAAGGGAAGAGCTTGGACCCCACACTAGCTCTGCTGAGTTCTCCATGCTACCAGATGTGTTAGTAGACATGCAGGCAGGCAACTTGTCCATGAACCCTCTGTTTTCCAGTTGTGTCTCTATGAAGCTCTCCCTCCCTACCTCATGTGTCCAAAGAACAACGAAGTTGGTGAAGGGTCTAGAGCACAAGTCTCATGAGGAGCAGCTGAGGGAACTGGGGTTGTTTAGCCTGGAGAAAAGGAGGCTGAGGGGAGACCTTATCACTCTCTACAACTACCTGAAAGGAGGTTGTAGTGAGGTGGGGGTCGGTCTCTTCTCCCAAGTATCAAGTGATAGGGCAAGAGGAAGTGGCCTTAAGTTGCGCCAGGGGAGGTTTAAATTGGACATTAGGAAAAATTTCTTCACTCAAAGGGTTGTCAAGCATTGGAACAGGCTGCCGGGGGAAGTGGTTGAGTCACCATCCCTGGAGGGATTTAAAAGACGTGTAGGTGTGGTGCTTAGGGACATGTTTTAGTGGTGGACTTGGCAGAGTTAAGTTTACAGTTGCACTCAATGATCTTAAAGGTCTTTTCCAACCTAAATGATGCTGAAATTCTATGATTCTGTGATTCTATGTTTCATGGTAATATCCTATCTTCTGCAGGATCTGAGAAACTAGGATGGATCTTTTGGCATCCGTGCCTCTTAAAACCCCCTCATGCTAGGGTCTAGCTAGATAAAGCACTAAAAAGCTGTTGGTTGCCTTCCTGTACAGTGCTGAAGGAAAGTCAAGGTTGGAGGTAGAATATCTGAAATTCTGTCTCTCCTGTTAGTATGTCTGGAAAAGAGCATGCTATAGATAGACCACATGTATTTACTCGGGATCATGAATTGTTGGTAGCTTCTGGAAAGTACATTGCAGTGAACAATTTCAAAAGCCATGATATTTTCAGTTTCTATTCTGCCCATTAACTGCTACCACAAAAAAATCTCAGCCTTATCATGTATGAACACAGGCATGATAGATATGCATAAACATGGATGTAAAACATATATAAAAATACAAAACTCTGCTCACACACACCTAGTTGTAGATGCAGAGCATCCTGCAGATACAGATGCAGTTTATCCCACTCTGTGCCTAAGTCTGCAGTTCTTTCTCTCCTGCTGCTCAGATACTGTGGCAAAATGATACATGTTTCAAGGAAACTAGCAATGAGTGAATATGTCACTGGGGAGTATTCAAGTACATCATTAAAGGATAGCATTTGGGATCATGTGCTAGAGTCACTTTTCCTATTCATTAGTTCTATTTCTTTTCAAAGTCAGGGGTCCACAGAAAACTACTCTTTCCCACTAAGCATTTTATTTCTGATCCTGAGATCCTAACCCAGTAAAGTCAGTGGACAGTGTCACTTTTGAGTAGCGTATTCAAATTACAACTGAGAACCTTATCAAGCAATGGAACGATCTCATTTATCTGCATTAAAAGTGTTACGCACATGCAAGAACAACAATACTGAAGAACAGCCTCTCTGCTTAAGACACCACCAAACACGTTGGTGGTTAAACATTGATACTGTCCAGAATCCATTTCACTGAGGTGGTTGATGATCACACATCCTCCCATGAAACTGTAGCCATAATCACTTTCAATGTCGATTTCAGTTCCATTTCAAAGCCATCTTAGGAAAAAGAAAGAAAATCTTTGAGCCTTTTATGGCCAAAGGCAGGCATCAAACTTAGTATATGGAACCTGACAGCCCTGGTTGTTACTAAGGAGGACAGCTACTCAAAGATGCCCTGTGCAGGAACCCATTACTTAGGCAAAGCTTTGGAGGGAGATGTTCCACAAGGTAGTGCCTGACAAAAGCTAAGCTTTGCTGAAAAAAGCAACTCAAAACAGATCTTTTGTCTCTGAGGAGAAAGCATATTCATCATTTCACCTATGCTGAATTAAACACATGACCCTTTTGTTTGCAAAACTATCAACCGTGCTTATGATAATCAAAATTTCAATTCATGTTTTATCATTAAAGCCTTAGGCCCAGATGAGTGTAGAGAGTTCATAGAGCTGAGTCTGCACTGCATGAGAGCGAGGACCCTTTCTTTTCCATTCTTTCAGCATTTGTTCTTCTGGGCCCAAGAAATGGAGAAACCTGATTGTCCTGGTTTCAGCTGGGATAGAGTTAACTGTCTTCCTAGTAGCTGGTACAGTGCTATGTTTTGAGTTCAGTATGTGAAGAATGTTGATAACACTGATGTTTTCAGTTGTCGCTCAGTAGTGTTTAGACTAAAGTCAAGGATTTTCCAGCTTCTCATGCCCAGCCAGCGAGAAAGCTGGAGGGGCACAAGAAGTTGGCACAGGACACAGCCAGGGCACCTGACCCAAACTGGCCAACGGTGTATTCCATACCATGGGACGTCCCATCCAGTATAGGAACTGGGGAGTGGGGGCGGGGAATCGCCGCTCGGGGACTGGCTGGGTGTCGGTCGGCAGGTGGTGAGCAATTGCACTGCCCATCATTTGTACATTCCAATCCTTTCATTATTGCTGTTGTCATTTTATTAGTGTTATCGTTATCATTACTAGTTTCTTCTTTTCTGTTCTATTAAACCGTTCTTACCTCAACCCACGAGTTTTACTTCTTTTTCCGATTTTCTCCCCCATCCCACTGGGTGGGGGGGAGTGAGTGAGCGGCTGCGTGGTGTTTAGTTGCTGGCTGGGATTAAACCACGACACTGATTTAAATACAGAAAGTAGAAGAGCAAGGCCTGTGAAGAGCAGAGAGGTAGGTTGATGTACATAGCCTGTTACGAAATAAAGGATGTTGGCAATGGACAAAGGAAAAGTAGGATCAGCTGGGCCAGGATACATGAAATTCAGAGAAGACTGGTCCAGGGGACACTGGAATAAGCTGGCGGCTCGTCAGGGGTAATGCCTGGCAGCTATGAGGTAAATGGAAGCTCAGATCAGAGGAGGAGTTGGCAGAAGGAATACTAGGTTGAGGAGGTGTTTGGGAATGACATGAGAAGCCTGAACAGTAGAGACAGGGATGGGAGTAAAGATCAGATGGAATAAACCAGGCTTGACACAGACAATCTCAATTTTTGAATTTTGAATGCTTTAAGTGATGGGTTTTTTAATGTAGCTGTTCTTTGAAAGAAAAGCAAGTTGCTTGGCCTTCCATCAGCTGTGGCTCTCCCAAATGATGGAGCAGCCATGTCACATCGAGTAGAACGTTGGTGGTGGCCGTGTCACAGGGCCGTGTCACCAACCCCCTCTTAAAAGAGGACAGCACTAAGAAGGGATGCGTGGTGAACTAACCCAGACTGCAAGCGAAAAGGCGGGTAAGCAACGGCTGTGACAGGAACAACAGGCAGAAGGGCAAGGTGGGGAGAGCAGAGCTGCTGGGCCCCGGCAGGGAAGCAAAGGTTGCCTGAGGTGCGACAAATGGCTACAGCTCCTCCTTTCATTTCCACAGCCAGAAACCCACCAAGGGACAGGACTAGACGATGCTACACTCCCGTTCTGACCAAAAGACAAAGAGAGATTCGAGATTTTCTACAAGGACATCGACACCAACTTAAGGCATCAAGAGTTTGGCACACCCCTGGGCACGCGTTGCCCATGGTAACAGAGAGTGGCTGCCCCATTGTTTGCTATCCTGTCTTTCACAGCTCCAGGCCCAGACACGGCGAAGACCAGACCATGGCGCACTCCCCTCCTCAGACACACAGCCACTGACATTCCCTAACGTCTACAAGGACGCTGACGCTAAGTTAAGGAATCAAAAAGGACATCAGCTCTTGGCACCAACCTAATGATGCAGTTGTACTAACCAGTGTGGGTGGTTGGATGGTGGTGGCCAATGCCACCATGGGATGGGTGCTTACTGGCTGCTAGGGAGAGGTGGGACAGACAGCCTTGGCCTGAGGCTGGCAGACCTCACAGCAGGGGTTACCAAAGGTGAGCAAAGGCTCCTGTTCCTTTGTTTGTTGATATTATCCTGCTTTTTCCGGCTCCAGACGCACACAGACAAAAGGACCTGACCAGGGCGCACTCCCCTCCTCAGACACACAGCCACTGAGAATCCCTAACGTCTACAAGGACGCTGACGCTAAGTTAAGGAATCAAAAAGGACATCAGCTCTTCGCACTAACCTAATGATGCAGTTGTACAAACCAGTGTGGGTGGTTGGTTGGTGGTGGCCAATGCCACCATGGGATGGGTGCCTACTTGCTGCCAGGGAGAGGTGGGACTGACAGCCTTGGCCTGAGACTGTTAACCTGACAACAGGGCTGGCCCATGGTGAGCAAGTGTCAATGTTCCTTTGTTTGTTGATATTATCCTGCTTTTTCAAGCTCCAGGCCCACAGAGGGAAAAGGACCCGACCACTGTGCACTCCCCTCCGCAGACACAGAGCCAGAGAGGTCTCTGACCTTCTACAAGACCGCTGACAAGAAGTTAAGGCATCAAGAGTTTGGCACAGCCCTGGGCAGGCGTTGCCCATGGTAATTGAGAGTGGCTGCCCCATTGTTTGCTATCCTGTCTTTCACAGCTCCAGGCCCAGACAGGGCGAAGACCAGACCATGGCGCACTCCCCTCCTCAGACACACAGCCACTGACATTCCCTAACGTCTACAAGGACGCTGACGCTAAGTTAAGGAATCAAAAAGGACATCAGCTCTTGGCACCAACCTAATGATGCAGTTGTACTAACCAGTGTGGGTGGTTGGATGGTGGTGGCCAATGCCACCATGGGATGGGTGCTTACTGGCTGCTAGGGAGAGGTGGGACAGACAGCCTTGGCCTGAGAATGGAAGACCTCACAGCAGGGGTTACCCAAGGTGAGCAAAGGCTCCTGATCCTTTGTTTGTTGATATTATCCTGCTTTTTCCACCTCCAGACGCACACAGACAAAAGGACCTGACCAGGGCGCACTCCCCTCCTCAGACACACAGCCACTGACATTCCCTAACGTCTACAAGGACGCTGACGCTAAGTTAAGGAATCAAAAAGGACATCAGCTCTTCGCACTAACCTAATGATGCAGTTTCACTACCAGTGTGGGTGGTTGGATGGTGGTGGCCAATGCCACCATGGGATGGGTGTCTACTGGCTGCCAGGGAGAGGTGGGACTGACAGCCTTGGCCTGAGGCTGGCAGACCTCCCAGCAGGGGTTACCCAAGGTGAGCAAAGGCTCCTGTTCCTTTGTTTGTTGATATTATCCTGCTTTTTCCAGCTCCAGACGCACACAGACAAAAGGACCTGACCAGGGCGCACTCCCCTCCTCAGACACACAGCCATTGACATTCCCTAACGTCTACAAGGACGCTGACGCTAAGTTAAGGAATCAAAAAGGACATCAGCTCTTCGCACTAACCTAATGATGCAGTTGTACTAACCAGTGTGGGTGGTTGGTTGGTGGTGGCCAATGCCAACATGGGATGGGTGCCTACTTGCTGCCAGGGAGAGGTGGGACTGACAGCCTTGGCCTGAGACTGTTAACCTGACAACAGGGCTGGCCCATGGTGAGCAAGTGTCAATGTTCCTTTGTTTGTTGATATTATCCTGCTTTTTCCAGCTCCAGGCCCACAGAGGGAAAAGGACCCGACCACTGTGCACTCCCCTCCGCAGACACACAGCCAGAGAGGTCTCTGACATTCTACAAGAAGGCTGACATGAAGTTAAGGCATCAAGAGTTTGGCACAGCCCTGGGCAGGCGTTGCCCATGGTAACTGAGAGTGGCTGCCCCATTGTTTGCTATCCTGTCTTTCACAGCTCCAGGCCCAGACAGGGCGAAGACCAGACCATGGCGCACTCTCCTCCTCAGACACACAGCCACTGACATTCCCTAACGTCTACAAGGACGCTGACGCTAAGTTAAGGAATCAAAAAGGACATCAGCTCTTGGCACTAACCTAATGATGCAGTTGTACTAACCAGTGTGGGTGGTTGGTTGGTGGTGGCCAATGCCACCATGGGATGGGTGTCTACTGGCTGCCAGGGAGAGGTGGGACTGACAGCCTTGGCCTGAGGCTGCCAGACCTCACAGCAGGGGTTACCCAAGGTGAGCAAAGGCTCCTGTTCCTTTGTTTGTTGATATTATCCTGCTTTTTCCACCTCCAGACGCACACAGACAAAAGGACCTGACCAGGGCGCACTCCCCTCCTCAGACACACAGCCACTGACATTCCCTAACGTCTACAAGGACGCTGACGCTAAGTTAAGGAATCAAAAAGGACATCAGCTCTTCGCACTAACCTAATGATGCAGTTTCACTACCAGTGTGGGTGGTTGGATGGTGGTGGCCAATGCCACCATGGGATGGGTGTCTACTGGCTGCCAGGGAGAGGTGGGACTGACAGCCTTGGCCTGAGGCTGGCAGACCTCCCAGCAGGGGTTACCCAAGGTGAGCAAAGGCTCCTGTTCCTTTGTTTGTTGATATTATCCTGCTTTTTCCAGCTCCAGACGCACACAGACAAAAGGACCTGACCAGGGCGCACTCCCCTCCTCAGACACACAGCCATTGACATTCCCTAACTTCTACAAGGACGCTGACGCTAAGTTAAGGAATCAAAAAGGACATCAGCTCTTCGCACTAACCTAATGATGCAGTTGTACTAACCAGTGTGGGTGGTTGGTTGGTGGTGGCCAATGCCAACATGGGATGGGTGCCTACTTGCTGCCAGGGAGAGGTGGGACTGACAGCCTTGGCCTGAGACTGTTAACCTGACAACAGGGCTGGCCCATGGTGAGCAAGTGTCAATGTTCCTTTGTTTGTTGATATTATCCTGCTTTTTCAAGCTCCAGGCCCACAGAGGGAAAAGGACCCGACCACTGTGCACTCCCCTCCGGAGACACACAGCCAGAGAGGTCTCTGACCTTCTACAAGACCGCTGACATGAAGTTAAGGCATCAAGAGTTTGGCACAGCCCTGGGCAGGCGTTGCCCATGGTAACTGAGAGTGGCTGCCCCATTGTTTGCTATCCTGTCTTTCACAGCTCCAGGCCCAGACAGGGCGAAGACCAGACCATGGCGCACTCCCCTCCTCAGACACACAGCCACTGACATTCCCTAACGTCTACAAGGACGCTGACGCTAAGTTAAGGAATCAAAAAGGACATCAGCTCTTGGCACTAACCTAATGATGCAGTTGTACTAACCAGTGTGGGTGGTTGGTTGGTGGTGGCCAATGCCACCATGGGATGGGCGCCTACTGGCTGCCAGGGAGAGGTGGGACAGACAGCCTTGGCCTGAGGCTGGCAGACCTCACAGCAGGGGTTACCCAAGGTGAGCAAAGGCTCCTGATCCTTTGTTTGTTGATATTATCCTGCTTTTTCCGGCTCCAGACGCACACAGACAAAAGGACCTGACCATGGCGCACTCCCCTCCTCAGACACACAGCCACTGACATTCCCTAACGTCTACAAGGACGCTGACGCTAAGTTAAGGAATCAAAAAGGACATCAGCTCTTCGCACTAACCTAATGATGCAGTTGCACTACCACTGTGGGTGGTTGGATGGTGGTGGCCAATGCCACCATGGGATGGGTGTCTACTGGCTGCCAGAGAGAGGTGGGACTGACAGCCTTGGCCTGAGTCTTCCAGAGCTCACAGCAGGGGTTGCCCCTGGTGAGCGACGGTCAATGTTCCTTTGTTTGTTGATATTATCCTGCATTTTCTAGCTCCAGGCCCACAGAGGGAAAAGGACCCGACCACTGTGCACTCCCCTCCGCAGACACAGAGCCAGAGAGGTCTCTGACCTTCTGCAAGAACGCTGACAAGAAGTTAAGGCATCAAGAGTTTGGCACAGCCCTGGGCAGGCGTTGCCCATGGTAATTGAGAGTGGCTGCCCCATTGTTTGCTATCCTGTCTTTCACAGCTCCAGGCCCAGACAGGGCGAAGACCAGACCATGGCGCACTCCCCTCCTCAGACACACAGCCACTGCGATTCCCTAACGTCTACAAGGACGCTGACGCTAAGTTAAGGAATCAAAAAGGACATCAGCTCTTGGCACCAACCTAATGATGCAGTTGTACTAACCAGTGTGGGTGGTTGGTTGGTGGTGGCCAATGCCACCATGGGATGGGTGTCTACTGGCTGCCAGCGAGAGGTGGGACTGACAGCCTTGGCCTGAGACTGGCAGGCCTCACAGCAGGGGTTACCCAAGGTGAGCAAAGGCTCCTGTTCCTTTGTTTGTTGATATTATCCTGCTTTTTCCAGCTCCAGACGCACACAGACAAAAGGACCTGACCAGGGCGCACTCCCCTCCTCAGACACACAGCCACTGACATTCCCTAACGTCTACAAGGACGCTGACGCTAAGTTAAGGAATCAAAAAGGACATCAGCTCTTCGCACTAACCTAATGATGCAGTTGTACAAACCAGTGTGGGTGGTTGGTTGGTGGTGGCCAATGCCACCATGGGATGGGTGCCTAATTGCTGCCAGGGAGAGGTGGGACTGACAGCCTTGGCCTGAGACTGTTAACCTGACAACAGGGCTGGCCCATGGTGAGCAAGTGTCAATGTTCCTTTGTTTGTTGATATTATCCTGCTTTTTCCAGCTCCAGGCCCACAGAGGGAAAAGGACCCGACCACTGTGCACTCCCCTCCGCAGACACAGAGCCAGAGAGGTCTCTGACATTCTACAAGAAGGCTGACATGAAGTTAAGGCATCAAGAGTTTGGCACAGCCCTGGGCAGGCGTTGCCCATGGTAACTGAGAGTGGCTGCCCCATTGTTTGCTATCCTGTCTTTCACAGCTCCAGGCCCAGACAGGGCGAAGACCAGACCATGGCGCACTCCCCTCCTCAGACACACAGCCACTGACATTCCCTAACGTCTACAAGGATGCTGACGCTAAGTTAAGGAATCAAAAAGGACATCAGCTCTTCGCACTAACCTAATGATGCAGTTGTACTAACCAGTGTGGGTGGTTGGTTGGTGGTGGCCAATGCCACCATGGGATGGGTGTCTACTGCCTGCCAGGGAGAGGTGGGACTGACACCCTTGGCCTGAGGCTGGCAGACCTCACAGCAGGGGTTACCCAAGGTGAGCAAAGGCTCCTGATCCTTTGTTTGTTGATATTATCCTGCTTTTTCCGGCTCCAGACACACACAGACAAAAGGACCTGACCAGGGCGCACTCCCCTCCTCAGACACACAGCCACTGACATTCCCTAACGTCTACAAGGACGCTGACGCTAAGTTAAGGAATCAAAAAGGACATCAGCTCTTGGCACCAACCTAATGATGCAGTTGTACTAACCAGTGTGGGTGGTTGGTTGGTGGTGGCCAATGCCACCATGGGATGGGTGTCTACTGCCTGCCAGGGAGAGGTGGGACTGACAGCCTTGGCCTGAGTCTTCCAGAGCTCACAGCAGGGGTTGCCCCTGGTGAGCGACGGTCAATGTTCCTTTGTTTGTTGATATTATCCTGCTTTTTCCAGCTCCAGGCCCACAGAGGGAAAAGGACCCGACCACTGTGCACTCCCCTCCGCAGACACAGAGCCAGAGAGGTCTCTGACCTTCTACAAGACCGCTGACATGAAGTTAAGGCATCAAGAGTTTGGCACAGCCCTGGGCAGGCGTTGCCCATGGTAACTGAGAGTGGCTGCCCCATTGTTTGCTATCCTGTCTTTCACAGCTCCAGGCCCAGACAGGGCGAAGACCAGACCATGGCGCACTCCCCTCCTCAGACACACAGCCACTGACATTCCCTAACGTCTACAAGGACGCTGACGCTAAGTTAAGGAATCAAAAAGGACATCAGCTCTTCGCACTAACCTAATGATGCAGTTGTACAAACCAGTGTGGGTGGTTGGTTGGTGGTGGCCAATGCCACCATGGGATGGGTGCCTACTTGCTGCCAGGGAGAGGTGGGACTGACAGCCTTGGCCTGAGACTGTTAACCTGACAACAGGGCTGGCCCATGGTGAACAAGTGTCAATGTTCCTTTGTTTGTTGATATTATCCTGCTTTTTCCAGCTCCAGGCCCACAGAGGGAAAAGGACCCGACCACTGTGCACTCCCCTCCGCAGACACAGAGCCAGAGAGGTCTCTGACATTCTACAAGAAGGCTGACATGAAGTTAAGGCATCAAGAGTTTGGCACAGCCCTGGGCAGGCGTTGCCCATGGTAACTGAGAGTGGCTGCCCCATTGTTTGCTATCCTGTCTTTCACAGCTCCAGGCCCAGACAGGGCGAAGACCAGACCATGGCGCACTCCCCTCCTCAGACACACAGCCACTGCGATTCCCTAACGTCTACAAGGACGCTGACGCTAAGTTAAGGAATCAAAAAGGACATCAGCTCTTGGCACAAACCTAATGATGCAGTTGTACTAACCAGTGTGGGTGGTTGGTTGGTGGTGGCCAATGCCACCATGGGATGGGTGTCTACTGGCTGCCAGGGAGAGGTGGGACTGACAGCCTTGGCCTGAGGCTGCCAGACCTCACAGCAGGGGTTACCCAAGGTGAGCAAAGGCTCCTGTTCCTTTGTTTGTTGATATTATCCTGCTTTTTCCACCTCCAGACGCACACAGACAAAAGGACCTGACCATGGCGCACTCCCCTCCTCAGACACACAGCCACTGACATTCCCTAACGTCTACAAGGACGCTGACGCTAAGTTAAGGAATCAAAAAGGACATCAGCTCTTCGCACTAACCTAATGATGCAGTTGCACTACCAGTGTGGGTGGTTGGATGGTGGTGGCCAATGCCACCATGGGATGGGTGTCTACTGGCTGCCAGGGAGAGGTGGGACTGACAGCCTTGGCCTGAGGCTGGCAGACCTCCCAGCAGGGGTTACCCAAGGTGAGCAAAGGCTCCTGTTCCTTTGTTTGTTGATATTATCCTGCTTTTTCCAGCTCCAGACGCACACAGACAAAATGACCTGACCAGGGCGCACTCCCCTCCTCAGACACACAGCCATTGACATTCCCTAACGTCTACAAGGACGCTGACGCTAAGTTAAGGAATCAAAAAGGACATCAGCTCTTCGCACTAACCTAATGATGCAGTTGTACTAACCAGTGTGGGTGGTTGGTTGGTGGTGGCCAATGCCAACATGGGATGGGTGCCTACTTGCTGCCAGGGAGAGGTGGGACTGACAGCCTTGGCCTGAGACTGTTAACCTGACAACAGGGCTGGCCCATGGTGAGCAAGTGTCAATGTTCCTTTGTTTGTTGATATTATCCTGCTTTTTCCAGCTCCAGGCCCACAGAGGGAAAAGGACCCGACCACTGTGCACTCCCCTCCGCAGACACAGAGCCAGAGAGGTCTCTGACATTCTACAAGAAGGCTGACATGAAGTTAAGGCATCAAGAGTTTGGCACAGCCCTGGGCAGGCGTTGCCCATGGTAATTGAGAGTGGCTGCCCCATGGTTTGCTATCCTGTCTTTCACAGCTCCAGGCCCAGACAGGGCGAAGACCAGACCATGGCGCACTCCCCTCCTCAGACACACAGCCACTGACATTCCCTAACGTCTACAAGGACGCTCACGCTAAGTTAAGGAATCAAAAAGGACATCAGCTCTTGGCACAAACCTAATGAAGCAGTTGCACTACCACTGTGGGTGATTGGATGGTGGTGGCCAATGCCACCATGGGATGGGTGTCTACTGGCTGCCAGAGAGAGGTGGGACTGACAGCCTTGGCCTGAGTCTTCCAGAGCTCACAGCAGGGGTTGCCCCTGGTGAGCGACGGTCAATGTTCCTTTGTTTGTTGTTATTATCCTGCATTTTCTAGCTCCAGGCCCACAGAGGGAAAAGGACCCGACCACTGTGCACTCCCCTCCGCAGACACAGAGCCAGAGAGGTCTCTGACCTTCTGCAAGAACGCTGACAAGAAGTTAAGGCATCAAGAGTTTGGCACAGCCCTGGGCAGGCGTTGCCCATGGTAATTGAGAGTGGCTGCCCCATGGTTTGCTATCCTGTCTTTCACAGCTCCAGGCCCAGACAGGGCGAAGACCAGACCATGGCGCACTCCCCTCCTCAGACACACAGCCACTGACATTCCCTAACGTCTACAAGGACGCTCACGCTAAGTTAAGGAATCAAAAAGGACATCAGCTCTTGGCACCAACCTAATGATGCAGTTGTACTAACCAGTGTGGGTGGTTGGTTGGTGGTGGCCAATGCCACCATGGGATGGGTGTCTACTGGCTGCCAGCGAGAGGTGGGACTGACAGCCTTGGCCTGAGACTGGCAGACCTCACAGCAGGGGTTACCCAAGGTGAGCAAAGGCTCCTGTTCCTTTGTTTGTTGATATTATCCTGCTTTTTCCAGCTCCAGACGCACACAGACAAAAGGACCTGACCAGGGCGCACTCCCCTCCTCAGACACACAGCCACTGACATTCCCTAACGTCTACAAGGACGCTGACGCTAAGTTAAGGAATCAAAAAGGACATCAGCTCTTCGCACTAACCTAATGATGCAGTTGTACAAACCAGTGTGGGTGGTTGGTTGGTGGTGGCCAATGCCACCATGGGATGGGTGCCTAATTGCTGCCAGGGAGAGGTGGGACTGACAGCCTTGGCCTGAGACTGTTAACCTGACAACAGGGCTGGCCCATGGTGAGCAAGTGTCAATGTTCCTTTGTTTGTTGATATTATCCTGCTTTTTCCAGCTCCAGGCCCACAGAGGGAAAAGGACCCGACCACTGTGCACTCCCCTCCGCAGACACAGAGCCAGAGAGGTCTCTGACATTCTACAAGAAGGCTGACATGAAGTTAAGGCATCAAGAGTTTGGCACAGCCCTGGGCAGGCGTTGCCCATGGTAACTGAGAGTGGCTGCCCCATTGTTTGCTATCCTGTCTTTCACAGCTCCAGGCCCAGACAGGGCGAAGACCAGACCATGGCGCACTCCCCTCCTCAGACACACAGCCACTGACATTCCCTAACGTCTACAAGGACGCTGACGCTAAGTTAAGGAATCAAAAAGGACATCAGCTCTTGGCACTAACCTAATGATGCAGTTGTACTAACCAGTGTGGGTGGTTGGTTGGTGGTGGCCAATGCCACCATGGGATGGGTGTCTACTGCCTGCCAGGGAGAGGTGGGACTGACACCCTTGGCCTGAGGCTGGCAGACCTCACAGCAGGGGTTACCCAAGGTGAGCAAAGGCTCCTGATCCTTTGTTTGTTGATATTATCCTGCTTTTTCCGGCTCCAGACACACACAGACAAAAGGACCTGACCAGGGCGCACTCCCCTCCTCAGACACACAGCCACTGACATTCCCTAACGTCTACAAGGACGCTGACGCTAAGTTAAGGAATCAAAAAGGACATCAGCTCTTGGCACCAACCTAATGATGCAGTTGCACTACCAGTGTGGGTGGTTGGATGGTGGTGGCCAATGCCACCATGGGATGGGTGTCTACTGGCTGCCAGAGAGAGGTGGGACTGACAGCCTTGGCCTGAGTCTTCCAGAGCTCACAGCAGGGGTTGCCCCTGGTGAGCGACGGTCAATGTTCCTTTGTTTGTTGATATTATCCTGCATTTTCTAGCTCCAGGCCCACAGAGGGAAAAGGACCCGACCACTGTGCACTCCCCTCCGCAGACACAGAGCCAGAGAGGTCTCTGACCTTCTGCAAGAACGCTGACAAGAAGTTAAGGCATCAAGAGTTTGGCACAGCCCTGGGCAGGCGTTGCCCATGGTAATTGAGAGTGGCTGCCCCATGGTTTGCTATCCTGTCTTTCACAGCTCCAGGCCCAGACAGGGCGAAGACCAGACCATGGCGCACTCCCCTCCTCAGACACACAGCCACTGCGATTCCCTAACGTCTACAAGGACGCTGACGCTAAGTTAAGGAATCAAAAAGGACATCAGCTCTTGGCACCAACCTAATGATGCAGTTGTACTAACCAGTGTGGGTGGTTGGTTGGTGGTGGCCAATGCCACCATGGGATGGGTGTCTACTGGCTGCCAGGGAGAGGTGGGACTGACAGCCTTGGCCTGAAGTCTTCCAGAGCTCACAGCAGGGGTTGCCCCTGGTGAGCGACGGTCAATGTTCCTTTGTTTGTTGATATTATCCTGCTTTTTCCAGCTCCAGGCCCACAGAGGGAAAAGGACCCGACCATTGTGCACTCCCCTCCGCAGACACAGAGCCAGAGATGTCTCTGACCTTCTGCAAGAACGTTGACAAGAAGTTAAGGCATCAAGAGTTTGGCACAGCCCTGGGCAGGCGTTGCCCATGGTAATGGAGAGTGGCTGCCCCATGGTTTGCTATCCTGTCTTTCACAGCTCCAGGCCCAGACAGGGCGAAGACCAGACCATGGCGCACTCCCCTCCTCAGACACACAGCCACTGACATTCCCTAACGTCTACAAGGACGCTGACGCTAAGTTAAGGAATCAAAAAGGACATCAGCTCTTGGCACTAACCTAATGATGCAGTTGTACTAACCAGTGTGGGTGGTTGGTTGGTGGTGGCCAATGCCACCATGGGATGGGTGTCTACTGGCTGCCAGGGAGAGGTGGGACTGACAGCCTTGGCCTGAGGCTGGCAGACCTCACAGCAGGGGTTACCCAAGGTGAGCAAAGGCTCCTGTTCCTTTGTTTGTTGATATTATCCTGCTATTTCCAGCTCCAGACGCACACAGACAAAAGGACCTGACCAGGGCGCACTCCCCTCCTCAGACACACAGCCACTGACATTCCCTAACGTCTACAAGGACGCTGACGCTAAGTTAAGGAATCAAAAAGGACATCAGCTCTTCGCACTAACCTAATGATGCAGTTTCACTACCAGTGTGGGTGGTTGGATGGTGGTGGCCAATGCCACCATGGGATGGGTGTCTACTGGCTGCCAGGGAGAGGTGGGACTGACAGCCTTGGCCTGAGGCTGGCAGACCTCCCAGCAGGGGTTACCCAAGGTGAGCAAAGGCTCCTGTTCCTTTGTTTGTTGATATTATCCTGCTTTTTCCAGCTCCAGACGCACACAGACAAAAGGACCTGACCAGGGCGCACTCCCCTCCTCAGACACACAGCCATTGACATTCCCTAACGTCTACAAGGACGCTGACGCTAAGTTAAGGAATCAAAAAGGACATCAGCTCTTCGCACTAACCTAATGATGCAGTTGTACTAACCAGTGTGGGTGGTTGGTTGGTGGTGGCCAATGCCACCATGGGATGGGTGCCTACTTGCTGCCAGGGAGAGGTGGGACTGACAGCCTTGGCCTGAGACTGTTAACCTGACAACAGGGCTGGCCCATGGTGAGCAAGTGTCAATGTTCCTTTGTTTGTTGATATTATCCTGCTTTTTCCAGCTCTAGGCCCACAGAGGGAAAAGGACCCGACCACTGTGCACTCCCCTCCGCAGACACACAGCCAGAGAGGTCTCTGACCTTCTACAAGACCGCTGACATGAAGTTAAGGCATCAAGAGTTTGGCACAGCCCTGGGCAGGCGTTGCCCATGGTAACTGAGAGTGGCTGCCCCATTGTTTGCTATCCTGTCTTTCACAGCTCCAGGCCCAGACAGGGCGAAGACCAGACCATGGCGCACTCCCCTCCTCAGACACACAGCCACTGACATTCCCTAACGTCTACAAGGACGCTGACGCTAAGTTAAGGAATCAAAAAGGACATCAGCTCTTGGCACTAACCTAATGATGCAGTTGTACTAACCAGTGTGGGTGGTTGGTTGGTGGTGGCCAATGCCAGCATGGGATGGGTGTCTACTGGCTGCCAGGGAGAGGTGGGACTGACAGCCTTGGCCTGAGTCTTCCAGAGCTCACAGCAGGGGTTGCCCCTGGTGAGCGACGGTCAATGTTCCTTTGTTTGTTGATATTATCCTGCTTTTTCCAGCTCCAGGCCCACAGAGGGAAAAGGACCCGACCACTGTGCACTCCCCTCCGCAGACACAGAGCCAGAGAGGTCTCTGACCTTCTACAAGACCGCTGACATGAAGTTAAGGCATCAAGAGTTTGGCACAGCCCTGGGCAGGCGTTGCCCATGGTAACTGAGAGTGGCTGCCCCATTGTTTGCTATCCTGTCTTTCACAGCTCCAGGCCCAGACAGGGCGAAGACCAGACCATGGCGCACTCCCCTCCTCAGACACACAGCCACTGACATTCCCTAACGTCTACAAGGACGCTGACGCTAAGTTAAGGAATCAAAAAGGACATCAGCTCTTCGCACTAACCTAATGATGCAGTTGTACTAACCAGTGTGGGTGGTTGGTTGGTGGTGGCCAATGCCACCATGGGATGGGTGTCTACTGCCTGCCAGGGAGAGGTGGGACTGACACCCTTGGCCTGAGGCTGGCAGACCTCACAGCAGGGGTTACCCAAGGTGAGCAAAGGCTCCTGATCCTTTGTTTGTTGATATTATCCTGCTTTTTCCGGCTCCAGACACACACAGACAAAAGGACCTGACCAGGGCGCACTCCCCTCCTCAGACACACAGCCACTGACATTCCCTAACGTCTACAAGGACGCTGACGCTAAGTTAAGGAATCAAAAAGGACATCAGCTCTTGGCACCAAACTAATGATGCAGTTGTACTAACCAGTGTGGGTGGTTGGTTGGTGGTGGCCAATGCCAGCATGGGATGGGTGTCTACTGCCTGCCAGGGAGAGGTGGGACTGACAGCCTTGGCCTGAGTCTTCCAGAGCTCACAGCAGGGGTTGCCCCTGGTGAGCGACGGTCAATGTTCCTTTGTTTGTTGATATTATCCTGCTTTTTCCAGCTCCAGGCCCACAGAGGGAAAAGGACCCGACCATTGTGCACTCCCCTCCGCAGACACAGAGCCAGAGAGGTCTCTGACCTTCTGCAAGAACGCTGACAAGAAGTTAAGGCATCAAGAGTTTGGCACAGCCCTGGGCAGGCGTTGCCCATGGTAATTGAGAGTGGCTGCCCCATGGTTTGCTATCCTGTCTTTCACAGCTCCAGGCCCAGACAGGGCGAAGACCAGACCATGGCGCACTCCCCTCCTCAGACACACAGCCACTGCGATTCCCTAACGTCTACAAGGACGCTGACGCTGAGTTAAGGAATCAAAAAGGACATCAGCTCTTGGCACAAACCTAATGATGCAGTTGTACTAACCAGTGTGGGTGGTTGGTTGGTGGTGGCCAATGCCACCATGGGATGGGTGTCTACTGGCTGCCAGGGAGAGGTGGGACTGACAGCCTTGGCCTGAGGCTGGCAGACCTCACAGCAGGGGTTACCCAAGGTGAGCAAAGGCTCCTGTTCCTTTGTTTGTTGATATTATCCTGCTTTTTCCAGCTCCAGACGCACACAGACAAAAGGACCTGACCAGGGCGCACTCCCCTCCTCAGACACACAGACATTGACATTCCCTAACGTCTACAAGGACACTGATGCTAAGTTAAGGAATCAAAAAGGACATCAGCTCTTCGCACTAACCTAATGATGCAGTTGTACTAACCAGTGTGGGTGGTTGGTTGGTGGTGGCCAATGCCACCATGGGATGGGTGCCTACTTGCTGCCAGGGAGAGATGGGACTGACAGCCTTGGCCTGAGACTGTTAACCTGACAACAGGGCTGGCCCATGGTGAGCAACGGTCAATGTTCCTTTGTTTGTTGATATTATCCTGCTTTTTCCGGCTCCAGACGCACACAGACAAAAGGACCTGACCATGGCGCACTCCCCTCCTCAGACACACAGCCACTGACATTCCCTAACGTCTACAAGGACGCTGACGCTAAGTTAAGGAATCAAAAAGGACATCAGCTCTTGGCACCAACCTAATGATGCAGTTGTACTAACCAGTGTGGGTGGTTGGTTGGTGGTGGCCAATGCCACCATGGGATGGGTGTCTACTGGCTGCCAGGGAGAGGTGGGACTGACAGCCTTGGCCTGAAGTCTTCCAGAGCTCACAGCAGGGGTTGCCCCTGGTGAGCGACGGTCAATGTTCCTTTGTTTGTTGATATTATCCTGCTTTTTCCAGCTCCAGGCCCACAGAGGGAAAAGGACCCAACCATTGTGCACTCCCCTCCGCAGACACAGAGCCAGAGATGTCTCTGACCTTCTGCAAGAACGTTGACAAGAAGTTAAGGCATCAAGAGTTTGGCACAGCCCTGGGCAGGCGTTGCCCATGGTAATGGAGAGTGGCTGCCCCATGGTTTGCTATCCTGTCTTTCACAGCTCCAGGCCCAGACAGGGCGAAGACCAGACCATGGCGCACTCCCCTCCTCAGTCACACAGCCACTGCGATTTCCTAACGTCTACAAGGACGCTGACGCTAAGTTAAGGAATCAAAAAGGACATCAGCTCTTGGCACTAACCTAATGATGCAGTTGTACTAACCAGTGTGGGTGGTTGGTTGGTGGTGGCCAATGCCACCATGGGATGGGTGTCTACTGGCTGCCAGGGAGAGGTGGGACTGACAGCCTTGGCCTGAGGCTGGCAGACCTCCCAACAGGGGTTACCCAAGGTGAGCAAAGGCTCCTGTTCCTTTGTTTGTTGATATTATCCTGCTTTTTCCAGCTCCAGACGCACACAGACAAAAGGACCTGACCAGGGCGCACTCCCCTCCTCAGACACACAGCCACTGACATTCCCTAACGTCTACAAGGACGCTGACGCTAAGTTAAGGAATCAAAAAGGACATCAGCTCTTCGCACTAACCTAATGATGCAGTTTCACTACCAGTGTGGGTGGTTGGATGGTGGTGGCCAATGCCACCATGGGATGGGTGTCTACTGGCTGCCAGGGAGAGGTGGGACTGACAGCCTTGGCCTGAGGCTGGCAGACCTCCCAGCAGGGGTTACCCAAGGTGAGCAAAGGCTCCTGTTCCTTTGTTTGTTGATATTATCCTGCTTTTTCCAGCTCCAGACGCACACAGACAAAAGGACCTGACCAGGGCGCACTCCCCTCCTCAGACACACAGCCATTGACATTCCCTAACGTCTACAAGGACGCTGACGCTAAGTTAAGGAATCAAAAAGGACATCAGCTCTTGGCACTAACCTAATGATGCAGTTGTACTAACCAGTGTGGGTGGTTGGTTGGTGGTGGCCAATGCCAGCATGGGATGGGTGTCTACTGGCTGCCAGGGAGAGGTGGGACTGACAGCCTTGGCCTGAGTCTTCCAGAGCTCACAGCAGGGGTTGCCCCTGGTGAGCGACGGTCAATGTTCCTTTGTTTGTTGATATTATCCTGCTTTTTCCAGCTCCAGGCCCACAGAGGGAAAAGGACCCGACCACTGTGCACTCCCCTCCGCAGACACACAGCCAGAGAGGTCTCTGACCTTCTACAAGACCGCTGACATGAAGTTAAGGCATCAAGAGTTTGGCACAGCCCTGGGCAGGCGTTGCCCATGGTAACTGAGAGTGGCTGCCCCATTGTTTGCTATCCTGTCTTTCACAGCTCCAGGCCCAGACAGGGCGAAGACCAGACCATGGCGCACTCCCCTCCTCAGACACACAGCCACTGCGATTCCCTAACGTCTACAAGGACGCTGACGCGAAGTTAAGGAATCAAAAAGGACATCAGCTCTTCGCACTAACCTAATGATGCAGTTGTACTAACCAGTGTGGGTGGTTGGTTGGTGGTGGCCAATGCCACCATGGGATGGGTGTCTACTGGCTGCCAGGGAGAGGTGGGACTGACAGCCTTGGCCTGAGGCTGGCAGACCTCACAGCAGGGGTTACCCAAGGTGAGCAAAGGCTCCTGTTCCTTTGTTTGTTGATATTATCCTGCTTTTTCCAGCTCCAGACGCACACAGACAAAAGGACCTGACCAGGGCGCACTCCCCTCCTCAGACACACAGCCACTGACATTCCCTAACGTCTACAAGGACGCTGACGCTAAGTTAAGGAATCAAAAAGGACATCAGCTCTTCGCACTAACCTAATGATGCAGTTTCACTACCAGTGTGGGTGGTTGGATGGTGGTGGCCAATGCCACCATGGGATGGGTGTCTACTGGCTGCCAGGGAGAGGTGGGACTGACAGCCTTGGCCTGAGGCTGGCAGACCTCCCAGCAGGGGTTACCCAAGGTGAGCAAAGGCTCCTGTTCCTTTGTTTGTTGATATTATCCTGCTTTTTCCAGCTCCAGACGCACACAGACAAAAGGACCTGACCAGGGCGCACTCCCCTCCTCAGACACACAGCCACTGCGATTCCCTAACGTCTACAAGGACGCTGACGCGAAGTTAAGGAATCAAAAAGGACATCAGCTCTTCGCACTAACCTAATGATGCAGTTGTACTAACCAGTGTGGGTGGTTGGTTGGTGGTGGCCAATGCCACCATGGGATGGGTGTCTACTGGCTGCCAGGGAGAGGTGGGACTGACAGCCTTGGCCTGAGGCTGGCAGACCTCACAGCAGGGGTTACCCAAGGTGAGCAAAGGCTCCTGTTCCTTTGTTTGTTGATATTATCCTGCTTTTTCCAGCTCCAGACGCACACAGACAAAAGGACCTGACCAGGGCGCACTCCCCTCCTCAGACACACAGCCACTGACATTCCCTAACGTCTACAAGGACGCTGACGCTAAGTTAAGGAATCAAAAAGGACATCAGCTCTTCGCACTAACCTAATGATGCAGTTTCACTACCAGTGTGGGTGGTTGGATGGTGGTGGCCAATGCCACCATGGGATGGGTGTCTACTGGCTGCCAGGGAGAGGTGGGACTGACAGCCTTGGCCTGAGGCTGGCCGACCTCCCAGCAGGGGTTACCCAAGGTGAGCAAAGGCTCCTGTTCCTTTGTTTGTTGATATTATCCTGCTTTTTCCAGCTCCAGACGCACACAGACAAAAGGACCTGACCAGGGCGCACTCCCCTCCTCAGACACACAGCCATTGACATTCCCTAACGTCTACAAGGACGCTGACGCTAAGTTAAGGAATCAAAAAGGACATCAGCTCTTCGCACTAACCTAATGATGCAGTTGTACTAACCAGTGTGGGTGGTTGGTTGGTGGTGGCCAATGCCACCATGGGATGGGTGCCTACTTGCTGCCAGGGAGAGGTGGGACTGACAGCCTTGGCCTGAGACTGTTAACCTGACAACAGGGCTGGCCCATGGTGAGCAAGTGTCAATCTTCCTTTGTTTGTTGATATTATCCTGCTTTTTCCAGCTCCAGGCCCACAGAGGGAAAAGGACCTGACCACTGTGCACTCCCCTCCGCAGACACACAGCCAGAGAGGTCTCTGACCTTCTACAAGACCGCTGACATGAAGTTAAGGCATCAAGAGTTTGGCACAGCCCTGGGCAGGCGTTGCCCATGGTAACTGAGAGTGGCTGCCCCATTGTTTGCTATCCTGTCTTTCACAGCTCCAGGCCCAGACAGGGCGAAGACCAGACCATGGCGCACTCCCCTCCTCAGACACACAGCCACTGACATTCCCTAACGTCTACAAGGACGCTGACGCTAAGTTAAGGAATCAAAAAGGACATCAGCTCTTGGCACTAACCTAATGATGCAGTTGTACTAACCAGTGTGGGTGGTTGGTTGGTGGTGGCCAATGCCAGCATGGGATGGGTGTCTACTGGCTGCCAGGGAGAGGTGGGACTGACAGCCTTGGCCTGAGTCTTCCAGAGCTCACAGCAGGGGTTGCCCCTGGTGAGCGACGGTCAATGTTCCTTTGTTTGTTGATATTATCCTGCTTTTTCCAGCTCCAGGCCCACAGAGGGAAAAGGACCCGACCACTGTGCACTCCCCTCCGCAGACACAGAGCCAGAGAGGTCTCTGACCTTCTACAAGACCGCTGACATGAAGTTAAGGCATCAAGAGTTTGGCACAGCCCTGGGCAGGCGTTGCCCATGGTAACTGAGAGTGGCTGCCCCATTGTTTGCTATCCTGTCTTTCACAGCTCCAGGCCCAGACAGGGCGAAGACCAGACCATGGCGCACTCCCCTCCTCAGACACACAGCCACTGACATTCCCTAACGTCTACAAGGACGCTGACGCTAAGTTAAGGAATCAAAAAGGACATCAGCTCTTCGCACTAACCTAATGATGCAGTTGTACTAACCAGTGTGGGTGGTTGGTTGGTGGTGGCCAATGCCACCATGGGATGGGCGCCTACTGGCTGCCAGGGAGAGGTGGGACAGACAGCCTTGGCCTGAGGCTGGCAGACCTCACAGCAGGGGTTACCCAAGGTGAGCAAAGGCTCCTGATCCTTTTTTTGTTGATATTATCCTGCTTTTTCCGGCTCCAGACGCACACAGACAAAAGGACCTGACCATGGCGCACTCCCCTCCTCAGACACACAGCCACTGACATTCCCTAACGTCTACAAGGACACTGACGCTAAGTTAAGGAATCAAAAAGGACATCAGCTCTTCGCACTAACCTAATGATGCAGTTGCACTACCAGTGTGGGTGGTTGGATGGTGGTGGGCAATGCCACCATGGGATGGGTGTCTACTGGCTGCCAGAGAGAGGTGGGACTGACAGCCTTGGCCTGAGTCTTCCAGAGCTCACAGCAGGGGTTGCCCCTGGTGAGCGACGGTCAATGTTCCTTTGTTTGTTGATATTATCCTGCATTTTCTAGCTCCAGGCCCACAGAGGGAAAAGGACCCGACCACTGTGCACTCCCCTCCGCAGACACACAGCCAGAGATCTCTGACCTTCTACAAGAACGCTGACAAGAAGTTAAGGCATCAAGAGTTTGGCACAGCCCTGGGCAGGCGTTGCCCATGGTAATTGAGAGTGGCTGCCCCATGGTTTGCTATCCTGTCTTTCACAGCTCCAGGCCCAGACAGGGCGAAGACCAGACCATGGCGCACTCCCCTCCTCAGACACACAGCCACTGACATTCCCTAAAGTTTACAAGGACGCTGACGCTAAGTTAAGGAATCAAAAAGGACATCAGCTCTTGGCACCAACCTAATGATGCAGTTGTACTAACCAGTGTGGGTGGTTGGTTGGTGGTGGCCAATACCACCATGGGATGGGTGTCTACTGCCTGCCAGGGAGAGGTGGGACTGACACCCTTGGCCTGAGGCTGGCAGACCTCACAGCAGGGGTTACCCAAGGTGAGCAAAGGCTTCTGTTCCTTTGTTGATATTATCCTGCTTTTTCCAGCTCCAGACGCACACAGACAAAAGGACCTGACCAGGGCGCACTCCCCTCCTCAGACACACAGCCATTGACATTCCCTAACGTCTACAAGGACACTGACGCTAAGTTAAGGAATCAAAAAGGACATCAGCTCTTCGCACTAACCTAATGATGCAGTTGCACTACCAGTGTGGGTGGTTGGATGGTGGTGGGCAATGCCACCATGGGATGGGTGTCTACTGGCTGCCAGAGAGAGGTGGGACTGACAGCCTTGGCCTGAGTCTTCCAGAGCTCACAGCAGGGGTTGCCCCTGGTGAGCGACGGTCAATGTTCCTTTGTTTGTTGATATTATCCTGCATTTTCTAGCTCCAGGCCCACAGAGGGAAAAGGACCCGACCACTGTGCACTCCCCTCCGCAGACACAGAGCCAGAGAGGTCTCTGACCTTCTGCAAGAACGCTGACAAGAAGTTAAGGCATCAAGAGTTTGGCACAGCCCTGGGCAGGCGTTGCCCATGGTAATTGAGAGTGGCTGCCCCATGGTTTGCTATCCTGTCTTTCACAGCTCCAGGCCCAGACAGGGCGAAGACCAGACCATGGCGCACTCCCCTCCTCAGACACACAGCCACTGCGATTCCCTAACGTCTACAAGGACGCTGACGCTAAGTTAAGGAATCAAAAAGGACATCAGCTCTTGGCACCAACCTAATGATGCAGTTGTACTAACCAGTGTGGGTGGTTGGTTGGTGGTGGCCAATGCCACCATGGGATGGGTGTCTACTGGCTGCCAGGGAGAGGTGGGACTGACAGCCTTGGCCTGAGTCTTCCAGAGCTCACAGCAGGGGTTGCCCCTGGTGAGCGATGGTCAATGTTCCTTTGTTTGTTGATATTATCCTGCTTTTTCCAGCTCCAGGCCCACAGAGGGAAAAGGACCCGACCACTGTGCACTCCCCTCCGCAGACACACAGCCAGAGAGGTCTCTGACCTTCTGCAAGAACGCTGACAAGAAGTTAAGGCATCAAGAGTTTGGCACAGCCCTGGGCAGGCGTTGCCCATGGTAATTGAGAGTGGCTGCCCCATGGTTTGCTATCCTGTCTTTCACAGCTCCAGGCCCAGACAGGGCGAAGACCAGACCATGGCGCACTCCCCTCCTCAGACACACAGCCACTGCGATTCCCTAACGTCTACAAGGACGCTGACGCTAAGTTAAGGAATCAAAAAGGACATCAGCTCTTGGCACTAACCTAATGATGCAGTTGTACTAACCAGTGTGGGTGGTTGGTTGGTGGTGGCCAATGCCACCATGGGATGGGTGTCTACTGGCTGCCAGGGAGACGTGGGACTGACAGCCTTGGCCTGAGGCTGGCAGACCTCACAGCAGGGGTTACCCAAGGTGAGCAAAGGCTCCTGTTCCTTTGTTTGTTGATATTATCCTGCTTTTTCCAGCTCCAGACGCACACAGACAAAAGGACCTGACCAGGGCGCACTCCCCTCCTCAGACACACAGCCACTGACATTCCCTAACGTCTACAAGGACGCTGACGCTAAGTTAAGGAATCAAAAAGGACATCAGCTCTTCGCACTAACCTAATGATGCAGTTGCACTACCACTGTGGGTGGTTGGATGGTGGTGGGCAATGCCACCATGGGATGGGTGTCTACTGGCTGCCAGGGAGAGGTGGGACTGACAGCCTTGGCCTGAGTCTTCCAGAGCTCACAGCAGGGGTTGCCCCTGGTGAGCGACGGTCAATGTTCCTTTGTTTGTTGATATTATCCTGCTTTTTCCAGCTCCAGGCCCACAGAGGGAAAAGGACCCGACCACTGTGCACTCCCCTCCGCAGCCACAGAGCCAGAGAGGTCTCTGACCTTCTGCAAGAACGCTGACAAGAAGTTAAGGCATCAAGAGTTTGGCACAGCCCTGGGCAGGCGTTGCCCATGGTAATTGAGAGTGGCTGCCCCATGGTTTGCTATCCTGTCTTTCACAGCTCCAGGCCCAGACAGGGCGAAGACCAGACCATGGCGCACTCCCCTCCTCAGTCACACAGCCACTGCGATTCCCTAACGTCTACAAGGACGCTGACGCTAAGTTAAGGAATCAAAAAGGACATCAGCTCTTCGCACTAACCTAATGATGCAGTTGTACTAACCAGTGTGGGTGGTTGGTTGGTGGTGGCCAATGCCACCATGGGATGGGTGTCTACTGGCTGCCCGGGAGAGGTGGGACTGACAGCCTTGGCCTGAGGCTGGCAGACCTCACAGCAGGGGTTACCCAAGGTGAGCAAAGGCTCCTGTTCCTTTGTTTGTTGATATTATCCTGCTTTTTCCAGCTCCAGACGCACACAGACAAAAGGACCTGACCAGGGCGCACTCCCCTCCTCAGACACACAGCCATTGACATTCCCTAACGTCTACAAGGACGCTGACGCTAAGTTAAGGAATCAAAAAGGACATCAGCTCTTCGCACTAACCTAATGATGCAGTTGCACTACCAGTGTGGGTGGTTGGTTGGTGGTGGCCAATGCCAGCATGGGATGGGTGTCTACTTGCTGCCAGGGAGAGGTGGGACTGACAGCCTTGGCCTGAGACTGTTAACCTGACAACAGGGCTGGCCCATGGTGAGCAAGTGTCAATGTTCCTTTGTTTGTTGATATTATCCTGCTTTTTCCAGCTCCAGGCCCACAGAGGGAAAAGGACCCGACCACTGTGCACTCCCCTCCGCAGACACACAGCCAGAGAGGTCTCTGACCTTCTACAAGAACGCTGACAAGAAGTTAAGGCATCAAGAGTTTGGCACAGCCCTGGGCAGGCGTTGCCCATGGTAATTGAGAGTGGCTGCCCCATGGTTTGCTATCCTGTCTTTCACAGCTCCAGGCCCAGACAGGGCGAAGACCAGACCATGGCGCACTCCCCTCCTCAGACACACAGCCACTGACATTCCCTAACGTCTACAAGGACGCTGACGCTAAGTTAAGGAATCAAAAAGGACATCAGCTCTTCGCACTAACCTAGTGATGCAGTTGCACTACCAGTGTGGGTGGTTGGATGGTGGTGGCCAATGCCACCATGGGATGGGCGCCTACTGGCTGCCAGGGAGAGGTGGGACAGACAGCGTTGGCCTGAGGCTGGCAAAACTCACAGCAGGGGTTACCCAAGGTGAGCAAAGGCTCCTGTTCCTTTGTTTGTTGATATTATCCTGCTTTTTCCACCTCCAGACGCACACAGACAAAAGGACCTGACCAGGGCGCACTCCCCTCCTCAGACACACAGCCACTGACATTCCCTAACGTCTATAAGGACGCTGACGCTAAGTTAAGGAATCAAAAAGGACATCAGCTCTTGGCACCAACCTAATGATGCAGTTGTACTAACCAGTGTGGGTGGTTGGATGGTGGTGGGCAATGCCACCATGGGATGGGTGTCTACTGGCTGCCAGGGAGAGGTGGGACTGACAGCCTTGGCCTGAGTCTTCCAGAGCTCACAGCAGGGGTTGCCCCTGGTGAGCGACGGTCAATGTTCCTTTGTTTGTTGATATTATCCTGCTTTTTCCAGCTCCAGGCCCACAGAGGGAAAAGGACCCGACCACTGTGCACTCCCCTCCGCAGACACACAGCCAGAGAGGTCTCTGACCTTCTACAAGAACGCTGACAAGAAGTTAAGGCATCAAGAGTTTGGCACAGCCCTGGGCAGGCGTTGCCCATGGTAACTGAGATTGGCTGCCCCATGGTTTGCTATCCTGTCTTTCACAGCTCCAGGCCCAGACAGGGCGAAGACCAGACCATGGCGCACTCCCCTCCTCAGACACACAGCCACTGCGATTCCCTAACGTTTACAAGGACGCTGACGCTAAGTTAAGGAATCAAAAAGGACATCAGCTCTTCGCACTAACATAGTGATGCAGTTGCACTACCAGTGTGGGTGGTTGGATGGTGCTGGCCAATGCCACCATGGGATGGGCGCCTACTGGCTGCCAGGGAGAGGTGGGACAGACAGCCTTGGCCTGAGGCTGGCAGACCTCACAGCAGGGGTTACCCAAGGTGAGCAAAGGCTCCTGACCCTTTGTTTGTTGATATTATCCTGCTTTTTCCAGCTCCAGACGCACACAGACAAAAGGACCTGACCAGGGCGCACTCCCCTCCTCAGACACACAGCCACTGACATTCCCTAACGTCTACAAGGAAGCTGACGCTAAGTTAAGGAATCAAAATGACATCAGCTCTTCGCACCAACCTAATGATGCAGTTGTACTAACCAGTGTGGGTGGTTGGTTGGTGGTGGCCAATGCCACCATGGGATGGGTGTCTACTGGCTGCCAGGGAGAGGTGGGACAGACAGCCTTGGCCTGAGAATGGAAGACCTCACAGCAGGGGTTACCCAAGGTGAGCAAAGGTCCTGTTCCTTTGTTTGTTGATATTATCCTGCTTTTTCCAGCTCCAGACGCACACAGACTAAAGGACCTGACCAGGGCGCACTCCCCTCCTCAGACACACTGCCACTGAGAATCCCTAATGTCTACAAGGACGCTGACGCTAAGTTAAGGAATCAAAAAGGACATCAGCTCTTTGCACTAACCTAATGATGCAGTTGCACTACCAGTGTGGGTGGTTGGATGGTGGTGGCCAATGCCAGCATGGGATGGGTGTCTACTGGCTGCCAGAGAGAGGTGGGACTGACAGCCTTGGCCTGAGTCTTCCAGAGCTCACAGCAGGGGTTGCCCCTGGTGAGCGACGGTCAATGTTCCTTTGTTTGTTGATATTATCCTGCTTTTTCTAGCTCCAGGCCCACAGAGGGAAAAGGACCCGACCATTGTGCACTCCCCTCCGCAGCCACACAGCCAGAGAGGTCTCTGACCTTCTACAAGAACGCTGACAAGAAGTTAAGGCATCAAGAGTTTGGCACAGCCCTGGGCAGGCGTTGCCCATGGTAACTGAGATTGGCTGCCCCATTGTTTGCTATCCTGTCTTTCACAGCTCCAGGCCCAGACAGGGCGAAGACCAGACCATGGCGCACTCCCCTCCTCAGACACACAGCCACTGCGATTCCCTAACGTTTACAAGGACGCTGACGCTAAGGTAAGGAATCAAAAAGGACATCAGCTCTTGGCACCAACCTAATGATGCAGTTGTACTAACCAGTGTGGGTGGTTGGATGGTGCTGGCCAATGCCACCATGGGATGGGCGCCTACTGGCTGCCAGGGAGAGGTGGGACTGACAGCCTTGGCCTGAGGCTGGCAGACCTCACAGCAGGGGTTACCCAAGGTGAGCAAAGGCTCCCGTTCCTTTGTTTGTTGATATTATCCTGCTTTTTCCACCTCCAGACGCACACAGACAAAAGGACCTGACCAGGGCGCACTCCCCTCCTCAGACACACAGCCACTGAGATTCCCTAACGTCTACAAGGACGCTGACGCTAAGTTAATGAATCAAAATGACATCAGCTCTTGGCACCAACCTAATGATGCAGTTGTACTAACCAGTGTGTGTGGCTGGTTGGTGGTGGCCAATGCCACCATGGGATGGGTGTCTACTGGCTGCCAGGGAGAGGTGGGACAGACAGCCTTGGCCTGAGGCTGTTGACCTGACAACAGGGCTTGCCCATGGTGAGCGACGGTCAATGTTCCTTTGTTTGTTGATATTATCCTGCTTTTTCCAGCTCCAGGCCCACAGAGGGAAAAGGACCCGACCACTGTGCACTCCCCTCCGCAGACACACAGCCAGAGAGGTCTCTGACCTTCTGCAAGAACGCTGACAAGAAGTTAAGGCATCAAGAGTTTGGCACAGCCCTGGGCAGGCGTTGCCCATGCTAACTGAGTGTGGCTGCCCCATTGCTTGCTATCCTGTCTTTCACAGCTCCAGGCCCAGACTGGGCGAAGACCAGACCATGGCGCACTCCCCTCCTCAGTGTCGTGGTTTAACCCCAGCCAGCAACTAAACACCACGCAGCCGCTCACTCACTCCCCCCCACCCAGTGGGATGGGGGAGAAAATCGGGAAAAGAAGCAAAACCCGTGGGTTGAGATAAGAACCGCTTAATAGAACAGAAAAGAAGAAACTAATAATGATAATGATAACACTAATAAAATGACAACAGCAATAATGAAAGGATTGGAATGTACAAATGATGCGCAGTGCAATTGCTCACCACCCGCCGACCGACACCCAGCCAGTCCCCGAGCGGCGAATCCCTGCCCCCCCCCACTTCCCCGTTCCTATACTGGATGGGACGTCCCATGGTATGGAATACACCGTTGGCCAGTTTGGGTCAGGTGCCCTGGCTGTGTCCTGTGCCAACTTCTTGTGCCCCTCCAGCTTTCTCACTGGCTGGGCATGAGAAGCTGAAAAATCCTTGACATTAGTCTAAACACTACTGAGCAACAACTGAAAACATCAGTGTTATCAACATTCTTCGCTCTGAACTCAAAACATAGCACTGTACCAGCTACTAGGAAGACAGTTAACTCTATCCCAGCTGAAACCAGGACAGTATCCACCCCTTATTCTATACCATTGACGTCATGCACAGTTCCCATACCTTTAGTTACATCCTGATCAATCATCACCTTTCCATTCCTTTAAGACATATGAGCAATGATATATATATATGTATACACACACAGAGATATCATTCCTTTAGTTCATGGGTCATGTTCATAAAATGTTCATTGAGTTCATTTAGTTTCCGACTCTGGGCTCCATCTGTCATACCAGTCTTTCTGGGCAGGAGGGATGGTGCAAAGTCCTCTCGGTCGGTAGAGCAGAATTGGGCTTCAGTGCAGTGTGACAAGCAGGTGACATTTGGCGCAGCAGGAGGATGGTGTGCACCGTTGGATTGTTGCATGCTGGAGTCAGTTCTGGTTCCATCACTACTGCGCTTTGCTCAGTTTTATCACAGTTCTTTTCTTGCTTGATCTAAGTGATTCTTACTATAGTACTATGGATATAGCACATAATTATAGTAAGGATAACATACAGTAGCAGGGTTATATAGCAACTAATACACAGTTTAATTCTGGCTGTGCTCACCTAAAATTAAATCCCCTTGAGGCACACATCGGACTTCCCCATCTTTTCGCATCACCCACCAAGTGCACCCAGGCCCTTGAGCAAAAGCAATCCCACGAATGGGTTTACCTTTGCCTGAGGCAGGAGTAACCCAGACTGTCTTCCCTAACATATTTTTTATGTGCACTACAGGGACTTTATCCCCTTCTACAGTATGTAAAAATTCTGACTGGGCAGGGCCACCCCGATTGGCAGATCCTCTGGTGTTGACTAACCAGGTGGCTTTTGCTAAATGTGTATCCCAATGTTTGAAAGTTCCACCCCCCATTGCTCTCAATGTAGTCTTTAACAGTCCATTGTATCGCTCAATTTTCCCAGAGGCTGGTGCATGATAGGGGATATGATACACCCACTCAATGCCATGCTCTTTGGCCCAGGCGTCTATGAGGTTGTTTCGGAAATGAGTCCCGTTGTCTGACTCAATTCGTTCTGGGGTGCCATGTCGCCACAAGACTTGCTTTTCTAGGCCCAGGATAGTGTTCCGGGCGGTGGCATGGGGCACAGAATATGTTTCCAGCCATCCAGTGGTTGCTTCCACCATCGTGAGCACATAGCGCTTGCCTTGGCGAGTTTGTGGGAGTGTGATATAGTCAATCTGCCAGGCTTCTCCATATTTATATTTCAGCCATCGCCCTCCATACCACAGGGGCTTTAACCGCTTGGCTTGCTTAATTGCAGCACATGTTTCACATTCATGGATAACCTGTGCAATAGTGTCCATGGTCAAGTCCACCCCTCGGTCACGAGCCCATCTATATGTTGCATCTCTTCCCTGATGGCCTGAAGCATCATGGGCCCACCGAGCCATAAATAGCTCACCCTTACGTTGCCAGTCCAGGTCCACCTGAGCCACTTCAATCTTGGCAGCCTGATCCACCTGTTGGTTGTTTTGATGTTCTTCAGTGGCCCGACTCTTGGGTATGCGAGCATCTACATGACGTACTTTTACAACCAGATTCTCTAGCCGGGATGCAATATCTTGCCACAGTGCGGCAGCCCAGATGGGTTTACCTCTGCGCTGCAAGTTGCTCTGCTTCCATTGCTGTAGCCACCCCCACAGGGCATTTGCCACCATCCATGAGTCAGTATAGAGATAGAGCACTGGCCACTTTTCTCTTTCAGCAATATCTAATGCTAGCTGGATGGCTTTCACCTCTGCAAACTGACTCGATTCACCTTCTCCTTCAGCAGTTTCTGCAACTTGTCGTGTAGGACTCCATACGGCAGCTTTCCACCTCCGATGCTTTCCCACGATGCGACAGGATCCGTCAGTGAACAGGGCATATTGCCTCTCAATTTCTGGCAGTTTATTATACAGCGGGGCCTCTTCAGCACGTGCCACCTCCTCCTCTGGCGACATTCCAAAATCTTTGCCTTCTGGCCAGTCCGTGATCACTTCCAAAATTCCTGGGCGACTGGGGTTTCCTATGCGAGCCCGTTGTGTGATCAGTGCAATCCACTTACTCCACGTGGCATCAGTCGCGTGATGTGTAGAGGAGACCCTCCCTTTGAACATCCAGCCCAGCACTGGCAGTCGGGGTGCTAAGAGGAGCTGTGTTTCAGTACCAACAACTTCTGAGGCAGCTTGAACTCCTTCATATGCTGCCAATATCTCTTTTTCAGTTGGAGTATAGCGAGCTTCGGATCCCCGATATCCTCGACTCCAAAACCCCAGGGGTCGGCCTCGGGTCTCCCCAGGTGCTTTCTGCCAGAGGCTCCAGGTAGGGCCATTCTCCCCAGCTGCAGTATAGAGCACATTTTTAACATCTTGTCCTGTCCGGACTGGTCCAAGGGCTACTGCGTGAACAATCTCCCGTTTAATTTGTTCAAAGGCTTGTTGTTGCTCAGGGCCCCATTGAAAATCATTCTTCTTTCGGGTCACTTGATAGAGAGGGTTTACAATCAGACTGTAATTTGGAATATGCATTCTCCAAAACCCCACGACACCTAAGAAGGCCTGTGTTTCCTTTTTATTAGTTGGTGGAGACATAGCTGCTATTTTGTTAATCACATCCATTGGGATCTGACGACGCCCGTCTTGCCATTTTATTCCTAAAAACTGGATCTCCCGTGCAGGTCCCTTGACCTTACTTTCTTTTATGGCAAAACCGGCTTTCAGAAGGATTTGGATTATTTTCTTCCCTTTCTCAAAGACTTCTTCTGCCGTGTTGCCCCATACGATGATGTCATCAATGTATTGCAGGTGTTCCGGAGCTTCACCTTTTTCCAGTGCAGTCTGGATTAGTCCATGGCAAATGGTGGGGCTGTGTTTCCACCCCTGGGGCAATCGATTCCAAGTGTACTGGACACCCCTCCAAGTAAAGGCAAATTGTGGACGACACTCTGCTGCCAGAGGGATTGAGAAAAACGCATTAGCAATGTCAATTGTAGCATACCACTTGGCTGCCTTTGACTCTAGTTCGTATTGAAGTTCTAGCATATCTGGAACGGCAGCACTCAGCGGTGGCGTAACTTCATTCAGGCCGCGATAGTCAACTGTTAGTCTCCACTCCCCATTAGACTTTCGCACGGGCCATATGGGACTATTAAAAGGTGAGCGAGTTTTGCTGATCACTCCTTGGCTCTCCAGTTGGCGAATCAACTTGTGGATGGGAATCAGAGAGTCTCGGTTGGTGCGATATTGCCGCCGGTGCACCGTCGCGGTAGCAATTGGTACTTGTTGTTCTTCAACCCTCAGCAACCCCACAATCGAAGGGTCTTGAGAGAGACCAGGCAGGGTAGACAGCTGTTCCGTGCCCTCCGTCTCCAAGGCAGCTATACCAAAAGCCCATCGATACCCCTTTGGGTCCTTAAAATACCCTCTCCTGAGATAGTCTATGCCAAGGATGCACGGAGCCTCTGGACCAGTCACAATGGGGTGTTTCTGCCATTCATTCCCAGTTAGGCTTACTTCACCTTCCAATACAGTTAACTCTTGGGATCCCCCTGTCACACCAGAAATAGAAATGGGTTCTGCCCCTTCATAACTTGATGGCATTAAAGTACACTGTGCGCCGGTGTCTACTAGAGCCTTATACTCCTGTGGGTCTAACGTGCCAGGCCATCGAATCCACACAGTCCAATAGACCCGGTTATCCCTTTCCTCCACCTGGCTGGAGGCAGGGCCCCTCTAATTCTGGTCAGAGTATCCAGTATTCACTTCTCGTAAAATTGGCTCAGAAGTCCCTTCAAGAGGATCAGAAATAAGATCAGCCCTTCTACTCTGTTTGGAAACCGGAGCGGCATTTTTCCTGGTAGAATCCCCTTTTGTGGTGGTTTTTCCTCGCAGCTCACGTACCCGTGCATTTAGGACCGAGGTAGGTTTTCCATCCCATTTCCTCATGTCCTCTCCATGATCACATAAGTAAAACCACAGGGCACCTCGCGGTGTGTACCTTCTATACTCTCTCTCTTGGGCAGAGGAGCGCTCACTCCTAATAGCTGAGACATTGGTCCTTACAGGTGGGCAACAGGACATCTCCTCTTTGAATTGCTGGAAATCCTCGGACAGCTTCTCCACAGCCGAAATGCAGGCTTGTAGGGAGGAGGAGAGATTTTCTTCGTATTGACGGAGTTGGCGAGCCACTTCATCCACTGTCGGTGCCTCTTCGTCTTTCCAGGTCATTATTGCCAGTGAGTTGGCATAGGACGATGGTGCGCTCCGTACAAACTTCCGCCACATGGGTCGTGTGCATTGGACTTCGTCTGGATCTTTGGGTAATTGTGGGTTGTCCGGATCATGATGAATTGTCTCTAGCACAGCTAATTCCCTCAGATATTGGATACCTTTTTCCATGGTTGTCCACTTGCTTGATTGACATATAACATCTTCCTTAAAGGGGTACCTTTCCTTCACACTTGACAGGAGTCGCCTCCAGAGGCTGATGGCTTGTGTCCCTCTTCCAATTGCCTTGTCAATGCCACCTTCCCTGGCAAGCGATCCCAGCTGCTTGGCTTCCCTACCTTCTAATTCCAAGCTATTAGCCCCATTGTCCCAGCATCGGAGGAGCCAGGTGATAATATGCTCACCTATACGGCGGCCAAAATCTTTTCGCATATCCCGCAGCTCACTCAAGGATAGGGACCGGGTTATTACCTCTGGTTCTGCCTCTTCCTCCTGTTCCCGTGATGACCCTGGTTCGCCTTCATCCTTCGCTAAGCAAACTGATTTTTTTGTATATTTCTTTTTCTGTACGGGGGCAACTGATACTGGTGCAGGTTGGTCCGCTGGTTCAGTTGCAGTACCGCTCGCCGGGTCTTGGATAACCGCAGTGTCTGTTGCCAAGGTCTGGGTAGCTGCTGTGCTCATTGCTGGGGCTGGAGGGACCTCAGTGCCCGTTGCCGAGGTTTGGGTAGCTGCCGTGCCCATTGCCGAGGCTGGAGGGGCTGCAGGGCCTGTCGCTGAGGTTTGGGTAGCCACAGTGCTCGTCGCCGGGGCTGGAGGGGCCGCAGTGCCCGTTGCCGAGGTTTGAGTGACCGCAGTGCTCATCGTTTTGTTGTTAGGTCCAGAGACCTTCTCTTCCCCTTGAGGGTACTGAGTGGTGTCGAACAGGGCTCGATAGGCATGGGCCAGGCCCCAGCACGTTGCAGTAATTTGTATCTCTCTGGAGCTGCCGGGGTGACAGCATACCTTTTCCAAATATTTTACTAGTTCTTCTGGATTCTGCACTTGTTCAGGGGTGAATTTCCAAAACATTGGAGGTGCCCACTTTTCTAGGTACTTGCCCATACTACCCCACACACCCTGCCACTCATAATTATCCAGCCTTGGGGCAGATCTCTGGGTGATTTTCTTAAATAGTTGTTTAACCTTAAACGAGAGCTGAACCACATTCAGAAGCATGCTAATTCCTAGCAGTAGGGCTAGGACCGTGCTGGTCCCAACATCCCAAGAGTATTCAAATTTTTCAAAATTCTCAAACACCATTGTAACTGGACTGAAGGAGAAAGGAGAGGGGAAGAAAGGTATCCCACCCATAGACTGGTTTTCCAAGGAGGAAAGGTAAATGGTATAATTATCAATAGTTTCCCACAGATGGCTTCCACAGTATAAAGGTGACAATGCTGGGTGCAAGTACCGGATTAATCCCACAGCCGACGACTTTATCATACCATAAACCAGTGTTATACAATACATCAAAGCGAAAACCTTAATCCACCTCCCACGGATGATAAGCAGCAGAAGAGGGACTACATACAGCAAGCGAGGTGATGCATAACACAACTTTAAAAAACAGAGCAACAACTCTAAGAACACATAAATCAACATAATGACCAGCGACTATTAGACCGATATAACGAATGCTTATAACAAATTTCTTTTAACAAGCTCTGGTCAGGTTTGTCGTTATCTCAACCCTTCGTGCCCCACGTTGGGCGCCAAAAAGGACTGTCGTGGTTTAACCCCAGCCAGCAACTAAACACCACGCAGCCGCTCACTCACTCCCCCCCACCCAGTGGGATGGGGGAGAAAATCGGGAAAAGAAGCAAAACCCGTGGGTTGAGATAAGAACCGTTTAATAGAACAGAAAAGAAGAAACTAATAATGATAATGATAACACTAATAAAATGACAACAGCAATAATGAAAGGATTGGAATGTACAAATGATGGGCAGTGCAATTGCTCACCACCCGCCGACCGACACCCAGCCAGTCCCCGAGCGGCGAATCCCTGCCCCCCCCACTTCCCCGTTCCTATACTGGATGGGACGTCCCATGGTATGGAATACACCGTTGGCCAGTTTGGGTCAGGTGCCCTGGCTGTGTCCTGTGCCAACTTCTTGTGCCCCTCCAGCTTTCTCACTGGCTGGGCATGAGAAGCTGAAAAATCCTTGACATTAGTCTAAACACTACTGAGCAACAACTGAAAACATCAGTGTTATCAACATTCTTCGCTCTGAACTCAAAACATAGCACTGTACCAGCTACTAGGAAGACAGTTAACTCTATCCCAGCTGAAACCAGGACAAGTGTGAATATCCTGGAAGTGTCAGATCAGAGCAAACATACTGTTTCAAAGAGGATCCTGTGTCTAGAGTATTTTTGCCAATCTGACGTTCCTCCAGGCAGCCCTAGCTTCTGCACTTCACTTGTAAAATGTTGCCACTATTTTTCTTTAAATAAAATATATTGCAGTACAATCTACTTAGTGATTCTGAGAATACCACAGTTCTTTCACACCTTCAATCCCATTTGTCATATTGTACACTCTTGAGATCAAAGGTTTCTTTTACCAAGTAAACTATGCAAAGAACCTGCATAAAAGTAAATAGCAGTTTTATAAATCAAACCTTAAGTGCTTAAATGCATTTTTATTTCAAGCAGTAATTTAAAAAGTTGAAGTAAAAACATCATCTTTGCAGCCATTATAATTCAAACACTGAAACCTGTAAACCTTTTATTATAGCCTGTTTTCAAAATGCCTATGCTTAATATGAGAAAGATATTTCTACTTTTGGTAATTTGTGCTATCAGAGAGGTACAAACAGTGAGTGTTATTCCCTGTAGGTACTTTACTTCTAGGCTATGTCTATAAAACACATTAAAAAATGCCATTTTTGTAATTACTTCATATTTAATTTCGGGTATCATATAATATAAATTAGAGATCCCTAAATCTTTCCCAACTTGAGTATGCATTCACAAGCTGATGTGCACTCATGCACAGCTACAGATGCTTCGAGATGTACCTCCTTCAGCATGGACTTATACTTGGGCCACAGTCCCTTCAGAGGTGTACCTGCTGCGGCATGAAAAGAACCACAGCCACAGACACTTCAAGGTGTACCTGCTCTGGTGTGGGCTTATCCATGGCCACAGACACTTCGGGGTGTCCTGCTCCCATGTGGACTCATGCACTGGTCACAGTCCCTTCAACTTGAGTACACACCAGAGTTCCAGCCTGTCCAGTACAGCAGCACAGAAACAGCAGTGATGCCCTGGCCATCTGCCAGCCCAGGCACATCGCCATTGCTGTTATCAAAATGTTCCCAGGCACAGCAGAGTCAGATGATAAGCAGTACAATAGTACAGCAAGCAGCGAAAGCAGAAAGCAACCCCTAATGAGCACTAGACTCTAATATACAATAAGGCAAGCAAGCCTCATGGCAAGCACAGGAGCCTGTGAATTAATAGCTAAACAGCAATAACAGCTATAAATTCCATCTAGCACATTCCAATCAAATCTGTCATTATCTCAAACCCTTCAAGCCCTACACTGGGCGCCAAAAAGGACTGTCGTGGTTTAACACCAGAGGATTCCCAGGTATTTGTGTCAGCAAATGACTTAAAGGAAAAAAAAAATCAAATTAAGAGAAGATGGATGTACAGGTAACCACAATGAGAAGTCCAGGTATTTGGAAAAGCTTTCTCAAAGTACCAAGGGTTACTGATGGAAAACTGTTTCTGTGATACCGGGTTTTGCCTTCTTGAGTCCTGCAGCACATTTTTTCAGTTCAGGATCAAATTCCGATACTACTATTTTACCCTCACTGATTTATGAGAATGTGCTTTCCAGCTACATTACGACATTGTTATAGCATTGGCCCATGTGTGCCAATATCATGGTGCTCACAATGAGCAGTATATCAAAACCTCACATGAGTTTGCAGCTCACAAACTGTTAATTCCCCAAAAGGTGACCCAATCTGCCAAACAAAATGACCACCTGACTGAACTAACTCCAGTATAAATATTTCATCTTACTATTAAGGTAGATTTTAGCAGAAACAGAAGCAGAATCCTCTGGAATCTAAACCATTTACAAAATGAAGACTTACCTTCCTGCATATTGCAGCACTGACCTAGTTTGCATGCATTTTCATAGCAACAACAGACACATCATTAGTCTTTGTTTAAAAGATACTGATCATGGTTACTACCCGGAAACAGTATCATTAAAGTGGGTGAAAACATGTTAACACCATTAATAGGAAAGCATGGAGCTATATGACAGGCATAATTTACAGATCTCTCAGCTGTTAAATCACAAACAGTATTTCTTGCTTTTAGAAAGTGTTTGGTTTGGGTTTTTTACATCAGTGACTGATTCACTTGCCTTGACTGTTTTTCATCAGCAGAGATAAGAATAAACAAGAACATATAAGCAACATCCTAGGAAACATATATTTCAGGATACTCAGAAACATTAAAATCAAAAAAAAAGGAACAAAACTTGGCAGCCCTGACACACTGAAGTAGACTGCTGAACACTGTCTTAATTACAATGCACCATGACAGAGTGCTAGACTCTACATTAATAAAGTCTGAAGTTAAGAATTCTTTGTAACTGATCTAGAAAGCTTGGCTATTTAAAAATGGAAACAATGACATATTTTACTAATCTGCAAACATTTTTAAAGGAAGCAAAAGGACTGCAAAGCAAGCTTATTAGATAGGGCTGTGCACAATTTATGGATGTACAAAAAAACTGATATGAGGATTTGTTATTATTTTCAAATAGAATGTCTCCTAAAAAGATGAGAAATTTTAGGCATGCATATGTTCCTAAATGTATTACATAGAAAAACACATGTACTCTCCAACAAATAATCTGTCTGTTAGGGGTCTCTCCATCTTTCCCTGTATGCCATGTAGTTTCTGTAAACAAACTCTAAATGCTACATCAGAAGATCATATACGACTGCTTTGAAAATGAATGGTATGATTGTATTATGTTGTTAAAATAAGCGATTTTCATTATTCTCATTATCTCAATTGATGCAGTTTTTATTTAAATTAATTTCAGCAAACATTTTATTTAAATCAGATGATAAGGCAACTGCGATGCTATAAAAGTAAACATTTGAATTTCATCCCTTTACCTTCAAATACGAACAACTTTTATATAAGCCTTAAAGCTACACCCACCACTTTAAAACACTCAGTTGAGTTTGCTCCCAAATAATTTTGGGAAATTTTGATAAACCTCAGTATTGCTCCCCACTCACAAGTAGGTAGATAGCGCCATGATCTTGCTAATGAATACTGTGACAGGATCTGCAGCAGAGAAGACTAAAATAATAGATTTGAGAGGCCTGGTTTCACCAGGGAGGGGTGGATTAAGGGAAGAGCTTGGACCCCACACTAGCTCTGCTGAGTTCTCCATGCTACCAGATGTGTTAGTAGACATGCAGGCAGGCAACTTGTCCATGAACCCTCTGTTTTCCAGTTGTGTCTCTATGAAGCTCTCCCTCCCTACCTCATGTGTCCAAAGAACAACGAAGTTGGTGAAGGGTCTAGAGCACAAGTCTCATGAGGAGCAGCTGAGGGAACTGGGGTTGTTTAGCCTGGAGAAAAGGAGGCTGAGGGGAGACCTTATCACTCTCTACAACTACCTGAAAGGAGGTTGTAGTGAGGTGGGGGTCGGTCTCTTCTCCCAAGTATCAAGTGATAGGGCAAGAGGAAGTGGCCTTAAGTTGCGCCAGGGGAGGTTTAAATTGGACATTAGGAAAAATTTCTTCACTCAAAGGGTTGTCAAGCATTGGAACAGGCTGCCGGGGGAAGTGGTTGAGTCACCATCCCTGGAGGGATTTAAAAGACGTGTAGGTGTGGTGCTTAGGGACATGTTTTAGTGGTGGACTTGGCAGAGTTAAGTTTACAGTTGCACTCAATGATCTTAAAGGTCTTTTCCAACCTAAATGATGCTGAAATTCTATGATTCTGTGATTCTATGTTTCATGGTAATATCCTATCTTCTGCAGGATCTGAGAAACTAGGATGGATCTTTTGGCATCCGTGCCTCTTAAAACCCCCTCATGCTAGGGTCTAGCTAGATAAAGCACTAAAAAGCTGTTGGTTGCCTTCCTGTACAGTGCTGAAGGAAAGTCAAGGTTGGAGGTAGAATATCTGAAATTCTGTCTCTCCTGTTAGTATGTCTGGAAAAGAGCATGCTATAGATAGACCACATGTATTTACTCGGGATCATGAATTGTTGGTAGCTTCTGGAAAGTACATTGCAGTGAACAATTTCAAAAGCCATGATATTTTCAGTTTCTATTCTGCCCATTAACTGCTACCACAAAAAAATCTCAGCCTTATCATGTATGAACACAGGCATGATAGATATGCATAAACATGGATGTAAAACATATATAAAAATACAAAACTCTGCTCACACACACCTAGTTGTAGATGCAGAGCATCCTGCAGATACAGATGCAGTTTATCCCACTCTGTGCCTAAGTCTGCAGTTCTTTCTCTCCTGCTGCTCAGATACTGTGGCAAAATGATACATGTTTCAAGGAAACTAGCAATGAGTGAATATGTCACTGGGGAGTATTCAAGTACATCATTAAAGGATAGCATTTGGGATCATGTGCTAGAGTCACTTTTCCTATTCATTAGTTCTATTTCTTTTCAAAGTCAGGGGTCCACAGAAAACTACTCTTTCCCACTAAGCATTTTATTTCTGATCCTGAGATCCTAACCCAGTAAAGTCAGTGGACAGTGTCACTTTTGAGTAGCGTATTCAAATTACAACTGAGAACCTTATCAAGCAATGGAACGATCTCATTTATCTGCATTAAAAAAAAGTGTTACGCACATGCAAGAACAACAATACTGAAGAACAGCCTCTCTGCTTAAGACACCACCAAACACGTTGGTGGTTAAACATTGATACTGTCCAGAATCCATTTCACTGAGGTGGTTGATGATCACACATCCTCCCATGAAACTGTAGCCATAATCACTTTCAATGTCGATTTCAGTTCCATTTCAAAGCCATCTTAGGAAAAAGAAAGAAAATCTTTGAGCCTTTTATGGCCAAAGGCAGGCATCAAACTTAGTATATGGAACCTGACAGCCCTGATTGTTACTAAGGAGGACAGCTACTCAAAGATGCCCTGTGCAGGAACCCATTACTTAGGCAAAGCTTTGGAGGGAGATGTTCCACAAGGTAGTGCCTGACAAAAGCTAAGCTTTGCTGAAAAAAGCAACTCAAAACAGATCTTTTGTCTCTGAGGAGAAAGCATATTCATCATTTCACCTATGCTGAATTAAACACATGACCCTTTTGTTTGCAAAACTATCAACCGTGCTTATGATAATCAAAATTTCAATTCATGTTTTATCATTAAAGCCTTAGGCCCAGATGAGTGTAGAGAGTTCATAGAGCTGAGTCTGCACTGCATGAGAGCGAGGACCCTTTCTTTTCCATTCTTTCAGCATTTGTTCTTCTGGGCCCAAGAAATGGAGAAACCTGATTGTCCTGGTTTCAGCTGGGATAGAGTTAACTGTCTTCCTAGTAGCTGGTACAGTGCTATGTTTTGAGTTCAGTATGTGAAGAATGTTGATAACACTGATGTTTTCAGTTGTCGCTCAGTAGTGTTTAGACTAAAGTCAAGGATTTTCCAGCTTCTCATGCCCAGCCAGCGAGAAAGCTGGAGGGGCACAAGAAGTTGGCACAGGACACAGCCAGGGCACCTGACCCAAACTGGCCAACGGTGTATTCCATACCATGGGACGTCCCATCCAGTATAGGAACTGGGGAGTGGGGGCGGGGAATCGCCGCTCGGGGACTGGCTGGGTGTCGGTCGGCAGGTGGTGAGCAATTGCACTGCCCATCATTTGTACATTCCAATCCTTTCATTATTGCTGTTGTCATTTTATTAGTGTTATCGTTATCATTACTAGTTTCTTCTTTTCTGTTCTATTAAACGGTTCTTACCTCAACCCACGAGTTTTACTTCTTTTTCCGATTTTCTCCCCCATCCCACTGGGTGGGGGGGGAGTGAGTGAGCGGCTGCGTGGTGTTTAGTTGCTGGCTGGGATTAAACCACGACACTGATTTAAATACAGAAAGTAGAAGAGCAAGGCCTGTGAAGAGCAGAGAGGTAGGTTGATGTACATAGCCTGTTACGAAATAAAGGATGTTGGCAATGGACAAAGGAAAAGTAGGATCAGCTGGGCCAGGATACATGAAATTCAGAGAAGACTGGTCCAGGGGACACTGGAATAAGCTGGCGGCTCGTCAGGGGTAATGCCTGGCAGCTATGAGGTAAATGGAAGCTCAGATCAGAGGAGGAGTTGGCAGAAGGAATACTAGGTTGAGGAGGTGTTTGGGAATGACATGAGAAGCCTGAACAGTAGAGACAGGGATGGGAGTAAAGATCAGATGGAATAAACCAGGCTTGACACAGACAATCTCAATTTTTGAATTTTGAATGCTTTAAGTGATAGGTTTTTTAATGTAGCTGTTCTTTGAAAGAAAAGCAAGTTGCTTGGCCTTCCATCAGCTGTGGCTCTCCCAAATGATGGAGCAGCCATGTCACATCGAGTAGAACGTTGGTGGTGGCCGTGTCACAGGGCCGTGTCACCAACCCCCTCTTACAAGAGGACAGCACTAAGAAGGGATGCGTGGTGAACTAACCCAGACTGCAAGCGAAAAGGCGGGTAAGCAACGGCTGTGACAGGAACAACAGGCAGAAGGGCAAGGTGGGGAGAGCAGAGCTGCTGGGCCCCGGCAGGGAAGCAAAGGTTGCCTGAGGTGCGACAAATGGCTACAGCTCCTCCTTTCATTTCCACAGCCAGAAACCCACCAAGGGACAGGACCAGACGATGCTACACTCCCGTTCTGACCAAAAGACAAAGACAGATTCGAGATTTTCTACAAGGACATCGACACCAACTTAAGGCATCAAGAGTTTGGCACACACCTGGGCACGCGTTGCCCATGGTAACTGAGAGTGGCTGCCCCATTGTTTGCTATCCTGTCTTTCACAGCTCCAGGCCCAGACACGGCGAAGGCCAGACCATGGCGCACTCCCCTCCTCAGACACACAGCCACTGAGATTCCCTAACATCTACAAGGACGCTCACGCTAAGTTAAGGAATCAAAAAGGACATCAGCTCTTGGCACTAACCTAATGATGCAGTTGTACTAACCAGTGTGGGTGGTTGGATGGTGGTGGCCAATGCCACCATGGGATGGGTGCTTACTGGCTGCTAGGGAGAGGTGGGACAGACAGCCTTGGCCTGAGGCTGGCAGACCTCACAGCAGGGGTTACCCAAGGTGAGCTAAGGCTCCTGTTCCTTTGATTGTTGATATTATCCTGCTTTTTCCAGCTCCAGACGCACACAGACAAAAGGACCTGACCAGGGCGCACTCCCCTCCTCAGACACACAGCCACTGACATTCCCTAACGTCTACAAGGACGCTGACGCTAAGTTAAGGAATCAAAAAGGACATCAGCTCTTCGCACTAACCTAATGATGCAGTTGCACTACCACTGTGGGTGATTGGATGGTGGTGGCCAATGCCACCATGGGATGGGTGTCTACTGCCTGCCAGAGAGAGGTGGGACTGACAGCCTTGGCCTGAGTCTTCCAGAGCTCACAGCAGGGGTTGCCCCTGGTGAGCGACGGTCAATGTTCCTTTGTTTGTTGATATTATCCTGCATTTTCTAGCTCCAGGCCCACAGAGGGAAAAGGACCCGACCACTGTGCACTCCCCTCCGCAGACACACAGCCAGAGATCTCTGACCTTCTACAAGAACGCTGACAAGAAGTTAAGGCATCAAGAGTTTGGCACAGCCCTGGGCAGGCGTTGCCCATGGTAATTGAGATTGGCTGCCCCATTGTTTGCTATCCTGTCTTTCACAGCTCCAGGCCCAGACAGGGCGAAGACCAGACCATGGCGCACTCCCCTCCTCAGACACACAGCCACTGCGATTCCCTAACGTCTACAAGGACGCTGACGCTAAGTTAAGGAATCAAAAAGGACATCAGCTCTTGGCACCAACCTAATGATGCAGTTGTACTAACCAGTGTGGGTGGTTGGTTGGTGGTGGCCAATGCCACCATGGGATGGGTGTCTACTGGCTGCCAGGGAGAGGTGGGACTGACAGCCTTGGCCTGAGACTGGCAGACCTCACAGCAGGGGTTACCCAAGGTGAGCAAAGGCTCCTGTTCCTTTGTTTGTTGATATTATCCTGCTTTTTCCACCTCCAGACGCACACAGACAAAAGGACCTGACCAGGGCGCACTCCCCTCCTCAGACACACAGCCACTGACATTCCCTAACGTCTACAAGGACGCTGACGCTAAGTTAAGGAATCAAAAAGGACATCAGCTCTTCGCACTAACCTAATGATGCAGTTGTACTAACCAGTGTGGGTGGTTGGTTGGTGGTGGCCAATGCCACCATGGGATGGGTGCCTACTTGCTGCCAGGGAGAGGTGGGACTGACAGCCTTGGCCTGAGACTGTTAACCTGACAACAGGGCTGGCCCATGGTGAGCAAGTGTCAATGTTCCTTTGTTTGTTGATATTATCCTGCTTTTTCCAGCTCCAGGCCCACAGAGGGAAAAGGACCCGACCACTGTGCACTCCCCTCCGCAGACACAGAGCCAGAGAGGTCTCTGACCTTCTACAAGAACGCTGACAAGAAGTTAAGGCATCAAGAGTTTGGCACAGCCCTGGGCAGGCGTTGCCCATGGTAACTGAGAGTGGCTGCCCCATTGTTTGCTATCCTGTCTTTCACAGCTCCAGGCCCAGACAGGGCGAAGACCAGACCATGGCGCACTCCCCTCCTCAGACACACAGCCACTGACATTCCCTAACGTCTACAAGGACGCTGACGCTAAGTTAAGGAATCAAAAAGGACATCAGCTCTTGGCACTAACCTAATGATGCAGTTGTACTAACCAGTGTGGGTGGTTGGTTGGTGGTGGCCAATGCCAGCATGGGATGGGTGTCTACTGCCTGCCAGGGAGAGGTGGGACTGACACCCTTGGCCTGAGGCTGGCAGACCTCACAGCAGGGGTTACCCAAGGTGAGCAAAGGCTCCTGATCCTTTGTTTGTTGATATCATCCTGCTTTTTCCGGCTCCAGACACACACAGACAAAAGGACCTGACCAGGGCGCACTCCCCTCCTCAGACACACAGCCACTGACATTCCCTAACGTCTACAAGGACGCTGACGCTAAGTTAAGGAATCAAAAAGGACATCAGCTCTTCGCACTAACCTAATGATGCAGTTGCACTACCAGTGTGGGTGGTTGGATGGTGGTGGCCAATGCCACCATGGGATGGGTGTCTACTGGCTGCCAGGGAGAGGTGGGACTGACAGCCTTGGCCTGAGGCTGGCAGACCTCCCAGCAGGGGTTACCCAAGGTGAGCAAAGGCTCCTGTTCCTTTGTTTGTTGATATTATCCTGCTTTTTCCAGCTCCAGACGCACACAGACAAAAGGACCTGACCAGGGCGCACTCCCCTCCTCAGACACACAGCCATTGACATTCCCTAACGTCTACAAGGACACTGATGCTAAGTTAAGGAATCAAAAAGGACATCAGCTCTTCGCACTAACCTAATGATGCAGTTGTACTAACCAGTGTGGGTGGTTGGTTGGTGGTGGCCAATGCCACCATGGGATAGGTGCCTACTTGCTGCCAGGGAGAGATGGGACTGACAGCCTTGGCCTGAGACTGTTAACCTGACAACAGGGCTGGCCCATGGTGAGCAAGTGTCAATGTTCCTTTGTTTGTTGATATTATCCTGCTTTTTCCAGCTCCAGGCCCACAGAGGGAAAAGGACCCGACCACTGTGCACTCCCCTCCGCAGACACAGAGCCAGAGAGGTCTCTGACATTCTACAAGAACGCTGACATGAAGTTAAGGCATCAAGAGTTTGGCACAGCCCTGGGCAGGCGTTGCCCATGGTAACTGAGAGTGGCTGCCCCATTGTTTGCTATCCTGTCTTTCACAGCTCCAGGCCCAGACAGGGCGAAGACCAGACCATGGCGCACTCCCCTCCTCAGACACACAGCCACTGAGATTCCCTAACGTCTACAAGGACGCTGACGCTAAGTTAAGGAATCAAAAAGGACATCAGCTCTTCGCACTAACCTAATGATGCAGTTGCACTACCACTGTGGGTGATTGGATGGTGGTGGCCAATGCCACCATGGGATGGGTGTCTACTGGCTGCCAGAGAGAGGTGGGACTGACAGCCTTGGCCTGAGTCTTCCAGAGCTCACAGCAGGGGTTGCCCCTGGTGAGCGACGGTCAATGTTCCTTTGTTTGTTGATATTATCCTGCATTTTCTAGCTCCAGGCCCACAGAGGGAAAAGGACCCGACCACTGTGCACTCCCCTCCGCAGACACACAGCCAGAGATCTCTGACCTTCTACAAGAACGCTGACAAGAAGTTAAGGCATCAAGAGTTTGGCACAGCCCTGGGCAGGCGTTGCCCATGGTAATTGAGATTGGCTGCCCCATTGTTTGCTATCCTGTCTTTCACAGCTCCAGGCCCAGACAGGGCGAAGACCAGACCATGGCGCACTCCCCTCCTCAGACACACAGCCACTGACATTCCCTAACGTCTACAAGGACGCTGACGCTAAGTTAAGGAATCAAAAAGGACATCAGCTCTTGGCACCAACCTAATGATGCAGTTGTACTAACCAGTGTGGGTGGTTGGTTGGTGGTGGCCAATGCCACCATGGGATGGGTGTCTACTGGCTGCCAGGGAGAGGTGGGACTGACAGCCTTGGCCTGAGTCTTCCAGAGCTCACAGCAGGGGTTGCCCCTGGTGAGCGACGGTCAATGTTCCTTTGTTTGTTGATATTATCCTGCTTTTTCCAGCTCCAGGCCCACAGAGGGAAAAGGACCCGACCATTGTGCACTCCCCTCCGCAGACACAGAGCCAGAGAAGTCTCTGACCTTCTGCAAGAACGCTGACAAGAAGTTAAGGCATCAAGAGTTTGGCACAGCCCTGGGCAGGCGTTGCCCATGGTAATTGAGAGTGGCTGCCCCATGGTTTGCTATCCTGTCTTTCACAGCTCCAGGCCCAGACAGGGCGAAGACCAGACCATGGCGCACTCCCCTCCTCAGACACACAGCCACTGACATTCCCTAACGTCTACAAGGACGCTGACGCTAAGTTAAGGAATCAAAAAGGACATCAGCTCTTGGCACAAACCTAATGATGCAGTTTCACTACCAGTGTGGGTGGTTGGATGGTGGTGGCCAATGCCACCATGGGATGGGTGTCTACTGGCTGCCAGGGAGAGGTGGGACTGACAGCCTTGGCCTGAGGCTGGCAGACCTCACAGCAGGGGTTACCCAAGGTGAGCAAAGGCTCCTGTTCCTTTGTTTGTTGATATTATCCTGCTTTTTCCAGCTCCAGACGCACACAGACAAAAGGACCTGACCAGGGCGCACTCCCCTCCTCAGACACACAGCCACTGACATTCCCTAACGTCTACAAGGACGCTGACGCTAAGTTAAGGAATCAAAAAGGACATCAGCTCTTCGCACTAACCTAATGATGCAGTTGTACTAACCAGTGTGGGTGGTTGGTTGGTGGTGGCCAATGCCACCATGGGATGGGTGCCTACTTGCTGCCAGGGAGAGATGGGACTGACAGCCTTGGCCTGAGACTGTTAACCTGACAACAGGGCTGGCCCATGGTGAGCAAGTGTCAATGTTCCTTTGTTTGTTGATATTATCCTGCTTTTTCCAGCTCCAGGCCCACAGAGGGAAAAGGACCCGACCACTGTGCACTCCCCTCCGCAGACACAGAGCCAGAGAGGTCTCTTACATTCTACAAGAACGCTGACATGAAGTTAAGGCATCAAGAGTTTGGCACAGCCCTGGGCAGGCGTTGCCCATGGTAACTGAGAGTGGCTGCCCCATTGTTTGCTATCCTGTCTTTCACAGCTCCAGGCCCAGACAGGGCGAAGACCAGACCATGGCGCACTCCCCTCCTCAGACACACAGCCACTGACATTCCCTAACGTCTACAAGGACGCTGACGCTAAGTTAAGGAATCAAAAAGGACATCAGCTCTTCGCACTAACCTAATGATGCAGTTGCACTACCACTGTGGGTGATTGGATGGTGGTGGCCAATGCCAGCATGGGATGGGTGTCTACTGGCTGCCAGGGAGAGGTGGGACTGACAGCCTTGGCCTGAGTCTTCCAGAGCTCACAGCAGGGGTTGCCCCTGGTGAGCGACGGTCAATGTTCCTTTGTTTGTTGATATTATCCTGCATTTTCTAGCTCCAGGCCCACAGAGGGAAAAGGACCCGACCACTGTGCACTCCCCTCCGCAGACACACAGCCAGAGATCTCTGACCTTCTACAAGAACGCTGACAAGAAGTTAAGGCATCAAGAGTTTGGCACAGCCCTGGGCAGGCGTTGCCCATGGTAATTGAGATTGGCTGCCCCATTGTTTGCTATCCTGTCTTTCACAGCTCCAGGCCCAGACAGGGCGAAGACCAGACCATGGCGCACTCCCCTCCTCAGACACACAGCCACTGCGATTCCCTAACGTCTACAAGGACGCTGACGCTAAGTTAAGGAATCAAAAAGGACATCAGCTCTTGGCACCAACCTAATGATGCAGTTGTACTAACCAGTGTGGGTGGTTGGTTGGTGGTGGCCAATGCCACCATGGGATGGGTGTCTACTGCCTGCCAGGGAGAGGTGGGACTGACAGCCTTGGCCTGAGGCTGGCAGACCTCCCAGCAGGGGTTACCCAAGGTGAGCAAAGGCTCCTGTTCCTTTGTTTGTTGATATTATCCTGCTTTTTCCAGCTCCAGACGCACACAGACAAAAGGACCTGACCAGGGCGCACTCCCCTCCTCAGACACACAGCCACTGACATTCCCTAACGTCTACAAGGACGCTGACGCTAAGTTAAGGAATCAAAAAGGACATCAGCTCTTCGCACTAACCTAATGATGCAGTTGTACTAACCAGTGTGGGTGGTTGGTTGGTGGTGGCCAATGCCACCATGGGATGGGTGCCTACTTGCTGCCAGGGAGAGGTGGGACTGACAGCCTTGGCCTGAGACTGTTAACCTGACAACAGGGCTGGCCCATGGTGAGCAAGTGTCAATGTTCCTTTGTTTGTTGATATTATCCTGCTTTTTCCAGCTCCAGGCCCACAGAGGGAAAAGGACCCGACCACTGTGCACTCCCCTCCGCAGACACAGAGCCAGAGAGGTCTCTGACCTTCTACAAGAACGCTGACAAGAAGTTAAGGCATCAAGAGTTTGGCACAGCCCTGGGCAGGCGTTGCCCATGGTAACTGAGAGTGGCTGCCCCATTGTTTGCTATCCTGTCTTTCACAGCTCCAGGCCCAGACAGGGCGAAGACCAGACCATGGCGCACTCCCCTCCTCAGACACACAGCCACTGACATTCCCTAACGTCTACAAGGACGCTGACGCTAAGTTAAGGAATCAAAAAGGACATCAGCTCTTGGCACTAACCTAATGATGCAGTTGTACTAACCAGTGTGGGTGGTTGGTTGGTGGTGGCCAATGCCACCATGGGATGGGTGTCTACTGCCTGCCAGGGAGAGGTGGGACTGACACCCTTGGCCTGAGGCTGGCAGACCTCACAGCAGGGGTTACCCAAGGTGAGCAAAGGCTCCTGATCCTTTGTTTGTTGATATCATCCTGCTTTTTCCGGCTCCAGACACACACAGACAAAAGGACCTGACCAGGGCGCACTCCCCTCCTCAGACACACAGCCACTGACATTCCCTAACGTCTACAAGGACGCTGACGCTAAGTTAAGGAATCAAAAAGGACATCAGCTCTTCGCACTAACCTAATGATGCAGTTGCACTACCACTGTGGGTGGTTGGATGGTGGTGGCCAATGCCACCATGGGATGGGTGTCTACTGGCTGCCAGGGAGAGGTGGGACTGACAGCCTTGGCCTGAGGCTGGCAGACCTCCCAGCAGGGGTTACCCAAGGTGAGCAAAGGCTCCTGTTCCTTTGTTTGTTGATATTATCCTGCTTTTTCCAGCTCCAGACGCACATAGACAAAAGGACCTGACCAGGGCGCACTCCCCTCCTCAGACACACAGCCATTGACATTCCCTAACGTCTACAAGGACACTGATGCTAAGTTAAGGAATCAAAAAGGACATCAGCTCTTCGCACTAACCTAATGATGCAGTTGTACTAACCAGTGTGGGTGGTTGGTTGGTGGTGGCCAATGCCACCATGGGATAGGTGCCTACTTGCTGCCAGGGAGAGATGGGACTGACAGCCTTGGCCTGAGACTGTTAACCTGACAACAGGGCTGGCCCATGGTGAGCAAGTGTCAATGTTCCTTTGTTTGTTGATATTATCCTGCTTTTTCCAGCTCCAGGCCCACAGAGGGAAAAGGACCCGACCACTGTGCACTCCCCTCCGCAGACACAGAGCCAGAGAGGTCTCTGACATTCTACAAGAACGCTGACATGAAGTTAAGGCATCAAGAGTTTGGCACAGCCCTGGGCAGGCGTTGCCCATGGTAACTGAGAGTGGCTGCCCCATTGTTTGCTATCCTGTCTTTCACAGCTCCAGGCCCAGACAGGGCGAAGACCAGACCATGGCGCACTCCCCTCCTCAGACACACAGCCACTGAGATTCCCTAACGTCTACAAGGACGCTGACGCTAAGTTAAGGAATCAAAAAGGACATCAGCTCTTCGCACTAACCTAATGATGCAGTTGCACTACCACTGTGGGTGATTGGATGGTGGTGGCCAATGCCACCATGGGATGGGTGTCTACTGGCTGCCAGAGAGAGGTGGGACTGACAGCCTTGGCCTGAGTCTTCCAGAGCTCACAGCAGGGGTTGCCCCTGGTGAGCGACGGTCAATGTTCCTTTGTTTGTTGATATTATCCTGCATTTTCTAGCTCCAGGCCCACAGAGGGAAAAGGACCCGACCACTGTGCACTCCCCTCCGCAGACACACAGCCAGAGATCTCTGACCTTCTACAAGAACGCTGACAAGAAGTTAAGGCATCAAGAGTTTGGCACAGCCCTGGGCAGGCGTTGCCCATGGTAATTGAGATTGGCTGCCCCATTGTTTGCTATCCTGTCTTTCACAGCTCCAGGCCCAGACAGGGCGAAGACCAGACCATGGCGCACTCCCCTCCTCAGACACACAGCCACTGACATTCCCTAACGTCTACAAGGACGCTGACGCTAAGTTAAGGAATCAAAAAGGACATCAGCTCTTGGCACCAACCTAATGATGCAGTTGTACTAACCAGTGTGGGTGGTTGGTTGGTGGTGGCCAATGCCACCATGGGATGGGTGTCTACTGGCTGCCAGGGAGAGGTGGGACTGACAGCCTTGGCCTGAGTCTTCCAGAGCTCACAGCAGGGGTTGCCCCTGGTGAGCGACGGTCAATGTTCCTTTGTTTGTTGATATTATCCTGCTTTTTCCAGCTCCAGGCCCACAGAGGGAAAAGGACCCGACCATTGTGCACTCCCCTCCGCAGACACAGAGCCAGAGAAGTCTCTGACCTTCTGCAAGAACGCTGACAAGAAGTTAAGGCATCAAGAGTTTGGCACAGCCCTGGGCAGGCGTTGCCCATGGTAATTGAGAGTGGCTGCCCCATGGTTTGCTATCCTGTCTTTCACAGCTCCAGGCCCAGACAGGGCGAAGACCAGACCATGGCGCACTCCCCTCCTCAGACACACAGCCACTGACATTCCCTAACGTCTACAAGGACGCTGACGCTAAGTTAAGGAATCAAAAAGGACATCAGCTCTTGGCACAAACCTAATGATGCAGTTTCACTACCAGTGTGGGTGGTTGGATGGTGGTGGCCAATGCCACCATGGGATGGGTGTCTACTGGCTGCCAGGGAGAGGTGGGACTGACAGCCTTGGCCTGAGGCTGGCAGACCTCACAGCAGGGGTTACCCAAGGTGAGCAAAGGCTCCTGTTCCTTTGTTTGTTGATATTATCCTGCTTTTTCCAGCTCCAGACGCACACAGACAAAAGGACCTGACCAGGGCGCACTCCCCTCCTCAGACACACAGCCACTGACATTCCCTAACGTCTACAAGGACGCTGACGCTAAGTTAAGGAATCAAAAAGGACATCAGCTCTTCGCACTAACCTAATGATGCAGTTGTACTAACCAGTGTGGGTGGTTGGTTGGTGGTGGCCAATGCCACCATGGGATGGGTGCCTACTTGCTGCCAGGGAGAGATGGGACTGACAGCCTTGGCCTGAGACTGTTAACCTGACAACAGGGCTGGCCCATGGTGAGCAAGTGTCAATGTTCCTTTGTTTGTTGATATTATCCTGCTTTTTCCAGCTCCAGGCCCACAGAGGGAAAAGGACCCGACCACTGTGCACTCCCCTCCGCAGACACAGAGCCAGAGAGGTCTCTTACATTCTACAAGAACGCTGACATGAAGTTAAGGCATCAAGAGTTTGGCACAGCCCTGGGCAGGCGTTGCCCATGGTAACTGAGAGTGGCTGCCCCATTGTTTGCTATCCTGTCTTTCACAGCTCCAGGCCCAGACAGGGCGAAGACCAGACCATGGCGCACTCCCCTCCTCAGACACACAGCCACTGACATTCCCTAACGTCTACAAGGACGCTGACGCTAAGTTAAGGAATCAAAAAGGACATCAGCTCTTCGCACTAACCTAATGATGCAGTTGCACTACCACTGTGGGTGATTGGATGGTGGTGGCCAATGCCAGCATGGGATGGGTGTCTACTGGCTGCCAGGGAGAGGTGGGACTGACAGCCTTGGCCTGAGTCTTCCAGAGCTCACAGCAGGGGTTGCCCCTGGTGAGCGACGGTCAATGTTCCTTTGTTTGTTGATATTATCCTGCATTTTCTAGCTCCAGGCCCACAGAGGGAAAAGGACCCGACCACTGTGCACTCCCCTCCGCAGACACACAGCCAGAGATCTCTGACCTTCTACAAGAACGCTGACAAGAAGTTAAGGCATCAAGAGTTTGGCACAGCCCTGGGCAGGCGTTGCCCATGGTAATTGAGATTGGCTGCCCCATTGTTTGCTATCCTGTCTTTCACAGCTCCAGGCCCAGACAGGGCGAAGACCAGACCATGGCGCACTCCCCTCCTCAGACACACAGCCACTGCGATTCCCTAACGTCTACAAGGACGCTGACGCTAAGTTAAGGAATCAAAAAGGACATCAGCTCTTGGCACCAACCTAATGATGCAGTTGTACTAACCAGTGTGGGTGGTTGGTTGGTGGTGGCCAATGCCACCATGGGATGGGTGTCTACTGCCTGCCAGGGAGAGGTGGGACTGACAGCCTTGGCCTGAGGCTGGCAGACCTCCCAGCAGGGGTTACCCAAGGTGAGCAAAGGCTCCTGTTCCTTTGTTTGTTGATATTATCCTGCTTTTTCCAGCTCCAGACGCACACAGACAAAAGGACCTGACCAGGGCGCACTCCCCTCCTCAGACACACAGCCACTGACATTCCCTAACGTCTACAAGGACGCTGACGCTAAGTTAAGGAATCAAAAAGGACATCAGCTCTTCGCACTAACCTAATGATGCAGTTGTACTAACCAGTGTGGGTGGTTGGTTGGTGGTGGCCAATGCCACCATGGGATGGGTGCCTACTTGCTGCCAGGGAGAGGTGGGACTGACAGCCTTGGCCTGAGACTGTTAACCTGACAACAGGGCTGGCCCATGGTGAGCAAGTGTCAATGTTCCTTTGTTTGTTGATATTATCCTGCTTTTTCCAGCTCCAGGCCCACAGAGGGAAAAGGACCCGACCACTGTGCACTCCCCTCCGCAGACACAGAGCCAGAGAGGTCTCTGACCTTCTACAAGAACGCTGACAAGAAGTTAAGGCATCAAGAGTTTGGCACAGCCCTGGGCAGGCGTTGCCCATGGTAACTGAGAGTGGCTGCCCCATTGTTTGCTATCCTGTCTTTCACAGCTCCAGGCCCAGACAGGGCGAAGACCAGACCATGGCGCACTCCCCTCCTCAGACACACAGCCACTGACATTCCCTAACGTCTACAAGGACGCTGACGCTAAGTTAAGGAATCAAAAAGGACATCAGCTCTTGGCACTAACCTAATGATGCAGTTGTACTAACCAGTGTGGGTGGTTGGTTGGTGGTGGCCAATGCCACCATGGGATGGGTGTCTACTGCCTGCCAGGGAGAGGTGGGACTGACACCCTTGGCCTGAGGCTGGCAGACCTCACAGCAGGGGTTACCCAAGGTGAGCAAAGGCTCCTGATCCTTTGTTTGTTGATATCATCCTGCTTTTTCCGGCTCCAGACACACACAGACAAAAGGACCTGACCAGGGCGCACTCCCCTCCTCAGACACACAGCCACTGACATTCCCTAACGTCTACAAGGACGCTGACGCTAAGTTAAGGAATCAAAAAGGACATCAGCTCTTCGCACTAACCTAATGATGCAGTTGCACTACCACTGTGGGTGGTTGGATGGTGGTGGCCAATGCCACCATGGGATGGGTGTCTACTGGCTGCCAGGGAGAGGTGGGACTGACAGCCTTGGCCTGAGGCTGGCAGACCTCCCAGCAGGGGTTACCCAAGGTGAGCAAAGGCTCCTGTTCCTTTGTTTGTTGATATTATCCTGCTTTTTCCAGCTCCAGACGCACATAGACAAAAGGACCTGACCAGGGCGCACTCCCCTCCTCAGACACACAGCCATTGACATTCCCTAACGTCTACAAGGACACTGATGCTAAGTTAAGGAATCAAAAAGGACATCAGCTCTTCGCACTAACCTAATGATGCAGTTGTACTAACCAGTGTGGGTGGTTGGTTGGTGGTGGCCAATGCCACCATGGGATAGGTGCCTACTTGCTGCCAGGGAGAGATGGGACTGACAGCCTTGGCCTGAGACTGTTAACCTGACAACAGGGCTGGCCCATGGTGAGCAAGTGTCAATGTTCCTTTGTTTGTTGATATTATCCTGCTTTTTCCAGCTCCAGGCCCACAGAGGGAAAAGGACCCGACCACTGTGCACTCCCCTCCGCAGACACAGAGCCAGAGAGGTCTCTGACATTCTACAAGAAGGCTGACATGAAGTTAAGGCATCAAGAGTTTGGCACAGCCCTGGGCAGGCGTTGCCCATGGTAACTGAGAGTGGCTGCCCCATTGTTTGCTATCCTGTCTTTCACAGCTCCAGGCCCAGACAGGGCGAAGACCAGACCATGGCGCACTCCCCTCCTCAGACACACAGCCACTGACATTCCCTAACGTCTACAAGGACGCTGACGCTAAGTTAAGGAATCAAAAAGGACATCAGCTCTTCGCACTAACCTAATGATGCAGTTGCACTACCACTGTGGGTGATTGGATGGTGGTGGCCAATGCCACCATGGGATGGGTGTCTACTGGCTGCCAGAGAGAGGTGGGACTGACAGCCTTGGCCTGAGTCTTCCAGAGCTCACAGCAGGGGTTGCCCCTGGTGAGCGACGGTCAATGTTCCTTTGTTTGTTGATATTATCCTGCATTTTCTAGCTCCAGGCCCACAGAGGGAAAAGGACCCGACCACTGTGCACTCCCCTCCGCAGACACACAGCCAGAGATCTCTGACCTTCTACAAGAACGCTGACAAGAAGTTAAGGCATCAAGAGTTTCGCACAGCCCTGGGCAGGCGTTGCCCATGGTAATTGAGATTGGCTGCCCCATTGTTTGCTATCCTGTCTTTCACAGCTCCAGGCCCAGACAGGGCGAAGACCAGACCATGGCGCACTCCCCTCCTCAGACACACAGCCACTGACATTCCCTAACGTCTACAAGGACGCTGACGCTAAGTTAAGGAATCAAAAAGGACATCAGCTCTTGGCACTAACCTAATGATGCAGTTGTACTAACCAGTGTGGGTGGTTGGTTGGTGGTGGCCAATGCCACCATGGGATGGGTGTCTACTGGCTGCCAGGGAGAGGTGGGACTGACAGCCTTGGCCTGAGTCTTCCAGACCTCACAGCAGGGGTTGCCCCTGGTGAGCGACGGTCAATGTTCCTTTGTTTGTTGATATTATCCTGCTTTTTCCAGCTCCAGGCCCACAGAGGGAAAAGGACCCGACCATTGTGCACTCCCCTCCGCAGACACAGAGCCAGAGAGGTCTCTGACCTTCTGCAAGAACGCTGACAAGAAGTTAAGGCATCAAGAGTTTGGCACAGCCCTGGGCAGGCGTTGCCCATGGTAATTGAGAGTGGCTGCCCCATGGTTTGCTATCCTGTCTTTCACAGCTCCAGGCCCAGACAAGGCGAAGACCAGACCATGGCGCACTCCCCTCCTCAGACACACAGCCACTGACATTCCCTAACGTCTACAAGGACGCTGACGCTAAGTTAAGGAATCAAAAAGGACATCAGCTCTTGGCACAAACCTAATGATGCAGTTTCACTACCAGTGTGGGTGGTTGGATGGTGGTGGCCAATGCCACCATGGGATGGGTGTCTACTGGCTGCCAGGGAGAGGTGGGACTGACAGCCTTGGCCTGAGGCTGGCAGACCTCACAGCAGGGGTTACCCAAGGTGAGCAAAGGCTCCTGTTCCTTTGTTTGTTGATATTATCCTGCTTTTTCCAGCTCCAGACGCACACAGACAAAATGACCTGACCAGGGCGCACTCCCCTCCTCAGACACACAGCCATTGACATTCCCTAACGTCTACAAGGACGCTGACGCTAAGTTAAGGAATCAAAAAGGACATCAGCTCTTGGCACCAACCTAATGATGCAGTTGTACTAACCAGTGTGGGTGGTTGGTTGGTGGTGGCCAATGCCACCATGGGATGGGCGCCTACTGGCTGCCAGGGAGAGGTGGGACTGACAGCCTTGGCCTGAGACTGGCAGACCTCACAGCAGGCGTTACCCAAAGTGAGCAAAGGCTCCTGTTCCTTTGTTTGTTGATATTATCCTGCTTTTTCCAGCTCCAGACGCACACAGACAAAAGGACCTGACCAGGGCGCACTCCCCTCCTCAGACACACAGCCACTGACATTCCCTAACGTCTACAAGGACGCTGACGCTAAGTTAAGGAATCAAAAAGGACATCAGCTCTTCGCACTAACCTAATGATGCAGTTGTACTAACCAGTGTGGGTGGTTGGTTGGTGGTGGCCAATGCCACCATGGGATGGGTGCCTACTTGCTGCCAGGGAGAGATGGGACTGACAGCCTTGGCCTGAGACTGTTAACCTGACAACAGGGCTGGCCCATGGTGAGCAAGTGTCAATGTTCCTTTGTTTGTTGATATTATCCTGCTTTTTCCAGCTCCAGGCCCACAGAGGGAAAAGGACCCGACCACTGTGCACTCCCCTCCGCAGACACAGAGCCAGAGAGGTCTCTGACATTCTACAAGAACGCTGACATGAAGTTAAGGCATCAAGAGTTTGGCACAGCCCTGGGCAGGCGTTGCCCATGGTAACTGAGAGTGGCTGCCCCATTGTTTGCTATCCTGTCTTTCACAGCTCCAGGCCCAGACAGGGCGAAGACCAGACCATGGCGCACTCCCCTCCTCAGACACACAGCCACTGACATTCCCTAACGTCTACAAGGACGCTGACGCTAAGTTAAGGAATCAAAAAGGACATCAGCTCTTCGCACTAACCTAATGATGCAGTTGCACTACCACTGTGGGTGATTGGATGGTGGTGGCCAATGCCACCATGGGATGGGTGTCTACTGGCTGCCAGAGAGAGGTGGGACTGACAGCCTTGGCCTGAGTCTTCCAGAGCTCACAGCAGGGGTTGCCCCTGGTGAGCGACGGTCAATGTTCCTTTGTTTGTTGATATTATCCTGCATTTTCTAGCTCCAGGCCCACAGAGGGAAAAGGACCCGACCACTGTGCACTCCCCTCCGCAGACACACAGCCAGAGATCTCTGACCTTCTACAAGAACGCTGACAAGAAGTTAAGGCATCAAGAGTTTGGCACAGCCCTGGGCAGGCGTTGCCCATGGTAATTGAGATTGGCTGCCCCATTGTTTGCTATCCTGTCTTTCACAGCTCCAGGCCCAGACAGGGCGAAGACCAGACCATGGCGCACTCCCCTCCTCAGACACACAGCCACTGCGATTCCCTAACGTCTACAAGGACGCTGACGCTAAGTTAAGGAATCAAAAAGGACATCAGCTCTTGGCACCAACCTAATGATGCAGTTGTACTAACCAGTGTGGGTGGTTGGTTGGTGGTGGCCAATGCCACCATGGGATGGGTGTCTACTGGCTGCCAGGGAGAGGTGGGACTGACAGCCTTGGCCTGAGACTGGCAGACCTCACAGCAGGGGTTACCCAAGGTGAGCAAAGGCTCCTGTTCCTTTGTTTGTTGATATTATCCTGCTTTTTCCAGCTCCAGACGCACACAGACAAAAGGACCTGACCAGGGCGCACTCCCCTCCTCAGACACACAGCCACTGCGATTCCCTAACGTCTACAAGGACGCTGACGCTAAGTTAAGGAATCAAAAAGGACATCAGCTCTTCGCACTAACCTAATGATGCAGTTGTACTAACCAGTGTGGGTGGTTGGTTGGTGGTGGCCAATGCCACCATGGGATGGGTGCCTACTTGCTGCCAGGGAGAGGTGGGACTGACAGCCTTGGCCTGAGCCTTCCAGAGCTCACAGCAGGGGTTGCCCCTGGTGAGCGACGGTCAATATTCCTTTGTTTGTTGATATTATCCTGCTTTTTCCAGCTCCAGGCCTACAGAGGGAAAAGGACCCAACCACTGTGCACTCCCCTCCGCAGCCACACATCCAGAGAGGTCTCTGACCTTCTACAAGAACGCTGACAAGAAGTTAAGGCATCAAGAGTTTGGCACAGCCCTGGGCAGGCGTTGCCCATGGTAATTGAGAGTGGCTGCCCCATGGTTTGCTATCCTGTCTTTCACAGCTCCAGGCCCAGACAGGGCGAAGGCCAGACCATGGCGCACTCCCCTCCTCAGACACACAGCCACTGCGATTCCCTAACGTCTACAAGGACGCTGACGCTAAGTTAAGGAATCAAAAAGGACATCAGCTCTTGGCACCAACCTAATGATGCAGTTGTACTAACCAGTGTGGGTGGTTGGTTGGTGGTGGCCAATGCCACCATGGGATGGGTGTCTACTGGCTGCCAGGGAGAGGTGGGACTGACACCCTTGGCCTGAGGCTGGCAGACCTCACAGCAGGGGTTACCCAAGGTGAGCAAAGGCTTCTGTTCCTTTGTTGATATTATCCTGCTTTTTCCACCTCCAGACGCACACAGACAAAAGGACCTGACCAGGGCGCACTCCCCTCCTCAGACACACAGCCACTGACATTCCCTAACGTCTACAAGGACGCTGACGCTAAGTTAAGGAATCAAAAAGGACATCAGCTCTTCGCACTAACCTAATGATGCAGTTGCACTACCACTGTGGGTGATTGGATGGTGGTGGCCAATGCCACCATGGGATGGGTGTCTACTGGCTGCCAGAGAGAGGTGGGACTGACAGCCTTGGCCTGAGTCTTCCAGAGCTCACAGCAGGGGTTGCCCCTGGTGAGCGACGGTCAATGTTCCTTTGTTTGTTGATATTATCCTGCATTTTCTAGCTCCAGGCCCACAGAGGGAAAAGGACCCGACCACTGTGCACTCCCCTCCGCAGACACACAGCCAGAGATCTCTGACCTTCTACAAGAACGCTGACAAGAAGTTAAGGCATCAAGAGTTTGGCACAGCCCTGGGCAGGCGTTGCCCATGGTAATTGAGATTGGCTGCCCCATTGTTTGCTATCCTGTCTTTCACAGCTCCAGGCCCAGACAGGGCGAAGACCAGACCATGGCGCACTCCCCTCCTCAGACACACAGCCACTGACATTCCCTAACGTCTACAAGGACGCTGACGCTAAGTTAAGGAATCAAAAAGGACATCAGCTCTTGGCACCAACCTAATGATGCAGTTGTACTAACCAGTGTGGGTGGTTGGTTGGTGGTGGCCAATGCCACCATGGGATGGGTGTCTACTGGCTGCCAGGGAGAGGTGGGACTGACAGCCTTGGCCTGAGTCTTCCAGAGCTCACAGCAGGGGTTGCCCCTGGTGAGCGACGGTCAATGTTCCTTTGTTTGTTGATATTATCCTGCTTTTTCCAGCTCCAGGCCCACAGAGGGAAAAGGACCCGACCATTGTGCACTCCCCTCCGCAGACACACAGCCAGAGAGGTCTCTGACCTTCTGCAAGAACGCTGACAAGAAGTTAAGGCATCAAGAGTTTGGCACAGCCCTGGGCAGGCGTTGCCCATGGTAATTGAGAGTGGCTGCCCCATGGTTTGCTATCCTGTCTTTCACAGCTCCAGGCCCAGACAGGGCGAAGACCAGACCATGGCGCACTCCCCTCCTCAGACACACAGCCACTGACATTCCCTAACGTCTACAAGGACGCTGACGCTAAGTTAAGGAATCAAAAAGGACATCAGCTCTTGGCACAAACCTAATGATGCAGTTTCACTACCAGTGTGGGTGGTTGGATGGTGGTGGCCAATGCCACCATGGGATGGGTGTCTACTGGCTGCCAGGGAGAGGTGGGACTGACAGCGTTGGCCTGAGGCTGGCAGACCTCACAGCAGGGGTTACCCAAGGTGAGCAAAGGCTCCTGTTCCTTTGTTTGTTGATATTATCCTGCTTTTTCCAGCTCCAGACGCACACAGACAAAATGACCTGACCAGGGCGCACTCCCCTCCTCAGACACACAGCCATTGACATTCCCTAACGTCTACAAGGACGCTGACGCTAAGTTAAGGAATCAAAAAGGACATCAGCTCTTCGCACTAACCTAATGATGCAGTTGTACTAACCAGTGTGGGTGGTTGGTTGGTGGTGGCCAATGCCACCATGGGATGGGTGCCTACTTGCTGCCAGGGAGAGATGGGACTGACAGCCTTGGCCTGAGACTGTTAACCTGACAACAGGGCTGGCCCATGGTGAGCAAGTGTCAATGTTCCTTTGTTTGTTGATATTATCCTGCTTTTTCCAGCTCCAGGCCCACAGAGGGAAAAGGACCCGACCACTGTGCACTCCCCTCCGCAGACACAGAGCCAGAGAGGTCTCTGACATTCTACAAGAAGGCTGACATGAAGTTAAGGCATCAAGAGTTTGGCACAGCCCTGGGCAGGCGTTGCCCATGGTAATTGAGATTGGCTGCCCCATTGTTTGCTATCCTGTCTTTCACAGCTCCAGGCCCAGACAGGGCGAAGACCAGACCATGGCGCACTCCCCTCCTCAGACACACAGCCACTGACATTCCCTAACGTCTACAAGGACGCTGACGCTAAGTTAAGGAATCAAAAAGGACATCAGCTCTTGGCACAAACCTAATGATGCAGTTTCACTACCAGTGTGGGTGGTTGGATGGTGGTGGCCAATGCCACCATGGGATGGGTGTCTACTGGCTGCCAGAGAGAGGTGGGACTGACAGCCTTGGCCTGAGTCTTCCAGAGCTCACAGCAGGGGTTGCCCCTGGTGAGCGACGGTCAATGTTCCTTTGTTTGTTGATATTATCCTGCTTTTTCCAGCTCCAGGCCCACAGAGGGAAAAGGACCCAACCACTGTGCACTCCCCTCCGCAGCCACACATCCAGAGAGGTCTCTGACCTTCTACAAGAACGCTGACAAGAAGTTAAGGCATCAAGAGTTTGGCACAGCCCTGGGCAGGCGTTGCCCATGGTAATTGAGAGTGGCTGCCCCATGGTTTGCTATCCTGTCTTTCACAGCTCCAGGCCCAGACAGGGCGAAGGCCAGACCATGGCGCACTCCCCTCCTCAGACACACAGCCACTGCGATTCCCTAACGTCTACAAGGACGCTGACGCTAAGTTAAGGAATCAAAAAGGACATCAGCTCTTGGCACCAACCTAATGATGCAGTTGTACTAACCAGTGTGGGTGGTTGGTTGGTGGTGGCCAATGCCACCATGGGATGGGTGTCTACTGGCTGCCAGGGAGAGGTGGGACTGACACCCTTGGCCTGAGGCTGGCAGACCTCACAGCAGGGGTTACCCAAGGTGAGCAAAGGCTTCTGTTCCTTTGTTGATATTATCCTGCTTTTTCCAGCTCCAGACGCACACAGACAAAAGGACCTGACCAGGGCGCACTCCCCTCCTCAGACACACAGCCACTGACATTCCCTAACGTCTACAAGGACGCTGACGCTAAGTTAAGGAATCAAAAAGGACATCAGCTCTTCGCACTAACCTAATGATGCAGTTGCACTACCAGTGTGGGTGGTTGGATGGTGGTGGGCAATGCCACCATGGGATGGGTGTCTACTGGCTGCCAGCGAGAGGTGGGACTGACAGCCTTGGCCTGAGTCTTCCAGAGCTCACAGCAGGGGTTGCCCCTGGTGAGCGACGGTCAATGTTCCTTTGTTTGTTGATATTATCCTGCATTTTCTAGCTCCAGGCCCACAGAGGGAAAAGGACCCGACCACTGTGCACTCCCCTCCGCAGCCACAGAGCCAGAGAGGTCTCTGACCTTCTACAAGAACGCTGACAAGAAGTTAAGGCATCAAGAGTTTGGCACAGCCCTGGGCAGGCGTTGCCCATGGTAATTGAGAGTGGCTGCCCCATGGTTTGCTATCCTGTCTTTCACAGCTCCAGGCCCAGACAGGGCGAAGACCAGACCATGGCGCACTCCCCTCCTCAGACACACAGCCACTGACATTCCCTAACCTTTACAAGGACGCTGACGCTAAGTTAAGGAATCAAAAAGGACATCAGCTCTTGGCACAAACCTAATGATGCAGTTTCACTACCAGTGTGGGTGGTTGGATGGTGGTGGCCAATGCCACCATGGGATGGGTGTCTACTGGCTGCCAGGGAGAGGTGGGACTGACAGCCTTGGCCTGAGGCTGGCAGACCTCACAGCAGGGGTTACCCAAGGTGAGCAAAGGCTCCTGTTCCTTTGTTTGTTGATATTATCCTGCTTTTTCCGGCTCCAGACGCACACAGACAAAAGGACCTGACCAGGGCGCACTCCCCTCCTCAGACACACAGCCACTGACATTCCCTAACCTTTACAAGGACACTGATGCTAAGTTAAGGAATCAAAAAGGACATCAGCTCTTCGCACTAACCTAATGATGCAGTTGTACTAACCAGTGTGGGTGGCTGGTTGGTGGTGGCCAATGCCACCATGGGATGGGTGCCTACTTGCTGCCAGGGAGAGATGGGACTGACAGCCTTGGCCTGAGACTGTTAACCTGACAACAGGGCTGGCCCCTGGTGAGCAAGTGTCAATGTTCCTTTGTTTGTTGATATTATCCTGCTTTTTCCAGCTCCAGGCCCACAGAGGGAAAAGGACCCGACCACTGTGCACTCCCCTCCGCAGACACACAGCCAGAGAGGTCTCTGACATTCTACAAGAACGCTGACATGAAGTTAAGGCATCAAGAGTTTGGCACAGCCCTGGGCAGGCGTTGCCCATGGTAACTGAGAGTGGCTGCCCCATTGTTTGCTATCCTGTCTTTCACAGCTCCAGGCCCAGACAGGGCGAAGACCAGACCATGGCGCACTCCCCTCCTCAGACACACAGCCACTGACATTCCCTAACGTCTACAAGGACGCTGACGCTAAGTTAAGGAATCAAAAAGGACATCAGCTCTTGGCACTAACCTAATGATGCAGTTGTACTAACCAGTGTGGTTGGTTGGTTGGTGGTGGCCAATGCCACCATGGGATGGGCGCCTACTGGCTGCCAGGGAGAGGTGGGACTGACAGCCTTGGCCTGAGGCTGGCAGACCTCACAGCAGGGGTTACCCAAGGTGAGCAAAGGCTCCTGATCCTTTGTTTGTTGATATTATCCTGCTTTTTCCGGCTCCAGACGCACACAGACAAAAGGACCTGACCAGGGCGCACTCCCCTCCTCAGACACACAGCCACTGACATTCCCTAATGTCTACAAGGACGCTGACGCTAAGTTAAGGAATCAAAAAGGACATCAGCTCTTTGCACTAACCTAATGATGCAGTTGCACTACCAGTGTGGGTGGTTGGATGGTGGTGGCCAATGCCACCATGGGATGGGTGTCTACTGGCTGCCAGAGAGAGGTGGGACTGACAGCCTTGGCCTGAGTCTTCCAGAGCTCACAGCAGGGGTTGCCCCTGGTGAGCGACGGTCAATGTTCCTTTGTTTGTTGATATTATCCTGCTTTTTCTAGCTCCAGGCCCACAGAGGGAAAAGGACCCGACCATTGTGCACTCCCCTCCGCAGCCACACAGCCAGAGAGGTCTCTGACCTTCTACAAGAACGCTGACAAGAAGTTAAGGCATCAAGAGTTTGGCACAGCCCTGGGCAGGCGTTGCCCATGCTAACTGAGTGTGGCTGCCCCATTGCTTGCTATCCTGTCTTTCACAGCTCCAGGCCCAGACCGGGCGAAGACCAGACCATGGCGCACTCCCCTCCTCAGTGTCGTGGTTTAACCCCAGCCAGCAACTAAACACCACGCAGCCGCTCACTCACTCCCCCCCACCCAGTGGGATGGGGGAGAAAATCGGGAAAAGAAGCAAAACCCGTGGGTTGAGATAAGAACCGCTTAATAGAACAGAAAAGAAGAAACTAATAATGATAATGATAACACTAATAAAATGACAACAGCAATAATGAAAGGATTGGAATGTACAAATGATGGGCAGTGCAATTGCTCACCACCCGCCGACCGACACCCAGCCAGTCCCCGAGCGGCGAATCCCTGCCCCCCCCCACTTCCCCGTTCCTATACTGGATGGGACGTCCCATGGTATGGAATACACCGTTGGCCAGTTTGGGTCAGGTGCCCTGGCTGTGTCCTGTGCCAACTTCTTGTGCCCCTCCAGCTTTCTCACTGGCTGGGCATGAGAAGCTGAAAAATCCTTGACATTAGTCTAAACACTACTGAGCAACAACTGAAAACATCAGTGTTATCAACATTCTTCGCTCTGAACTCAAAACATAGCACTGTACCAGCTACTAGGAAGACAGTTAACTCTATCCCAGCTGAAACCAGGACAGTATCCACCCCTTATTCTATACCATTGACGTCATGCACAGTTCCCATACCTTTAGTTACATCCTGATCAATCATCACCTTTCCATTCCTTTAAGACATATGAGCAATGATATATATATATGTATACACACACAGAGATATCATTCCTTTAGTTCATGGGTCATGTTCATAAAATGTTCATTGAGTTCATTTAGTTTCCGACTCTGGGCTCCATCTGTCATACCAGTCTTTCTGGGCAGGAGGGATGGTGCAAAGTCCTCTCGGTCGGTAGAGCAGAATTGGGCTTCAGTGCAGTGTGACAAGCAGGTGACATTTGGCGCAGCAGGAGGATGGTGTGCACCGTTGGATTGTTGCATGCTGGAGTCAGTTCTGGTTCCATCACTACTGCGCTTTGCTCAGTTTTATCACAGTTCTTTTCTTGCTTGATCTAAGTGATTCTTACTATAGTACTATGGATATAGCACATAATTATAGTAAGGATAACATACAGTAGCAGGGTTATATAGCAACTAATACACAGTTTAATTCTGGCTGTGCTCACCTAAAATTAAATCCCCTTGAGGCACACATCGGACTTCCCCATCTTTTCGCATCACCCACCAAGTGCACCCAGGCCCTTGAGCAAAAGCAATCCCACGAATGGGTTTACCTTTGCCTGAGGCAGGAGTAACCCAGACTGTCTTCCCTAACATATTTTTTATGTGCACTACAGGGACTTTATCCCCTTCTACAGTATGTAAAAATTCTGACTGGGCAGGGCCACCCCGATTGGCAGATCCTCTGGTGTTGACTAACCAGGTGGCTTTTGCTAAATGTGTATCCCAATGTTTGAAAGTTCCACCCCCCATTGCTCTCAATGTAGTCTTTAACAGTCCATTGTATCGCTCAATTTTCCCAGAGGCTGGTGCATGATAGGGGATATGATACACCCACTCAATGCCATGCTCTTTGGCCCAGGCGTCTATGAGGTTGTTTCGGAAATGAGTCCCGTTGTCTGACTCAATTCGTTCTGGGGTGCCATGTCGCCACAAGACTTGCTTTTCTAGGCCCAGGATAGTGTTCCGGGCGGTGGCATGGGGCACAGAATATGTTTCCAGCCATCCAGTGGTTGCTTCCACCATCGTGAGCACATAGCGCTTGCCTTGGCGAGTTTGTGGGAGTGTGATATAGTCAATCTGCCAGGCTTCTCCATATTTATATTTCAGCCATCGCCCTCCATACCACAGGGGCTTTAACCGCTTGGCTTGCTTAATTGCAGCACATGTTTCACATTCATGGATAACCTGTGCAATAGTGTCCATGGTCAAGTCCACCCCTCGGTCACGAGCCCATCTATATGTTGCATCTCTTCCCTGATGGCCTGAAGCATCATGGGCCCACCGAGCCATAAATAGCTCACCCTTACGTTGCCAGTCCAGGTCCACCTGAGCCACTTCAATCTTGGCAGCCTGATCCACCTGTTGGTTGTTTTGATGTTCTTCAGTGGCCCGACTCTTGGGTATGCGAGCATCTACATGACGTACTTTTACAACCAGATTCTCTAGCCGGGATGCAGTATCTTGCCACAGTGCGGCAGCCCAGATGGGTTTACCTCTGCGCTGCAAGTTGCTCTGCTTCCATTGCTGTAGCCACCCCCACAGGGCATTTGCCACCATCCATGAGTCAGTATAGAGATAGAGCACTGGCCACTTTTCTCTTTCAGCAATATCTAATGCTAGCTGGATGGCTTTCACCTCTGCAAACTGACTCGATTCACCTTCTCCTTCAGCAGTTTCTGCAACTTGTCGTGTAGGACTCCATACGGCAGCTTTCCACCTCCGATGCTTTCCCACGATGCGACAGGATCCGTCAGTGAACAGGGCATATTGCCTCTCAATTTCTGGCAGTTTATTATACAGCGGGGCCTCTTCAGCACGTGCCACCTCCTCCTCTGGCGACATTCCAAAATCTTTGCCTTCTGGCCAGTCCGTGATCACTTCCAAAATTCCTGGGCGACTGGGGTTTCCTATGCGAGCCCGTTGTGTGATCAGTGCAATCCACTTACTCCACGTGGCATCAGTCGCGTGATGTGTAGAGGAGACCCTCCCTTTGAACATCCAGCCCAGCACTGGCAGTCGGGGTGCTAAGAGGAGCTGTGTTTCAGTACCAACAACTTCTGAGGCAGCTTGAACTCCTTCATATGCTGCCAATATCTCTTTTTCAGTTGGAGTATAGCGAGCTTCGGATCCCCGATATCCTCGACTCCAAAACCCCAGGGGTCGGCCTCGGGTCTCCCCAGGTGCTTTCTGCCAGAGGCTCCAGGTAGGGCCATTCTCCCCAGCTGCAGTATAGAGCACATTTTTAACATCTTGTCCTGTCCGGACTGGTCCAAGGGCTACTGCGTGAACAATCTCCCGTTTAATTTGTTCAAAGGCTTGTTGTTGCTCAGGGCCCCATTGAAAATCATTCTTCTTTCGGGTCACTTGATAGAGAGGGTTTACAATCAGACTGTAATTTGGAATATGCATTCTCCAAAACCCCACGACACCTAAGAAGGCCTGTGTTTCCTTTTTATTAGTTGGTGGAGACATAGCTGCTATTTTGTTAATCACATCCATTGGGATCTGACGACGCCCGTCTTGCCATTTTATTCCTAAAAACTGGATCTCCCGTGCAGGTCCCTTGACCTTACTTTCTTTTATGGCAAAACCGGCTTTCAGAAGGATTTGGATTATTTTCTTCCCTTTCTCAAAGACTTCTTCTGCCGTGTTGCCCCATACGATGATGTCATCAATGTATTGCAGGTGTTCCGGAGCTTCACCTTTTTCCAGTGCAGTCTGGATTAGTCCATGGCAAATGGTGGGGCTGTGTTTCCACCCCTGGGGCAATCGATTCCAAGTGTACTGGACACCCCTCCAAGTAAAGGCAAATTGTGGACGACACTCTGCTGCCAGAGGGATTGAGAAAAACGCATTAGCAATGTCAATTGTAGCATACCACTTGGCTGCCTTTGACTCTAGTTCGTATTGAAGTTCTAGCATATCTGGAACGGCAGCACTCAGCGGTGGCGTAACTTCATTCAGGCCGCGATAGTCAACTGTTAGTCTCCACTCCCCATTAGACTTTCGCACGGGCCATATGGGACTATTAAAAGGTGAGCGAGTTTTGCTGATCACTCCTTGGCTCTCCAGTTGGCGAATCAACTTGTGGATGGGAATCAGAGAGTCTCGGTTGGTGCGATATTGCCGCCGGTGCACCGTCGCGGTAGCAATTGGTACTTGTTGTTCTTCAACCCTCAGCAACCCCACAATCGAAGGGTCTTGAGAGAGACCAGGCAGGGTAGACAGCTGTTCCGTGCCCTCCGTCTCCAAGGCAGCTATACCAAAAGCCCATCGATACCCCTTTGGGTCCTTAAAATACCCTCTCCTGAGATAGTCTATGCCAAGGATGCACGGAGCCTCTGGACCAGTCACAATGGGGTGTTTCTGCCATTCATTCCCAGTTAGGCTTACTTCACCTTCCAATACAGTTAACTCTTGGGATCCCCCTGTCACACCAGAAATAGAAATGGGTTCTGCCCCTTCATAACTTGATGGCATTAAAGTACACTGTGCGCCGGTGTCTACTAGAGCCTTATACTCCTGTGGGTCTAACGTGCCAGGCCATCGAATCCACACAGTCCAATAGACCCGGTTATCCCTTTCCTCCACCTGGCTGGAGGCAGGGCCCCTCTAATTCTGGTCAGAGTATCCAGTATTCACTTCTCGTAAAATTGGCTCAGAAGTCCCTTCAAGAGGATCAGAAATAAGATCAGCCCTTCTACTCTGTTTGGAAACCGGAGCGGCATTTTTCCTGGTAGAATCCCCTTTTGTGGTGGTTTTTCCTCGCAGCTCACGTACCCGTGCATTTAGGACCGAGGTAGGTTTTCCATCCCATTTCCTCATGTCCTCTCCATGATCACATAAGTAAAACCACAGGGCACCTCGCGGTGTGTACCTTCTATACTCTCTCTCTTGGGCAGAGGAGCGCTCACTCCTAATAGCTGAGACATTGGTCCTTACAGGTGGGCAACAGGACATCTCCTCTTTGAATTGCTGGAAATCCTCGGACAGCTTCTCCACAGCCGAAATGCAGGCTTGTAGGGAGGAGGAGAGATTTTCTTCGTATTGACGGAGTTGGCGAGCCACTTCATCCACTGTCGGTGCCTCTTCGTCTTTCCAGGTCATTATTGCCAGTGAGTTGGCATAGGACGATGGTGCGCTCCGTACAAACTTCCGCCACATGGGTCGTGTGCATTGGACTTCGTCTGGATCTTTGGGTAATTGTGGGTTGTCCGGATCATGATGAATTGTCTCTAGCACAGCTAATTCCCTCAGATATTGGATACCTTTTTCCATGGTTGTCCACTTGCTTGATTGACATATAACATCTTCCTTAAAGGGGTACCTTTCCTTCACACTTGACAGGAGTCGCCTCCAGAGGCTGATGGCTTGTGTCCCTCTTCCAATTGCCTTGTCAATGCCACCTTCCCTGGCAAGCGATCCCAGCTGCTTGGCTTCCCTACCTTCTAATTCCAAGCTATTAGCCCCATTGTCCCAGCATCGGAGGAGCCAGGTGATAATATGCTCACCTATACGGCGGCCAAAATCTTTTCGCATATCCCGCAGCTCACTCAAGGATAGGGACCGGGTTATTACCTCTGGTTCTGCCTCTTCCTCCTGTTCCCGTGATGACCCTGGTTCGCCTTCATCCTTCGCTAAGCAAACTGATTTTTTTGTATATTTCTTTTTCTGTACGGGGGCAACTGATACTGGTGCAGGTTGGTCCGCTGGTTCAGTTGCAGTACCGCTCGCCGGGTCTTGGATAACCGCAGTGTCTGTTGCCAAGGTCTGGGTAGCTGCTGTGCTCGTTGCTGGGGCTGGAGGGACCTCAGTGCCCGTTGCCGAGGTTTGGGTAGCTGCCGTGCCCATTGCCGAGGCTGGAGGGGCTGCAGGGCCTGTCGCTGAGGTTTGGGTAGCCACAGTGCTCGTCGCCGGGGCTGGAGGGGCCGCAGTGCCCGTTGCCGAGGTTTGAGTGACCGCAGTGCTCATCGTTTTGTTGTTAGGTCCAGAGACCTTCTCTTCCCCTTGAGGGTACTGAGTGGTGTCGAACAGGGCTCGATAGGCATGGGCCAGGCCCCAGCACGTTGCAGTAATTTGTATCTCTCTGGAGCTGCCGGGGTGACAGCATACCTTTTCCAAATATTTTACTAGTTCTTCTGGATTCTGCACTTGTTCAGGGGTGAATTTCCAAAACATTGGAGGTGCCCACTTTTCTAGGTACTTGCCCATACTACCCCACACACCCTGCCACTCATAATTATCCAGCCTTGGGGCAGATCTCTGGGTGATTTTCTTAAATAGTTGTTTAACCTTAAACGAGAGCTGAACCACATTCAGAAGCATGCTAATTCCTAGCAGTAGGGCTAGGACCGTGCTGGTCCCAACATCCCAAGAGTATTCAAATTTTTCAAAATTCTCAAACACCATTGTAACTGGACTGAAGGAGAAAGGAGAGGGGAAGAAAGGTATCCCACCCATAGACTGGTTTTCCAAGGAGGAAAGGTAAATGGTATAATTATCAATAGTTTCCCACAGATGGCTTCCACAGTATAAAGGTGACAATGCTGGGTGCAAGTACCGGATTAATCCCACAGCCGACGACTTTATCATACCATAAACCAGTGTTATACAATACATCAAAGCGAAAACCTTAATCCACCTCCCACGGATGATAAGCAGCAGAAGAGGGACTACATACAGCAAGCGAGGTGATGCATAACACAACTTTAAAAAACAGAGCAACAACTCTAAGAACACATAAATCAACATAATGACCAGCGACTATTAGACCGATATAACGAATGCTTATAACAAATTTCTTTTAACAAGCTCTGGTCAGGTTTGTCGTTATCTCAACCCTTCGTGCCCCACGTTGGGCGCCAAAAAGGACTGTCGTGGTTTAACCCCAGCCAGCAACTAAACACCACGCAGCCGCTCACTCACTCCCCCCCACCCAGTGGGATGGGGGAGAAAATCGGGAAAAGAAGCAAAACCCGTGGGTTGAGATAAGAACCGTTTAATAGAACAGAAAAGAAGAAACTAATAATGATAATGATAACACTAATAAAATGACAACAGCAATAATGAAAGGATTGGAATGTACAAATGATGGGCAGTGCAATTGCTCACCACCCGCCGACCGACACCCAGCCAGTCCCCGAGCGGCGAATCCCTGCCCCCCCCCACTTCCCCGTTCCTATACGGGATGGGACGTCCCATGGTATGGAATACACCGTTGGCCAGTTTGGGTCAGGTGCCCTGGCTGTGTCCTGTGCCAACTTCTTGTGCCCCTCCAGCTTTCTCACTGGCTGGGCATGAGAAGCTGAAAAATCCTTGACATTAGTCTAAACACTACTGAGCAACAACTGAAAACATCAGTGTTATCAACATTCTTCGCTCTGAACTCAAAACATAGCACTGTACCAGCTACTAGGAAGACAGTTAACTCTATCCCAGCTGAAACCAGGACAAGTGTGAATATCCTGGAAGTGTCAGATCAGAGCAAACATACTGTTTCAAAGAGGATCCTGTGTCTAGAGTATTTTTGCCAATCTGACGTTCCTCCAGGCAGCCCTAGCTTCTGCACTTCACTTGTAAAATGTTGCCACTATTTTTCTTTAAATAAAATATATTGCAGTACAATCTACTTAGTGATTCTGAGAATACCACAGTTCTTTCACACCTTCAATCCCATTTGTCATATTGTACACTCTTGAGATCAAAGGTTTCTTTTACCAAGTAAACTATGCAAAGAACCTGCATAAAAGTAAATAGCAGTTTTATAAATCAAACCTTAAGTGCTTAAATGCATTTTTATTTCAAGCAGTAATTTAAAAAGTTGAAGTAAAAACATCATCTTTGCAGCCATTATAATTCAAACACTGAAACCTGTAAACCTTTTATTATAGCCTGTTTTCAAAATGCCTATGCTTAATATGAGAAAGATATTTCTACTTTTGGTAATTTGTGCTATCAGAGAGGTACAAACAGTGAGTGTTATTCCCTGTAGGTACTTTACTTCTAGGCTATGTCTATAAAACACATTAAAAAATGCCATTTTTGTAATTACTTCATATTTAATTTCGGGTATCATATAATATAAATTAGAGATCCCTAAATCTTTCCCAACTTGAGTATGCATTCACAAGCTGATGTGCACTCATGCACAGCTACAGATGCTTCGAGATGTACCTCCTTCAGCATGGACTTATACTTGGGCCACAGTCCCTTCAGAGGTGTACCTGCTGCGGCATGAAAAGAACCACAGCCACAGACACTTCAAGGTGTACCTGCTCTGGTGTGGGCTTATCCATGGCCACAGACACTTCGGGGTGTCCTGCTCCCATGTGGACTCATGCACTGGTCACAGTCCCTTCAACTTGAGTACACACCAGAGTTCCAGCCTGTCCAGTACAGCAGCACAGAAACAGCAGTGATGCCCTGGCCATCTGCCAGCCCAGGCACATCGCCATTGCTGTTATCAAAATGTTCCCAGGCACAGCAGAGTCAGATGATAAGCAGTACAATAGTACAGCAAGCAGCGAAAGCAGAAAGCAACCCCTAATGAGCACTAGACTCTAATAAACAATAAGGCAAGCAAGCCTCATGGCAAGCACAGGAGCCTGTGAATTAATAGCTAAACAGCAATAACAGCTATAAATTCCATCTAGCACATTCCAATCAAATCTGTCATTATCTCAAACCCTTCAAGCCCTACACTGGGCGCCAAAAAGGACTGTCGTGGTTTAACACCAGAGGATTCCCAGGTATTTGTGTCAGCAAATGACTTAAAGGAAAAAAAAAATCAAATTAAGAGAAGATGGATGTACAGGTAACCACAATGAGAAGTCCAGGTATTTGGAAAAGCTTTCTCAAAGTACCAAGGGTTACTGATGGAAAACTGTTTCTGTGATACCGGGTTTTGCCTTCTTGAGTCCTGCAGCACATTTTTTCAGTTCAGGATCAAATTCCGATACTACTATTTTACCCTCACTGATTTATGAGAATGTGCTTTCCAGCTACATTACGACATTGTTATAGCATTGGCCCATGTGTGCCAATATCATGGTGCTCACAATGAGCAGTATATCAAAACCTCACATGAGTTTGCAGCTCACAAACTGTTAATTCCCCAAAAGGTGACCCAATCTGCCAAACAAAATGACCACCTGACTGAACTAACTCCAGTATAAATATTTCATCTTACTATTAAGGTAGATTTTAGCAGAAACAGAAGCAGAATCCTCTGGAATCTAAACCATTTACAAAATGAAGACTTACCTTCCTGCATATTGCAGCACTGACCTAGTTTGCATGCATTTTCATAGCAACAACAGACACATCATTAGTCTTTGTTTAAAAGATACTGATCATGGTTACTACCCGGAAACAGTATCATTAAAGTGGGTGAAAACATGTTAACACCATTAATAGGAAAGCATGGAGCTATATGACAGGCATAATTTACAGATCTCTCAGCTGTTAAATCACAAACAGTATTTCTTGCTTTTAGAAAGTGTTTGGTTTGGGTTTTTTACATCAGTGACTGATTCACTTGCCTTGACTGTTTTTCATCAGCAGAGATAAGAATAAACAAGAACATATAAGCAACATCCTAGGAAACATATATTTCAGGATACTCAGAAACATTAAAATCAAAAAAAAAGGAACAAAACTTGGCAGCCCTGACACACTGAAGTAGACTGCTGAACACTGTCTTAATTACAATGCACCATGACAGAGTGCTAGACTCTACATTAATAAAGTCTGAAGTTAAGAATTCTTTGTAACTGATCTAGAAAGCTTGGCTATTTAAAAATGGAAACAATGACATATTTTACTAATCTGCAAACATTTTTAAAGGAAGCAAAAGGACTGCAAAGCAAGCTTATTAGATAGGGCTGTGCACAATTTATGGATGTACAAAAAAACTGATATGAGGATTTGTTATTATTTTCAAATAGAATGTCTCCTAAAAAGATGAGAAATTTTAGGCATGCATATGTTCCTAAATGTATTACATAGAAAAACACATGTACTCTCCAACAAATAATCTGTCTGTTAGGGGTCTCTCCATCTTTCCCTGTATGCCATGTAGTTTCTGTAAACAAACTCTAAATGCTACATCAGAAGATCATATACGACTGCTTTGAAAATGAATGGTATGATTGTATTATGTTGTTAAAATAAGCGATTTTCATTATTCTCATTATCTCAATTGATGCAGTTTTTATTTAAATTAATTTCAGCAAACATTTTATTTAAATCAGATGATAAGGCAACTGCGATGCTATAAAAGTAAACATTTGAATTTCATCCCTTTACCTTCAAATACGAACAACTTTTATATAAGCCTTAAAGCTACACCCACCACTTTAAAACACTCAGTTGAGTTTGCTCCCAAATAATTTTGGGAAATTTTGATAAACCTCAGTATTGCTCCCCACTCACAAGTAGGTAGATAGCGCCATGATCTTGCTAATGAATACTGTGACAGGATCTGCAGCAGAGAAGACTAAAATAATAGATTTGAGAGGCCTGGTTTCACCAGGGAGGGGTGGATTAAGGGAAGAGCTTGGACCCCACACTAGCTCTGCTGAGTTCTCCATGCTACCAGATGTGTTAGTAGACATGCAGGCAGGCAACTTGTCCATGAACCCTCTGTTTTCCAGTTGTGTCTCTATGAAGCTCTCCCTCCCTACCTCATGTGTCCAAAGAACAACGAAGTTGGTGAAGGGTCTAGAGCACAAGTCTCATGAGGAGCAGCTGAGGGAACTGGGGTTGTTTAGCCTGGAGAAAAGGAGGCTGAGGGGAGACCTTATCACTCTCTACAACTACCTGAAAGGAGGTTGTAGTGAGGTGGGGGTCGGTCTCTTCTCCCAAGTATCAAGTGATAGGGCAAGAGGAAGTGGCCTTAAGTTGCGCCAGGGGAGGTTTAAATTGGACATTAGGAAAAATTTCTTCACTCAAAGGGTTGTCAAGCATTGGAACAGGCTGCCGGGGGAAGTGGTTGAGTCACCATCCCTGGAGGGATTTAAAAGACGTGTAGGTGTGGTGCTTAGGGACATGTTTTAGTGGTGGACTTGGCAGAGTTAAGTTTACAGTTGCACTCAATGATCTTAAAGGTCTTTTCCAACCTAAATGATGCTGAAATTCTATGATTCTGTGATTCTATGTTTCATGGTAATATCCTATCTTCTGCAGGATCTGAGAAACTAGGATGGATCTTTTGGCATCCGTGCCTCTTAAAACCCCCTCATGCTAGGGTCTAGCTAGATAAAGCACTAAAAAGCTGTTGGTTGCCTTCCTGTACAGTGCTGAAGGAAAGTCAAGGTTGGAGGTAGAATATCTGAAATTCTGTCTCTCCTGTTAGTATGTCTGGAAAAGAGCATGCTATAGATAGACCACATGTATTTACTCGGGATCATGAATTGTTGGTAGCTTCTGGAAAGTACATTGCAGTGAACAATTTCAAAAGCCATGATATTTTCAGTTTCTATTCTGCCCATTAACTGCTACCACAAAAAAATCTCAGCCTTATCATGTATGAACACAGGCATGATAGATATGCATAAACATGGATGTAAAACATATATAAAAATACAAAACTCTGCTCACACACACCTAGTTGTAGATGCAGAGCATCCTGCAGATACAGATGCAGTTTATCCCACTCTGTGCCTAAGTCTGCAGTTCTTTCTCTCCTGCTGCTCAGATACTGTGGCAAAATGATACATGTTTCAAGGAAACTAGCAATGAGTGAATATGTCACTGGGGAGTATTCAAGTACATCATTAAAGGATAGCATTTGGGATCATGTGCTAGAGTCACTTTTCCTATTCATTAGTTCTATTTCTTTTCAAAGTCAGGGGTCCACAGAAAACTACTCTTTCCCACTAAGCATTTTATTTCTGATCCTGAGATCCTAACCCAGTAAAGTCAGTGGACAGTGTCACTTTTGAGTAGCGTATTCAAATTACAACTGAGAACCTTATCAAGCAATGGAACGATCTCATTTATCTGCATTAAAAAAAAGTGTTACGCACATGCAAGAACAACAATACTGAAGAACAGCCTCTCTGCTTAAGACACCACCAAACACGTTGGTGGTTAAACATTGATACTGTCCAGAATCCATTTCACTGAGGTGGTTGATGATCACACATCCTCCCATGAAACTGTAGCCATAATCACTTTCAATGTCGATTTCAGTTCCATTTCAAAGCCATCTTAGGAAAAAGAAAGAAAATCTTTGAGCCTTTTATGGCCAAAGGCAGGCATCAAACTTAGTATATGGAACCTGACAGCCCTGGTTGTTACTAAGGAGGACAGCTACTCAAAGATGCCCTGTGCAGGAACCCATTACTTAGGCAAAGCTTTGGAGGGAGATGTTCCACAAGGTAGTGCCTGACAAAAGCTAAGCTTTGCTGAAAAAAGCAACTCAAAACAGATCTTTTGTCTCTGAGGAGAAAGCATATTCATCATTTTACCTATGCTGAATTAAACACATGACCCTTTTGTTTGCAAAACTATCAACCGTGCTTATGATAATCAAAATTTCAATTCATGTTTTATCATTAAAGCCTTAGGCCCAGATGAGTGTAGAGAGTTCATAGAGCTGAGTCTGCACTGCATGAGAGCGAGGACCCTTTCTTTTCCATTCTTTCAGCATTTGTTCTTCTGGGCCCAAGAAATGGAGAAACCTGATTGTCCTGGTTTCAGCTGGGATAGAGTTAACTGTCTTCCTAGTAGCTGGTACAGTGCTATGTTTTGAGTTCAGTATGTGAAGAATGTTGATAACACTGATGTTTTCAGTTGTCGCTCAGTAGTGTTTAGACTAAAGTCAAGGATTTTCCAGCTTCTCATGCCCAGCCAGCGAGAAAGCTGGAGGGGCACAAGAAGTTGGCACAGGACACAGCCAGGGCACCTGACCCAAACTGGCCAACGGTGTATTCCATACCATGGGACGTCCCATCCAGTATAGGAACTGGGGAGTGGGGGCGGGGAATCGCCGCTCGGGGACTGGCTGGGTGTCGGTCGGCAGGTGGTGAGCAATTGCACTGCCCATCATTTGTACATTCCAATCCTTTCATTATTGCTGTTGTCATTTTATTAGTGTTATCGTTATCATTACTAGTTTCTTCTTTTCTGTTCTATTAAACGGTTCTTACCTCAACCCACGAGTTTTACTTCTTTTTCCGATTTTCTCCCCCATCCCACTGGGTGGGGGGGAGTGAGTGAGCGGCTGCGTGGTGTTTAGTTGCTGGCTGGGATTAAACCACGACACTGATTTAAATACAGAAAGTAGAAGAGCAAGGCCTGTGAAGAGCAGAGAGGTAGGTTGATGTACATAGCCTGTTACGAAATAAAGGATGTTGGCAATGGACAAAGGAAAAGTAGGATCAGCTGGGCCAGGATACATGAAATTCAGAGAAGACTGGTCCAGGGGACACTGGAATAAGCTGGCGGCTCGTCAGGGGTAATGCCTGGCAGCTATGAGGTAAATGGAAGCTCAGATCAGAGGAGGAGTTGGCAGAAGGAATACTAGGTTGAGGAGGTGTTTGGGAATGACATGAGAAGCCTGAACAGTAGAGACAGGGATGGGAGTAAAGATCAGATGGAATAAACCAGGCTTGACACAGACAATCTCAATTTTTGAATTTTGAATGCTTTAAGTGATAGGTTTTTTAATGTAGCTGTTCTTTGAAAGAAAAGCAAGTTGCTTGGCCTTCCATCAGCTGTGGCTCTCCCAAATGATGGAGCAGCCATGTCACATCGAGTAGAACGTTGGTGGTGGCCGTGTCACAGGGCCGTGTCACCAACCCCCTCTTACAAGAGGACAGCACTAAGAAGGGATGCGTGGTGAACTAACCCAGACTGCAAGCGAAAAGGCGGGTAAGCAACGGCTGTGACAGGAACAACAGGCAGAAGGGCAAGGGGGGGAGAGCAGAGCTGCTGGGCCCCGGCAGGGAAGCAAAGGTTGCCTGAGGTGCGACAAATGGCTACAGCTCCTCCTTTCATTTCCACAGCCAGAAACCCCACAAGGGACAGGACCAGACGATGCTACACTCCCGTTCTGACCAAAAGACAAAGAGAGATTCGAGATTTTCTACAAGGACATCGACACCAACTTAAGGCATCAAGAGTTTGGCACACCCCTGGGCACGTGTTGCCCATGGTAACTGAGAGTGGCTGCCCCATTGTTTGCTATCCTGTCTTTCACAGCTCCAGGCCCAGACACGGCGAAGGCCAGACCATGGCGCACTCCCCTCCTCAGACACACAGCCACTGACATTCCCTAACATCTACAAGGACGCTCACGCTAAGTTAAGGAATCAAAAAGGACATCAGCTCTTGGCACCAACCTAATGATGCAGTTGTACTAACCAGTGTGGGTGGTTGGATGGTGGTGGCCAATGCCACCATGGGATGGGTGCTTACTGGCTGCTAGGGAGAGGTGGGACAGACAGCCTTGGCCTGAGGCTGGCAGACCTCACAGCAGGGGTTACCCAAGGTGAGCTAAGGCTCCTGTTCCTTTGATTGTTGATATTATCCTGCTTTTTCCAGCTCCAGACGCACACAGACAAAAGGACCTGACCAGGGCGCACTCCCCTCCTCAGACACACAGCCACTGACATTCCCTAACGTCTACAAGGACGCTGACGCTAAGTTAAGGAATCAAAAAGGACATCAGCTCTTCGCACTAACCTAATGATGCAGTTGTACTAACCAGTGTGGGTGGTTGGTTGGTGGTGGCCAATGCCACCATGGGATGGGTGCCTACTTGCTGCCAGGGAGAGATGGGACTGACAGCCTTGGCCTGAGACTGTTAACCTGACAACAGGGCTGGCCCATGGTGAGCAAGTGTCAATGTTCCTTTGTTTGTTGATATTATCCTGCTTTTTCCAGCTCCAGGCCCACAGTGGGAAAAGGACCCGACCACTGTGCACTCCCCTCCGCAGACACAGAGCCAGAGAGGTCTCTGACATTCTACAAGAAGGCTGACATGAAGTTAAGGCATCAAGAGTTTGGCACAGCCCTGGGCAGGCGTTGCCCATGGTAACTGAGAGTGGCTGCCCCATTGTTTGCTATCCTGTCTTTCACAGCTCCAGGCCCAGACAGGGCGAAGACCAGACCATGGCGCACTCCCCTCCTCAGACACACAGCCACTGACATTCCCTAACGTCTACAAGGACGCTGACGCTAAGTTAAGGAATCAAAAAGGACATCAGCTCTTCGCACTAACCTAATGATGCAGTTGCACTACCACTGTGGGTGATTGGATGGTGGTGGCCAATGCCACCATGGGATGGGTGTCTACTGGCTGCCAGAGAGAGGTGGGACTGACAGCCTTGGCCTGAGTCTTCCAGAGCTCACAGCAGGGGTTGCCCCTGGTGAGCGACGGTCAATGTTCCTTTGTTTGTTGATATTATCCTGCATTTTCTAGCTCCAGGCCCACAGAGGGAAAAGGACCCGACCACTGTGCACTCCCCTCCGCAGACACACAGCCAGAGATCTCTGACCTTCTACAAGAACGCTGACAAGAAGTTAAGGCATCAAGAGTTTGGCACAGCCCTGGGCAGGCGTTGCCCATGGTAATTGAGATTGGCTGCCCCATGGTTTGCTATCCTGTCTTTCACAGCTCCAGGCCCAGACAGGGCGAAGACCAGACCATGGCGCACTCCCCTCCTCAGACACACAGCCACTGACATTCCCTAACGTCTACAAGGACGCTGACGCTAAGTTAAGGAATCAAAAAGGACATCAGCTCTTGGCACCAACCTAATGATGCAGTTTCACTACCAGTGTGGGTGGTTGGATGGTGGTGGCCAATGCCACCATGGGATGGGTGTCTACTGGCTGCCAGGGAGAGGTGGGACTGACAGCCTTGGCCTGAGGCTGGCAGACCTCACAGCAGGGGTTACCCAAGGTGAGCAAAGGCTCCTGTTCCTTTGTTTGTTGATATTATCCTGCTTTTTCCACCTCCAGACGCACACAGACAAAAGGACCTGACCAGGGCGCACTCCCCTCCTCAGACACACAGCCACTGACATTCCCTAACGTCTACAAGGACACTGATGCTAAGTTAAGGAATCAAAAAGGACATCAGCTCTTCGCACTAACCTAATGATGCAGTTGTACTAACCAGTGTGGGTGGTTGGTTGGTGGTGGCCAATGCCACCATGGGATGGGTGCCTACTTGCTGCCAGGGAGAGATGGGACTGACAGCCTTGGCCTGAGACTGTTAACCTGACAACAGGGCTGGCCCATGGTGAGCAAGTGTCAATGTTCCTTTGTTTGTTGATATTATCCTGCTTTTTCCAGCTCCAGGCCCACAGAGGGAAAAGGACCCGACCACTGTGCACTCCCCTCCGCAGACACAGAGCCAGAGAGGTCTCTGACATTCTACAAGAAGGCTGACATGAAGTTAAGGCATCAAGAGTTTGGCACAGCCCTGGGCAGGCGTTGCCCATGGTAACTGAGAGTGGCTGCCCCATTGTTTGCTATCCTGTCTTTCACAGCTCCAGGCCCAGACAGGGCGAAGACCAGACCATGGCGCACTCCCATCCTCAGACACACAGCCACTGACATTCCCTAACGTCTACAAGGACGCTGACGCTAAGTTAAGGAATCAAAAAGGACATCAGCTCTTGGCACTAACCTAATGATGCAGTTGTACTAACCAGTGTGGGTGGTTGGTTGGTGGTGGCCAATGCCACCATGGGATGGGTGTCTACTGGCTGCCAGGGAGAGGTGGGACTGACACCCTTGGCCTGAGGCTGGCAGACCTCACAGCAGGGGTTACCCAAGGTGAGCAAAGGCTCCTGATCCTTTGTTTGTTGATATCATCCTGCTTTTTCCGGCTCCAGACACACACAGACAAAAGGACGTGACCAGGGCGCACTCCCCTCCTCAGACACACAGCCACTGACATTCCCTAACGTCTACAAGGACGCTGACGCTAAGTTAAGGAATCAAAAAGGACATCAGCTCTTCGCACTAACCTAATGATGCAGTTGCACTACCAGTGTGGGTGGTTGGATGGTGGTGGCCAATGCCACCATGGGATGGGTGTCTACTGGCTGCCAGGGAGAGGTGGGACAGACAGACTTGGCCTGAGGCTGGCAGACCTCCCAGCAGGGGTTACCCAAGGTGAGCAAAGGCTCCTGTTCCTTTGTTTGTTGATATTATCCTGCTTTTTCCAGCTCCAGACGCACACAGACAAAAGGACCTGACCAGGGCGCACTCCCCTCCTCAGACACACAGCCATTGACATTCCCTAACGTCTACAAGGACACTGATGCTAAGTTAAGGAATCAAAAAGGACATCAGCTCTTCGCACTAACCTAATGATGCAGTTGTACTAACCAGTGTGGGTGGTTGGTTGGTGGTGGCCAATGCCACCATGGGATAGGTGCCTACTTGCTGCCAGGGAGAGATGGGACTGACAGCCTTGGCCTGAGACTGTTAACCTGACAACAGGGCTGGCCCATGGTGAGCAAGTGTCAATGTTCCTTTGTTTGTTGATATTATCCTGCTTTTTCCAGCTCCAGGCCCACAGAGGGAAAAGGACCCGACCATTGTGCACTCCCCTCCGCAGACACAGAGCCAGAGAGGTCTCTGACATTCTACAAGAACGCTGACATGAAGTTAAGGCATCAAGAGTTTGGCACAGCCCTGGGCAGGCGTTGCCCATGGTAACTGAGAGTGGCTGCCCCATTGTTTGCTATCCTGTCTTTCACAGCTCCAGGCCCAGACAGGGCGAAGACCAGACCATGGCGCACTCCCCTCCTCAGACACACAGCCACTGAGATTCCCTAACGTCTACAAGGACGCTGACGCTAAGTTAAGGAATCAAAAAGGACATCAGCTCTTCGCACTAACCTAATGATGCAGTTGCACTACCACTGTGGGTGATTGGATGGTGGTGGCCAATGCCACCATGGGATGGGTGTCTACTGGCTGCCAGAGAGAGGTGGGACTGACAGCCTTGGCCTGAGTCTTCCAGAGCTCACAGCAGGGGTTGCCCATGGTGAGCGACGGTCAATGTTCCTTTGTTTGTTGATATTATCCTGCATTTTCTAGCTCCAGGCCCACAGAGGGAAAAGGACCCGACCACTGTGCACTCCCCTCCGCAGACACACAGCCAGAGATCTCTGACCTTCTACAAGAACGCTGACAAGAAGTTAAGGCATCAAGAGTTTGGCACAGCCCTGGGCAGGCGTTGCCCATGGTAATTGAGATTGGCTGCCCCATTGTTTGCTATCCTGTCTTTCACAGCTCCAGGCCCAGACAGGGCGAAGACCAGACCATGGCGCACTCCCCTCCTCAGACACACAGCCACTGACATTCCCTAACGTCTACAAGGACGCTGACGCTAAGTTAAGGAATCAAAAAGGACATCAGCTCTTGGCACTAACCTAATGATGCAGTTGTACTAACCAGTGTGGGTGGTTGGTTGGTGGTGGCCAATGCCACCATGGGATGGGTGTCTACTGCCTGCCAGGGAGAGGTGGGACTGACACCCTTGGCCTGAGGCTGGCAGACCTCACAGCAGGGGTTACCCAAGGTGAGCAAAGGCTCCTGATCCTTTGTTTGTTGATATCATCCTGCTTTTTCCGGCTCCAGACACACACAGACAAAAGGACCTGACCAGGGCGCACTCCCCTCCTCAGACACACAGCCACTGACATTCCCTAACGTCTACAAGGACGCTGACGCTAAGTTAAGGAATCAAAAAGGACATCAGCTCTTCGCACTAACCTAATGATGCAGTTGCACTACCAGTGTGGGTGGTTGGATGGTGGTGGCCAATGCCACCATGGGATGGGTGTCTACTGGCTGCCAGGGAGAGGTGGGACTGACAGCCTTGGCCTGAGGCTGGCAGACCTCACAGCAGGGGTTACCCAATGTGAGCAAAGGCTCCTGTTCCTTTGTTTGTTGATATTATCCTGCTTTTTCCAGCTCCAGACGCACACAGACAAAAGGACCTGACCAGGGCGCACTCCCCTCCTCAGACACACAGCCATTGACATTCCCTAACGTCTACAAGGACACTGATGCTAAGTTAAGGAATCAAAAAGGACATCAGCTCTTCGCACTAACCTAATGATGCAGTTGTACTAACCAGTGTGGGTGGTTGGTTGGTGGTGGCCAATGCCACCATGGGATGGGTGCCTACTTGCTGCCAGGGAGAGGTGGGACTGACAGCCTTGGCCTGAGACTGTTAACCTGACAACAGGGCTGGCCCATGGTGAGCAAGTGTCAATGTTCCTTTGTTTGTTGATATTATCCTGCTTTTTCCAGCTCCAGGCCCACAGAGGGAAAAGGACCCGACCACTGTGCACTCCCCTCCGCAGACACAGAGCCAGAGAGGTCTCTGACCTTCTACAAGAACGCTGACAAGAAGTTAAGGCATCAAGAGTTTGGCACAGCCCTGGGCAGGCGTTGCCCATGGTAACTGAGAGTGGCTGCCCCATTGTTTGCTATCCTGTCTTTCACAGCTCCAGGCCCAGACAGGGCGAAGACCAGACCATGGCGCACTCCCCTCCTCAGACACACAGCCACTGACATTCCCTAACGTCTACAAGGACGCTGACGCTAAGTTAAGGAATCAAAAAGGACATCAGCTCTTCGCACTAACCTAATGATGCAGTTGCACTACCACTGTGGGTGATTGGATGGTGGTGGCCAATGCCACCATGGGATGGGTGTCTACTGGCTGCCAGGGAGAGGTGGGACTGACAGCCTTGGCCTGAGGCTGGCAGACTTCCCAGCAGGGGTTACCCAAGGTGAGCAAAGGCTCCTGTTCCTTTGTTTGTTGATATTATCCTGCTTTTTCCAGCTCCAGACGCACACAGACAAAAGGACCTGACCAGGGCGCACTCCCCTCCTCAGACACACAGTCATTGACATTCCCTAACGTCTACAAGGACACTGATGCTAAGTTAAGGAATCAAAAAGGACATCAGCTCTTCGCACTAACCTAATGATGCAGTTGTACTAACCAGTGTGGGTGGTTGGTTGGTGGTGGCCAATGCCACCATGGGATGGGTGCCTACTTGCTGCCAGGGAGAGATGGGACTGACAGCCTTGGCCTGAGACTGTTAACCTGACAACAGGGCTGGCCCATGGTGAGCAAGTGTCAATGTTCCTTTGTTTGTTGATATTATCCTGCTTTTTCCAGCTCCAGGCCCACAGAGGGAAAAGGACCCGACCACTGTGCACTCCCCTCCGCAGACACAGAGCCAGAGAGGTCTCTGACATTCTACAAGAAGGCTGACATGAAGTTAAGGCATCAAGAGTTTGGCACAGCCCTGGGCAGGCGTTGCCCATGGTAACTGAGAGTGGCTGCCCCATTGTTTGCTATCCTGTCTTTCACAGCTCCAGGCCCAGACAGGGCGAAGACCAGACCATGGCGCACTCCCATCCTCAGACACACAGCCACTGACATTCCCTAACGTCTACAAGGACGCTGACGCTAAGTTAAGGAATCAAAAAGGACATCAGCTCTTGGCACTAACCTAATGATGCAGTTGTACTAACCAGTGTGGGTGGTTGGTTGGTGGTGGCCAATGCCACCATGGGATGGGTGTCTACTGGCTGCCAGGGAGAGGTGGGACTGACACCCTTGGCCTGAGGCTGGCAGACCTCACAGCAGGGGTTACCCAAGGTGAGCAAAGGCTCCTGATCCTTTGTTTGTTGATATCATCCTGCTTTTTCCGGCTCCAGACACACACAGACAAAAGGACGTGACCAGGGCGCACTCCCCTCCTCAGACACACAGCCACTGACATTCCCTAACGTCTACAAGGACGCTGACGCTAAGTTAAGGAATCAAAAAGGACATCAGCTCTTCGCACTAACCTAATGATGCAGTTGCACTACCAGTGTGGGTGGTTGGATGGTGGTGGCCAATGCCACCATGGGATGGGTGTCTACTGGCTGCCAGGGAGAGGTGGGACAGACAGACTTGGCCTGAGGCTGGCAGACCTCCCAGCAGGGGTTACCCAAGGTGAGCAAAGGCTCCTGTTCCTTTGTTTGTTGATATTATCCTGCTTTTTCCAGCTCCAGACGCACACAGACAAAAGGACCTGACCAGGGCGCACTCCCCTCCTCAGACACACAGCCATTGACATTCCCTAACGTCTACAAGGACACTGATGCTAAGTTAAGGAATCAAAAAGGACATCAGCTCTTCGCACTAACCTAATGATGCAGTTGTACTAACCAGTGTGGGTGGTTGGTTGGTGGTGGCCAATGCCACCATGGGATAGGTGCCTACTTGCTGCCAGGGAGAGATGGGACTGACAGCCTTGGCCTGAGACTGTTAACCTGACAACAGGGCTGGCCCATGGTGAGCAAGTGTCAATGTTCCTTTGTTTGTTGATATTATCCTGCTTTTTCCAGCTCCAGGCCCACAGAGGGAAAAGGACCCGACCACTGTGCACTCCCCTCCGCAGACACAGAGCCAGAGAGGTCTCTGACATTCTACAAGAACGCTGACATGAAGTTAAGGCATCAAGAGTTTGGCACAGCCCTGGGCAGGCGTTGCCCATGGTAACTGAGAGTGGCTGCCCCATTGTTTGCTATCCTGTCTTTCACAGCTCCAGGCCCAGACAGGGCGAAGACCAGACCATGGCGCACTCCCCTCCTCAGACACACAGCCACTGCGATTCCCTAACGTCTACAAGGACGCTGACGCTAAGTTAAGGAATCAAAAAGGACATCAGCTCTTCGCACTAACCTAATGATGCAGTTGCACTACCACTGTGGGTGATTGGATGGTGGTGGCCAATGCCACCATGGGATGGGTGTCTACTGGCTGCCAGAGAGAGGTGGGACTGACAGCCTTGGCCTGAGTCTTCCAGAGCTCACAGCAGGGGTTGCCCCTGGTGAGCGACGGTCAATGTTCCTTTGTTTGTTGATATTATCCTGCATTTTCTAGCTCCAGGCCCACAGAGGGAAAAGGACCCGACCACTGTGCACTCCCCTCCGCAGACACACAGCCAGAGATCTCTGACCTTCTACAAGAACGCTGACAAGAAGTTAAGGCATCAAGAGTTTGGCACAGCCCTGGGCAGGCGTTGCCCATGGTAATTGAGATTGGCTGCCCCATTGTTTGCTATCCTGTCTTTCACAGCTCCAGGCCCAGACAGGGCGAAGACCAGACCATGGCGCACTCCCCTCCTCAGACACACAGCCACTGACATTCCCTAACGTCTACAAGGACGCTGACGCTAAGTTAAGGAATCAAAAAGGACATCAGCTCTTGGCACTAACCTAATGATGCAGTTGTACTAACCAGTGTGGGTGGTTGGTTGGTGGTGGCCAATGCCACCATGGGATGGGTGTCTACTGCCTGCCAGGGAGAGGTGGGACTGACACCCTTGGCCTGAGGCTGGCAGACCTCACAGCAGGGGTTACCCAAGTTGAGCAAAGGCTCCTGATCCTTTGTTTGTTGATATCATCCTGCTTTTTCCGGCTCCAGACACACACAGACAAAAGGACCTGACCAGGGCGCACTCCCCTCCTCAGACACACAGCCATTGACATTCCCTAACGTCTACAAGGACACTGATGCTAAGTTAAGGAATCAAAAAGGACATCAGCTCTTCGCACTAACCTAATGATGCAGTTGTACTAACCAGTGTGGGTGGTTGGTTGGTGGTGGCCAATGCCACCATGGGATGGGTGCCTACTTGCTGCCAGGGAGAGATGGGACTGACAGCCTTGGCCTGAGACTGTTAACCTGACAACAGGGCTGGCCCATGGTGAGCAAGTGTCAATGTTCCTTTGTTTGTTGATATTATCCTGCTTTTTCCAGCTCCAGGCCCACAGAGGGAAAAGGACCCGACCACTGTGCACTCCCCTCCGCAGACACAGAGCCAGAGAGGTCTCTGACATTCTACAAGAACGCTGACATGAAGTTAAGGCATCAAGAGTTTGGCACAGCCCTGGGCAGGCGTTGCCCATGGTAACTGAGAGTGGCTGCCCCATTGTTTGCTATCCTGTCTTTCACAGCTCCAGGCCCAGACAGGGCGAAGACCAGACCATGGCGCACTCCCCTCCTCAGACACACAGCCACTGAGATTCCCTAACGTCTACAAGGACGCTGACGCTAAGTTAAGGAATCAAAAAGGACATCAGCTCTTCGCACTAACCTAATGATGCAGTTGCACTACCACTGTGGGTGATTGGATGGTGGTGGCCAATGCCACCATGGGATGGGTGTCTACTGGCTGCCAGAGAGAGGTGGGACTGACAGCCTTGGCCTGAGTCTTCCAGAGCTCACAGCAGGGGTTGCCCCTGGTGAGCGACGGTCAATGTTCCTTTGTTTGTTGATATTATCCTGCATTTTCTAGCTCCAGGCCCACAGAGGGAAAAGGACCCGACCACTGTGCACTCCCCTCCGCAGACACACAGCCAGAGATCTCTGACCTTCTACAAGAACGCTGACAAGAAGTTAAGGCATCAAGAGTTTGGCACAGCCCTGGGCAGGCGTTGCCCATGGTAATTGAGATTGGCTGCCCCATTGTTTGCTATCCTGTCTTTCACAGCTCCAGGCCCAGACAGGGCGAAGACCAGACCATGGCGCACTCCCCTCCTCAGACACACAGCCACTGCGATTCCCTAACGTCTACAAGGACGCTGACGCTAAGTTAAGGAATCAAAAAGGACATCAGCTCTTGGCACCAACCTAATGATGCAGTTGTACTAACCAGTGTGGGTGGTTGGTTGGTGGTGGCCAATGCCAGCATGGGATGGGTGTCTACTGGCTGCCAGGGAGAGGTGGGACTGACAGCCTTGGCCTGAGGCTGGCAGACCTCACAGCAGGGGTTACCCAAGGTGAGCAAAGGATCCTGATCCTTTGTTTGTTGATATTATCCTGCTTTTTCCAGCTCCAGACGCACACAGACAAAAGGACCTGACCAGGGCGCACTCCCCTCCTCAGACACACAGCCATTGACATTCCCTAACGTCTACAAGGACGCTGATGCTAAGTTAAGGAATCAAAAAGGACATCAGCTCTTCGCACTAACCTAATGATGCAGTTGTACTAACCAGTGTGGGTGGTTGGTTGGTGGTGGCCAATGCCACCATGGGATGGGTGCCTACTTGCTGCCAGGGAGAGGTGGGACTGACAGCCTTGGCCTGAGACTGTTAACCTGACAACAGGGCTGGCCCATGGTGAGCAAGTGTCAATGTTCCTTTGTTTGTTGATATTATCCTGCTTTTTCCAGCTCCAGGCCCCCAGAGGGAAAAGGACCCGACCACTGTGCACTCCCCTCCGCAGACACAGAGCCAGAGAGGTCTCTGACATTCTACAAGAACGCTGACATGAAGTTAAGGCATCAAGAGTTTGGCACAGCCCTGGGCAGGCGTTGCCCATGGTAACTGAGAGTGGCTGCCCCATTGTTTGCTATCCTGTCTTTCACAGCTCCAGGCCCAGACAGGGCGAAGACCAGACCATGGCGCACTCCCCTCCTCAGACACACAGCCACTGACATTCCCTAACGTCTACAAGGACGCTGACGCTAAGTTAAGGAATCAAAAAGGACATCAGCTCTTGGCACGAACCTAATGATGCAGTTGTACTAACCAGTGTGGGTGGTTGGTTGGTGGTGGCCAATGCCAGCATGGGATGGGTGTCTACTGGCTGCCAGGGAGAGGTGGGACTGACAGCCTTGGCCTGAGTCTTCCAGAGCTCACAGCAGGGGTTGCCCCTGGTGAGCGACGGTCAATGTTCATTTGTTTGTTGATATTATCCTGCTTTTTCCAGCTCCAGGCCCACAGAGGGAAAAGGACCCGACCATTGTGCACTCCCCTCCGCAGACACAGAGCCAGAGAGGTCTCTGACCTTCTGCAAGAACGCTGACAAGAAGTTAAGGCATCAAGAGTTTGGCACAGCCCTGGGCAGGCGTTGCCCATGGTAATTGAGAGTGGCTGCCCCATGGTTTGCTATCCTGTCTTTCACAGCTCCAGGCCCAGACAGGGCGAAGACCAGACCATGGCGCACTCCCCTCCTCAGACACACAGCCACTGACATTCCCTAACGTCTACAAGGACGCTGACGCTAAGTTAAGGAATCAAAAAGGACATCAGCTCTTGGCACTAACCTAATGATGCAGTTGTACTAACCAGTGTGGGTGGTTGGTTGGTGGTGGCCAATGCCACCATGGGATGGGTGTCTACTGCCTGCCAGGGAGAGGTGGGACTGACACCCTTGGCCTGAGGCTGGCAGACCTCACAGCAGGGGTTACCCAAGGTGAGCAAAGGCTCCTGATCCTTTGTTTGTTGATATCATCCTGCTTTTTCCGGCTCCAGACACACACAGACAAAAGGACCTGACCAGGGCGCACTCCCCTCCTCAGACACACAGCCACTGACATTCCCTAACGTCTACAAGGACGCTGACGCTAAGTTAAGGAATCAAAAAGGACATCAGCTCTTCGCACTAACCTAATGATGCAGTTGCACTACCAGTGTGGGTGGTTGGATGGTGGTGGCCAATGCCACCATGGGATGGGTGCCTACTGCCTGCCAGGGAGAGGTGGGACTGACAGCCTTGGCCTGAGGCTGGCAGACCTCACAGCAGGGGTTACCCAATGTGAGCAAAGGCTCCTGTTCCTTTGTTTGTTGATATTATCCTGCTTTTTCCAGCTCCAGACGCACACAGACAAAAGGACCTGACCAGGGCGCACTCCCCTCCTCAGACACACAGCCATTGACATTCCCTAACGTCTACAAGGACACTGATGCTAAGTTAAGGAATCAAAAAGGACATCAGCTCTTCGCACTAACCTAATGATGCAGTTGTACTAACCAGTGTGGGTGGTTGGTTGGTGGTGGCCAATGCCACCATGGGATAGGTGCCTACTTGCTGCCAGGGAGAGATGGGACTGACAGCCTTGGCCTGAGACTGTTAACCTGACAACAGGGCTGGCCCATGGTGAGCAAGTGTCAATGTTCCTTTGTTTGTTGATATTATCCTGCTTTTTCCAGCTCCAGGCCCACAGAGGGAAAAGGACCCGACCACTGTGCACTCCCCTCCGCAGACACAGAGCCAGAGAGGTCTCTGACATTCTACAAGAACGCTGACATGAAGTTAAGGCATCAAGAGTTTGGCACAGCCCTGGGCAGGCGTTGCCCATGGTAACTGAGAGTGGCTGCCCCATTGTTTGCTATCCTGTCTTTCACAGCTCCAGGCCCAGACAGGGCGAAGACCAGACCATGGCGCACTCCCCTCCTCAGACACACAGCCACTGAGATTCCCTAACGTCTACAAGGACGCTGACGCTAAGTTAAGGAATCAAAAAGGACATCAGCTCTTCGCACTAACCTAATGATGCAGTTGCACTACCACTGTGGGTGATTGGATGGTGGTGGCCAATGCCACCATGGGATGGGTGTCTACTGGCTGCCAGGGAGAGGTGGGACTGACAGCCTTGGCCTGAGTCTTCCAGAGCTCACAGCAGGGGTTGCCCCTGGTGAGCGACGGTCAATGTTCCTTTGTTTGTTGATATTATCCTGCATTTTCTAGCTCCAGGCCCACAGAGGGAAAAGGACCCGACCACTGTGCACTCCCCTCCGCAGACACACAGCCAGAGATCTCTGACCTTCTACAAGAACGCTGACAAGAAGTTAAGGCATCAAGAGTTTGGCACAGCCCTGGGCAGGCGTTGCCCATGGTAATTGAGATTGGCTGCCCCATTGTTTGCTATCCTGTCTTTCACAGCTCCAGGCCCAGACAGGGCGAAGACCAGACCATGGCGCACTCCCCTCCTCAGACACACAGCCACTGCGATTCCCTAACGTCTACAAGGACGCTGACGCTAAGTTAAGGAATCAAAAAGGACATCAGCTCTTGGCACCAACCTAATGATGCAGTTGTACTAACCAGTGTGGGTGGTTGGTTGGTGGTGGCCAATGCCAGCATGGGATGGGTGTCTACTGGCTGCCAGGGAGAGGTGGGACTGACAGCCTTGGCCTGAGTCTTCCAGAGCTCACAGCAGGGGTTGCCCCTGGTGAGCGACGGTCAATGTTCCTTTGTTTGTTGATATTATCCTGCTTTTTCCAGCTCCAGGCCCACAGAGGGAAAAGGACCCGACCATTGTGCACTCCCCTCCGCAGACACAGAGCCAGAGAGGTCTCTGACCTTCTGCAAGAACGCTGACAAGAAGTTAAGGCATCAAGAGTTTGGCACAGCCCTGGGCAGGCGTTGCCCATGGTAATTGAGAGTGGCTGCCCCATGGTTTGCTATCCTGTCTTTCACAGCTCCAGGCCCAGACAGGGCGAAGACCAGACCATGGCGCACTCCCCTCCTCAGACACACAGCCACTGACATTCCCTAACGTCTACAAGGACGCTGACGCTAAGTTAAGGAATCAAAAAGGACATCAGCTCTTGGCACAAACCTAATGATGCAGTTTCACTACCAGTGTGGGTGGTTGGATGGTGGTGGCCAATGCCAGCATGGGATGGGTGTCTACTGGCTGCCAGGGAGAGGTGGGACTGACAGCCTTGGCCTGAGGCTGGCAGACCTCACAGCAGGGGTTACCCAAGGTGAGCAAAGGCTCCTGTTCCTTTGTTTGTTGATATTATCCTGCTTTTTCCAGCTCCAGACGCACACAGACAAAATGACCTGACCAGGGCGCACTCCCCTCCTCAGACACACAGCCATTGACATTCCCTAACGTCTACAAGGACGCTGACGCTAAGTTAAGGAATCAAAAAGGACATCAGCTCTTGGCACCAACCTAATGATGCAGTTGTACTAACCAGTGTGGGTGGTTGGTTGGTGGTGGCCAATGCCACCATGGGATGGGTGTCTACTGCCTGCCAGGGAGAGGTGGGACTGACACCCTTGGCCTGAGGCTGGCAGACCTCACAGCAGGGGTTACCCAAGGTGAGCAAAGGCTCCTGTTCCTTTGTTTGTTGATATTATCCTGCTTTTTCCACCTCCAGACGCACACAGACAAAAGGACCTGACCAGGGCGCACTCCCCTCCTCAGACACACAGCCACTGACATTCCCTAACGTCTACAAGGACGCTGACGCTAAGTTAAGGAATCAAAAAGGACATCAGCTCTTCGCACTAACCTAATGATGCAGTTGTACTAACCAGTGTGGGTGGTTGGTTGGTGGTGGCCAATGCCACCATGGGATGGGTGCCTACTTGCTGCCAGGGAGAGATGGGACTGACAGCCTTGGCCTGAGACTGTTAACCTGACAACAGGGCTGGCCCATGGTGAGCAAGTGTCAATGTTCCTTTGTTTGTTGATATTATCCTGCTTTTTCCAGCTCCAGGCCCACAGAGGGAAAAGGACCCGACCACTGTGCACTCCCCTCCGCAGACACAGAGCCAGAGAGGTCTCTGACATTCTACAAGAACGCTGACATGAAGTTAAGGCATCAAGAGTTTGGCACAGCCCTGGGCAGGCGTTGCCCATGGTAACTGAGAGTGGCTGCCCCATTGTTTGCTATCCTGTCTTTCACAGCTCCAGGCCCAGACAGGGCGAAGACCAGACCATGGCGCACTCCCCTCCTCAGACACACAGCCACTGACATTCCCTAACGTCTACAAGGACGCTGACGCTAAGTTAAGGAATCAAAAAGGACATCAGCTCTTGGCACCAACCTAATGATGCAGTTGCACTACCACTGTGGGTGATTGGATGGTGGTGGCCAATGCCACCATGGGATGGGTGTCTACTGGCTGCCAGAGAGAGGTGGGACTGACAGCCTTGGCCTGAGTCTTCCAGAGCTCACAGCAGGGGTTGCCCCTGGTGAGCGACGGTCAATGTTCCTTTGTTTGTTGATATTATCCTGCATTTTCTAGCTCCAGGCCCCCAGAGGGAAAAGGACCCGACCACTGTGCACTCCCCTCCGCAGACACACAGCCAGAGATCTCTGACCTTTTACAAGAACGCTGACAAGAAGTTAAGGCATCAAGAGTTTGGCACAGCCCTGGGCAGGCGTTGCCCATGGTAATTGAGATTGGCTGCCCCATTGTTTGCTATCCTGTCTTTCACAGCTCCAGGCCCAGACAGGGCGAAGACCAGACCATGGCGCACTCCCCTCCTCAGACACACAGCCACTGACATTCCCTAACGTCTACAAGGACGCTGACGCTAAGTTAAGGAATCAAAAAGGACATCAGCTCTTGGCACCAACCTAATGATGCAGTTGTACTAACCAGTGTGGGTGGTTGGTTGGTGGTGGCCAATGCCAGCATGGGATGGGTGTCTACTGGCTGCCAGGGAGAGGTGGGACTGACAGCCTTGGCCTGAGGCTGGCAGACCTCACAGCAGGGGTTACCCAAGGTGAGCAAAGGCTCCTGATCCTTTTTTTGTTGATATTATCCTGCTTTTTCCAGCTCCAGACGCACACAGACAAAAGGACCTGACCAGGGCGCACTCCCCTCCTCAGACACACAGCCATTGACATTCCCTAACGTCTACAAGGACGCTGATGCTAAGTTAAGGAATCAAAAAGGACATCAGCTCTTCGCACTAACCTAATGATGCAGTTGTACTAACCAGTGTGGGTGGTTGGTTGGTGGTGGCCAATGCCACCATGGGATGGGTGCCTACTTGCTGCCAGGGAGAGGTGGGACTGACAGCCTTGGCCTGAGACTGTTAACCTGACAACAGGGCTGGCCCATGGTGAGCAAGTGTCAATGTTCCTTTGTTTGTTGATATTATCCTGCTTTTTCCAGCTCCAGGCCCCCAGAGGGAAAAGGACCCGACCACTGTGCACTCCCCTCCGCAGACACAGAGCCAGAGAGGTCTCTGACATTCTACAAGAAGGCTGACATGAAGTTAAGGCATCAAGAGTTTGGCACAGCCCTGGGCAGGCGTTGCCCATGGTAACTGAGAGTGGCTGCCCCATTGTTTGCTATCCTGTCTTTCACAGCTCCAGGCCCAGACAGGGCGAAGACCAGACCATGGCGCACTCCCCTCCTCAGACACACAGCCACTGACATTCCCTAACGTCTACAAGGACGCTGACGCTAAGTTAAGGAATCAAAAAGGACATCAGCTCTTGGCACCAACCTAATGATGCAGTTGTACTAACCAGTGTGGGTGGTTGGTTGGTGGTGGCCAATGCCAGCATGGGATGGGTGTCTACTGGCTGCCAGGGAGAGGTGGGACTGACAGCCTTGGCCTGAGTCTTCCAGAGCTCACAGCAGGGGTTGCCCCTGGTGAGCGACGGTCAATGTTCATTTGTTTGTTGATATTATCCTGCTTTTTCCAGCTCCAGGCCCACAGAGGGAAAAGGACCCGACCATTGTGCACTCCCCTCCGCAGACACAGAGCCAGAGAGGTCTCTGACCTTCTGCAAGAACGCTGACAAGAAGTTAAGGCATCAAGAGTTTGGCACAGCCCTGGGCAGGCGTTGCCCATGGTAATTGAGAGTGGCTGCCCCATGGTTTGCTATCCTGTCTTTCACAGCTCCAGGCCCAGACAGGGCGAAGACCAGACCATGGCGCACTCCCCTCCTCAGACACACAGCCACTGACATTCCCTAACGTCTACAAGGACGCTGACGCTAAGTTAAGGAATCAAAAAGGACATCAGCTCTTGGCACTAACCTAATGATGCAGTTGTACTAACCAGTGTGGGTGGTTGGTTGGTGGTGGCCAATGCCACCATGGGATGGGTGTCTACTGCCTGCCAGGGAGAGGTGGGACTGACACCCTTGGCCTGAGGCTGGCAGACCTCACAGCAGGGGTTACCCAAGGTGAGCAAAGGCTCCTGATCCTTTGTTTGTTGATATCATCCTGCTTTTTCCGGCTCCAGACACACACAGACAAAAGGACCTGACCAGGGCGCACTCCCCTCCTCAGACACACAGCCACTGACATTCCCTAACGTCTACAAGGACGCTGACGCTAAGTTAAGGAATCAAAAAGGACATCAGCTCTTCGCACTAACCTAATGATGCAGTTGCACTACCACTGTGGGTGGTTGGATGGTGGTGGCCAATGCCACCATGGGATGGGTGCCTACTGCCTGCCAGGGAGAGGTGGGACTGACAGCCTTGGCCTGAGTCTTCCAGAGCTCACAGCAGGGGTTGCCCCTGGTGAGCGACGGTCAATGTTCCTTTGTTTGTTGATATTATCCTGCATTTTCTAGCTCCAGGCCCACAGAGGGAAAAGGACCCGACCACTGTGCACTCCCCTCCGCAGACACACAGCCAGAGATCTCTGACCTTCTACAAGAACGCTGACAAGAAGTTAAGGCATCAAGAGTTTGGCACAGCCCTGGGCAGGCGTTGCCCATGGTAATTGAGATTGGCTGCCCCATTGTTTGCTATCCTGTCTTTCACAGCTCCAGGCCCAGACAGGGCGAAGACCAGACCATGGCGCACTCCCCTCCTCAGACACACAGCCACTGCGATTCCCTAACGTCTACAAGGACGCTGACGCTAAGTTAAGGAATCAAAAAGGACATCAGCTCTTGGCACCAACCTAATGATGCAGTTGTACTAACCAGTGTGGGTGGTTGGTTGGTGGTGGCCAATGCCAGCATGGGATGGGTGTCTACTGGCTGCCAGGGAGAGGTGGGACTGACAGCCTTGGCCTGAGACTGGCAGACCTCACAGCAGGGGTTACCCAAGGTGAGCAAAGGCTCCTGATCCTTTGTTTGTTGATATTATCCTGCTTTTTCCAGCTCCAGACGCACACAGACAAAAGGACCTGACCAGGGCGCACTCCCCTCCTCAGACACACAGCCATTGACATTCCCTAACGTCTACAAGGACGCTGATGCTAAGTTAAGGAATCAAAAAGGACATCAGCTCTTCGCACTAACCTAATGATGCAGTTGTACTAACCAGTGTGGGTGGTTGGTTGGTGGTGGCCAATGCCACCATGGGATGGGTGCCTACTTGCTGCCAGGGAGAGGTGGGACTGACAGCCTTGGCCTGAGACTGTTAACCTGACAACAGGGCTGGCCCATGGTGAGCAAGTGTCAATGTTCCTTTGTTTGTTGATATTATCCTGCTTTTTCCAGCTCCAGGCCCCCAGAGGGAAAAGGACCCGACCACTGTGCACTCCCCTCCGCAGACACAGAGCCAGAGAGGTCTCTGACATTCTACAAGAACGCTGACATGAAGTTAAGGCATCAAGAGTTTGGCACAGCCCTGGGCAGGCGTTGCCCATGGTAACTGAGAGTGGCTGCCCCATTGTTTGCTATCCTGTCTTTCACAGCTCCAGGCCCAGACAGGGCGAAGACCAGACCATGGCGCACTCTCCTCCTCAGACACACAGCCACTGACATTCCCTAACGTCTACAAGGACGCTGACGCTAAGTTAAGGAATCAAAAAGGACATCAGCTCTTGGCACAAACCTAATGATGCAGTTTCACTACCAGTGTGGGTGGTTGGATGGTGGTGGCCAATGCCACCATGGGATGGGTGTCTACTGGCTGCCAGGGAGAGGTGGGACTGACAGCCTTGGCCTGAGGCTGGCAGACCTCACAGCAGGGGTTACCCAAGGTGAGCAAAGGCTCCTGTTCCTTTGTTTGTTGATATTATCCTGCTTTTTCCAGCTCCAGACGCACACAGACAAAATGACCTGACCAGGGCGCACTCCCCTCCTCAGACACACAGCCATTGACATTCCCTAACGTCTACAAGGACGCTGACGCTAAGTTAAGGAATCAAAAAGGACATCAGCTCTTGGCACCAACCTAATGATGCAGTTGTACTAACCAGTGTGGGTGGTTGGTTGGTGGTGGCCAATGCCACCATGGGATGGGTGTCTACTGGCTGCCAGGGAGAGGTGGGACTGACAGCCTTGGCCTGAGACTGGCAGACCTCACAGCAGGGGTTACCCAAGGTGAGCAAAGGCTCCTGTTCCTTTGTTTGTTGATATTATCCTGCTTTTTCCAGCTCCAGACGCACACAGACAAAAGGACCTGACCAGGGCGCACTCCCCTCCTCAGACACACAGCCACTGACATTCCCTAACGTCTACAAGGACGCTGACGCTAAGTTAAGGAATCAAAAAGGACATCAGCTCTTCGCACTAACCTAATGATGCAGTTGTACTAACCAGTGTGGGTGGTTGGTTGGTGGTGGCCAATGCCACCATGGGATGGGTGCCTACTTGCTGCCAGGGAGAGATGGGACTGACAGCCTTGGCCTGAGACTGTTAACCTGACAACAGGGCTGGCCCATGGTGAGCAAGTGTCAATGTTCCTTTGTTTGTTGATATTATCCTGCTTTTTCCAGCTCCAGGCCCACAGAGGGAAAAGGACCCGACCACTGTGCACTCCCCTCCGCAGACACAGAGCCAGAGAGGTCTCTGACATTCTACAAGAACGCTGACATGAAGTTAAGGCATCAAGAGTTTGGCACAGCCCTGGGCAGGCGTTGCCCATGGTAACTGAGAGTGGCTGCCCCATTGTTTGCTATCCTGTCTTTCACAGCTCCAGGCCCAGACAGGGCGAAGACCAGACCATGGCGCACTCCCCTCCTCAGACACACAGCCACTGACATTCCCTAACGTCTACAAGGACGCTGACGCTAAGTTAAGGAATCAAAAAGGACATCAGCTCTTCGCACTAACCTAATGATGCAGTTGCACTACCACTGTGGGTGATTGGATGGTGGTGGCCAATGCCACCATGGGATGGGTGTCTACTGGCTGCCAGAGAGAGGTGGGACTGACAGCCTTGGCCTGAGTCTTCCAGAGCTCACAGCAGGGGTTGCCCCTGGTGAGCGACGGTCAATGTTCCTTTGTTTGTTGATATTATCCTGCATTTTCTAGCTCCAGGCCCACAGAGGGAAAAGGACCCGACCACTGTGCACTCCCCTCCGCAGACACACAGCCAGAGATCTCTGACCTTCTACAAGAACGCTGACAAGAAGTTAAGGCATCAAGAGTTTGGCACAGCCCTGGGCAGGCGTTGCCCATGGTAATTGAGATTGGCTGCCCCATTGTTTGCTATCCTGTCTTTCACAGCTCCAGGCCCAGACAGGGCGAAGACCAGACCATGGCGCACTCCCCTCCTCAGACACACAGCCACTGCGATTCCCTAACGTCTACAAGGACGCTGACGCTAAGTTAAGGAATCAAAAAGGACATCAGCTCTTGGCACCAACCTAATGATGCAGTTGTACTAACCAGTGTGGGTGGTTGGTTGGTGGTGGCCAATGCCACCATGGGATGGGTGTCTACTGCCTGCCAGGGAGAGGTGGGACTGACAGCCTTGGCCTGAGACTGGCAGACCTCACAGCAGGGGTTACCCAAGGTGAGCAAAGGCTCCTGTTCCTTTGTTTGTTGATATTATCCTGCTTTTTCCAGCTCCAGACGCACACAGACAAAAGGACCTGACCAGGGCACACTCCCCTCCTCAGATACACAGCCACTGCGATTCCCTAACGTCTACAAGGACGCTGACGCTAAGTTAAGGAATCAAAAAGGACATCAGCTCTTCGCACTAACCTAATGATGCAGTTGTACTAACCAGTGTGGGTGGTTGGTTGGTGGTGGCCAATGCCACCATGGGATGGGTGCCTACTTGCTGCCAGGGAGAGGTGGGACTGACAGCCTTGGCCTGAGTCTTCCAGAGCTCACAGCAGGGGTTGCCCCTGGTGAGCGACGGTCAATGTTCCTTTGTTTGTTGATATTATCCTGCATTTTCCAGCTCCAGGCCCACAGAGGGAAAAGGACCCGACCACTGTGCACTCCCCTCCGCAGCCACACATCCAGAGAGGTCTCTGACCTTCTACAAGAACGCTGACAAGAAGTTAAGGCATCAAGAGTTTGGCACAGCCCTGGGCAGGCATTGCCCATGGTAATTGAGAGTGGCTGCCCCATGGTTTGCTATCCTGTCTTTCACAGCTCCAGGCCCAGACAGGGCGAAGGCCAGACCATGGCGCACTCCCCTCCTCAGACACACAGCCACTGCGATTCCCTAACGTCTACAAGGACGCTGACGCTAAGTTAAGGAATCAAAAAGGACATCAGCTCTTGGCACAAACCTAATGATGCAGTTTCACTACCAGTGTGGGTGGTTGGATGGTGGTGGCCAATGCCACCATGGGATGGGTGTCTACTGGCTGCCAGGGAGAGGTGGGACTGACAGCCTTGGCCTGAGGCTGGCAGACCTCACAGCAGGGGTTACCCAAGGTGAGCAAAGGCTCCTGTTCCTTTGTTTGTTGATATTATCCTGCTTTTTCCAGCTCCAGACGCACACAGACAAAATGACCTGACCAGGGCGCACTCCCCTCCTCAGACACACAGCCATTGACATTCCCTAACGTCTACAAGGACGCTGACGCTAAGTTAAGGAATCAAAAAGGACATCAGCTCTTGGCACCAACCTAATGATGCAGTTGTACTAACCAGTGTGGGTGGTTGGTTGGTGGTGGCCAATGCCACCATGGGATGGGTGTCTACTGGCTGCCAGGGAGAGGTGGGACTGACAGCCTTGGCCTGAGACTGGCAGACCTCACAGCAGGGGTTACCCAAGGTGAGCAAAGGCTCCTGTTCCTTTGTTTGTTGATATTATCCTGCTTTTTCCAGCTCCAGACGCACACAGACAAAAGGACCTGACCAGGGCGCACTCCCCTCCTCAGACACACAGCCACTGACATTCCCTAACGTCTACAAGGACGCTGACGCTAAGTTAAGGAATCAAAAAGGACATCAGCTCTTCGCACTAACCTAATGATGCAGTTGTACTAACCAGTGTGGGTGGTTGGTTGGTGGTGGCCAATGCCACCATGGGATGGGTGCCTACTTGCTGCCAGGGAGAGATGGGACTGACAGCCTTGGCCTGAGACTGTTAACCTGACAACAGGGCTGGCCCATGGTGAGCAAGTGTCAATGTTCCTTTGTTTGTTGATATTATCCTGCTTTTTCCAGCTCCAGGCCCACAGAGGGAAAAGGACCCGACCACTGTGCACTCCCCTCCGCAGACACAGAGCCAGAGAGGTCTCTGACATTCTACAAGAACGCTGACATGAAGTTAAGGCATCAAGAGTTTGGCACAGCCCTGGGCAGGCGTTGCCCATGGTAACTGAGAGTGGCTGCCCCATTGTTTGCTATCCTGTCTTTCACAGCTCCAGGCCCAGACAGGGCGAAGACCAGACCATGGCGCACTCCCCTCCTCAGACACACAGCCACTGACATTCCCTAACGTCTACAAGGACGCTGACGCTAAGTTAAGGAATCAAAAAGGACATCAGCTCTTCGCACTAACCTAATGATGCAGTTGCACTACCACTGTGGGTGATTGGATGGTGGTGGCCAATGCCACCATGGGATGGGTGTCTACTGGCTGCCAGAGAGAGGTGGGACTGACACCCTTGGCCTGAGGCTGGCAGACCTCACAGCAGGGGTTACCCAAGGTGAGCAAAGGCTTCTGTTCCTTTGTTGATATTATCCTGCTTTTTCCACCTCCAGACGCACACAGACAAAAGGACCTGACCAGGGCGCACTCCCCTCCTCAGACACACAGCCACTGACATTCCCTAACGTCTACAAGGACGCTGACGCTAAGTTAAGGAATCAAAAAGGACATCAGCTCTTCGCACTAACCTAATGATGCAGTTGCACTACCAGTGTGGGTGGTTGGATGGTGGTGGGCAATGCCACCATGGGATGGGTGTCTACTGGCTACCAGGGAGAGGTGGGACTGACAGCCTTGGCCTGAGTCTTCCAGAGCTCACAGCAGGGGTTGCCCCTGGTGAGCGACGGTCAATGTTCCTTTGTTTGTTGATATTATCCTGCATTTTCTAGCTCCAGGCCCACAGAGGGAAAAGGACCCGACCACTGTGCACTCCCCTCCGCAGCCACAGAGCCAGAGAGGTCTCTGACCTTCTACAAGAACGCTGACAAGAAGTTAAGGCATCAAGAGTTTGGCACAGCCCTGGGCAGGCGTTGCCCATGGTAATTGAGAGTGGCTGCCCCATGGTTTGCTATCCTGTCTTTCACAGCTCCAGGCCCAGACAGGGCGAAGACCAGACCATGGCGCACTCCCCTCCTCAGACACACAGCCACTGACATTCCCTAACCTTTACAAGGACGCTGACGCTAAGTTAAGGAATCAAAAAGGACATCAGCTCTTGGCACCAACCTAATGATGCAGTTTCACTACCAGTGTGGGTGGTTGGTTGGTGGTGGCCAATGCCACCATGGGATGGGTGTCTACTGGCTGCCAGGGAGAGGTGGGACTGACAGCCTTGGCCTGAGGCTGGCAGACCTCCCAGCAGGGGTTACCCAAGGTGAGCAAAGGCTCCTGTTCCTTTGTTTGTTGATATTATCCTGCTTTTTCCAGCTCCAGACGCACACAGACAAAAGGACCTGACCAGGGCGCACTCCCCTCCTCAGACACACAGCCATTGACATTCCGTAACATCTACAAGGACACTGATGCTAAGTTAAGGAATCAAAAAGGACATCAGCTCTTCGCACTAACCTAATGATGCAGTTGTACTAACCAGTGTGGGTGGCTGGTTGGTGGTGGCCAATGCCACCATGGGATGGGTGTCTACTGGCTGCCAGGGAGAGGTGGGACAGACAGCCTTGGCCTGAGGCTGTTGACCTGACAACAGGGCTTGCCCATGGTGAGCGACGGTCAATGTTCCTTTGTTTGTTGATATTATCCTGCTTTTTCCAGCTCCAGGCCCACAGAGGGAAAAGGACCCGACCACTGTGCACTCCCCTCCGCAGACACACAGCCAGAGAGGTCTCTGACCTTCTGCAAGAACGCTGACAAGAAGTTAAGGCATCAAGAGTTTGGCACAGCCCTGGGCAGGCGTTGCCCATGCTAACTGAGTGTGGCTGCCCCATTGCTTGCTATCCTGTCTTTCACAGCTCCAGGCCCAGACTGGGCGAAGACCAGACCGTGGCGCACTCCCCTCCTCAGTGTCGTGGTTTAACCCCAGCCAGCAACTAAACACCACGCAGCCGCTCACTCACTCCCCCCCACCCAGTGGGATGGGGGAGAAAATCGGGAAAAGAAGCAAAACCCGTGGGTTGAGATAAGAACCGCTTAATAGAACAGAAAAGAAGAAACTAATAATGATAATGATAACACTAATAAAATGACAACAGCAATAATGAAAGGATTGGAATGTACAAATGATGCGCAGTGCAATTGCTCACCACCCGCCGACCGACACCCAGCCAGTCCCCGAGCGGCGAATCCCTGCCCCCCCCCACTTCCCCGTTCCTATACTGGATGGGACGTCCCATGGTATGGAATACACCGTTGGCCAGTTTGGGTCAGGTGCCCTGGCTGTGTCCTGTGCCAACTTCTTGTGCCCCTCCAGCTTTCTCACTGGCTGGGCATGAGAAGCTGAAAAATCCTTGACATTAGTCTAAACACTACTGAGCAACAACTGAAAACATCAGTGTTATCAACATTCTTCGCTCTGAACTCAAAACATAGCACTGTACCAGCTACTAGGAAGACAGTTAACTCTATCCCAGCTGAAACCAGGACAGTATCCACCCCTTATTCTATACCATTGACGTCATGCACAGTTCCCATACCTTTAGTTACATCCTGATCAATCATCACCTTTCCATTCCTTTAAGACATATGAGCAATGATATATATATATGTATACACACACAGAGATATCATTCCTTTAGTTCATGGGTCATGTTCATAAAATGTTCATTGAGTTCATTTAGTTTCCGACTCTGGGCTCCATCTGTCATACCAGTCTTTCTGGGCAGGAGGGATGGTGCAAAGTCCTCTCGGTCGGTAGAGCAGAATTGGGCTTCAGTGCAGTGTGACAAGCAGGTGACATTTGGCGCAGCAGGAGGATGGTGTGCACCGTTGGATTGTTGCATGCTGGAGTCAGTTCTGGTTCCATCACTACTGCGCTTTGCTCAGTTTTATCACAGTTCTTTTCTTGCTTGATCTAAGTGATTCTTACTATAGTACTATGGATATAGCACATAATTATAGTAAGGATAACATACAGTAGCAGGGTTATATAGCAACTAATACACAGTTTAATTCTGGCTGTTCTCACCTAAAATTAAATCCCCTTGAGGCACACATCGGACTTCCCCATCTTTTCGCATCACCCACCAAGTGCACCCAGGCCCTTGAGCAAAAGCAATCCCACGAATGGGTTTACCTTTGCCTGAGGCAGGAGTAACCCAGACTGTCTTCCCTAACATATTTTTTATGTGCACTACAGGGACTTTATCCCCTTCTACAGTATGTAAAAATTCTGACTGGGCAGGGCCACCCCGATTGGCAGATCCTCTGGTGTTGACTAACCAGGTGGCTTTTGCTAAATGTGTATCCCAATGTTTGAAAGTTCCACCCCCCATTGCTCTCAATGTAGTCTTTAACAGTCCATTGTATCGCTCAATTTTCCCAGAGGCTGGTGCATGATAGGGGATATGATACACCCACTCAATGCCATGCTCTTTGGCCCAGGCGTCTATGAGGTTGTTTCGGAAATGAGTCCCGTTGTCTGACTCAATTCGTTCTGGGGTGCCATGTCGCCACAAGACTTGCTTTTCTAGGCCCAGGATAGTGTTCCGGGCGGTGGCATGGGGCACAGAATATGTTTCGAGCCATCCAGTGGTTGCTTCCACCATCGTGAGCACATAGCGCTTGCCTTGGCGAGTTTGTGGGAGTGTGATATAGTCAATCTGCCAGGCTTCTCCATATTTATATTTCAGCCATCGCCCTCCATACCACAGGGGCTTTAACCGCTTGGCTTGCTTAATTGCAGCACATGTTTCACATTCATGGATAACCTGTTGTCCTGGTTTCAGCTGGGATAGAGTTAACTGTCTTCCTAGTAGCTGGTACGGTGCTATGTTTTGAGTTCAGAGCGAAGAATGTTGATAACACTGATGTTTTCAGTTGTTGCTCAGTAGTGTTTAGACTAATGTCAAGGATTTTTCAGCTTCTCATGCCCAGCCAGTGAGAAAGCTGGAGGGGCACAAGGAGTTGGCACAGGACACAGCCAGGGCACCTGACCCAAACTGGCCAACGGGGTATTCCATACCATGTGACGTCCCATCCAGTACAGAAACGGGGAAGTGGGGGGCAGGGATTCGCCGCTCGGGGGACTGGCTGGGTGTCGGTCGGCGGGTGGTGAGCAATTGCACTGCCCATCATTTGTACATTCCAATCCTTTCATTATTGCTGTTGTCATTTTATTAGTGTTATCATTATCATTATTAGTTTCTTCTTTTCTGTTCTATTAAACCGTTCTTATCTCAACCCACGGGTTTTGCTTCTTTTCCCAATTTTCTCCCCCATCCCACTGGGTGGGGGGGGAGTGAGTGAGCGGCTGCGTGGTGTTTAGTTGCTGGCTGGGGTTAAACCACGACACCTGTGCAATAGTGTCCATGGTCAAGTCCACCCCTCGGTCACGAGCCCATCTATATGTTGCATCTCTTCCCTGATGGCCTGAAGCATCATGGGCCCACCGAGCCATAAATAGCTCACCCTTACGTTGCCAGTCCAGGTCCACCTGAGCCACTTCAATCTTGGCAGCCTGATCCACCTGTTGGTTGTTTTGATGTTCTTCAGTGGCCCGACTCTTGGGTATGCGAGCATCTACATGACGTACTTTTACAACCAGATTCTCTAGCCGGGATGCAATATCTTGCCACAGTGCGGCAGCCCAGATGGGTTTACCTCTGCGCTGCAAGTTGCTCTGCTTCCATTGCTGTAGCCACCCCCACAGGGCATTTGCCACCATCCATGAGTCAGTATAGAGATAGAGCACTGGCCACTTTTCTCTTTCAGCAATATCTAATGCTAGCTGGATGGCTTTCACCTCTGCAAACTGACTCGATTCACCTTCTCCTTCAGCAGTTTCTGCAACTTGTCGTGTAGGACTCCATACGGCAGCTTTCCACCTCCGATGCTTTCCCACGATGCGACAGGATCCGTCAGTGAACAGGGCATATTGCCTCTCAATTTCTGGCAGTTTATTATACAGCGGGGCCTCTTCAGCACGTGCCACCTCCTCCTCTGGCGACATTCCAAAATCTTTGCCTTCTGGCCAGTCCGTGATCACTTCCAAAATTCCTGGGCGACTGGGGTTTCCTATGCGAGCCCGTTGTGTGATCAGTGCAATCCACTTACTCCACGTGGCATCAGTCGCGTGATGTGTAGAGGAGACCCTCCCTTTGAACATCCAGCCCAGCACTGGCAGTCGGGGTGCTAAGAGGAGCTGTGTTTCAGTACCAACAACTTCTGAGGCAGCTTGAACTCCTTCATATGCTGCCAATATCTCTTTTTCAGTTGGAGTATAGCGAGCTTCGGATCCCCGATATCCTCGACTCCAAAACCCCAGGGGTCGGCCTCGGGTCTCCCCAGGTGCTTTCTGCCAGAGGCTCCAGGTAGGGCCATTCTCCCCAGCTGCAGTATAGAGCACATTTTTAACATCTTGTCCTGTCCGGACTGGTCCAAGGGCTACTGCGTGAACAATCTCCCGTTTAATTTGTTCAAAGGCTTGTTGTTGCTCAGGGCCCCATTGAAAATCATTCTTCTTTCGGGTCACTTGATAGAGAGGGTTTACAATCAGACTGTAATTTGGAATATGCATTCTCCAAAACCCCACGACACCTAAGAAGGCCTGTGTTTCCTTTTTATTAGTTGGTGGAGACATAGCTGCTATTTTGTTAATCACATCCATTGGGATCTGACGACGCCCGTCTTGCCATTTTATTCCTAAAAACTGGATCTCCCGTGCAGGTCCCTTGACCTTACTTTCTTTTATGGCAAAACCGGCTTTCAGAAGGATTTGGATTATTTTCTTCCCTTTCTCAAAGACTTCTTCTGCCTTGTTGCCCCATACGATGATGTCATCAATGTATTGCAGGTGTTCCGGAGCTTCACCTTTTTCCAGTGCAGTCTGGATTAGTCCATGGCAAATGGTGGGGCTGTGTTTCCACCCCTGGGGCAATCGATTCCAAGTGTACTGGACACCCCTCCAAGTAAAGGCAAATTGTGGACGACACTCTGCTGCCAGAGGGATTGAGAAAAACGCATTAGCAATGTCAATTGTAGCATACCACTTGGCTGCCTTTGACTCTAGTTCGTATTGAAGTTCTAGCATATCTGGAACGGCAGCACTCAGCGGTGGCGTAACTTCATTCAGGCCGCGATAGTCAACTGTTAGTCTCCACTCCCCATTAGACTTTCGCACGGGCCATATGGGACTATTAAAAGGTGAGCGAGTTTTGCTGATCACTCCTTGGCTCTCCAGTTGGCGAATCAACTTGTGGATGGGAATCAGAGAGTCTCGGTTGGTGCGATATTGCCGCCGGTGCACCGTCGCGGTAGCAATTGGTACTTGTTGTTCTTCAACCCTCAGCAACCCCACAATCGAAGGGTCTTGAGAGAGACCAGGCAGGGTAGACAGCTGTTCCGTGCCCTCCGTCTCCAAGGCAGCTATACCAAAAGCCCATCGATACCCCTTTGGGTCCTTAAAATACCCTCTCCTGAGATAGTCTATGCCAAGGATGCACGGAGCCTCTGGACCAGTCACAATGGGGTGTTTCTGCCATTCATTCCCAGTTAGGCTTACTTCACCTTCCAATACAGTTAACTCTTGGGATCCCCCTGTCATACCAGAAATAGAAATGGGTTCTGCCCCTTCATAACTTGATGGCATTAAAGTACACTGTGCGCCGGTGTCTACTAGAGCCTTATACTCCTGTGGGTCTAACGTGCCAGGCCATCGAATCCACACAGTCCAATAGACCCGGTTATCCCTTTCCTCCACCTGGCTGGAGGCAGGGCCCCTCTAATTCTGGTCAGAGTATCCAGTATTCACTTCTCGTAAAATTGGCTCAGAAGTCCCTTCAAGAGGATCAGAAATAAGATCAGCCCTTCTACTCTGTTTGGAAACCGGAGCGGCATTTTTCCTGGTAGAATCCCCTTTTGTGGTGGTTTTTCCTCGCAGCTCACGTACCCGTGCATTTAGGACCGAGGTAGGTTTTCCATCCCATTTCCTCATGTCCTCTCCATGATCACATAAGTAAAACCACAGGGCACCTCGCGGTGTGTACCTTCTATACTCTCTCTCTTGGGCAGAGGAGCGCTCACTCCTAATAGCTGAGACATTGGTCCTTACAGGTGGGCAACAGGACATCTCCTCTTTGAATTGCTGGAAATCCTCGGACAGCTTCTCCACAGCCGAAATGCAGGCTTGTAGGGAGGAGGAGAGATTTTCTTCGTATTGACGGAGTTGGCGAGCCACTTCATCCACTGTCGGTGCCTCTTCGTCTTTCCAGGTCATTATTGCCAGTGAGTTGGCATAGGACGATGGTGCGCTCCGTACAAACTTCCGCCACATGGGTCGTGTGCATTGGACTTCGTCTGGATCTTTGGGTAATTGTGGGTTGTCCGGATCATGATGAATTGTCTCTAGCACAGCTAATTCCCTCAGATATTGGATACCTTTTTCCATGGTTGTCCACTTGCTTGATTGACATATAACATCTTCCTTAAAGGGGTACCTTTCCTTCACACTTGACAGGAGTCGCCTCCAGAGGCTGATGGCTTGTGTCCCTCTTCCAATTGCCTTGTCAATGCCACCTTCCCTGGCAAGCGATCCCAGCTGCTTGGCTTCCCTACCTTCTAATTCCAAGCTATTAGCCCCATTGTCCCAGCATCGGAGGAGCCAGGTGATAATATGCTCACCTATACGGCGGCCAAAATCTTTTCGCATATCCCGCAGCTCACTCAAGGATAGGGACCGGGTTATTACCTCTGGTTCTGCCTCTTCCTCCTGTTCCCGTGATGACCCTGGTTCGCCTTCATCCTTCGCTAAGCAAACTGATTTTTTTGTATATTTCTTTTTCTGTACGGGGGCAACTGATACTGGTGCAGGTTGGTCCGCTGGTTCAGTTGCAGTACCGCTCGCCGGGTCTTGGATAACCGCAGTGTCTGTTGCCAAGGTCTGGGTAGCTGCTGTGCTCGTTGCTGGGGCTGGAGGGACCTCAGTGCCCGTTGCCGAGGTTTGGGTAGCTGCCGTGCCCATTGCCGAGGCTGGAGGGGCTGCAGGGCCTGTCGCTGAGGTTTGGGTAGCCACAGTGCCCGTCGCCGGGGCTGGAGGGGCCGCAGTGCCCGTTGCCGAGGTTTGAGTGACCGCAGTGCTCATCGTTTTGTTGTTAGGTCCAGAGACCTTCTCTTCCCCTTGAGGGTACTGAGTGGTGTCGAACAGGGCTCGATAGGCATGGGCCAGGCCCCAGCACGTTGCAGTAATTTGTATCTCTCTGGAGCTGCCGGGGTGACAGCATACCTTTTCCAAATATTTTACTAGTTCTTCTGGATTCTGCACTTGTTCAGGGGTGAATTTCCAAAACATTGGAGGTGCCCACTTTTCTAGGTACTTGCCCATACTACCCCACACACCCTGCCACTCATAATTATCCAGCCTTGGGGCAGATCTCTGGGTGATTTTCTTAAATAGTTGTTTAACCTTAAACGAGAGCTGAACCACATTCAGAAGCATGCTAATTCCTAGCAGTAGGGCTAGGACCGTGCTGGTCCCAACATCCCAAGAGTATTCAAATTTTTCAAAATTCTCAAACACCATTGTAACTGGACTGAAGGAGAAAGGAGAGGGGAAGAAAGGTATCCCACCCATAGACTGGTTTTCCAAGGAGGAAAGGTAAATGGTATAATTATCAATAGTTTCCCACAGATGGCTTCCACAGTATAAAGGTGACAATGCTGGGTGCAAGTACCGGATTAATCCCACAGCCGACGACTTTATCATACCATAAACCAGTGTTATACAATACATCAAAGCGAAAACCTTAATCCACCTCCCACGGATGATAAGCAGCAGAAGAGGGACTACATACAGCAAGCGAGGTGATGCATAACACAACTTTAAAAAACAGAGCAACAACTCTAAGAACACATAAATCAACATAATGACCAGCGACTATTAGACCGATATAACGAATGCTTATAACAAATTTCTTTTAACAAGCTCTGGTCAGGTTTGTCGTTATCTCAACCCTTCGTGCCCCACGTTGGGCGCCAAAAAGGACTGTCGTGGTTTAACCCCAGCCAGCAACTAAACACCACGCAGCCGCTCACTCACTCCCCCCCACCCAGTGGGATGGGGGAGAAAATCGGGAAAAGAAGCAAAACCCGTGGGTTGAGATAAGAACCGTTTAATAGAACAGAAAAGAAGAAACTAATAATGATAATGATAACACTAATAAAATGACAACAGCAATAATGAAAGGATTGGAATGTACAAATGATGGGCAGTGCAATTGCTCACCACCCGCCGACCGACACCCAGCCAGTCCCCGAGCGGCGAATCCCTGCCCCCCCCCACTTCCCCGTTCCTATACGGGATGGGACGTCCCATGGTATGGAATACACCGTTGGCCAGTTTGGGTCAGGTGCCCTGGCTGTGTCCTGTGCCAACTTCTTGTGCCCCTCCAGCTTTCTCACTGGCTGGGCATGAGAAGCTGAAAAATCCTTGACATTAGTCTAAACACTACTGAGCAACAACTGAAAACATCAGTGTTATCAACATTCTTCGCTCTGAACTCAAAACATAGCACTGTACCAGCTACTAGGAAGACAGTTAACTCTATCCCAGCTGAAACCAGGACAAGTGTGAATATCCTGGAAGTGTCAGATCAGAGCAAACATACTGTTTCAAAGAGGATCCTGTGTCTAGAGTATTTTTGCCAATCTGACGTTCCTCCAGGCAGCCCTAGCTTCTGCACTTCACTTGTAAAATGTTGCCACTATTTTTCTTTAAATAAAATATATTGCAGTACAATCTACTTAGTGATTCTGAGAATACCACAGTTCTTTCACACCTTCAATCCCATTTGTCATATTGTACACTCTTGAGATCAAAGGTTTCTTTTACCAAGTAAACTATGCAAAGAACCTGCATAAAAGTAAATAGCAGTTTTATAAATCAAACCTTAAGTGCTTAAATGCATTTTTATTTCAAGCAGTAATTTAAAAAGTTGAAGTAAAAACATCATCTTTGCAGCCATTATAATTCAAACACTGAAACCTGTAAACCTTTTATTATAGCCTGTTTTCAAAATGCCTATGCTTAATATGAGAAAGATATTTCTACTTTTGGTAATTTGTGCTATCAGAGAGGTACAAACAGTGAGTGTTATTCCCTGTAGGTACTTTACTTCTAGGCTATGTCTATAAAACACATTAAAAAATGCCATTTTTGTAATTACTTCATATTTAATTTCGGGTATCATATAATATAAATTAGAGATCCCTAAATCTTTCCCAACTTGAGTATGCATTCACAAGCTGATGTGCACTCATGCACAGCTACAGATGCTTCGAGATGTACCTCCTTCAGCATGGACTTATACTTGGGCCACAGTCCCTTCAGAGGTGTACCTGCTGCGGCATGAAAAGAACCACAGCCACAGACACTTCAAGGTGTACCTGCTCTGGTGTGGGCTTATCCATGGCCACAGACACTTCGGGGTGTCCTGCTCCCATGTGGACTCATGCACTGGTCACAGTCCCTTCAACTTGAGTACACACCAGAGTTCCAGCCTGTCCAGTACAGCAGCACAGAAACAGCAGTGATGCCCTGGCCATCTGCCAGCCCAGGCACATCGCCATTGCTGTTATCAAAATGTTCCCAGGCACAGCAGAGTCAGATGATAAGCAGTACAATAGTACAGCAAGCAGCGAAAGCAGAAAGCAACCCCTAATGAGCACTAGACTCTAATAAACAATAAGGCAAGCAAGCCTCATGGCAAGCACAGGAGCCTGTGAATTAATAGCTAAACAGCAATAACAGCTATAAATTCCATCTAGCACATTCCAATCAAATCTGTCATTATCTCAAACCCTTCAAGCCCTACACTGGGCGCCAAAAAGGACTGTCGTGGTTTAACACCAGAGGATTCCCAGGTATTTGTGTCAGCAAATGACTTAAAGGAAAAAAAAAATCAAATTAAGAGAAGATGGATGTACAGGTAACCACAATGAGAAGTCCAGGTATTTGGAAAAGCTTTCTCAAAGTACCAAGGGTTACTGATGGAAAACTGTTTCTGTGATACCGGGTTTTGCCTTCTTGAGTCCTGCAGCACATTTTTTCAGTTCAGGATCAAATTCCGATACTACTATTTTACCCTCACTGATTTATGAGAATGTGCTTTCCAGCTACATTACGACATTGTTATAGCATTGGCCCATGTGTGCCAATATCATGGTGCTCACAATGAGCAGTATATCAAAACCTCACATGAGTTTGCAGCTCACAAACTGTTAATTCCCCAAAAGGTGACCCAATCTGCCAAACAAAATGACCACCTGACTGAACTAACTCCAGTATAAATATTTCATCTTACTATTAAGGTAGATTTTAGCAGAAACAGAAGCAGAATCCTCTGGAATCTAAACCATTTACAAAATGAAGACTTACCTTCCTGCATATTGCAGCACTGACCTAGTTTGCATGCATTTTCATAGCAACAACAGACACATCATTAGTCTTTGTTTAAAAGATACTGATCATGGTTACTACCCGGAAACAGTATCATTAAAGTGGGTGAAAACATGTTAACACCATTAATAGGAAAGCATGGAGCTATATGACAGGCATAATTTACAGATCTCTCAGCTGTTAAATCACAAACAGTATTTCTTGCTTTTAGAAAGTGTTTGGTTTGGGTTTTTTACATCAGTGACTGATTCACTTGCCTTGACTGTTTTTCATCAGCAGAGATAAGAATAAACAAGAACATATAAGCAACATCCTAGGAAACATATATTTCAGGATACTCAGAAACATTAAAATCAAAAAAAAAGGAACAAAACTTGGCAGCCCTGACACACTGAAGTAGACTGCTGAACACTGTCTTAATTACAATGCACCATGACAGAGTGCTAGACTCTACATTAATAAAGTCTGAAGTTAAGAATTCTTTGTAACTGATCTAGAAAGCTTGGCTATTTAAAAATGGAAACAATGACATATTTTACTAATCTGCAAACATTTTTAAAGGAAGCAAAAGGACTGCAAAGCAAGCTTATTAGATAGGGCTGTGCACAATTTATGGATGTACAAAAAAACTGATATGAGGATTTGTTATTATTTTCAAATAGAATGTCTCCTAAAAAGATGAGAAATTTTAGGCATGCATATGTTCCTAAATGTATTACATAGAAAAACACATGTACTCTCCAACAAATAATCTGTCTGTTAGGGGTCTCTCCATCTTTCCCTGTATGCCATGTAGTTTCTGTAAACAAACTCTAAATGCTACATCAGAAGATCATATACGACTGCTTTGAAAATGAATGGTATGATTGTATTATGTTGTTAAAATAAGCGATTTTCATTATTCTCATTATCTCAATTGATGCAGTTTTTATTTAAATTAATTTCAGCAAACATTTTATTTAAATCAGATGATAAGGCAACTGCGATGCTATAAAAGTAAACATTTGAATTTCATCCCTTTACCTTCAAATACGAACAACTTTTATATAAGCCTTAAAGCTACACCCACCACTTTAAAACACTCAGTTGAGTTTGCTCCCAAATAATTTTGGGAAATTTTGATAAACCTCAGTATTGCTCCCCACTCACAAGTAGGTAGATAGCGCCATGATCTTGCTAATGAATACTGTGACAGGATCTGCAGCAGAGAAGACTAAAATAATAGATTTGAGAGGCCTGGTTTCACCAGGGAGGGGTGGATTAAGGGAAGAGCTTGGACCCCACACTAGCTCTGCTGAGTTCTCCATGCTACCAGATGTGTTAGTAGACATGCAGGCAGGCAACTTGTCCATGAACCCTCTGTTTTCCAGTTGTGTCTCTATGAAGCTCTCCCTCCCTACCTCATGTGTCCAAAGAACAACGAAGTTGGTGAAGGGTCTAGAGCACAAGTCTCATGAGGAGCAGCTGAGGGAACTGGGGTTGTTTAGCCTGGAGAAAAGGAGGCTGAGGGGAGACCTTATCACTCTCTACAACTACCTGAAAGGAGGTTGTAGTGAGGTGGGGGTCGGTCTCTTCTCCCAAGTATCAAGTGATAGGGCAAGAGGAAGTGGCCTTAAGTTGCGCCAGGGGAGGTTTAAATTGGACATTAGGAAAAATTTCTTCACTCAAAGGGTTGTCAAGCATTGGAACAGGCTGCCGGGGGAAGTGGTTGAGTCACCATCCCTGGAGGGATTTAAAAGACGTGTAGGTGTGGTGCTTAGGGACATGTTTTAGTGGTGGACTTGGCAGAGTTAAGTTTACAGTTGCACTCAATGATCTTAAAGGTCTTTTCCAACCTAAATGATGCTGAAATTCTATGATTCTGTGATTCTATGTTTCATGGTAATATCCTATCTTCTGCAGGATCTGAGAAACTAGGATGGATCTTTTGGCATCCGTGCCTCTTAAAACCCCCTCATGCTAGGGTCTAGCTAGATAAAGCACTAAAAAGCTGTTGGTTGCCTTCCTGTACAGTGCTGAAGGAAAGTCAAGGTTGGAGGTAGAATATCTGAAATTCTGTCTCTCCTGTTAGTATGTCTGGAAAAGAGCATGCTATAGATAGACCACATGTATTTACTCGGGATCATGAATTGTTGGTAGCTTCTGGAAAGTACATTGCAGTGAACAATTTCAAAAGCCATGATATTTTCAGTTTCTATTCTGCCCATTAACTGCTACCACAAAAAAATCTCAGCCTTATCATGTATGAACACAGGCATGATAGATATGCATAAACATGGATGTAAAACATATATAAAAATACAAAACTCTGCTCACACACACCTAGTTGTAGATGCAGAGCATCCTGCAGATACAGATGCAGTTTATCCCACTCTGTGCCTAAGTCTGCAGTTCTTTCTCTCCTGCTGCTCAGATACTGTGGCAAAATGATACATGTTTCAAGGAAACTAGCAATGAGTGAATATGTCACTGGGGAGTATTCAAGTACATCATTAAAGGATAGCATTTGGGATCATGTGCTAGAGTCACTTTTCCTATTCATTAGTTCTATTTCTTTTCAAAGTCAGGGGTCCACAGAAAACTACTCTTTCCCACTAAGCATTTTATTTCTGATCCTGAGATCCTAACCCAGTAAAGTCAGTGGACAGTGTCACTTTTGAGTAGCGTATTCAAATTACAACTGAGAACCTTATCAAGCAATGGAACGATCTCATTTATCTGCATTAAAAAAAAGTGTTACGCACATGCAAGAACAACAATACTGAAGAACAGCCTCTCTGCTTAAGACACCACCAAACACGTTGGTGGTTAAACATTGATACTGTCCAGAATCCATTTCACTGAGGTGGTTGATGATCACACATCCTCCCATGAAACTGTAGCCATAATCACTTTCAATGTCGATTTCAGTTCCATTTCAAAGCCATCTTAGGAAAAAGAAAGAAAATCTTTGAGCCTTTTATGGCCAAAGGCAGGCATCAAACTTAGTATATGGAACCTGACAGCCCTGGTTGTTACTAAGGAGGACAGCTACTCAAAGATGCCCTGTGCAGGAACCCATTACTTAGGCAAAGCTTTGGAGGGAGATGTTCCACAAGGTAGTGCCTGACAAAAGCTAAGCTTTGCTGAAAAAAGCAACTCAAAACAGATCTTTTGTCTCTGAGGAGAAAGCATATTCATCATTTCACCTATGCTGAATTAAACACATGACCCTTTTGTTTGCAAAACTATCAACCGTGCTTATGATAATCAAAATTTCAATTCATGTTTTATCATTAAAGCCTTAGGCCCAGATGAGTGTAGAGAGTTCATAGAGCTGAGTCTGCACTGCATGAGAGCGAGGACCCTTTCTTTTCCATTCTTTCAGCATTTGTTCTTCTGGGCCCAAGAAATGGAGAAACCTGATTGTCCTGGTTTCAGCTGGGATAGAGTTAACTGTCTTCCTAGTAGCTGGTACAGTGCTATGTTTTGAGTTCAGTATGTGAAGAATGTTGATAACACTGATGTTTTCAGTTGTCGCTCAGTAGTGTTTAGACTAAAGTCAAGGATTTTCCAGCTTCTCATGCCCAGCCAGCGAGAAAGCTGGAGGGGCACAAGAAGTTGGCACAGGACACAGCCAGGGCACCTGACCCAAACTGGCCAACGGTGTATTCCATACCATGGGACGTCCCATCCAGTATAGGAACTGGGGAGTGGGGGCGGGGAATCGCCGCTCGGGGACTGGCTGGGTGTCGGTCGGCAGGTGGTGAGCAATTGCACTGCCCATCATTTGTACATTCCAATCCTTTCATTATTGCTGTTGTCATTTTATTAGTGTTATCGTTATCATTACTAGTTTCTTCTTTTCTGTTCTATTAAACCGTTCTTACCTCAACCCACGAGTTTTACTTCTTTTTCCGATTTTCTCCCCCATCCCACTGGGTGGGGGGGAGTGAGTGAGCGGCTGCGTGGTGTTTAGTTGCTGGCTGGGATTAAACCACGACACTGATTTAAATACAGAAAGTAGAAGAGCAAGGCCTGTGAAGAGCAGAGAGGTAGGTTGATGTACATAGCCTGTTACGAAATAAAGGATGTTGGCAATGGACAAAGGAAAAGTAGGATCAGCTGGGCCAGGATACATGAAATTCAGAGAAGACTGGTCCAGGGGACACTGGAATAAGCTGGCGGCTCGTCAGGGGTAATGCCTGGCAGCTATGAGGTAAATGGAAGCTCAGATCAGAGGAGGAGTTGGCAGAAGGAATACTAGGTTGAGGAGGTGTTTGGGAATGACATGAGAAGCCTGAACAGTAGAGACAGGGATGGGAGTAAAGATCAGATGGAATAAACCAGGCTTGACACAGACAATCTCAATTTTTGAATTTTGAATGCTTTAAGTGATAGGTTTTTTAATGTAGCTGTTCTTTGAAAGAAAAGCAAGTTGCTTGGCCTTCCATCAGCTGTGGCTCTCCCAAATGATGGAGCAGCCATGTCACATCGAGTAGAACGTTGGTGGTGGCCGTGTCACAGGGCCGTGTCACCAACCCCCTCTTACAAGAGGACAGCACTAAGAAGGGATGCGTGGTGAACTAACCCAGACTGCAAGCGAAAAGGCGGGTAAGCAACGGCTGTGACAGGAACAACAGGCAGAAGGGCAAGGGGGGGAGAGCAGAGCTGCTGGGCCCCGGCAGGGAAGCAAAGGTTGCCTGAGGTGCGACAAATGGCTACAGCTCCTCCTTTCATTTCCACAGCCAGAAACCCACCAAGGGACAGGAACAGACGATGCTACACTCCCGTTCTGACCAAAAGACAAAGAGAGATTCGAGATTTTCTACAAGGACATCGACACCAACTTAAGGCATCAAGAGTTTGGCACACCCCTGGGCACGCGTTGCCCATGGTAACTGAGAGTGGCTGCCCCATTGTTTGCTATCCTGTCTTTCACAGCTCCAGGCCCAGACAGGGCGAAGGCCAGACCATGGCGCACTCCCCTCCTCAGACACACAGCCACTGAGATTCCCTAACATCTACAAGGACGCTCACGCTAAGTTAAGGAATCAAAAAGGACATCAGCTCTTGGCACCAACCTAATGATGCAGTTGTACTAACCAGTGTGGGTGGTTGGATGGTGGTGGCCAATGCCACCATGGGATGGGTGCTTACTGGCTGCTAGGGAGAGGTGGGACAGACAGCCTTGGCCTGAGGCTGGCAGACCTCACAGCAGGGGTTACCAAAGGTGAGCTAAGGCTCCTGATCCTTTGATTGTTGATATTATCCTGCTTTTTCCAGCTCCAGACGCACACAGACAAAAGGACCTGACCAGGGCGCACTCCCCTCCTCAGACAAACAGCCACTGACATTCCCTAACGTCTACAAGGACGCTGACGCTAAGTTAAGGAATCAAAAAGGACATCAGCTCTTCGCACTAACCTAATGATGCAGTTTCACTACCAGTGTGGGTGGTTGGATGGTGGTGGCCAATGCCACCATGGGATGGGTGTCTACTGGCTGCCAGGGAGAGGTGGGACTGACACCCTTGGCCTGAGGCTGGCAGACCTCACAGCAGGGGTTACCCAAGGTGAGCAAAGGCTCCTGTTCCTTTGTTTGTTGATATTATCCTGCTTTTTCCACCTCCAGACGCACACAGACAAAAGGACCTGACCAGGGCGCACTCCCCTCCTCAGACACACAGCCACTGACATTCCCTAACGTCTACAAGGACGCTGACGCTAAGTTAAGGAATCAAAAAGGACATCAGCTCTTCGCACTAACCTAATGATGCAGTTGTACTAACCAGTGTGGGTGGTTGGTTGGTGGTGGCCAATGCCACCATGGGATGGGTGCCTACTTGCTGCCAGGGAGAGATGGGACTGACAGCCTTGGCCTGAGACTGTTAACCTGACAACAGGGCTGGCCCATGGTGAGCAAGTGTCAATGTTCCTTTGTTTGTTGATATTATCCTGCTTTTTCCAGCTCCAGGCCCACAGAGGGAAAAGGACCCGACCACTGTGCACTCCCCTCCGCAGACACACAGCCAGAGAGGTCTCTGACATTCTACAAGAAGGCTGACATGAAGTTAAGGCATCAAGAGTTTGGCACAGCCCTGGGCAGGCGTTGCCCATGGTAACTGAGAGTGGCTGCCCCATGGTTTGCTATCCTGTCTTTCACAGCTCCAGGCCCAGACAGGGCGAAGACCAGACCATGGCGCACTCCCCTCCTCAGACACACAGCCACTGCGATTCCCTAACGTCTACAAGGACGCTGACGCTAAGTTAAGGAATCAAAAAGGACATCAGCTCTTGGCACCAACCTAATGATGCAGTTGTACTAACCAGTGTGGGTGGTTGGTTGGTGGTGGCCAATGCCACCATGGGATGGGTGTCTACTGGCTGCCAGGGAGAGGTGGGACTGACAGCCTTGGCCTGAGGCTGGCAGACCTCACAGCAGGGGTTACCCAAGGTGAGCAAAGGCTCCTCTTCCTTTGTTTGTTGATATTATCCTGCTTTTTCCAGCTCCAGACGCACACAGACAAAAGGACCTGACCAGGGCGCACTCCCCTCCTCAGACACACAGCCACTGCGATTCCCTAACGTCTACAAGGACGCTGACGCTAAGTTAAGGAATCAAAAAGGACATCAGCTCTTCGCACTAACCTAATGATGCAGTTGCCCTACCACTGTGGGTGATTGGATGGTGGTGGCCAATGCCACCATGGGATGGGTGTCTACTGGCTGCCAGGGAGAGGTGGGACTGACAGCCTTGGCCTGAGGCTGGCAGACCTCCCAGCAGGGGTTACCCAAGGTGAGCAAAGGCTCCTGTTCCTTTGTTTGTTGATATTATCCTGCTTTTTCCAGCTCCAGACGCACACAGACAAAAGGACCTGACCAGGGCGCACTCCCCTCCTCAGACACACAGCCATTGACATTCCCTAACGTCTACAAGGACACTGATGCTAAGTTAAGGAATCAAAAAGGACATCAGCTCTTCGCACTAACCTAATGATGCAGTTGTACTAACCAGTGTGGGTGGTTGGTTGGTGGTGGCCAATGCCACCATGGGATGGGTGCCTACTTGCTGCCAGGGAGAGGTGGGACTGACAGCCTTGGCCTGAGTCTTCCAGAGCTCACAGCAGGGGTTGCCCCTGGTGAGCGACGGTCAATGTTCCTTTGTTTGTTGATATTATCCTGCTTTTTCCAGCTCCAGGCCCACAGAGGGAAAAGGACCCAACCACTGTGCACTCCCCTCCGCAGCCACACAGCCAGAGAGGTCTCTGACCTTCTACAAGAACGCTGACAAGAAGTTAAGGCATCAAGAGTTTGGCACAGCCCTGGGCAGGCGTTGCCCATGGTAATTGAGAGTGGCTGCCCCATGGTTTGCTATCCTGTCTTTCACAGCTCCAGGCCCAGACAGGGCGAAGGCCAGACCATGGCGCACTCCCCTCCTCAGACACACAGCCACTGCGATTCCCTAACGTTTACAAGGACGCTGACGCTAAGTTAAGGAATCAAAAAGGACATCAGCTCTTGGCATCAACCTAATGATGCAGTTGTACTAACCAGTGTGGGTGATTGGATGGTGGTGGCCAATGCCACCATGGGATGGGTGTCTACTGGCTGCCAGAGAGAGGTGGGACTGACAGCCTTGGCCTGAGTCTTCCAGAGCTCACAGCAGGGGTTGCCCCTGGTGAGCGACGGTCAATGTTCCTTTGTTTGTTGATATTATCCTGCATTTTCTAGCTCCAGGCCCACAGAGGGAAAAGGACCCGACCACTGTGCACTCCCCTCCGCAGACACACAGCCAGAGATCTCTGACCTTCTACAAGAACGCTGACAAGAAGTTAAGGCATCAAGAGTTTGGCACAGCCGTGGGCAGGCGTTGCCCATGGTAATTGAGATTGGCTGCCCCATTGTTTCCTATCCTGTCTTTCACAGCTCCAGGCCCAGACAGGGCGAAGACCAGACCATGGCGCACTCCCCTCCTCGGACACACAGCCACTGACATTCCCTAACGTCTACAAGGACGCTGACGCTAAGTTAAGGAATCAAAAAGGACATCAGCTCTTGGCACCAACCTAATGATGCAGTTGTACTAACCAGTGTGGGTGGTTGGTTGGTGGTGGCCAATGCCAGCATGGGATGGGTGTCTACTGGCTGCCAGGGAGAGGTGGGACTGACAGCCTTGGCCTGAGACTGTTAACCTGACAACAGGGCTGGCCCATGGTGAGCAAGTGTCAATGTTCCTTTGTTTGTTGATATTATCCTGCTTTTTCCAGCTCCAGGCCCACAGAGGGAAAAGGACCCGACCACTGTGCACTCCCCTCCGCAGACACAGAGCCAGAGAGGTCTCTGACATTCTACAAGAACGCTGACATGAAGTTAAGGCATCAAGAGTTTGGCACAGCCCTGGGCAGGCGTTGCCCATGGTAACTGAGAGTGGCTGCCCCATTGTTTGCTATCCTGTCTTTCACAGCTCCAGGCCCAGACAGGGCGAAGACCAGACCATGGCGCACTCCCCTCCTCAGACACACAGCCACTGACATTCCCTAACGTCTACAAGGACGCTGACGCTAAGTTAAGGAATCAAAAAGGACATCAGCTCTTCGCACTAACCTAATGATGCAGTTGCACTACCACTGTGGGTGATTGGATGGTGGTGGCCAATGCCACCATGGGATGGGTGTCTACTGGCTGCCAGAGAGAGGTGGGACTGACAGCCTTGGCCTGAGTCTTCCAGAGCTCACAGCAGGGGTTGCCCCTGGTGAGCGACGGTCAATGTTCCTTTGTTTGTTGATATTATCCTGCATTTTCTAGCTCCAGGCCCACAGAGGGAAAAGGACCCGACCACTGTGCACTCCCCTCCGCAGAACACACAGCCAGAGATCTCTGACCTTCTACAAGAACGCTGACAAGAAGTTAAGGCATCAAGAGTTTGGCACAGCCCTGGGCAGGCGTTGCCCATGGTAATTGAGATTGGCTGCCCCATTGTTTGCTATCCTGTCTTTCACAGCTCCAGGCCCAGACAGGGCGAAGACCAGACCATGGCGCACTCCCCTCCTCAGACACACAGCCATTGACATTCCCTAACGTCTACAAGGACGCTCACGCTAAGTTAAGGAATCAAAAAGGACATCAGCTCTTGGCACTAACCTAATGATGCAGTTGTACTAACCAGTGTGGGTGGTTGGTTGGTGGTGGCCAATGCCACCATGGGATGGGTGTCTACTGGCTGCCAGAGAGAGGTGGGACTGACAGCCTTGGCCTGAGTCTTCCAGAGCTCACAGCAGGGGTTGCCCCTGGTGAGCAACGGTCAATGTTCCTTTGTTGATATTATCCTGCATTTTCTAGCTCCAGGCCCACAGAGGGAAAAGGACCCGACCACTGTGCACTCCCCTCCGCAGACACAGAGCCAGAGAGGTCTCTGACCTTCTGCAAGAACGCTGACAAGAAGTTAAGGCATCAAGAGTTTGGCACAGCCCTGGGCAGGCGTTGCCCATGGTAATTGAGAGTGGCTGCCCCATGGTTTGCTATCCTGTCTTTCACAGCTCCAGGCCCAGACAGGGCGAAGACCAGACCATGGCGCACTCCCCTCCTCAGACACACAGCCACTGCGATTCCCTAACGTCTACAAGGACGCTGACGCTGAGTTAAGGAATCAAAAAGGACTTCAGCTCTTAACACCAACCTAATGATGCAGTTTCACTACCAGTGTGGGTGGTTGGATGGTGGTGGCCAATGCCACCATGGGATGGGTGTCTACTGGCTGCCAGGGAGAGGTGGGACTGACAGCCTTGGCCTGAGGCTGGCAGACCTCCCAGCAGGGGTTACCCAAGGTGAGCAAAGGCTCCTGATCCTTTGTTTGTTGATATTATCCTGCTTTTTCCAGCTCCAGACGCACACAGACAAAATGACCTGACCAGGGCGCACTCCCCTCCTCAGACACACAGCCATTGACATTCCCTAACGTCTACAAGGACGCTGATGCTAAGTTAAGGAATCAAAAAGGACATCAGCTCTTCGCACTAACCTAATGATGCAGTTGTACTAACCAGTGTGGGTGGTTGGTTGGTGGTGGCCAATGCCACCATGGGATGGGTGCCTACTTGCTGCCAGGGAGAGGTGGGACTGACAGCCTTGGCCTGAGACTGTTAACCTGACAACAGGGCTGGCCCATGGTGAGCAAGTGTCAATGTTCCTTTGTTTGTTGATATTATCCTGCTTTTTCCAGCTCCAGGCCCACAGAGGGAAAAGGACCCGACCACTGTGCACTCCCCTCCGCAGACACACAGCCAGAGATCTCTGACCTTCTACAAGAACGCTGACAAGAAGTTAAGGCATCAAGAGTTTGGCACACCCCTGGGCACGCGTTGCCCATGGTAATTGAGATTGGCTGCCCCATGGTTTGCTATCCTGTCTTTCACAGCTCCAGGCCCAGACAGGGCGAAGACCAGACCATGGCGCACTCCCCTCCTCAGACACACAGCCATTGACATTCCCTAACGTCTACAAGGACGCTCACGCTAAGTTAAGGAATCAAAAAGGACATCAGCTCTTGGCACTAACCTAATGATGCAGTTGTACTAACCAGTGTGGGTGGTTGGTTGGTGGTGGCCAATGCCACCATGGGATGGGTGTCTACTGGCTGCCAGAGAGAGGTGGGACTGACAGCCTTGGCCTGAGTCTTCCAGAGCTCACAGCAGGGGTTGCCCCTGGTGAGCGACGGTCAATGTTCCTTTGTTGATATTATCCTGCATTTTCTAGCTCCAGGCCCACAGAGGGAAAAGGACCCGACCACTGTGCACTCCCCTCCGCAGACACAGAGCCAGAGAGGTCTCTGACCTTCTGCAAGAACGCTGACAAGAAGTTAAGGCATCAAGAGTTTGGCACAGCCCTGGGCAGGCGTTGCCCATGGTAATTGAGAGTGGCTGCCCCATGGTTTGCTATCCTGTCTTTCACAGCTCCAGGCCCAGACAGGGCGAAGACCAGACCATGGCGCACTCCCCTCCTCAGACACACAGCCACTGCGATTCCCTAACGTCTACAAGGACGCTGACGCTGAGTTAAGGAATCAAAAAGGACTTCAGCTCTTGGCACCAACCTAATGATGCAGTTTCACTACCAGTGTGGGTGGTTGGATGGTGGTGGCCAATGCCACCATGGGATGGGTGTCTACTGCCTGCCAGGGAGAGGTGGGACTGACAGCCTTGGCCTGAGGCTGGCAGACCTCACAGCAGGGGTTACCCAAGGTGAGCAAAGGCTCCTGATCCTTTGTTTGTTGATATTATCCTGCTTTTTCCAGCTCCAGACGCACACAGACAAAATGACCTGACCAGGGCGCACTCCCCTCCTCAGACACACAGCCATTGACATTCCCTAACGTCTACAAGGACGCTGACGCTAAGTTAAGGAATCAAAAAGGACATCAGCTCTTCGCACTAACCTAATGATGCAGTTGTACTAACCAGTGTGGGTGGTTGGTTGGTGGTGGCCAATGCCACCATGGGATGGGTGTCTACTGGCTGCCAGAGAGAGGTGGGACTGACAGCCTTGGCCTGAGTCTTCCAGAGCTCACAGCAGGGGTTGCCCCTGGTGAGCGACGGTCAATGTTCCTTTGTTGATATTATCCTGCATTTTCTAGCTCCAGGCCCACAGAGGGAAAAGGACCCGACCACTGTGCACTCCCCTCCGCAGACACAGAGCCAGAGAGGTCTCTGACCTTCTGCAAGAACGCTGACAAGAAGTTAAGGCATCAAGAGTTTGGCACAGCCCTGGGCAGGCGTTGCCCATGGTAATTGAGAGTGGCTGCCCCATGGTTTGCTATCCTGTCTTTCACAGCTCCAGGCCCAGACAGGGCGAAGACCAGACCATGGCGCACTCCCCTCCTCAGACACACAGCCACTGCGATTCCCTAACGTCTACAAGGACGCTGACGCTGAGTTAAGGAATCAAAAAGGACTTCAGCTCTTGGCACCAACCTAATGATGCAGTTTCACTACCAGTGTGGGTGGTTGGATGGTGGTGGCCAATGCCACCATGGGATGGGTGTCTACTGCCTGCCAGGGAGAGGTGGGACTGACAGCCTTGGCCTGAGGCTGGCAGACCTCCCAGCAGGGGTTACCCAAGGTGAGCAAAGGCTCCTGATCCTTTGTTTGTTGATATTATCCTGCTTTTTCCAGCTCCAGACGCACACAGACAAAATGACCTGACCAGGGCGCACTCCCCTCCTCAGACACACAGCCACTGCGATTCCCTAACGTCTACAAGGACGCTGACGCTGAGTTAAGGAATCAAAAAGGACATCAGCTCTTCGCACTAACCTAATGATGCAGCTGTACTAACCAGTGTGGGTGGTTGGTTGGTGGTGGCCAATGCCACCATGGGATGGGTGCCTACTTGCTGCCAGGGAGAGGTGGGACTGACAGCCTTGGCCTGAGACTGTTAACCTGACAACAGGGCTGGCCCATGGTGAGCAAATGTCAATGTTCCTTTGTTTGTTGATATTATCCTGCTTTTTCCAGCTCCAGGCCCACAGAGGGAAAAGGACCCGACCACTGTGCACTCCCCTCCGCAGACACAGAGCCAGAGAGGTCTCTGACCTTCTACAAGAACGCTGACAAGAAGTTAACGCATCAAGAGTTTGGCACAGCCCTGGGCAGGCGTTGCCCATGGTAACTGAGAGTGGCTGCCCCATTGTTTGCTATCCTGTCTTTCACAGCTCCAGGCCCAGACAGGGCGAAGACCAGACCATGGCGCACTCCCCTCCTCAGACACACAGCCACTGACATTCCCTAAGGTCTACAAGGACGCTGACGCTAAGTTAAGGAATCAAAAAGGACATCAGCTCTTGGCACAAACCTAATGATGCAGTTGTACTAACCAGTGTGGGTGGTTGGTTGGTGGTGGCCAATGCCACCATGGGATGGGTGTCTACTGCCTGCCAGGGAGAGGTGGGACTGACACCCTTGGCCTGAGGCTGGCAGACCTCACAGCAGGGGTTACCCAAGGTGAGCAAAGGCTCCTGATCCTTTGTTTGTTGATATTATCCTGCTTTTTCCGGCTCCAGACACACACAGACAAAAGGACCTGACCAGGGCGCACTCCCCTCCTCAGACACACAGCCACTGACATTCCCTAACGTCTACAAGGACGCTGACGCTAAGTTAAGGAATCAAAAAGGACATCAGCTCTTCGCACTAACCTAATGATGCAGTTGCACTACCACTGTGGGTGGTTGGATGGTGGTGGCCAATGCCACCATGGGATGGGTGTCTACTGGCTGCCAGGGAGAGGTGGGACTGACAGCCTTGGCCTGAGGCTGGCAGACCTCCCAGCAGGGGTTACCCAAGGTGAGCAAAGGCTCCTGTTCCTTTGTTTGTTGATATTATCCTGCTTTTTCCAGCTCCAGACGCACACAGACAAAAGGACCTGACCAGGGCGCACTCCCCTCCTCAGACACACAGCCATTGACATTCCCTAACGTCTACAAGGACACTGATGCTAAGTTAAGGAATCAAAAAGGACATCAGCTCTTCGCACTAACCTAATGATGCAGTTGTACTAACCAGTGTGGGTGGTTGGTTGGTGGTGGCCAATGCCACCATGGGATGGGTGCCTACTTGCTGCCAGGGAGAGGTGGGACTGACAGCCTTGGCCTGAGACTGTTAACCTGACAACAGGGCTGGCCCATGGTGAGCAAGTGTCAATGTTCCTTTGTTTGTTGATATTATCCTGCTTTTTCCAGCTCCAGGCCCACAGAGGGAAAAGGACCCGACCACTGTGCACTCCCCTCCGCAGACACAGAGCCAGAGAGGTCTCTGACATTCTACAAGAACGCTGACATGAAGTTAAGGCATCAAGAGTTTGGCACAGCCCTGGGCAGGCGTTGCCCATGGTAACTGAGAGTGGCTGCCCCATTGTTTGCTATCCTGTCTTTCACAGCTCCAGGCCCAGACAGGGCGAAGACAAGACCATGGCGCACTCCCCTCCTCAGACACACAGCCACTGACATTCCCTAACGTCTACAAGGACGCTGACGCTAAGTTAAGGAATCAAAAAGGACATCAGCTCTTCGCACTAACCTAATGATGCAGTTGCACTACCACTGTGGGTGATTGGATGGTGGTGGCCAATGCCATCATGGGATGGGTGTCTACTGGCTGCCAGAGAGAGGAGGGACTGACAGCCTTGGCCTGAGTCTTCCAGAGCTCACAGCAGGGGTTGCCCCTGGTGAGCGACTGTCAATGTTCCTTTGTTTGTTGATATTATCCTGCATTTTCTAGCTCCAGGCCCACAGAGGGAAAAGGACCCGACCATTGTGCACTCCCCTCCGCAGACACAGAGCCAGAGAGGTCTCTGACCTTCTGCAAGAACGCTGACAAGAAGTTAAGGCATCAAGAGTTTGGCACAGCCCTGGGCAGGCGTTGCCCATGGTAATTGAGAGTGGCTGCCCCATGGTTTGCTATCCTGTCTTTCACAGCTCCAGGCCCAGACAGGGCGAAGACCAGACCATGGCGCACTCCCCTCCTCAGACACACAGCCACTGACATTCCCTAACGTCTACAAGGACGCTGACGCTAAGTTAAGGAATCAAAAAGGACATCAGCTCTTGGCACAAACCTAATGATGCAATTTCACTACCAGTGTGGGTGGTTGGATGGTGGTGGCCAATGCCACCATGGGATGGGTGTCTACTGGCTGCCAGGGAGAGGTGGGACTGACAGCCTTGGCCTGAGGCTGGCAGACCTCACAGCAGGGGTTACCCAAGGTGAGCAAAGGCTCCTGTTCCTTTGTTTGTTGATATTATCCTGCTTTATCCAGCTCCAGACGCACACAGACAAAATGACCTGACCAGGGCGCACTCCCCTCCTCAGACACACAGCCATTGACATTCCCTAACGTCTACAAGGACGCTGACGCTAAGTTAAGGAATCAAAAAGGACATCAGCTCTTGGCACCAACCTAATGATGCAGTTGTACTAACCAGTGTGGGTGGTTGGTTGGTGGTGGCCAATGCCACCATGGGATGGGTGTCTACTGGCTGCCAGGGAGAGGTGGGACTGACAGCCTTGGCCTGAGACTGGCAGACCTCACAGCAGGGGTTACCCAAGGTGAGCAAAGGCTCCTGTTCCTTTGTTTGTTGATATTATCCTGCTTTTTCCAGCTCCAGACGCACACAGAAAAAAGGACCTGACCAGGGCGCACTCCCCTCCTCAGACACACAGCCACTGACATTCCCTAACGTCTACAAGGACGCTGACGCTAAGTTAAGGAATCAAAAAGGACATCAGCTCTTCGCACTAACCTAATGATGCAGTTGTACTAACCAGTGTGGGTGGTTGGTTGGTGGTGGCCAATGCCACCACGGGATGGGTGCCTACTTGCTGCCAGGGAGAGATGGGACTGACAGCCTTGGCCTGAGACTGTTAACCTGACAACAGGGCTGGCCCATGGTGAGCAAGTGTCAATGTTCCTTTGTTTGTTGATATTATCCTGCTTTTTCTATCTCCAGGCCCACAGAGGGAAAAGGACCCGACCACTGTGCACTCCCCTCCGCAGACACAGAGCCAGAGAGGTCTCTGACATTCTACAAGAACGCTGACATGAAGTTAAGGCATCAAGAGTTTGGCACAGCCCTGGGCAGGCGTTGCCCATGCTAACTGAGAGTGGCTGCCCCATTGTTTGCTATCCTGTCTTTCACAGCTCCAGGCCCAGACAGGGCGAAGACCAGACCATGGCGCACTCCCCTCCTCAGACACACAGCCACTGCGATTCCCTAACGTCTACAAGGACGCTGACGCTAAGTTAAGGAATCAAAAAGGACATCAGCTCTTGGCACCAACCTAATGATGCAGTTGTACTAACCAGTGTGGGTGGTTGGTTGGTGGTGGCCAATGCCAGCATGGGATGGGTGTCTACTGGCTGCCAGGGAGAGGTGGGACTGACACCCTTGGCCTGAGACTGGCAGACCTCACAGCAGGGGTTACCCAAGGTGAGCAAAGGCTCCTGTTCCTTTGTTTGTTGATATTATCCTGCTTTTTCCAGCTCCAGACGCACACAGACAAAAGGACCTGACCAGGGCGCACTCCCCTCCTCAGACACACAGCCACTGCGATTCCCTAACGTCTACAAGGACGCTGACGCTAAGTTAAGGAATCAAAAAGGACATCAGCTCTTCGCACTAACCTAATGATGCAGTTGTACTAACCAGTGTGGGTGGTTGGTTGGTGGTGGCCAATGCCACCATGGGATGGGTGCCTACTTGCTGCCAGGGAGAGGTGGGACTGACAGCCTTGGCCTGAGTCTTCCAGAGCTCACAGCAGGGGTTGCCCCTGGTGAGCGACGGTCAATGTTCCTTTGTTTGTTGATATTATCCTGCTTTTTCCAGCTCCAGGCCCACAGAGGGAAAAGGACCCAACCACTGTGCACTCCCCTCCGCAGACACACAGCCAGAGAGGTCTCTGACCTTCTACAAGAACGCTGACAAGAAGTTAAGGCATCAAGAGTTTGGCACAGCCCTGGGCAGGCGTTGCCCATGGTAATTGAGAGTGGCTGCCCCATGGTTTGCTATCCTGTCTTTCACAGCTCCAGGCCCAGACAGGGCGAAGACCAGACCATGGCGCACTCCCCTCCTCAGACACACAGCCACTGACATTCCCTAACGTCTACAAGGACGCTGACGCTAAGTTAAGGAATCAAAAAGGACATCAGCTCTTGGCACCAACCTAATGATGCAGTTGTACTAACCAGTGTGGGTGGTTGGTTGGTGGTGGCCAATGCCAGCATGGGATGGGTGCCTACTTGCTGCCAGGGAGAGATGGGACTGACAGCCTTGGCCTGAGACTGTTAACCTGACAACAGGGCTGGCCCATGGTGAGCAAGTGTCAATGTTCCTTTGTTTGTTGATATTATCCTGCTTTTTCCAGCTCCAGGCCCACAGAGGGAAAAGGACCCGACCACTGTGCACTCCCCTCCGCAGACACAGAGCCAGAGAGGTCTCTGACATTCTACAAGAACGCTGACATGAAGTTAAGGCATCAAGAGTTTGGCACAGCCCTGGGCAGGCGTTGCCCATGGTAACTGAGAGTGGCTGCCCCATTGTTTGCTATCCTGTCTTTCACAGCTCCAGGCCCAGACAGGGCGAAGACCAGACCATGGCGCACTCCCCTCCTCAGACACACAGCCACTGACATTCCCTAACGTCTACAAGGACGCTGACGCTAAGTTAAGGAATCAAAAAGGACATCAGCTCTTCGCACTAACCTAATGATGCAGTTGCACTACCACTGTGGGTGATTGGATGGTGGTGGCCAATACCACCATGGGATGGGTGTCTACTGGCTGCCAGAGAGAGGTGGGACTGACAGCCTTGGCCTGAGTCTTCCAGAGCTCACAGCAGGGGTTGCCCCTGGTGAGCGACGGTCAATGTTCCTTTGTTTGTTGATATTATCCTGCATTTTCTAGCTCCAGGCCCACAGAGGGAAAAGGACCCGACCACTGTGCACTCCCCTCCGCAGACACACAGCCAGAGATCTCTGACCTTCTGCAAGAACGCTGACAAGAAGTTAAGGCATCAAGAGTTTGGCACAGCCCTGGGCAGGCGTTGCCCATGGTAATTGAGATTGGCTGCCCCATTGTTTGCTATCCTGTCTTTCACAGCTCCAGGCCCAGACAGGGCGAAGACCAGACCATGGCGCACTCCCCTCCTCAGACACACAGCCACTGCGATTCCCTAACGTCTACAAGGACGCTGAAGCTAAGTTAAGGAATCAAAAAGGACATCAGCTCTTGGCACCAACCTAATGATGCAGTTGTACTAACCAGTGTGGGTGGTTGGTTGGTGGTGGCCAATGCCACCATGGGATGGGTGTCTACTGGCTGCCAGGGAGAGGTGGGACTGACAGCCTTGGCCTGAGACTGGCAGACCTCACAGCAGGGGTTACCCAAGGTGAGCAAAGGCTTCTGTTCCTTTGTTGATATTATCCTGCTTTTTCCAGCTCCAGACGCACACAGACAAAAGGACCTGACCAGGGCGCACTCCCCTCCTCAGACACACAGCCACTGACATTCCCTAACGTCTACAAGGACGCTGACGCTAAGTTAAGAAATCAAAAAGGACATCAGCTCTTCGCACTAACCTAATGATGCAGTTGCACTACCAGTGTGGGTGGTTGGATGGTGGTGGCCAATGCCACCATGGGATGGGTGCCTACTTGCTGCCAGGGAGAGATGGGACTGACAGCCTTGGCCTGAGACTGTTAACCTGACAACAGGGCTGGCCCCTGGTGAGCAAGTGTCAATGTTCCTTTCTTTGTTGATATTATCCTGCTTTTTCCAGCTCCAGGCCCACAGAGGGAAAAGGACCCGACCACTGTGCACTCCCCTCCGCAGACACACAGCCAGAGAGGTCTCTGACATTCTACAAGAACGCTGACATGAAGTTAAGGCATCAAGAGTTTGGCACAGCCCTGGGCAGGCGTTGCCCATGGTAACTGAGAGTGGCTGCCCCATTGTTTGCTATCCTGTCTTTCACAGCTCCAGGCCCACACAGGGCGAAGACCAGACCATGGCGCACTCCCCTCCTCAGACACACAGCCACTGACATTCCCTAACGTCTACAAGGACGCTGACGCTAAGTTAAGGAATCAAAAAGGACATCAGCTCTTGGCACTAACCTAATGATGCAGTTGTACTAACCAGTGTGAGTTGTTGGTTGGTGGTGGCCAATGCCACCATGGGATGGGTGTCTACTGGCTGCCAGGGAGAGGTGGGACTGACAGCCTTGGCCTGAGGCTGGCAGACCTCACAGCAGGGGTTACCCAAGGTGACCAAAGGCTTCTGTTCCTTTGTTTGTTGATATTATCCTGCTTTTTCCACCTCCAGACGCACACAGAATAAAGGACCTGACCATGGCGCACTCCCCTCCTCAGACAAACAGCCACTGACATTCCCTAACGTCTACAAGGACGCTGACGCTAAGTTAAGGAATCAAAAAGGACATCAGCTCTTGGCACTAACCTAATGATGCAGTTGTACTAACCAGTGTGGGTGGTTGGTTGGTGGCGGCCAATGCCACCATGGGATGGGTGTCTACTGGCTGCCAGGGAGAGGTGGGACTGAAAACCTTGGTCTGAGGCTGGCAGACCTCACAGCAGGGGTTACCCAAGGTGAGCAAAGGCTCCTGTTCCTTTGTTTGTTGATATTATCCTGCTTTTTCCGGCTCCAGACACACACAGACAAGAGGACCTGACCAGGGCGCACTCCCCTCCTCAGACACACAGCCACTGACATTCCCTAACGTCTACAAGGACGCTGACGCTAAGTTAAGGAATCAAAAAGACATCAGCTCTTGGCACCAACCTAATGATGCAGTTGTACTAACCAGTGTGGGTGGTTGGTTGGTGGTGGCCAATGCCACCATGGGATGGGTGTCTACTGGCTGCCAGGGAGAGGTGGGACTGACAGCCTTGGCCTGAGGCTGGCAGACCTCACAGCAGGGGTTACCCAAGGTGAGCAAAGGCTCCTGTTCCTTTGTTTGTTGACATTATCCTGCTTTTTCCAGCTCCAGACTCACACAGACAAAAGGACCTGACCAGGGCGCACTCCCCTCCTCAGACACACAGCCACTGACATTCCTTAACGTCTACAAGGACGCTCACGCTAAGTTAAGGAATCAAAAAGGACATCAGCTCTTGGCACTAACCTAATGATGCAGTTGTACTAACCAGTGTGGGTGGTTGGTTGGTGGTGGCCAATGCCACCATGGGATGGGTGTCTACTGGCTGCCAGGGAGAGGTGGGACTGACAGCCTTGGCCTGAGTCTTGCAGAGCTTACAGCAGGGGTTGCCCCTGGTGACCGACGGTCAATATTCCTTTGTTTGTTGATATTATCCTGCTTTTTCCAGCTCCAGGCCCACAGAGGGAAAAGGACCCGACCATTGTGCACTCCCCTCCGCAGACACACAGCCAGAGAGGTCTCTGACCTTCTACAAGAACGCTGACAAGAAGTTAAGGCATCAAGAGTTTGGCACAGCCCTGGGCAGGCGTTGCCCATGGTAATTGAGAGTGGCTGCCCCATGGTTTGCTATCCTGTCTTTCACAGCTCCAGGCCCAGACAGGGCGAAGACCAGACCATGGCGCACTCCCCTCCTCAGACACACAGCCACTGAGATTCCCTAACGTCTACAAGGACGCTCACGCTAAGTTAAGGAATCAAAAAGGACATCAGCAGTTCGCACTAACCTAATGATGCAGTTGCACTACCAGTGTGGGTGGTTGGTTGGTGGTGGCCAATGCCACCATGGGATGGGTGTCTACTGGCTGCCAGGGAGAGGTGGGACAGACAGCCTTGGCCTGAGGCTGTTGACCTGACAACAGGGCTTGCCCATGGTGAGCGACGGTCAATGTTCCTTTGTTTGTTGATATTATCCTGCTTTTTCCAGCTCCAGGCCCACAGAGGGAAAAGGACCCGACCACTGTGCACTCCCCTCCGCAGACACACAGCCAGAGAGGTCTCTGACCTTCTGCAAGAACGCTGACAAGAAGTTAAGGCATCAAGAGTTTGGCACAGCCCTGGGCAGGCGTTGCCCATGCTAACTGAGTGTGGCTGCCCCATTGCTTGCTATCCTGTCTTTCACAGCTCCAGGCCCAGACTGGGCGAAGACCAGACCGTGGCGCACTCCCCTCCTCAGTGTCGTGGTTTAACCCCAGCCAGCAACTAAACACCACGCAGCCGCTCACTCACTCCCCCCCACCCAGTGGGATGGGGGAGAAAATCGGGAAAAGAAGCAAAACCCGTGGGTTGAGATAAGAACCGCTTAATAGAACAGAAAAGAAGAAACTAATAATGATAATGATAACACTAATAAAATGACAACAGCAATAATGAAAGGATTGGAATGTACAAATGATGCGCAGTGCAATTGCTCACCACCCGCCGACCGACACCCAGCCAGTCCCCGAGCGGCGAATCCCTGCCCCCCCCCACTTCCCCGTTCCTATACTGGATGGGACGTCCCATGGTATGGAATACACCGTTGGCCAGTTTGGGTCAGGTGCCCTGGCTGTGTCCTGTGCCAACTTCTTGTGCCCCTCCAGCTTTCTCACTGGCTGGGCATGAGAAGCTGAAAAATCCTTGACATTAGTCTAAACACTACTGAGCAACAACTGAAAACATCAGTGTTATCAACATTCTTCGCTCTGAACTCAAAACATAGCACTGTACCAGCTACTAGGAAGACAGTTAACTCTATCCCAGCTGAAACCAGGACAGTATCCACCCCTTATTCTATACCATTGACGTCATGCACAGTTCCCATACCTTTAGTTACATCCTGATCAATCATCACCTTTCCATTCCTTTAAGACATATGAGCAATGATATATATATATGTATACACACACAGAGATATCATTCCTTTAGTTCATGGGTCATGTTCATAAAATGTTCATTGAGTTCATTTAGTTTCCGACTCTGGGCTCCATCTGTCATACCAGTCTTTCTGGGCAGGAGGGATGGTGCAAAGTCCTCTCGGTCGGTAGAGCAGAATTGGGCTTCAGTGCAGTGTGACAAGCAGGTGACATTTGGCGCAGCAGGAGGATGGTGTGCACCGTTGGATTGTTGCATGCTGGAGTCAGTTCTGGTTCCATCACTACTGCGCTTTGCTCAGTTTTATCACAGTTCTTTTCTTGCTTGATCTAAGTGATTCTTACTATAGTACTATGGATATAGCACATAATTATAGTAAGGATAACATACAGTAGCAGGGTTATATAGCAACTAATACACAGTTTAATTCTGGCTGTGCTCACCTAAAATTAAATCCCCTTGAGGCACACATCGGACTTCCCCATCTTTTCGCATCACCCACCAAGTGCACCCAGGCCCTTGAGCAAAAGCAATCCCACGAATGGGTTTACCTTTGCCTGAGGCAGGAGTAACCCAGACTGTCTTCCCTAACATATTTTTTATGTGCACTACAGGGACTTTATCCCCTTCTACAGTATGTAAAAATTCTGACTGGGCAGGGCCACCCCGATTGGCAGATCCTCTGGTGTTGACTAACCAGGTGGCTTTTGCTAAATGTGTATCCCAATGTTTGAAAGTTCCACCCCCCATTGCTCTCAATGTAGTCTTTAACAGTCCATTGTATCGCTCAATTTTCCCAGAGGCTGGTGCATGATAGGGGATATGATACACCCACTCAATGCCATGCTCTTTGGCCCAGGCGTCTATGAGGTTGTTTCGGAAATGAGTCCCGTTGTCTGACTCAATTCGTTCTGGGGTGCCATGTCGCCACAAGACTTGCTTTTCTAGGCCCAGGATAGTGTTCCGGGCGGTGGCATGGGGCACAGAATATGTTTCCAGCCATCCAGTGGTTGCTTCCACCATCGTGAGCACATAGCGCTTGCCTTGGCGAGTTTGTGGGAGTGTGATATAGTCAATCTGCCAGGCTTCTCCATATTTATATTTCAGCCATCGCCCTCCATACCACAGGGGCTTTAACCGCTTGGCTTGCTTAATTGCAGCACATGTTTCACATTCATGGATAACCTGTGCAATAGTGTCCATGGTCAAGTCCACCCCTCGGTCACGAGCCCATCTATATGTTGCATCTCTTCCCTGATGGCCTGAAGCATCATGGGCCCACCGAGCCATAAATAGCTCACCCTTACGTTGCCAGTCCAGGTCCACCTGAGCCACTTCAATCTTGGCAGCCTGATCCACCTGTTGGTTGTTTTGATGTTCTTCAGTGGCCCGACTCTTGGGTATGCGAGCATCTACATGACGTACTTTTACAACCAGATTCTCTAGCCGGGATGCAATATCTTGCCACAGTGCGGCAGCCCAGATGGGTTTACCTCTGCGCTGCAAGTTGCTCTGCTTCCATTGCTGTAGCCACCCCCACAGGGCATTTGCCACCATCCATGAGTCAGTATAGAGATAGAGCACTGGCCACTTTTCTCTTTCAGCAATATCTAATGCTAGCTGGATGGCTTTCACCTCTGCAAACTGACTCGATTCACCTTCTCCTTCAGCAGTTTCTGCAACTTGTCGTGTAGGACTCCATACGGCAGCTTTCCACCTCCGATGCTTTCCCACGATGCGACAGGATCCGTCAGTGAACAGGGCATATTGCCTCTCAATTTCTGGCAGTTTATTATACAGCGGGGCCTCTTCAGCACGTGCCACCTCCTCCTCTGGCGACATTCCAAAATCTTTGCCTTCTGGCCAGTCCGTGATCACTTCCAAAATTCCTGGGCGACTGGGGTTTCCTATGCGAGCCCGTTGTGTGATCAGTGCAATCCACTTACTCCACGTGGCATCAGTCGCGTGATGTGTAGAGGAGACCCTCCCTTTGAACATCCAGCCCAGCACTGGCAGTCGGGGTGCTAAGAGGAGCTGTGTTTCAGTACCAACAACTTCTGAGGCAGCTTGAACTCCTTCATATGCTGCCAATATCTCTTTTTCAGTTGGAGTATAGCGAGCTTCGGATCCCCGATATCCTCGACTCCAAAACCCCAGGGGTCGGCCTCGGGTCTCCCCAGGTGCTTTCTGCCAGAGGCTCCAGGTAGGGCCATTCTCCCCAGCTGCAGTATAGAGCACATTTTTAACATCTTGTCCTGTCCGGACTGGTCCAAGGGCTACTGCGTGAACAATCTCCCGTTTAATTTGTTCAAAGGCTTGTTGTTGCTCAGGGCCCCATTGAAAATCATTCTTCTTTCGGGTCACTTGATAGAGAGGGTTTACAATCAGACTGTAATTTGGAATATGCATTCTCCAAAACCCCACGACACCTAAGAAGGCCTGTGTTTCCTTTTTATTAGTTGGTGGAGACATAGCTGCTATTTTGTTAATCACATCCATTGGGATCTGACGACGCCCGTCTTGCCATTTTATTCCTAAAAACTGGATCTCCCGTGCAGGTCCCTTGACCTTACTTTCTTTTATGGCAAAACCGGCTTTCAGAAGGATTTGGATTATTTTCTTCCCTTTCTCAAAGACTTCTTCTGCCGTGTTGCCCCATACGATGATGTCATCAATGTATTGCAGGTGTTCCGGAGCTTCACCTTTTTCCAGTGCAGTCTGGATTAGTCCATGGCAAATGGTGGGGCTGTGTTTCCACCCCTGGGGCAATCGATTCCAAGTGTACTGGACACCCCTCCAAGTAAAGGCAAATTGTGGACGACACTCTGCTGCCAGAGGGATTGAGAAAAACGCATTAGCAATGTCAATTGTAGCATACCACTTGGCTGCCTTTGACTCTAGTTCGTATTGAAGTTCTAGCATATCTGGAACGGCAGCACTCAGCGGTGGCGTAACTTCATTCAGGCCGCGATAGTCAACTGTTAGTCTCCACTCCCCATTAGACTTTCGCACGGGCCATATGGGACTATTAAAAGGTGAGCGAGTTTTGCTGATCACTCCTTGGCTCTCCAGTTGGCGAATCAACTTGTGGATGGGAATCAGAGAGTCTCGGTTGGTGCGATATTGCCGCCGGTGCACCGTCGCGGTAGCAATTGGTACTTGTTGTTCTTCAACCCTCAGCAACCCCACAATCGAAGGGTCTTGAGAGAGACCAGGCAGGGTAGACAGCTGTTCCGTGCCCTCCGTCTCCAAGGCAGCTATACCAAAAGCCCATCGATACCCCTTTGGGTCCTTAAAATACCCTCTCCTGAGATAGTCTATGCCAAGGATGCACGGAGCCTCTGGACCAGTCACAATGGGGTGTTTCTGCCATTCATTCCCAGTTAGGCTTACTTCACCTTCCAATACAGTTAACTCTTGGGATCCCCCTGTCACACCAGAAATAGAAATGGGTTCTGCCCCTTCATAACTTGATGGCATTAAAGTACACTGTGCGCCGGTGTCTACTAGAGCCTTATACTCCTGTGGGTCTAACGTGCCAGGCCATCGAATCCACACAGTCCAATAGACCCGGTTATCCCTTTCCTCCACCTGGCTGGAGGCAGGGCCCCTCTAATTCTGGTCAGAGTATCCAGTATTCACTTCTCGTAAAATTGGCTCAGAAGTCCCTTCAAGAGGATCAGAAATAAGATCAGCCCTTCTACTCTGTTTGGAAACCGGAGCGGCATTTTTCCTGGTAGAATCCCCTTTTGTGGTGGTTTTTCCTCGCAGCTCACGTACCCGTGCATTTAGGACCGAGGTAGGTTTTCCATCCCATTTCCTCATGTCCTCTCCATGATCACATAAGTAAAACCACAGGGCACCTCGCGGTGTGTACCTTCTATACTCTCTCTCTTGGGCAGAGGAGCGCTCACTCCTAATAGCTGAGACATTGGTCCTTACAGGTGGGCAACAGGACATCTCCTCTTTGAATTGCTGGAAATCCTCGGACAGCTTCTCCACAGCCGAAATGCAGGCTTGTAGGGAGGAGGAGAGATTTTCTTCGTATTGACGGAGTTGGCGAGCCACTTCATCCACTGTCGGTGCCTCTTCGTCTTTCCAGGTCATTATTGCCAGTGAGTTGGCATAGGACGATGGTGCGCTCCGTACAAACTTCCGCCACATGGGTCGTGTGCATTGGACTTCGTCTGGATCTTTGGGTAATTGTGGGTTGTCCGGATCATGATGAATTGTCTCTAGCACAGCTAATTCCCTCAGATATTGGATACCTTTTTCCATGGTTGTCCACTTGCTTGATTGACATATAACATCTTCCTTAAAGGGGTACCTTTCCTTCACACTTGACAGGAGTCGCCTCCAGAGGCTGATGGCTTGTGTCCCTCTTCCAATTGCCTTGTCAATGCCACCTTCCCTGGCAAGCGATCCCAGCTGCTTGGCTTCCCTACCTTCTAATTCCAAGCTATTAGCCCCATTGTCCCAGCATCGGAGGAGCCAGGTGATAATATGCTCACCTATACGGCGGCCAAAATCTTTTCGCATATCCCGCAGCTCACTCAAGGATAGGGACCGGGTTATTACCTCTGGTTCTGCCTCTTCCTCCTGTTCCCGTGATGACCCTGGTTCGCCTTCATCCTTCGCTAAGCAAACTGATTTTTTTGTATATTTCTTTTTCTGTACGGGGGCAACTGATACTGGTGCAGGTTGGTCCGCTGGTTCAGTTGCAGTACCGCTCGCCGGGTCTTGGATAACCGCAGTGTCTGTTGCCAAGGTCTGGGTAGCTGCTGTGCTCGTTGCTGGGGCTGGAGGGACCTCAGTGCCCGTTGCCGAGGTTTGGGTAGCTGCCGTGCCCATTGCCGAGGCTGGAGGGGCTGCAGGGCCTGTCGCTGAGGTTTGGGTAGCCACAGTGCTCGTCGCCGGGGCTGGAGGGGCCGCAGTGCCCGTTGCCGAGGTTTGAGTGACCGCAGTGCTCATCGTTTTGTTGTTAGGTCCAGAGACCTTCTCTTCCCCTTGAGGGTACTGAGTGGTGTCGAACAGGGCTCGATAGGCATGGGCCAGGCCCCAGCACGTTGCAGTAATTTGTATCTCTCTGGAGCTGCCGGGGTGACAGCATACCTTTTCCAAATATTTTACTAGTTCTTCTGGATTCTGCACTTGTTCAGGGGTGAATTTCCAAAACATTGGAGGTGCCCACTTTTCTAGGTACTTGCCCATACTACCCCACACACCCTGCCACTCATAATTATCCAGCCTTGGGGCAGATCTCTGGGTGATTTTCTTAAATAGTTGTTTAACCTTAAACGAGAGCTGAACCACATTCAGAAGCATGCTAATTCCTAGCAGTAGGGCTAGGACCGTGCTGGTCCCAACATCCCAAGAGTATTCAAATTTTTCAAAATTCTCAAACACCATTGTAACTGGACTGAAGGAGAAAGGAGAGGGGAAGAAAGGTATCCCACCCATAGACTGGTTTTCCAAGGAGGAAAGGTAAATGGTATAATTATCAATAGTTTCCCACAGATGGCTTCCACAGTATAAAGGTGACAATGCTGGGTGCAAGTACCGGATTAATCCCACAGCCGACGACTTTATCATACCATAAACCAGTGTTATACAATACATCAAAGCGAAAACCTTAATCCACCTCCCACGGATGATAAGCAGCAGAAGAGGGACTACATACAGCAAGCGAGGTGATGCATAACACAACTTTAAAAAACAGAGCAACAACTCTAAGAACACATAAATCAACATAATGACCAGCGACTATTAGACCGATATAACGAATGCTTATAACAAATTTCTTTTAACAAGCTCTGGTCAGGTTTGTCGTTATCTCAACCCTTCGTGCCCCACGTTGGGCGCCAAAAAGGACTGTCGTGGTTTAACCCCAGCCAGCAACTAAACACCACGCAGCCGCTCACTCACTCCCCCCCACCCAGTGGGATGGGGGAGAAAATCGGGAAAAGAAGCAAAACCCGTGGGTTGAGATAAGAACCGTTTAATAGAACAGAAAAGAAGAAACTAATAATGATAATGATAACACTAATAAAATGACAACAGCAATAATGAAAGGATTGGAATGTACAAATGATGGGCAGTGCAATTGCTCACCACCCGCCGACCGACACCCAGCCAGTCCCCGAGCGGCGAATCCCTGCCCCCCCCACTTCCCCGTTCCTATACTGGATGGGACGTCCCATGGTATGGAATACACCGTTGGCCAGTTTGGGTCAGGTGCCCTGGCTGTGTCCTGTGCCAACTTCTTGTGCCCCTCCAGCTTTCTCACTGGCTGGGCATGAGAAGCTGAAAAATCCTTGACATTAGTCTAAACACTACTGAGCAACAACTGAAAACATCAGTGTTATCAACATTCTTCGCTCTGAACTCAAAACATAGCACTGTACCAGCTACTAGGAAGACAGTTAACTCTATCCCAGCTGAAACCAGGACAAGTGTGAATATCCTGGAAGTGTCAGATCAGAGCAAACATACTGTTTCAAAGAGGATCCTGTGTCTAGAGTATTTTTGCCAATCTGACGTTCCTCCAGGCAGCCCTAGCTTCTGCACTTCACTTGTAAAATGTTGCCACTATTTTTCTTTAAATAAAATATATTGCAGTACAATCTACTTAGTGATTCTGAGAATACCACAGTTCTTTCACACCTTCAATCCCATTTGTCATATTGTACACTCTTGAGATCAAAGGTTTCTTTTACCAAGTAAACTATGCAAAGAACCTGCATAAAAGTAAATAGCAGTTTTATAAATCAAACCTTAAGTGCTTAAATGCATTTTTATTTCAAGCAGTAATTTAAAAAGTTGAAGTAAAAACATCATCTTTGCAGCCATTATAATTCAAACACTGAAACCTGTAAACCTTTTATTATAGCCTGTTTTCAAAATGCCTATGCTTAATATGAGAAAGATATTTCTACTTTTGGTAATTTGTGCTATCAGAGAGGTACAAACAGTGAGTGTTATTCCCTGTAGGTACTTTACTTCTAGGCTATGTCTATAAAACACATTAAAAAATGCCATTTTTGTAATTACTTCATATTTAATTTCGGGTATCATATAATATAAATTAGAGATCCCTAAATCTTTCCCAACTTGAGTATGCATTCACAAGCTGATGTGCACTCATGCACAGCTACAGATGCTTCGAGATGTACCTCCTTCAGCATGGACTTATACTTGGGCCACAGTCCCTTCAGAGGTGTACCTGCTGCGGCATGAAAAGAACCACAGCCACAGACACTTCAAGGTGTACCTGCTCTGGTGTGGGCTTATCCATGGCCACAGACACTTCGGGGTGTCCTGCTCCCATGTGGACTCATGCACTGGTCACAGTCCCTTCAACTTGAGTACACACCAGAGTTCCAGCCTGTCCAGTACAGCAGCACAGAAACAGCAGTGATGCCCTGGCCATCTGCCAGCCCAGGCACATCGCCATTGCTGTTATCAAAATGTTCCCAGGCACAGCAGAGTCAGATGATAAGCAGTACAATAGTACAGCAAGCAGCGAAAGCAGAAAGCAACCCCTAATGAGCACTAGACTCTAATATACAATAAGGCAAGCAAGCCTCATGGCAAGCACAGGAGCCTGTGAATTAATAGCTAAACAGCAATAACAGCTATAAATTCCATCTAGCACATTCCAATCAAATCTGTCATTATCTCAAACCCTTCAAGCCCTACACTGGGCGCCAAAAAGGACTGTCGTGGTTTAACACCAGAGGATTCCCAGGTATTTGTGTCAGCAAATGACTTAAAGGAAAAAAAAAATCAAATTAAGAGAAGATGGATGTACAGGTAACCACAATGAGAAGTCCAGGTATTTGGAAAAGCTTTCTCAAAGTACCAAGGGTTACTGATGGAAAACTGTTTCTGTGATACCGGGTTTTGCCTTCTTGAGTCCTGCAGCACATTTTTTCAGTTCAGGATCAAATTCCGATACTACTATTTTACCCTCACTGATTTATGAGAATGTGCTTTCCAGCTACATTACGACATTGTTATAGCATTGGCCCATGTGTGCCAATATCATGGTGCTCACAATGAGCAGTATATCAAAACCTCACATGAGTTTGCAGCTCACAAACTGTTAATTCCCCAAAAGGTGACCCAATCTGCCAAACAAAATGACCACCTGACTGAACTAACTCCAGTATAAATATTTCATCTTACTATTAAGGTAGATTTTAGCAGAAACAGAAGCAGAATCCTCTGGAATCTAAACCATTTACAAAATGAAGACTTACCTTCCTGCATATTGCAGCACTGACCTAGTTTGCATGCATTTTCATAGCAACAACAGACACATCATTAGTCTTTGTTTAAAAGATACTGATCATGGTTACTACCCGGAAACAGTATCATTAAAGTGGGTGAAAACATGTTAACACCATTAATAGGAAAGCATGGAGCTATATGACAGGCATAATTTACAGATCTCTCAGCTGTTAAATCACAAACAGTATTTCTTGCTTTTAGAAAGTGTTTGGTTTGGGTTTTTTACATCAGTGACTGATTCACTTGCCTTGACTGTTTTTCATCAGCAGAGATAAGAATAAACAAGAACATATAAGCAACATCCTAGGAAACATATATTTCAGGATACTCAGAAACATTAAAATCAAAAAAAAAGGAACAAAACTTGGCAGCCCTGACACACTGAAGTAGACTGCTGAACACTGTCTTAATTACAATGCACCATGACAGAGTGCTAGACTCTACATTAATAAAGTCTGAAGTTAAGAATTCTTTGTAACTGATCTAGAAAGCTTGGCTACTTAAAAATGGAAACAATGACATATTTTACTAATCTGCAAACATTTTTAAAGGAAGCAAAAGGACTGCAAAGCAAGCTTATTAGATAGGGCTGTGCACAATTTATGGATGTACAAAAAAACTGATATGAGGATTTGTTATTATTTTCAAATAGAATGTCTCCTAAAAAGATGAGAAATTTTAGGCATGCATATGTTCCTAAATGTATTACATAGAAAAACACATGTACTCTCCAACAAATAATCTGTCTGTTAGGGGTCTCTCCATCTTTCCCTGTATGCCATGTAGTTTCTGTAAACAAACTCTAAATGCTACATCAGAAGATCATATACGACTGCTTTGAAAATGAATGGTATGATTGTATTATGTTGTTAAAATAAGCGATTTTCATTATTCTCATTATCTCAATTGATGCAGTTTTTATTTAAATTAATTTCAGCAAACATTTTATTTAAATCAGATGATAAGGCAACTGCGATGCTATAAAAGTAAACATTTGAATTTCATCCCTTTACCTTCAAATACGAACAACTTTTATATAAGCCTTAAAGCTACACCCACCACTTTAAAACACTCAGTTGAGTTTGCTCCCAAATAATTTTGGGAAATTTTGATAAACCTCAGTATTGCTCCCCACTCACAAGTAGGTAGATAGCGCCATGATCTTGCTAATGAATACTGTGACAGGATCTGCAGCAGAGAAGACTAAAATAATAGATTTGAGAGGCCTGGTTTCACCAGGGAGGGGTGGATTAAGGGAAGAGCTTGGACCCCACACTAGCTCTGCTGAGTTCTCCATGCTACCAGATGTGTTAGTAGACATGCAGGCAGGCAACTTGTCCATGAACCCTCTGTTTTCCAGTTGTGTCTCTATGAAGCTCTCCCTCCCTACCTCATGTGTCCAAAGAACAACGAAGTTGGTGAAGGGTCTAGAGCACAAGTCTCATGAGGAGCAGCTGAGGGAACTGGGGTTGTTTAGCCTGGAGAAAAGGAGGCTGAGGGGAGACCTTATCACTCTCTACAACTACCTGAAAGGAGGTTGTAGTGAGGTGGGGGTCGGTCTCTTCTCCCAAGTATCAAGTGATAGGGCAAGAGGAAGTGGCCTTAAGTTGCGCCAGGGGAGGTTTAAATTGGACATTAGGAAAAATTTCTTCACTCAAAGGGTTGTCAAGCATTGGAACAGGCTGCCGGGGGAAGTGGTTGAGTCACCATCCCTGGAGGGATTTAAAAGACGTGTAGGTGTGGTGCTTAGGGACATGTTTTAGTGGTGGACTTGGCAGAGTTAAGTTTACAGTTGCACTCAATGATCTTAAAGGTCTTTTCCAACCTAAATGATGCTGAAATTCTATGATTCTGTGATTCTATGTTTCATGGTAATATCCTATCTTCTGCAGGATCTGAGAAACTAGGATGGATCTTTTGGCATCCGTGCCTCTTAAAACCCCCTCATGCTAGGGTCTAGCTAGATAAAGCACTAAAAAGCTGTTGGTTGCCTTCCTGTACAGTGCTGAAGGAAAGTCAAGGTTGGAGGTAGAATATCTGAAATTCTGTCTCTCCTGTTAGTATGTCTGGAAAAGAGCATGCTATAGATAGACCACATGTATTTACTCGGGATCATGAATTGTTGGTAGCTTCTGGAAAGTACATTGCAGTGAACAATTTCAAAAGCCATGATATTTTCAGTTTCTATTCTGCCCATTAACTGCTACCACAAAAAAATCTCAGCCTTATCATGTATGAACACAGGCATGATAGATATGCATAAACATGGATGTAAAACATATATAAAAATACAAAACTCTGCTCACACACACCTAGTTGTAGATGCAGAGCATCCTGCAGATACAGATGCAGTTTATCCCACTCTGTGCCTAAGTCTGCAGTTCTTTCTCTCCTGCTGCTCAGATACTGTGGCAAAATGATACATGTTTCAAGGAAACTAGCAATGAGTGAATATGTCACTGGGGAGTATTCAAGTACATCATTAAAGGATAGCATTTGGGATCATGTGCTAGAGTCACTTTTCCTATTCATTAGTTCTATTTCTTTTCAAAGTCAGGGGTCCACAGAAAACTACTCTTTCCCACTAAGCATTTTATTTCTGATCCTGAGATCCTAACCCAGTAAAGTCAGTGGACAGTGTCACTTTTGAGTAGCGTATTCAAATTACAACTGAGAACCTTATCAAGCAATGGAACGATCTCATTTATCTGCATTAAAAAAAAGTGTTACGCACATGCAAGAACAACAATACTGAAGAACAGCCTCTCTGCTTAAGACACCACCAAACACGTTGGTGGTTAAACATTGATACTGTCCAGAATCCATTTCACTGAGGTGGTTGATGATCACACATCCTCCCATGAAACTGTAGCCATAATCACTTTCAATGTCGATTTCAGTTCCATTTCAAAGCCATCTTAGGAAAAAGAAAGAAAATCTTTGAGCCTTTTATGGCCAAAGGCAGGCATCAAACTTAGTATATGGAACCTGACAGCCCTGGTTGTTACTAAGGAGGACAGCTACTCAAAGATGCCCTGTGCAGGAACCCATTACTTAGGCAAAGCTTTGGAGGGAGATGTTCCACAAGGTAGTGCCTGACAAAAGCTAAGCTTTGCTGAAAAAAGCAACTCAAAACAGATCTTTTGTCTCTGAGGAGAAAGCATATTCATCATTTCACCTATGCTGAATTAAACACATGACCCTTTTGTTTGCAAAACTATCAACCGTGCTTATGATAATCAAAATTTCAATTCATGTTTTATCATTAAAGCCTTAGGCCCAGATGAGTGTAGAGAGTTCATAGAGCTGAGTCTGCACTGCATGAGAGCGAGGACCCTTTCTTTTCCATTCTTTCAGCATTTGTTCTTCTGGGCCCAAGAAATGGAGAAACCTGATTGTCCTGGTTTCAGCTGGGATAGAGTTAACTGTCTTCCTAGTAGCTGGTACAGTGCTATGTTTTGAGTTCAGTATGTGAAGAATGTTGATAACACTGATGTTTTCAGTTGTCGCTCAGTAGTGTTTAGACTAAAGTCAAGGATTTTCCAGCTTCTCATGCCCAGCCAGCGAGAAAGCTGGAGGGGCACAAGAAGTTGGCACAGGACACAGCCAGGGCACCTGACCCAAACTGGCCAACGGTGTATTCCATACCATGGGACGTCCCATCCAGTATAGGAACTGGGGAGTGGGGGCGGGGAATCGCCGCTCGGGGACTGGCTGGGTGTCGGTCGGCAGGTGGTGAGCAATTGCACTGCCCATCATTTGTACATTCCAATCCTTTCATTATTGCTGTTGTCATTTTATTAGTGTTATCGTTATCATTACTAGTTTCTTCTTTTCTGTTCTATTAAACCGTTCTTACCTCAACCCACGAGTTTTACTTCTTTTTCCGATTTTCTCCCCCATCCCACTGGGTGGGGGGGAGTGAGTGAGCGGCTGCGTGGTGTTTAGTTGCTGGCTGGGATTAAACCACGACACTGATTTAAATACAGAAAGTAGAAGAGCAAGGCCTGTGAAGAGCAGAGAGGTAGGTTGATGTACATAGCCTGTTACGAAATAAAGGATGTTGGCAATGGACAAAGGAAAAGTAGGATCAGCTGGGCCAGGATACATGAAATTCAGAGAAGACTGGTCCAGGGGACACTGGAATAAGCTGGCGGCTCGTCAGGGGTAATGCCTGGCAGCTATGAGGTAAATGGAAGCTCAGATCAGAGGAGGAGTTGGCAGAAGGAATACTAGGTTGAGGAGGTGTTTGGGAATGACATGAGAAGCCTGAACAGTAGAGACAGGGATGGGAGTAAAGATCAGATGGAATAAACCAGGCTTGACACAGACAATCTCAATTTTTGAATTTTGAATGCTTTAAGTGATAGGTTTTTTAATGTAGCTGTTCTTTGAAAGAAAAGCAAGTTGCTTGGCCTTCCATCAGCTGTGGCTCTCCCAAATGATGGAGCAGCCATGTCACATCGAGTAGAACGTTGGTGGTGGCCGTGTCACAGGGCCGTGTCACCAACCCCCTCTTACAAGAGGACAGCACTAAGAAGGGATGCGTGGTGAACTAACCCAGACTGCAAGCGAAAAGGCGGGTAAGCAACGGCTGTGACAGGAACAACAGGCAGAAGGGCAAGGGGGGGAGAGCAGAGCTGCTGGGCCCCGGCAGGGAAGCAAAGGTTGCCTGAGGTGCGACAAATGGCTACAGCTCCTCCTTTCATTTCCACAGCCAGAAACCCACCAAGGGACAGGACCAGACGATGCTACACTCCCGTTCTGACCAAAAGACAAAGAGAGATTCGAGATTTTCTACAAGGACATCGACACCAACTTAAGGCATCAAGAGTTTGGCACACCCCTGGGCACGTGTTGCCCATGGTAACTGAGAGTGGCTGCCCCATTGTTTGCTATCCTGTCTTTCACAGCTCCAGGCCAAGACACGGCGAAGGCCAGACCATGGCGCACTCCCCTCCTCAGACACACAGCCACTGACATTCCCTAACATCTACAAGGACGCTCACGCTAAGTTAAGGAATCAAAAAGGACATCAGCTCTTGGCACCAACCTAATGATGCAGTTGTACTAACCAGTGTGGGTGGTTGGATGGTGGTGGCCAATGCCACCATGGGATGGGTGCTTACTGGCTGCTAGGGAGAGGTGGGACAGACAGCCTTGGCCTGAGGCTGGCAGACCTCACAGCAGGGGTTACCCAAGGTGAGCTAAGGCTCCTGTTCCTTTGATTGTTGATATTATCCTGCTTTTTCCAGCTCCAGACGCACACAGACAAAAGGACCTGACCAGGGCGCACTCCCCTCCTCAGACACACAGCCACTGACATTCCCTAACGTCTACAAGGACGCTGACGCTAAGTTAAGGAATCAAAAAGGACATCAGCTCTTCGCACTAACCTAATGATGCAGTTTCACTACCAGTGTGGGTGGTTGGATGGTGGTGGCCAATGCCACCATGGGATGGGTGTCTACTGGCTGCCAGGGAGAGGTGGGACTGACAGCCTTGGCCTGAGGCTGGCAGACCTCACAGCAGGGGTTACCCAAGGTGAGCAAAGGCTCCTGTTCCTTTGTTTGTTGATATTATCCTGCTTTTTCCAGCTCCAGACGCACACAGACAAAAGGACCTGACCAGGGCGCACTCCCCTCCTCAGACACACAGCCATTGACATTCCCTAACGTCTACAAGGACACTGATGCTAAGTTAAGGAATCAAAAAGGACATCAGCTCTTCGCACTAACCTAATAATGCAGTTGTACTAACCAGTGTGGGTGGTTGGTTGGTGGTGGCCAATGCCACCATGGGATGGGTGCCTACTTGCTGCCAGGGAGAGATGGGACTGACAGCCTTGGCCTGAGACTGTTAACCTGACAACAGGGCTGGCCCATGGTGAGCAAGTGTCAATGTTCCTTTGTTTGTTGATATTATCCTGCTTTTTCCAGCTCCAGGCCCACAGAGGGAAAAGGACCCGACCACTGTGCACTCCCCTCTGCAGACACAGAGCCAGAGAGGTCTCTGACATTCTACAAGAACGCTGACATGAAGTTAAGGCATCAAGAGTTTGGCACAGCCCTGGGCAGGCGTTGCCCATGGTAACTGAGAGTGGCTGCCCCATTGTTTGCTATCCTGTCTTTCACAGCTCCAGGCCCAGACAGGGCGAAGACCAGACCATGGCGCACTCCCCTCCTCAGACACACAGCCACTGACATTCCCTAACGTCTACAAGGACGCTGACGCTAAGTTAAGGAATCAAAAAGGACATCAGCTCTTCGCACTAACCTAATGATGCAGTTGCACTACCACTGTGGGTGATTGGATGGTGGTGGCCAATGCCACCATGGGATGGGTGTCTACTGGCTGCCAGGGAGAGGTGGGACTGACAGCCTTGGCCTGAGTCTTCCAGAGCTCACAGCAGGGGTTGCCCCTGGTGAGCGACGGTCAATGTTCCTTTGTTTGTTGATATTATCCTGCATTTTCTAGCTCCAGGCCCACAGAGGGAAAAGGACCCGACCACTGTGCACTCCCCTCCGCAGACACAGAGCCAGAGATCTCTGACCTTCTACAAGAACGCTGACAAGAAGTTAAGGCATCAAGAGTTTGGCACAGCCCTGGGCAGGCGTTGCCCATGGTAATTGAGATTGGCTGCCCCATTGTTTGCTATCCTGTCTTTCACAGCTCCAGGCCCAGACAGGGCGAAGACCAGACCATGGCGCACTCCCCTCCTCAGACACACAGCCACTGCGATTCCCTAACGTCTACAAGGACGCTGACGCTAAGTTAAGGAATCAAAAAGGACATCAGCTCTTGGCACCAACCTAATGATGCAGTTGTACTAACCAGTGTGGGTGGTTGGTTGGTGGTGGCCAATGCCACCATGGGATGGGTGTCTACTGGCTGCCAGGGAGAGGTGGGACTGACACCCTTGGCCTGAGGCTGGCAGACCTCACAGCAGGGGTTACCCAAGGTGAGCAAAGGCTCCTGTTCCTTTGTTTGTTGATATTATCCTGCTTTTTCCACCTCCAGACGCACACAGACAAAAGGACCAGACCATGGCGCACTCCCCTCCTCAGACACACAGCCACTGACATTCCCTAACGTCTACAAGGACGCTGACGCTAAGTTAAGGAATCAAAAAGGACATCAGCTCTTGGCACTAACCTAATGATGCAGTTGTACTAACCAGTGTGGGTGGTTGGTTGGTGGTGGCCAATGCCACCATGGGATGGGTGCCTACTTGCTGCCAGGGAGAGATGGGACTGACAGCCTTGGCCTGAGACTGTTAACCTGACAACAGGGCTGGCCCATGGTGAGCAAGTGTCAATGTTCCTTTGTTTGTTGATATTATCCTGCTTTTTCCAGCTCCAGGCCCACAGAGGGAAAAGGACCCGACCACTGTGCACTCCCCTCCGCAGACACAGAGCCAGAGAGGTCTCTGACATTCTACAAGAACGCTGACATGAAGTTAAGGCATCAAGAGTTTGGCACAGCCCTGGGCAGGCGTTGCCCATGGTAACTGAGAGTGGCTGCCCCATTGTTTGCTATCCTGTCTTTCACAGCTCCAGGCCCAGACAGGGCGAATTCCAGACCATGGCGCACTCCCCTCCTCAGACACACAGCCACTGACATTCCCTAACGTCTACAAGGACGCTGACGCTAAGTTAAGGAATCAAAAAGGACATCAGCTCTTCGCACTAACCTAATGATGCAGTTGCACTACCACTGTGGGTGATTGGATGGTGGTGGCCAATGCCACCATGGGATGGGTGTCTACTGGCTGCCAGAGAGAGGTGGGACTGACAGCCTTGGCCTGAGTCTTCCAGAGCTCACAGCAGGGGTTGCCCCTGGTGAGCGACGGTCAATGTTCCTTTGTTTGTTGATATTATCCTGCATTTTCTAGCTCCAGGCCCACAGAGGGAAAAGGACCCGACCACTGTGCACTCCACTCCGCAGACACACAGCCAGAGATCTCTGACCTTCTACAAGAACGCTGACAAGAAGTTAAGGCATCAAGAGTTTGGCACAGCCCTGGGCAGGCGTTGCCCATGGTAATTGAGATTGGCTGCCCCATTGTTTGCTATCCTGTCTTTCACAGCTCCAGGCCCAGACAGGGCGAAGACCAGACCATGGCGCACTCCCCTCCTCAGACACACAGCCACTGACATTCCCTAACGTCTACAAGGACGCTGACGCTAAGTTAAGGAATCAAAAAGGACATCAGCTCTTGGCACCAACCTAATGATGCAGTTGTACTAACCAGTGTGGGTGGTTGGTTGGTGGTGGCCAATGCCACCATGGGATGGGTGTCTACTGGCTGCCAGGGAGAGGTGGGACTGACAGCCTTGGCCTGAGTCTTCCAGAGCTCACAGCAGGGGTTACCCCTGGTGAGCGACGGTCAATGTTCCTTTGTTTGTTGATATTATCCTGCTTTTTCCAGCTCCAGGCCCACAGAGGGAAAAGGACCCGACCATTATGCACTCCCCTCCGCAGACACAGAGCCAGAGAGGTCTCTGACCTTCTGCAAGAACGCTGACAAGAAGTTAAGGCATCAAGAGTTTGGCACAGCCCTGGGCAGGCGTTGCCCATGGTAATTGAGAGTGGCTGCCCCATGGTTTGCTATACTGTCTTTCACAGCTCCAGGCCCAGACAGGGCGAAGACCAGACCATGGCGCACTCCCCTCCTCAGACACACAGCCACTGCGATTCTCTAACGTCTACAAGGACGCTGACGCTAAGTTAAGGAATCAAAAAGGACATCAGCTCTTGGCACAAACCTAATGATGCAGTTTCACTACCAGTGTGGGTGGTTGGATGGTGGTGGCCAATGCCACCATGGGATGGGTGTCTACTGGCTGCCAGGGAGAGGTGGGACTGACAGCCTTGGCCTGAGGCTGGCAGACCTCACAGCAGGGGTTACCCAAGGTGAGCAAAGGCTCCTCTTCCTTTGTTTGTTGATATTATCCTGCTTTTTCCAGCTCCAGACGCACACAGACAAAAGGACCTGACCAGGGCGCACTCCCCTCCTCAGACACACAGCCACTGACATTCCCTAACGTCTACAAGGACGCTGACGCTAAGTTAAGGAATCAAAAAGCACATCAGCTCTTGGCACCAACCTAATGATGCAGTTGTACTAACCAGTGTGGGTGGTTGGTTGGTGGTGGCCAATGCCACCATGGGATGGGTGTCTACTGGCTGCCAGGGAGAGGTGGGACTGACAGCCTTGGCCTGAGACTGGCAGACCTCACAGCAGGGGTTACCCAAGGTGAGCAAAGGCTCCTGTTCCTTTGTTTGTTGATATTATCCTGCTTTTTCCAGCTCCAGACGCACACAGACAAAAGGACCTGACCAGGGCGCACTCCCCTCCTCAGACACACAGTCATTGACATTCCCTAACGTCTACAAGGACGCTGACGCTAAGTTAAGGAATCAAAAAGGACATCAGTTCTTCGCACTAACCTAATGATGCAGTTGTACTAACCAGTGTGGGTGGTTGGTTGGTGGTGGCCAATGCCACCATGGGATGGGTGCCTACTTGCTGCCAGGGAGAGGTGGGACTGACAGCCTTGGCCTGAGACTGTTAACCTGACAACAGGGCTGGCCCATGGTGAGCAAGTGTCAATGTTCCTTTGTTTGTTGATATTATCCTGCTTTTTCCAGCTCCAGGCCCACAGAGGGAAAAGGACCCGACCACTGTGCACTCCCCTCCGCAGACACACAGCCAGAGATCTCTGACCTTCTACAAGAACGCTGACAAGAAGTTGAGGCATCAAGAGTTTGGCACAGCCCTGGGCAGGCGTTGCCCATGGTAACTGAGAGTGGCTGCCCCATTGTTTGCTATCCTGTCTTTCACAGCTCCAGGCCCAGACAGGGCGAAGACCAGACCATGGCGCACTCCCCTCCTCAGACACACAGCCACTGACATTCCCTAACGTCTACAAGGATGCTGACGCTAAGTTAAGGAATCAAAAAGGACATCAGCTCTTGGCACTAACCTAATGATGCAGTTGTACTAACCAGTGTGGGTGGTTGGTTGGTGGTGGCCAATGCCACCATGGGATGGGTGTCTACTGCCTGCCAGGGAGAGGTGGGACTGACACCCTTGGCCTGAGGCTGGCAGACCTCACAGCAGGGGTTACCCAAGGTGAGCAAAGGCTCCTGATCCTTTGTTTGTTGATATTATCCTGCTTTTTCCGGCTCCAGACACACACAGACAAAAGGACCTGACCAGGGCGCACTCCCCTCCTCAGACACACAGCCACTGACATTCCCTAACGTCTACAAGGACGCTGACGCTAAGTTAAGGAATCAAAAAGGACATCAGCTCTTCGCACTAACCTAATGATGCAGTTGCACTACCACTGTGGGTGATTGGATGGTGGTGGCCAATGCCACCATGGGATGGGTGTCTACTGGCTGCCAGGGAGAGGTGGGACTGACAGCCTTGGCCTGAGGCTGGCAGACCTCACAGCAGGGGTTACCCAAGGTGAGCAAAGGCTCCTGTTCCTTTGTTTGTTGATATTATCCTGCTTTTTCCACCTCCAGACGCACACAGACAAAAGGACCTGACCAGGGCGCACTCCCCTCCTCAGACACACAGCCATTGACATTCCCTAACGTCTACAGGGACGCTGACGCTAAGTTAAGGAATCAAAAAGGACATCAGCTCTTCGCACTAACCTAATGATGCAGTTGTACTAACCAGTGTGGGTGGTTGGTTGGTGGTGGCCAATGCCACCATGGGATGGGTGCCTACTTGCTGCCAGGGAGAGATGGGACTGACAGCCTTGGCCTGAGACTGTTAACCTGACAACAGGGCTGGCCCATGGTGAGCAAGTGTCAATGTTCCTTTGTTTGTTGATATTATCCTGCTTTTTCCAGCTCCAGGCCCACAGAGGGAAAAGGACCCGACCACTGTGCACTCCCCTCCGCAGACACACAGCCAGAGAGGTCTCTGACATTCTACAAGAACGCTGACATGAAGTTAAGGCATCAAGAGTTTGGCACAGCCCTGGGCAGGCGTTGCCCATGGTAACTGAGAGTGGCTGCCCCATTGTTTGCTATCCTGTCTTTCACAGCTCCAGGCCCACACAGGGCGAAGACCAGACCATGGCGCACTCCCCTCCTCAGACACACAGCCACTGACATTCCCTAACGTCTACAAGGACGCTGACGCTAAGTTAAGGAATCAAAAAGGACATCAGCTCTTGGCACTAACCTAATGATGCAGTTGTACTAACCAGTGTGGGTGGTTGGTTGGTGGTGGCCAATGCCACCATGGGATGGGTGTCTACTGCCTGCCAGGGAGAGGTGGGACTGACACCATTGGCCTGAGGCTGGCAGAACTCACAGCAGGGGTTACCCAAGGTGAGCAAAGGCTCCTGATCCTTTGTTTGTTGATATCATCCTGCTTTTTCCGGCTCCAGACACACACAGACAAAAGGACCTGACCAGGGCGCACTCCCCTCCTCAGACACACAGCCACTGACATTCCCTAACGTCTACAAGGACGCTGACGCTAAGTTAAGGAATCAAAAAGGACATCAGCTCTTCGCACTAACCTAATGATGCAGTTGCACTACCACTGTGGGTGATTGGATGGTGGTGGCCAATGCCACCATGGGATGGGTGTCTACTGGCTGCCAGAGAGAGGTGGGACTGACAGACTTGGCCTGAGTCTTCCAGAGCTCACAGCAGGGGTTGCCCCTGGTGAGCGACGGTCAATGTTCCTTTGTTTGTTGATATTATCCTGCATTTTCTAGCTCCAGGCCCACAGAGGGAAAAGGACCCGACCACTGTGCACTCCCCTCCGCAGACACAGAGCCAGAGATCTCTGACCTTCTACAAGAACGCTGACAAGAAGTTAAGGCATCAAGAGTTTGGCACAGCCCTGGGCAGGCGTTGCCCATGGTAATTGAGATTGGCTGCCCCATTGTTTGCTATCCTGTCTTTCACAGCTCCAGGCCCAGACAGGGCGAAGACCAGACCATGGCGCACTCCCCTCCTCAGACACACAGCCACTGCGATTCCCTAACGTCTACAAGGACGCTGACGCTAAGTTAAGGAATCAAAAAGGACATCAGCTCTTGGCACCAACCTAATGATGCAGTTGTACTAACCAGTGTGGGTGGTTGGTTGGTGGTGGCCAATGCCACCATGGGATGGGTGTCTACTGGCTGCCAGGGAGAGGTGGGACTGACAGCCTTGGCCTGAGGCTGGCAGACCTCACAGCAGGGGTTACCCAAGGTGAGCAAAGGCTCCTGTTCCTTTGTTTGTTGATATTATCCTGCTTTTTCCACCTCCAGACGCACACAGACAAAAGGACCAGACCATGGCGCACTCCCCTCCTCAGACACACAGCCACTGACATTCCCTAACGTCTACAAGGACGCTGACGCTAAGTTAAGGAATCAAAAAGGACATCAGCTCTTGGCACTAACCTAATGATGCAGTTGTACTAACCAGTGTGGGTGGTTGGTTGGTGGTGGCCAATGCCACCATGGGATGGGTGCCTACTTGCTGCCAGGGAGAGATGGGACTGACAGCCTTGGCCTGAGACTGTTAACCTGACAACAGGGCTGGCCCATGGTGAGCAAGTGTCAATGTTCCTTTGTTTGTTGATATTATCCTGCTTTTTCCAGCTCCAGGCCCACAGAGGGAAAAGGACCCGACCACTGTGCACTCCCCTCCGCAGACACAGAGCCAGAGAGGTCTCTGACATTCTACAAGAACGCTGACATGAAGTTAAGGCATCAAGAGTTTGGCACAGCCCTGGGCAGGCGTTGCCCATGGTAACTGAGAGTGGCTGCCCCATTGTTTGCTATCCTGTCTTTCACAGCTCCAGGCCCAGACAGGGCGAATTCCAGACCATGGCGCACTCCCCTCCTCAGACACACAGCCACTGACATTCCCTAACGTCTACAAGGACGCTGACGCTAAGTTAAGGAATCAAAAAGGACATCAGCTCTTCGCACTAACCTAATGATGCAGTTGCACTACCACTGTGGGTGATTGGATGGTGGTGGCCAATGCCACCATGGGATGGGTGTCTACTGGCTGCCAGAGAGAGGTGGGACTGACAGCCTTGGCCTGAGTCTTCCAGAGCTCACAGCAGGGGTTGCCCCTGGTGAGCGACGGTCAATGTTCCTTTGTTTGTTGATATTATCCTGCATTTTCTAGCTCCAGGCCCACAGAGGGAAAAGGACCCGACCACTGTGCACTCCACTCCGCAGACACACAGCCAGAGATCTCTGACCTTCTACAAGAACGCTGACAAGAAGTTAAGGCATCAAGAGTTTGGCACAGCCCTGGGCAGGCGTTGCCCATGGTAATTGAGATTGGCTGCCCCATTGTTTGCTATCCTGTCTTTCACAGCTCCAGGCCCAGACAGGGCGAAGACCAGACCATGGCGCACTCCCCTCCTCAGACACACAGCCACTGACATTCCCTAACGTCTACAAGGACGCTGACGCTAAGTTAAGGAATCAAAAAGGACATCAGCTCTTGGCACCAACCTAATGATGCAGTTGTACTAACCAGTGTGGGTGGTTGGTTGGTGGTGGCCAATGCCACCATGGGATGGGTGTCTACTGGCTGCCAGGGAGAGGTGGGACTGACAGCCTTGGCCTGAGTCTTCCAGAGCTCACAGCAGGGGTTGCCCCTGGTGAGCGACGGTCAATGTTCCTTTGTTTGTTGATATTATCCTGCTTTTTCCAGCTCCAGGCCCACAGAGGGAAAAGGACCCGACCATTATGCACTCCCCTCCGCAGACACAGAGCCAGAGAGGTCTCTGACCTTCTGCAAGAACGCTGACAAGAAGTTAAGGCATCAAGAGTTTGGCACAGCCCTGGGCAGGCGTTGCCCATGGTAATTGAGAGTGGCTGCCCCATGGTTTGCTATACTGTCTTTCACAGCTCCAGGCCCAGACAGGGCGAAGACCAGACCATGGCGCACTCCCCTCCTCAGACACACAGCCACTGCGATTCTCTAACGTCTACAAGGACGCTGACGCTAAGTTAAGGAATCAAAAAGGACATCAGCTCTTGGCACAAACCTAATGATGCAGTTTCACTACCAGTGTGGGTGGTTGGATGGTGGTGGCCAATGCCACCATGGGATGGGTGTCTACTGGCTGCCAGGGAGAGGTGGGACTGACAGCCTTGGCCTGAGGCTGGCAGACCTCACAGCAGGGGTTACCCAAGGTGAGCAAAGGCTCCTCTTCCTTTGTTTGTTGATATTATCCTGCTTTTTCCAGCTCCAGACGCACACAGACAAAAGGACCTGACCAGGGCGCACTCCCCTCCTCAGACACACAGCCACTGACATTCCCTAACGTCTACAAGGACGCTGACGCTAAGTTAAGGAATCAAAAAGCACATCAGCTCTTGGCACCAACCTAATGATGCAGTTGTACTAACCAGTGTGGGTGGTTGGTTGGTGGTGGCCAATGCCACCATGGGATGGGTGTCTACTGGCTGCCAGGGAGAGGTGGGACTGACAGCCTTGGCCTGAGACTGGCAGACCTCACAGCAGGGGTTACCCAAGGTGAGCAAAGGCTCCTGTTCCTTTGTTTGTTGATATTATCCTGCTTTTTCCAGCTCCAGACGCACACAGACAAAAGGACCTGACCAGGGCGCACTCCCCTCCTCAGACACACAGTCATTGACATTCCCTAACGTCTACAAGGACGCTGACGCTAAGTTAAGGAATCAAAAAGGACATCAGTTCTTCGCACTAACCTAATGATGCAGTTGTACTAACCAGTGTGGGTGGTTGGTTGGTGGTGGCCAATGCCACCATGGGATGGGTGCCTACTTGCTGCCAGGGAGAGGTGGGACTGACAGCCTTGGCCTGAGACTGTTAACCTGACAACAGGGCTGGCCCATGGTGAGCAAGTGTCAATGTTCCTTTGTTTGTTGATATTATCCTGCTTTTTCCAGCTCCAGGCCCACAGAGGGAAAAGGACCCGACCACTGTGCACTCCCCTCCGCAGACACACAGCCAGAGATCTCTGACCTTCTACAAGAACGCTGACAAGAAGTTAAGGCATCAAGAGTTTGGCACAGCCCTGGGCAGGCGTTGCCCATGGTAACTGAGAGTGGCTGCCCCATTGTTTGCTATCCTGTCTTTCACAGCTCCAGGCCCAGACAGGGCGAAGACCAGACCATGGCGCACTCCCCTCCTCAGACACACAGCCACTGACATTCCCTAACGTCTACAAGGATGCTGACGCTAAGTTAAGGAATCAAAAAGGACATCAGCTCTTGGCACTAACCTAATGATGCAGTTGTACTAACCAGTGTGGGTGGTTGGTTGGTGGTGGCCAATGCCACCATGGGATGGGTGTCTACTGCCTGCCAGGGAGAGGTGGGACTGACACCCTTGGCCTGAGGCTGGCAGACCTCACAGCAGGGGTTACCCAAGGTGAGCAAAGGCTCCTGATCCTTTGTTTGTTGATATTATCCTGCTTTTTCCGGCTCCAGACACACACAGACAAAAGGACCTGACCAGGGCGCACTCCCCTCCTCAGACACACAGCCACTGACATTCCCTAACGTCTACAAGGACGCTGACGCTAAGTTAAGGAATCAAAAAGGACATCAGCTCTTCGCACTAACCTAATGATGCAGTTGCACTACCACTGTGGGTGATTGGATGGTGGTGGCCAATGCCACCATGGGATGGGTGTCTACTGGCTGCCAGGGAGAGGTGGGACTGACAGCCTTGGCCTGAGGCTGGCAGACCTCACAGCAGGGGTTACCCAAGGTGAGCAAAGGCTCCTGTTCCTTTGTTTGTTGATATTATCCTGCTTTTTCCACCTCCAGACGCACACAGACAAAAGGACCTGACCAGGGCGCACTCCCCTCCTCAGACACACAGCCATTGACATTCCCTAACGTCTACAGGGACGCTGACGCTAAGTTAAGGAATCAAAAAGGACATCAGCTCTTCGCACTAACCTAATGATGCAGTTGTACTAACCAGTGTGGGTGGTTGGTTGGTGGTGGCCAATGCCACCATGGGATGGGTGCCTACTTGCTGCCAGGGAGAGATGGGACTGACAGCCTTGGCCTGAGACTGTTAACCTGACAACAGGGCTGGCCCATGGTGAGCAAGTGTCAATGTTCCTTTGTTTGTTGATATTATCCTGCTTTTTCCAGCTCCAGGCCCACAGAGGGAAAAGGACCCGACCACTGTGCACTCCCCTCCGCAGACACACAGCCAGAGAGGTCTCTGACATTCTACAAGAACGCTGACATGAAGTTAAGGCATCAAGAGTTTGGCACAGCCCTGGGCAGGCGTTGCCCATGGTAACTGAGAGTGGCTGCCCCATTGTTTGCTATCCTGTCTTTCACAGCTCCAGGCCCACACAGGGCGAAGACCAGACCATGGCGCACTCCCCTCCTCAGACACACAGCCACTGACATTCCCTAACGTCTACAAGGACGCTGACGCTAAGTTAAGGAATCAAAAAGGACATCAGCTCTTGGCACTAACCTAATGATGCAGTTGTACTAACCAGTGTGGGTGGTTGGTTGGTGGTGGCCAATGCCACCATGGGATGGGTGTCTACTGCCTGCCAGGGAGAGGTGGGACTGACACCATTGGCCTGAGGCTGGCAGAACTCACAGCAGGGGTTACCCAAGGTGAGCAAAGGCTCCTGATCCTTTGTTTGTTGATATCATCCTGCTTTTTCCGGCTCCAGACACACACAGACAAAAGGACCTGACCAGGGCGCACTCCCCTCCTCAGACACACAGCCACTGACATTCCCTAACGTCTACAAGGACGCTGACGCTAAGTTAAGGAATCAAAAAGGACATCAGCTCTTCGCACTAACCTAATGATGCAGTTGCACTACCACTGTGGGTGATTGGATGGTGGTGGCCAATGCCACCATGGGATGGGTGTCTACTGGCTGCCAGAGAGAGGTGGGACTGACAGACTTGGCCTGAGTCTTCCAGAGCTCACAGCAGGGGTTGCCCCTGGTGAGCGACGGTCAATGTTCCTTTGTTTGTTGATATTATCCTGCATTTTCTAGCTCCAGGCCCACAGAGGGAAAAGGACCCGACCACTGTGCACTCCCCTCCGCAGACACACAGCCAGAGATCTCTGACCTTCTACAAGAACGCTGACAAGAAGTTAAGGCATCAAGAGTTTGGCACAGCCCTGGGCAGGCGTTGCCCATGGTAATTGAGATTGGCTGCCCCATTGTTTGCTATCCTGTCTTTCACAGCTCCAGGCCCAGACAGGGCGAAGACCAGACCATGGCGCACTCCCCTCCTCAGACACACAGCCACTGCGATTCCCTAACGTCTACAAGGACGCTGACGCTAAGTTAAGGAATCAAAAAGGACATCAGCTCTTGGCACCAACCTAATGATGCAGTTGTACTAACCAGTGTGGGTGGTTGGTTGGTGGTGGCCAATGCCAGCATGGGATGGGTGTCTACTGGCTGCCAGGGAGAGGTGGGACTGACAGCCTTGGCCTGAGTCTTCCAGAGCTCACAGCAGGGGTTGCCCCTGGTGAGCGACGGTCAATGTTCCTTTGTTTGTTGATATTATCCTGCTTTTTCCAGCTCCAGGCCCACAGAGGGAAAAGGACCCGACCATTGTGCACTCCCCTCCGCAGACACAGAGCCAGAGAGGTCTCTGACCTTCTGCAAGAACGCTGACAAGAAGTTAAGGCATCAAGAGTTTGGCACAGCCCTGGGCAGGCGTTGCCCATGGTAATTCAGAGTGGCTGCCCCATGGTTTGCTATCCTGTCTTTCACAGCTCCAGGCCCAGACAGGGCGAAGACCAGACCATGGCGCACTCCCCTCCTCAGACACACAGCCATTGACATTCCCTAACGTCTACAAGGACGCTGACGCTAAGTTAAGGAATCAAAAAGGACATCAGCTCTTCGCACTAACCTAATGATGCAGTTTTACTAACCAGTGTAAGTGGTTGGTTGGTGGTGGCCAATGCCACCATGGGATGGGTGTCTACTGCCTGCCAGGGAGAGGTGGGACTGACACCCTTGGCCTGAGGCTGGCAGACCTCACAGCAGGGGTTGCCCCTGGTGAGCGACGGTCAATGTTCCTTTGTTGATATTATCCTGCATTTTCTAGCTCCAGGCCCACAGAGGGAAAAGGACCCGACCACTGTGCACTCCCCTCCGCAGACACAGAGCCAGAGAGGTCTCTGACCTTCTGCAAGAACGCTGACAAGAACTTAAGGCATCAAGAGTTTGGCACAGCCCTGGGCAGGCGTTGCCCATGGTAATTGAGAGTGGCTGCCCCATGGTTTGCTATCCTGTCTTTCACAGCTCCAGGCCCAGACAGGGCGAAGACCAGACCATGGCGCACTCCCCTCCTCAGACACACAGCCACTGCGATTCCCTAACGTCTACAAGGACGCTGACGCTGAGTTAAGGAATCAAAAAGGACTTCAGCTCTTGGAACCAACCTAATGATGCAGTTTCACTACCAGTGTGGGTGGTTGGATGGTGGTGGCCAATGCCACCATGGGATGGGTGTCTACTGGCTGCCAGGGAGAGGTGGGACTGACAGCCTTGGCCTGAGGCTGGCAGACCTCCCAGCAGGGGTTACCCAAGGTGAGCAAAGGCTCCTGATCCTTTGTTTGTTGATATTATCCTGCTTTTTCCAGCTCCAGACGCACACAGACAAAATGACCTGACCAGGGCGCACTCCCCTCCTCAGACACACAGCCATTGACATTCCCTAACGTCTACAAGGACGCTGATGCTAAGTTAAGGAATCAAAAAGGACATCAGCTCTTCGCACTAACCTAATGATGCAGTTTTACTAACCAGTGTGGGTGGTTGGTTGGTGGTGGCCAATGCCACCATGGGATGGGTGTCTACTGCCTGCCAGGGAGAGGTGGGACTGACACCCTTGGCCTGAGGCTGGCAGACCTCACAGCAGGGGTTACCCAAGGTGAGCAAAGGCTCCTGATCCTTTGTTTGTTGATATTATCCTGCTTTTTCCGGCTCCACACACACACAGACAAAAGGACCTGACCAGGGCGCACTCCCCTCCTCAGACACACAGCCACTGACATTCCCTAACGTCTACAAGGACGCTGACGCTAAGTTAAGGAATCAAAAAGGACATCAGCTCTTCGCACTAACCTAATGATGCAGTTGCACTACCACTGTGGGTGGTTGGATGGTGGTGGCCAATGCCACCATGGGATGGGTGTCTACTGGCTGCCAGGGAGAGGTGGGACTGACAGCCTTGGCCTGAGGCTGGCAGACCTCCCAGCAGGGGTTACCCAAGGTGAGCAAAGGCTCCTGTTCCTTTGTTTGTTGATATTATCCTGCTTTTTACAGCTCCAGACGCACACAGAAAAAAGGACCTGACCAGGGCGCACTCCCCTCCTCAGACACACAGCCATTGACATTCCCTAACGTCTACAAGGACACTGATGCTAAGTTAAGGAATCAAAAAGGACATCAGCTCTTCGCACTAACCTAATGATGCAGTTGTACTAACCAGTGTGGGTGGTTGGTTGGTGGTGGCCAATGCCAGCATGGGATGGGTGCCTACTTGCTGCCAGGGAGAGGTGGGACTGACAGCCTTGGCCTGAGACTGTTAACCTGACAACAGGGCTGGCCCATGGTGAGCAAGTGTCAATGTTCCTTTGTTTGTTGATATTATCCTGCTTTTTCCAGCTCCAGGCCCACAGAGGGAAAAGGACCCGACCACTGTGCACTCCCCTCCGCAGACACACAGCCAGAGAGGTCTCTGACATTCTACAAGAACGCTGACATGAAGTTAAGGCATCAAGAGTTTGGCACAGCCCTGGGCAGGCGTTGCCCATGGTAACTGAGAGTGGCTGCCCCATTGTTTGCTATCCTGTCTTTCACAGCTCCAGGCCCAGACAGGGCGAAGACCAGACCATGGCGCACTCCCCTCCTCAGACACACAGCCACTGACATTCCCTAACGTCTACAAGGACGCTGACGCTAAGTTAAGGAATCAAAAAGGACATCAGCTCTTCGCACTAACCTAATGATGCAGTTGCACTACCACTGTGGGTGATTGGATGGTGGTGGCCAATGCCACCATGGGATGGGTGTCTACTGGCTGCCAGAGAGAGGAGGGACTGACAGCCTTGGCCTGAGTCTTCCAGAGCTCACAGCAGGGGTTGCCCCTGGTGAGCGAAGGTCAATGTTCCTTTGTTTGTTGATATTATCCTGCATTTTCTAGCTCCAGGCCCACAGAGGGAAAAGGACCCGACCACTGTGCACTCCCCTCCGCAGACACACAGCCAGAGATCTCTGACCTTCTACAAGAACGCTGACAAGAAGTTAAGGCATCAAGAGTTTGGCACAGCCCTGGGCAGGCGTTGCCCATGGTAATTGAGATTGGCTGCCCCATTCTTTGCTATCCTGTCTTTCACAGCTCCAGGCCCAGACAGGGCGAAGACCAGACCATGGCGCACTCCCCTCCTCAGACACACAGCCACTGACATTCCCTAACGTCTACAAGGACGCTGACGCTAAGTTAAGGAATCAAAAAGGACATCAGCTCTTGGCACCAACCTAATGATGCAGTTGTACTAACCAGTGTGGGTGGTTGGTTGGTGGTGGCCAATGCCAGCATGGGATGGGTGTCTACTGGCTGCCAGGGAGAGGTGGGACTGACAGCCTTGGCCTGAGTCTTCCAGAGCTCACAGCAGGGGTTGCCCCTGGTGAGCGACGGTCAATGTTCCTTTGTTTGTTGATATTATCCTGCTTTTTCCAGCTCCAGGCCCACAGAGGGAAAAGGACCCGACCACTGTGCACTCCCCTCCGCAGACACAGAGCCAGAGAGGTCTCTGACCTTCTGCAAGAACGCTGACAAGAAGTTAAGGCATCAAGAGTTTGGCACAGCCCTGGGCAGGCGTTGCCCATGGTAATTGAGATTGGCTGCCCCATTGTTTGCTATCCTGTCTTTCACAGCTCCAGGCCCAGACAGGGCGAAGACCAGACCATGGCGCACTCCCCTCCTCAGACACACAGCCACTGAGATTCCCTAACGTCTACAAGGACGCTGACGCTAAGTTAAGGAATCAAAAAGGACATCAGCTCTTGGCACAAACCTAATGATGCAGTTTCACTACCAGTGTGGGTGGTTGGATGGTGGTGGCCAATGCCACCATGGGATGGGTGTCTACTGGCTGCCAGGGAGAGGTGGGACTGACAGCCTTGGCCTGAGGCTGGCAGACCTCACAGCAGGGGTTACCCAAGGTGAGCAAAGGCTCCTGTTCCTTTGTTTGTTGATATTATCCTGCTTTTTCCAGCTCCAGACGCACACAGACAAAATGACCTGACCAGGGCGCACTCCCCTCCTCAGACACACAGCCATTGACATTCCCTAACGTCTACAAGGACGCTGACGCTAAGTTAAGGAATCAAAAAGGACATCAGCTCTTGGCACCAACCTAATGATGCAGTTGTACTAACCAGTGTGGGTGGTTGGTTGGTGGTGGCCAATGCCACCATGGGATGGGTGTCTACTGGCTGCCAGGGAGAGGTGGGACTGACAGCCTTGGCCTGAGACTGGCAGACCTCACAGCAGGGGTTACCCAAGGTGAGCAAAGGCTCCTGTTCCTTTGTTTGTTGATATTATCCTGCTTTTTCCACCTCCAGACGCACACAGACAAAAGGACCTGACCAGGGCGCACTCCCCTCCTCAGACACACAGCCACTGACATTCCCTAACGTCTACAAGGACGCTGACGCTAAGTTAAGGAATCAAAAAGGACATCAGCTCTTGGCACTAACCTAATGATGCAGTTGTACTAACCAGTGTGGGTGGTTGGTTGGTGGTGGCCAATGCCAGCATGGGATGGGTGCCTACTTGCTGCCAGGGAGAGATGGGACTGACAGCCTTGGCCTGAGACTGTTAACCTGACAACAGGGCTGGCCCATGGTGAGCAAGTGTCAATGTTCCTTTGTTTGTTGATATTATCCTGCTTTTTCCAGCTCCAGGCCCACAGAGGGAAAAGGACCCGACCACTGTGCACTCCCCTCCGCAGACACAGAGCCAGAGAGGTCTCTGACATTCTACAAGAACGCTGACATGAAGTTAAGGCATCAAGAGTTTGGCACAGCCCTGGGCAGGCGTTGCCCATGGTAACTGAGAGTGGCTGCCCCATTGTTTGCTATCCTGTCTTTCACAGCTCCAGGCCCAGACAGGGCGAAGACCAGACCATGGCGCACTCCCCTCCTCAGACACACAGCCACTGACATTCCCTAACGTCTACAAGGACGCTGACGCTAAGTTAAGGAATCAAAAAGGACATCAGCTCTTCGCACTAACCTAATGATGCAGTTGCACTACCACTGTGGGTGATTGGATGGTGGTGGCCAATGCCACCATGGGATGGGTGTCTACTGGCTGCCAGAGAGAGGTGGGACTGACAGCCTTGGCCTGAGTCTTCCAGAGCTCACAGCAGGGGTTGCCCCTGGTGAGCGACGGTCAATGTTCCTTTGTTTGTTGATATTATCCTGCATTTTCTAGCTCCAGGCCCACAGAGGGAAAAGGACCCGACCACTGTGCACTCCCCTCCGCAGACACACAGCCAGAGATCTCTGACCTTCTACAAGAACGCTGACAAGAAGTTAAGGCATCAAGAGTTTGGCACAGCCCTGGGCAGGCGTTGCCCATGGTAATTGAGATTGGCTGCCCCATTGTTTGCTATCCTGTCTTTCACAGCTCCAGGCCCAGACAGGGCGAAGACCAGACCATGGCGCACTCCCCTCCTCAGACACACAGCCACTGCGATTCCCTAACGTCTACAAGGACGCTGACGCTAAGTTAAGGAATCAAAAAGGACATCAGCTCTTGGCACCAACCTAATGATGCAGTTGTACTAACCAGTGTGGGTGGTTGGTTGGTGGTGGCCAATGCCACCATGGGATGGGTGTCTACTGGCTGCCAGGGAGAGGTGGGACTGACAGCCTTGGCCTGAGACTGGCAGACCTCACAGCAGGGGTTACCCAAGGTGAGCAAAGGCTCCTGTTCCTTTGTTTGTTGATATTATCCTGCTTTTTCCAGCTCCAGACGCACACAGACAAAAGGACCTGACCAGGGCGCACTCCCCTCCTCAGACACACAGCCACTGAGATTCCCTAACGTCTACAAGGACGCTGACGCTAAGTTAAGGAATCAAAAAGGACATCAGCTCTTCGCACTAACCTAATGATGCAGTTGTACTAACCAGTGTGGGTGGTTGGTTGGTGGTGGCCAATGCCACCATGGCGTGGGTGCCTACTTGCTGCCAGGGAGAGGTGGGACTGACAGCCTTGGCCTGAGTCTTCCAGAGCTCACAGCAGGGGTTGCCCCTGGTGAGCGACGGTCAATGTTCCTTTGTTTGTTGATATTATCCTGCTTTTTCCAGCTCCAGGCCCACAGAGGGAAAAGGACCCAACCACTGTGCACTCCCCTCCGCAGCCACACAGCCAGAGAGGTCTCTGACCTTCTACAAGAACGCTGACAAGAAGTTAAGGCATCAAGAGTTTGGCACAGCCCTGGGCAGGCGTTGCCCATGGTAATTGAGAGTGGCTGCCCCATGGTTTGCTATCCTGTCTTTCACAGCTCCAGGCCCAGACAGGGCGAAGACCAGACCATGGCGCACTCCCCTCCTCAGACACACAGCCACTGCGATTCCCTAACGTCTACAAGGACGCTGACGCTAAGTTAAGGAATCAAAAAGGACATCAGCTCTTGGCACCAACCTAATGATGCAGTTGTACTAACCAGTGTGGGTGGTTGGTTGGTGGTGGCCAATGCCACCATGGGATGGGTGTCTACTGGCTGCCAGGGAGAGGTGGGACTGACACCCTTGGCCTGAGACTGGCAGACCTCACAGCAGGGGTTACCCAAGGTGAGCAAAGGCTCCTGTTCCTTTGTTTGTTGATATTATCCTGCTTTTTCCACCTCCAGACGCACACAGACAAAAGGACCTGACCAGGGCGCACTCCCCTCCTCAGACACACAGCCACTGACATTCCCTAACGTCTACAAGGACGCTGATGCTAAGTTAAGGAATCAAAAAGGACATCAGCTCTTCGCACTAACCTAATGATGCAGTTGTACTAACCAGTGTGGGTGGTTGGTTGGTGGTGGCCAATGCCACCATGGGATGGGTGCCTACTTGCTGCCAGGGAGAGATGGGACTGACAGCCTTGGCCTGAGACTGTTAACCTGACAACAGGGCTGGCCCATGGTGAGCAAGTGTCAATGTTCCTTTGTTTGTTGATATTATCCTGCTTTTTCCAGCTCCAGGCCCACAGAGGGAAAAGGACCCGACCACTGTGCACTCCCCTCCGCAGACACAGAGCCAGAGAGGTCTCTGACATTCTACAAGAACGCTGACATGAAGTTAAGGCATCAAGAGTTTGGCACAGCCCTGGGCAGGCGTTGCCCATGGTAACTGAGAGTGGCTGCCCCATTGTTTGCTATCCTGTCTTTCACAGCTCCAGGCCCAGACAGGGCGAAGACCAGACCATGGCGCACTCCCCTCCTCAGACACACAGCCACTGACATTCCCTAACGTCTACAAGGACGCTGACGCTAAGTTAAGGAATCAAAAAGGACATCAGCTCTTCGCACTAACCTAATGATGCAGTTGCACTACCACTGTGGGTGATTGGATGGTGGTGGCCAATGCCACCATGGGATGGGTGTCTACTGGCTGCCAGGGAGAGGTGGGACTGACAGCCTTGGCCTGAGTCTTCCAGAGCTCACAGCAGGGGTTGCCCCTGGTGAGCGACGGTCAATGTTCCTTTGTTTGTTGATATTATCCTGCATTTTCTAGCTCCAGGCCCACAGAGGGAAAAGGACCCGACCACTGTGCACTCCCCTCCGCAGACACACAGCCAGAGATCTCTGACCTTCTACAAGAACGCTGACAAGAAGTTAAGGCATCAAGAGTTTGGCACAGCCCTGGGCAGGCGTTGCCCATGGTAATTGAGATTGGCTGCCCCATTGTTTGCTATCCTGTCTTTCACAGCTCCAGGCCCAGACAGGGCGAAGACCAGACCATGGCGCACTCCCCTCCTCAGACACACAGCCACTGCGATTCCCTAACGTCTACAAGGACGCTGACGCTAAGTTAAGGAATCAAAAAGGACATCAGCTCTTGGCACCAACCTAATGATGCAGTTGTACTAACCAGTGTGGGTGGTTGGTTGGTGGTGGCCAATGCCACCATGGGATGGGTGTCTACTGGCTGCCAGGGAGAGGTGGGACTGACAGCCTTGGCCTGAGACTGGCAGACCTCACAGCAGGGGTTACCCAAGGTGAGCAAAGGCTCCTGTTCCTTTGTTTGTTGATATTATCCTGCTTTTTCCAGCTCCAGACGCACACAGACAAAAGGACCTGACCAGGGCGCACTCCCCTCCTCAGACACACAGCCACTGAGATTCCCTAACGTCTACAAGGACGCTGACGCTAAGTTAAGGAATCAAAAAGGACATCAGCTCTTCGCACTAACCTAATGATGCAGTTGTACTAACCAGTGTGGGTGGTTGGTTGGTGGTGGCCAATGCCACCATGGCGTGGGTGCCTACTTGCTGCCAGGGAGAGGTGGGACTGACAGCCTTGGCCTGAGTCTTCCAGAGCTCACAGCAGGGGTTGCCCCTGGTGAGCGACGGTCAATGTTCCTTTGTTTGTTGATATTATCCTGCTTTTTCCAGCTCCAGGCCCACAGAGGGAAAAGGACCCAACCACTGTGCACTCCCCTCCGCAGCCACACAGCCAGAGAGGTCTCTGACCTTCTACAAGAACGCTGACAAGAAGTTAAGGCATCAAGAGTTTGGCACAGCCCTGGGCAGGCGTTGCCCATGGTAATTGAGAGTGGCTGCCCCATGGTTTGCTATCCTGTCTTTCACAGCTCCAGGCCCAGACAGGGCGAAGACCAGACCATGGCGCACTCCCCTCCTCAGACACACAGCCACTGCGATTCCCTAACGTCTACAAGGACGCTGACGCTAAGTTAAGGAATCAAAAAGGACATCAGCTCTTGGCACCAACCTAATGATGCAGTTGTACTAACCAGTGTGGGTGGTTGGTTGGTGGTGGCCAATGCCACCATGGGATGGGTGTCTACTGGCTGCCAGGGAGAGGTGGGACTGACACCCTTGGCCTGAGACTGGCAGACCTCACAGCAGGGGTTACCCAAGGTGAGCAAAGGCTCCTGTTCCTTTGTTTGTTGATATTATCCTGCTTTTTCCACCTCCAGACGCACACAGACAAAAGGACCTGACCAGGGCGCACTCCCCTCCTCAGACACACAGCCACTGACATTCCCTAACGTCTACAAGGACGCTGATGCTAAGTTAAGGAATCAAAAAGGACATCAGCTCTTCGCACTAACCTAATGATGCAGTTGTACTAACCAGTGTGGGTGGTTGGTTGGTGGTGGCCAATGCCACCATGGGATGGGTGCCTACTTGCTGCCAGGGAGAGATGGGACTGACAGCCTTGGCCTGAGACTGTTAACCTGACAACAGGGCTGGCCCATGGTGAGCAAGTGTCAATGTTCCTTTGTTTGTTGATATTATCCTGCTTTTTCCAGCTCCAGGCCCACAGAGGGAAAAGGACCCGACCACTGTGCACTCCCCTCCGCAGACACAGAGCCAGAGAGGTCTCTGACATTCTACAAGAACGCTGACATGAAGTTAAGGCATCAAGAGTTTGGCACAGCCCTGGGCAGGCGTTGCCCATGGTAACTGAGAGTGGCTGCCCCATTGTTTGCTATCCTGTCTTTCACAGCTCCAGGCCCAGACAGGGCGAAGACCAGACCATGGCGCACTCCCCTCCTCAGACACACAGCCACTGACATTCCCTAACGTCTACAAGGACGCTGACGCTAAGTTAAGGAATCAAAAAGGACATCAGCTCTTCGCACTAACCTAATGATGCAGTTGCACTACCACTGTGGGTGATTGGATGGTGGTGGCCAATGCCACCATGGGATGGGTGTCTACTGGCTGCCAGGGAGAGGTGGGACTGACAGCCTTGGCCTGAGTCTTCCAGAGCTCACAGCAGGGGTTGCCCCTGGTGAGCGACGGTCAATGTTCCTTTGTTTGTTGATATTATCCTGCATTTTCTAGCTCCAGGCCCACAGAGGGAAAAGGACCCGACCACTGTGCACTCCCCTCCGCAGACACACAGCCAGAGATCTCTGACCTTCTACAAGAACGCTGACAAGAAGTTAAGGCATCAAGAGTTTGGCACAGCCCTGGGCAGGCGTTGCCCATGGTAATTGAGATTGGCTGCCCCATTGTTTGCTATCCTGTCTTTCACAGCTCCAGGCCCAGACAGGGCGAAGACCAGACCATGGCGCACTCCCCTCCTCAGACACACAGCCACTGCGATTCCCTAACGTCTACAAGGACGCTGACGCTAAGTTAAGGAATCAAAAAGGACATCAGCTCTTGGCACCAACCTAATGATGCAGTTGTACTAACCAGTGTGGGTGGTTGGTTGGTGGTGGCCAATGCCACCATGGGATGGGTGTCTACTGGCTGCCAGGGAGAGGTGGGACTGACACCCTTGGCCTGAGGCTGGCAGACCTCACAGCAGGGGTTACCCAAGGTGAGCAAAGGCTTCTGATCCTTTGTTGATATTATCCTGCTTTTTCCACCTCCAGACGCACACAGACAAAAGGACCTGACCAGGGCGCACTCCCCTCCTCAGACACACAGCCACTGACATTCCCTAACGTCTACAAGGACGCTGACGCTAAGTTAAGGAATCAAAAAGGACATCAGCTCTTCGCACTAACCTAATGATGCAGTTGCACTACCAGTGTGGGTGGTTGGATGGTGGTGGGCAATGCCACCATGGGATGGGTGTCTACTGGCTGCCAGGGAGAGGTGGGACTGACAGCCTTGGCCTGAGTCTTCCAGAGCTCACAGCAGGGGTTGCCCCTGGTGAGCGACGGTCAATGTTCCTTTGTTTGTTGATATTATCCTGCATTTTCTAGCTCCAGGCCCACAGAGGGAAAAGGACCCGACCACTGTGCACTCCCCTCCGCAGCCACACAGCCAGAGAGGTCTCTGACCTTCTACAAGAACGCTGACAAGAAGTTAAGGCATCAAGAGTTTGGCACAGCCCTGGGCAGGCGTTGCCCATGGTAAATGAGAGTGGCTGCCCCATGGTTTGCTATCCTGTCTTTCACAGCTCCAGGCCCAGACAGGGCGAAGACCAGACCATGGCGCACTCCCCTCCTCAGACACACAGCCACTGACATTCCCTAACCTTTACAAGGACGCTGACGCTAAGTTAAGGAATCAAAAAGGACATCAGCTCTTGGCACAAACCTAATGATGCAGTTTCACTACCAGTGTGGGTGGTTGGATGGTGGTGGCCAATGCCACCATGGGATGGGTGTCTACTGGCTGCCAGGGAGAGGTGGGACTGACAGCCTTGGCCTGAGGCTGGCAGACCTCACAGCAGGGGTTACCCAAGGTGAGCAAAGGCTCCTGTTCCTTTGTTTGTTGATATTATCCTGCTTTTTCCAGCTCCAGACGCACACAGACAAAAGGACCTGACCAGGGCGCACTCCCCTCCTCAGACACACAGCCATTGACATTCCCTAACGTCTACAAGGACACTGATGCTAAGTTAAGGAATCAAAAAGGACATCAGCTCTTCGCACTAACCTAATGATGCAGTTGTACTAACCAGTGTGGGTGGTTGGTTGGTGGTGGCCAATGCCACCATGGGATGGGTGCCTACTTGCTGCCAGGGAGAGATGGGACTGACAGCCTTGGCCTGAGACTGTTAACCTGACAACAGGGCTGGCCCCTGGTGAGCAAGTGTCAATGTTCCTTTGTTTGTTGATATTATCCTGCTTTTTCCAGCTCCAGGCCCACAGAGGGAAAAGGACCCGACAACTGTGCACTCCCCTCCGCAGACACACAGCCAGAGAGGTCTCTGACATTCTACAAGAACGCTGACATGAAGTTAAGGCATCAAGAGTTTGGCACAGCCCTGGGCAGGCGTTGCCCATGGTAACTGAGAGTGGCTGCCCCATTGTTTGCTATCCTGTCTTTCACAGCTCCAGGCCCACACTGGGCGAAGACCAGACCATGGCGCACTCCCCTCCTCAGACACACAGCCACTGACATTCCCTAACGTCTACAAGGACGCTGACGCTAAGTTAAGGAATCAAAAAGGACATCAGCTCTTGGCACTAACCTAATGATGCAGTTGTACTAACCAGTGTGAGTGGTTGGTTGGTGGTGGCCAATGCCACCATGGGATGGGTGTCTACTGGCTGCCAGGGAGAGGTGGGACTGACAGCCTTGGCCTGAGGCTGGCAGACCTCACAGCAGGGGTTACCCAAGGTGAGCAAAGGCTCCTGATCCTTTGTTTGTTGATATTATCCTGCTTTTTCCGGCTCCAGACGCACACAGACAAAAGGACCTGACCATGGCGCACTCCCCTCCTCAGACACACAGCCACTGACATTCCCTAACGTCTACAAGGACGCTGACGCTAAGTTAAGGAATCAAAAAGGACATCAGCTCTTCGCACTAACCTAATGATGCAGTTGCACTACCACTGTGGGTGGTTGGATGGTGGTGGCCAATGCCACCATGGGATGGGTGTCTACTGGCTGCCAGAGAGAGGTGGGACTGACAGCCTTGGCCTGAGTCTTCCAGAGCTCACAGCAGGGGTTGCCCCTGGTGAGCGATGGTCAATGTTCCTTTGTTAGTTGATATTATCCTGCTTTTTCTAGCTGCAGGCCCACAGAGGGAAAAGGACCCGACCACTGTGCACTCCCCTCCGCAGACACAGAGCCAGAGAGGTCTCTGACCTTCTGCAAGAACGCTGACAAGAAGTTAAGGCATCAAGAGTTTGGCACAGCCCTGGGCAGGCGTTGCCCATGGTAACTGAGAGTGGCTGCCCCATTGTTTGCTATCCTGTCTTTCACAGTTCCAGGCCCAGACAGGGCGAAGACCAGACCATGGCGCACTCCCCTCCTCAGACACACAGCCACTGACATTCCCTAACGTCTACAAGGACGCTGACGCTAAGTTAAGGAATCAAAAAGGACATCAGCTCTTGGCACCAAACTAATGATGCAGTTGTACTAACCAGTGTGGGTGGTTGGATGGTGGTGGGCAATGCCACCATGGGATGGGTGTCTACTGGCTGCCAGGGAGAGGTGGGACAGACAGACTTGGCCTGAGGCTGGCAGACCTCACAGCAGGGGTTACCCAAGGTGACCAAAGGCTTCTGTTCCTTTGTTTGTTGATATTATCCTGCTTTTTCCACCTCCAGACGCACACAGAATAAAGGACCTGACCAGGGCGCACTCCCCTCCTCAGACAAACAGCCACTGACATTCCCTAACGTCTACAAGGACGCTGACGCTAAGTTAAGGAATCAAAAAGGACATCAGCTCTTGGCACTAACCTAATGATGCAGTTGTACTAACCAGTGTGGGTGGTTGGTTGGTGGCGGCCAATGCCACCATGGGATGGGTGTCTACTGGCTGCCAGGGAGAGGTGGGACTGAAAACCTTGGTCTGAGGCTGGCAGACCTCACAGCAGGGGTTACCCAAGGTGAGCAAAGGCTCCTGTTCCTTTGTTTGTTGATATTATCCTGCTTTTTCCGGCTCCAGACACACACAGACAAGAGGACCTGACCAGGGCGCACTCCCCTCCTCAGACACACAGCCACTGACATTCCCTAACGTCTACAAGGACGCTGACGCTAAGTTAAGGAATCAAAAAGGACATCAGCTCTTGGCACCAACCTAATGATGCAGTTGTACTAACCAGTGTGGGTGGTTGGTTGGTGGTGGCCAATGCCACCATGGGATGGGTGTCTACTGCCTGCCAGGGAGAGGTGGGACTGACAGCCTTGGCCTGAGGCTGGCAGACCTCACAGCAGGGCTTACCCAAGGTGAGCAAAGGCTCCTGTTCCTTTGTTTGTTGACATTATCCTGCTTTTTCCAGCTCCAGACTCACACAGACAAAAGGACCTGACCAGGGCGCACTCCCCTCCTCAGACACACAGCCACTGACATTCCATAACGTCTACAAGGACGCTCACGCTAAGTTAAGGAATCAAAAAGGACATCAGCTCTTGGCACTAACCTAATGATGCAGTTGTACTAACCAGTGTGGGTGGTTGCTTGGTGGTGGCCAATGCCACCATGGGATGGGTGTCTACTGGCTGCCAGGGAGAGGTGGGACTGAAAACCTTGGTCTGAGGCTGGCAGACCTCACAGCAGGGGTTACCCAAGGTGAGCAAAGGCTCCTGTTCCTTTGTTTGTTGATATTATCCTGCTTTTTCCACCTCCAGACGCACACAGACAAAAGGACCTGACCAGGGCGCACTCCCCTCCTCAGACACACAGCCACTGACATTCCCTAACGTCTACAAGGACGCTGACGCTAAGTTAAGGAATCAAAAAGGACATCAGCTCTTCGCACTAACCTAATGATGCAGTTGTACTAACCAGTGTGGGTGGTTGGTTGGTGGTGGCCAATGCCACCATGGGATGGGTGCCTACTTGCTGCCAGGGAGAGGTGGGACTGACAGCCTTGGCCTGAGTCTTCCAGAGCTCACAGCAGGGGTTGCCCCTGGTGAGCGACGGTCAATGTTCCTTTGTTTGTTGATATTATCCTGCTTTTTCCAGCTCCAGGCCCACAGAGGGAAAAGGACCCAACCACTGTGCACTCCCCTCCGCAGACACACAGCCAGAGAGGTCTCTGACCTTCTGCAAGAACGCTGACAAGAAGTTAAGGCATCAAGAGTTTGGCACAGCCCTGGGCAGGCGTTGCCCATGGTAAATGAGAGTGGCTGCCCCATGGTTTGCTATCCTGTCTTTCACAGCTCCAGGCCCAGACAGGGCGAAGACCAGACCATGGCGCACTCCCCTCCTCAGACACACAGCCACTGACATTCCCTAACCTTTACAAGGACGCTGACGCTAAGTTAAGGAATCAAAAAGGACATCAGCTCTTGGCACAAACCTAATGATGCAGTTTCACTACCAGTGTGGGTGGTTGGATGGTGGTGGCCAATGCCACCATGGGATGGGTGTCTACTGGCTGCCAGGGAGAGGTGGGACTGACAGCCTTGGCCTGAGGCTGGCAGACCTCACAGCAGGGGTTACCCAAGGTGAGCAAAGGCTCCTGTTCCTTTGTTTGTTGATATTATCCTGCTTTTTCCAGCTCCAGACGCACACAGACAAAAGGACCTGACCAGGGCGCACTCCCCTCCTCAGACACACAGCCATTGACATTCCCTAACGTCTACAAGGACACTGATGCTAAGTTAAGGAATCAAAAAGGACATCAGCTCTTCGCACTAACCTAATAATGCAGTTGTACTAACCAGTGTGGGTGGTTGGTTGGTGGTGGCCAATGCCACCATGGGATGGGTGCCTACTTGCTGCCAGGGAGAGATGGGACTGACAGCCTTGGCCTGAGACTGTTAACCTGACAACAGGGCTGGCCCCTGGTGAGCAAGTGTCAATGTTCCTTTGTTTGTTGATATTATCCTGCTTTTTCCAGCTCCAGGCCCACAGAGGGAAAAGGACCCGACAACTGTGCACTCCCCTCCGCAGACACACAGCCAGAGAGGTCTCTGACATTCTACAAGAACGCTGACATGAAGTTAAGGCATCAAGAGTTTGGCACAGCCCTGGGCAGGCGTTGCCCATGGTAACTGAGAGTGGCTGCCCCATTGTTTGCTATCCTGTCTTTCACAGCTCCAGGCCCAGACAGGGCGAAGACCAGACCATGGCGCACTCCCCTCCTCAGACACACAGCCACTGACATTCCCTAACGTCTACAAGGACGCTGACGCTAAGTTAAGGAATCAAAAAGGACATCAGCTCTTGGCACTAACCTAATGATGCAGTTGTACTAACCAGTGTGAGTGGTTGGTTGGTGGTGGCCAATGCCACCATGGGATGGGTGTCTACTGGCTGCCAGGGAGAGGTGGGACTGACAGCCTTGGCCTGAGGCTGGCAGACCTCACAGCAGGGGTTACCCAAGGTGAGCAAAGGCTCCTGATCCTTTGTTTGTTGATATTATCCTGCTTTTTCCGGCTCCAGACGCACACAGACAAAAGGACCTGACCATGGCGCACTCCCCTCCTCAGACACACAGCCACTGACATTCCCTAACGTCTACAAGGACGCTGACGCTAAGTTAAGGAATCAAAAAGGACATCAGCTCTTCGCACTAACCTAATGATGCAGTTGCACTACCACTGTGGGTGGTTGGATGGTGGTGGCCAATGCCACCATGGGATGGGTGTCTACTGGCTGCCAGAGAGAGGTGGGACTGACAGCCTTGGCCTGAGTCTTCCAGAGCTCACAGCAGGGGTTGCCCCTGGTGAGCGATGGTCAATGTTCCTTTGTTAGTTGATATTATCCTGCTTTTTCTAGCTGCAGGCCCACAGAGGGAAAAGGACCCGACCACTGTGCACTCCCCTCCGCTGACACAGAGCCAGAGAGGTCTCTGACCTTCTGCAAGAACGCTGACAAGAAGTTAAGGCATCAAGAGTTTGGCACAGCCCTGGGCAGGCATTGCCCATGGTAACTGAGAGTGGCTGCCCCATTGTTTGCTATCCTGTCTTTCACAGCTCCAGGCCCAGACAGGGCGAAGACCAGACCATGGCGCACTCCCCTCCTCAGACACACAGCCACTGACATTCCCTAACGTCTACAAGGACGCTGACGCTAAGTTAAGGAATCAAAAAGGACATCAGCTCTTGGCACCAAACTAATGATGCAGTTGTACTAACCAGTGTGGGTGGTTGGATGGTGGTGGGCAATGCCACCATGGGATGGGTGTCTACTGGCTGCCAGGGAGAGGTGGGACAGACAGACTTGGCCTGAGGCTGGCAGACCTCACAGCAGGGGTTACCCAAGGTGACCAAAGGCTTTAGTTCCTTTGTTTGTTGATATTATCCTGCTTTTTCCACCTCCAGACGCACACAGAATAAAGGACCTGACCAGGGCGCACTCCCCTCCTCAGACAAACAGCCACTGACATTCCCTAACGTCTACAAGGACGCTGACGCTAAGTTAAGGAATCAAAAAGGACATCAGCTCTTGGCACTAACCTAATGATGCAGTTGTACTAACCAGTGTGGGTGGTTGGTTGGTGGCGGCCAATGCCACCATGGGATGGGTGTCTACTGCCTGCCAGGGAGAGGTGGGACTGAAAACCTTGGTCTGAGGCTGGCAGACCTCACAGCAGGGGTTACCCAAGGTGAGCAAAGGCTCCTGTTCCTTTGTTTGTTGATATTATCCTGCTTTTTCCGGCTCCAGACACACACAGACAAGAGGACCTGACCAGGGCGCACTCCCCTCCTCAGACACACAGCCACTGACATTCCCTAACGTCTACAAGGACGCTGACGCTAAGTTAAGGAATCAAAAAGGACATCAGCTCTTGGCACCAACCTAATGATGCAGTTGTACTAACCAGTGTGGGTGGTTGGTTGGTGGTGGCCAATGCCACCATGGGATGGGTGTCTACTGCCTGCCAGGGAGAGGTGGGACTGACAGCCTTGGCCTGAGGCTGGCAGACCTCACAGCAGGGCTTACCCAAGGTGAGCAAAGGCTCCTGTTCCTTTGTTTGTTGACATTATCCTGCTTTTTCCAGCTCCAGACTCACACAGACAAAAGGACCTGACCAGGGCGCACTCCCCTCCTCAGACACACAGCCACTGACATTCCTTAACGTCTACAAGGACGCTCACGCTAAGTTAAGGAATCAAAAAGGACATCAGCTCTTGGCACTAACCTAATGATGCAGTTGTACTAACCAGTGTGGGTGGTTGCTTGGTGGTGGCCAATGCCACCATGGGATGGGTGTCTACTGGCTGCCAGGGAGAGGTGGGACTGAAAACCTTGGTCTGAGGCTGGCAGACCTCACAGCAGGGGTTACCCAAGGTGAGCAAAGGCTCCTGTTCCTTTGTTTGTTGATATTATCCTGCTTTTTCCACCTCCAGACGCACACAGACAAAAGGACCTGACCAGGGCGCACTCCCCTCCTCAGACACACAGCCACTGACATTCCCTAACGTCTACAAGGACGCTGACGCTAAGTTAAGGAATCAAAAAGGACATCAGCTCTTCGCACTAACCTAATGATGCAGTTGTACTAACCAGTGTGGGTGGTTGGTTGGTGGTGGCCAATGCCACCATGGGATGGGTGCCTACTTGCTGCCAGGGAGAGATGGGACTGACGGCCTTGGCCTGAGACTGTTAACCTGACAACAGGGCTGGCCCATGGTGAGCAAGTGTCAATGTTCCTTTGTTTGTTGATATTATCCTGCTTTTTCCAGCTCCAGGCCCACAGAGGGAAAAGGACCCGACCACTGTGCACTCCCCTCCGCAGACACAGAGCCAGAGAGGTCTCTGACATTCTACAAGAACGCTGACATGAAGTTAAGGCATCAAGAGTTTGGCACAGCCCTGGGCAGGCGTTGCCCATGGTAACTGAGAGTGGCTGCCCCATTGTTTGCTATCCTGTCTTTCACAGCTCCAGGCCCAGACAGGGCGAAGACCAGACCATGGCGCACTCCCCTCCTCAGACACACAGCCACTGACATTCCCTAACGTCTACAAGGACGCTGACGCTAAGTTAAGGAATCAAAAAGGACATCAGCTCTTCGCACTAACCTAATGATGCAGTTGCACTACCACTGTGGGTGATTGGATGGTGGTGGCCAATGCCACCATGGGATGGGTGTCTACTGGCTGCCAGAGAGAGGTGGGACTGACAGCCTTGGCCTGAGTCTTCCAGAGCTCACAGCAGGGGTTGCCCCTGGTGAGCGACGGTCAATGTTCCTTTGTTTGTTGATATTATCCTGCATTTTCTAGCTCCAGGCCCACAGAGGGAAAAGGACCCGACCACTGTGCACTCCCCTCCGCAGACACACAGCCAGAGATCTCTGACCTTCTACAAGAACGCTGACAAGAAGTTAAGGCATCAAGAGTTTGGCACAGCCCTGGGCAGGCGTTGCCCATGGTAATTGAGATTGGCTGCCCCATTGTTTGCTATCCTGTCTTTCACAGCTCCAGGCCCAGACAGGGCGAAGACCAGACCATGGCGCACTCCCCTCCTCAGACACACAGCCACTGCGATTCCCTAACGTCTACAAGGACGCTGACGCTAAGTTAAGGAATCAAAAAGGACATCAGCTCTTGGCACCAACCTAATGATGCAGTTGTACTAACCAGTGTGGGTGGTTGGTTGGTGGTGGCCAATGCCAGCATGGGATGGGTGTCTACTGGCTGCCAGGGAGAGGTGGGACTGACAGCCTTGGCCTGAGACTGGCAGACCTCACAGCAGGGGTTACCCAAGGTGAGCAAAGGCTCCTGTTCCTTTGTTTGTTGATATTATCCTGCTTTTTCCAGCTCCAGACGCACACAGACAAAAGGACCTGACCAGGGCGCACTCCCCTCCTCAGACACAGCCACTGCGATTCCCTAACGTCTACAAGGACGCTGACGCTAAGTTAAGGAATCAAAAAGGACATCAGCTCTTGGCACCAACCTAATGATGCAGTTGTACTAACCAGTGTGGGTGGTTGGTTGGTGGTGGCCAATGCCACCATGGGATGGGTGCCTACTTGCTGCCAGGGAGAGGTGGGACTGACAGCCTTGGCCTGAGTCTTCCAGAGCTCACAGCAGGGGTTGCCCCTGGTGAGCGACGGTCAATGTTCCTTTGTTTGTTGATATTATCCTGCTTTTTCCAGCTCCAGGCCCACAGAGGGAAAAGGACCCAACCACTGTGCACTCCCCTCCGCAGCCACACAGCCAGAGAGGTCTCTGACCTTCTGCAAGAACGCTGACAAGAAGTTAAGGCATCAAGAGTTTGGCACAGCCCTGGGCAGGCGTTGCCCATGGTAATTGAGAGTGGCTGCCCCATGGTTTGCTATCCTGTCTTTCACAGCTCCAGGCCCAGACAGGGCGAAGGCCAGACCATGGCGCACTCCCCTCCTCAGACACACAGCCACTGCGATTCCCTAATGTCTACAAGGACGCTGACGCTAAGTTAAGGAATCAAAAAGGACATCAGCTCTTTGCACCAACCTAATGATGCAGTTGTACTAACCAGTGTGGGTGGTTGGTTGGTGGTGGCCAATGCCACCATGGGATGGGTGTCTACTGGCTGCCAGGGAGAGGTGGGACTGACACCCTTGGCCTGAGGCTGGCAGACCTCACAGCAGGGGTTACCCAAGGTGAGCAAAGGCTTCTGTTCCTTTGTTGATATTATCCTGCTTTTTCCACCTCCAGACGCACACAGACAAAAGGACCTGACCAGGGCGCACTCCCCTCCTCAGACACACAGCCACTGACATTCCCTAACGTCTACAAGGACGCTGACGCTAAGTTAAGGAATCAAAAAGGACATCAGCTCTTCGCACTAACCTAATGATGCAGTTGCACTACCAGTGTGGGTGGTTGGATGGTGGTGGGCAATGCCACCATGGGATGGGTGTCTACTGGCTGCCAGGGAGAGGTGGGACTGACAGCCTTGGCCTGAGTCTTCCAGAGCTCACAGCAGGGGTTGCCCCTGGTGAGCGACGGTCAATGTTCCTTTGTTTGTTGATATTATCCTGCATTTTCTAGCTCCAGGCCCACAGAGGGAAAAGGACCCGACCACTGTGCACTCCCCTCCGCAGCCACACAGCCAGAGAGGTCTCTGACCTTCTACAAGAACGCTGACAAGAAGTTAAGGCATCAAGAGTTTGGCACAGCCCTGGGCAGGCGTTGCCCATGGTAAATGAGAGTGGCTGCCCCATGGTTTGCTATCCTGTCTTTCACAGCTCCAGGCCCAGACAGGGCGAAGACCAGACCATGGCGCACTCCCCTCCTCAGACACACAGCCACTGACATTCCCTAACCTTTACAAGGACGCTGACGCTAAGTTAAGGAATCAAAAAGGACATCAGCTCTTGGCACAAACCTAATGATGCAGTTTCACTACCAGTGTGGGTGGTTGGATGGTGGTGGCCAATGCCACCATGGGATGGGTGTCTACTGGCTGCCAGGGAGAGGTGGGACTGACAGCCTTGGCCTGAGGCTGGCAGACCTCACAGCAGGGGTTACCCAAGGTGAGCAAAGGCTCCTGTTCCTTTGTTTGTTGATATTATCCTGCTTTTTCCAGCTCCAGACGCACACAGACAAAAGGACCTGACCAGGGCGCACTCCCCTCCTCAGACACACAGCCATTGACATTCCCTAACGTCTACAAGGACACTGATGCTAAGTTAAGGAATCAAAAAGGACATCAGCTCTTCGCACTAACCTAATGATGCAGTTGTACTAACCAGTGTGGGTGGTTGGTTGGTGGTGGCCAATGCCACCATGGGATGGGTGCCTACTTGCTGCCAGGGAGAGATGGGACTGACAGCCTTGGCCTGAGACTGTTAACCTGACAACAGGGCTGGCCCCTGGTGAGCAAGTGTCAATGTTCCTTTGTTTGTTGATATTATCCTGCTTTTTCCAGCTCCAGGCCCACAGAGGGAAAAGGACCCGACAACTGTGCACTCCCCTCCGCAGACACACAGCCAGAGAGGTCTCTGACATTCTACAAGAACGCTGACATGAAGTTAAGGCATCAAGAGTTTGGCACAGCCCTGGGCAGGCGTTGCCCATGGTAACTGAGAGTGGCTGCCCCATTGTTTGCTATCCTGTCTTTCACAGCTCCAGGCCCACACAGGGCGAAGACCAGACCATGGCGCACTCCCCTCCTCAGACACACAGCCACTGACATTCCCTAATGTCTACAAGGACGCTGACGCTAAGTTAAGGAATCAAAAAGGACATCAGCTCTTGGCACTAACCTAATGATGCAGTTGTACTAACCAGTGTGAGTGGTTGGTTGGTGGTGGCCAATGCCACCATGGGATGGGTGTCTACTGGCTGCCAGGGAGAGGTGGGACTGACAGCCTTGGCCTGAGGCTGGCAGACCTCACAGCAGGGGTTACCCAAGGTGAGCAAAGGCTCCTGATCCTTTGTTTGTTGATATTATCCTGCTTTTTCCGGCTCCAGACGCACACAGACAAAAGGACCTGACCATGGCGCACTCCCCTCCTCAGACACACAGCCACTGACATTCCCTAACGTCTACAAGGACGCTGACGCTAAGTTAAGGAATCAAAAAGGACATCAGCTCTTCGCACTAACCTAATGATGCAGTTGCACTACCACTGTGGGTGGTTGGATGGTGGTGGCCAATGCCACCATGGGATGGGTGTCTACTGGCTGCCAGAGAGAGGTGGGACTGACAGCCTTGGCCTGAGTCTTCCAGAGCTCACAGCAGGGGTTGCCCCTGGTGAGCGATGGTCAATGTTCCTTTGTTTGTTGATATTATCCTGCTTTTTCTAGCTGCAGGCCCACAGAGGGAAAAGGACCCGACCACTGTGCACTCCCCTCCGCAGACACAGAGCCAGAGAGGTCTCTGACCTTCTGCAAGAACGCTGACAAGAAGTTAAGGCATCAAGAGTTTGGCACAGCCCTGGGCAGGCGTTGCCCATGGTAACTGAGAGTGGCTGCCCCATTGTTTGCTATCCTGTCTTTCACAGCTCCAGGCCCAGACAGGGCGAAGACCAGACCATGGCGCACTCCCCTCCTCAGACACACAGCCACTGACATTCCCTAACGTCTACAAGGACGCTGACGCTAAGTTAAGGAATCAAAAAGGACATCAGCTCTTGGCACCAAACTAATGATGCAGTTGTACTAACCAGTGTGGGTGGTTGGATGGTGGTGGCCAATGCCACCATGGGATGGGTGTCTACTGGCTGCCAGGGAGAGGTGGGACAGACAGACTTGGCCTGAGGCTGGCAGACCTCACAGCAGGGGTTACCCAAGGTGACCAAAGGCTTCTGTTCCTTTGTTTGTTGACATTATCCTGCTTTTTCCACCTCCAGACGCACACAGAATAAAGGACCTGACCAGGGCGCACTCCCCTCCTCAGACAAACAGCCACTGACATTCCCTAACGTCTACAAGGACGCTGACGCTAAGTTAAGGAATCAAAAAGGACATCAGCTCTTCGCACTAACCTAATGATGCAGTTGTACTAACCAGTGTGGGTGGTTGGTTGGTGGCGGCCAATGCCACCATGGGATGGGTGTCTACTGGCTGCCAGGGAGAGGTGGGACTGACAGCCTTGGCCTGAGGCTGGCAGACCTCACAGCAGGGCTTACCCAAGGTGAGCAAAGGCTCCTGTTCCTTTGTTTGTTGACATTATCCTGCTTTTTCCAGCTCCAGACTCACACAGACAAAAGGACCTGACCAGGGCGCACTCCCCTCCTCAGACACACAGCCACTGACATTCCTTAACGTCTACAAGGACGCTCACGCTAAGTTAAGGAATCAAAAAGGACATCAGCTCTTCGCACTAACCTAATGATGCAGTTGTACTAACCAGTGTGGGTGGTTGCTTGGTGGTGGCCAATGCCACCATGGGATGGGTGTCTACTGGCTGCCAGGGAGAGGTGGGACTGAAAACCTTGGTCTGAGGCTGGCAGACCGCACAGCAGGGGTTACCCAAGGTGAGCAAAGGCTCCTGATCCTTTGTTTGTTGATATTATCCTGCTTTTTCCGGCTCCAGACACACACAGACAAAAGGACCTGACCAGGGCGCACTCCCCTCCTCAGACACATAGCCACTGAGATTCCCTAACGTCTACAAGGACGCTGACGCTAAGTTAAGGAATCAAAAAGGACATCAGCTCTTGGCACCAACCTAATGATGCAGTTGTACTAACCAGTGTGGGTGGTTGGTTGGTGGTGGCCAATGCCAGCATGGGATGGGTGTCTACTGGCTGCCAGGGAGAGGTGGGACTGACAGCCTTGGCCTGAGTCTTGCAGAGCTTACAGCAGGGGTTGCCCCTGGTGAGCGACGGTCAATATTCCTTTGTTTGTTGATATTATCCTGCTTTTTCCAGCTCCAGGCCCACTGAGGGAAAAGGACCCGACCATTGTGCACTCCCCTCCGCAGACACACAGCCAGAGAGGTCTCTGACCTTCTACAAGAACGCTGACAAGAAGTTAAGGCATCAAGAGTTTGGCACAGCCCTGGGCAGGCGTTGCCCATGGTAATTGAGAGTGGCTGCCCCATGGTTTGCTATCCTGTCTTTCACAGCTCCAGGCCCAGACAGGGCGAAGACCAGACCATGGCGCACTCCCCTCCTCAGACACACAGCCACTGAGATTCCCTAACGTCTACAAGGACGCTCACGCTAAGTTAAGGAATCAAAAAGGACATCAGCAGTTCGCACTAACCTAATGATGCAGTTGCACTACCAGTGTGGGTGGTTGGTTGGTGGTGGCCAATGCCACCATGGGATGGGTGTCTACTGGCTGCCAGGGAGAGGTGGGACAGACAGCCTTGGCCTGAGGCTGTTGACCTGACAACAGGGCTTGCCCATGGTGAGCGACGGTCAATGTTCCTTTGTTTGTTGATATTATCCTGCTTTTTCCAGCTCCAGGCCCACAGAGGGAAAAGGACCCGACCACTGTGCACTCCCCTCCGCAGACACAGAGCCAGAGAGGTCTCTGACCTTCTGCAAGAACGCTGACAAGAAGTTAAGGCATCAAGAGTTTGGCACAGCCCTGGGCAGGCGTTGCCCATGCTAACTGAGTGTGGCTGCCCCATTGCTTGCTATCCTGTCTTTCACAGCTCCAGGCCCAGACTGGGCGAAGACCAGACCGTGGCGCACTCCCCTCCTCAGTGTCGTGGTTTAACCCCAGCCAGCAACTAAACACCACGCAGCCGCTCACTCACTCCCCCCCACCCAGTGGGATGGGGGAGAAAATCGGGAAAAGAAGCAAAACCCGTGGGTTGAGATAAGAACCGCTTAATAGAACAGAAAAGAAGAAACTAATAATGATAATGATAACACTAATAAAATGACAACAGCAATAATGAAAGGATTGGAATGTACAAATGATGCGCAGTGCAATTGCTCACCACCCGCCGACCGACACCCAGCCAGTCCCCGAGCGGCGAATCCCTGCCCCCCCCCACTTCCCCGTTCCTATACTGGATGGGACGTCCCATGGTATGGAATACACCGTTGGCCAGTTTGGGTCAGGTGCCCTGGCTGTGTCCTGTGCCAACTTCTTGTGCCCCTCCAGCTTTCTCACTGGCTGGGCATGAGAAGCTGAAAAATCCTTGACATTAGTCTAAACACTACTGAGCAACAACTGAAAACATCAGTGTTATCAACATTCTTCGCTCTGAACTCAAAACATAGCACTGTACCAGCTACTAGGAAGACAGTTAACTCTATCCCAGCTGAAACCAGGACAGTATCCACCCCTTATTCTATACCATTGACGTCATGCACAGTTCCCATACCTTTAGTTACATCCTGATCAATCATCACCTTTCCATTCCTTTAAGACATATGAGCAATGATATATATATATGTATACACACACAGAGATATCATTCCTTTAGTTCATGGGTCATGTTCATAAAATGTTCATTGAGTTCATTTAGTTTCCGACTCTGGGCTCCATCTGTCATACCAGTCTTTCTGGGCAGGAGGGATGGTGCAAAGTCCTCTCGGTCGGTAGAGCAGAATTGGGCTTCAGTGCAGTGTGACAAGCAGGTGACATTTGGCGCAGCAGGAGGATGGTGTGCACCGTTGGATTGTTGCATGCTGGAGTCAGTTCTGGTTCCATCACTACTGCGCTTTGCTCAGTTTTATCACAGTTCTTTTCTTGCTTGATCTAAGTGATTCTTACTATAGTACTATGGATATAGCACATAATTATAGTAAGGATAACATACAGTAGCAGGGTTATATAGCAACTAATACACAGTTTAATTCTGGCTGTGCTCACCTAAAATTAAATCCCCTTGAGGCACACATCGGACTTCCCCATCTTTTCGCATCACCCACCAAGTGCACCCAGGCCCTTGAGCAAAAGCAATCCCACGAATGGGTTTACCTTTGCCTGAGGCAGGAGTAACCCAGACTGTCTTCCCTAACATATTTTTTATGTGCACTACAGGGACTTTATCCCCTTCTACAGTATGTAAAAATTCTGACTGGGCAGGGCCACCCCGATTGGCAGATCCTCTGGTGTTGACTAACCAGGTGGCTTTTGCTAAATGTGTATCCCAATGTTTGAAAGTTCCACCCCCCATTGCTCTCAATGTAGTCTTTAACAGTCCATTGTATCGCTCAATTTTCCCAGAGGCTGGTGCATGATAGGGGATATGATACACCCACTCAATGCCATGCTCTTTGGCCCAGGCGTCTATGAGGTTGTTTCGGAAATGAGTCCCGTTGTCTGACTCAATTCGTTCTGGGGTGCCATGTCGCCACAAGACTTGCTTTTCTAGGCCCAGGATAGTGTTCCGGGCGGTGGCATGGGGCACAGAATATGTTTCCAGCCATCCAGTGGTTGCTTCCACCATCGTGAGCACATAGCGCTTGCCTTGGCGAGTTTGTGGGAGTGTGATATAGTCAATCTGCCAGGCTTCTCCATATTTATATTTCAGCCATCGCCCTCCATACCACAGGGGCTTTAACCGCTTGGCTTGCTTAATTGCAGCACATGTTTCACATTCATGGATAACCTGTGCAATAGTGTCCATGGTCAAGTCCACCCCTCGGTCACGAGCCCATCTATATGTTGCATCTCTTCCCTGATGGCCTGAAGCATCATGGGCCCACCGAGCCATAAATAGCTCACCCTTACGTTGCCAGTCCAGGTCCACCTGAGCCACTTCAATCTTGGCAGCCTGATCCACCTGTTGGTTGTTTTGATGTTCTTCAGTGGCCCGACTCTTGGGTATGCGAGCATCTACATGACGTACTTTTACAACCAGATTCTCTAGCCGGGATGCAATATCTTGCCACAGTGCGGCAGCCCAGATGGGTTTACCTCTGCGCTGCAAGTTGCTCTGCTTCCATTGCTGTAGCCACCCCCACAGGGCATTTGCCACCATCCATGAGTCAGTATAGAGATAGAGCACTGGCCACTTTTCTCTTTCAGCAATATCTAATGCTAGCTGGATGGCTTTCACCTCTGCAAACTGACTCGATTCACCTTCTCCTTCAGCAGTTTCTGCAACTTGTCGTGTAGGACTCCATACGGCAGCTTTCCACCTCCGATGCTTTCCCACGATGCGACAGGATCCGTCAGTGAACAGGGCATATTGCCTCTCAATTTCTGGCAGTTTATTATACAGCGGGGCCTCTTCAGCACGTGCCACCTCCTCCTCTGGCGACATTCCAAAATCTTTGCCTTCTGGCCAGTCCGTGATCACTTCCAAAATTCCTGGGCGACTGGGGTTTCCTATGCGAGCCCGTTGTGTGATCAGTGCAATCCACTTACTCCACGTGGCATCAGTCGCGTGATGTGTAGAGGAGACCCTCCCTTTGAACATCCAGCCCAGCACTGGCAGTCGGGGTGCTAAGAGGAGCTGTGTTTCAGTACCAACAACTTCTGAGGCAGCTTGAACTCCTTCATATGCTGCCAATATCTCTTTTTCAGTTGGAGTATAGCGAGCTTCGGATCCCCGATATCCTCGACTCCAAAACCCCAGGGGTCGGCCTCGGGTCTCCCCAGGTGCTTTCTGCCAGAGGCTCCAGGTAGGGCCATTCTCCCCAGCTGCAGTATAGAGCACATTTTTAACATCTTGTCCTGTCCGGACTGGTCCAAGGGCTACTGCGTGAACAATCTCCCGTTTAATTTGTTCAAAGGCTTGTTGTTGCTCAGGGCCCCATTGAAAATCATTCTTCTTTCGGGTCACTTGATAGAGAGGGTTTACAATCAGACTGTAATTTGGAATATGCATTCTCCAAAACCCCACGACACCTAAGAAGGCCTGTGTTTCCTTTTTATTAGTTGGTGGAGACATAGCTGCTATTTTGTTAATCACATCCATTGGGATCTGACGACGCCCGTCTTGCCATTTTATTCCTAAAAACTGGATCTCCCGTGCAGGTCCCTTGACCTTACTTTCTTTTATGGCAAAACCGGCTTTCAGAAGGATTTGGATTATTTTCTTCCCTTTCTCAAAGACTTCTTCTGCCGTGTTGCCCCATACGATGATGTCATCAATGTATTGCAGGTGTTCCGGAGCTTCACCTTTTTCCAGTGCAGTCTGGATTAGTCCATGGCAAATGGTGGGGCTGTGTTTCCACCCCTGGGGCAATCGATTCCAAGTGTACTGGACACCCCTCCAAGTAAAGGCAAATTGTGGACGACACTCTGCTGCCAGAGGGATTGAGAAAAACGCATTAGCAATGTCAATTGTAGCATACCACTTGGCTGCCTTTGACTCTAGTTCGTATTGAAGTTCTAGCATATCTGGAACGGCAGCACTCAGCGGTGGCGTAACTTCATTCAGGCCGCGATAGTCAACTGTTAGTCTCCACTCCCCATTAGACTTTCGCACGGGCCATATGGGACTATTAAAAGGTGAGCGAGTTTTGCTGATCACTCCTTGGCTCTCCAGTTGGCGAATCAACTTGTGGATGGGAATCAGAGAGTCTCGGTTGGTGCGATATTGCCGCCGGTGCACCGTCGCGGTAGCAATTGGTACTTGTTGTTCTTCAACCCTCAGCAACCCCACAATCGAAGGGTCTTGAGAGAGACCAGGCAGGGTAGACAGCTGTTCCGTGCCCTCCGTCTCCAAGGCAGCTATACCAAAAGCCCATCGATACCCCTTTGGGTCCTTAAAATACCCTCTCCTGAGATAGTCTATGCCAAGGATGCACGGAGCCTCTGGACCAGTCACAATGGGGTGTTTCTGCCATTCATTCCCAGTTAGGCTTACTTCACCTTCCAATACAGTTAACTCTTGGGATCCCCCTGTCACACCAGAAATAGAAATGGGTTCTGCCCCTTCATAACTTGATGGCATTAAAGTACACTGTGCGCCGGTGTCTACTAGAGCCTTATACTCCTGTGGGTCTAACGTGCCAGGCCATCGAATCCACACAGTCCAATAGACCCGGTTATCCCTTTCCTCCACCTGGCTGGAGGCAGGGCCCCTCTAATTCTGGTCAGAGTATCCAGTATTCACTTCTCGTAAAATTGGCTCAGAAGTCCCTTCAAGAGGATCAGAAATAAGATCAGCCCTTCTACTCTGTTTGGAAACCGGAGCGGCATTTTTCCTGGTAGAATCCCCTTTTGTGGTGGTTTTTCCTCGCAGCTCACGTACCCGTGCATTTAGGACCGAGGTAGGTTTTCCATCCCATTTCCTCATGTCCTCTCCATGATCACATAAGTAAAACCACAGGGCACCTCGCGGTGTGTACCTTCTATACTCTCTCTCTTGGGCAGAGGAGCGCTCACTCCTAATAGCTGAGACATTGGTCCTTACAGGTGGGCAACAGGACATCTCCTCTTTGAATTGCTGGAAATCCTCGGACAGCTTCTCCACAGCCGAAATGCAGGCTTGTAGGGAGGAGGAGAGATTTTCTTCGTATTGACGGAGTTGGCGAGCCACTTCATCCACTGTCGGTGCCTCTTCGTCTTTCCAGGTCATTATTGCCAGTGAGTTGGCATAGGACGATGGTGCGCTCCGTACAAACTTCCGCCACATGGGTCGTGTGCATTGGACTTCGTCTGGATCTTTGGGTAATTGTGGGTTGTCCGGATCATGATGAATTGTCTCTAGCACAGCTAATTCCCTCAGATATTGGATACCTTTTTCCATGGTTGTCCACTTGCTTGATTGACATATAACATCTTCCTTAAAGGGGTACCTTTCCTTCACACTTGACAGGAGTCGCCTCCAGAGGCTGATGGCTTGTGTCCCTCTTCCAATTGCCTTGTCAATGCCACCTTCCCTGGCAAGCGATCCCAGCTGCTTGGCTTCCCTACCTTCTAATTCCAAGCTATTAGCCCCATTGTCCCAGCATCGGAGGAGCCAGGTGATAATATGCTCACCTATACGGCGGCCAAAATCTTTTCGCATATCCCGCAGCTCACTCAAGGATAGGGACCGGGTTATTACCTCTGGTTCTGCCTCTTCCTCCTGTTCCCGTGATGACCCTGGTTCGCCTTCATCCTTCGCTAAGCAAACTGATTTTTTTGTATATTTCTTTTTCTGTACGGGGGCAACTGATACTGGTGCAGGTTGGTCCGCTGGTTCAGTTGCAGTACCGCTCGCCGGGTCTTGGATAACCGCAGTGTCTGTTGCCAAGGTCTGGGTAGCTGCTGTGCTCGTTGCTGGGGCTGGAGGGACCTCAGTGCCCGTTGCCGAGGTTTGGGTAGCTGCCGTGCCCATTGCCGAGGCTGGAGGGGCTGCAGGGCCTGTCGCTGAGGTTTGGGTAGCCACAGTGCTCGTCGCCGGGGCTGGAGGGGCCGCAGTGCCCGTTGCCGAGGTTTGAGTGACCGCAGTGCTCATCGTTTTGTTGTTAGGTCCAGAGACCTTCTCTTCCCCTTGAGGGTACTGAGTGGTGTCGAACAGGGCTCGATAGGCATGGGCCAGGCCCCAGCACGTTGCAGTAATTTGTATCTCTCTGGAGCTGCCGGGGTGACAGCATACCTTTTCCAAATATTTTACTAGTTCTTCTGGATTCTGCACTTGTTCAGGGGTGAATTTCCAAAACATTGGAGGTGCCCACTTTTCTAGGTACTTGCCCATACTACCCCACACACCCTGCCACTCATAATTATCCAGCCTTGGGGCAGATCTCTGGGTGATTTTCTTAAATAGTTGTTTAACCTTAAACGAGAGCTGAACCACATTCAGAAGCATGCTAATTCCTAGCAGTAGGGCTAGGACCGTGCTGGTCCCAACATCCCAAGAGTATTCAAATTTTTCAAAATTCTCAAACACCATTGTAACTGGACTGAAGGAGAAAGGAGAGGGGAAGAAAGGTATCCCACCCATAGACTGGTTTTCCAAGGAGGAAAGGTAAATGGTATAATTATCAATAGTTTCCCACAGATGGCTTCCACAGTATAAAGGTGACAATGCTGGGTGCAAGTACCGGATTAATCCCACAGCCGACGACTTTATCATACCATAAACCAGTGTTATACAATACATCAAAGCGAAAACCTTAATCCACCTCCCACGGATGATAAGCAGCAGAAGAGGGACTACATACAGCAAGCGAGGTGATGCATAACACAACTTTAAAAAACAGAGCAACAACTCTAAGAACACATAAATCAACATAATGACCAGCGACTATTAGACCGATATAACGAATGCTTATAACAAATTTCTTTTAACAAGCTCTGGTCAGGTTTGTCGTTATCTCAACCCTTCGTGCCCCACGTTGGGCGCCAAAAAGGACTGTCGTGGTTTAACCCCAGCCAGCAACTAAACACCACGCAGCCGCTCACTCACTCCCCCCCACCCAGTGGGATGGGGGAGAAAATCGGGAAAAGAAGCAAAACCCGTGGGTTGAGATAAGAACCGTTTAATAGAACAGAAAAGAAGAAACTAATAATGATAATGATAACACTAATAAAATGACAACAGCAATAATGAAAGGATTGGAATGTACAAATGATGGGCAGTGCAATTGCTCACCACCCGCCGACCGACACCCAGCCAGTCCCCGAGCGGCGAATCCCTGCCCCCCCCACTTCCCCGTTCCTATACGGGATGGGACGTCCCATGGTATGGAATACACCGTTGGCCAGTTTGGGTCAGGTGCCCTGGCTGTGTCCTGTGCCAACTTCTTGTGCCCCTCCAGCTTTCTCACTGGCTGGGCATGAGAAGCTGAAAAATCCTTGACATTAGTCTAAACACTACTGAGCAACAACTGAAAACATCAGTGTTATCAACATTCTTCGCTCTGAACTCAAAACATAGCACTGTACCAGCTACTAGGAAGACAGTTAACTCTATCCCAGCTGAAACCAGGACAAGTGTGAATATCCTGGAAGTGTCAGATCAGAGCAAACATACTGTTTCAAAGAGGATCCTGTGTCTAGAGTATTTTTGCCAATCTGACGTTCCTCCAGGCAGCCCTAGCTTCTGCACTTCACTTGTAAAATGTTGCCACTATTTTTCTTTAAATAAAATATATTGCAGTACAATCTACTTAGTGATTCTGAGAATACCACAGTTCTTTCACACCTTCAATCCCATTTGTCATATTGTACACTCTTGAGATCAAAGGTTTCTTTTACCAAGTAAACTATGCAAAGAACCTGCATAAAAGTAAATAGCAGTTTTATAAATCAAACCTTAAGTGCTTAAATGCATTTTTATTTCAAGCAGTAATTTAAAAAGTTGAAGTAAAAACATCATCTTTGCAGCCATTATAATTCAAACACTGAAACCTGTAAACCTTTTATTATAGCCTGTTTTCAAAATGCCTATGCTTAATATGAGAAAGATATTTCTACTTTTGGTAATTTGTGCTATCAGAGAGGTACAAACAGTGAGTGTTATTCCCTGTAGGTACTTTACTTCTAGGCTATGTCTATAAAACACATTAAAAAATGCCATTTTTGTAATTACTTCATATTTAATTTCGGGTATCATATAATATAAATTAGAGATCCCTAAATCTTTCCCAACTTGAGTATGCATTCACAAGCTGATGTGCACTCATGCACAGCTACAGATGCTTCGAGATGTACCTCCTTCAGCATGGACTTATACTTGGGCCACAGTCCCTTCAGAGGTGTACCTGCTGCGGCATGAAAAGAACCACAGCCACAGACACTTCAAGGTGTACCTGCTCTGGTGTGGGCTTATCCATGGCCACAGACACTTCGGGGTGTCCTGCTCCCATGTGGACTCATGCACTGGTCACAGTCCCTTCAACTTGAGTACACACCAGAGTTCCAGCCTGTCCAGTACAGCAGCACAGAAACAGCAGTGATGCCCTGGCCATCTGCCAGCCCAGGCACATCGCCATTGCTGTTATCAAAATGTTCCCAGGCACAGCAGAGTCAGATGATAAGCAGTACAATAGTACAGCAAGCAGCGAAAGCAGAAAGCAACCCCTAATGAGCACTAGACTCTAATATACAATAAGGCAAGCAAGCCTCATGGCAAGCACAGGAGCCTGTGAATTAATAGCTAAACAGCAATAACAGCTATAAATTCCATCTAGCACATTCCAATCAAATCTGTCATTATCTCAAACCCTTCAAGCCCTACACTGGGCGCCAAAAAGGACTGTCGTGGTTTAACACCAGAGGATTCCCAGGTATTTGTGTCAGCAAATGACTTAAAGGAAAAAAAAAATCAAATTAAGAGAAGATGGATGTACAGGTAACCACAATGAGAAGTCCAGGTATTTGGAAAAGCTTTCTCAAAGTACCAAGGGTTACTGATGGAAAACTGTTTCTGTGATACCGGGTTTTGCCTTCTTGAGTCCTGCAGCACATTTTTTCAGTTCAGGATCAAATTCCGATACTACTATTTTACCCTCACTGATTTATGAGAATGTGCTTTCCAGCTACATTACGACATTGTTATAGCATTGGCCCATGTGTGCCAATATCATGGTGCTCACAATGAGCAGTATATCAAAACCTCACATGAGTTTGCAGCTCACAAACTGTTAATTCCCCAAAAGGTGACCCAATCTGCCAAACAAAATGACCACCTGACTGAACTAACTCCAGTATAAATATTTCATCTTACTATTAAGGTAGATTTTAGCAGAAACAGAAGCAGAATCCTCTGGAATCTAAACCATTTACAAAATGAAGACTTACCTTCCTGCATATTGCAGCACTGACCTAGTTTGCATGCATTTTCATAGCAACAACAGACACATCATTAGTCTTTGTTTAAAAGATACTGATCATGGTTACTACCCGGAAACAGTATCATTAAAGTGGGTGAAAACATGTTAACACCATTAATAGGAAAGCATGGAGCTATATGACAGGCATAATTTACAGATCTCTCAGCTGTTAAATCACAAACAGTATTTCTTGCTTTTAGAAAGTGTTTGGTTTGGGTTTTTTACATCAGTGACTGATTCACTTGCCTTGACTGTTTTTCATCAGCAGAGATAAGAATAAACAAGAACATATAAGCAACATCCTAGGAAACATATATTTCAGGATACTCAGAAACATTAAAATCAAAAAAAAAGGAACAAAACTTGGCAGCCCTGACACACTGAAGTAGACTGCTGAACACTGTCTTAATTACAATGCACCATGACAGAGTGCTAGACTCTACATTAATAAAGTCTGAAGTTAAGAATTCTTTGTAACTGATCTAGAAAGCTTGGCTATTTAAAAATGGAAACAATGACATATTTTACTAATCTGCAAACATTTTTAAAGGAAGCAAAAGGACTGCAAAGCAAGCTTATTAGATAGGGCTGTGCACAATTTATGGATGTACAAAGAAACTGATATGAGGATTTGTTATTATTTTCAAATAGAATGTCTCCTAAAAAGATGAGAAATTTTAGGCATGCATATGTTCCTAAATGTATTACATAGAAAAACACATGTACTCTCCAACAAATAATCTGTCTGTTAGGGGTCTCTCCATCTTTCCCTGTATGCCATGTAGTTTCTGTAAACAAACTCTAAATGCTACATCAGAAGATCATATACGACTGCTTTGAAAATGAATGGTATGATTGTATTATGTTGTTAAAATAAGCGATTTTCATTATTCTCATTATCTCAATTGATGCAGTTTTTATTTAAATTAATTTCAGCAAACATTTTATTTAAATCAGATGATAAGGCAACTGCGATGCTATAAAAGTAAACATTTGAATTTCATCCCTTTACCTTCAAATACGAACAACTTTTATATAAGCCTTAAAGCTACACCCACCACTTTAAAACACTCAGTTGAGTTTGCTCCCAAATAATTTTGGGAAATTTTGATAAACCTCAGTATTGCTCCCCACTCACAAGTAGGTAGATAGCGCCATGATCTTGCTAATGAATACTGTGACAGGATCTGCAGCAGAGAAGACTAAAATAATAGATTTGAGAGGCCTGGTTTCACCAGGGAGGGGTGGATTAAGGGAAGAGCTTGGACCCCACACTAGCTCTGCTGAGTTCTCCATGCTACCAGATGTGTTAGTAGACATGCAGGCAGGCAACTTGTCCATGAACCCTCTGTTTTCCAGTTGTGTCTCTATGAAGCTCTCCCTCCCTACCTCATGTGTCCAAAGAACAACGAAGTTGGTGAAGGGTCTAGAGCACAAGTCTCATGAGGAGCAGCTGAGGGAACTGGGGTTGTTTAGCCTGGAGAAAAGGAGGCTGAGGGGAGACCTTATCACTCTCTACAACTACCTGAAAGGGGGTTGTAGTGAGGTGGGGGTCGGTCTCTTCTCCCAAGTATCAAGTGATAGGGCAAGAGGAAGTGGCCTTAAGTTGCGCCAGGGGAGGTTTAAATTGGACATTAGGAAAAATTTCTTCACTCAAAGGGTTGTCAAGCATTGGAACAGGCTGCCGGGGGAAGTGGTTGAGTCACCATCCCTGGAGGGATTTAAAAGACGTGTAGGTGTGGTGCTTAGGGACATGTTTTAGTGGTGGACTTGGCAGAGTTAAGTTTACAGTTGCACTCAATGATCTTAAAGGTCTTTTCCAACCTAAATGATGCTGAAATTCTATGATTCTGTGATTCTATGTTTCATGGTAATATCCTATCTTCTGCAGGATCTGAGAAACTAGGATGGATCTTTTGGCATCCGTGCCTCTTAAAACCCCCTCATGCTAGGGTCTAGCTAGATAAAGCACTAAAAAGCTGTTGGTTGCCTTCCTGTACAGTGCTGAAGGAAAGTCAAGGTTGGAGGTAGAATATCTGAAATTCTGTCTCTCCTGTTAGTATGTCTGGAAAAGAGCATGCTATAGATAGACCACATGTATTTACTCGGGATCATGAATTGTTGGTAGCTTCTGGAAAGTACATTGCAGTGAACAATTTCAAAAGCCATGATATTTTCAGTTTCTATTCTGCCCATTAACTGCTACCACAAAAAAATCTCAGCCTTATCATGTATGAACACAGGCATGATAGATATGCATAAACATGGATGTAAAACATATATAAAAATACAAAACTCTGCTCACACACACCTAGTTGTAGATGCAGAGCATCCTGCAGATACAGATGCAGTTTATCCCACTCTGTGCCTAAGTCTGCAGTTCTTTCTCTCCTGCTGCTCAGATACTGTGGCAAAATGATACATGTTTCAAGGAAACTAGCAATGAGTGAATATGTCACTGGGGAGTATTCAAGTACATCATTAAAGGATAGCATTTGGGATCATGTGCTAGAGTCACTTTTCCTATTCATTAGTTCTATTTCTTTTCAAAGTCAGGGGTCCACAGAAAACTACTCTTTCCCACTAAGCATTTTATTTCTGATCCTGAGATCCTAACCCAGTAAAGTCAGTGGACAGTGTCACTTTTGAGTAGCGTATTCAAATTACAACTGAGAACCTTATCAAGCAATGGAACGATCTCATTTATCTGCATTAAAAAAAAGTGTTATGCACATGCAAGAACAACAATACTGAAGAACAGCCTCTCTGCTTAAGACACCACCAAACACGTTGGTGGTTAAACATTGATACTGTCCAGAATCCATTTCACTGAGGTGGTTGATGATCACACATCCTCCCATGAAACTGTAGCCATAATCACTTTCAATGTCGATTTCAGTTCCATTTCAAAGCCATCTTAGGAAAAAGAAAGAAAATCTTTGAGCCTTTTATGGCCAAAGGCAGGCATCAAACTTAGTATATGGAACCTGACAGCCCTGGTTGTTACTAAGGAGGACAGCTACTCAAAGATGCCCTGTGCAGGAACCCATTACTTAGGCAAAGCTTTGGAGGGAGATGTTCCACAAGGTAGTGCCTGACAAAAGCTAAGCTTTGCTGAAAAAAGCAACTCAAAACAGATCTTTTGTCTCTGAGGAGAAAGCATATTCATCATTTCACCTATGCTGAATTAAACACATGACCCTTTTGTTTGCAAAACTATCAACCGTGCTTATGATAATCAAAATTTCAATTCATGTTTTATCATTAAAGCCTTAGGCCCAGATGAGTGTAGAGAGTTCATAGAGCTGAGTCTGCACTGCATGAGAGCGAGGACCCTTTCTTTTCCATTCTTTCAGCATTTGTTCTTCTGGGCCCAAGAAATGGAGAAACCTGATTGTCCTGGTTTCAGCTGGGATAGAGTTAACTGTCTTCCTAGTAGCTGGTACAGTGCTATGTTTTGAGTTCAGTATGTGAAGAATGTTGATAACACTGATGTTTTCAGTTGTCGCTCAGTAGTGTTTAGACTAAAGTCAAGGATTTTCCAGCTTCTCATGCCCAGCCAGCGAGAAAGCTGGAGGGGCACAAGAAGTTGGCACAGGACACAGCCAGGGCACCTGACCCAAACTGGCCAACGGTGTATTCCATACCATGGGACGTCCCATCCAGTATAGGAACTGGGGAGTGGGGGCGGGGAATCGCCGCTCGGGGACTGGCTGGGTGTCGGTCGGCAGGTGGTGAGCAATTGCACTGCCCATCATTTGTACATTCCAATCCTTTCATTATTGCTGTTGTCATTTTATTAGTGTTATCGTTATCATTACTAGTTTCTTCTTTTCTGTTCTATTAAACCGTTCTTACCTCAACCCACGAGTTTTACTTCTTTTTCCGATTTTCTCCCCCATCCCACTGGGTGGGGGGGAGTGAGTGAGCGGCTGCGTGGTGTTTAGTTGCTGGCTGGGATTAAACCACGACACTGATTTAAATACAGAAAGTAGAAGAGCAAGGCCTGTGAAGAGCAGAGAGGTAGGTTGATGTACATAGCCTGTTACGAAATAAAGGATGTTGGCAATGGACAAAGGAAAAGTAGGATCAGCTGGGCCAGGATACATGAAATTCAGAGAAGACTGGTCCAGGGGACACTGGAATAAGCTGGCGGCTCGTCAGGGGTAATGCCTGGCAGCTATGAGGTAAATGGAAGCTCAGATCAGAGGAGGAGTTGGCAGAAGGAATACTAGGTTGAGGAGGTGTTTGGGAATGACATGAGAAGCCTGAACAGTAGAGACAGGGATGGGAGTAAAGATCAGATGGAATAAACCAGGCTTGACACAGACAATCTCAATTTTTGAATTTTGAATGCTTTAAGTGATAGGTTTTTTAATGTAGCTGTTCTTTGAAAGAAAAGCAAGTTGCTTGGCCTTCCATCAGCTGTGGCTCTCCCAAATGATGGAGCAGCCATGTCACATCGAGTAGAACGTTGGTGGTGGCCGTGTCACAGGGCCGTGTCACCAACCCCCTCTTACAAGAGGACAGCACTAAGAAGGGATGCGTGGTGAACTAACCCAGACTGCAAGCGAAAAGGCGGGTAAGCAACGGCTGTGACAGGAACAACAGGCAGAAGGGCAAGGGGGGGAGAGCAGAGCTGCTGGGCCCCGGCAGGGAAGCAAAGGTTGCCTGAGGTGCGACAAATGGCTACAGCTCCTCCTTTCATTTCCACAGCCAGAAACCCACCAAGGGACAGGACCAGACGATGCTACACTCCCGTTCTGACCAAAAGACAAAGACAGATTCGAGATTTTCTACAAGGACATCGACACCAACTTAAGGCATCAAGAGTTTGGCACACCCCTGGGCACGTGTTGCCCATGGTAACTGAGAGTGGCTGCCCCATTGTTTGCTATCCTGTCTTTCACAGCTCCAGGCCCAGACACGGCGAAGGCCAGACCATGGCGCACTCCCCTCCTCAGACACACAGCCACTGAGATTCCCTAACATCTACAAGGACGCTCACGCTAAGTTAAGGAATCAAAAAGGACATCAGCTCTTGGCACCAACCTAATGATGCAGTTGTACTAACCAGTGTGGGTGGTTGGATGGTGGTGGCCAATGCCAACATGGGATGGGTGCTTACTGGCTGCTAGGGAGAGGTGGGACAGACAGCCTTGGCCTGAGGCTGGCAGACCTCACAGCAGGGGTTACCCAAGGTGAGCTAAGGCTCCTGTTCCTTTGATTGTTGATATTATCCTGCTTTTTCCAGCTCCAGACGCACACAGACAAAAGGACCTGACCAGGGCGCACTCCCCTCCTCAGACACACAGCCACTGACATTCCCTAACGTCTACAAGGACGCTGACGCTAAGTTAAGGAATCAAAAAGGACATCAGCTCTTGGCACTAACCTAATGATGCAGTTGTACTAACCAGTGTGGGTGGTTGGTTGGTGGTGGCCAATGCCACCATGGGATGGGTGCCTACTTGCTGCCAGGGAGAGATGGGACTGACAGCCTTGGCCTGAGACTGTTAACCTGACAACAGGGCTGGCCCATGGTGAGCAAGTGTCAATGTTCCTTTGTTTGTTGATATTATCCTGCTTTTTCCAGCTCCAGGCCCACAGAGGGAAAAGGACCCGACCACTGTGCACTCCCCTCCGCAGACACAGAGCCAGAGAGGTCTCTGACATTCTACAAGAAGGCTGACATGAAGTTAAGGCATCAAGAGTTTGGCACAGCCCTGGGCAGGCGTTGCCCATGGTAACTGAGAGTGGCTGCCCCATTGTTTGCTATCCTGTCTTTCACAGCTCCAGGCCCAGACAGGGCGAAGACCAGACCATGGCGCACTCCCCTCCTCAGACACACAGCCACTGACATTCCCTAACGTCTACAAGGACGCTGACGCTAAGTTAAGGAATCAAAAAGGACATCAGCTCTTCGCACTAACCTAATGATGCAGTTGCACTACCACTGTGGGTGATTGGATGGTGGTGGCCAATGCCACCATGGGATGGGTGTCTACTGGCTGCCAGAGAGAGGTGGGACTGACAGCCTTGGCCTGAGTCTTCCAGAGCTCACAGCAGGGGTTGCCCCTGGTGAGCGACGGTCAATGTTCCTTTGTTTGTTGATATTATCCTGCATTTTCTAGCTCAGGCCCACAGAGGGAAAAGGACCCGACCACTGTGCACTCCCCTCCGCAGACACACAGCCAGAGATCTCTGACCTTCTACAAGAACGCTGACAAGAAGTTAAGGCATCAAGAGTTTGGCACAGCCCTGGGCAGGCGTTGCCCATGGTAATTGAGATTGGCTGCCCCATGGTTTGCTATCCTGTCTTTCACAGCTCCAGGCCCAGACAGGGCGAAGACCAGACCATGGCGCACTCCCCTCCTCAGACACACAGCCACTGCGATTCCCTAACGTCTACAAGGACGCTGACGCTAAGTTAAGGAATCAAAAAGGACATCAGCTCTTGGCACCAACCTAATGATGCAGTTTCACTACCAGTGTGGGTGGTTGGATGGTGGTGGCCAATGCCACCATGGGATGGGTGTCTACTGGCTGCCAGGGAGAGGTGGGACTGACAGCCTTGGCCTGAGGCTGGCAGACCTCACAGCAGGGGTTACCCAAGGTGAGCAAAGGCTCCTGTTCCTTTGTTTGTTGATATTATCCTGCTTTTTCCACCTCCAGACGCACACAGACAAAAGGACCTGACCAGGGCGCACTCCCCTCCTCAGACAAACAGCCACTGACATTCCCTAACGTCTACAAGGACGCTGACGCTAAGTTAAGGAATCAAAAAGCACATCAGCTCTTCGCACTAACCTAATGATGCAGTTGTACTAACCAGTGTGGGTGGTTGGTTGGTGGTGGCCAATGCCACCATGGGATGGGTGCCTACTTGCTGCCAGGGAGAGGTGGGACTGACAGCCTTGGCCTGAGACTGTTAACCTGACAACAGGGCTGGCCCATGGTGAGCGACGGTCAATGTTCCTTTGTTTGTTGATATTATCCTGCTTTTTCCAGCTCCAGGCCCACAGAGGGAAAAGGACCCGACCACTGTGCACTCCCCTCCGCAGACACAGAGCCAGAGAGGTCTCTGACCTTCTACAAGAACGCTGACAAGAAGTTAAGGCATCAAGAGTTTGGCACAGCCCTGGGCAGGCGTTGCCCATGGTAACTGAGAGTGGCTGCCCCATTGTTTGCTATCCTGTCTTTCACAGCTCCAGGCCCAGACAGGGCGAAGACCAGACCATGGCGCACTCCCCTCCTCAGACACACAGCCACTGACATTCCCTAACGTCTACAAGGACGCTGACGCTAAGTTAAGGAATCAAAAAGGACATCAGCTCTTGGCACTAACCTAATGATGCAGTTGTACTACCAGTGTGGGTGGTTGGATGGTGGTGGCCAATGCCACCATGGGATGGGTGTCTACTGCCTGCCAGGGAGAGGTGGGACAGACAGACTTGGCCTGAGGCTGGCAGACCTCCCAGCAGGGGTTACCCAAGGTGAGCAAAGGCTCCTGTTCCTTTGTTTGTTGATATTATCCTGCTTTTTCCAGCTCCAGACGCACACAGACAAAAGGACCTGACCAGGGCGCACTCCCCTCCTCAGACACACAGCCATTGACATTCCCTAACGTCTACAAGGACACTGATGCTAAGTTAAGGAATCAAAAAGGACATCAGCTCTTCGCACTAACCTAATGATGCAGTTGTACTAACCAGTGTGGGTGGTTGGTTGGTGGTGGCCAATGCCACCATGGGATAGGTGCCTACTTGCTGCCAGGGAGAGATGGGACTGACAGCCTTGGCCTGAGACTGTTAACCTGACAACAGGGCTGGCCCATGGTGAGCAAGTGTCAATGTTCCTTTGTTTGTTGATATTATCCTGCTTTTTCCAGCTCCAGGCCCACAGAGGGAAAAGGACCCGACCACTGTGCACTCCCCTCCGCAGACACAGAGCCAGAGAGGTCTCTGACATTCTACAAGAACGCTGACATGAAGTTAAGGCATCAAGAGTTTGGCACAGCCCTGGGCAGGCGTTGCCCATGGTAACTGAGAGTGGCTGCCCCATTGTTTGCTATCCTGTCTTTCACAGCTCCAGGCCCAGACAGGGCGAAGACCAGACCATGGCGCACTCCCCTCCTCAGACACACAGCCACTGAGATTCCCTAACGTCTACAAGGACGCTGACGCTAAGTTAAGGAATCAAAAAGGACATCAGCTCTTCGCACTAACCTAATGATGCAGTTGCACTACCACTGTGGGTGATTGGATGGTGGTGGCCAATGCCACCATGGGATGGGTGTCTACTGGCTGCCAGAGAGAGGTGGGACTGACAGCCTTGGCCTGAGTCTTCCAGAGCTCACAGCAGGGGTTGCCCATGGTGAGCGACGGTCAATGTTCCTTTGTTTGTTGATATTATCCTGCATTTTCTAGCTCCAGGCCCACAGAGGGAAAAGGACCCGACCACTGTGCACTCCCCTCCGCAGACACACAGCCAGAGATCTCTGACCTTCTACAAGAACGCTGACAAGAAGTTAAGGCATCAAGAGTTTGGCACAGCCCTGGGCAGGCGTTGCCCATGGTAATTGAGATTGGCTGCCCCATTGTTTGCTATCCTGTCTTTCACAGCTCCAGGCCCAGACAGGGCGAAGACCAGACCATGGCGCACTCCCCTCCTCAGACACACAGCCACTGACATTCCCTAACGTCTACAAGGACGCTGACGCTAAGTTAAGGAATCAAAAAGGACATCAGCTCTTGGCACTAACCTAATGATGCAGTTGTACTAACCAGTGTGGGTGGTTGGTTGGTGGTGGCCAATGCCACCATGGGATGGGTGTCTACTGCCTGCCAGGGAGAGGTGGGACTGACACCCTTGGCCTGAGGCTGGCAGACCTCACAGCAGGGGTTACCCAAGGTGAGCAAAGGCTCCTGATCCTTTGTTTGTTGATATCATCCTGCTTTTTCCGGCTCCAGACACACACAGACAAAAGGACCTGACCAGGGCGCACTCCCCTCCTCAGACACACAGCCACTGACATTCCCTAACGTCTACAAGGACGCTGACGCTAAGTTAAGGAATCAAAAAGGACATCAGCTCTTCGCACTAACCTAATGATGCAGTTGCACTACCAGTGTGGGTGGTTGGATGGTGGTGGCCAATGCCACCATGGGATGGGTGTCTACTGGCTGCCAGGGAGAGGTGGGACTGACAGCCTTGGCCTGAGGCTGGCAGACCTCACAGCAGGGGTTACCCAATGTGAGCAAAGGCTCCTGTTCCTTTGTTTGTTGATATTATCCTGCTTTTTCCAGCTCCAGACGCACACAGACAAAAGGACCTGACCAGGGCGCACTCCCCTCCTCAGACACACAGCCATTGACATTCCCTAACGTCTACAAGGACACTGATGCTAAGTTAAGGAATCAAAAAGGACATCAGCTCTTCGCACTAACCTAATGATGCAGTTGTACTAACCAGTGTGGGTGGTTGGTTGGTGGTGGCCAATGCCACCATGGGATGGGTGCCTACTTGCTGCCAGGGAGAGGTGGGACTGACAGCCTTGGCCTGAGACTGTTAACCTGACAACAGGGCTGGCCCATGGTGAGCAAGTGTCAATGTTCCTTTGTTTGTTGATATTATCCTGCTTTTTCCAGCTCCAGGCCCACAGAGGGAAAAGGACCCGACCACTGTGCACTCCCCTCCGCAGACACAGAGCCAGAGAGGTCTCTGACCTTCTACAAGAACGCTGACAAGAAGTTAAGGCATCAAGAGTTTGGCACAGCCCTGGGCAGGCGTTGCCCATGGTAACTGAGAGTGGCTGCCCCATTGTTTGCTATCCTGTCTTTCACAGCTCCAGGCCCAGACAGGGCGAAGACCAGACCATGGCGCACTCCCCTCCTCAGACACACAGCCACTGACATTCCCTAACGTCTACAAGGACGCTGACGCTAAGTTAAGGAATCAAAAAGGACATCAGCTCTTCGCACTAACCTAATGATGCAGTTGCACTACCACTGTGGGTGATTGGATGGTGGTGGCCAATGCCACCATGGGATGGGTGTCTACTGGCTGCCAGGGAGAGGTGGGACTGACAGCCTTGGCCTGAGGCTGGCAGACCTCCCAGCAGGGGTTACCCAAGGTGAGCAAAGGCTCCTGTTCCTTTGTTTGTTGATATTATCCTGCTTTTTCCAGCTCCAGACGCACACAGACAAAAGGACCTGACCAGGGCGCACTCCCCTCCTCAGACACACAGTCATTGACATTCCCTAACGTCTACAAGGACACTGATGCTAAGTTAAGGAATCAAAAAGGACATCAGCTCTTCGCACTAACCTAATGATGCAGTTGTACTAACCAGTGTGGGTGGTTGGTTGGTGGTGGCCAATGCCACCATGGGATGGGTGCCTACTTGCTGCCAGGGAGAGATGGGACTGACAGCCTTGGCCTGAGACTGTTAACCTGACAACAGGGCTGGCCCATGGTGAGCAAGTGTCAATGTTCCTTTGTTTGTTGATATTATCCTGCTTTTTCCAGCTCCAGGCCCACAGAGGGAAAAGGACCCGACCACTGTGCACTCCCCTCCGCAGACACAGAGCCAGAGAGGTCTCTGACCTTCTACAAGAACGCTGACAAGAAGTTAAGGCATCAAGAGTTTGGCACAGCCCTGGGCAGGCGTTGCCCATGGTAACTGAGAGTGGCTGCCCCATTGTTTGCTATCCTGTCTTTCACAGCTCCAGGCCCAGACAGGGCGAAGACCAGACCATGGCGCACTCCCCTCCTCCGACACACAGCCACTGACATTCCCTAACGTCTACAAGGACGCTGACGCTAAGTTAAGGAATCAAAAAGGACATCAGCTCTTGGCACTAACCTAATGATGCAGTTGTACTAACCAGTGTGGGTGGTTGGTTGGTGGTGGCCAATGCCACCATGGGATGGGTGTCTACTGCCTGCCAGGGAGAGGTGGGACTGACACCCTTGGCCTGAGGCTGGCAGACCTCACAGCAGGGGTTACCCAAGGTGAGCAAAGGCTCCTGATCCTTTGTTTCTTGATATTATCCTGCTTTTTCCGGCTCCAGACACACACAGACAAAAGGACCTGACCAGGGCGCACTCCCCTCCTCAGACACACAGCCATTGACATTCCCTAACGTCTACAAGGACACTGACGCTAAGTTAAGGAATCAAAAAGGACATCAGCTCTTGGCACAAACCTAATGATGCAGTTTCACTACCAGTGTGGGTGGTTGGATGGTGGTGGCCAATGCCACCATGGGATGGGTGTCTACTGGCTGCCAGGGAGAGGTGGGACTGACGGCCTTGGCCTGAGGCTGGCAGACCTCCCAGCAGGGGTTACCCAAGGTGAGCAAAGGCTCCTGTTCCTTTGTTTGTTGATATTATCCTGCTTTTTCCAGCTCCAGACGCACACAGACAAAAGGACCTGACCAGGGCGCACTCCCCTCCTCAGACACACAGCCATTGACATTCCCTAACGTCTACAAGGACACTGACGCTAAGTTAAGGAATCAAAAAGGACATCAGCTCTTGGCACTAACCTAATGATGCAGTTGTACTAACCAGTGTGGGTGGTTGGTTGGTGGTGGCCAATGCCACCATGGGATGTGTGCCTACTGGCTGCCAGAGAGAGGTGGGACTGACAGCCTTGGCCTGAGTCTTCCAGAGCTCACAGCAGGGGTTGCCCCTGGTGAGCGACGGTCAATGTTCCTTTGTTTGTTGATATTATCCTGCATTTTCCAGCTCCAGGCCCACAGAGGGAAAAGGACCCGACCACAGTGCACTCCCCTCCGCAGACACAGAGCCAGAGAGGTCTCTGACCTTCTGCAAGAACGCTGACAAGAAGTTAAGGCATCAAGAGTTTGCACAGCCCTGGGCAGGCGTTGCCCATGGTAATTGAGAGTGGCTGCCCCATGGTTTGCTATCCTGTCTTTCACAGCTCCAGGCCCAGACAGGGCGAAGACCAAACCATGGCGCACTCCCCTCCTCAGACACACAGCCACTGACATTCCCTAACGTCTACAAGGACGCTGACGCTAAGTTAAGGAATCAAAAAGGACATCAGCTCTTCGCACTAACCTAATGATGCAGTTGCACTACCACTGTGGGTGGTTGGATGGTGGTGGGCAATGCCACCATGGGATGGGTGTCTACTGGCTGCCAGAGAGAGGTGGGACTGACAGCCTTGGCCTGAGTCTTCCAGAGCTCACAGCAGGGGTTACCCCTGGTGAGCGACGGTCAATGTTCCTTTGTTTGTTGATATTATCCTGCATTTTCTAGCTCCAGGCCCACAGAGGGAAAAGGACCCGACCACTGTGCACTCCCCTCCGCAGACACACAGCCAGAGAGGTCTCTGACCTTCTACAAGAACGCTGACAAGAAGTTAAGGCATCAAGAGTTTGGCACAGCCCTGGGCAGGCGTTGCCCATGGTAATTGAGATTGGCTGCCCCATTGTTTGCTATCCTGTCTTTCACAGCTCCAGGCCCAGACAGGGCGAAGACCAGACCATGGCGCACTCCCCTCCTCAGACACACAGCCACTGACATTCCCTAACGTCTACAAGGACGCTGACGCTAAGTTAAGGAATCAAAAAGGACATCAGCTCTTGGCACCAACCTAATGATGCAGTTGTACTAACCAGTGTGGGTGGTTGGTTGGTGGTGGCCAATGCCACCATGGGATGGGTGTCTACTGGCTGCCAGGGAGAGGTGGGACTGACAGCCTTGGCCTGAGACTGGCAGACCTCACAGCAGGGGTTACCCAAGGTGAGCAAAGGCTCCTGTTCCTTTGTTTGTTGATATTATCCTGCTTTTTCCAGCTCCAGACGCACACAGACAAAAGGACCTGACCAGGGCGCACTCCCCTCCTCAGACACACAGCCACTGACATTCCCTAACGTCTACAAGGACGCTGACGCTAAGTTAAGGAATCAAAAAGGACATCAGCTCTTCGCACTAACCTAATGATGCAGTTTCACTACCAGTGTGGGTGGTTGGATGGTGGTGGCCAATGCCACCATGGGATGGGTGTCTACTGGCTGCCAGGGAGAGGTGGGACTGACAGCCTTGGCCTGAGGCTGGCAGACCTCCCAGCAGGGGTTACCCAAGGTGAGCAAAGGCTCCTGTTCCTTTGTTTGTTGATATTATCCTGCTTTTTCCAGCTCCAGACGCACACAGACAAAAGGACCTGACCAGGGCGCACTCCCCTCCTCAGACACACAGCCATTGACATTCCGTAACGTCTACAAGGACACTGATGCTAAGTTAAGGAATCAAAAAGGACATCAGCTCTTGGCACTAACCTAATGATGCAGTTGTACTAACCAGTGTGGGTGGTTGGTTGGTGGTGGCCAATGCCACCATGGGATGGGTGCCTACTTGCTGCCAGGGAGAGGTGGGACTGACAGCCTTGGCCTGAGACTGTTAACCTGACAACAGGGCTGGCCCATGGTGAGCAAGTGTCAATGTTCCTTTGTTTGTTGATATTATCCTGCTTTTTCCAGCTCCAGGCCCACAGAGGGAAAAGGACCCGACCACTGTGCACTCCCCTCCGCAGACACAGAGCCAGAGAGGTCTCTGACCTTCTACAAGAACGCTGACAAGAAGTTAAGGCATCAAGAGTTTGGCACAGCCCTGGGCAGGCGTTGCCCATGGTAACTGAGAGTGGCTGCCCCATTGTTTGCTATCCTGTCTTTCACAGCTCCAGGCCCAGACAGGGCGAAGACCAGACCATGGCGCACTCCCCTCCTCAGACACACAGCCACTGACATTCCCTAACGTCTACAAGGACGCTGACGCTAAGTTAAGGAATCAAAAAGGACATCAGCTCTTCGCACTAACCTAATGATGCAGTTGTACTAACCAGTGTGGGTGATTGGATGGTGGTGGCCAATGCCACCATGGGATGGGTGTCTACTGGCTGCCAGGGAGAGGTGGGACTGACAGCCTTGGCCTGAGGCTGGCAGACCTCCCAGCAGGGGTTACCCAAGGTGAGCAAAGGCTCCTGTTCCTTTGTTTGTTGATATTATCCTGCTTTTTCCAGCTCCAGACGCACACAGACAAAAGGACCTGACCAGGGCGCACTCCCCTCCTCAGACACACAGTCATTGACATTCCCTAACGTCTACAAGGACACTGATGCTAAGTTAAGGAATCAAAAAGGACATCAGCTCTTCGCACTAACCTAATGATGCAGTTGTACTAACCAGTGTGGGTGGTTGGTTGGTGGTGGCCAATGCCACCATGGGATGGGTGCCTACTTGCTGCCAGGGAGAGATGGGACTGACAGCCTTGGCCTGAGACTGTTAACCTGACAACAGGGCTGGCCCATGGTGAGCAAGTGTCAATGTTCCTTTGTTTGTTGATATTATCCTGCTTTTTCCAGCTCCAGGCCCACAGAGGGAAAAGGACCCGACCACTGTGCACTCCCCTCCGCAGACACAGAGCCAGAGAGGTCTCTGACCTTCTACAAGAACGCTGACAAGAAGTTAAGGCATCAAGAGTTTGGCACAGCCCTGGGCAGGCGTTGCCCATGGTAACTGAGAGTGGCTGCCCCATTGTTTGCTATCCTGTCTTTCACAGCTCCAGGCCCAGACAGGGCGAAGACCAGACCATGGCGCACTCCCCTCCTCCGACACACAGCCACTGACATTCCCTAACGTCTACAAGGACGCTGACGCTAAGTTAAGGAATCAAAAAGGACATCAGCTCTTGGCACTAACCTAATGATGCAGTTGTACTAACCAGTGTGGGTGGTTGGTTGGTGGTGGCCAATGCCACCATGGGATGGGTGTCTACTGGCTGCCAGGGAGAGGTGGGACTGACAGCCTTGGCCTGAGGCTGGCAGACCTCACAGCAGGGGTTACCCAAGGTGAGCAAAGGCTCCTGTTCCTTTGTTTCTTGATATTATCCTGCTTTTTCCGGCTCCAGACACACACAGACAAAAGGACCTGACCAGGGCGCACTCCCCTCCTCAGACACACAGCCATTGACATTCCCTAACGTCTACAAGGACACTGACGCTAAGTTAAGGAATCAAAAAGGACATCAGCTCTTGGCACAAACCTAATGATGCAGTTGCACTACCACTGTGGGTGATTGGATGGTGGTGGCCAATGCCACCATGGGATGGGTGTCTACTGGCTGCCAGAGAGAGGTGGGACTGACAGCCTTGGCCTGAGTCTTCCAGAGCTCACAGCAGGGGTTGCCCATGGTGAGCGACGGTCAATGTTCCTTTGTTTGTTGATATTATCCTGCATTTTCTAGCTCCAGGCCCACAGAGGGAAAAGGACCCGACCACTGTGCACTCCCCTCCGCAGACACACAGCCAGAGATCTCTGACCTTCTACAAGAACGCTGACAAGAAGTTAAGGCATCAAGAGTTTGGCACAGCCCTGGGCAGGCGTTGCCCATGGTAATTGAGATTGGCTGCCCCATTGTTTGCTATCCTGTCTTTCACAGCTCCAGGCCCAGACAGGGCGAAGACCAGACCATGGCGCACTCCCCTCCTCAGACACACAGCCACTGACATTCCCTAACGTCTACAAGGACGCTGACGCTAAGTTAAGGAATCAAAAAGGACATCAGCTCTTGGCACTAACCTAATGATGCAGTTGTACTAACCAGTGTGGGTGGTTGGTTGGTGGTGGCCAATGCCACCATGGGATGGGTGTCTACTGCCTGCCAGGGAGAGGTGGGACTGACACCCTTGGCCTGAGGCTGGCAGACCTCACAGCAGGGGTTACCCAAGGTGAGCAAAGGCTCCTGATCCTTTGTTTGTTGATATCATCCTGCTTTTTCCGGCTCCAGACACACACAGACAAAAGGACCTGACCAGGGCGCACTCCCCTCCTCAGACACACAGCCACTGACATTCCCTAACGTCTACAAGGACGCTGACGCTAAGTTAAGGAATCAAAAAGGACATCAGCTCTTCGCACTAACCTAATGATGCAGTTGCACTACCAGTGTGGGTGGTTGGATGGTGGTGGCCAATGCCACCATGGGATGGGTGTCTACTGGCTGCCAGGGAGAGGTGGGACTGACAGCCTTGGCCTGAGGCTGGCAGACCTCACAGCAGGGGTTACCCAATGTGAGCAAAGGCTCCTGTTCCTTTGTTTGTTGATATTATCCTGCTTTTTCCAGCTCCAGACGCACACAGACAAAAGGACCTGACCAGGGCGCACTCCCCTCCTCAGACACACAGCCATTGACATTCCCTAACGTCTACAAGGACACTGATGCTAAGTTAAGGAATCAAAAAGGACATCAGCTCTTGGCACTAACCTAATGATGCAGTTGTACTAACCAGTGTGGGTGGTTGGTTGGTGGTGGCCAATGCCACCATGGGATGGGTGCCTACTTGCTGCCAGGGAGAGGTGGGACTGACAGCCTTGGCCTGAGACTGTTAACCTGACAACAGGGCTGGCCCATGGTGAGCAAGTGTCAATGTTCCTTTGTTTGTTGATATTATCCTGCTTTTTCCAGCTCCAGGCCCACAGAGGGAAAAGGACCCGACCACTGTGCACTCCCCTCCGCAGACACAGAGCCAGAGAGGTCTCTGACCTTCTACAAGAACGCTGACAAGAAGTTAAGGCATCAAGAGTTTGGCACAGCCCTGGGCAGGCGTTGCCCATGGTAACTGAGAGTGGCTGCCCCATTGTTTGCTATCCTGTCTTTCACAGCTCCAGGCCCAGACAGGGCGAAGACCAGACCATGGCGCACTCCCCTCCTCAGACACACAGCCACTGACATTCCCTAACGTCTACAAGGACGCTGACGCTAAGTTAAGGAATCAAAAAGGACATCAGCTCTTCGCACTAACCTAATGATGCAGTTGCACTACCACTGTGGGTGATTGGATGGTGGTGGCCAATGCCACCATGGGATGGGTGTCTACTGGCTGCCAGGGAGAGGTGGGACTGACAGCCTTGGCCTGAGTCTTCCAGAGCTCACAGCAGGGGTTACCCAAGGTGAGCAAAGGCTCCTGTTCCTTTGTTTGTTGATATTATCCTGCTTTTTCCAGCTCCAGACGCACACAGACAAAAGGACCTGACCAGGGCGCACTCCCCTCCTCAGACACACAGTCATTGACATTCCCTAACGTCTACAAGGACACTGATGCTAAGTTAAGGAATCAAAAAGGACATCAGCTCTTCGCACTAACCTAATGATGCAGTTGTACTAACCAGTGTGGGTGGTTGGTTGGTGGTGGCCAATGCCACCATGGGATGGGTGCCTACTTGCTGCCAGGGAGAGATGGGACTGACAGCCTTGGCCTGAGACTGTTAACCTGACAACAGGGCTGGCCCATGGTGAGCAAGTGTCAATGTTCCTTTGTTTGTTGATATTATCCTGCTTTTTCCAGCTCCAGGCCCACAGAGGGAAAAGGACCCGACCACTGTGCACTCCCCTCCGCAGACACAGAGCCAGAGAGGTCTCTGACCTTCTACAAGAACGCTGACAAGAAGTTAAGGCATCAAGAGTTTGGCACAGCCCTGGGCAGGCGTTGCCCATGGTAACTGAGAGTGGCTGCCCCATTGTTTGCTATCCTGTCTTTCACAGCTCCAGGCCCAGACAGGGCGAAGACCAGACCATGGCGCACTCCCCTCCTCCGACACACAGCCACTGACATTCCCTAACGTCTACAAGGACGCTGACGCTAAGTTAAGGAATCAAAAAGGACATCAGCTCTTGGCACTAACCTAATGATGCAGTTGTACTAACCAGTGTGGGTGGTTGGTTGGTGGTGGCCAATGCCACCATGGGATGGGTGTCTACTGCCTGCCAGGGAGAGGTGGGACTGACACCCTTGGCCTGAGGCTGGCAGACCTCACAGCAGGGGTTACCCAAGGTGAGCAAAGGCTCCTGATCCTTTGTTTCTTGATATTATCCTGCTTTTTCCGGCTCCAGACACACACAGACAAAAGGACCTGACCAGGGCGCACTCCCCTCCTCAGACACACAGCCATTGACATTCCCTAACGTCTACAAGGACGCTGACGCTAAGTTAAGGAATCAAAAAGGACATCAGCTCTTGGCACAAACCTAATGATGCAGTTTCACTACCAGTGTGGGTGGTTGGATGGTGGTGGCCAATGCCACCATGGGATGGGCGCCTACTGGCTGCCAGAGAGAGGTGGGACTGACAGCCTTGGCCTGAGTCTTCCAGAGCTCACAGCAGGGGTTGCCCCTGGTGAGCGACGGTCAATGTTCCTTTGTTTGTTGATATTATCCTGCATTTTCTAGCTCCAGGCCCACAGAGGGAAAAGGACCCGACCACAGTGCACTCCCCTCCGCAGACACAGAGCCAGAGAGGTCTCTGACCTTCTGCAAGAACGCTGACAAGAAGTTAAGGCATCAAGAGTTTGGCACAGCCCTGGGCAGGCGTTGCCCATGGTAATTGAGAGTGGCTGCCCCATGGTTTGCTATCCTGTCTTTCACAGCTCCAGGCCCAGACAGGGCGAAGACCAAACCATGGCGCACTCCCCTCCTCAGACACACAGCCACTGACATTCCCTAACGTCTACAAGGACGCTGACGCTAAGTTAAGGAATCAAAAAGGACATCAGCTCTTCGCACTAACCTAATGATGCAGTTGCACTACCACTGTGGGTGGTTGGATGGTGGTGGGCAATGCCACCATGGGATGGGTGTCTACTGGCTGCCAGAGAGAGGTGGGACTGACAGCCTTGGCCTGAGTCTTCCAGAGCTCACAGCAGGGGTTACCCCTGGTGAGCGACGGTCAATGTTCCTTTGTTTGTTGATATTATCCTGCATTTTCTAGCTCCAGGCCCACAGAGGGAAAAGGACCCGACCACTGTGCACTCCCCTCCGCAGACACACAGCCAGAGAGGTCTCTGACCTTCTACAAGAACGCTGACAAGAAGTTAAGGCATCAAGAGTTTGGCACAGCCCTGGGCAGGCGTTGCCCATGGTAATTGAGATTGGCTGCCCCATTGTTTGCTATCCTGTCTTTCACAGCTCCAGGCCCAGACAGGGCGAAGACCAGACCATGGCGCACTCCCCTCCTCAGACACACAGCCACTGACATTCCCTAACGTCTACAAGGACGCTGACGCTAAGTTAAGGAATCAAAAAGGACATCAGCTCTTGGCACTAACCTAATGATGCAGTTCTACTAACCAGTGTGGGTGGTTGGTTGGTGGTGGCCAATGCCACCATGGGATGGGCGCCTACTGGCTGCCAGGGAGAGGTGGGACAGACAGCCTTGGCCTGAGGCTGGCAGACCTCACAGCAGGGGTTACCCAAGGTGAGCAAAGGCTCCTGATCCTTTGTTTGTTGATATTATCCTGCTTTTTCCGGCTCCAGACACACACAGACAAAAGGACCTGACCATGGCGCACTCCCCTCCTCAGACACACAGCCACTGACATTCCCTAACGTCTACAAGGACGCTGATGCTAAGTTAAGGAATCAAAAAGGACATCAGCTCTTCGCACTAACCTAATGATGCAGTTGCACTACCACTGTGGGTGGTTGGATGGTGGTGGCCAATGCCACCATGGGATGGGTGTCTACTGGCTGCCAGGGAGAGGTGGGACTGACAGCCTTGGCCTGAGGCTGGCAGACCTCCCAGCAGGGGTTACCCAAGGTGAGCAAACGCTCCTGATCCTTTGTTTGTTGATATTATCCTGCTTTTTCCGGCTCCAGACACACACAGACAAAAGGACCTGACCAGGGCGCACTCCCCTCCTCAGACACACAGCCACTGACATTCCCTAACGTCTACAAGGACGCTGACGCTAAGTTAAGGAATCAAAAAGGACATCAGCTCTTCGCACTAACCTAATGATGCAGTTGTACTAACCAGTGTGGGTGGTTGGTTGGTGGTGGCCAATGCCACCATGGGATGGGTGCCTACTTGCTGCCAGGGAGAGATGGGACTGACAGCCTTGGCCTGAGACTGTTAACCTGACAACAGGGCTGGCCCATGGTGAGCAAGTGTCAATGTTCCTTTGTTGGTTGATATTATCCTGCTTTTTCCAGCTCCAGGCCCACAGAGGGAAAAGGACCCGACCACTGTGCACTCCCCTCCGCAGACACAGAGCCAGAGAGGTCTCTGACCTTCTACAAGAACGCTGACATGAAGTTAAGGCATCAAGAGTTTGGCACAGCCCTGGGCAGGCGTTGCCTATGGTAACTGAGAGTGGCTGCCCCATTGTTTGCTATCCTGTCTTTCACAGCTCCAGGCCCAGACAGGGCGAAGACCAGACCATGGCGCACTCCCCTCCTCAGACACACAGCCACTGACATTCCCTAACGTCTACAAGGACGCTGACGCTAAGTTAAGGAATCAAAAAGGACATCAGCTCTTGGCACTAACCTAATGATGCAGTTGTACTAACTAGTGTGGGTGGTTGGTTGGTGGTGGCCAATGCCACCATGGGATGGGCGCCTACTGGCTGCCAGAGAGAGGTGGGACTGACAGCCTTGGCCTGAGTCTTCCAGAGCTCACAGCAGGGGTTGCCCCTGGTGAGCGACGGTCAATGTTCCTTTGTTTGTTGATATTATCCTGCATTTTCTAGCTCCAGGCCCACAGAGGGAAAAGGACCCGACCACAGTGCACTCCCCTCCGCAGACACAGAGCCAGAGAGGTCTCTGACCTTCTGCAAGAACGCTGACAAGAAGTTAAGGCATCAAGAGTTTGGCACAGCCCTGGGCAGGCGTTGCCCATGGTAATTGAGAGTGGCTGCCCCATGGTTTGCTATCCTGTCTTTCACAGCTCCAGGCCCAGACAGGGCGAAGACCAAACCATGGCGCACTCCCCTCCTCAGACACACAGCCACTGACATTCCCTAACGTCTACAAGGACGCTGACGCTAAGTTAAGGAATCAAAAAGGACATCAGCTCTTCGCACTAACCTAATGATGCAGTTGCACTACCACTGTGGGTGGTTGGATGGTGGTGGGCAATGCCACCATGGGATGGGTGTCTACTGGCTGCCAGAGAGAGGTGGGACTGACAGCCTTGGCCTGAGTCTTCCAGAGCTCACAGCAGGGGTTACCCCTGGTGAGCGACGGTCAATGTTCCTTTGTTTGTTGATATTATCCTGCATTTTCTAGCTCCAGGCCCACAGAGGGAAAAGGACCCGACCACTGTGCACTCCCCTCCGCAGACACACAGCCAGAGAGGTCTCTGACCTTCTACAAGAACGCTGACAAGAAGTTAAGGCATCAAGAGTTTGGCACAGCCCTGGGCAGGCGTTGCCCATGGTAATTGAGATTGGCTGCCCCATTGTTTGCTATCCTGTCTTTCACAGCTCCAGGCCCAGACAGGGCGAAGACCAGACCATGGCGCACTCCCCTCCTCAGACACACAGCCACTGACATTCCCTAACGTCTACAAGGACGCTGACGCTAAGTTAAGGAATCAAAAAGGACATCAGCTCTTGGCACCAACCTAATGATGCAGTTGTACTAACCAGTGTGGGTGGTTGGTTGGTGGTGGCCAATGCCACCATGGGATGGGTGTCTACTGGCTGCCAGGGAGAGGTGGGACTGACAGCCTTGGCCTGAGACTGGCAGACCTCACAGCAGGGGTTACCCAAGGTGAGCAAAGGCTCCTGTTCCTTTGTTTGTTGATATTATCCTGCTTTTTCCAGCTCCAGACGCACACAGACAAAAGGACCTGACCAGGGCGCACTCCCCTCCTCAGACACACAGCCACTGACATTCCCTAACGTCTACAAGGACGCTGACGCTAAGTTAAGGAATCAAAAAGGACATCAGCTCTTCGCACTAACCTAATGATGCAGTTTCACTACCAGTGTGGGTGGTTGGATGGTGGTGGCCAATGCCACCATGGGATGGGTGTCTACTGGCTGCCAGGGAGAGGTGGGACTGACAGCCTTGGCCTGAGGCTGGCAGACCTCACAGCAGGGGTTACCCAAGGTGAGCAAAGGCTCCTGTTCCTTTGTTTGTTGATATTATCCTGCTTTTTCCAGCTCCAGACGCACACAGACAAAAGGACCTGACCAGGGCGCACTCCCCTCCTCAGACACACAGCCATTGACATTCCCTAACGTCTACAAGGACACTGATGCTAAGTTAAGGAATCAAAAAGGACATCAGCTCTTGGCACTAACCTAATGATGCAGTTGTACTAACCAGTGTGGGTGGTTGGTTGGTGGTGGCCAATGCCACCATGGGATGGGTGCCTACTTGCTGCCAGGGAGAGGTGGGACTGACAGCCTTGGCCTGAGACTGTTAACCTGACAACAGGGCTGGCCCATGGTGAGCAAGTGTCAATGTTCCTTTGTTTGTTGATATTATCCTGCTTTTTCCAGCTCCAGGCCCACAGAGGGAAAAGGACCCGACCACTGTGCACTCCCCTCCGCAGACACAGAGCCAGAGAGGTCTCTGACATTCTACAAGAACGCTGACATGAAGTTAAGGCATCAAGAGTTTGGCACAGCCCTGGGCAGGCGTTGCCCATGGTAACTGAGAGTGGCTGCCCCATTGTTTGCTATCCTGTCTTTCACAGCTCCAGGCCCAGACAGGGCGAAGACCAGACCATGGCGCACTCCCCTCCTCCGACACACAGCCACTGACATTCCCTAACGTCTACAAGGACGCTGACGCTAAGTTAAGGAATCAAAAAGGACATCAGCTCTTGGCACTAACCTAATGATGCAGTTGTACTAACCAGTGTGGGTGGTTGGTTGGTGGTGGCCAATGCCACCATGGGATGGGTGTCTACTGCCTGCCAGGGAGAGGTGGGACTGACACCCTTGGCCTGAGGCTGGCAGACCTCACAGCAGGGGTTACCCAAGGTGAGCAAAGGCTCCTGATCCTTTGTTTCTTGATATTATCCTGCTTTTTCCGGCTCCAGAAACACACAGACAAAAGGACCTGACCAGGGCGCACTCCCCTCCTCAGACACACAGCCACTGACATTCCCTAACGTCTACAAGGACGCTGACGCTAAGTTAAGGAATCAAAAAGGACATCAGCTCTTGGCACAAACCTAATGATGCAGTTTCACTACCAGTGTGGGTGGTTGGATGGTGGTGGCCAATGCCACCATGGGATGGGTGTCTACTGGCTGCCAGGGAGAGGTGGGACTGACAGCCTTGGCCTGAGGCTGGCAGACCTCCCAGCAGGGGTTACCCAAGGTGAGCAAAGGCTCCTGTTCCTTTGTTTGTTGATATTATCCTGCTTTTTCCAGCTCCAGACGCACACAGACAAAAGGACCTGACCAGGGCGCACTCCCCTCCTCAGACACACAGCCACTGACATTCCCTAACGTCTACAAGGACGCTGATGCTAAGTTAAGGAATCAAAAAGGACATCAGCTCTTCGCACTAACCTAATGATGCAGTTGCACTACCACTGTGGGTGGTTGGATGGTGGTGGCCAATGCCACCATGGGATGGGTGTCTACTGGCTGCCAGAGAGAGGTGGGACTGACAGCCTTGGCCTGAGGCTGGCAGACCTCACAGCAGGGGTTACCCAAGGTGAGCAAACGCTCCTGATCCTTTGTTTGTTGATATTATCCTGCTTTTTCCGGCTCCAGACACACACAGACAAAAGGACCTGACCAGGGCGCACTCCCCTCCTCAGACACACAGCCACTGACATTCCCTAACGTCTACAAGGACGCTGACGCTAAGTTAAGGAATCAAAAAGGACATCAGCTCTTCGCACTAACCTAATGATGCAGTTGTACTAACCAGTGTGGGTGGTTGGTTGGTGGTGGCCAATGCCACCATGGGATGGGTGCCTACTTGCTGCCAGGGAGAGATGGGACTGACAGCCTTGGCCTGAGACTGTTAACCTGACAACAGGGCTGGCCCATGGTGAGCAAGTGTCAATGTTCCTTTGTTGGTTGATATTATCCTGCTTTTTCCAGCTCCAGGCCCACAGAGGGAAAAGGACCCGACCACTGTGCACTCCCCTCCGCAGACACAGAGCCAGAGAGGTCTCTGACCTTCTACAAGAACGCTGACATGAAGTTAAGGCATCAAGAGTTTGGCACAGCCCTGGGCAGGCGTTGCCTATGGTAACTGAGAGTGGCTGCCCCATTGTTTGCTATCCTGTCTTTCACAGCTCCAGGCCCAGACAGGGCGAAGACCAGACCATGGCGCACTCCCCTCCTCAGACACACAGCCACTGACATTCCCTAACGTCTACAAGGACGCTGACGCTAAGTTAAGGAATCAAAAAGGACATCAGCTCTTGGCACTAACCTAATGATGCAGTTGTACTAACTAGTGTGGGTGGTTGGTTGGTGGTGGCCAATGCCACCATGGGATGGGCGCCTACTGGCTGCCAGAGAGAGGTGGGACTGACAGCCTTGGCCTGAGTCTTCCAGAGCTCACAGCAGGGGTTGCCCCTGGTGAGCGACGGTCAATGTTCCTTTGTTTGTTGATATTATCCTGCATTTTCTAGCTCCAGGCCCACAGAGGGAAAAGGACCCGACCACAGTGCACTCCCCTCCGCAGACACAGAGCCAGAGAGGTCTCTGACCTTCTGCAAGAACGCTGACAAGAAGTTAAGGCATCAAGAGTTTGGCACAGCCCTGGGCAGGCGTTGCCCATGGTAATTGAGAGTGGCTGCCCCATGGTTTGCTATCCTGTCTTTCACAGCTCCAGGCCCAGACAGGGCGAAGACCAAACCATGGCGCACTCCCCTCCTCAGACACACAGCCACTGACATTCCCTAACGTCTACAAGGACGCTGACGCTAAGTTAAGGAATCAAAAAGGACATCAGCTCTTCGCACTAACCTAATGATGCAGTTGCACTACCACTGTGGGTGGTTGGATGGTGGTGGGCAATGCCACCATGGGATGGGTGTCTACTGGCTGCCAGAGAGAGGTGGGACTGACAGCCTTGGCCTGAGTCTTCCAGAGCTCACAGCAGGGGTTACCCCTGGTGAGCGACGGTCAATGTTCCTTTGTTTGTTGATATTATCCTGCATTTTCTAGCTCCAGGCCCACAGAGGGAAAAGGACCCGACCACTGTGCACTCCCCTCCGCAGACACACAGCCAGAGAGGTCTCTGACCTTCTACAAGAACGCTGACAAGAAGTTAAGGCATCAAGAGTTTGGCACAGCCCTGGGCAGGCGTTGCCCATGGTAATTGAGATTGGCTGCCCCATTGTTTGCTATCCTGTCTTTCACAGCTCCAGGCCCAGACAGGGCGAAGACCAGACCATGGCGCACTCCCCTCCTCAGACACACAGCCACTGACATTCCCTAACGTCTACAAGGACGCTGACGCTAAGTTAAGGAATCAAAAAGGACATCAGCTCTTGGCACCAACCTAATGATGCAGTTGTACTAACCAGTGTGGGTGGTTGGTTGGTGGTGGCCAATGCCACCATGGGATGGGTGTCTACTGGCTGCCAGGGAGAGGTGGGACTGACAGCCTTGGCCTGAGACTGGCAGACCTCACAGCAGGGGTTACCCAAGGTGAGCAAAGGCTCCTGTTCCTTTGTTTGTTGATATTATCCTGCTTTTTCCAGCTCCAGACGCACACAGACAAAAGGACCTGACCAGGGCGCACTCCCCTCCTCAGACACACAGCCACTGACATTCCCTAACGTCTACAAGGACGCTGACGCTAAGTTAAGGAATCAAAAAGGACATCAGCTCTTCGCACTAACCTAATGATGCAGTTGCACTACCAGTGTGGGTGGTTGGATGGTGGTGGCCAATGCCACCATGGGATGGGTGTCTACTGCCTGCCAGGGAGAGGTGGGACTGACAGCCTTGGCCTGAGGCTGGCAGACCTCCCAGCAGGGGTTACCCAAGGTGAGCAAAGGCTCCTGTTCCTTTGTTTGTTGATATTATCCTGCTTTTTCCAGCTCCAGACGCACACAGACAAAAGGACCTGACCAGGGCGCACTCCCCTCCTCAGACACACAGCCATTGACATTCCGTAACGTCTACAAGGACACTGATGCTAAGTTAAGGAATCAAAAAGGACATCAGCTCTTGGCACTAACCTAATGATGCAGTTGTACTAACCAGTGTGGGTGGTTGGTTGGTGGTGGCCAATGCCACCATGGGATGGGTGCCTACTTGCTGCCAGGGAGAGGTGGGACTGACAGCCTTGGCCTGAGACTGTTAACCTGACAACAGGGCTGGCCCATGGTGAGCAAGTGTCAATGTTCCTTTGTTTGTTGATATTATCCTGCTTTTTCCAGCTCCAGGCCCACAGAGGGAAAAGGACCCGACCACTGTGCACTCCCCTCCGCAGACACAGAGCCAGAGAGGTCTCTGACCTTCTACAAGAACGCTGACAAGAAGTTAAGGCATCAAGAGTTTGGCACAGCCCTGGGCAGGCGTTGCCCATGGTAACTGAGAGTGGCTGCCCCATTGTTTGCTATCCTGTCTTTCACAGCTCCAGGCCCAGACAGGGCGAAGACCAGACCATGGCGCACTCCCCTCCTCCGACACACAGCCACTGACATTCCCTAACGTCTACAAGGACGCTGACGCTAAGTTAAGGAATCAAAAAGGACATCAGCTCTTGGCACTAACCTAATGATGCAGTTGTACTAACCAGTGTGGGTGGTTGGTTGGTGGTGGCCAATGCCACCATGGGATGGGTGTCTACTGCCTGCCAGGGAGAGGTGGGACTGACACCCTTGGCCTGAGGCTGGCAGACCTCACAGCAGGGGTTACCCAAGGTGAGCAAAGGCTCCTGATCCTTTGTTTCTTGATATTATCCTGCTTTTTCCGGCTCCAGAAACACACAGACAAAAGGACCTGACCAGGGCGCACTCCCCTCCTCAGACACACAGCCACTGACATTCCCTAACGTCTACAAGGACGCTGACGCTAAGTTAAGGAATCAAAAAGGACATCAGCTCTTGGCACAAACCTAATGATGCAGTTTCACTACCAGTGTGGGTGGTTGGATGGTGGTGGCCAATGCCACCATGGGATGGGTGTCTACTGGCTGCCAGGGAGAGGTGGGACTGACAGCCTTGGCCTGAGGCTGGCAGACCTCACAGCAGGGGTTACCCAAGGTGAGCAAAGGCTCCTGTTCCTTTGTTTGTTGATATTATCCTGCTTTTTCCAGCTCCAGACGCACACAGACAAAAGGACCTGACCAGGGCGCACTCCCCTCCTCAGACACACAGCCACTGACATTCCCTAACGTCTACAAGGACGCTGACGCTAAGTTAAGGAATCAAAAAGGACATCAGCTCTTGGCACTAACCTAATGATGCAGTTGTACTAACCAGTGTGGGTGGTTGGTTGGTGGTGGCCAATGCCACCATGGGATGGGTGCCTACTTGCTGCCAGGGAGAGATGGGACTGACAGCCTTGGCCTGAGACTGTTAACCTGACAACAGGGCTGGCCCATGGTGAGCAAGTGTCAATGTTCCTTTGTTTGTTGATATTATCCTGCTTTTTCCAGCTCCAGGCCCACAGAGGGAAAAGGACCCGACCACTGTGCACTCCCCTCCGCAGACACAGAGCCAGAGAGGTCTCTGACATTCTACAAGAACGCTGACATGAAGTTAAGGCATCAAGAGTTTGGCACAGCCCTGGGCAGGCGTTGCCCATGGTAACTGAGAGTGGCTGCCCCATTGTTTGCTATCCTGTCTTTCACAGCTCCAGGCCCAGACAGGGCGAAGACCAGACCATGGCGCACTCCCCTCCTCCGACACACAGCCACTGACATTCCCTAACGTCTACAAGGACGCTGACGCTAAGTTAAGGAATCAAAAAGGACATCAGCTCTTGGCACTAACCTAATGATGCAGTTGTACTAACCAGTGTGGGTGGTTGGTTGGTGGTGGCCAATGCCACCATGGGATGGGCGCCTACTGGCTGCCAGGGAGAGGTGGGACAGACAGCCTTGGCCTGAGGCTGGCAGACCTCACAGCAGGGGTTACCCAAGGTGAGCAAAGGCTCCTGATCCTTTGTTTGTTGATATTATCCTGCTTTTTCCGGCTCCAGACACACACAGACAAAAGGACCTGACCATGGCGCACTCCCCTCCTCAGACACACAGCCACTGACATTCCCTAACGTCTACAAGGACGCTGATGCTAAGTTAAGGAATCAAAAAGGACATCAGCTCTTCGCACTAACCTAATGATGCAGTTGCACTACCACTGTGGGTGATTGGATGGTGGTGGCCAATGCCACCATGGGATGGGTGTCTACTGGCTGCCAGAGAGAGGTGGGACTGACAGCCTTGGCCTGAGTCTTCCAGAGCTCACAGCAGGGGTTGCCCCTGGTGAGCGACGGTCAATGTTCCTTTGTTTGTTGATATTATCCTGCATTTTCTAGCTCCAGGCCCACAGAGGGAAAAGGACCCGACCACTGTGCACTCCCCTCCGCAGACACACAGCCAGAGAGGTCTCTGACCTTCTACAAGAACGCTGACAAGAAGTTAAGGCATCAAGAGTTTGGCACAGCCCTGGGCAGGCGTTGCCCATGGTAATTGAGATTGGCTGCCCCATTGTTTGCTATCCTGTCTTTCACAGCTCCAGGCCCAGACAGGGCGAAGACCAGACCATGGCGCACTCCCCTCCTCAGACACACAGCCACTGCGATTCCCTAACGTCTACAGGGACGCTGACGCTAAGTTAAGGAATCAAAAAGGACATCAGCTCTTGGCACCAACCTAATGATGCAGTTGTACTAACCAGTGTGGGTGGTTGGTTGGTGGTGGCCAATGCCACCATGGGATGGGTGTCTACTGGCTGCCAGGGAGAGGTGGGACTGACACCCTTGGCCTGAGGCTGGCAGACCTCACAGCAGGGGTTACCCAAGGTGAGCAAAGGCTCCTGATCCTTTGTTTGTTGATATTATCCTGCTTTTTCCGGCTCCAGACACACACAGACAAAAGGACCTGACCATGGCGCACTCCCCTCCTCAGACACACAGCCACTGACATTCCCTAACGTCTACAAGGACGCTGATGCTAAGTTAAGGAATCAAAAAGGACATCAGCTCTTCGCACTAACCTAATGATGCAGTTGCACTACCACTGTGGGTGATTGGATGGTGGTGGCCAATGCCACCATGGGATGGGTGTCTACTGGCTGCCAGAGAGAGGTGGGACTGACAGCCTTGGCCTGAGTCTTCCAGAGCTCACAGCAGGGGTTGCCCCTGGTGAGCGACGGTCAATGTTCCTTTGTTTGTTGATATTATCCTGCATTTTCTAGCTCCAGGCCCACAGAGGGAAAAGGACCCGACCACTGTGCACTCCCCTCCGCAGACACACAGCCAGAGAGGTCTCTGACCTTCTACAAGAACGCTGACAAGAAGTTAAGGCATCAAGAGTTTGGCACAGCCCTGGGCAGGCGTTGCCCATGGTAATTGAGATTGGCTGCCCCATTGTTTGCTATCCTGTCTTTCACAGCTCCAGGCCCAGACAGGGCGAAGACCAGACCATGGCGCACTCCCCTCCTCAGACACACAGCCACTGCGATTCCCTAACGTCTACAGGGACGCTGACGCTAAGTTAAGGAATCAAAAAGGACATCAGCTCTTGGCACCAACCTAATGATGCAGTTGTACTAACCAGTGTGGGTGGTTGGTTGGTGGTGGCCAATGCCACCATGGGATGGGTGTCTACTGGCTGCCAGGGAGAGGTGGGACTGACAGCCTTGGCCTGAGTCTTCCAGAGCTCACAGCAGGGGTTGCTCCTGGTGAGCGACGGTCAATGTTCCTTTGTTTGTTGATATTATCCTGCTTTTTCCAGCTCCAGGCCCACAGAGGGAAAAGGACCCGACCATTGTGCACTCCCCTCCGCAGACACAGAGCCAGAGAGGTCTCTGACCTTCTGCAAGAACGCTGACAAGAAGTTAAGGCATCAAGAGTTTGGCACAGCCCTGGGCAGGCGTTGCCCATGGTAACTGAGAGTGGCTGCCCCATTGTTTGCTATCCTGTCTTTCACAGCTCCAGGCCCAGACAGGGCGAAGACCAGACCATGGCGCACTCCCCTCCTCAGACACACAGCCACTGCGATTCCCTAACGTCTACAGGGACGCTGACGCTAAGTTAAGGAATCAAAAAGGACATCAGCTCTTGGCACAAACCTAATGATGCAGTTTCACTACCAGTGTGGGTGGTTGGATGGTGGTGGCCAATGCCACCATGGGATGTGTGCCTACTTGCTGCCAGGGAGAGATGGGACTGACAGCCTTGGCCTGAGACTGTTAACCTGACAACAGGGCTGGCCCATGGTGAGCAAGAGTCAATGTTCCTTTGTTTGTTGATATTATCCTGCTTTTTCCAGCTCCAGGCCCACAGAGGGAAAAGGACCCGACCACTGTGCACTCCCCTCCGCAGACACACAGCCAGAGAGGTCTCTGACATTCTACAAGAACGCTGACATGAAGTTAAGGCATCAAGAGTTTGGCACAGCCCTGGGCAGGCGTTGCCCATGGTAACTGAGAGTGGCTGCCCCATTGTTTGCTATCCTGTCTTTCACAGCTCCAGGCCCAGACAGGGCGAAGACCAGACCATGGCGCACTCCCCTCCTCCGACACACAGCCACTGACATTCCCTAACGTCTACAAGGACGCTGACGCTAAGTTAAGGAATCAAAAAGGACATCAGCTCTTGGCACTAACCTAATGATGCAGTTGTACTAACCAGTGTGGGTGGTTGGTTGGTGGTGGCCAATGCCACCATGGGATGGGCGCCTACTGGCTGCCAGGGAGAGGTGGGACAGACAGCCTTGGCCTGAGGCTGGCAGACCTCCCAGCAGGGGTTACCCAAGGTGAGCAAAGGCTCCTGATCCTTTGTTTGTTGATATTATCCTGCTTTTTCCGGCTCCAGACGCACACAGACAAAAGGACCTGACCATGGCGCACTCCCCTCCTCAGACACACAGCCACTGACATTCCCTAACGTCTACAAGGACGCTGACGCTAAGTTAAGGAATCAAAAAGGACATCAGCTCTTCGCACTAACCTAATGATGCAGTTGCAATACCACTGTGGGTGGTTGGATGGTGGTGGGCAATGCCACCATGGGATGGGTGTCTACTGGCTGCCAGAGAGAGGTGGGACTGACAGCCTTGGCCTGAGTCTTCCAGAGCTCACAGCAGGGGTTGCCCCTGGTGAGCGATGGTCAATGTTCCTTTGTTTGTTGATATTATCCTGCGTTTTCCAGCTCCAGGCCCACAGAGGGAAAAGGACCCGACCACTGTGCACTCCCCTCCGCAGACACAGAGCCAGAGAGGTCTCTGACCTTCTGCAAGAACGCTGACAAGAAGTTAAGGCATCAAGAGTTTGGCACAGCCCTGGGCAGGCGTTGCCCATGGTAATTGAGAGTGGCTGCCCCATGGTTTGCTATCCTGTCTTTCACAGCTCCAGGCCCGGACAGGGCGAAGACCAGACCATGGTGCACTCCCCTCCTCAGACACACAGCCACTGCGATTCCCTAACGTCTACAAGGACGCTGACGCTAAGTTAAGGAATCAAAAAGGACATCAGCTCTTGGCACCAACCTAATGATGCAGTTGTACTAACCAGTGTGGGTGGTTGGTTGGTGGTGGCCAATGCCACCATGGGATGGGTGTCTACTGCCTGCCAGGGAGAGGTGGGACTGAAAGCCTTGGCATGAGACTGGCAGACCTCACAGCAGGGGTTACCCAAGGTGAGCAAAGGCTCCTGTTCCTTTGTTTGTTGATATTATCCTTCTTTTTCCAGCTCCAGACGCACACAGACAAAAGGACCTGACCAGGGCGCACTCCCCTCCTCAGACACACAGCCATTGACATTCCCTAACGTCTACAAGGACGCTGACGCTAAGTTAAGGAATCAAAAAGGACATCAGCTCTTCGCACTAACCTAATGATGCAGTTGTACTAACCAGTGTGGGTGGTTGGTTGGTGGTGGCCAATGCCACCATGGGATGGGTGCCTACTTGCTGCCAGGGAGAGATGGGACTGACAGCCTTGGCCTGAGACTGTTAACCTGACAACAGGGCTGGCCCATGGTGAGCAAGTGTCAATGTTCCTTTGTTTGTTGATATTATCCTGCTTTTTCCAGCTCCAGGCCCACAGAGGGAAAAGGACCCGACCACTGTGCACTCCCCTCCGCAGACACACAGCCAGAGAGGTCTCTGACCTTCTACAAGAACGCTGACAAGAAGTTAAGGCATCAAGAGTTTGGCACAGCCCTGGGCAGGCGTTGCCCATGGTAACTGAGAGTGGCTGCCCCATTGTTTGCTATCCTGTCTTTCACAGCTCCAGGCCCAGACAGGGCGAAGACCAGACCATGGCGCACTCCCCTCCTCACACAGCCACTGACATTCCCTAACGTCTACAAGGACGCTGACGCTAAGTTAAGGAATCAAAAAGGACATCAGCTCTTGGCACTAACCTAATGATGCAGTTGTACTAACCAGTGTGGGTGGTTGGTTGGTGGTGGCCAATGCCACCATGGGATGGGTGTCTACTGCCTGCCAGGGAGAGGTGGGACAGACAGCCTTGGCCTGAGGCTGGCAGACCTCACAGCAGGGGTTACCCAAGGTGAGCAAAGGCTCCTGATCCTTTGTTTGTTGATATTATCCTGCTTTTTCCAGCTCCAGACACACACAGACAAAAGGACCTGACCAGGGCGCACTCCCCTCCTCAGACACACAGCCACTGACATTCCCTAACGTCTACAAGGACGCTGACGCTAAGTTAAGGAATCAAAAAGGACATCAGCTCTTGGCACAAACCTAATGATGCAGTTTCACTACCAGTGTGGGTGGTTGGATGGTGGTGGCCAATGCCACCATGGGATGGGTGTCTACTGGCTGCCAGGGAGAGGTGGGACTGACACCCTTGGCCTGAGGCTGGCAGACCTCACAGCAGGGGTTACCCAAGGTGAGCAAAGGCTCCTGATCCTTTGTTTGTTGATATTATCCTGCTTTTTCCGGCTCCAGACACACACAGACAAAAGGACCTGACCAGGGCGCACTCCCCTCCTCAGACACACAGCCACTGACATTCCCTAACGTCTACAAGGACGCTGACGCTAAGTTAAGGAATCAAAAAGGACATCAGCTCTTCGCACTAACCTAATGATGCAGTTGCACTACCACTGTGGGTGATTGGATGGTGGTGGCCAATGCCACCATGGGATGGGTGTCTACTGGCTGCCAGAGAGAGGTGGGACTGACAGCCTTGGCCTGAGGCTGGCAGACCTCACAGCAGGGGTTACCCAAGGTGAGCAAAGGCTCCTGTTCCTTTGTTTGTTGATATTATCCTGCTTTTTCCAGCTCCAGACGCACACAGACAAAAGGACCTGACCAGGGCGCACTCCCCTCCTCAGACACACAGCCATTGACATTCCCTAACGTCTACAAGGACGCTGATGCTAAGTTAAGGAATCAAAAAGGACATCAGCTCTTCGCACTAACCTAATGATGCAGTTGTACTAACCAGTGTGGGTGGTTGGTTGGTGGTGGCCAATGCCACCATGGGATGGGCGCCTACTGGCTGCCAGGGAGAGGTGGGACAGACAGCCTTGGCCTGAGGCTGGCAGACCTCCCAGCAGGGGTTACCCAAGGTGAGCAAAGGCTCCTGATCCTTTGTTTGTTGATATTATCCTGCTTTTTCCGGCTCCAGACGCACACAGACAAAAGGACCTGACCATGGCGCACTCCCCTCCTCAGACACACAGCCACTGACATTCCCTAACGTCTACAAGGACGCTGACGCTAAGTTAAGGAATCAAAAAGGACATCAGCTCTTCGCACTAACCTAATGATGCAGTTGCAATACCACTGTGGGTGGTTGGATGGTGGTGGGCAATGCCACCATGGGATGGGTGTCTACTGGCTGCCAGAGAGAGGTGGGACTGACAGCCTTGGCCTGAGTCTTCCAGAGCTCACAGCAGGGGTTGCCCCTGGTGAGCGATGGTCAATGTTCCTTTGTTTGTTGATATTATCCTGCGTTTTCCAGCTCCAGGCCCACAGAGGGAAAAGGACCCGACCACTGTGCACTCCCCTCCGCAGACACAGAGCCAGAGAGGTCTCTGACCTTCTGCAAGAACGCTGACAAGAAGTTAAGGCATCAAGAGTTTGGCACAGCCCTGGGCAGGCGTTGCCCATGGTAATTGAGAGTGGCTGCCCCATGGTTTGCTATCCTGTCTTTCACAGCTCCAGGCCCGGACAGGGCGAAGACCAGACCATGGTGCACTCCCCTCCTCAGACACACAGCCACTGCGATTCCCTAACGTCTACAAGGACGCTGACGCTAAGTTAAGGAATCAAAAAGGACATCAGCTCTTGGCACCAACCTAATGATGCAGTTGTACTAACCAGTGTGGGTGGTTGGTTGGTGGTGGCCAATGCCACCATGGGATGGGTGTCTACTGCCTGCCAGGGAGAGGTGGGACTGAAAGCCTTGGCATGAGACTGGCAGACCTCACAGCAGGGGTTACCCAAGGTGAGCAAAGGCTCCTGTTCCTTTGTTTGTTGATATTATCCTTCTTTTTCCAGCTCCAGACGCACACAGACAAAAGGACCTGACCAGGGCGCACTCCCCTCCTCAGACACACAGCCATTGACATTCCCTAACGTCTACAAGGACGCTGACGCTAAGTTAAGGAATCAAAAAGGACATCAGCTCTTCGCACTAACCTAATGATGCAGTTGTACTAACCAGTGTGGGTGGTTGGTTGGTGGTGGCCAATGCCACCATGGGATGGGTGCCTACTTGCTGCCAGGGAGAGATGGGACTGACAGCCTTGGCCTGAGACTGTTAACCTGACAACAGGGCTGGCCCATGGTGAGCAAGTGTCAATGTTCCTTTGTTTGTTGATATTATCCTGCTTTTTCCAGCTCCAGGCCCACAGAGGGAAAAGGACCCGACCACTGTGCACTCCCCTCCGCAGACACACAGCCAGAGAGGTCTCTGACCTTCTACAAGAACGCTGACAAGAAGTTAAGGCATCAAGAGTTTGGCACAGCCCTGGGCAGGCGTTGCCCATGGTAACTGAGAGTGGCTGCCCCATTGTTTGCTATCCTGTCTTTCACAGCTCCAGGCCCAGACAGGGCGAAGACCAGACCATGGCGCACTCCCCTCCTCACACAGCCACTGACATTCCCTAACGTCTACAAGGACGCTGACGCTAAGTTAAGGAATCAAAAAGGACATCAGCTCTTGGCACTAACCTAATGATGCAGTTGTACTAACCAGTGTGGGTGGTTGGTTGGTGGTGGCCAATGCCACCATGGGATGGGTGTCTACTGCCTGCCAGGGAGAGGTGGGACAGACAGCCTTGGCCTGAGGCTGGCAGACCTCACAGCAGGGGTTACCCAAGGTGAGCAAAGGCTCCTGATCCTTTGTTTGTTGATATTATCCTGCTTTTTCCAGCTCCAGACACACACAGACAAAAGGACCTGACCAGGGCGCACTCCCCTCCTCAGACACACAGCCACTGACATTCCCTAACGTCTACAAGGACGCTGACGCTAAGTTAAGGAATCAAAAAGGACATCAGCTCTTGGCACAAACCTAATGATGCAGTTTCACTACCAGTGTGGGTGGTTGGATGGTGGTGGCCAATGCCACCATGGGATGGGTGTCTACTGGCTGCCAGGGAGAGGTGGGACTGACACCCTTGGCCTGAGGCTGGCAGACCTCACAGCAGGGGTTACCCAAGGTGAGCAAAGGCTCCTGATCCTTTGTTTGTTGATATTATCCTGCTTTTTCCGGCTCCAGACACACACAGACAAAAGGACCTGACCAGGGCGCACTCCCCTCCTCAGACACACAGCCACTGACATTCCCTAACGTCTACAAGGACGCTGACGCTAAGTTAAGGAATCAAAAAGGACATCAGCTCTTCGCACTAACCTAATGATGCAGTTGCACTACCACTGTGGGTGATTGGATGGTGGTGGCCAATGCCACCATGGGATGGGTGTCTACTGGCTGCCAGAGAGAGGTGGGACTGACAGCCTTGGCCTGAGGCTGGCAGACCTCACAGCAGGGGTTACCCAAGGTGAGCAAAGGCTCCTGTTCCTTTGTTTGTTGATATTATCCTGCTTTTTCCAGCTCCAGACGCACACAGACAAAAGGACCTGACCAGGGCGCACTCCCCTCCTCAGACACACAGCCATTGACATTCCCTAACGTCTACAAGGACGCTGATGCTAAGTTAAGGAATCAAAAAGGACATCAGCTCTTCGCACTAACCTAATGATGCAGTTGTACTAACCAGTGTGGGTGGTTGGTTGGTGGTGGCCAATGCCACCATGGGATGGGTGCCTACTTGCTGCCAGGGAGAGATGGGACTGACAGCCTTGGCCTGAGACTGTTAACCTGACAACAGGGCTGGCCCCTGGTGAGCGACGGTCAATGTTCCTTTGTTTGTTGATATTATCCTGCTTTTTCCAGCTCCAGGCCCACAGAGGGAAAAGGACCCGACCACTGTGCACTCCCATCCGCAGACACACAGCCAGAGAGGTCTCTGACCTTCTACAAGAACGCTGACAAGAAGTTAAGGCATCAAGAGTTTGGCACAGCCCTGGGCAGGCGTTGCCCATGGTAACTGAGAGTGGCTGCCCCATTGTTTGCTATCCTGTCTTTCACAGCTCCAGGCCCAGACAGGGCGAAGACCAGACCATGGCGCACTCCCCTCCTCAGACACACAGCCACTGACATTCCCTAACGTCTACAAGGACGCTGACGCTAAGTTAAGGAATCAAAAAGGACATCAGCTCTTGGCACTAACCTAATGATGCAGTTGTACTAACCAGTGTGGGTGGTTGGTTGGTGGTGGCCAATGCCACCATGGGATGGGTGTCTACTGGCTGCCAGGGAGAGGTGGGACAGACAGCCTTGGCCTGAGGCTGGCAGACCTCACAGCAGGGGTTACCCAAGGTGAGCAAAGGCTCCTCTTCCTTTGTTTGTTGATATTATCCTGCTTTTTCCGGCTCCAGACACACACAGACAAAAGGACCTGACCAGGGCGCACTCCCCTCCTCAGACACACAGCCACTGACATTCCCTAACGTCTACAAGGACGCTGACGCTAAGTTAAGGAATCAAAAAGGACATCAGCTCTTGGCACAAACCTAATGATGCAGTTTCACTACCAGTGTGGGTGGTTGGATGGTGGTGGCCAATGCCACCATGGGATGGGTGTCTACTGGCTGCCAGGGAGAGGTGGGACTGACAGCCTTGGCATGAGGCTGGCAGACCTCACAGCAGGGGTTACCCAAGGTGAGCAAAGGCTCCTGTTCCTTTGTTTGTTGATATTATCCTGCTTTTTCCAGCTCCAGACGCACACAGACAAAAGGACCTGACCAGGGCGCACTCCCCTCCTCAGACACACAGCCATTGACATTCCCTAACGTCTACAAGGACACTGATGCTAAGTTAAGGAATCAAAAAGGACATCAGCTCTTGGCACTAACCTAATGATGCAATTGTACTAACCAGTGTGGGTGGTTGGTTGGTGGTGGCCAATGCCACCATGGGATGGGTGCCTACTTGCTGCCAGGGAGAGATGGGACTGACAGCCTTGGCCTGAGACTGTTAACCTGACAACAGGGCTGGCCCATGGTGAGCAAGTGTCAATGTTCCTTTGTTTGTTGATATTATCCTGCTTTTTCCAGCTCCAGGCCCACAGAGGGAAAAGGACCCGACCACTGTGCACTCCCCTCCGCAGACACAGAGCCAGAGAGGTCTCTGAACATTCTACAAGAACGCTGACATGAAGTTAAGGCATCAAGAGTTTGGCACAGCCCTGGGCAGGCGTTGCCCATGGTAACTGAGAGTGGCTGCCCCATTGTTTGCTATCCTGTCTTTCACAGCTCCAGGCCCAGACAGGGCGAAGACCAGACCATGGCGCACTCCCCTCCTCCGACACACAGCCACTGACATTCCCTAACGTCTACAAGGACGCTGACGCTAAGTTAAGGAATCAAAAAGGACATCAGCTCTTGGCACTAACCTAATGATGCAGTTGTACTAACCAGTGTGGGTGGTTGGTTGGTGGTGGCCAATGCCACCATGGGATGGGCGCCTACTGGCTGCCAGGGAGAGGTGGGACAGACAGCCTTGGCCTGAGAATGGCAGACCTCACAGCAGGGGTTACCCAAGGTGAGCAAAGGCTCCTGATCCTTTGTTTGTTGATATTATCCTGCTTTTTCCGGCTCCAGACGCACACAGACAAAAGGACCTGACCATGGCGCACTCCCCTCCTCAGACACACAGCCACTGACATTCCCTAACGTCTACAAGGACGCTGATGCTAAGTTAAGGAATCAAAAAGGACATCAGCTCTTCGCACTAACCTAATGATGCAGTTGCACTACCACTGTGGGTGGTTGGATGGTGGTGGCCAATGCCACCATGGGATGGGTGTCTACTGGCTGCCAGGGAGAGGTGGGACTGACAGCCTTGGCCTGAGGCTGGCAGACCTCCCAGCAGGGGTTACCCAAGGTGAGCAAAGGCTCCTGATCCTTTGTTTGTTGATATTATCCTGCTTTTTCCAGCTCCAGACGCACACAGACAAAAGGACCTGACCAGGGCACACTCCCCTCCTCAGACACACAGCCACTGACATTCCCTAACGTCTACAAGTACGCTGACGCTAAGTTAAGGAATCAAAAAGGACATCAGCTCTTCGCACTAACCTAATGATGCAGTTGCACTACCAGTGTGGGTGGTTGGATGGTGGTGGCCAATGCCACCATGGGATGGGTGTCTACTGGCTGCCAGGGAGAGGTGGGACTGACAGCCTTGGCCTGAGTCTTCCAGAGCTCACAGCAGGGGTTGCCCCTGGTGAGCGACGGTCAATGTTCCCTTGTTTGTTGATATTATCCTGCTTTTTCCAGCTCCAGACGCACACAGACAAAAGGACCTGACCAGGGCGCACTCCCCTCCTCAGACACACAGCCACTGACATTCCCTAACGTCTACAAGGACGCTGACGCTAAGTTAAGGAATCAAAAAGGACATCAGCTCTTGGCACCAACCTAATGATGCAGTTGTACTAACCAGTGTGGGTGGCTGGTTGGTGGTGGCCAATGCCACCATGGGATGGGTGTCTACTGGCTGCCAGGGAGAGGTGGGACTGACAGCCTTGGCCTGAGGCTGTTGACCTGACAACAGGGCTTGCCCATGGTGAGCAAGGGTCAATGTTCCTTTTTTTGTTGATATTATCCTGCTTTTTCTAGCTGCAGGCCCACAGAGGGAAAAGGACCCGACCACTGTGCACTCCCCTCCGCAGACACAGAGCCAGAGAGGTCTCTGACCTTCTACAAGAACACTGACAAGAAGTTAAGGCATCAAGAGTTTGGCACAGCCCTGGGCAGGCGTTGCCCATGGTAATTGAGAGTGGCTGCCCCATGGTTTGCTATCCTGTCTTTCACAGCTCCAGGCCCAGACAGGGCGAAGACCAGACCATGGCGCACTCCCCTCCTCAGACACACAGCCATTGACATTCCGTAACGTCTACAAGGACACTGATGCTAAGTTAAGGAATCAAAAAGGACATCAGCTCTTCGCACTAACCTAATGATGCAGTTGTACTAACCAGTGTGGGTGGTTGGTTGGTGGTGGCCAATGCCACCATGGGATGGGTGCCTACTTGCTGCCAGGGAGAGGTGGGACTGACAGCCTTGGCCTGAGACTGTTAACCTGACAACAGGGCTGGCCCATGGTGAACAAGTGTCAATGTTCCTTTGTTTGTTGATATTATCCTGCTTTTTCCAGCTCCAGGCCCACAGAGGGAAAAGGACCCGACCACTGTGCACTCCCCTCCGCAGACACAGAGCCAGAGAGGTCTCTGACATTCTACAAGAACGCTGACATGAAGTTAAGGCATCAAGAGTTTGGCACAGCCCTGGGCAGGCGTTGCCCATGGTAACTGAGAGTGGCTGCCCCATTGTTTGCTATCCTGTCTTTCACAGCTCCAGGCCCAGACAGGGCGAAGACCAGACCATGGCGCACTCCCCTCCTCCGACACACAGCCACTGACATTCCCTAACGTCTACAAGGACGCTGACGCTAAGTTAAGGAATCAAAAAGGACATCAGCTCTTGGCACTAACCTAATGATGCAGTTGTACTAACCAGTGTGGGTGGTTGGTTGGTGGTGGCCAATGCCACCATGGGATGGGTGTCTACTGCCTGCCAGGGAGAGGTGGGACTGACAGCCTTGGCCTGAGGCTGGCAGACCTCACAGCAGGGGTTACCCAAGGTGAGCAAAGGCTCCTGATCCTTTGTTTCTTGATATTATCCTGCTTTTTCCGGCTCCAGACACACACAGACAAAAGGACCTGACCAGGGCGCACTCCCCTCCTCAGACACACAGCCACTGACATTCCCTAACGTCTACAAGGACGCTGACGCTAAGTTAAGGAATCAAAAAGGACATCAGCTCTTCGCACTAACCTAATGATGCAGTTGTACTAACCAGTGTGGGTGGTTGGTTGGTGGTGGCCAATGCCACCATGGGATGGGTGCTTACTTGCTGCCAGGGAGAGATGGGACTGACAGCCTTGGCCTGAGACTGTTAACCTGACAACAGGGCTGGCCCATGGTGAGCAAGTGTTAATGTTCCTTTGTTTGTTGATATTATCCTGCTTTTTCCAGCTCCAGGCCCACAGAGGGAAAAGGACCCGACCACTGTGCACTCCCCTCCGCAGACACAGAGCCAGAGAGGTCTCTGACATTCTACAAGAACGCTGACATGAAGTTAAGGCATCAAGAGTTTGGCACAGCCCTGGGCAGGCGTTGCCCATGGTAACTGAGAGTGGCTGCCCCATTGTTTGCTATCCTGTCTTTCACAGCTCCAGGCCCAGACAGGGCGAAGACCAGACCATGGCGCACTCCCCTCCTCCGACACACAGCCACTGACATTCCCTAACGTCTACAAGGACGCTGACGCTAAGTTAAGGAATCAAAAAGGACATCAGCTCTTGGCACTAACCTAATGATGCAGTTGTACTAACCAGTGTGGGTGGTTGGTTGGTGGTGGCCAATGCCACCATGGGATGGGCGCCTACTGGCTGCCAGGGAGAGGTGGGACAGACAGCCTTGGCCTGAGGCTGGCAGACCTCACAGCAGGGGTTACCCAAGGTGAGCAAAGGCTCCTGATCCTTTGTTTGTTGATATTATCCTGCTTTTTCCGGCTCCAGACACACACAGACAAAAGGACCTGACCATGGCGCACTCCCCTCCTCAGACACACAGCCACTGACATTCCCTAACGTCTACAAGGACGCTGATGCTAAGTTAAGGAATCAAAAAGGACATCAGCTCTTCGCACTAACCTAATGATGCAGTTGCACTACCACTGTGGGTGGTTGGATGGTGGTGGCCAATGCCACCATGGGATGGGTGTCTACTGGCTGCCAGGGAGAGGTGGGACTGACAGCCTTGGCCTGAGGCTGGCAGACCTCCCAGCAGGGGTTACCCAAGGTGAGCAAAGGCTCCTGATCCTTTGTTTGTTGATATTATCCTGCTTTTTCCGGCTCCAGACACACACAGACAAAAGGACCTGACCAGGGCGCACTCCCCTCCTCAGACACACAGCCACTGACATTCCCTAACGTCTACAAGGACGCTGACGCTAAGTTAAGGAATCAAAAAGGACATCAGCTCTTCGCACTAACCTAATGATGCAGTTGCACTACCACTGTGGGTGATTGGATGGTGGTGGCCAATGCCACCATGGGATGGGTGTCTACTGGCTGCCAGAGAGAGGTGGGACTGACAGCCTTGGCCTGAGGCTGGCAGACCTCACAGCAGGGGTTACCCAAGGTGAGCAAAGGCTCCTGTTCCTTTGTTTGTTGATATTATCCTGCTTTTTCCAGCTCCAGACGCACACAGACAAAAGGACCTGACCAGGGCGCACTCCCCTCCTCAGACACACAGCCATTGACATTCCGTAACGTCTACAAGGACGCTGACGCTAAGTTAAGGAATCAAAAAGGACATCAGCTCTTCGCACTAACCTAATGATGCAGTTGTACTAACCAGTGTGGGTGGTTGGTTGGTGGTGGCCAATGCCACCATGGGATGGGTGCCTACTTGCTGCCAGGGAGAGATGGGACTGACGGCCTTGGCCTGAGACTGTTAACCTGACAACAGGGCTGGCCCATGGTGAGCAAGTGTCAATGTTCCTTTGTTGGTTGATATTATCCTGCTTTTTCCAGCTCCAGGCCCACAGAGGGAAAAGGACCCGACCACTGTGCACTCCCCTCCGCAGACACAGAGCCAGAGAGGTCTCTGACCTTCTACAAGAACGCTGACATGAAGTTAAGGCATCAAGAGTTTGGCACAGCCCTGGGCAGGCGTTGCCCATGGTAACTGAGAGTGGCTGCCCCATTGTTTGCTATCCTGTCTTTCACAGCTCCAGGCCCAGACAGGGCGAAGACCAGACCATGGCGCACTCCCCTCCTCAGACACACAGCCACTGACATTCCCTAACGTCTACAAGGACGCTGACGCTAAGTTAAGGAATCAAAAAGGACATCAGCTCTTGGCACTAACCTAATGATGCAGTTGTACTAACTAGTGTGGGTGGTTGGTTGGTGGTGGCCAATGCCACCATGGGATGGGCGCCTACTGGCTGCCAGAGAGAGGTGGGACTGACAGCCTTGGCCTGAGTCTTCCAGAGCTCACAGCAGGGGTTGCCCCTGGTGAGCGACGGTCAATGTTCCTTTGTTTGTTGATATTATCCTGCATTTTCTAGCTCCAGGCCCACAGAGGGAAAAGGACCCGACCACAGTGCACTCCCCTCCGCAGACACAGAGCCAGAGAGGTCTCTGACCTTCTGCAAGAACGCTGACAAGAAGTTAAGGCATCAAGAGTTTGGCACAGCCCTGGGCAGGCGTTGCCCATGGTAATTGAGAGTGGCTGCCCCATGGTTTGCTATCCTGTCTTTCACAGCTCCAGGCCCAGACAGGGCGAAGACCAAACCATGGCGCACTCCCCTCCTCAGACACACAGCCACTGACATTCCCTAACGTCTACAAGGACGCTGATGCTAAGTTAAGGAATCAAAAAGGACATCAGCTCTTCGCACTAACCTAATGATGCAGTTGCACTACCAGTGTGGGTGGTTGGATGGTGGTGGCCAATGCCACCATGGGATGGGTGTCTACTGGCTGCCAGAGAGAGGTGGGACTGACAGCCTTGGCCTGAGTCTTCCAGAGCTCACAGCAGGGGTTACCCCTGGTGAGCGACGGTCAATGTTCCTTTGTTTGTTGATATTATCCTGCTTTTTCCAGCTCCAGGCCCACAGAGGGAAAAGGACCCGACCACTGTGCACTCCCCTCCGCAGACACAGAGCCAGAGAGGTCTCTGACATTCTACAAGAACGCTGACATGAAGTTAAGGCATCAAGAGTTTGGCACAGCCCTGGGCAGGCGTTGCCCATGGTAACTGAGAGTGGCTGCCCTATTGTTTGCTATCCTGTCTTTCACAGCTCCAGGCCCAGACAGGGCGAAGACCAGACCATGGCGCACTCCCCTCCTCCGACACACAGCCACTGACATTCCCTAACGTCTACAAGGACGCTGATGCTAAGTTAAGGAATCAAAAAGGACATCAGCTCTTCGCACTAACCTAATGATGCAGTTGTACTAACCAGTGTGGGTGGTTGGTTGGTGGTGGCCAATGCCACCATGGGATGGGCGCCTACTGGCTGCCAGGGAGAGGTGGGACAGACAGCCTTGGCCTGAGGCTGGCAGACCTCACAGCAGGGGTTACCCAAGGTGAGCAAAGGCTCCTGATCCTTTGTTTCTTGATATTATCCTGCTTTTTCCAGCTCCAGACGCACACAGACAAAAGGACCTGACCAGGGCGCACTCCCCTCCTCAGACACACAGCCACTGACATTCCCTAACGTCTACAAGGACGCTGACGCTAAGTTAAGGAATCAAAAAGGACATCAGCTCTTCGCACTAACCTAATGATGCAGTTTCACTACCAGTCTGGGTGGTTGGATGGTGGTGGCCAATGCCACCATGGGATGGGTGTCTACTGGCTGCCAGGGAGAGGTGGGACTGACAGCCTTGGCCTGAGGCTGGCAGACCTCACAGCAGGGGTTACCCAAGGTGAGCAAAGGCTCCTGTTCCTTTGTTTGTTGATATTATCCTGCTTTTTCCAGCTCCAGACGCACACAGACAAAAGGACCTGACCAGGGCGCACTCCCCTCCTCAGACACACAGCCATTGACATTCCCTAACGTCTACAAGGACGCTGACGCTAAGTTAAGGAATCAAAAAGGACATCAGCTCTTCGCACTAACCTAATGATGCAGTTGTACTAACCAGTGTGGGTGGTTGGATGGTGGTGGCCAATGCCACCATGGGATGGGTGCCTACTTGCTGCCAGGGAGAGGTGGGACTGACAGCCTTGGCCCGAGACTGTTAACCTGACAACAGGGCTGGCCCATGGTGAGCAAGTGTCAATGTTCCTTTGTTTGTTGATATTATCCTGCTTTTTCCAGCTCCAGGCCCACAGAGGGAAAAGGACCCGACCACTGTGCACTCCCCTCCGCAGACACACAGCCAGAGAGGTCTCTGACATTCTACAAGAACGCTGACAAGAAGTTAAGGCATCAAGAGTTTGGCACAGCCCTGGGCAGGCGTTGCCCATGGTAACTGAGAGTGGCTGCCCCATTGTTTGCTATCCTGTCTTTCACAGCTCCAGGCCCAGACAGGGCGAAGACCAGACCATGGCGCACTCCCCTCCTCCGACACACAGCCACTGACATTCCCTAACGTCTACAAGGACGCTGACGCTAAGTTAAGGAATCAAAAAGGACATCAGCTCTTGGCACTAACCTAATGATGCAGTTGTACAAACCAGTGTGGGTGGTTGGTTGGTGGTGGCCAATGCCACCATGGGATGGGTGTCTACTGCCTGCCAGGGAGAGGTGGGACTGACACCCTTGGCCTGAGGCTGGCAGACCTCACAGCAGGGGTTACCCAAGGTGACCAAAGGCTTCTGTTCCTTTGTTTGTTGATATTATCCTGCTTTTTCCACCTCCAGACGCACACAGAATAAAGGACCTGACCATGGCGCACTCCCCTCCTCAGACAAACAGCCACTGACATTCCCTAACGTCTACAAGGACGCTGACGCTAAGTTAAGGAATCAAAAAGGACATCAGCTCTTGGCACTAACCTAATGATGCAGTTGTACTAACCAGTGTGGGTGGTTGGTTGGTGGCGGCCAATGCCACCATGGGATGGGTGTCTACTGGCTGCCAGGGAGAGGTGGGACTGAAAACCTTGGTCTGAGGCTGGCAGACCTCACAGCAGGGGTTACCCAAGGTGAGCAAAGGCTCCTGTTCCTTTGTTTGTTGATATTATCCTGCTTTTTCCGGCTCCAGACACACACAGACAAGAGGACCTGACCAGGGCGCACTCCCCTCCTCAGACACACAGCCACTGACATTCCCTAACGTCTACAAGGACGCTGACGCTAAGTTAAGGAATCAAAAAGACATCAGCTCTTGGCACCAACCTAATGATGCAGTTGTACTAACCAGTGTGGGTGGTTGGTTGGTGGTGGCCAATGCCACCATGGGATGGGTGTCTACTGGCTGCCAGGGAGAGGTGGGACTGACAGCCTTGGCCTGAGGCTGGCAGACCTCACAGCAGGGGTTACCCAAGGTGAGCAAAGGCTCCTGTTCCTTTGTTTGTTGACATTATCCTGCTTTTTCCAGCTCCAGACTCACACAGACAAAAGGACCTGACCAGGGCGCACTCCCCTCCTCAGACACACAGCCACTGACATTCCTTAACGTCTACAAGGACGCTCACGCTAAGTTAAGGAATCAAAAAGGACATCAGCTCTTGGCACTAACCTAATGATGCAGTTGTACTAACCAGTGTGGGTGGTTGGTTGGTGGTGGCCAATGCCACCATGGGATGGGTGTCTACTGGCTGCCAGGGAGAGGTGGGACTGACAGCCTTGGCCTGAGTCTTGCAGAGCTTACAGCAGGGGTTGCCCCTGGTGACCGACGGTCAATATTCCTTTGTTTGTTGATATTATCCTGCTTTTTCCAGCTCCAGGCCCACAGAGGGAAAAGGACCCGACCATTGTGCACTCCCCTCCGCAGACACACAGCCAGAGAGGTCTCTGACCTTCTACAAGAACGCTGACAAGAAGTTAAGGCATCAAGAGTTTGGCACAGCCCTGGGCAGGCGTTGCCCATGGTAATTGAGAGTGGCTGCCCCATGGTTTGCTATCCTGTCTTTCACAGCTCCAGGCCCAGACAGGGCGAAGACCAGACCATGGCGCACTCCCCTCCTCAGACACACAGCCACTGAGATTCCCTAACGTCTACAAGGACGCTCACGCTAAGTTAAGGAATCAAAAAGGACATCAGCAGTTCGCACTAACCTAATGATGCAGTTGCACTACCAGTGTGGGTGGTTGGTTGGTGGTGGCCAATGCCACCATGGGATGGGTGTCTACTGGCTGCCAGGGAGAGGTGGGACAGACAGCCTTGGCCTGAGGCTGTTGACCTGACAACAGGGCTTGCCCATGGTGAGCGACGGTCAATGTTCCTTTGTTTGTTGATATTATCCTGCTTTTTCCAGCTCCAGGCCCACAGAGGGAAAAGGACCCGACCACTGTGCACTCCCCTCCGCAGACACACAGCCAGAGAGGTCTCTGACCTTCTGCAAGAACGCTGACAAGAAGTTAAGGCATCAAGAGTTTGGCACAGCCCTGGGCAGGCGTTGCCCATGCTAACTGAGTGTGGCTGCCCCATTGCTTGCTATCCTGTCTTTCACAGCTCCAGGCCCAGACTGGGCGAAGACCAGACCGTGGCGCACTCCCCTCCTCAGTGTCGTGGTTTAACCCCAGCCAGCAACTAAACACCACGCAGCCGCTCACTCACTCCCCCCCACCCAGTGGGATGGGGGAGAAAATCGGGAAAAGAAGCAAAACCCGTGGGTTGAGATAAGAACCGCTTAATAGAACAGAAAAGAAGAAACTAATAATGATAATGATAACACTAATAAAATGACAACAGCAATAATGAAAGGATTGGAATGTACAAATGATGCGCAGTGCAATTGCTCACCACCCGCCGACCGACACCCAGCCAGTCCCCGAGCGGCGAATCCCTGCCCCCCCCCACTTCCCCGTTCCTATACTGGATGGGACGTCCCATGGTATGGAATACACCGTTGGCCAGTTTGGGTCAGGTGCCCTGGCTGTGTCCTGTGCCAACTTCTTGTGCCCCTCCAGCTTTCTCACTGGCTGGGCATGAGAAGCTGAAAAATCCTTGACATTAGTCTAAACACTACTGAGCAACAACTGAAAACATCAGTGTTATCAACATTCTTCGCTCTGAACTCAAAACATAGCACTGTACCAGCTACTAGGAAGACAGTTAACTCTATCCCAGCTGAAACCAGGACAGTATCCACCCCTTATTCTATACCATTGACGTCATGCACAGTTCCCATACCTTTAGTTACATCCTGATCAATCATCACCTTTCCATTCCTTTAAGACATATGAGCAATGATATATATATATGTATACACACACAGAGATATCATTCCTTTAGTTCATGGGTCATGTTCATAAAATGTTCATTGAGTTCATTTAGTTTCCGACTCTGGGCTCCATCTGTCATACCAGTCTTTCTGGGCAGGAGGGATGGTGCAAAGTCCTCTCGGTCGGTAGAGCAGAATTGGGCTTCAGTGCAGTGTGACAAGCAGGTGACATTTGGCGCAGCAGGAGGATGGTGTGCACCGTTGGATTGTTGCATGCTGGAGTCAGTTCTGGTTCCATCACTACTGCGCTTTGCTCAGTTTTATCACAGTTCTTTTCTTGCTTGATCTAAGTGATTCTTACTATAGTACTATGGATATAGCACATAATTATAGTAAGGATAACATACAGTAGCAGGGTTATATAGCAACTAATACACAGTTTAATTCTGGCTGTGCTCACCTAAAATTAAATCCCCTTGAGGCACACATCGGACTTCCCCATCTTTTCGCATCACCCACCAAGTGCACCCAGGCCCTTGAGCAAAAGCAATCCCACGAATGGGTTTACCTTTGCCTGAGGCAGGAGTAACCCAGACTGTCTTCCCTAACATATTTTTTATGTGCACTACAGGGACTTTATCCCCTTCTACAGTATGTAAAAATTCTGACTGGGCAGGGCCACCCCGATTGGCAGATCCTCTGGTGTTGACTAACCAGGTGGCTTTTGCTAAATGTGTATCCCAATGTTTGAAAGTTCCACCCCCCATTGCTCTCAATGTAGTCTTTAACAGTCCATTGTATCGCTCAATTTTCCCAGAGGCTGGTGCATGATAGGGGATATGATACACCCACTCAATGCCATGCTCTTTGGCCCAGGCGTCTATGAGGTTGTTTCGGAAATGAGTCCCGTTGTCTGACTCAATTCGTTCTGGGGTGCCATGTCGCCACAAGACTTGCTTTTCTAGGCCCAGGATAGTGTTCCGGGCGGTGGCATGGGGCACAGAATATGTTTCCAGCCATCCAGTGGTTGCTTCCACCATCGTGAGCACATAGCGCTTGCCTTGGCGAGTTTGTGGGAGTGTGATATAGTCAATCTGCCAGGCTTCTCCATATTTATATTTCAGCCATCGCCCTCCATACCACAGGGGCTTTAACCGCTTGGCTTGCTTAATTGCAGCACATGTTTCACATTCATGGATAACCTGTGCAATAGTGTCCATGGTCAAGTCCACCCCTCGGTCACGAGCCCATCTATATGTTGCATCTCTTCCCTGATGGCCTGAAGCATCATGGGCCCACCGAGCCATAAATAGCTCACCCTTACGTTGCCAGTCCAGGTCCACCTGAGCCACTTCAATCTTGGCAGCCTGATCCACCTGTTGGTTGTTTTGATGTTCTTCAGTGGCCCGACTCTTGGGTATGCGAGCATCTACATGACGTACTTTTACAACCAGATTCTCTAGCCGGGATGCAATATCTTGCCACAGTGCGGCAGCCCAGATGGGTTTACCTCTGCGCTGCAAGTTGCTCTGCTTCCATTGCTGTAGCCACCCCCACAGGGCATTTGCCACCATCCATGAGTCAGTATAGAGATAGAGCACTGGCCACTTTTCTCTTTCAGCAATATCTAATGCTAGCTGGATGGCTTTCACCTCTGCAAACTGACTCGATTCACCTTCTCCTTCAGCAGTTTCTGCAACTTGTCGTGTAGGACTCCATACGGCAGCTTTCCACCTCCGATGCTTTCCCACGATGCGACAGGATCCGTCAGTGAACAGGGCATATTGCCTCTCAATTTCTGGCAGTTTATTATACAGCGGGGCCTCTTCAGCACGTGCCACCTCCTCCTCTGGCGACATTCCAAAATCTTTGCCTTCTGGCCAGTCCGTGATCACTTCCAAAATTCCTGGGCGACTGGGGTTTCCTATGCGAGCCCGTTGTGTGATCAGTGCAATCCACTTACTCCACGTGGCATCAGTCGCGTGATGTGTAGAGGAGACCCTCCCTTTGAACATCCAGCCCAGCACTGGCAGTCGGGGTGCTAAGAGGAGCTGTGTTTCAGTACCAACAACTTCTGAGGCAGCTTGAACTCCTTCATATGCTGCCAATATCTCTTTTTCAGTTGGAGTATAGCGAGCTTCGGATCCCCGATATCCTCGACTCCAAAACCCCAGGGGTCGGCCTCGGGTCTCCCCAGGTGCTTTCTGCCAGAGGCTCCAGGTAGGGCCATTCTCCCCAGCTGCAGTATAGAGCACATTTTTAACATCTTGTCCTGTCCGGACTGGTCCAAGGGCTACTGCGTGAACAATCTCCCGTTTAATTTGTTCAAAGGCTTGTTGTTGCTCAGGGCCCCATTGAAAATCATTCTTCTTTCGGGTCACTTGATAGAGAGGGTTTACAATCAGACTGTAATTTGGAATATGCATTCTCCAAAACCCCACGACACCTAAGAAGGCCTGTGTTTCCTTTTTATTAGTTGGTGGAGACATAGCTGCTATTTTGTTAATCACATCCATTGGGATCTGACGACGCCCGTCTTGCCATTTTATTCCTAAAAACTGGATCTCCCGTGCAGGTCCCTTGACCTTACTTTCTTTTATGGCAAAACCGGCTTTCAGAAGGATTTGGATTATTTTCTTCCCTTTCTCAAAGACTTCTTCTGCCGTGTTGCCCCATACGATGATGTCATCAATGTATTGCAGGTGTTCCGGAGCTTCACCTTTTTCCAGTGCAGTCTGGATTAGTCCATGGCAAATGGTGGGGCTGTGTTTCCACCCCTGGGGCAATCGATTCCAAGTGTACTGGACACCCCTCCAAGTAAAGGCAAATTGTGGACGACACTCTGCTGCCAGAGGGATTGAGAAAAACGCATTAGCAATGTCAATTGTAGCATACCACTTGGCTGCCTTTGACTCTAGTTCGTATTGAAGTTCTAGCATATCTGGAACGGCAGCACTCAGCGGTGGCGTAACTTCATTCAGGCCGCGATAGTCAACTGTTAGTCTCCACTCCCCATTAGACTTTCGCACGGGCCATATGGGACTATTAAAAGGTGAGCGAGTTTTGCTGATCACTCCTTGGCTCTCCAGTTGGCGAATCAACTTGTGGATGGGAATCAGAGAGTCTCGGTTGGTGCGATATTGCCGCCGGTGCACCGTCGCGGTAGCAATTGGTACTTGTTGTTCTTCAACCCTCAGCAACCCCACAATCGAAGGGTCTTGAGAGAGACCAGGCAGGGTAGACAGCTGTTCCGTGCCCTCCGTCTCCAAGGCAGCTATACCAAAAGCCCATCGATACCCCTTTGGGTCCTTAAAATACCCTCTCCTGAGATAGTCTATGCCAAGGATGCACGGAGCCTCTGGACCAGTCACAATGGGGTGTTTCTGCCATTCATTCCCAGTTAGGCTTACTTCACCTTCCAATACAGTTAACTCTTGGGATCCCCCTATCACACCAGAAATAGAAATGGGTTCTGCCCCTTCATAACTTGATGGCATTAAAGTACACTGTGCGCCGGTGTCTACTAGAGCCTTATACTCCTGTGGGTCTAACGTGCCAGGCCATCGAATCCACACAGTCCAATAGACCCGGTTATCCCTTTCCTCCACCTGGCTGGAGGCAGGGCCCCTCTAATTCTGGTCAGAGTATCCAGTATTCACTTCTCGTAAAATTGGCTCAGAAGTCCCTTCAAGAGGATCAGAAATAAGATCAGCCCTTCTACTCTGTTTGGAAACCGGAGCGGCATTTTTCCTGGTAGAATCCCCTTTTGTGGTGGTTTTTCCTCGCAGCTCACGTACCCGTGCATTTAGGACCGAGGTAGGTTTTCCATCCCATTTCCTCATGTCCTCTCCATGATCACATAAGTAAAACCACAGGGCACCTCGCGGTGTGTACCTTCTATACTCTCTCTCTTGGGCAGAGGAGCGCTCACTCCTAATAGCTGAGACATTGGTCCTTACAGGTGGGCAACAGGACATCTCCTCTTTGAATTGCTGGAAATCCTCGGACAGCTTCTCCACAGCCGAAATGCAGGCTTGTAGGGAGGAGGAGAGATTTTCTTCGTATTGACGGAGTTGGCGAGCCACTTCATCCACTGTCGGTGCCTCTTCGTCTTTCCAGGTCATTATTGCCAGTGAGTTGGCATAGGACGATGGTGCGCTCCGTACAAACTTCCGCCACATGGGTCGTGTGCATTGGACTTCGTCTGGATCTTTGGGTAATTGTGGGTTGTCCGGATCATGATGAATTGTCTCTAGCACAGCTAATTCCCTCAGATATTGGATACCTTTTTCCATGGTTGTCCACTTGCTTGATTGACATATAACATCTTCCTTAAAGGGGTACCTTTCCTTCACACTTGACAGGAGTCGCCTCCAGAGGCTGATGGCTTGTGTCCCTCTTCCAATTGCCTTGTCAATGCCACCTTCCCTGGCAAGCGATCCCAGCTGCTTGGCTTCCCTACCTTCTAATTCCAAGCTATTAGCCCCATTGTCCCAGCATCGGAGGAGCCAGGTGATAATATGCTCACCTATACGGCGGCCAAAATCTTTTCGCATATCCCGCAGCTCACTCAAGGATAGGGACCGGGTTATTACCTCTGGTTCTGCCTCTTCCTCCTGTTCCCGTGATGACCCTGGTTCGCCTTCATCCTTCGCTAAGCAAACTGATTTTTTTGTATATTTCTTTTTCTGTACGGGGGCAACTGATACTGGTGCAGGTTGGTCCGCTGGTTCAGTTGCAGTACCGCTCGCCGGGTCTTGGATAACCGCAGTGTCTGTTGCCAAGGTCTGGGTAGCTGCTGTGCTCGTTGCTGGGGCTGGAGGGACCTCAGTGCCCGTTGCCGAGGTTTGGGTAGCTGCCGTGCCCATTGCCGAGGCTGGAGGGGCTGCAGGGCCTGTCGCTGAGGTTTGGGTAGCCACAGTGCTCGTCGCCGGGGCTGGAGGGGCCGCAGTGCCCGTTGCCGAGGTTTGAGTGACCGCAGTGCTCATCGTTTTGTTGTTAGGTCCAGAGACCTTCTCTTCCCCTTGAGGGTACTGAGTGGTGTCGAACAGGGCTCGATAGGCATGGGCCAGGCCCCAGCACGTTGCAGTAATTTGTATCTCTCTGGAGCTGCCGGGGTGACAGCATACCTTTTCCAAATATTTTACTAGTTCTTCTGGATTCTGCACTTGTTCAGGGGTGAATTTCCAAAACATTGGAGGTGCCCACTTTTCTAGGTACTTGCCCATACTACCCCACACACCCTGCCACTCATAATTATCCAGCCTTGGGGCAGATCTCTGGGTGATTTTCTTAAATAGTTGTTTAACCTTAAACGAGAGCTGAACCACATTCAGAAGCATGCTAATTCCTAGCAGTAGGGCTAGGACCGTGCTGGTCCCAACATCCCAAGAGTATTCAAATTTTTCAAAATTCTCAAACACCATTGTAACTGGACTGAAGGAGAAAGGAGAGGGGAAGAAAGGTATCCCACCCATAGACTGGTTTTCCAAGGAGGAAAGGTAAATGGTATAATTATCAATAGTTTCCCACAGATGGCTTCCACAGTATAAAGGTGACAATGCTGGGTGCAAGTACCGGATTAATCCCACAGCCGACGACTTTATCATACCATAAACCAGTGTTATACAATACATCAAAGCGAAAACCTTAATCCACCTCCCACGGATGATAAGCAGCAGAAGAGGGACTACATACAGCAAGCGAGGTGATGCATAACACAACTTTAAAAAACAGAGCAACAACTCTAAGAACACATAAATCAACATAATGACCAGCGACTATTAGACCGATATAACGAATGCTTATAACAAATTTCTTTTAACAAGCTCTGGTCAGGTTTGTCGTTATCTCAACCCTTCGTGCCCCACGTTGGGCGCCAAAAAGGACTGTCGTGGTTTAACCCCAGCCAGCAACTAAACACCACGCAGCCGCTCACTCACTCCCCCCCACCCAGTGGGATGGGGGAGAAAATCGGGAAAAGAAGCAAAACCCGTGGGTTGAGATAAGAACCGTTTAATAGAACAGAAAAGAAGAAACTAATAATGATAATGATAACACTAATAAAATGACAACAGCAATAATGAAAGGATTGGAATGTACAAATGATGGGCAGTGCAATTGCTCACCACCCGCCGACCGACACCCAGCCAGTCCCCGAGCGGCGAATCCCTGCCCCCCCCACTTCCCCGTTCCTATACTGGATGGGACGTCCCATGGTATGGAATACACCGTTGGCCAGTTTGGGTCAGGTGCCCTGGCTGTGTCCTGTGCCAACTTCTTGTGCCCCTCCAGCTTTCTCACTGGCTGGGCATGAGAAGCTGAAAAATCCTTGACATTAGTCTAAACACTACTGAGCAACAACTGAAAACATCAGTGTTATCAACATTCTTCGCTCTGAACTCAAAACATAGCACTGTACCAGCTACTAGGAAGACAGTTAACTCTATCCCAGCTGAAACCAGGACAAGTGTGAATATCCTGGAAGTGTCAGATCAGAGCAAACATACTGTTTCAAAGAGGATCCTGTGTCTAGAGTATTTTTGCCAATCTGACGTTCCTCCAGGCAGCCCTAGCTTCTGCACTTCACTTGTAAAATGTTGCCACTATTTTTCTTTAAATAAAATATATTGCAGCACAATCTACTTAGTGATTCTGAGAATACCACAGTTCTTTCACACCTTCAATCCCATTTGTCATATTGTACACTCTTGAGATCAAAGGTTTCTTTTACCAAGTAAACTATGCAAAGAACCTGCATAAAAGTAAATAGCAGTTTTATAAATCAAACCTTAAGTGCTTAAATGCATTTTTATTTCAAGCAGTAATTTAAAAAGTTGAAGTAAAAACATCATCTTTGCAGCCATTATAATTCAAACACTGAAACCTGTAAACCTTTTATTATAGCCTGTTTTCAAAATGCCTATGCTTAATATGAGAAAGATATTTCTACTTTTGGTAATTTGTGCTATCAGAGAGGTACAAACAGTGAGTGTTATTCCCTGTAGGTACTTTACTTCTAGGCTATGTCTATAAAACACATTAAAAAATGCCATTTTTGTAATTACTTCATATTTAATTTCGGGTATCATATAATATAAATTAGAGATCCCTAAATCTTTCCCAACTTGAGTATGCATTCACAAGCTGATGTGCACTCATGCACAGCTACAGATGCTTCGAGATGTACCTCCTTCAGCATGGACTTATACTTGGGCCACAGTCCCTTCAGAGGTGTACCTGCTGCGGCATGAAAAGAACCACAGCCACAGACACTTCAAGGTGTACCTGCTCTGGTGTGGGCTTATCCATGGCCACAGACACTTCGGGGTGTCCTGCTCCCATGTGGACTCATGCACTGGTCACAGTCCCTTCAACTTGAGTACACACCAGAGTTCCAGCCTGTCCAGTACAGCAGCACAGAAACAGCAGTGATGCCCTGGCCATCTGCCAGCCCAGGCACATCGCCATTGCTGTTATCAAAATGTTCCCAGGCACAGCAGAGTCAGATGATAAGCAGTACAATAGTACAGCAAGCAGCGAAAGCAGAAAGCAACCCCTAATGAGCACTAGACTCTAATATACAATAAGGCAAGCAAGCCTCATGGCAAGCACAGGAGCCTGTGAATTAATAGCTAAACAGCAATAACAGCTATAAATTCCATCTAGCACATTCCAATCAAATCTGTCATTATCTCAAACCCTTCAAGCCCTACACTGGGCGCCAAAAAGGACTGTCGTGGTTTAACACCAGAGGATTCCCAGGTATTTGTGTCAGCAAATGACTTAAAGGAAAAAAAAAATCAAATTAAGAGAAGATGGATGTACAGGTAACCACAATGAGAAGTCCAGGTATTTGGAAAAGCTTTCTCAAAGTACCAAGGGTTACTGATGGAAAACTGTTTCTGTGATACCGGGTTTTGCCTTCTTGAGTCCTGCAGCACATTTTTTCAGTTCAGGATCAAATTCCGATACTACTATTTTACCCTCACTGATTTATGAGAATGTGCTTTCCAGCTACATTACGACATTGTTATAGCATTGGCCCATGTGTGCCAATATCATGGTGCTCACAATGAGCAGTATATCAAAACCTCACATGAGTTTGCAGCTCACAAACTGTTAATTCCCCAAAAGGTGACCCAATCTGCCAAACAAAATGACCACCTGACTGAACTAACTCCAGTATAAATATTTCATCTTACTATTAAGGTAGATTTTAGCAGAAACAGAAGCAGAATCCTCTGGAATCTAAACCATTTACAAAATGAAGACTTACCTTCCTGCATATTGCAGCACTGACCTAGTTTGCATGCATTTTCATAGCAACAACAGACACATCATTAGTCTTTGTTTAAAAGATACTGATCATGGTTACTACCCGGAAACAGTATCATTAAAGTGGGTGAAAACATGTTAACACCATTAATAGGAAAGCATGGAGCTATATGACAGGCATAATTTACAGATCTCTCAGCTGTTAAATCACAAACAGTATTTCTTGCTTTTAGAAAGTGTTTGGTTTGGGTTTTTTACATCAGTGACTGATTCACTTGCCTTGACTGTTTTTCATCAGCAGAGATAAGAATAAACAAGAACATATAAGCAACATCCTAGGAAACATATATTTCAGGATACTCAGAAACATTAAAATCAAAAAAAAAGGAACAAAACTTGGCAGCCCTGACACACTGAAGTAGACTGCTGAACACTGTCTTAATTACAATGCACCATGACAGAGTGCTAGACTCTACATTAATAAAGTCTGAAGTTAAGAATTCTTTGTAACTGATCTAGAAAGCTTGGCTACTTAAAAATGGAAACAATGACATATTTTACTAATCTGCAAACATTTTTAAAGGAAGCAAAAGGACTGCAAAGCAAGCTTATTAGATAGGGCTGTGCACAATTTATGGATGTACAAAAAAACTGATATGAGGATTTGTTATTATTTTCAAATAGAATGTCTCCTAAAAAGATGAGAAATTTTAGGCATGCATATGTTCCTAAATGTATTACATAGAAAAACACATGTACTCTCCAACAAATAATCTGTCTGTTAGGGGTCTCTCCATCTTTCCCTGTATGCCATGTAGTTTCTGTAAACAAACTCTAAATGCTACATCAGAAGATCATATACGACTGCTTTGAAAATGAATGGTATGATTGTATTATGTTGTTAAAATAAGCGATTTTCATTATTCTCATTATCTCAATTGATGCAGTTTTTATTTAAATTAATTTCAGCAAACATTTTATTTAAATCAGATGATAAGGCAACTGCGATGCTATAAAAGTAAACATTTGAATTTCATCCCTTTACCTTCAAATACGAACAACTTTTATATAAGCCTTAAAGCTACACCCACCACTTTAAAACACTCAGTTGAGTTTGCTCCCAAATAATTTTGGGAAATTTTGATAAACCTCAGTATTGCTCCCCACTCACAAGTAGGTAGATAGCGCCATGATCTTGCTAATGAATACTGTGACAGGATCTGCAGCAGAGAAGACTAAAATAATAGATTTGAGAGGCCTGGTTTCACCAGGGAGGGGTGGATTAAGGGAAGAGCTTGGACCCCACACTAGCTCTGCTGAGTTCTCCATGCTACCAGATGTGTTAGTAGACATGCAGGCAGGCAACTTGTCCATGAACCCTCTGTTTTCCAGTTGTGTCTCTATGAAGCTCTCCCTCCCTACCTCATGTGTCCAAAGAACAACGAAGTTGGTGAAGGGTCTAGAGCACAAGTCTCATGAGGAGCAGCTGAGGGAACTGGGGTTGTTTAGCCTGGAGAAAAGGAGGCTGAGGGGAGACCTTATCACTCTCTACAACTACCTGAAAGGAGGTTGTAGTGAGGTGGGGGTCGGTCTCTTCTCCCAAGTATCAAGTGATAGGGCAAGAGGAAGTGGCCTTAAGTTGCGCCAGGGGAGGTTTAAATTGGACATTAGGAAAAATTTCTTCACTCAAAGGGTTGTCAAGCATTGGAACAGGCTGCCGGGGGAAGTGGTTGAGTCACCATCCCTGGAGGGATTTAAAAGACGTGTAGGTGTGGTGCTTAGGGACATGTTTTAGTGGTGGACTTGGCAGAGTTAAGTTTACAGTTGCACTCAATGATCTTAAAGGTCTTTTCCAACCTAAATGATGCTGAAATTCTATGATTCTGTGATTCTATGTTTCATGGTAATATCCTATCTTCTGCAGGATCTGAGAAACTAGGATGGATCTTTTGGCATCCGTGCCTCTTAAAACCCCCTCATGCTAGGGTCTAGCTAGATAAAGCACTAAAAAGCTGTTGGTTGCCTTCCTGTACAGTGCTGAAGGAAAGTCAAGGTTGGAGGTAGAATATCTGAAATTCTGTCTCTCCTGTTAGTATGTCTGGAAAAGAGCATGCTATAGATAGACCACATGTATTTACTCGGGATCATGAATTGTTGGTAGCTTCTGGAAAGTACATTGCAGTGAACAATTTCAAAAGCCATGATATTTTCAGTTTCTATTCTGCCCATTAACTGCTACCACAAAAAAATCTCAGCCTTATCATGTATGAACACAGGCATGATAGATATGCATAAACATGGATGTAAAACATATATAAAAATACAAAACTCTGCTCACACACACCTAGTTGTAGATGCAGAGCATCCTGCAGATACAGATGCAGTTTATCCCACTCTGTGCCTAAGTCTGCAGTTCTTTCTCTCCTGCTGCTCAGATACTGTGGCAAAATGATACATGTTTCAAGGAAACTAGCAATGAGTGAATATGTCACTGGGGAGTATTCAAGTACATCATTAAAGGATAGCATTTGGGATCATGTGCTAGAGTCACTTTTCCTATTCATTAGTTCTATTTCTTTTCAAAGTCAGGGGTCCACAGAAAACTACTCTTTCCCACTAAGCATTTTATTTCTGATCCTGAGATCCTAACCCAGTAAAGTCAGTGGACAGTGTCACTTTTGAGTAGCGTATTCAAATTACAACTGAGAACCTTATCAAGCAATGGAACGATCTCATTTATCTGCATTAAAAAAAAGTGTTACGCACATGCAAGAACAACAATACTGAAGAACAGCCTCTCTGCTTAAGACACCACCAAACACGTTGGTGGTTAAACATTGATACTGTCCAGAATCCATTTCACTGAGGTGGTTGATGATCACACATCCTCCCATGAAACTGTAGCCATAATCACTTTCAATGTCGATTTCAGTTCCATTTCAAAGCCATCTTAGGAAAAAGAAAGAAAATCTTTGAGCCTTTTATGGCCAAAGGCAGGCATCAAACTTAGTATATGGAACCTGACAGCCCTGGTTGTTACTAAGGAGGACAGCTACTCAAAGATGCCCTGTGCAGGAACCCATTACTTAGGCAAAGCTTTGGAGGGAGATGTTCCACAAGGTAGTGCCTGACAAAAGCTAAGCTTTGCTGAAAAAAGCAACTCAAAACAGATCTTTTGTCTCTGAGGAGAAAGCATATTCATCATTTCACCTATGCTGAATTAAACACATGACCCTTTTGTTTGCAAAACTATCAACCGTGCTTATGATAATCAAAATTTCAATTCATGTTTTATCATTAAAGCCTTAGGCCCAGATGAGTGTAGAGAGTTCATAGAGCTGAGTCTGCACTGCATGAGAGCGAGGACCCTTTCTTTTCCATTCTTTCAGCATTTGTTCTTCTGGGCCCAAGAAATGGAGAAACCTGATTGTCCTGGTTTCAGCTGGGATAGAGTTAACTGTCTTCCTAGTAGCTGGTACAGTGCTATGTTTTGAGTTCAGTATGTGAAGAATGTTGATAACACTGATGTTTTCAGTTGTCGCTCAGTAGTGTTTAGACTAAAGTCAAGGATTTTCCAGCTTCTCATGCCCAGCCAGCGAGAAAGCTGGAGGGGCACAAGAAGTTGGCACAGGACACAGCCAGGGCACCTGACCCAAACTGGCCAACAGTGTATTCCATACCATGGGACGTCCCATCCAGTATAGGAACTGGGGAGTGGGGGCGGGGAATCGCCGCTCGGGGACTGGCTGGGTGTCGGTCGGCAGGTGGTGAGCAATTGCACTGCCCATCATTTGTACATTCCAATCCTTTCATTATTGCTGTTGTCATTTTATTAGTGTTATCGTTATCATTACTAGTTTCTTCTTTTCTGTTCTATTAAACCGTTCTTACCTCAACCCACGAGTTTTACTTCTTTTTCCGATTTTCTCCCCCATCCCACTGGGTGGGGGGGAGTGAGTGAGCGGCTGCGTGGTGTTTAGTTGCTGGCTGGGATTAAACCACGACACTGATTTAAATACAGAAAGTAGAAGAGCAAGGCCTGTGAAGAGCAGAGAGGTAGGTTGATGTACATAGCCTGTTACGAAATAAAGGATGTTGGCAACGGACAAAGGAAAAGTAGGATCAGCTGGGCCAGGATACATGAAATTCAGAGAAGACTGGTCCAGGGGACACTGGAATAAGCTGGCGGCTCGTCAGGGGTAATGCCTGGCAGCTATGAGGTAAATGGAAGCTCAGATCAGAGGAGGAGTTGGCAGAAGGAATACTAGGTTGAGGAGGTGTTTGGGAATGACATGAGAAGCCTGAACAGTAGAGACAGGGATGGGAGTAAAGATCAGATGGAATAAACCAGGCTTGACACAGACAATCTCAATTTTTGAATTTTGAATGCTTTAAGTGATAGGTTTTTTAATGTAGCTGTTCTTTGAAAGAAAAGCAAGTTGCTTGGCCTTCCATCAGCTGTGGCTCTCCCAAATGATGGAGCAGCCATGTCACATCGAGTAGAACGTTGGTGGTGGCCGTGTCACAGGGCCGTGTCACCAACCCCCTCTTACAAGAGGACAGCACTAAGAAGGGATGCGTGGTGAACTAACCCAGACTGCAAGCGAAAAGGCGGGTAAGCAACGGCTGTGACAGGAACAACAGGCAGAAGGGCAAGGGGGGGAGAGCAGAGCTGCTGGGCCCCGGCAGGGAAGCAAAGGTTGCCTGAGGTGCGACAAATGGCTACAGCTCCTCCTTTCATTTCCACAGCCAGAAACCCACCAAGGGACAGGACCAGACGATGCTACACTCCCGTTCTGACCAAAAGACAAAGACAGATTCGAGATTTTCTACAAGGACATCGACACCAACTTAAGGCATCAAGAGTTTGGCACACCCCTGGGCACGCGTTGCCCATGGTAACTGAGAGTGGCTGCCCCATTGTTTGCTATCCTGTCTTTCACAGCTCCAGGCCCAGACAGGGCGAAGACCAGACCATGGCGCACTGCCCTCCTCAGACACACAGCCACTGAGATTCCCTAACGTCTACAAGGACGCTGACGCTAAGTTAAGGAATCAAAAAGGACATCAGCTCTTGGCACCAACCTAATGATGCAGTTGTACTAACCAGTGTGGGTGGTTGGTTGGTGGTGGCCAATGCCACCATGGGATGGGTGTCTACTGGCTGCCAGGGAGAGGTGGGACTGACAGCCTTGGCCTGAGGCTGGCAGACCTCACAGCAGGGGTTACCCAAGGTGAGCGACGGTCAATGTTCCTTTGTTTGTTGATATTATCCTGCTTTTTCCAGCTCCAGACACACACAGACAAAAGGACCTGACCAGGGCGCACTCCCCTCCTCAGACACACAGCCACTGAGAATCCCTAACGTCTACAAGGACGCTGACGCTAAGTTAAGGAATCAAAAAGGACATCAGCTCTTCGCACTAACATAATGATGCAGTTTCACTACCAATGTGGGTGGTTGGTTGGTGGTGGCCAATGCCACCATGGGATGGGTGCCTACTTGCTGCCAGGGAGAGGTGGGACTGACAGCCTTGGCCTGAGGCTGGCAGACCTCCCAGCAGGGGTTACCCAAGGTGAGCAAAGGCTCCTGTTCCTTTGTTTGTTGATATTATCCTGCTTTTTCCAGCTCCAGACGCACACAGACAAAAGGACCTGACCAGGGCGCACTCCCCTCCTCAGACACACAGCCATTGACATTCCCTAACGTCTACAAGGACACTGACGCTAAGTTAAGGAATCAAAAAGGACATCAGCTCTTGGCACTAACCTAATGATGCAGTTGTACTAACCAGTGTGGGTGGTTGGTTGGTGGTGGCCAATGCCACCATGGGATGGGTGCCTACTTGCTGCCAGGGAGAGATGGGACTGACAGCCTTGGCCTGAGACTGTTAACCTGACAACAGGGCTGGCCCATGGTGAGCAAGTGTCAATGTTCCTTTGTTTGTTGATATTATCCTGCTTTTTCCAGCTCCAGGCCCACAGAGGGAAAAGGACCCGACCACTGTGCACTCCCCTCCGCAGACACACAGCCAGAGAGGTCTCTGACATTCTACAAGAACGCTGACAAGAAGTTAAGGCATCAAGAGTTTGGCACAGCCCTGGGCAGGCGTTGCCCATGGTAACTGAGAGTGGCTGCCCCATTGTTTGCTATCCTGTCTTTCACAGCTCCAGGCCCAGACAGGGCGAAGACCAGACCATGGCGCACTCCCCTCCTCCGACACACAGCCACTGACATTCCCTAACGTCTACAAGGACGCTGACGCTAAGTTAAGGAATCAAAAAGGACATCAGCTCTTGGCACTAACCTAATGATGCAGTTGTACTAACCAGTGTGGGTGGTTGGTTGGTGGTGGCCAATGCCACCATGGGATGGGCGCCTACTGGCTGCCAGGGAGAGGTGGGACAGACAGCCTTGGCCTGAGGCTGGCAGACCTCACAGCAGGGGTTACCCAAGGTGAGCAAAGGCTCCTGATCCTTTGTTTGTTGATATTATCCTGCTTTTTCCAGCTCCAGACGCACACAGACAAAAGGACCTGACCAGGGCGCACTCCCCTCCTCAGACACACAGCCACTGACATTCCCTAACGTCTACAAGGACGCTGACGCTAAGTTAAGGAATCAAAAAGGACATCAGCTCTTGGCACCAACCTAATGATGCAGTTGTACTAACCAGTGTGGGTGGTTGGTTGGTGGTGGCCAATGCCACCATGGGATGGGTGTCTACTGGCTGCCAGGGAGAGGTGGGACTGACAGCCTTGGCCTGAGTCTTCCAGAGCTCACAGCAGGGGTTGCCCCTGGTGAGCGACGGTCAATGTTCCTTTGTTTGTTGATATTATCCTGCTTTTTCCAGCTCCAGGCCCACAGAGGGAAAAGGACCCGACCACTGTGCACTCCCCTCCGCAGACACAGAGCCAGAGAGGTCTCTGACATTCTACAAGAACGCTGACAAGAAGTTAAGGCATCAAGAGTTTGGCACAGCCCTGGGCAGGCGTTGCCCATGGTAACTGAGAGTGGCTGCCCCATTGTTTGCTATCCTGTCTTTCACAGCTCCAGGCCCAGACAGGGCGAAGACCAGACCATGGCGCACTCCCCTCCTCAGACACACAGCCACTGACATTCCCTAACGTCTACAAGGACGCTGACGCTAAGTTAAGGAATCAAAAAGGACATCAGCTCTTGGCACTAACCTAATGATGCAGTTGTACTAACTACTGTGGGTGGTTGGTTGGTGGTGCCCAATGCCACCATGGGATGGGTGTCTACTGGCTGCCAGAGAGAGGTGGGACTGACAGCCTTGGCCTGAGTCTTCCAGAGCTCACAGCAGGGGTTGCCCCTGGTGAGCGACGGTCAATGTTCCTTTGTTTGTTGATATTATCCTGCATTTTCTAGCTCCAGGCCCACAGAGGGAAAAGGACCCGACCACTGTGCACTCCCCTCCGCAGACACAGAGCCAGAGAGGTCTCTGACCTTCTGCAAGAACGCTGACAAGAAGTTAAGGCATCAAGAGTTTGGCACAGCCCTGGGCAGGCGTTGCCCATGGTAATTGAGAGTGGCTGCCCCATGGTTTGCTATCCTGTCTTTCACAGCTCCAGGCCCAGACAGGGCGAAGACCAAACCATGGCGCACTCCCCTCCTCAGACACACAGCCACTGACATTCCCTAACGTCTACAAGGACGCTGACGCTAAGTTAAGGAATCAAAAAGGACATCAGCTCTTCGCACTAACCTAATGATGCAGTTGCACTACCAGTGTGGGTGGTTGGATGGTGGTGGCCAATGCCACCATGGGATGGGTGTCTACTGGCTGCCAGAGAGAGGTGGGACTGACAGCCTTGGCCTGAGTCTTCCAGAGCTCACAGCAGGGGTTACCCCTGGTGAGCGACGGTCAATGTTCCTTTGTTTGTTGATATTATCCTGCATTTTCTAGCTCCAGGCCCACAGAGGGAAAAGGACCCAACCACTGTGCACTCCCCTCCGCAGACACACAGCCAGAGAGGTCTCTGACCTTCTACAAGAACGCTGACAAGAAGTTAAGGCATCAAGAGTTTGGCACAGCCCTGGGCAGGCGTTGCCCATGGTAATTGAGATTGGCTGCCCCATTGTTTGCTATCCTGTCTTTCACAGCTCCAGGCCCAGACAGGGCGAAGACCAGACCATGGCGCACTCCCCTCCTCAGACACACAGCCACTGACATTCCCTAACGTCTACAAGGACGCTGACGCTAAGTTAAGGAATCAAAAAGGACATCAGCTCTTGGCACCAACCTAATGATGCAGTTGTACTAACCAGTGTGGGTGGTTGGTTGGTGGTGGCCAATGCCACCATGGGATGGGTGTCTACTGGCTGCCAGGGAGAGGTGGGACTGACAGCCTTGGCCTGAGTCTTCCAGAGCTCACAGCAGGGGTTGCCCCTGGTGAGCGACGGTCAATGTTCCTTTGTTTGTTGATATTATCCTGCTTTTTCCAGCTCCAGGCCCACAGAGGGAAAAGGACCCGACCATTGTGCACTCCCCTCCGCAGACACACAGCCAGAGAGGTCTCTGACCTTCTGCAAGAACGCTGACAAGAAGTTAAGGCATCAAGAGTTTGGCACAGCCCTGGGCAGGCGTTGCCCATGGTAATTGAGAGTGGCTGCCCCATGGTTTGCTATCCTGTCTTTCACAGCTCCAGGCCCAGACAGGGCGAAGACCAGACCATGGCGCACTCCCCTCCTCAGACACACAGCCACTGCGATTCCCTAACGTCTACAGGGACGCTGACGCTAAGTTAAGGAATCAAAAAGGACATCAGCTCTTGGCACAAACCTAATGATGCAGTTTCACTACCAGTGTGGGTGGTTGGATGGTGGTGGCCAATGCCACCATGGGATGGGTGCCTACTTGCTGCCAGGGAGAGGTGGGACTGACAGCCTTGGCCTGAGTCTTCCAGAGCTCACAGCAGGGGTTGCCCCTGGTGAGCGACGGTCAATGTTCCTTTGTTTGTTGATATTATCCTGCATTTTCTAGCTCCAGGCCCACAGAGGGAAAAGGACCCGACCACAGTGCGCTCCCCTCCGCAGACACAGAGCCAGAGAGGTCTCTGACCTTCTGCAAGAACGCTGACAAGAAGTTAAGGCATCAAGAGTTTGGCACAGCCCTGGGCAGGCGTTGCCCATGGTAATTGAGAGTGGCTGCCCCATGGTTTGCTATCCTGTCTTTCACAGCTCCAGGCCCAGACAGGGCGAAGACCAAACCATGGCGCACTCCCCTCCTCAGACACACAGCCACTGACATTCCCTAACGTCTACAAGGACGCTGACGCTAAGTTAAGGAATCAAAAAGGACATCAGCTCTTGGCACCAACCTAATGATGCAGTTGTACTAACCAGTGTGGGTGGTTGGTTGGTGGTGGCCAATGCCACCATGGGATGGGTGTCTACTGGCTGCCAGGGAGAGGTGGGACTGACAGCCTTGGCCTGAGTCTTCCAGAGCTCACAGCAGGGGTTGCCCCTGGTGAGCGACGGTCAATGTTCCTTTGTTTGTTGATATTATCCTGCTTTTTCCAGCTCCAGGCCCACAGAGGGAAAAGGACCCGACCATTGTGCACTCCCCTCCGCAGACACAGAGCCAGAGAGGTCTCTGACCTTCTGCAAGAACGCTGACAAGAAGTTAAGGCATCAAGAGTTTGGCACAGCCCTGGGCAGGCGTTGCCCATGGTAATTGAGAGTGGCTGCCCCATGGTTTGCTATCCTGTCTTTCACAGCTCCAGGCCCAGACAGGGCGAAGACCAGACCATGGCGCACTCCCCTCCTCAGACACACAGCCACTGCGATTCCCTAACGTCTACAGGGACGCTGACGCTAAGTTAAGGAATCAAAAAGGACATCAGCTCTTGGCACAAACCTAATGATGCAGTTTCACTACCAGTGTGGGTGGTTGTATGGTGGTGGCCAATGCCACCATGGGATGGGTGCCTACTTGCTGCCAGGGAGAGGTGGGACTGACAGCCTTGGCCTGAGTCTTCCAGAGCTCACAGCAGGGGTTGCCCCTGGTGAGCGACGGTCAATGTTCCTTTGTTTGTTGATATTATCCTGCATTTTCTAGCTCCAGGCCCACAGAGGGAAAAGGACCCGACCACAGTGCGCTCCCCTCCGCAGACACAGAGCCAGAGAGGTCTCTGACCTTCTGCAAGAACGCTGACAAGAAGTTAAGGCATCAAGAGTTTGGCACAGCCCTGGGCAGGCGTTGCCCATGGTAATTGAGAGTGGCTGCCCCATGGTTTGCTATCCTGTCTTTCACAGCTCCAGGCCCAGACAGGGCGAAGACCAAACCATGGCGCACTCCCCTCCTCAGACACACAGCCACTGACATTCCCTAACGTCTACAAGGACGCTGACGCTAAGTTAAGGAATCAAAAAGGACATCAGCTCTTCGCACTAACCTAATGATGCAGTTGCACTACCAGTGTGGGTGGTTGGATGGTGGTGGCCAATGCCACCATGGGATGGGTGTCTACTGGCTGCCAGAGAGAGGTGGGACTGACAGCCTTGGCCTGAGTCTTCCAGAGCTCACAGCAGGGGTTACCCCTGGTGAGCGACGGTCAATGTTCCTTTGTTTGTTGATATTATCCTGCATTTTCTAGCTCCAGGCCCACAGAGGGAAAAGGACCCGACCACTGTGCACTCCCCTCCGCAGACACACAGCCAGAGAGGTCTCTGACCTTCTACAAGAACGCTGACAAGAAGTTAAGGCATCAAGAGTTTGGCACAGCCCTGGGCAGGCGTTGCCCATGGTAATTGAGATTGGCTGCCCCATTGTTTGCTATCCTGTCTTTCACAGCTCCAGGCCCAGACAGGGCGAAGACCAGACCATGGCGCACTCCCCTCCTCAGACACACAGCCACTGACATTCCCTAACGTCTACAAGGACGCTGACGCTAAGTTAAGGAATCAAAAAGGACATCAGCTCTTGGCACCAACCTAATGATGCAGTTGTACTAACCAGTGTGGGTGGTTGGTTGGTGGTGGCCAATGCCACCATGGGATGGGTGTCTACTGGCTGCCAGGGAGAGGTGGGACTGACAGCCTTGGCCTGAGACTGGCAGACCTCACAGCAGGGGTTACCCAAGGTGAGCAAAGGCTCCTGTTCCTTTGTTTGTTGATATTATCCTGCTTTTTCCAGCTCCAGACGCACACAGACAAAAGGACCTGACCAGGGCGCACTCCCCTCCTCAGACACACAGCCACTGTCATTCCCTAACGTCTACAAGGACGCTGACGCTAAGTTAAGGAATCAAAAAGGACATCAGCTCTTTGCACTAACCTAATGATGCAGTTTCACTACCAGTGTGGGTGGTTGGATGGTGGTGGCCAATGCCACCATGGGATGGGTGTCTACTGGCTGCCAGGGAGAGGTGGGACTGACAGCCTTGGCCTGAGGCTGGCAGACCTCCCAGCAGGGGTTACCCAAGGTGAGCAAAGGCTCCTGTTCCTTTGTTTGTTGATATTATCCTGCTTTTTCCAGCTCCAGACGCACACAGACAAAATGACCTGACCAGGGCGCACTCCCCTCCTCAGACACACAGCCATTGACATTCCCTAACGTCTACAAGGACGCTGACGCTAAGTTAAGGAATCAAAAAGGACATCAGTTCTTCGCACTAACCTAATGATGCAGTTGTACTAACCAGTGTGGGTGGTTGGTTGGTGGTGGCCAATGCCACCATGGGATGGGTGCCTACTTGCTGCCAGGGAGAGGTGGGACTGACAGCCTTGGCCTGAGACTGTTAACCTGACAACAGGGCTGGCCCATGGTGAGCAAGTGTCAATGTTCCTTTCTTTGTTGATATTATCCTGCTTTTTCCAGCTCCAGGCCCACAGAGGGAAAAGGACCCGACCACTGTGCACTCCCCTCCGCAGACACAGAGCCAGAGAGGTCTCTGACATTCTACAAGAACGCTGACAAGAAGTTAAGGCATCAAGAGTTTGGCACAGCCCTGGGCAGGCGTTGCCCATGGTAATTGAGATTGGCTGCCCCATTGTTTGCTATCCTGTCTTTCACAGCTCCAGGCCAAGACAGGGCGAAGACCAGACCATGGCGCACTCCCCTCCTCAGACACACAGCCACTGACATTCCCTAACGTCTACAAGGACGCTGACGCTAAGTTAAGGAATCAAAAAGGACATCAGCTCTTGGCACCAACCTAATGATGCAGTTGTACTAACCAGTGTGGGTGGTTGGTTGGTGGTGGCCAATGCCACCATGGGATGGGTGTCTACTGGCTGCCAGGGAGAGGTGGGACTGACAGCCTTGGCCTGAGTCTTCCAGAGCTCACAGCAGGGGTTGCCCCTGGTGAGCGACGGTCAATGTTCCTTTGTTTGTTGATATTATCCTGCTTTTTCCAGCTCCAGACGCACACAGACAAAAGGACCCGACCATTGTGCACTCCCCTCCGCAGACACACAGCCAGACAGGTCTCTGACCTTCTGCAAGAACGCTGACAAGAAGTTAAGGCATCAAGAGTTTGGCACAGCCCTGGGCAGGCGTTGCCCATAGTAATTGAGAGTGGCTGCCCCATGGTTTGCTATCCTGTCTTTCACAGCTCCAGGCCCAGACAGGGCGAAGACCAGACCATGGCGCACTCCCCTCCTCAGACACACAGCCACTGACATTCCCTAACGTCTACAGGGACGCTGACGCTAAGTTAAGGAATCAAAAAGGACATCAGCTCTTGGCACAAACCTAATGATGCAGTTTCACTACCAGTGTGGGTGGTTGGATGGTGGTGGCCAATGCCACCATGGGATGGGTGTCTACTGGCTGCCAGGGAGAGGTGGGACTGACAGCCTTGGCCTGAGGCTGGCAGACCTCACAGCAGGGGTTACCCAAGGTGAGCAAAGGCTCCTGTTCCTTTGTTTGTTGATATTATCCTGCTTTTTCCAGCTCCAGACGCACACAGACAAAAGGACCTGACCAGGGCGCACTCCCCTCCTCAGACACACAGCCATTGACATTCCGTAACGTCTACAAGGACATTGATGCTAAGTTAAGTAATCAAAAAGGACATCAGCTCTTGGCACTAACCTAATGATGCAGTTGTACTAACCAGTGTGGGTGGTTGGTTGGTGGTGGCCAATGCCACCATGGGATGGGTGCCTACTTGCTGCCAGGGAGAGGTGGGACTGACAGCCTTGGCCTGAGTCTTCCAGAGCTCACAGCAGGGGTTGCCCCTGGTGAGCGACGGTCAATGTTCCTTTGTTTGTTGATATTATCCTGCATTTTCTAGCTCCAGGCCCACAGAGGGAAAAGGACCCGACCACAGAGCGCTCCCCTCCGCAGACACAGAGCCAGAGAGTTCTCTGACCTTCTGCAAGAACGCTGACAAGAAGTTAAGGCATCAAGAGTTTGGCACAGCCCTGGGCAGGCGTTGCCCATGGTAATTGAGAGTGGCTGCCCCATGGTTTGCTATCCTGTCTTTCACAGCTCCAGGCCCAGACAGGGCGAAGACCAAACCATGGCGCACTCCCCTCCTCAGACACACAGCCACTGACATTCCCTAACGTCTACAAGGACGCTGACGCTAAGTTAAGGAATCAAAAAGGACATCAGCTCTTCGCACTAACCTAATGATGCAGTTGCACTACCAGTGTGGGTGGTTGGATGGTGGTGGCCAATGCCACCATGGGATGGGTGTCTACTGGCTGACAGAGAGAGGTGGGACTGACAGCCTTGGCCTGAGTCTTCCAGAGCTCACAGCAGGGGTTACCCCTGGTGAGTGACGGTCAATGTTCCTTTGTTTGTTGATATTATCCTGCATTTTCTAGCTCCAGGCCCACAGAGGGAAAAGGACCCGACCACTGTGCACTCCCCTCCGCAGACACACAGCCAGAGAGGTCTCTGACCTTCTACAAGAACGCTGACAAGAAGTTAAGGCATCAAGAGTTTGGCACAGCCCTGGGCAGGCGTTGCCCATGGTAATTGAGATTGGCTGCCCCATTGTTTGCTATCCTGTCTTTCACAGCTCCAGGCCCAGACAGGGCGAAGACCAGACCATGGCGCACTCCCCTCCTCAGACACACAGCCACTGACATTCCCTAACGTCTACAAGGACGCTGACGCTAAGTTAAGGAATCAAAAAGGACATCAGCTCTTGGCACCAACCTAATGATGCAGTTGTACTAACCAGTGTGGGTGGTTGGTTGGTGGTGGCCAATGCCACCATGGGATGGGTGTCTACTGGCTGCCAGGGAGAGGTGGGACTGACAGCCTTGGCCTGAGACTGGCAGACCTCACAGCAGGGGTTACCCAAGGTGAGCAAAGGCTCCTGTTCCTTTGTTTGTTGATATTATCCTGCTTTTTCCAGCTCCAGACGCACACAGACAAAAGGACCTGACCAGGGCGCACTCCCCTCCTCAGACACACAGCCACTGACATTCCCTAACGTCTACAAGGACGCTGACGCTAAGTTAAGGAATCAAAAAGGACATCAGCTCTTCGCACTAACCTAATGATGCAGTTGCACTACCACTGTGGGTGGTTGGATGGTGGTGGCCAATGCCACCATGGGATGGGTGTCTACTGGCTGCCAGGGAGAGGTGGGACTGACACCCTTGGCCTGAGGCTGGCAGACCTCCCAGCAGGGGTTACCCAAGGTGAGCAAAGGCTCCTGTTCCTTTGTTTGTTGATATTATCCTGCTTTTTCCAGCTCCAGACGCACACAGACAAAAGGACCTGACCAGGGCGCACTCCCCTCCTCAGACACACAGCCATTGACATTCCCTAACGTCTACAAGGACGCTGACGCTAAGTTAAGGAATCAAAAAGGACATCAGCTCTTCGCACTAACCTAATGATGCAGTTGTACTAACCAGTGTGGGTGGTTGGTTGGTGGTGGCCAATGCCACCATGGGATGGGTGCCTACTTGCTGCCAGGGAGAGGTGGGACTGACAGCCTTGGCCTGAGACTGTTAACCTGACAACAGGGCTGGCCCATGGTGAGCAAGTGTCAATGTTCCTTTCTTTGTTGATATTATCCTGCTTTTTCCAGCTCCAGGCCCACAGAGGGAAAAGGACCCGACCACTGTGCACTCCCCTCCGCAGACACAGAGCCAGAGAGGTCTCTGACATTCTACAAGAACGCTGACAAGAAGTTAAGGCATCAAGAGTTTGGCACAGCCCTGGGCAGGCGTTGCCCATGGTAACTGAGAGTGGCTGCCCCATTGTTTGCTATCCTGTCTTTCACAGCTCCAGGCCCAGACAGGGCGAAGACCAGACCATGGCGCACTCCCCTCCTCAGACACACAGCCACTGACATTCCCTAACGTCTACAAGGACACTGACGCTAAGTTAAGGAATCAAAAAGGACATCAGCTCTTGGCACTAACCTAATGATGCAGTTGTACAAACCAGTGTGGGTGGTTGGTTGGTGGTGGCCAATGCCACCATGGGATGGGTGTCTACTGGCTGCCAGGGAGAGGTGGGACTGACACCCTTGGCCTGAGGCTGGCAGACCTCACAGCAGGGGTTACCCAAGGTGAGCAAAGGCTCCTGTTCCTTTGTTTGTTGATATTATCCTGCTTTTTCCGGCTCCAGACACACACAGACAAAAGGACCTGACCAGGGCGCACTCCCCTCCTCAGACACACAGCCACTGACATTCCCTAACGTCTACAAGGACGCTGACGCTAAGTTAAGGAATCAAAAAGGACATCAGCTCTTCGCACTAACCTAATGATGCAGTTGCACTACCACTGTGGGTGATTGGATGGTGGTGGCCAATGCCAGCATGGGATGGGTGTCTACTGGCTGCCAGAGAGAGGTGGGACTGACAGCCTTGGCCTGAGTCTTCCAGAGCTCACAGCAGGGGTTGCCCCTGGTGAGCGACGGTCAATGTTCCTTTGTTTGTTGATATTATCCTGCATTTTCTAGCTCCAGGCCCACAGAGGGAAAAGGACCCGACCACTGTGCACTCCCCTCCGCAGACACACAGCCAGAGAGGTCTCTGACCTTCTACAAGAACGCTGACAAGAAGTTAAGGCATCAAGAGTTTGGCACAGCCCTGGGCAGGCGTTGCCCATGGTAATTGAGATTGGCTGCCCCATTGTTTGCTATCCTGTCTTTCACAGCTCCAGGCCCAGACAGGGCGAAGACCAGACCATGGCGCACTCCCCTCCTCAGACACACAGCCACTGCGATTCCCTAACGTCTACAAGGACGCTGACGCTAAGTTAAGGAATCAAAAAGGACATCAGCTCTTGGCACCAACCTAATGATGCAGTTGTACTAACCAGTGTGGGTGGTTGGTTGGTGGTGGCCAATGCCACCATGGGATGGGCGCCTACTGGCTGCCAGGGAGAGGTGGGACAGACAGCCTTGGCCTGAGGCTGGCAGACCTCACAGCAGGGGTTACCCAAGGTGAGCAAAGGCTCCTGATCCTTTGTTTCTTGATATTATCCTGCTTTTTCCGGCTCCAGACGCACACAGACAAAAGGACCTGACCATGGCGCACTCCCCTCCTCAGACACACAGCCACTGACATTCCCTAACGTCTACAAGGACACTGATGCTAAGTTAAGGAATCAAAAAGGACATCAGCTCTTCGCACTAACCTAATGATGCAGTTGTACTAACCAGTGTGGGTGGTTGGTTGGTGGTGGTCAATGCCACCATGGGATGGGTGCCTACTTGCTGCCAGGGAGAGATGGGACTGACAGCCTTGGCCTGAGACTGTTAACCTGACAACAGGGCTGACCCATGGTGAGCAAGTGTCAATGTTCCTTTGTTTGTTGATATTATCCTGCTTTTTCCAGCTCCAGGCCCACAGAGGGAAAAGGACCCGACCACTGTGCACTCCCCTCAGCAGACACACAGCCAGAGAGGTCTCTGACCTTCTACAAGAACGCTGACAAGAAGTTAAGGCATCAAGAGTTTGGCACAGCCCTGGGCAGGCGTTGCCCATGGTAATTGAGAGTGGCTGCCCCATGGTTTGCTATCCTGTCTTTCACAGCTCCAGGCCCAGACAGGGCGAAGACCAGACCATGGCGCACTCCCCTCCTCAGACACACAGCCACTGACATTCCCTAACGTCTACAAGGACGCTGACGCTAAGTTAAGGAATCAAAAAGGACATCAGCTCTTGGCACCAACCTAATGATGCAGTTGTACTAACCAGTGTGGGTGGTTGGTTGGTGGTGGCCAATGCCAGCATGGGATGGGTGTCTACTGGCTGCCAGGGAGAGGTGGGACTGACAGCCTTGGCCTGAGTCTTCCAGAGCTCACAGCAGGGGTTGCCCCTGGTGAGCGACGGTCAATGTTCCTTTGTTTGTTGATATTATCCTGCATTTTCTAGCTCCAGGCCCACAGAGGGAAAAGGACCCGACCACAGTGCACTCCCGTCCGCAGACACAGAGCCAGAGAGGTCTCTGACCTTCTGCAAGAACGCTGACAAGAAGTTAAGGCATCAAGAGTTTGGCACAGCCCTGGGCAGGCGTTGCCCATGGTAATTGAGAGTGGCTGCCCCATTGTTTGCTATCCTGTCTTTCACAGCTCCAGGCCCAGACAGGGCGAAGACCAGACCATGGCGCACTCCCCTCCTCAGACACACAGCCACTGACATTCCCTAACGTCTACAAGGACGCTGACGCTAAGTTAAGGAATCAAAAAGGACATCAGCTCTTGGCACCAACCTAATGATGCAGTTGTACTAACCAGTGTGGGTGGTTGGTTGGTGGTGGCCAATGCCACCATGGGATGGGTGTCTACTGGCTGCCAGGGAGAGGTGGGACTGACAGCCTTGGCCTGAGACTGGCAGACCTCACAGCAGGGGTTACCCAAGGTGAGCAAAGGCTCCTGATCCTTTGTTTCTTGATATTATCCTGCTTTTTCCGGCTCCAGACGCACACAGACAAAAGGACCTGACCATGGCGCACTCCCCTCCTCAGACACACAGCCACTGACATTCCCTAACGTCTACAAGGATGCTGATGCTAAGTTAAGGAATCAAAAAGGACATCAGCTCTTCGCACTAACCTAATGATGCAGTTGCACTACCACTGTGGGTGGTTGGATGGTGGTGGGCAATGCCACCATGGGATGGGTGTCTACTGGCTGCCAGAGAGAGGTGGGACTGACAGCCTTGGCCTGAGTCTTCCAGAGCTCACAGCAGGGGTTGCCCCTGGTGAGCGACGGTCAATGTTCCTTTGTTTGTTGATATTATCCTGCATTTTCTAGCTCCAGGCCCACAGAGGGAAAAGGACCCGACCACTGTGCACTCCCCTCCGCAGACACAGAGCCAGAGAGGTCTCTGACCTTCTACAAGAACGCTGACAAGAAGTTAAGGCATCAAGAGTTTGGCACAGCCCTGGGCAGGCGTTGCCCATGGTAATTGAGATTGGCTGCCCCATTGTTTGCTATCCTCTCTTTCACAGCTCCAGGCCCAGACAGGGCGAAGACCAGACCATGGCGCACTCCCCTCCTCAGACACACAGCCACTGACATTCCCTAACGTCTACAAGGACGCTGACGCTAAGTTAAGGAATCAAAAAGGACATCAGCTCTTGGCACCAACCTAATGATGCAGTTGTACTAACCAGTGTGGGTGGTTGGTTGGTGGTGGCCAATGCCAGCATGGGATGGGTGTCTACTGGCTGCCAGGGAGAGGGGGGACTGACAGCCTTGGCCTGAGTCTTCCAGAGCTCACAGCAGGGGTTGCCCCTGGTGAGCGACCGTCAATGTTCCTTTGTTTGTTGATATTATCCTGCATTTTCTAGCTCCAGGCCCACAGAGGGAAAAGGACCCGACCACAGTGCACTCCCCTCCGCAGACACAGAGCCAGAGAGGTCTCTGACCTTCTGCAAGAACGCTGACAAGAAGTTAAGGCATCAAGAGTTTGGCACAGCCCTGGGCAGGCGTTGCCCATGGTAATTGAGAGTGGCTGCCCCATTGTTTGCTATCCTGTCTTTCACAGCTCCAGGCCCAGACAGGGCGAAGACCAGACCATGGCGCACTCCCCTCCTCAGACACACAGCCACTGACATTCCCTAACGTCTACAAGGACGCTGACGCTAAGTTAAGGAATCAAAAAGGACATCAGCTCTTGGCACCAACCTAATGATGCAGTTGTACTAACCAGTGTGGGTGGTTGGTTGGTGGTGGCCAATGCCACCATGGGATGGGTGTCTACTGGCTGCCAGGGAGAGGTGGGACTGACAGCCTTGGCCTGAGACTGGCAGACCTCACAGCAGGGGTTACCCAAGGTGAGCAAAGGCTCCTCTTCCTTTGTTTGTTGATATTATCCTGCTTTTTCCAGCTCCAGACGCACACAGACAAAAGGACCTGACCAGGGCGCACTCCCCTCCTCAGACACACAGCCACTGACATTCCCTAACGTCTACAAGGACGGTGACGCTAAGTTAAGGAATCAAAAAGGACATCAGCTCTTCGCACTAACCTAATGATGCAGTTTCACTACCAGTGTGGGTGGTTGGATGGTGGTGGCCAATGCCACCATGGGATGGGTGTCTACTGGCTGCCAGGGAGAGGTGGGACTGACAGCCTTGGCCTGAGACTGTTAACCTGACAACAGGGCTGGCCCATGGTGAGCAAGTGTCAATGTTCCTTTGTTTGTTGATATTATCCTGCTTTTTCCAGCTCCAGGCCCACAGAGGGAAAAGGACCCGACCACTGTGCACTCCCCTCCGCAGACACAGAGCCAGAGAGGTCTCTGACATTCTACAAGAACGCTGACAAGAAGTTAAGGCATCAAGAGTTTGGCACAGCCCTGGGCAGGCGTTGCCCATGGTAACTGAGAGTGGCTGCCCCATTGTTTGCTATCCTGTCTTTCACAGCTCCAGGCCCAGACAGGGCGAAGACCAGACCATGGCGCACTCCCCTCCTCAGACACACAGCCACTGACATTCCCTAACGTCTACAAGGACGCTGACGCTAAGTTAAGGAATCAAAAAGGACATCAGCTCTTGGCACTAACCTAATGATGCAGTTGTACTAACCAGTGTGGGTGGTTGGTTGGTGGTGGCCAATGCCACCATGGGATGGGCGCCTACTGGCTGCCAGGGAGAGGTGGGACAGACAGCCTTGGCCTGAGGCTGGCAGACCTCACAGCAGGGGTTACCCAAGGTGAGCAAAGGCTCCTGATCCTTTGTTTGTTGATATTATCCTGCTTTTTCCGGCTCCAGACGCACACAGACAAAAGGACCTGACCATGGCGCACTCCCCTCCTCAGACACACAGCCACTGACATTCCCTAACGTCTACAAGGACGCTGACGCTAAGTTAAGGAATCAAAAAGGACATCAGCTCTTCGCACTAACCTAATGATGCAGTTGTACTACCACTGTGGGTGGTTGGATGGTGGTGGGCAATGCCACCATGGGATGGGTGTCTACTGGCTGCCAGAGAGAGGTGGGACTGACAGCCTTGGCCTGAGTCTTCCAGAGCTCACAGCAGGGGTTGCCCCTGGTGAGCGACGGTCAATGTTCCTTTGTTTGTTGATATTATCCTGCATTTTCTAGCTCCAGGCCCACAGAAGGAAAAGGACCCGACCACTGTGCACTCCCCTCCGCAGACACAGAGCCAGAGAGGTCTCTGACCTTCTACAAGAACGCTGACAAGAAGTTAAGGCATCAAGAGTTTGGCACAGCCCTGGGCAGGCGTTGCCCATGGTAATTGAGAGTGGCTGCCCCATTGTTTGCTATCCTGTCTTTCACAGCTCCAGGCCCAGACAGGGCGAAGACCAGACCATGGCGCACTCCCCTCCTCAGACACACAGCCACTGCGATTCCCTAACGTCTACAGGGACGCTGACGCTAAGTTAAGGAATCAAAAAGGACATCAGCTCTTGGCACAAACCTAATGATGCAGTTTCACTACCAGTGTGGGTGGTTGCTTGGTGGTGGCCAATGCCACCATGGGATGGGTGTCTACTGGCTGCCAGGGAGAGGTGGGACTGACAGCCTTGGCCTGAGGCTGGCAGACCTCCCAGCAGGGGTTACCCAAGGTGAGCAAAGGCTCCTGTTCCTTTGTTTGTTGATATTATCCTGCTTTTTCCAGCTCCAGACGCACACAGACAAAAGGACCTGACCAGGGCGCACTCCCCTCCTCAGACACACAGCCATTGACATTCCCTAACGTCTACAAGGACACTGACGCTAAGTTAAGGAATCAAAAAGGACATCAGCTCTTGGCACTAACCTAATGATGCAGTTGTACTAACCAGTGTGGGTGGTTGGTTGGTGGTGGCCAATGCCACCATGGGATGTGTGCCTACTTGCTGCCAGGGAGAGATGGGACTGACAGCCTTGGCCTGAGACTGTTAACCTGACAACAGGGCTGGCCCATGGTGAGCAAGTGTCAATGTTCCTTTGTTTGTTGATATTATCCTGCTTTTTCCAGCTCCAGGCCCACAGAGGGAAAAGGACCCGACCACTGTGCACTCCCCTCCGCAGACACAGAGCCAGAGAGGTCTCTGACCTTCTACAAGACCGCTGACATGAAGTTAAGGCATCAAGAGTTTGGCACAGCCCTGGGCAGGCGTTGCCCATGGTAACTGAGAGTGGCTGCCCCATTGTTTGCTATCCTGTCTTTCACAGCTCCAGGCCCAGACAGGGCGAAGACCAGACCATGGCGCACTCCCCTCCTCCGACACACAGCCACTGACATTCCCTAACGTCTACAAGGACGCTGACGCTAAGTTAAGGAATCAAAAAGGACATGAGCTCTTGGCACTAACCTAATGATGCAGTTGTACTAACCAGTGTGGGTGGTTGGATGGTGGTGGCCAATGCCACCATGGGATGGGCGCCTACTGGCTGCCAGGGAGAGGTGGGACAGACAGCCTTGGCCTGAGAATGGCAGACCTCACAGCAGGGGTTACCCAAGGTGAGCAAAGGCTCCTGATCCTTTGTTTCTTGATATTATCCTGCTTTTTCCGGCTCCAGACGCACACAGACAAAAGGACCTGACCAGGGCACACTCCCCTCCTCAGACACACAGCCACTGACATTCCCTAACGTCTACAAGGACGCTGACGCTAAGTTAAGGAATCAAAAAGGACATCAGCTCTTCGCACTAACCTAATGATGCAGTTGCACTACCAGTGTGGGTGGTTGGATGGTGGTGGCCAATGCCACCATGGGATGGGTGTCTACTGCCTGCCAGGGAGAGGTGCGACTGACAGCCTTGGCCTGAGGCTGGCAGACCTCCCAGCAGGGGTTACCCAAGGTGAGCAAAGGCTCCTGTTCCTTTGTTTGTTGATATTATCCTGCTTTTTCCAGCTCCAGACGCACACAGACAAAAGGACCTGACCAGGGCGCACTCCCCTCCTCAGACACACAGCCACTGACATTCCCTAACGTCTACAAGGACGCTGACGCTAAGTTAAGGAATCAAAAAGGACATGAGCTCTTGGCACTAACCTAATGATGCAGTTGTACTAACCAGTGTGGGTGGTTGCTTGGTGGTGGCCAATGCCACCATGGGATGGGTGTCTACTGGCTGCCAGGGAGAGGTGGGACTGAAAACCTTGGTCTGAGGCTGGCAGAACGCACAGCAGGGGTTACCCAAGGTGAGCAAAGGCTCCTGTTCCTTTGTTTGTTGATATTATCCTGCTTTTTCCGGCTCCAGACACACACAGACAAGAGGACCTGACCAGGGCGCACTCCCCTCCTCAGACACACAGCCACTGACATTCCCTAACGTCTACAAGGACGCTGACGCTAAGTTAAGGAATCAAAAAGGACATCAGCTCTTGGCACCAACCTAATGATGCAGTTGTACTAACCAGTGTGGGTGGTTGCTTGGTGGTGGCCAATGCCACCATGGGATGGGTGTCTACTGCCTGCCAGGGAGAGGTGGGACAGACAGCCTTGGCCTGAGAATGGCAGACCTCACAGCAGGGGTTACCCAAGGTGAGCAAAGGCTCCTGTTCCTTTGTTTGTTGATATTATCCTGCTTTTTCCAGCTCCAGACGCACACAGACTAAAGGACCTGACCAGGGCGCACTCCCCTCCTCAGACACACAGCCACTGAGAATCCCTAATGTCTACAAGTACGCTGACGCTAAGTTAAGGAATCAAAAAGGACATCAGCTCTTCGCACTAACCTAATGATGCAGTTGCACTACCAGTGTGGGTGGTTGGATGGTGGTGGCCAATGCCACCATGGGATGGGTGTCTACTGGCTGCCAGAGAGAGGTGGGACTGACAGCCTTGGCCTGAGGCTGTTGACCTGACAACAGGGCTTGCCCATGGTGAGCGACGGTCAATGTTCCTTTGTTTGTTGATATTATCCTGCTTTTTCCAGCTCCAGGCCCACAGAGGGAAAAGGACCCGACCACTGTGCACTCCCCTCCGCAGACACAGAGCCAGAGAGGTCTCTGACCTTCTGCAAGAACGCTGACAAGAAGTTAAGGCATCAAGAGTTTGGCACAGCCCTGGGCAGGCATTGCCCATGCTAACTGAGTGTGGCTGCCCCATTGCTTGCTATCCTGTCTTTCACAGCTCCAGGCCCAGACTGGGCGAAGACCAGACCGTGGCGCACTCCCCTCCTCAGTGTCGTGGTTTAACCCCAGCCAGCAACTAAACACCACGCAGCCGCTCACTCACTCCCCCCCACCCAGTGGGATGGGGGAGAAAATCGGGAAAAGAAGCAAAACCCGTGGGTTGAGATAAGAACCGCTTAATAGAACAGAAAAGAAGAAACTAATAATGATAATGATAACACTAATAAAATGACAACAGCAATAATGAAAGGATTGGAATGTACAAATGATGCGCAGTGCAATTGCTCACCACCCGCCGACCGACACCCAGCCAGTCCCCGAGCGGTGAATCCCTGCCCCCCCCCACTTCCCCGTTCCTATACTGGATGGGACGTCCCATGGTATGGAATACACCGTTGGCCAGTTTGGGTCAGGTGCCCTGGCTGTGTCCTGTGCCAACTTCTTGTGCCCCTCCAGCTTTCTCACTGGCTGGGCATGAGAAGCTGAAAAATCCTTGACATTAGTCTAAACACTACTGAGCAACAACTGAAAACATCAGTGTTATCAACATTCTTCGCTCTGAACTCAAAACATAGCACTGTACCAGCTACTAGGAAGACAGTTAACTCTATCCCAGCTGAAACCAGGACAAGTGTGAATATCCTGGAAGTGTCAGATCAGAGCAAACATACTGTTTCAAAGAGGATCCTGTGTCTAGAGTATTTTTGCCAATCTGACGTTCCTCCAGGCAGCCCTAGCTTCTGCACTTCACTTGTAAAATGTTGCCACTATTTTTCTTTAAATAAAATATATTGCAGTACAATCTACTTAGTGATTCTGAGAATACCACAGTTCTTTCACACCTTCAATCCCATTTGTCATATTGTACACTCTTGAGATCAAAGGTTTCTTTTACCAAGTAAACTATGCAAAGAACCTGCATAAAAGTAAATAGCAGTTTTATAAATCAAACCTTAAGTGCTTAAATGCATTTTTATTTCAAGCAGTAATTTAAAAAGTTGAAGTAAAAACATCATCTTTGCAGCCATTATAATTCAAACACTGAAACCTGTAAACCTTTTATTATAGCCTGTTTTCAAAATGCCTATGCTTAATATGAGAAAGATATTTCTACTTTTGGTAATTTGTGCTATCAGAGAGGTACAAACAGTGAGTGTTATTCCCTGTAGGTACTTTACTTCTAGGCTATGTCTATAAAACACATTAAAAAATGCCATTTTTGTAATTACTTCATATTTAATTTCGGGTATCATATAATATAAATTAGAGATCCCTAAATCTTTCCCAACTTGAGTATGCATTCACAAGCTGATGTGCACTCATGCACAGCTACAGATGCTTCGAGATGTACCTCCTTCAGCATGGACTTATACTTGGGCCACAGTCCCTTCAGAGGTGTACCTGCTGCGGCATGAAAAGAACCACAGCCACAGACACTTCAAGGTGTACCTGCTCTGGTGTGGGCTTATCCATGGCCACAGACACTTCGGGGTGTCCTGCTCCCATGTGGACTCATGCACTGGTCACAGTCCCTTCAACTTGAGTACACACCAGAGTTCCAGCCTGTCCAGTACAGCAGCACAGAAACAGCAGTGATGCCCTGGCCATCTGCCAGCCCAGGCACATCGCCATTGCTGTTATCAAAATGTTCCCAGGCACAGCAGAGTCAGATGATAAGCAGTACAATAGTACAGCAAGCAGCGAAAGCAGAAAGCAACCCCTAATGAGCACTAGACTCTAATATACAATAAGGCAAGCAAGCCTCATGGCAAGCACAGGAGCCTGTGAATTAATAGCTAAACAGCAATAACAGCTATAAATTCCATCTAGCACATTCCAATCAAATCTGTCATTATCTCAAACCCTTCAAGCCCTACACTGGGCGCCAAAAAGGACTGTCGTGGTTTAACACCAGAGGATTCCCAGGTATTTGTGTCAGCAAATGACTTAAAGGAAAAAAAAAATCAAATTAAGAGAAGATGGATGTACAGGTAACCACAATGAGAAGTCCAGGTATTTGGAAAAGCTTTCTCAAAGTACCAAGGGTTACTGATGGAAAACTGTTTCTGTGATACCGGGTTTTGCCTTCTTGAGTCCTGCAGCACATTTTTTCAGTTCAGGATCAAATTCCGATACTACTATTTTACCCTCACTGATTTATGAGAATGTGCTTTCCAGCTACATTACGACATTGTTATAGCATTGGCCCATGTGTGCCAATATCATGGTGCTCACAATGAGCAGTATATCAAAACCTCACATGAGTTTGCAGCTCACAAACTGTTAATTCCCCAAAAGGTGACCCAATCTGCCAAACAAAATGACCACCTGACTGAACTAACTCCAGTATAAATATTTCATCTTACTATTAAGGTAGATTTTAGCAGAAACAGAAGCAGAATCCTCTGGAATCTAAACCATTTACAAAATGAAGACTTACCTTCCTGCATATTGCAGCACTGACCTAGTTTGCATGCATTTTCATAGCAACAACAGACACATCATTAGTCTTTGTTTAAAAGATACTGATCATGGTTACTACCCGGAAACAGTATCATTAAAGTGGGTGAAAACATGTTAACACCATTAATAGGAAAGCATGGAGCTATATGACAGGCATAATTTACAGATCTCTCAGCTGTTAAATCACAAACAGTATTTCTTGCTTTTAGAAAGTGTTTGGTTTGGGTTTTTTACATCAGTGACTGATTCACTTGCCTTGACTGTTTTTCATCAGCAGAGATAAGAATAAACAAGAACATATAAGCAACATCCTAGGAAACATATATTTCAGGATACTCAGAAACATTAAAATCAAAAAAAAAGGAACAAAACTTGGCAGCCCCGACACACTGAAGTAGACTGCTGAACACTGTCTTAATTACAATGCACCATGACAGAGTGCTAGACTCTACATTAATAAAGTCTGAAGTTAAGAATTCTTTGTAACTGATCTAGAAAGCTTGGCTACTTAAAAATGGAAACAATGACATATTTTACTAATCTGCAAACATTTTTAAAGGAAGCAAAAGGACTGCAAAGCAAGCTTATTAGATAGGGCTGTGCACAATTTATGGATGTACAAAAAAACTGATATGAGGATTTGTTATTATTTTCAAATAGAATGTCTCCTAAAAAGATGAGAAATTTTAGGCATGCATATGTTCCTAAATGTATTACATAGAAAAACACATGTACTCTCCAACAAATAATCTGTCTGTTAGGGGTCTCTCCATCTTTCCCTGTATGCCATGTAGTTTCTGTAAACAAACTCTAAATGCTACATCAGAAGATCATATACGACTGCTTTGAAAATGAATGGTATGATTGTATTATGTTGTTAAAATAAGCGATTTTCATTATTCTCATTATCTCAATTGATGCAGTTTTTATTTAAATTAATTTCAGCAAACATTTTATTTAAATCAGATGATAAGGCAACTGCGATGCTATAAAAGTAAACATTTGAATTTCATCCCTTTACCTTCAAATACGAACAACTTTTATATAAGCCTTAAAGCTACACCCACCACTTTAAAACACTCAGTTGAGTTTGCTCCCAAATAATTTTGGGAAATTTTGATAAACCTCAGTATTGCTCCCCACTCACAAGTAGGTAGATAGCGCCATGATCTTGCTAATGAATACTGTGACAGGATCTGCAGCAGAGAAGACTAAAATAATAGATTTGAGAGGCCTGGTTTCACCAGGGAGGGGTGGATTAAGGGAAGAGCTTGGACCCCACACTAGCTCTGCTGAGTTCTCCATGCTACCAGATGTGTTAGTAGACATGCAGGCAGGCAACTTGTCCATGAACCCTCTGTTTTCCAGTTGTGTCTCTATGAAGCTCTCCCTCCCTACCTCATGTGTCCAAAGAACAACGAAGTTGGTGAAGGGTCTAGAGCACAAGTCTCATGAGGAGCAGCTGAGGGAACTGGGGTTGTTTAGCCTGGAGAAAAGGAGGCTGAGGGGAGACCTTATCACTCTCTACAACTACCTGAAAGGAGGTTGTAGTGAGGTGGGGGTCGGTCTCTTCTCCCAAGTATCAAGTGATAGGGCAAGAGGAAGTGGCCTTAAGTTGCGCCAGGGGAGGTTTAAATTGGACATTAGGAAAAATTTCTTCACTCAAAGGGTTGTCAAGCATTGGAACAGGCTGCCGGGGGAAGTGGTTGAGTCACCATCCCTGGAGGGATTTAAAAGACGTGTAGGTGTGGTGCTTAGGGACATGTTTTAGTGGTGGACTTGGCAGAGTTAAGTTTACAGTTGCACTCAATGATCTTAAAGGTCTTTTCCAACCTAAATGATGCTGAAATTCTATGATTCTGTGATTCTATGTTTCATGGTAATATCCTATCTTCTGCAGGATCTGAGAAACTAGGATGGATCTTTTGGCATCCGTGCCTCTTAAAACCCCCTCATGCTAGGGTCTAGCTAGATAAAGCACTAAAAAGCTGTTGGTTGCCTTCCTGTACAGTGCTGAAGGAAAGTCAAGGTTGGAGGTAGAATATCTGAAATTCTGTCTCTCCTGTTAGTATGTCTGGAAAAGAGCATGCTATAGATAGACCACATGTATTTACTCGGGATCATGAATTGTTGGTAGCTTCTGGAAAGTACATTGCAGTGAACAATTTCAAAAGCCATGATATTTTCAGTTTCTATTCTGCCCATTAACTGCTACCACAAAAAAATCTCAGCCTTATCATGTATGAACACAGGCATGATAGATATGCATAAACATGGATGTAAAACATATATAAAAATACAAAACTCTGCTCACACACACCTAGTTGTAGATGCAGAGCATCCTGCAGATACAGATGCAGTTTATCCCACTCTGTGCCTAAGTCTGCAGTTCTTTCTCTCCTGCTGCTCAGATACTGTGGCAAAATGATACATGTTTCAAGGAAACTAGCAATGAGTGAATATGTCACTGGGGAGTATTCAAGTACATCATTAAAGGATAGCATTTGGGATCATGTGCTAGAGTCACTTTTCCTATTCATTAGTTCTATTTCTTTTCAAAGTCAGGGGTCCACAGAAAACTACTCTTTCCCACTAAGCATTTTATTTCTGATCCTGAGATCCTAACCCAGTAAAGTCAGTGGACAGTGTCACTTTTGAGTAGCGTATTCAAATTACAACTGAGAACCTTATCAAGCAATGGAACGATCTCATTTATCTGCATTAAAAGTGTTACGCACATGCAAGAACAACAATACTGAAGAACAGCCTCTCTGCTTAAGACACCACCAAACACGTTGGTGGTTAAACATTGATACTGTCCAGAATCCATTTCACTGAGGTGGTTGATGATCACACATCCTCCCATGAAACTGTAGCCATAATCACTTTCAATGTCGATTTCAGTTCCATTTCAAAGCCATCTTAGGAAAAAGAAAGAAAATCTTTGAGCCTTTTATGGCCAAAGGCAGGCATCAAACTTAGTATATGGAACCTGACAGCCCTGGTTGTTACTAAGGAGGACAGCTACTCAAAGATGCCCTGTGCAGGAACCCATTACTTAGGCAAAGCTTTGGAGGGAGATGTTCCACAAGGTAGTGCCTGACAAAAGCTAAGCTTTGCTGAAAAAAGCAACTCAAAACAGATCTTTTGTCTCTGAGGAGAAAGCATATTCATCATTTCACCTATGCTGAATTAAACACATGACCCTTTTGTTTGCAAAACTATCAACCGTGCTTATGATAATCAAAATTTCAATTCATGTTTTATCATTAAAGCCTTAGGCCCAGATGAGTGTAGAGAGTTCATAGAGCTGAGTCTGCACTGCATGAGAGCGAGGACCCTTTCTTTTCCATTCTTTCAGCATTTGTTCTTCTGGGCCCAAGAAATGGAGAAACCTGATTGTCCTGGTTTCAGCTGGGATAGAGTTAACTGTCTTCCTAGTAGCTGGTACAGTGCTATGTTTTGAGTTCAGTATGTGAAGAATGTTGATAACACTGATGTTTTCAGTTGTCGCTCAGTAGTGTTTAGACTAAAGTCAAGGATTTTCCAGCTTCTCATGCCCAGCCAGCGAGAAAGCTGGAGGGGCACAAGAAGTTGGCACAGGACACAGCCAGGGCACCTGACCCAAACTGGCCAACGGTGTATTCCATACCATGGGACGTCCCATCCAGTATAGGAACTGGGGAGTGGGGGCGGGGAATCGCCGCTCGGGGACTGGCTGGGTGTCGGTCGGCAGGTGGTGAGCAATTGCACTGCCCATCATTTGTACATTCCAATCCTTTCATTATTGCTGTTGTCATTTTATTAGTGTTATCGTTATCATTACTAGTTTCTTCTTTTCTGTTCTATTAAACCGTTCTTACCTCAACCCACGAGTTTTACTTCTTTTTCCGATTTTCTCCCCCATCCCACTGGGTGGGGGGGAGTGAGTGAGCGGCTGCGTGGTGTTTAGTTGCTGGCTGGGATTAAACCACGACACTGATTTAAATACAGAAAGTAGAAGAGCAAGGCCTGTGAAGAGCAGAGAGGTAGGTTGATGTACATAGCCTGTTACGAAATAAAGGATGTTGGCAATGGACAAAGGAAAAGTAGGATCAGCTGGGCCAGGATACATGAAATTCAGAGAAGACTGGTCCAGGGGACACTGGAATAAGCTGGCGGCTCGTCAGGGGTAATGCCTGGCAGCTATGAGGTAAATGGAAGCTCAGATCAGAGGAGGAGTTGGCAGAAGGAATACTAGGTTAAGGAGGTGTTTGGGAATGACATGAGAAGCCTGAACAGTAGAGACAGGGATGGGAGTAAAGATCAGATGGAATAAACCAGGCTTGACACAGACAATCTCAATTTTTGAATTTTGAATGCTTTAAGTGATAGGTTTTTTAATGTAGCTGTTCTTTGAAAGAAAAGCAAGTTGCTTGGCCTTCCATCAGCTGTGGCTCTCCCAAATGATGGAGCAGCCATGTCACATCGAGTAGAACGTTGGTGGTGGCCGTGTCACAGGGCCGTGTCACCAACCCCCTCTTACAAGAGGACAGCACTAAGAAGGGATGCGTGGTGAACTAACCCAGACTGCAAGCGAAAAGGCGGGTAAGCAACGGCTGTGACAGGAACAACAGGCAGAAGGGCAAGGGGGGGAGAGCAGAGCTGCTGGGCCCCGGCAGGGAAGCAAAGGTTGCCTGAGGTGCGACAAATGGCTACAGCTCCTCCTTTCATTTCCACAGCCAGAAACCCACCAAGGGACAGGACCAGACGATGCTACACTCCCGTTCTGACCAAAAGACAAAGACAGATTCGAGATTTTCTACAAGGACATCGACACCAACTTAAGGCATCAAGAGTTTGGCACACCCCTGGGCACGCGTTGCCCATGGTAACTGAGAGTGGCTGCCCCATTGTTTGCTATCCTGTCTTTCACAGCTCCAGGCCCAGACACGGCGAAGGCCAGACCATGGCGCACTCCCCTCCTCAGACACACAGCCACTGAGATTCCCTAACATCTACAAGGACGCTCACGCTAAGTTAAGGAATCAAAAAGGACATCAGCTCTTGGCACCAACCTAATGATGCAGTTGTACTAACCAGTGTGGGTGGTTGGATGGTGGTGGCCAATGCCACCATGGGATGGGTGCTTACTGGCTGCTAGGGAGAGGTGGGACAGACAGCCTTGGCCTGAGGCTGGCAGACCTCACAGCAGGGGTTACCAAAGGTGAGCTAAGGCTCCTGTTCCTTTGATTGTTGATATTATCCTGCTTTTTCCAGCTCCAGACGCACACAGACAAAAGGACCTGACCAGGGCGCACTCCCCTCCTCAGACACACAGCCACTGACATTCCCTAACGTCTACAAGGACGCTGACGCTAAGTTAAGGAATCAAAAAGGACATCAGCTCTTCGCACTAACCTAATGATGCAGTTTCACTACCAGTGTGGGTGGTTGGATGGTGGTGGCCAATGCCACCATGGGATGGGTGTCTACTGGCTGCCAGGGAGAGGTGGGACTGACAGCCTTGGCCTGAGGCTGGCAGACCTCACAGCAGGGGTTACCCAAGGTGAGCAAAGGCTCCTGTTCCTTTGTTTGTTGATATTATCCTGCTTTTTCCAGCTCCAGACGCACACAGACAAAAGGACCTGACCAGGGCGCACTCCCCTCCTCAGACACACAGCCATTGACATTCCCTAACGTCTACAAGGACACTGATGCTAAGTTAAGGAATCAAAAAGGACATCAGCTCTTCGCACTAACCTAATAATGCAGTTGTACTAACCAGTGTGGGTGGTTGGTTGGTGGTGGCCAATGCCACCATGGGATGGGTGCCTACTTGCTGCCAGGGAGAGATGGGACTGACAGCCTTGGCCTGAGACTGTTAACCTGACAACAGGGCTGGCCCATGGTGAGCAAGTGACAATGTTCCTTTGTTTGTTGATATTATCCTGCTTTTTCCAGCTCCAGGCCCACAGAGGGAAAAGGACCCGACCACTGTGCACTCCCCTCCGCAGACACAGAGCCAGAGAGGTCTCTGACATTCTACAAGAACGCTGACATGAAGTTAAGGCATCAAGAGTTTGGCACAGCCCTGGGCAGGCGTTGCCCATGGTAACTGAGAGTGGCTGCCCCATTGTTTGCTATCCTGTCTTTCACAGCTCCAGGCCCAGACAGGGCGAAGACCAGACCATGGCGCACTCCCCTCCTCAGACACACAGCCACTGACATTCCCTAACGTCTACAAGGACGCTGACGCTAAGTTAAGGAATCAAAAAGGACATCAGCTCTTCGCACTAACCTAATGATGCAGTTGCACTACCACTGTGGGTGATTGGATGGTGGTGGCCAATGCCACCATGGGATGGGTGTCTACTGGCTGCCAGAGAGAGGTGGGACTGACAGCCTTGGCCTGAGTCTTCCAGAGCTCACAGCAGGGGTTGCCCCTGGTGAGCGACGGTCAATGTTCCTTTGTTTGTTGATATTATCCTGCATTTTCTAGCTCCAGGCCCACAGAGGGAAAAGGACCCGACCACTGTGCACTCCCCTCCGCAGACACACAGCCAGAGATCTCTGACCTTCTACAAGAACGCTGACAAGAAGTTAAGGCATCAAGAGTTTGGCACAGCCCTGGGCAGGCGTTGCCCATGGTAATTGAGATTGGCTGCCCCATTGTTTGCTATACTGTCTTTCACAGCTCCAGGCCCAGACAGGGCGAAGACCAGACCATGGCGCACTCCCCTCCTCAGACACACAGCCACTGACATTCCCTAACGTCTACAAGGACGCTGACGCTAAGTTAAGGAATCAAAAAGGACATCAGCTCTTGGCACCAACCTAATGATGCAGTTGTACTAACCAGTGTGGGTGGTTGGTTGGTGGTGGCCAATGCCACCATGGGATGGGTGTCTACTGGCTGCCAGGGAGAGGTGGGACTGACACCCTTGGCCTGAGACTGGCAGACCTCACAGCAGGGGTTACCCAAGGTGAGCAAAGGCTCCTGTTCCTTTGTTTGTTGATATTATCCTGCTTTTTCCAGCTCCAGACGCACACAGACAAAAGGACCTGACCAGGGCGCACTCCCCTCCTCAGACACACAGCCACTGACATTCCCTAACGTCTACAAGGACGCTGACGCTAAGTTAAGGAATCAAAAAGGACATCAGCTCTTGGCACTAACCTAATGATGCAGTTGTACTAACCAGTGTGGGTGGTTGGTTGGTGGTGGCCAATGCCACCATGGGATGGGTGCCTACTTGCTGCAGGGAGAGATGGGACTGACAGCCTTGGCCTGAGACTGTTAACCTGACAACAGGGCTGGCCCATGGTGAGCAAGTGTCAATGTTCCTTTGTTTGTTGATATTATCCTGCTTTTTCCAGCTCCAGGCCCACAGAGGGAAAAGGACCCGACCACTGTGCACTCCCCTCCGCAGACACACAGCCAGAGAGGTCTCTGACATTCTACAAGAAGGCTGACATGAAGTTAAGGCATCAAGAGTTTGGCACAGCCCTGGGCAGGCGTTGCCCATGGTAACTGAGAGTGGCTGCCCCATGGTTTGCTATCCTGTCTTTCACAGCTCCAGGCCCAGACAGGGCGAAGACCAGACCATGGCGCACTCCCCTCCTCAGACACACAGCCACTGCGATTCCCTAACGTCTACAAGGACGCTGACGCTAAGTTAAGGAATCAAAAAGGACATCAGCTCTTGGCACCAACCTAATGATGCAGTTGTACTAACCAGTGTGGGTGGTTGGTTGGTGGTGGCCAATGCCACCATGGGATGGGTGTCTACTGGCTGCCAGGGAGAGGTGGGACTGACACCCTTGGCCTGAGTCTGGCAGACCTCACAGCAGGGGTTACCCAAGGTGAGCAAAGGCTCCTGTTCCTTTGTTTGTTGATATTATCCTGCTTTTTCCACCTCCAGACGCACACAGACAAAAGGACCTGACCAGGGCGCACTCCCCTCCTCAGACACACAGCCACTGACATTCCCTAACGTCTACAAGGACGCTGACGCTAAGTTAAGGAATCAAAAAGGACATCAGCTCTTCGCACTAACCTAATGATGCAGTTGTACTAACCAGTGTGGGTGGTTGGTTGGTGGTGGCCAATGCCACCATGGGATGGGTGCCTACTTGCTGCCAGGGAGAGATGGGACTGACAGCCTTGGCCTGAGACTGTTAACCTGACAACAGGGCTGGCCCATGGTGAGCAAGTGTCAATGTTCCTTTGTTTGTTGATATTATCCTGCTTTTTCCAGCTCCAGGCCCACAGAGGGAAAAGGACCCGACCACTGTGCACTCCCCTCCGCAGACACAGAGCCAGAGAGGTCTCTGACATTCTACAAGAAGGCTGACATGAAGTTAAGGCATCAAGAGTTTGGCACAGCCCTGGGCAGGCGTTGCCCATGGTAACTGAGAGTGGCTGCCCCATTGTTTGCTATCCTGTCTTTCACAGCTCCAGGCCCAGACAGGGCGAAGACCAGACCATGGCGCACTCCCCTCCTCAGACACACAGCCACTGACATTCCCTAACGTCTACAAGGACGCTGACGCTAAGTTAAGGAATCAAAAAGGACATCAGCTCTTGGCACCAACCTAATGATGCAGTTGTACTACCACTGTGGGTGATTGGATGGTGGTGGCCAATGCCACCATGGGATGGGTGTCTACTGGCTGCCAGAGAGAGGTGGGACTGACAGCCTTGGCCTGAGTCTTCCAGAGCTCACAGCAGGGGTTGCCCCTGGTGAGCGACGGTCAATGTTCCTTTGTTTGTTGATATTATCCTGCATTTTCTAGCTCCAGGCCCACAGAGGGAAAAGGACCCGACCACTGTGCACTCCCCTCCGCAGACACACAGCCAGAGATCTCTGACCTTCTACAAGAACGCTGACAAGAAGTTAAGGCATCAAGAGTTTGGCACAGCCCTGGGCAGGCGTTGCCCATGGTAATTGAGATTGGCTGCCCCATTGTTTGCTATACTGTCTTTCACAGCTCCAGGCCCAGACAGGGCGAAGACCAGACCATGGCGCACTCCCCTCCTCAGACACACAGCCACTGCGATTCCCTAACGTCTACAAGGACGCTGACGCTAAGTTAAGGAATCAAAAAGGACATCAGCTCTTGGCACCAACCTAATGATGCAGTTGTACTAACCAGTGTGGGTGGTTGGTTGGTGGTGGCCAATGCCACCATGGGATGGGTGTCTACTGGCTGCCAGAGAGAGGTGGGACTGACAGCCTTGGCCTGAGTCTTCCAGAGCTCACAGCAGGGGTTGCCCCTGGTGAGCGACGGTCAATGTTCCTTTGTTGATATTATCCTGCATTTTCTAGCTCCAGGCCCACAGAGGGAAAAGGACCCGACCACTGTGCACTCCCCTCCGCAGACACAGAGCCAGAGAGGTCTCTGACCTTCTGCAAGAACGCTGACAAGAAGTTAAGGCATCAAGAGTTTGGCACAGCCCTGGGCAGGCGTTGCCCATGGTAATTGAGAGTGGCTGCCCCATGGTTTGCTATCCTGTCTTTCACAGCTCCAGGCCCAGACAGGGCGAAGACCAGACCATGGCGCACTCCCCTCCTCAGGCACACAGCCACTGCGATTCCCTAACGTCTACAAGGACGCTGACGCTGAGTTAAGGAATCAAAAAGGACTTCAGCTCTTGGCACCAACCTAATGATGCAGTTTCACTACCAGTGTGGGTGGTTGGATGGTGGTGGCCAATGCCACCATGGGATGGGTGTCTACTGGCTGCCAGGGAGAGGTGGGACTGACAGCCTTGGCCTGAGGCTGGCAGACCTCCCAGCAGGGGTTACCCAAGGTGAGCAAAGGCTCCTGATCCTTTGTTTGTTGATATTATCCTGCTTTTTCCACCTCCAGACGCACACAGACAAAAGGACCTGACCAGGGCGCACTCCCCTCCTCAGACACACAGCCACTGACATTCCCTAACGTCTACAAGGACGCTGACGCTAAGTTAAGGAATCAAAAAGGACATCAGCTCTTCGCACTAACCTAATGATGCAGTTGTACTAACCAGTGTGGGTGGTTGGTTGGTGGTGGCCAATGCCACCATGGGATGGGTGCCTACTTGCTGCCAGGGAGAGATGGGACTGACAGCCTTGGCCTGAGACTGTTAACCTGACAACAGGGCTGGCCCATGGTGAGCAAGTGTCAATGTTCCTTTGTTTGTTGATATTATCCTGCTTTTTCCAGCTCCAGGCCCACAGAGGGAAAAGGACCCGACCACTGTGCACTCCCCTCCGCAGACACAGAGCCAGAGAGGTCTCTGACATTCTACAAGAACGCTGACATGAAGTTAAGGCATCAAGAGTTTGGCACAGCCCTGGGCAGGCGTTGCCCATGGTAACTGAGAGTGGCTGCCCCATTGTTTGCTATCCTGTCTTTCACAGCTCCAGGCCCAGACAGGGCGAAGACCAGACCATGGCGCACTCCCCTCCTCAGACACACAGCCACTGACATTCCCTAACGTCTACAAGGACGCTGACGCTAAGTTAAGGAATCAAAAAGGACATCAGCTCTTCGCACTAACCTAATGATGCAGTTGCACTACCACTGTGGGTGATTGGATGGTGGTGGCCAATGCCACCATGGGATGGGTGTCTACTGGCTGCCAGAGAGAGGTGGGACTGACAGCCTTGGCCTGAGTCTTCCAGAGCTCACAGCAGGGGTTGCCCCTGGTGAGCGACGGTCAATGTTCCTTTGTTTGTTGATATTATCCTGCATTTTCTAGCTCCAGGCCCACAGAGGGAAAAGGACCCGACCACTGTGCACTCCCCTCCGCAGACACACAGCCAGAGATCTCTGACCTTCTACAAGAACGCTGACAAGAAGTTAAGGCATCAAGAGTTTGGCACAGCCCTGGGCAGGCGTTGCCCATGGTAATTGAGATTGGCTGCCCCATTGTTTGCTATCCTGTCTTTCACAGCTCCAGGCCCAGACAGGGCGAAGACCAGACCATGGCGCACTCCCCTCCTCAGACACACAGCCACTGCGATTCCCTAACGTCTACAAGGACGCTGACGCTAAGTTAAGGAATCAAAAAGGACATCAGCTCTTGGCACCAACCTAATGATGCAGTTGTACTAACCAGTGTGGGTGGTTGGTTGGTGGTGGCCAATGCCACCATGGGATGGGTGTCTACTGGCTGCCAGGGAGAGGTGGGACTGACAGCCTTGGCCTGAGTCTTCCAGAGCTCACAGCAGGGGTTGCCCCTGGTGAGCGACGGTCAATGTTCCTTTGTTTGTTGATATTATCCTGCTTTTTCCAGCTCCAGGCCCACAGAGGGAAAAGGACCCGACCATTGTGCACTCCCCTCCGCAGACACAGAGCCAGAGAGGTCTCTGACCTTCTGCAAGAACGCTGACAAAAGTTAAGGCATCAAGAGTTTGGCACAGCCCTGGGCAGGCGTTGCCCATGGTAATTCAGAGTGGCTGCCCCATGGTTTGCTATCCTGTCTTTCACAGCTCCAGGCCCAGACAGGGCGAAGACCAGACCATGGCGCACTCCCCTCCTCAGACACACAGCCATTGACATTCCCTAACGTCTACAAGGACGCTCACGCTAAGTTAAGGAATCAAAAAGGACATCAGCTCTTGGCACTAACCTAATGATGCAGTTGTACTAACCAGTGTGGGTGGTTGGTTGGTGGTGGCCAATGCCACCATGGGATGGGTGTCTACTGGCTGCCAGAGAGAGGTGGGACTGACAGCCTTGGCCTGAGTCTTCCAGAGCTCACAGCAGTGGTTGCCCCTGGTGAGCGACGGTCAATGTTCCTTTGTTGATATTATCCTGCATTTTCTAGCTCCAGGCCCACAGAGGGAAAAGGACCCGACCACTGTGCACTCCCCTCCGCAGACACAGAGCCAGAGAGGTCTCTGACCTTCTGCAAGAACGCTGACAAGAAGTTAAGGCATCAAGAGTTTGGCACAGCCCTGGGCAGGCGTTGCCCATGGTAATTGAGAGTGGCTGCCCCATGGTTTGCTATCCTGTCTTTCACAGCTCCAGGCCCAGACAGGGCGAAGACCAGACCATGGCGCACTCCCCTCCTCAGGCACACAGCCACTGCGATTCCCTAACGTCTACAAGGACGCTGACGCTGAGTTAAGGAATCAAAAAGGACTTCAGCTCTTGGCACCAACCTAATGATGCAGTTTCACTACCAGTGTGGGTGGTTGGATGGTGGTGGCCAATGCCACCATGGGATGGGTGTCTACTGGCTGCCAGGGAGAGGTGGGACTGACACCCTTGGCCTGAGGCTGGCAGACCTCCCAGCAGGGGTTACCCAAGGTGAGCAAAGGCTCCTGATCCTTTGTTTGTTGATATTATCCTGCTTTTTCCACCTCCAGACGCACACAGACAAAATGACCTGACCAGGGCGCACTCCCCTCCTCAGACACACAGCCATTGACATTCCCTAACGTCTACAAGGACGCTGATGCTAAGTTAAGGAATCAAAAAGGACATCAGCTCTTCGCACTAACCTAATGATGCAGTTGTACTAACCAGTGTGGGTGGTTGGTTGGTGGTGGCCAATGCCACCATGGGATGGGTGCCTACTTGCTGCCAGGGAGAGGTGGGACTGACAGCCTTGGCCTGAGACTGTTAACCTGACAACAGGGCTGGCCCATGGTGAGCAAGTGTCAATGTTCCTTTGTTTGTTGATATTATCCTGCTTTTTCCAGCTCCAGGCCCACAGAGGGAAAAGGACCCGACCACTGTGCACTCCCCTCCGCAGACACACAGCCAGAGATCTCTGACCTTCTACAAGAACGCTGACAAGAAGTTAAGGCATCAAGAGTTTGGCACAGCCCTGGGCAGGCGTTGCCCATGGTAATTGAGATTGGCTGCCCCATTGTTTGCTATCCTCTCTTTCACAGCTCCAGGCCCAGACAGGGCGAAGACCAGACCATGGCGCACTCCCCTCCTCAGACACACAGCCACTGCGATTCCCTAACGTCTACAAGGACGCTGACGCTAAGTTAAGGAATCAAAAAGGACATCAGCTCTTGGCACCAACCTAATGATGCAGTTGTACTAACCAGTGTGGGTGGTTGGTTGGTGGTGGCCAATGCCAGCATGGGATGGGTGTCTACTGGCTGCCAGGGAGAGGTGGGACTGACAGCCTTGGCCTGAGTCTTCCAGAGCTCACAGCAGGGGTTGCCCCTGGTGAGCGACGGTCAATGTTCCTTTGTTTGTTGATATTATCCTGCTTTTTCCAGCTCCAGGCCCACAGAGGGAAAAGGACCCGACCATTGTGCACTCCCCTCCGCAGACACAGAGCCAGAGAGGTCTCTGACCTTCTGCAAGAACGCTGACAAGAAGTTAAGGCATCAAGAGTTTGGCACAGCCCTGGGCAGGCGTTGCCCATGGTAATTCAGAGTGGCTGCCCCATGGTTTGCTATCCTGTCTTTCACAGCTCCAGGCCCAGACAGGGCGAAGACCAGACCATGGCGCACTCCCCTCCTCAGACACACAGCCATTGACATTCCCTAACGTCTACAAGGACGCTCACGCTAAGTTAAGGAATCAAAAAGGACATCAGCTCTTGGCACCAACCTAATGATGCAGTTGTACTAACCAGTGTGGGTGGTTGGTTGGTGGTGGCCAATGCCACCATGGGATGGGTGTCTACTGGCTGCCAGAGAGAGGTGGGACTGACAGCCTTGGCCTGAGTCTTCCAGAGCTCACAGCAGGGGTTGCCCCTGGTGAGCGACGGTCAATGTTCCTTTGTTGATATTATCCTGCATTTTCTAGCTCCAGGCCCACAGAGGGAAAAGGACCCGACCACTGTGCACTCCCCTCCGCAGACACAGAGCCAGAGAGGTCTCTGACCTTCTGCAAGAACGCTGACAAGAAGTTAAGGCATCAAGAGTTTGGCACAGCCCTGGGCAGGCGTTGCCCATGGTAATTGAGAGTGGCTGCCCCATGGTTTGCTATCCTGTCTTTCACAGCTCCAGGCCCAGACAGGGCGAAGACCAGACCATGGCGCACTCCCCTCCTCAGACACACAGCCACTGCGATTCCCTAACGTCTACAAGGACGCTGACGCTGAGTTAAGGAATCAAAAAGGACTTCAGCTCTTGGCACCAACCTAATGATGCAGTTTCACTACCAGTGTGGGTGGTTGGATGGTGGTGGCCAATGCCACCATGGGATGGGTGTCTACTGGCTGCCAGGGAGAGGTGGGACTGACAGCCTTGGCCTGAGGCTGGCAGACCTCCCAGCAGGGGTTACCCAAGTTGTGCAAAGGCTCCTGATCCTTTGTTTGTTGATATTATCCTGCTTTTTCCAGCTCCAGACGCACACAGACAAAATGACCTGACCAGGGCGCACTCCCCTCCTCAGACACACAGCCATTGACATTCCCTAACGTCTACAAGGACGCTGATGCTAAGTTAAGGAATCAAAAAGGACATCAGCTCTTCGCACTAACCTAATGATGCAGTTGTACTAACCAGTGTGGGTGGTTGGTTGGTGGTGGCCAATGCCACCATGGGATGGGTGCCTACTTGCTGCCAGGGAGAGGTGGGACTGACAGCCTTGGCCTGAGACTGTTAACCTGACAACAGGGCTGGCCCATGGTGAGCAAGTGTCAATGTTCCTTTGTTTGTTGATATTATCCTGCTTTTTCCAGCTCCAGGCCCACAGAGGGAAAAGGACCCGACCACTGTGCACTCCCCTCCGCAGACACACAGCCAGAGATCTCTGACCTTCTACAAGAACGCTGACAAGAAGTTAAGGCATCAAGAGTTTGGCACAGCCCTGGGCAGGCGTTGCCCATGGTAATTGAGATTGGCTGCCCCATTGTTTGCTATCCTCTCTTTCACAGCTCCAGGCCCAGACAGGGCGAAGACCAGACCATGGCGCACTCCCCTCCTCAGACACACAGCCACTGCGATTCCCTAACGTCTACAAGGACGCTGACGCTAAGTTAAGGAATCAAAAAGGACATCAGCTCTTGGCACCAACCTAATGATGCAGTTGTACTAACCAGTGTGGGTGGTTGGTTGGTGGTGGCCAATGCCAGCATGGGATGGGTGTCTACTGGCTGCCAGGGAGAGGTGGGACTGACAGCCTTGGCCTGAGTCTTCCAGAGCTCACAGCAGGGGTTGCCCCTGGTGAGCGACGGTCAATGTTCCTTTGTTTGTTGATATTATCCTGCTTTTTCCAGCTCCAGGCCCACAGAGGGAAAAGGACCCGACCATTGTGCACTCCCCTCCGCAGACACAGAGCCAGAGAGGTCTCTGACCTTCTGCAAGAACGCTGACAAGAAGTTAAGGCATCAAGAGTTTGGCACAGCCCTGGGCAGGCGTTGCCCATGGTAATTCAGAGTGGCTGCCCCATGGTTTGCTATCCTGTCTTTCACAGCTCCAGGCCCAGACAGGGCGAAGACCAGACCATGGCGCACTCCCCTCCTCAGACACACAGCCATTGACATTCCCTAACGTCTACAAGGACGCTCACGCTAAGTTAAGGAATCAAAAAGGACATCAGCTCTTCGCACTAACCTAATGATGCAGTTGTACTAACCAGTGTGGGTGGTTGGTTGGTGGTGGCCAATGCCACCATGGGATGGGTGTCTACTGGCTGCCAGAGAGAGGTGGGACTGACAGCCTTGGCCTGAGTCTTCCAGAGCTCACAGCAGGGGTTGCCCCTGGTGAGCGACGGTCAATGTTCCTTTGTTGATATTATCCTGCATTTTCTAGCTCCAGGCCCACAGAGGGAAAAGGACCCGACCACTGTGCACTCCCCTCCGCAGACACAGAGCCAGAGAGGTCTCTGACCTTCTGCAAGAACGCTGACAAGAAGTTAAGGCATCAAGAGTTTGGCACAGCCCTGGGCAGGCGTTGCCCATGGTAATTGAGAGTGGCTGCCCCATGGTTTGCTATCCTGTCTTTCACAGCTCCAGGCCCAGACAGGGCGAAGACCAGACCATGGCGCACTCCCCTCCTCAGACACACAGCCACTGCGATTCCCTAACGTCTACAAGGACGCTGACGCTGAGTTAAGGAATCAAAAAGGACTTCAGCTCTTGGCACCAACCTAATGATGCAGTTTCACTACCAGTGTGGGTGGTTGGATGGTGGTGGCCAATGCCACCATGGGATGGGTGTCTACTGGCTGCCAGGGAGAGGTGGGACTGACAGCCTTGGCCTGAGGCTGGCAGACCTCCCAGCAGGGGTTACCCAAGGTGAGGAAAGGCTCCTGATCCTTTGTTTGTTGATATTATCCTGCTTTTTCCAGCTCCAGACGCACACAGACAAAATGACCTGACCAGGGCGCACTCCCCTCCTCAGACACACAGCCATTGACATTCCCTAACGTCTACAAGGACGCTGATGCTAAGTTAAGGAATCAAAAAGGACATCAGCTCTTCGCACTAACCTAATGATGCAGTTGTACTAACCAGTGTGGGTGGTTGGTTGGTGGTGGCCAATGCCACCATGGGATGGGTGCCTACTTGCTGCCAGGGAGAGGTGGGACTGACAGCCTTGGCCTGAGACTGTTAACCTGACAACAGGGCTGGCCCATGGTGAGCAAGTGTCAATGTTCCTTTGTTTGTTGATATTATCCTGCTTTTTCCAGCTCCAGGCCCACAGAGGGAAAAGGACCCGACCACTGTGCACTCCCCTCCGCAGACACAGAGCCAGAGAGGTCTCTGACCTTCTACAAGAACGCTGACAAGAAGTTAACGCATCAAGAGTTTGGCACAGCCCTGGGCAGGCGTTGCCCATGGTAACTGAGAGTGGCTGCCCCATTGTTTGCTATCCTGTCTTTCACAGCTCCAGGCCCAGACAGGGTGAAGACCAGACCATGGCGCACTCCCCTCCTCAGACACACAGCCACTGACATTCCCTAACGTCTACAAGGACGCTGACGCTAAGTTAAGGAATCAAAAAGGACATCAGCTCTTGGCACAAACCTAATGATGCAGTTGTACTAACCAGTGTGGGTGGTTGGTTGGTGGTGGCCAATGCCAGCATGGGATGGGTGTCTACTGGCTGCCAGGGAGAGGTGGGACTGACACCCTTGGCCTGAGGCTGGCAGACCTCACAGCAGGGGTTACCCAAGGTGAGCAAAGGCTCCTGATCCTTTGTTTGTTGATATTATCCTGCTTTTTCCGGCTCCAGACACACACAGACAAAAGGACCTGACCAGGGCGCACTCCCCTCCTCAGACACACAGCCACTGACATTCCCTAACGTCTACAAGGACGCTGACGCTAAGTTAAGGAATCAAAAAGGACATCAGCTCTTCGCACTAACCTAATGATGCAGTTGCACTACCACTGTGGGTGGTTGGTTGGTGGTGGCCAATGCCACCATGGGATGGGTGCCTACTTGCTGCCAGGGAGAGGTGGGACTGACAGCCTTGGCCTGAGACTGTTAACCTGACAACAGGGCTGGCCCATGGTGAGCAAGTGTCAATGTTCCTTTGTTTGTTGATATTATCCTGCTTTTTCCAGCTCCAGGCCCACAGAGGGAAAAGGACCCGACCACTGTGCACTCCCCTCCGCAGACACAGAGCCAGAGAGGTCTCTGACATTCTACAAGAACGCTGACATGAAGTTAAGGCATCAAGAGTTTGGCACAGCCCTGGGCAGGCGTTGCCCATGGTAACTGAGAGTGGCTGCCCCATTGTTTGCTATCCTGTCTTTCACAGCTCCAGGCCCAGACAGGGTGAAGACCAGACCATGGCGCACTCCCCTCCTCAGACACACAGCCACTGACATTCCCTAACGTCTACAAGGACGCTGACGCTAAGTTAAGGAATCAAAAAGGACATCAGCTCTTCGCACTAACCTAATGATGCAGTTGCACTACCACTGTGGGTGATTGGATGGTGGTGGCCAATGCCACCATGGGATGGGTGTCTACTGGCTGCCAGAGAGAGGAGGGACTGACAGCCTTGGCCTGAGTCTTCCAGAGCTCACAGCAGGGGTTGCCCCTGGTGAGCGACGGTCAATGTTCCTTTGTTTGTTGATATTATCCTGCATTTTCTAGCTCCAGGCCCACAGAGGGAAAAGGACCCGACCACTGTGCACTCCCCTCCGCAGACACACAGCCAGAGATCTCTGACCTTCTACAAGAACGCTGACAAGAAGTTAAGGCATCAAGAGTTTGGCACAGCCCTGGGCAGGCGTTGCCCATGGTAATTGAGATTGGCTGCCCCATTGTTTGCTATCCTGTCTTTCACAGCTCCAGGCCCAGACAGGGCGAAGACCAGACCATGGCGCACTCCCCTCCTCAGACACACAGCCACTGACATTCCCTAACGTCTACAAGGACGCTGACGCTAAGTTAAGGAATCAAAAAGGACATCAGCTCTTGGCACCAACCTAATGATGCAGTTGTACTAACCAGTGTGGGTGGTTGGTTGGTGGTGGCCAATGCCAGCATGGGATGGGTGTCTACTGGCTGCCAGGGAGAGGTGGGACTGACAGCCTTGGCCTGAGTCTTCCAGAGCTCACAGCAGGGGTTGCCCCTGGTGAGCGACGGTCAATGTTCCTTTGTTTGTTGATATTATCCTGCTTTTTCCAGCTCCAGGCCCACAGAGGGAAAAGGACCCGACCATTGTGCACTCCCCTCCGCAGACACAGAGCCAGAGAGGTCTCTGACCTTCTGCAAGAACGCTGACAAGAAGTTAAGGCATCAAGAGTTTGGCACAGCCCTGGGCAGGCGTTGCCCATGGTAATTGAGAGTGGCTTCCCCATGGTTTGCTATCCTGTCTTTCACAGCTCCAGGCCCAGACAGGGCGAAGACCAGACCATGGCGCACTCCCCTCCTCAGACACACAGCCACTGACATTCCCTAACGTCTACAAGGACGCTGACGCTAAGTTAAGGAATCAAAAAGGACATCAGCTCTTGGCACCAACCTAATGATGCAGTTGTACTAACCAGTGTGGGTGGTTGGTTGGTGGTGGCCAATGCCACCATGGGATGGGTGTCTACTGGCTGCCAGGGAGAGGTGGGACTGACAGCCTTGGCCTGAGACTGGCAGACCTCACAGCAGGGGTTACCCAAGATGAGCAAAGGCTCCTGTTCCTTTGTTTGTTGATATTATCCTGCTTTTTCCACCTCCAGCTGCACACAGACAAAAGGACCTGACCATGGCGCACTCCCCTCCTCAGACACACAGCCACTGACATTCCCTAACGTCTACAAGGACGCTGACGCTAAGTTAAGGAATCAAAAAGGACATCAGCTCTTCGCACTAACCTAATGATGCAGTTGTACTAACCAGTGTGGGTGGTTGGTTGGTGGTGGCCAATGCCACCATGGGATGGGTGCCTACTTGCTGCCAGGGAGAGATGGGACTGACAGCCTTGGCCTGAGACTGTTAACCTGACAACAGGGCTGGCCCATGGTGAGCAAGTGTCAATGTTCCTTTGTTTGTTGATATTATCCTGCTTTTTCCAGCTCCAGGCCCACAGGGGGAAAAGGACCCGACCACTGTGCACTCCCCTCCGCAGACACAGAGCCAGAGAGGTCTCTGACATTCTACAAGAACGCTGACATGAAGTTAAGGCATCAAGAGTTTGGCACAGCCCTGGGCAGGCGTTGCCCATGGTAACTGAGAGTGGCTGCCCCATTGTTTGCTATCCTGTCTTTCACAGCTCCAGGCCCAGACAGGGCGAAGACCAGACCATGGCGCACTCCCCTCCTCAGACACACAGCCACTGACATTCCCTAACGTCTACAAGGACGCTGACGCTAAGTTAAGGAATCAAAAAGGACATCAGCTCTTCGCACTAACCTAATGATGCAGTTGCACTACCACTGTGGGTGATTGGATGGTGGTGGCCAATGCCACCATGGGATGGGTGTCTACTGGCTGCCAGAGAGAGGTGGGACTGACAGCCTTGGCCTGAGTCTTCCAGAGCTCACAGCAGGGGTTGCCCCTGGTGAGCGACGGTCAATGTTCCTTTGTTTGTTGATATTATCCTGCATTTTCTAGCTCCAGGCCCACAGAGGGAAAAGGACCCGACCACTGTGCACTCCCCTCCGCAGACACACAGCCAGAGATCTCTGACCTTCTACAAGAACGCTGACAAGAAGTTAAGGCATCAAGAGTTTGGCACAGCCCTGGGCAGGCGTTGCCCATGGTAATTGAGATTGGCTGCCCCATTGTTTGCTATCCTGTCTTTCACAGCTCCAGGCCCAGACAGGGCGAAGACCAGACCATGGCGCACTCCCCTCCTCAGACACACAGCCACTGCGATTCCCTAACGTCTACAAGGACGCTGACGCTAAGTTAAGGAATCAAAAAGGACATCAGCTCTTGGCACCAACCTAATGATGCAGTTGTACTAACCAGTGTGGGTGGTTGGTTGGTGGTGGCCAATGCCACCATGGGATGGGTGTCTACTGGCTGCCAGGGAGAGGTGGGACTGACAGCCTTGGCCTGAGACTGGCAGACCTCACAGCAGGGGTTACCCAAGGTGAGCAAAGGCTCCTGTTCCTTTGTTTGTTGATATTATCCTGCTTTTTCCAGCTCCAGACGCACACAGACAAAAGGACCTGACCAGGGCGCACTCCCCTCCTCAGACACACAGCCACTGACATTCCCTAACGTCTACAAGGACGCTGACGCTAAGTTAAGGAATCAAAAAGGACATCAGCTCTTCGCACTAACCTAATGATGCAGTTGCACTACCACTGTGGGTGATTGGATGGTGGTGGCCAATGCCACCATGGGATGGGTGTCTACTGGCTGCCAGAGAGAGGTGGGACTGACAGCCTTGGCCTGAGTCTTCCAGAGCTCACAGCAGGGGTTGCCCCTGGTGAGCGACGGTCAATGTTCCTTTGTTTGTTGATATTATCCTGCATTTTCTAGCTCCAGGCCCACAGAGGGAAAAGGACCCGACCACTGTGCACTCCCCTCCGCAGACACACAGCCAGAGATCTCTGACCTTCTACAAGAACGCTGACAAGAAGTTAAGGCATCAAGAGTTTGGCACAGCCCTGGGCAGGCGTTGCCCATGGTAATTGAGATTGGCTGCCCCATTGTTTGCTATCCTGTCTTTCACAGCTCCAGGCCCAGACAGGGCGAAGGCCAGACCATGGCGCACTCCCCTCCTCAGACACACAGCCACTGACATTCCCTAACGTCTACAAGGACGCTGACGCTAAGTTAAGGAATCAAAAAGGACATCAGCTCTTCGCACTAACCTAATGATGCAGTAGTACTAACCAGTGTGGGTAGTTGGATGGTGGTGGCCAATGCCACCATGGGATGGGTGTCTACTGGCTGCCAGGGAGAGGTGGGACAGACAGCCTTGGCCTGAGGCTGTTGACCTGACAACAGGGCTTGCCCCTGGTGAGCGATGGTAAATGTTCCTTTGTTAGTTGATATTATCCTGCTTTTTCTAGCTGCAGGCCCACAGAGGGAAAAGGACCCGACCACTGTGCACTCCCCTCCGCAGACACAGAGCCAGAGAGGTCTCTGACCTTCTACAAGAACGCTGACAAGAAGTTAAGGCATCAAGAGTTTGGCACAGCCCTGGGCAGGCGTTGCCCATGGTAACTGAGAGTGGCTGCCCCATTGTTTGCTATCCTGTCTTTCACAGCTCCAGGCCCAGACAGGGCGAAGACCAGACCATGGCGCACTCCCCTCCTCAGACACACAGCCACTGCGATTCCCTAACGTCTACAAGGACGCTGACGCTAAGTTAAGGAATCAAAAAGGACATCAGCTCTTGGCACCAACCTAATGATGCAGTTGTACTAACCAGTGTGGGTGGTTGGTTGGTGGTGGCCAATGCCAGCATGGGATGGGTGTCTACTGGCTGCCAGGGAGAGGTGGGACTGACAGCCTTGGCCTGAGTCTTCCAGAGCTCACAGCAGGGGTTGCCCCTGGTGAGCGACGGTCAATGTTCCTTTGTTTGTTGATATTATCCTGCTTTTTCCAGCTCCAGGCCCACAGAGGGAAAAGGACCCGACCATTGTGCACTCCCCTCCGCAGACACAGAGCCAGAGAGGTCTCTGACCTTCTGCAAGAACGCTGACAAGAAGTTAAGGCATCAAGAGTTTGGCACAGCCCTGGGCAGGCGTTGCCCATGGTAATTCAGAGTGGCTGCCCCATGGTTTGCTATCCTGTCTTTCACAGCTCCAGGCCCAGACAGGGCGAAGACCAGACCATGGCGCACTCCCCTCCTCAGACACACAGCCATTGACATTCCCTAACGTCTACAAGGACGCTCACGCTAAGTTAAGGAATCAAAAAGGACATCAGCTCTTGGCACTAACCTAATGATGCAGTTGTACTAACCAGTGTGGGTGGTTGGTTGGTGGTGGCCAATGCCACCATGGGATGGGTGTCTACTGGCTGCCAGAGAGAGGTGGGACTGACAGCCTTGGCCTGAGTCTTCCAGAGCTCACAGCAGGGGTTGCCCCTGGTGAGCGACGGTCAATGTTCCTTTGTTGATATTATCCTGCATTTTCTAGCTCCAGGCCCACAGAGGGAAAAGGACCCGACCACTGTGCACTCCCCTCCGCAGACACAGAGCCAGAGAGGTCTCTGACCTTCTGCAAGAACGCTGACAAGAAGTTAAGGCATCAAGAGTTTGGCACAGCCCTGGGCAGGCGTTGCCCATGGTAATTGAGAGTGGCTGCCCCATGGTTTGCTATCCTGTCTTTCACAGCTCCAGGCCCAGACAGGGCGAAGACCAGACCATGGCGCACTCCCCTCCTCAGACACACAGCCACTGCGATTCCCTAACGTCTACAAGGACGCTGACGCTGAGTTAAGGAATCAAAAAGGACTTCAGCTCTTGGCACCAACCTAATGATGCAGTTTCACTACCAGTGTGGGTGGTTGGATGGTGGTGGCCAATGCCACCATGGGATGGGTGTCTACTGGCTGCCAGGGAGAGGTGGGACTGACAGCCTTGGCCTGAGGCTGGCAGACCTCCCAGCAGGGGTTACCCAAGGTGAGCAAAGGCTCCTGATCCTTTGTTTGTTGATATTATCCTGCTTTTTCCAGCTCCAGACGCACACAGACAAAATGACCTGACCAGGGCGCACTCCCCTCCTCAGACACACAGCCATTGACATTCCCTAACGTCTACAAGGACGCTGATGCTAAGTTAAGGAATCAAAAAGGACATCAGCTCTTCGCACTAACCTAATGATGCAGTTGTACTAACCAGTGTGGGTGGTTGGTTGGTGGTGGCCAATGCCACCATGGGATGGGTGCCTACTTGCTGCCAGGGAGAGATGGGACTGACAGCCTTGGCCTGAGACTGTTAACCTGACAACAGGGCTGGCCCATGGTGAGCAAGTGTCAATGTTCCTTTGTTTGTTGATATTATCCTGCTTTTTCCAGCTCCAGGCCCACAGAGGGAAAAGGACCCGACCACTGTGCACTCCCCTCCGCAGACACACAGCCAGAGATCTCTGACCTTCTACAAGAACGCTGACAAGAAGTTAAGGCATCAAGAGTTTGGCACAGCCCTGGGCAGGCGTTGCCCATGGTAATTGAGATTGGCTGCCCCATTGTTTGCTATCCTGTCTTTCACAGCTCCAGGCCCAGACAGGGCGAAGACCAGACCATGGCGCACTCCCCTCCTCAGACACACAGCCACTGCGATTCCCTAACGTCTACAAGGACGCTGACGCTAAGTTAAGGAATCAAAAAGGACATCAGCTCTTGGCACCAACCTAATGATGCAGTTGTACTAACCAGTGTGGGTGGTTGGTTGGTGGTGGCCAATGCCAGCATGGGATGGGTGCCTACTTGCTGCCAGGGAGAGGTGGGACTGACAGCCTTGGCCTGAGTCTTCCAGAGCTCACAGCAGGGGTTGCCCCTGGTGAGCGACGGTCAATGTTCCTTTGTTTGTTGATATTATCCTGCTTTTTCCAGCTCCAGGCCCACAGAGGGAAAAGGACCCAACCACTGTGCACTCCCCTCCGCAGCCACACAGCCAGAGAGGTCTCTGACCTTCTACAAGAACGCTGACAAGAAGTTAAGGCATCAAGAGTTTGGCACAGCCCTGGGCAGGCGTTGCCCATGGTAATTGAGAGTGGCTGCCCCATGGTTTGCTATCCTGTCTTTCACAGCTCCAGGCCCAGACAGGGCGAAGGCCAGACCATGGCGCACTCCCCTCCTCAGACACACAGCCACTGCGATTCCCTAACGTCTACAAGGACGCTGACGCTAAGTTAAGGAATCAAAAAGGACATCAGCTCTTGGCACCAACCTAATGATGCAGTTGTACTAACCAGTGTGGGTGGTTGGTTGGTGGTGGCCAATGCCACCATGGGATGGGTGTCTACTGGCTGCCAGGGAGAGGTGGGACTGACACCCTTGGCCTGAGGCTGGCAGACCTCACAGCAGGGGTTACCCAAGGTGAGCAAAGGCTTCTGTTCCTTTGTTGATATTATCCTGCTTTTTCCAGCTCCAGACGCACACAGACAAAAGGACCTGACCAGGGCGCACTCCCCTCCTCAGACACACAGCCACTGACATTCCCTAACGTCTACAAGGACGCTGACGCTAAGTTAAGGAATCAAAAAGGACATCAGCTCTTCGCACTAACCTAATGATGCAGTTGCACTACCACTGTGGGTGATTGGATGGTGGTGGCCAATGCCACCATGGGATGGGTGTCTACTGGCTGCCAGCGAGAGGTGGGACTGACAGCCTTGGCCTGAGTCTTCCAGAGCTCACAGCAGGGGTTGCCCCTGGTGAGCGACGGTCAATGTTCCTTTGTTTGTTGATATTATCCTGCATTTTCTAGCTCCAGGCCCACAGAGGGAAAAGGACCCGACCACTGTGCACTCCCCTCCGCAGACACACAGCCACTGCGATTCCCTAACGTCTACAAGGACGCTGACGCTAAGTTAAGGAATCAAAAAGGACATCAGCTCTTGGCACAAACCTAATGATGCAGTTTCACTACCAGTGTGGGTGGTTGGATGGTGGTGGCCAATGCCACCATGGGATGGGTGTCTACTGGCTGCCAGGGAGAGGTGGGACTGACAGCCTTGGCCTGAGGCTGGCAGACCTCACAGCAGGGGTTACCCAAGGTGAGCAAAGGCTCCTGTTCCTTTGTTTGTTGATATTATCCTGCTTTTTCCACCTCCAGACGCACACAGACAAAAGGACCTGACCAGGGCGCACTCCCCTCCTCAGACACACAGCCACTGACATTCCCTAACGTCTACAAGGACGCTGACGCTAAGTTAAGGAATCAAAAAGGACATCAGCTCTTCGCACTAACCTAATGATGCAGTTGTACTAACCAGTGTGGGTGGTTGGTTGGTGGTGGCCAATGCCACCATGGGATGGGTGCCTACTTGCTGCCAGGGAGAGATGGGACTGACAGCCTTGGCCTGAGACTGTTAACCTGACAACAGGGCTGGCCCATGGTGAGCAAGTGTCAATGTTCCTTTGTTTGTTGATATTATCCTGCTTTTTCCAGCTCCAGGCCCACAGAGGGAAAAGGACCCGACCACTGTGCACTCCCCTCCGCAGCCACACAGAGCCAGAGAGGTCTCTGACATTCTACAAGAACGCTGACATGAAGTTAAGGCATCAAGAGTTTGGCACAGCCCTGGGCAGGCGTTGCCCATGGTAACTGAGAGTGGCTGCCCCATTGTTTGCTATCCTGTCTTTCACAGCTCCAGGCCCAGACAGGGCGAAGACCAGACCATGGCGCACTCCCCTCCTCAGACACACAGCCACTGACATTCCCTAACGTCTACAAGGACGCTGACGCTAAGTTAAGGAATCAAAAAGGACATCAGCTCTTGGCACCAACCTAATGATGCAGTTGTACTAACCAGTGTGGGTGGTTGGTTGGTGGTGGCCAATGCCAGCATGGGATGGGTGCCTACTTGCTGCCAGGGAGAGGTGGGACTGACAGCCTTGGCCTGAGTCTTCCAGAGCTCACAGCAGGGGTTGCCCCTGGTGAGCGACGGTCAATGTTCCTTTGTTTGTTGATATTATCCTGCTTTTTCCAGCTCCAGGCCCACAGAGGGAAAAGGACCCAACCACTGTGCACTCCCCTCCGCAGCCACACAGCCAGAGAGGTCTCTGACCTTCTACAAGAACGCTGACAAGAAGTTAAGGCATCAAGAGTTTGGCACAGCCCTGGGCAGGCGTTGCCCATGGTAATTGAGAGTGGCTGCCCCATGGTTTGCTATCCTGTCTTTCACAGCTCCAGGCCCAGACAGGGCGAAGGCCAGACCATGGCGCACTCCCCTCCTCAGACACACAGCCACTGCGATTCCCTAACGTCTACAAGGACGCTGACGCTAAGTTAAGGAATCAAAAAGGACATCAGCTCTTGGCACCAACCTAATGATGCAGTTGTACTAACCAGTGTGGGTGGTTGGTTGGTGGTGGCCAATGCCACCATGGGATGGGTGTCTACTGGCTGCCAGGGAGAGGTGGGACTGACACCCTTGGCCTGAGGCTGGCAGACCTCACAGCAGGGGTTACCCAAGGTGAGCAAAGGCTTCTGTTCCTTTGTTGATATTATCCTGCTTTTTCCAGCTCCAGACGCACACAGACAAAAGGACCTGACCAGGGCGCACTCCCCTCCTCAGACACACAGCCACTGACATTCCCTAACGTCTACAAGGACGCTGACGCTAAGTTAAGGAATCAAAAAGGACATCAGCTCTTCGCACTAACCTAATGATGCAGTTGCACTACCACTGTGGGTGATTGGATGGTGGTGGCCAATGCCACCATGGGATGGGTGTCTACTGGCTGCCAGCGAGAGGTGGGACTGACAGCCTTGGCCTGAGTCTTCCAGAGCTCACAGCAGGGGTTGCCCCTGGTGAGCGACGGTCAATGTTCCTTTGTTTGTTGATATTATCCTGCATTTTCTAGCTCCAGGCCCACAGAGGGAAAAGGACCCGACCACTGTGCACTCCCCTCCGCAGACACACAGCCACTGCGATTCCCTAACGTCTACAAGGACGCTGACGCTAAGTTAAGGAATCAAAAAGGACATCAGCTCTTGGCACAAACCTAATGATGCAGTTTCACTACCAGTGTGGGTGGTTGGATGGTGGTGGCCAATGCCACCATGGGATGGGTGTCTACTGGCTGCCAGGGAGAGGTGGGACTGACAGCCTTGGCCTGAGGCTGGCAGACCTCACAGCAGGGGTTACCCAAGGTGAGCAAAGGCTCCTGTTCCTTTGTTTGTTGATATTATCCTGCTTTTTCCACCTCCAGACGCACACAGACAAAAGGACCTGACCAGGGCGCACTCCCCTCCTCAGACACACAGCCACTGACATTCCCTAACGTCTACAAGGACGCTGACGCTAAGTTAAGGAATCAAAAAGGACATCAGCTCTTCGCACTAACCTAATGATGCAGTTGTACTAACCAGTGTGGGTGGTTGGTTGGTGGTGGCCAATGCCACCATGGGATGGGTGCCTACTTGCTGCCAGGGAGAGATGGGACTGACAGCCTTGGCCTGAGACTGTTAACCTGACAACAGGGCTGGCCCATGGTGAGCAAGTGTCAATGTTCCTTTGTTTGTTGATATTATCCTGCTTTTTCCAGCTCCAGGCCCACAGAGGGAAAAGGACCCGACCACTGTGCACTCCCCTCCGCAGCCACACAGAGCCAGAGAGGTCTCTGACATTCTACAAGAACGCTGACATGAAGTTAAGGCATCAAGAGTTTGGCACAGCCCTGGGCAGGCGTTGCCCATGGTAACTGAGAGTGGCTGCCCCATTGTTTGCTATCCTGTCTTTCACAGCTCCAGGCCCAGACAGGGCGAAGACCAGACCATGGCGCACTCCCCTCCTCCGACACACAGCCACTGACATTCCCTAACGTCTACAAGGACGCTGACGCTAAGTTAAGGAATCAAAAAGGACATCAGCTCTTGGCACCAACCTAATGATGCAGTTGTACTAACCAGTGTGGGTGGTTGGTTGGTGGTGGCCAATGCCAGCATGGGATGGGTGCCTACTTGCTGCCAGGGAGAGGTGGGACTGACAGCCTTGGCCTGAGTCTTCCAGAGCTCACAGCAGGGGTTGCCCCTGGTGAGCGACGGTCAATGTTCCTTTGTTTGTTGATATTATCCTGCTTTTTCCAGCTCCAGGCCCACAGAGGGAAAAGGACCCAACCACTGTGCACTCCCCTCCGCAGCCACACAGCCAGAGAGGTCTCTGACCTTCTACAAGAACGCTGACAAGAAGTTAAGGCATCAAGAGTTTGGCACAGCCCTGGGCAGGCGTTGCCCATGGTAATTGAGAGTGGCTGCCCCATGGTTTGCTATCCTGTCTTTCACAGCTCCAGGCCCAGACAGGGCGAAGGCCAGACCATGGCGCACTCCCCTCCTCAGACACACAGCCACTGCGATTCCCTAACGTCTACAAGGACGCTGACGCTAAGTTAAGGAATCAAAAAGGACATCAGCTCTTGGCACCAACCTAATGATGCAGTTGTACTAACCAGTGTGGGTGGTTGGTTGGTGGTGGCCAATGCCACCATGGGATGGGTGTCTACTGGCTGCCAGGGAGAGGTGGGACTGACACCCTTGGCCTGAGGCTGGCAGACCTCACAGCAGGGGTTACCCAAGGTGAGCAAAGGCTTCTGTTCCTTTGTTGATATTATCCTGCTTTTTCCAGCTCCAGACGCACACAGACAAAAGGACCTGACCAGGGCGCACTCCCCTCCTCAGACACACAGCCACTGACATTCCCTAACGTCTACAAGGACGCTGACGCTAAGTTAAGGAATCAAAAAGGACATCAGCTCTTCGCACTAACCTAATGATGCAGTTGCACTACCACTGTGGGTGATTGGATGGTGGTGGCCAATGCCACCATGGGATGGGTGTCTACTGGCTGCCAGCGAGAGGTGGGACTGACAGCCTTGGCCTGAGTCTTCCAGAGCTCACAGCAGGGGTTGCCCCTGGTGAGCGACGGTCAATGTTCCTTTGTTTGTTGATATTATCCTGCATTTTCTAGCTCCAGGCCCACAGAGGGAAAAGGACCCGACCACTGTGCACTCCCCTCCGCAGACACACAGCCACTGCGATTCCCTAACGTCTACAAGGACGCTGACGCTAAGTTAAGGAATCAAAAAGGACATCAGCTCTTGGCACAAACCTAATGATGCAGTTTCACTACCAGTGTGGGTGGTTGGATGGTGGTGGCCAATGCCACCATGGGATGGGTGTCTACTGGCTGCCAGGGAGAGGTGGGACTGACAGCCTTGGCCTGAGGCTGGCAGACCTCACAGCAGGGGTTACCCAAGGTGAGCAAAGGCTCCTGTTCCTTTGTTTGTTGATATTATCCTGCTTTTTCCACCTCCAGACGCACACAGACAAAAGGACCTGACCAGGGCGCACTCCCCTCCTCAGACACACAGCCACTGACATTCCCTAACGTCTACAAGGACGCTGACGCTAAGTTAAGGAATCAAAAAGGACATCAGCTCTTCGCACTAACCTAATGATGCAGTTGTACTAACCAGTGTGGGTGGTTGGTTGGTGGTGGCCAATGCCACCATGGGATGGGTGCCTACTTGCTGCCAGGGAGAGATGGGACTGACAGCCTTGGCCTGAGACTGTTAACCTGACAACAGGGCTGGCCCATGGTGAGCAAGTGTCAATGTTCCTTTGTTTGTTGATATTATCCTGCTTTTTCCAGCTCCAGGCCCACAGAGGGAAAAGGACCCGACCACTGTGCACTCCCCTCCGCAGCCACACAGAGCCAGAGAGGTCTCTGACATTCTACAAGAACGCTGACATGAAGTTAAGGCATCAAGAGTTTGGCACAGCCCTGGGCAGGCGTTGCCCATGGTAACTGAGAGTGGCTGCCCCATTGTTTGCTATCCTGTCTTTCACAGCTCCAGGCCCAGACAGGGCGAAGACCAGACCATGGCGCACTCCCCTCCTCAGACACACAGCCACTGACATTCCCTAACGTCTACAAGGACGCTGACGCTAAGTTAAGGAATCAAAAAGGACATCAGCTCTTCGCACTAACCTAATGATGCAGTTGCACTACCACTGTGGGTGATTGGATGGTGGTGGCCAATGCCACCATGGGATGGGTGTCTACTGGCTGCCAGAGAGAGGTGGGACTGACAGCCTTGGCCTGAGTCTTCCAGAGCTCACAGCAGGGGTTGCCCCTGGTGAGCGACGGTCAATGTTCCTTTGTTTGTTGATATTATCCTGCATTTTCTAGCTCCAGGCCCACAGAGGGAAAAGGACCCGACCACTGTGCACTCCCCTCCGCAGACACACAGCCAGAGATCTCTGACCTTCTACAAGAACGCTGACAAGAAGTTAAGGCATCAAGAGTTTGGCACAGCCCTGGGCAGGCGTTGCCCATGGTAATTGAGATTGGCTGCCCCATTGTTTGCTATCCTGTCTTTCACAGCTCCAGGCCCAGACAGGGCGAAGACCAGACCATGGCGCACTCCCCTCCTCAGACACACAGCCACTGACATTCCCTAACGTCTACAAGGACGCTGACGCTAAGTTAAGGAATCAAAAAGGACATCAGCTCTTCGCACTAACCTAATGATGCAGTTGCACTACCAGTGTGGGTAGTTGGATGGTGGTGGCCAATGCCACCATGGGATGGGTGTCTACTGGCTGCCAGGGAGAGGTGGGACAGACAGCCTTGGCCTGAGGCTGTTGACCTGACAACAGGGCTTGCCCCTGGTGAGCGATGGTCAATGTTCCTTTGTTAGTTGATATTATCCTGCTTTTTCTAGCTGCAGGCCCACAGAGGGAAAAGGACCCGACCACTGTGCACTCCCCTCCGCAGACACAGAGCCAGAGAGGTCTCTGACCTTCTACAAGAACGCTGACAAGAAGTTAAGGCATCAAGAGTTTGGCACAGCCCTGGGCAGGCGTTGCCCATGGTAACTGAGAGTGGCTGCCCCATTGTTTGCTATCCTGTCTTTCACAGCTCCAGGCCCAGACAGGGCGAAGACCAGACCATGGCGCACTCCCCTCCTCAGACACACAGCCACTGCGATTCCCTAACGTCTACAAGGACGCTGACGCTAAGTTAAGGAATCAAAAAGGACATCAGCTCTTGGCACCAACCTAATGATGCAGTTGTACTAACCAGTGTGGGTGGTTGGTTGGTGGTGGCCAATGCCAGCATGGGATGGGTGTCTACTGGCTGCCAGGGAGAGGTGGGACTGACAGCCTTGGCCTGAGTCTTCCAGAGCTCACAGCAGGGGTTGCCCCTGGTGAGCGACGGTCAATGTTCCTTTGTTTGTTGATATTATCCTGCTTTTTCCAGCTCCAGGCCCACAGAGGGAAAAGGACCCGACCATTGTGCACTCCCCTCCGCAGACACAGAGCCAGAGAGGTCTCTGACCTTCTGCAAGAACGCTGACAAGAAGTTAAGGCATCAAGAGTTTGGCACAGCCCTGGGCAGGCGTTGCCCATGGTAATTCAGAGTGGCTGCCCCATGGTTTGCTATCCTGTCTTTCACAGCTCCAGGCCCAGACAGGGCGAAGACCAGACCATGGCGCACTCCCCTCCTCAGACACACAGCCATTGACATTCCCTAACGTCTACAAGGACGCTCACGCTAAGTTAAGGAATCAAAAAGGACATCAGCTCTTGGCACTAACCTAATGATGCAGTTGTACTAACCAGTGTGGGTGGTTGGTTGGTGGTGGCCAATGCCACCATGGGATGGGTGTCTACTGGCTGCCAGAGAGAGGTGGGACTGACAGCCTTGGCCTGAGTCTTCCAGAGCTCACAGCAGGGGTTGCCCCTGGTGAGCGACGGTCAATGTTCCTTTGTTGATATTATCCTGCATTTTCTAGCTCCAGGCCCACAGAGGGAAAAGGACCCGACCACTGTGCACTCCCCTCCGCAGACACAGAGCCAGAGAGGTCTCTGACCTTCTGCAAGAACGCTGACAAGAAGTTAAGGCATCAAGAGTTTGGCACAGCCCTGGGCAGGCGTTGCCCATGGTAATTGAGAGTGGCTGCCCCATGGTTTGCTATCCTGTCTTTCACAGCTCCAGGCCCAGACAGGGCGAAGACCAGACCATGGCGCACTCCCCTCCTCAGACACACAGCCACTGCGATTCCCTAACGTCTACAAGGACGCTGACGCTGAGTTAAGGAATCAAAAAGGACTTCAGCTCTTGGCACCAACCTAATGATGCAGTTTCACTACCAGTGTGGGTGGTTGGATGGTGGTGGCCAATGCCACCATGGGATGGGTGTCTACTGGCTGCCAGGGAGAGGTGGGACTGACAGCCTTGGCCTGAGGCTGGCAGACCTCCCAGCAGGGGTTACCCAAGGTGAGCAAAGGCTCCTGATCCTTTGTTTGTTGATATTATCCTGCTTTTTCCAGCTCCAGACGCACACAGACAAAATGACCTGACCAGGGCGCACTCCCCTCCTCAGACACACAGCCATTGACATTCCCTAACGTCTACAAGGACGCTGATGCTAAGTTAAGGAATCAAAAAGGACATCAGCTCTTCGCACTAACCTAATGATGCAGTTGTACTAACCAGTGTGGGTGGTTGGTTGGTGGTGGCCAATGCCACCATGGGATGGGTGCCTACTTGCTGCCAGGGAGAGGTGGGACTGACAGCCTTGGCCTGAGACTGTTAACCTGACAACAGGGCTGGCCCATGGTGAGCAAGTGTCAATGTTCCTTTGTTTGTTGATATTATCCTGCTTTTTCCAGCTCCAGGCCCACAGAGGGAAAAGGACCCGACCACTGTGCACTCCCCTCCGCAGACACACAGCCAGAGATCTCTGACCTTCTACAAGAACGCTGACAAGAAGTTAAGGCATCAAGAGTTTGGCACAGCCCTGGGCAGGCGTTGCCCATGGTAATTGAGATTGGCTGCCCCATTGTTTGCTATCCTGTCTTTCACAGCTCCAGGCCCAGACAGGGCGAAGACCAGACCATGGCGCACTCCCCTCCTCAGACACACAGCCACTGCGATTCCCTAACGTCTACAAGGACGCTGACGCTAAGTTAAGGAATCAAAAAGGACATCAGCTCTTGGCACCAACCTAATGATGCAGTTGTACTAACCAGTGTGGGTGGTTGGTTGGTGGTGGCCAATGCCACCATGGGATGGGTGTCTACTGGCTGCCAGGGAGAGGTGGGACTGACAGCCTTGGCCTGAGTCTTCCAGAGCTCACAGCAGGGGTTGCCCCTGGTGAGCGACGGTCAATGTTCCTTTGTTTGTTGATATTATCCTGCTTTTTCCAGCTCCAGGCCCACAGAGGGAAAAGGACCCGACCATTGTGCACTCCCCTCCGCAGACACAGAGCCAGAGAGGTCTCTGACCTTCTGCAAGAACGCTGACAAGAAGTTAAGGCATCAAGAGTTTGGCACAGCCCTGGGCAGGCGTTGCCCATGGTAATTGAGAGTGGCTGCCCCATGGTTTGCTATCCTGTCTTTCACAGCTCCAGGCCCAGACAGGGCGAAGACCAGACCATGGCGCACTCCCCTCCTCAGACACACAGCCATTGACATTCCCTAACGTCTACAAGGACGCTCACGCTAAGTTAAGGAATCAAAAAGGACATCAGCTCTTGGCACTAACCTAATGATGCAGTTGTACTAACCAGTGTGGGTGGTTGGTTGGTGGTGGCCAATGCCACCATGGGATGGGTGTCTACTGGCTGCCAGAGAGAGGTGGGACTGACAGCCTTGGCCTGAGTCTTCCAGAGCTCACAGCAGGGGTTGCCCCTGGTGAGCGACGGTCAATGTTCCTTTGTTGATATTATCCTGCATTTTCTAGCTCCAGGCCCACAGAGGGAAAAGGACCCGACCACTGTGCACTCCCCTCCGCAGACACAGAGCCAGAGAGGTCTCTGACCTTCTGCAAGAACGCTGACAAGAAGTTAAGGCATCAAGAGTTTGGCACAGCCCTGGGCAGGCGTTGCCCATGGTAATTGAGAGTGGCTGCCCCATGGTTTGCTATCCTGTCTTTCACAGCTCCAGGCCCAGACAGGGCGAAGACCAGACCATGGCGCACTCCCCTCCTCAGACACACAGCCACTGCGATTCCCTAACGTCTACAAGGACGCTGACGCTGAGTTAAGGAATCAAAAAGGACTTCAGCTCTTGGCACCAACCTAATGATGCAGTTTCACTACCAGTGTGGGTGGTTGGATGGTGGTGGCCAATGCCACCATGGGATGGGTGTCTACTGGCTGCCAGGGAGAGGTGGGACTGACAGCCTTGGCCTGAGGCTGGCAGACCTCACAGCAGGGGTTACCCAAGGTGAGCAAAGGCTCCTGATCCTTTGTTTGTTGATATTATCCTGCTTTTTCCAGCTCCAGACGCACACAGACAAAATGACCTGACCAGGGCGCACTCCCCTCCTCAGACACACAGCCATTGACATTCCCTAACGTCTACAAGGACGCTGATGCTAAGTTAAGGAATCAAAAAGGACATCAGCTCTTCGCACTAACCTAATGATGCAGTTGTACTAACCAGTGTGGGTGGTTGGTTGGTGGTGGCCAATGCCACCATGGGATGGGTGCCTACTTGCTGCCAGGGAGAGGTGGGACTGACAGCCTTGGCCTGAGACTGTTAACCTGACAACAGGGCTGGCCCATGGTGAGCAAGTGTCAATGTTCCTTTGTTTGTTGATATTATCCTGCTTTTTCCAGCTCCAGGCCCACAGAGGGAAAAGGACCCGACCACTGTGCACTCCCCTCCGCAGACACAGAGCCAGAGAGGTCTCTGACCTTCTACAAGAACGCTGACAAGAAGTTAACGCATCAAGAGTTTGGCACAGCCCTGGGCAGGCGTTGCCCATGGTAACTGAGAGTGGCTGCCCCATTGTTTGCTATCCTGTCTTTCACAGCTCCAGGCCCAGACAGGGCGAAGACCAGACCATGGCGCACTCCCCTCCTCAGACACACAGCCACTGACATTCCCTAAGGTCTACAAGGACGCTGACGCTAAGTTAAGGAATCAAAAAGGACATCAGCTCTTGGCACAAACCTAATGATGCAGTTGTACTAACCAGTGTGGGTGGTTGGTTGGTGGTGGCCAATGCCACCATGGGATGGGTGTCTACTGGCTGCCAGGGAGAGGTGGGACTGACACTCTTGGCCTGAGGCTGGCAGACCTCACAGCAGGGGTTACCCAAGGTGAGCAAAGGCTCCTGATCCTTTGTTTGTTGATATTATCCTGCTTTTTCCGGCTCCAGACACACACAGACAAAAGGACCTGACCAGGGCGCACTCCCCTCCTCAGACACACAGCCACTGACATTCCCTAACGTCTACAAGGACGCTGACGCTAAGTTAAGGAATCAAAAAGGACATCAGCTCTTCGCACTAACCTAATGATGCAGTTTCACTACCAGTGTGGGTGGTTGGATGGTGGTGGCCAATGCCACCATGGGATGGGTGTCTACTGGCTGCCAGGGAGAGGTGGGACTGACAGCCTTGGCCTGAGGCTGGCAGACCTCACAGCAGGGGTTACCCAAGGTGAGCAAAGGCTCCTGTTCCTTTGTTTGTTGATATTATCCTGCTTTTTCCACCTCCAGACGCACACAGACAAAAGGACCTGACCAGGGCGCACTCCCCTCCTCAGACACACAGCCACTGACATTCCCTAACGTCTACAAGGACGCTGACGCTAAGTTAAGGAATCAAAAAGGACATCAGCTCTTCGCACTAACCTAATGATGCAGTTGTACTAACCAGTGTGGGTGGTTGGTTGGTGGTGGCCAATGCCACCATGGGATGGGTGCCTACTTGCTGCCAGGGAGAGATGGGACTGACAGCCTTGGCCTGAGACTGTTAACCTGACAACAGGGCTGGCCCATGGTGAGCAAGTGTCAATGTTCCTTTGTTTGTTGATATTATCCTGCTTTTTCCAGCTCCAGGCCCACAGAGGGAAAAGGACCCGACCACTGTGCACTCCCCTCCGCAGACACACAGAGCCAGAGAGGTCTCTGACATTCTACAAGAACGCTGACATGAAGTTAAGGCATCAAGAGTTTGGCACAGCCCTGGGCAGGCGTTGCCCATGGTAACTGAGAGTGGCTGCCCCATTGTTTGCTATCCTGTCTTTCACAGCTCCAGGCCCAGACAGGGCGAAGACCAGACCATGGCGCACTCCCCTCCTCAGACACACAGCCACTGACATTCCCTAACGTCTACAAGGACGCTGACGCTAAGTTAAGGAATCAAAAAGGACATCAGCTCTTCGCACTAACCTAATGATGCAGTTGCACTACCACTGTGGGTGATTGGATGGTGGTGGCCAATGCCACCATGGGATGGGTGTCTACTGGCTGCCAGAGAGAGGTGGGACTGACAGCCTTGGCCTGAGTCTTCCAGAGCTCACAGCAGGGGTTGCCCCTGGTGAGCGACGGTCAATGTTCCTTTGTTTGTTGATATTATCCTGCATTTTCTAGCTCCAGGCCCACAGAGGGAAAAGGACCCGACCACTGTGCACTCCCCTCCGCAGACACACAGCCAGAGATCTCTGACCTTCTACAAGAACGCTGACAAGAAGTTAAGGCATCAAGAGTTTGGCACAGCCCTGGGCAGGCGTTGCCCATGGTAACTGAGAGTGGCTGCCCCATTGTTTGCTATCCTGTCTTTCACAGCTCCAGGCCCAGACAGGGCGAAGACCAGACCATGGCGCACTCCCCTCCTCAGACACACAGCCACTGACATTCCCTAACGTCTACAAGGACGCTGACGCTAAGTTAAGGAATCAAAAAGGACATCAGCTCTTGGCACTAACCTAATGATGCAGTTGCACTACCAGTGTGGGTAGTTGGATGGTGGTGGCCAATGCCACCATGGGATGGGTGTCTACTGGCTGCCAGGGAGAGGTGGGACAGACAGCCTTGGCCTGAGGCTGTTGACCTGACAACAGGGCTTGCCCCTGGTGAGCGATGGTCAATGTTCCTTTGTTAGTTGATATTATCCTGCTTTTTCTAGCTGCAGGCCCACAGAGGGAAAAGGACCCGACCACTGTGCACTCCCCTCCGCAGACACAGAGCCAGAGAGGTCTCTGACCTTCTACAAGAACGCTGACAAGAAGTTAAGGCATCAAGAGTTTGGCACAGCCCTGGGCAGGCGTTGCCCATGGTAACTGAGAGTGGCTGCCCCATTGTTTGCTATCCTGTCTTTCACAGCTCCAGGCCCAGACAGGGCGAAGACCAGACCATGGCGCACTCCCCTCCTCAGACACACAGCCACTGCGATTCCCTAACGTCTACAAGGACGCTGACGCTAAGTTAAGGAATCAAAAAGGACATCAGCTCTTGGCACCAACCTAATGATGCAGTTGTACTAACCAGTGTGGGTGGTTGGTTGGTGGTGGCCAATGCCAGCATGGGATGGGTGTCTACTGGCTGCCAGGGAGAGGTGGGACTGACAGCCTTGGCCTGAGTCTTCCAGAGCTCACAGCAGGGGTTGCCCCTGGTGAGCGACGGTCAATGTTCCTTTGTTTGTTGATATTATCCTGCTTTTTCCAGCTCCAGGCCCACAGAGGGAAAAGGACCCGACCATTGTGCACTCCCCTCCGCAGACACAGAGCCAGAGAGGTCTCTGACCTTCTGCAAGAACGCTGACAAGAAGTTAAGGCATCAAGAGTTTGGCACAGCCCTGGGCAGGCGTTGCCCATGGTAATTCAGAGTGGCTGCCCCATGGTTTGCTATCCTGTCTTTCACAGCTCCAGGCCCAGACAGGGCGAAGACCAGACCATGGCGCACTCCCCTCCTCAGACACACAGCCATTGACATTCCCTAACGTCTACAAGGACGCTCACGCTAAGTTAAGGAATCAAAAAGGACATCAGCTCTTGGCACTAACCTAATGATGCAGTTGTACTAACCAGTGTGGGTGGTTGGTTGGTGGTGGCCAATGCCACCATGGGATGGGTGTCTACTGGCTGCCAGAGAGAGGTGGGACTGACAGCCTTGGCCTGAGTCTTCCAGAGCTCACAGCAGGGGTTGCCCCTGGTGAGCGACGGTCAATGTTCCTTTGTTGATATTATCCTGCATTTTCTAGCTCCAGGCCCACAGAGGGAAAAGGACCCGACCACTGTGCACTCCCCTCCGCAGACACAGAGCCAGAGAGGTCTCTGACCTTCTGCAAGAACGCTGACAAGAAGTTAAGGCATCAAGAGTTTGGCACAGCCCTGGGCAGGCGTTGCCCATGGTAATTGAGAGTGGCTGCCCCATGGTTTGCTATCCTGTCTTTCACAGCTCCAGGCCCAGACAGGGCGAAGACCAGACCATGGCGCACTCCCCTCCTCAGACACACAGCCACTGCGATTCCCTAACGTCTACAAGGACGCTGACGCTGAGTTAAGGAATCAAAAAGGACTTCAGCTCTTGGCACCAACCTAATGATGCAGTTTCACTACCAGTGTGGGTGGTTGGATGGTGGTGGCCAATGCCACCATGGGATGGGTGTCTACTGGCTGCCAGGGAGAGGTGGGACTGACAGCCTTGGCCTGAGGCTGGCAGACCTCCCAGCAGGGGTTACCCAAGGTGAGCAAAGGCTCCTGATCCTTTGTTTGTTGATATTATCCTGCTTTTTCCAGCTCCAGACGCACACAGACAAAATGACCTGACCAGGGCGCACTCCCCTCCTCAGACACACAGCCATTGACATTCCCTAACGTCTACAAGGACGCTGATGCTAAGTTAAGGAATCAAAAAGGACATCAGCTCTTCGCACTAACCTAATGATGCAGTTGTACTAACCAGTGTGGGTGGTTGGTTGGTGGTGGCCAATGCCACCATGGGATGGGTGCCTACTTGCTGCCAGGGAGAGGTGGGACTGACAGCCTTGGCCTGAGACTGTTAACCTGACAACAGGGCTGGCCCATGGTGAGCAAGTGTCAATGTTCCTTTGTTTGTTGATATTATCCTGCTTTTTCCAGCTCCAGGCCCACAGAGGGAAAAGGACCCGACCACTGTGCACTCCCCTCCGCAGACACACAGCCAGAGATCTCTGACCTTCTACAAGAACGCTGACAAGAAGTTAAGGCATCAAGAGTTTGGCACAGCCCTGGGCAGGCGTTGCCCATGGTAATTGAGATTGGCTGCCCCATTGTTTGCTATACTGTCTTTCACAGCTCCAGGCCCAGACAGGGCGAAGACCAGACCATGGCGCACTCCCCTCCTCAGACACACAGCCACTGCGATTCCCTAACGTCTACAAGGACGCTGACGCTAAGTTAAGGAATCAAAAAGGACATCAGCTCTTGGCACCAACCTAATGATGCAGTTGTACTAACCAGTGTGGGTGGTTGGTTGGTGGTGGCCAATGCCACCATGGGATGGGTGTCTACTGGCTGCCAGGGAGAGGTGGGACTGACAGCCTTGGCCTGAGTCTTCCAGAGCTCACAGCAGGGGTTGCCCCTGGTGAGCGACGGTCAATGTTCCTTTGTTTGTTGATATTATCCTGCTTTTTCCAGCTCCAGGCCCACAGAGGGAAAAGGACCCGACCATTGTGCACTCCCCTCCGCAGACACAGAGCCAGAGAGGTCTCTGACCTTCTGCAAGAACGCTGACAAGAAGTTAAGGCATCAAGAGTTTGGCACATCCCTGGGCAGGCGTTGCCCATGGTAATTCAGAGTGGCTGCCCCATGGTTTGCTATCCTGTCTTTCACAGCTCCAGGCCCAGACAGGGCGAAGACCAGACCATGGCGCACTCCCCTCCTCAGACACACAGCCATTGACATTCCCTAACGTCTACAAGGACGCTCACGCTAAGTTAAGGAATCAAAAAGGACATCAGCTCTTGGCACTAACCTAATGATGCAGTTGTACTAACCAGTGTGGGTGGTTGGTTGGTGGTGGCCAATGCCACCATGGGATGGGTGTCTACTGGCTGCCAGAGAGAGGTGGGACTGACAGCCTTGGCCTGAGTCTTCCAGAGCTCACAGCAGGGGTTGCCCCTGGTGAGCGACGGTCAATGTTCCTTTGTTTGTTGATATTATCCTGCTTTTTCCAGCTCCAGGCCCACAGAGGGAAAAGGACCCGACCACTGTGCACTCCCCTCCGCAGACACAGAGCCAGAGAGGTCTCTGACCTTCTGCAAGAACGCTGACAAGAAGTTAAGGCATCAAGAGTTTGGCACAGCCCTGGGCAGGCGTTGCCCATGGTAATTGAGAGTGGCTGCCCCATGGTTTGCTATCCTGTCTTTCACAGCTCCAGGCCCAGACAGGGCGAAGACCAGACCATGGCGCACTCCCCTCCTCAGACACACAGCCACTGCGATTCCCTAACGTCTACAAGGACGCTGACGCTGAGTTAAGGAATCAAAAAGGACTTCAGCTCTTGGCACCAACCTAATGATGCAGTTTCACTACCAGTGTGGGTGGTTGGATGGTGGTGGCCAATGCCACCATGGGATGGGTGTCTACTGGCTGCCAGGGAGAGGTGGGACTGACAGCCTTGGCCTGAGGCTGGCAGACCTCCCAGCAGGGGTTACCCAAGGTGAGCAAAGGCTCCTGATCCTTTGTTTGTTGATATTATCCTGCTTTTTCCAGCTCCAGACGCACACAGACAAAATGACCTGACCAGGGCGCACTCCCCTCCTCAGACACACAGCCATTGACATTCCCTAACGTCTACAAGGACGCTGATGCTAAGTTAAGGAATCAAAAAGGACATCAGCTCTTCGCACTAACCTAATGATGCAGTTGTACTAACCAGTGTGGGTGGTTGGTTGGTGGTGGCCAATGCCACCATGGGATGGGTGCCTACTTGCTGCCAGGGAGAGGTGGGACTGACAGCCTTGGCCTGAGACTGTTAACCTGACAACAGGGCTGGCCCATGGTGAGCAAGTGTCAATGTTCCTTTGTTTGTTGATATTATCCTGCTTTTTCCAGCTCCAGGCCCACAGAGGGAAAAGGACCCGACCACTGTGCACTCCCCTCCGCAGACACAGAGCCAGAGAGGTCTCTGACATTCTACAAGAACGCTGACATGAAGTTAAGGCATCAAGAGTTTGGCACAGCCCTGGGCAGGCGTTGCCCATGGTAACTGAGAGTGGCTGCCCCATTGTTTGCTATCCTGTCTTTCACAGCTCCAGGCCCAGACAGGGCGAAGACCAGACCATGGCGCACTCCCCTCCTCAGACACACAGCCACTGACATTCCCTAACGTCTACAAGGACGCTGACGCTAAGTTAAGGAATCAAAAAGGACATCAGCTCTTGGCACCAACCTAATGATGCAGTTGTACTAACCAGTGTGGGTGGTTGGTTGGTGGTGGCCAATGCCAGCATGGGATGGGTGTCTACTGGCTGCCAGGGAGAGGTGGGACTGACAGCCTTGGCCTGAGTCTTCCAGAGCTCACAGCAGGGGTTGCCCCTGGTGAGCGACGGTCAATGTTCCTTTGTTTGTTGATATTATCCTGCTTTTTCCAGCTCCAGGCCCACAGAGGGAAAAGGACCCGACCATTGTGCACTCCCCTCCGCAGACACAGAGCCAGAGAGGTCTCTGACCTTCTGCAAGAACGCTGACAAGAAGTTAAGGCATCAAGAGTTTGGCACAGCCCTGGGCAGGCGTTGCCCATGGTAATTGAGAGTGGCTTCCCCATGGTTTGCTATCCTGTCTTTCACAGCTCCAGGCCCAGACAGGGCGAAGACCAGACCATGGCGCACTCCCCTCCTCAGACACACAGCCACTGACATTCCCTAACGTCTACAAGGACGCTGACGCTAAGTTAAGGAATCAAAAAGGACATCAGCTCTTGGCACAAACCTAATGATGCAGTTTCACTACCAGTGTGGGTGGTTGGATGGTGGTGGCCAATGCCACCATGGGATGGGTGTCTACTGGCTGCCAGGGAGAGGTGGGACTGACAGCCTTGGCCTGAGGCTGGCAGACCTCACAGCAGGGGTTACCCAAGGTGAGCAAAGGCTCCTGTTCCTTTGTTTGTTGATATTATCCTGCTTTATCCAGCTCCAGACGCACACAGACAAAATGACCTGACCAGGGCGCACTCCCCTCCTCAGACACACAGCCATTGACATTCCCTAACGTCTACAAGGACGCTGACGCTAAGTTAAGGAATCAAAAAGGACATCAGCTCTTGGCACCAACCTAATGATGCAGTTGTACTAACCAGTGTGGGTGGTTGGTTGGTGGTGGCCAATGCCACCATGGGATGGGTGTCTACTGGCTGCCAGGGAGAGGTGGGACTGACAGCCTTGGCCTGAGACTGGCAGACCTCACAGCAGGGGTTACCCAAGGTGAGCAAAGGCTCCTGTTCCTTTGTTTGTTGATATTATCCTGCTTTTTCCACCTCCAGACGCACACAGACAAAAGGACCTGACCAGGGCGCACTCCCCTCCTCAGACACACAGCCACTGACATTCCCTAACGTCTACAAGGACGCTGACGCTAAGTTAAGGAATCAAAAAGGACATCAGCTCTTCGCACTAACCTAATGATGCAGTTGTACTAACCAGTGTGGGTGGTTGGTTGGTGGTGGCCAATGCCACCATGGGATGGGTGCCTACTTGCTGCCAGGGAGAGATGGGACTGACAGCCTTGGCCTGAGACTGTTAACCTGACAACAGGGCTGGCCCATGGTGAGCAAGTGTCAATGTTCCTTTGTTTGTTGATATTATCCTGCTTTTTCTAGCTCCAGGCCCACAGAGGGAAAAGGACCCGACCACTGTGCACTCCCCTCCGCAGACACAGAGCCAGAGAGGTCTCTGACATTCTACAAGAACGCTGACATGAAGTTAAGGCATCAAGAGTTTGGCACAGCCCTGGGCAGGCGTTGCCCATGCTAACTGAGAGTGGCTGCCCCATTGTTTGCTATCCTGTCTTTCACAGCTCCAGGCCCAGACAGGGCGAAGACCAGACCATGGCGCACTCCCCTCCTCAGACACACAGCCACTGAGATTCCCTAACGTCTACAAGGACGCTGACGCTAAGTTAAGGAATCAAAAAGGACATCAGCTCTTCGCACTAACCTAATGATGCAGTTGCACTACCACTGTGGGTGATTGGATGGTGGTGGCCAATGCCACCATGGGATGGGTGTCTACTGGCTGCCAGAGAGAGGTGGGACTGACAGCCTTGGCCTGAGTCTTCCAGAGCTCACAGCAGGGGTTGCCCCTGGTGAGCGACGGTCAATGTTCCTTTGTTTGTTGATATTATCCTGCATTTTCTAGCTCCAGGCCCACAGAGGGAAAAGGACCCGACCACTGTGCACTCCCCTCCGCAGACACACAGCCAGAGATCTCTGACCTTCTACAAGAACGCTGACAAGAAGTTAAGGCATCAAGAGTTTGGCACAGCCCTGGGCAGGCGTTGCCCATGGTAATTGAGATTGGCTGCCCCATTGTTTGCTATCCTGTCTTTCACAGCTCCAGGCCCAGACAGGGCGAAGACCAGACCATGGCGCACTCCCCTCCTCAGACACACAGCCACTGCGATTCCCTAACGTCTACAAGGACGCTGACGCTAAGTTAAGGAATCAAAAAGGACATCAGCTCTTGGCACCAACCTAATGATGCAGTTGTACTAACCAGTGTGGGTGGTTGGTTGGTGGTGGCCAATGCCAGCATGGGATGGGTGTCTACTGGCTGCCAGGGAGAGGTGGGACTGACAGCCTTGGCCTGAGACTGGCAGACCTCACAGCAGGGGTTACCCAAGGTGAGCAAAGGCTCCTGTTCCTTTGTTTGTTGATATTATCCTGCTTTTTCCAGCTCCAGACGCACACAGACAAAAGGACCTGACCAGGGCGCACTCCCCTCCTCAGACACACAGCCACTGCGATTCCCTAACGTCTACAAGGACGCTGACGCTAAGTTAAGGAATCAAAAAGGACATCAGCTCTTCGCACTAACCTAATGATGCAGTTGTACTAACCAGTGTGGGTGGTTGGTTGGTGGTGGCCAATGCCACCATGGGATGGGTGCCTACTTGCTGCCAGGGAGAGGTGGGACTGACAGCCTTGGCCTGAGTCTTCCAGAGCTCACAGCAGGGGTTGCCCCTGGTGAGCGACGGTCAATGTTCCTTTGTTTGTTGATATTATCCTGCTTTTTCCAGCTCCAGGCCCACAGAGGGAAAAGGACCCAACCACTGTGCACTCCCCTCCGCAGACACACAGCCAGAGAGGTCTCTGACCTTCTACAAGAACGCTGACAAGAAGTTAAGGCATCAAGAGTTTGGCACAGCCCTGGGCAGGCGTTGCCCATGGTAATTGAGAGTGGCTGCCCCATGGTTTGCTATCCTGTCTTTCACAGCTCCAGGCCCAGACAGGGCGAAGGCCAGACCATGGCGCACTCCCCTCCTCAGACACACAGCCACTGCGATTCCCTAACGTCTACAAGGACGCTGACGCTAAGTTAAGGAATCAAAAAGGACATCAGCTCTTGGCACCAACCTAATGATGCAGTTGTACTAACCAGTGTGGGTGGTTGGTTGGTGGTGGCCAATGCCACCATGGGATGGGTGTCTACTGGCTGCCAGGGAGAGGTGGGACTGACAGCCTTGGCCTGAGGCTGGCAGACCTCACAGCAGGGGTTACCCAAGGTGAGCAAAGGCTTCTGTTCCTTTGTTGATATTATCCTGCTTTTTCCAGCTCCAGACGCACACAGACAAAAGGACCTGACCAGGGCGCACTCCCCTCCTCAGACACACAGCCACTGACATTCCCTAACGTCTACAAGGACGCTGACGCTAAGTTAAGGAATCAAAAAGGACATCAGCTCTTCGCACTAACCTAATGATGCAGTTGCACTACCAGTGTGGGTGGTTGGATGGTGGTGGGCAATGCCACCATGGGATGGGTGTCTACTGGCTGCCAGCGAGAGGTGGGACTGACAGCCTTGGCCTGAGTCTTCCAGAGCTCACAGCAGGGGTTGCCCCTGGTGAGCGACGGTCAATGTTCCTTTGTTTGTTGATATTATCCTGCATTTTCTAGCTCCAGGCCCACAGAGGGAAAAGGACCCGACCACTGTGCACTCCCCTCCGCAGCCACACAGCCAGAGAGGTCTCTGACCTTCTACAAGAACGCTGACAAGAAGTTAAGGCATCAAGAGTTTGGCACAGCCCTGGGCAGGCGTTGCCCATGGTAATTGAGAGTGGCTGCCCCATGGTTTGCTATCCTGTCTTTCACAGCTCCAGGCCCAGACAGGGCGAAGACCAGACCATGGCGCACTCCCCTCCTCAGACACACAGCCACTGACATTCCCTAACCTTTACAAGGACGCTGATGCTAAGTTAAGGAATCAAAAAGGACATCAGCTCTTGGCACAAACCTAATGATGCAGTTTCACTACCAGTGTGGGTGGTTGGATGGTGGTGGCCAATGCCACCATGGGATGGGTGTCTACTGGCTGCCAGGGAGAGGTGGGACTGACAGCCTTGGCCTGAGGCTGGCAGACCTCCCAGCAGGGGTTACCCAAGGTGAGCAAAGGCTCCTGTTCCTTTGTTTGTTGATATTATCCTGCTTTTTCCAGCTCCAGACGCACACAGACGAAAGGACCTGACCAGGGCGCACTCCCCTCCTCAGACACACAGCCATTGACATTCCGTAACGTCTACAAGGACACTGATGCTAAGTTAAGGAATCAAAAAGGACATCAGCTCTTCGCACTAACCTAATGATGCAGTTGTACTAACCAGTGTGGGTGGTTGGTTGGTGGTGGCCAATGCCACCATGGGATGGGTGCCTACTTGCTGCCAGGGAGAGATGGGACTGACAGCCTTGGCCTGAGACTGTTAACCTGACAACAGGGCTGGCCCCTGGTGAGCAAGTGTCAATGTTCCTTTGTTTGTTGATATTATCCTGCTTTTTCCAGCTCCAGGCCCACAGAGGGAAAAGGACCCGACCACTTTGCACTCCCCTCCGCAGACACACAGCCAGAGAGGTCTCTGACATTCTACAAGAAGGCTGACATGAAGTTAAGGCATCAAGAGTTTGGCACAGCCCTGGGCAGGCGTTGCCCATGGTAACTGAGAGTGGCTGCCCCATTGTTTGCTATCCTGTCTTTCACAGCTCCAGGCCCACACAGGGCGAAGACCAGACCATGGCGCACTCCCCTCCTCAGACACACAGCCACTGACATTCCCTAACGTCTACAAGGACGCTGACGCTAAGTTAAGGAATCAAAAAGGACATCAGCTCTTGGCACTAACCTAATGATGCAGTTGTACTAACCAGTGTGAGTGGTTGGTTGGTGGTGGCCAATGCCACCATGGGATGGGCGCCTACTGGCTGCCAGGGAGAGGTGGGACTGACAGCCTTGGCCTGAGGCTGGCAGACCTCACAGCAGGGGTTACCCAAGGTGAGCAAAGGCTCCTGATCCTTTGTTTGTTGATATTATCCTGCTTTTTCCGGCTCCAGACGCACACAGACAAAAGGACCTGACCATGGCGCACTCCCCTCCTCAGACACACAGCCACTGACATTCCCTAACGTCTACAAGGACGCTGACGCTAAGTTAAGGAATCAAAAAGGACATCAGCTCTTGGCACCAACCTAATGATGCAGTTGTACTAACCAGTGTGGGTGGTTGGTTGGTGGTGGCCAATGCCACCATGGGATGGGTGTCTACTGGCTGCCAGGGAGAGGTGGGACTGACAGCCTTGGCCTGAGGCTGGCAGACCTCACAGCAGGGCTTACCCAAGGTGAGCAAAGGCTCCTGTTCCTTTGTTTGTTGACATTATCCTTCTTTTTCCAGCTCCAGACTCACACAGACAAAAGGACCTGACCAGGGCGCACTCCCCTCCTCAGACACACAGCCACTGACATTCCTTAACGTCTACAAGGACGCTGACGCTAAGTTAAGGAATCAAAAAGGACATCAGCTCTTGGCACTAACCTAATGATGCAGTTGTACTAACCAGTGTGGGTGGTTGCTTGGTGGTGGCCAATGCCACCATGGGATGGGTGTCTACTGGCTGCCAGGGAGAGGTGGGACTGAAAACCTTGGTCTGAGGCTGGCAGACCGCACAGCAGGGGTTACCCAAGGTGAGCAAAGGCTCCTGATCCTTTGTTTGTTGATATTATCCTGCTTTTTCCGGCTCCAGACACACACAGACAAAAGGACCTGACCAGGGCGCACTCCCCTCCTCAGACACATAGCCACTGAGATTCCCTAACATCTACAAGGACGCTGACGCTAAGTTAAGGAATCAAAAAGGACATCAGCTCTTGGCACCAACCTAATGATGCAGTTGTACTAACCAGTGTGGGTGGTTGGTTGGTGGTGGCCAATGCCACCATGGGATGGGTGTCTACTGGCTGCCAGGGAGAGGTGGGACTGACAGCCTTGGCCTGAGTCTTGCAGAGCTTACAGCAGGGGTTGCCCCTGGTGACCGACGGTCAATATTCCTTTGTTTGTTGATATTATCCTGCTTTTTCCAGCTCCAGGCCCACAGAGGGAAAAGGACCCGACCATTGTGCACTCCCCTCCGCAGACACACAGCCAGAGAGGTCTCTGACCTTCTACAAGAACGCTGACAAGAAGTTAAGGCATCAAGAGTTTGGCACAGCCCTGGGCAGGCGTTGCCCATGGTAATTGAGAGTGGCTGCCCCATGGTTTGCTATCCTGTCTTTCACAGCTCCAGGCCCAGACAGGGCGAAGACCAGACCATGGCGCACTCCCCTCCTCAGACACACAGCCACTGAGATTCCCTAACGTCTACAAGGACGCTCACGCTAAGTTAAGGAATCAAAAAGGACATCAGCAGTTCGCACTAACCTAATGATGCAGTTGCACTACCAGTGTGGGTGGTTGGTTGGTGGTGGCCAATGCCACCATGGGATGGGTGTCTACTGGCTGCCAGGGAGAGGTGGGACAGACAGCCTTGGCCTGAGGCTGTTGACCTGACAACAGGGCTTGCCCATGGTGAGCGACGGTCAATGTTCCTTTGTTTGTTGATATTATCCTGCTTTTTCCAGCTCCAGGCCCACAGAGGGAAAAGGACCCGACCACTGTGCACTCCCCTCCGCAGACACACAGCCAGAGAGGTCTCTGACCTTCTGCAAGAACGCTGACAAGAAGTTAAGGCATCAAGAGTTTGGCACAGCCCTGGGCAGGCATTGCCCATGCTAACTGAGTGTGGCTGCCCCATTGCTTGCTATCCTGTCTTTCACAGCTCCAGGCCCAGACTGGGCGAAGACCAGACCGTGGCGCACTCCCCTCCTCAGTGTCGTGGTTTAACCCCAGCCAGCAACTAAACACCACGCAGCCGCTCACTCACTCCCCCCCACCCAGTGGGATGGGGGAGAAAATCGGGAAAAGAAGCAAAACCCGTGGGTTGAGATAAGAACCGCTTAATAGAACAGAAAAGAAGAAACTAATAATGATAATGATAACACTAATAAAATGACAACAGCAATAATGAAAGGATTGGAATGTACAAATGATGCGCAGTGCAATTGCTCACCACCCGCCGACCGACACCCAGCCAGTCCCCGAGCGGCGAATCCCTGCCCCCCCCCACTTCCCCGTTCCTATACTGGATGGGACGTCCCATGGTATGGAATACACCGTTGGCCAGTTTGGGTCAGGTGCCCTGGCTGTGTCCTGTGCCAACTTCTTGTGCCCCTCCAGCTTTCTCACTGGCTGGGCATGAGAAGCTGAAAAATCCTTGACATTAGTCTAAACACTACTGAGCAACAACTGAAAACATCAGTGTTATCAACATTCTTCGCTCTGAACTCAAAACATAGCACTGTACCAGCTACTAGGAAGACAGTTAACTCTATCCCAGCTGAAACCAGGACAGTATCCACCCCTTATTCTATACCATTGACGTCATGCACAGTTCCCATACCTTTAGTTACATCCTGATCAATCATCACCTTTCCATTCCTTTAAGACATATGAGCAATGATATATATATATGTATACACACACAGAGATATCATTCCTTTAGTTCATGGGTCATGTTCATAAAATGTTCATTGAGTTCATTTAGTTTCCGACTCTGGGCTCCATCTGTCATACCAGTCTTTCTGGGCAGGAGGGATGGTGCAAAGTCCTCTCGGTCGGTAGAGCAGAATTGGACTTCAGTGCAGTGTGACAAGCAGGTGACATTTGGCGCAGCAGGAGGATGGTGTGCACCGTTGGATTGTTGCATGCTGGAGTCAGTTCTGGTTCCATCACTACTGCGCTTTGCTCAGTTTTATCACAGTTCTTTTCTTGCTTGATCTAAGTGATTCTTACTATAGTACTATGGATATAGCACATAATTATAGTAAGGATAACATACAGTAGCAGGGTTATATAGCAACTAATACACAGTTTAATTCTGGCTGTTCTCACCTAAAATTAAATCCCCTTGAGGCACACATCGGACTTCCCCATCTTTTCGCATCACCCACCAAGTGCACCCAGGCCCTTGAGCAAAAGCAATCCCACGAATGGGTTTACCTTTGCCTGAGGCAGGAGTAACCCAGACTGTCTTCCCTAACATATTTTTTATGTGCACTACAGGGACTTTATCCCCTTCTACAGTATGTAAAAATTCTGACTGGGCAGGGCCACCCCGATTGGCAGATCCTCTGGTGTTGACTAACCAGGTGGCTTTTGCTAAATGTGTATCCCAATGTTTGAAAGTTCCACCCCCCATTGCTCTCAATGTAGTCTTTAACAGTCCATTGTATCGCTCAATTTTCCCAGAGGCTGGTGCATGATAGGGGATATGATACACCCACTCAATGCCATGCTCTTTGGCCCAGGCGTCTATGAGGTTGTTTCGGAAATGAGTCCCGTTGTCTGACTCAATTCGTTCTGGGGTGCCATGTCGCCACAAGACTTGCTTTTCTAGGCCCAGGATAGTGTTCCGGGCGGTGGCATGGGGCACAGAATATGTTTCCAGCCATCCAGTGGTTGCTTCCACCATCGTGAGCACATAGCGCTTGCCTTGGCGAGTTTGTGGGAGTGTGATATAGTCAATCTGCCAGGCTTCTCCATATTTATATTTCAGCCATCGCCCTCCATACCACAGGGGCTTTAACCGCTTGGCTTGCTTAATTGCAGCACATGTTTCACATTCATGGATAACCTGTGCAATAGTGTCCATGGTCAAGTCCACCCCTCGGTCACGAGCCCATCTATATGTTGCATCTCTTCCCTGATGGCCTGAAGCATCATGGGCCCACCGAGCCATAAATAGCTCACCCTTACGTTGCCAGTCCAGGTCCACCTGAGCCACTTCAATCTTGGCAGCCTGATCCACCTGTTGGTTGTTTTGATGTTCTTCAGTGGCCCGACTCTTGGGTATGCGAGCATCTACATGACGTACTTTTACAACCAGATTCTCTAGCCGGGATGCAATATCTTGCCACAGTGCGGCAGCCCAGATGGGTTTACCTCTGCGCTGCAAGTTGCTCTGCTTCCATTGCTGTAGCCACCCCCACAGGGCATTTGCCACCATCCATGAGTCAGTATAGAGATAGAGCACTGGCCACTTTTCTCTTTCAGCAATATCTAATGCTAGCTGGATGGCTTTCACCTCTGCAAACTGACTCGATTCACCTTCTCCTTCAGCAGTTTCTGCAACTTGTCGTGTAGGACTCCATACGGCAGCTTTCCACCTCCGATGCTTTCCCACGATGCGACAGGATCCGTCAGTGAACAGGGCATATTGCCTCTCAATTTCTGGCAGTTTATTATACAGCGGGGCCTCTTCAGCACGTGCCACCTCCTCCTCTGGCGACATTCCAAAATCTTTGCCTTCTGGCCAGTCCGTGATCACTTCCAAAATTCCTGGGCGACTGGGGTTTCCTATGCGAGCCCGTTGTGTGATCAGTGCAATCCACTTACTCCACGTGGCATCAGTCGCGTGATGTGTAGAGGAGACCCTCCCTTTGAACATCCAGCCCAGCACTGGCAGTCGGGGTGCTAAGAGGAGCTGTGTTTCAGTACCAACAACTTCTGAGGCAGCTTGAACTCCTTCATATGCTGCCAATATCTCTTTTTCAGTTGGAGTATAGTGAGCTTCGGATCCCCGATATCCTCGACTCCAAAACCCCAGGGGTCGGCCTCGGGTCTCCCCAGGTGCTTTCTGCCAGAGGCTCCAGGTAGGGCCATTCTCCCCAGCTGCAGTATAGAGCACATTTTTAACATCTTGTCCTGTCCGGACTGGTCCAAGGGCTACTGCGTGAACAATCTCCCGTTTAATTTGTTCAAAGGCTTGTTGTTGCTCAGGGCCCCATTGAAAATCATTCTTCTTTCGGGTCACTTGATAGAGAGGGTTTACAATCAGACTGTAATTTGGAATATGCATTCTCCAAAACCCCACGACACCTAAGAAGGCCTGTGTTTCCTTTTTATTAGTTGGTGGAGACATAGCTGCTATTTTGTTAATCACATCCATTGGGATCTGACGACGCCCGTCTTGCCATTTTATTCCTAAAAACTGGATCTCCCGTGCAGGTCCCTTGACCTTACTTTCTTTTATGGCAAAACCGGCTTTCAGAAGGATTTGGATTATTTTCTTCCCTTTCTCAAAGACTTCTTCTGCCGTGTTGCCCCATACGATGATGTCATCAATGTATTGCAGGTGTTCCGGAGCTTCACCTTTTTCCAGTGCAGTCTGGATTAGTCCATGGCAAATGGTGGGGCTGTGTTTCCACCCCTGGGGCAATCGATTCCAAGTGTACTGGACACCCCTCCAAGTAAAGGCAAATTGTGGACGACACTCTGCTGCCAGAGGGATTGAGAAAAACGCATTAGCAATGTCAATTGTAGCATACCACTTGGCTGCCTTTGACTCTAGTTCGTATTGAAGTTCTAGCATATCTGGAACGGCAGCACTCAGCGGTGGCGTAACTTCATTCAGGCCGCGATAGTCAACTGTTAGTCTCCACTCCCCATTAGACTTTCGCACGGGCCATATGGGACTATTAAAAGGTGAGCGAGTTTTGCTGATCACTCCTTGGCTCTCCAGTTGGCGAATCAACTTGTGGATGGGAATCAGAGAGTCTCGGTTGGTGCGATATTGCCGCCGGTGCACCGTCGCGGTAGCAATTGGTACTTGTTGTTCTTCAACCCTCAGCAACCCCACAATCGAAGGGTCTTGAGAGAGACCAGGCAGGGTAGACAGCTGTTCCGTGCCCTCCGTCTCCAAGGCAGCTATACCAAAAGCCCATCGATACCCCTTTGGGTCCTTAAAATACCCTCTCCTGAGATAGTCTATGCCAAGGATGCACGGAGCCTCTGGACCAGTCACAATGGGGTGTTTCTGCCATTCATTCCCAGTTAGGCTTACTTCACCTTCCAATACAGTTAACTCTTGGGATCCCCCTGTCACACCAGAAATAGAAATGGGTTCTGCCCCTTCATAACTTGATGGCATTAAAGTACACTGTGCGCCGGTGTCTACTAGAGCCTTATACTCCTGTGGGTCTAACGTGCCAGGCCATCGAATCCACACAGTCCAATAGACCCGGTTATCCCTTTCCTCCACCTGGCTGGAGGCAGGGCCCCTCTAATTCTGGTCAGAGTATCCAGTATTCACTTCTCGTAAAATTGGCTCAGAAGTCCCTTCAAGAGGATCAGAAATAAGATCAGCCCTTCTACTCTGTTTGGAAACCGGAGTGGCATTTTTCCTGGTAGAATCCCCTTTTGTGGTGGTTTTTCCTCGCAGCTCACGTACCCGTGCATTTAGGACCGAGGTAGGTTTTCCATCCCATTTCCTCATGTCCTCTCCATGATCACATAAGTAAAACCACAGGGCACCTCGCGGTGTGTACCTTCTATACTCTCTCTCTTGGGCAGAGGAGCGCTCACTCCTAATAGCTGAGACATTGGTCCTTACAGGTGGGCAACAGGACATCTCCTCTTTGAATTGCTGGAAATCCTCGGACAGCTTCTCCACAGCCGAAATGCAGGCTTGTAGGGAGGAGGAGAGATTTTCTTCGTATTGACGGAGTTGGCGAGCCACTTCATCCACTGTCGGTGCCTCTTCGTCTTTCCAGGTCATTATTGCCAGTGAGTTGGCATAGGACGATGGTGCGCTCCGTACAAACTTCCGCCACATGGGTCGTGTGCATTGGACTTCGTCTGGATCTTTGGGTAATTGTGGGTTGTCCGGATCATGATGAATTGTCTCTAGCACAGCTAATTCCCTCAGATATTGGATACCTTTTTCCATGGTTGTCCACTTGCTTGATTGACATATAACATCTTCCTTAAAGGGGTACCTTTCCTTCACACTTGACAGGAGTCGCCTCCAGAGGCTGATGGCTTGTGTCCCTCTTCCAATTGCCTTGTCAATGCCACCTTCCCTGGCAAGCGATCCCAGCTGCTTGGCTTCCCTACCTTCTAATTCCAAGCTATTAGCCCCATTGTCCCAGCATCGGAGGAGCCAGGTGATAATATGCTCACCTATACGGCGGCCAAAATCTTTTCGCATATCCCGCAGCTCACTCAAGGATAGGGACCGGGTTATTACCTCTGGTTCTGCCTCTTCCTCCTGTTCCCGTGATGACCCTGGTTCGCCTTCATCCTTCGCTAAGCAAACTGATTTTTTTGTATATTTCTTTTTCTGTACGGGGGCAACTGATACTGGTGCAGGTTGGTCCGCTGGTTCAGTTGCAGTACCGCTCGCCGGGTCTTGGATAACCGCAGTGTCTGTTGCCAAGGTCTGGGTAGCTGCTGTGCTCGTTGCTGGGGCTGGAGGGACCTCAGTGCCCGTTGCCGAGGTTTGGGTAGCTGCCGTGCCCATTGCCGAGGCTGGAGGGGCTGCAGGGCCTGTCGCTGAGGTTTGGGTAGCCACAGTGCTCGTCGCCGGGGCTGGAGGGGCCGCAGTGCCCGTTGCCGAGGTTTGAGTGACCGCAGTGCTCATCGTTTTGTTGTTAGGTCCAGAGACCTTCTCTTCCCCTTGAGGGTACTGAGTGGTGTCGAACAGGGCTCGATAGGCATGGGCCAGGCCCCAGCACGTTGCAGTAATTTGTATCTCTCTGGAGCTGCCGGGGTGACAGCATACCTTTTCCAAATATTTTACTAGTTCTTCTGGATTCTGCACTTGTTCAGGGGTGAATTTCCAAAACATTGGAGGTGCCCACTTTTCTAGGTACTTGCCCATACTACCCCACACACCCTGCCACTCATAATTATCCAGCCTTGGGGCAGATCTCTGGGTGATTTTCTTAAATAGTTGTTTAACCTTAAACGAGAGCTGAACCACATTCAGAAGCATGCTAATTCCTAGCAGTAGGGCTAGGACCGTGCTGGTCCCAACATCCCAAGAGTATTCAAATTTTTCAAAATTCTCAAACACCATTGTAACTGGACTGAAGGAGAAAGGAGAGGGGAAGAAAGGTATCCCACCCATAGACTGGTTTTCCAAGGAGGAAAGGTAAATGGTATAATTATCAATAGTTTCCCACAGATGGCTTCCACAGTATAAAGGTGACAATGCTGGGTGCAAGTACCGGATTAATCCCACAGCCGACGACTTTATCATACCATAAACCAGTGTTATACAATACATCAAAGCGAAAACCTTAATCCACCTCCCACGGATGATAAGCAGCAGAAGAGGGACTACATACAGCAAGCGAGGTGATGCATAACACAACTTTAAAAAACAGAGCAACAACTCTAAGAACACATAAATCAACATAATGACCAGCGACTATTAGAACGATATAACGAATGCTTATAACAAATTTCTTTTAACAAGCTCTGGTCAGGTTTGTCGTTATCTCAACCCTTCGTGCCCCACGTTGGGCGCCAAAAAGGACTGTCGTGGTTTAACCCCAGCCAGCAACTAAACACCACGCAGCCGCTCACTCACTCCCCCCCACCCAGTGGGATGGGGGAGAAAATCGGGAAAAGAAGCAAAACCCGTGGGTTGAGATAAGAACCGCTTAATAGAACAGAAAAGAAGAAACTAATAATGATAATGATAACACTAATAAAATGACAACAGCAATAATGAAAGGATTGGAATGTACAAATGATGCGCAGTGCAATTGCTCACCACCCGCCGACCGACACCCAGCCAGTCCCCGAGCGGCGAATCCCTGCCCCCCCCCCACTTCCCCGTTCCTATACTGGATGGGACGTCCCATGGTATGGAATACACCGTTGGCCAGTTTGGGTCAGGTGCCCTGGCTGTGTCCTGTGCCAACTTCTTGTGCCCCTCCAGCTTTCTCACTGGCTGGGCATGAGAAGCTGAAAAATCCTTGACATTAGTCTAAACACTACTGAGCAACAACTGAAAACATCAGTGTTATCAACATTCTTCGCTCTGAACTCAAAACATAGCACTGTACCAGCTACTAGGAAGACAGTTAACTCTATCCCAGCTGAAACCAGGACAAGTGTGAATATCCTGGAAGTGTCAGATCAGAGCAAACATACTGTTTCAAAGAGGATCCTGTGTCTAGAGTATTTTTGCCAATCTGACGTTCCTCCAGGCAGCCCTAGCTTCTGCACTTCACTTGTAAAATGTTGCCACTATTTTTCTTTAAATAAAATATATTGCAGTACAATCTACTTAGTGATTCTGAGAATACCACAGTTCTTTCACACCTTCAATCCCATTTGTCATATTGTACACTCTTGAGATCAAAGGTTTCTTTTACCAAGTAAACTATGCAAAGAACCTGCATAAAAGTAAATAGCAGTTTTATAAATCAAACCTTAAGTGCTTAAATGCATTTTTATTTCAAGCAGTAATTTAAAAAGTTGAAGTAAAAACATCATCTTTGCAGCCATTATAATTCAAACACTGAAACCTGTAAACCTTTTATTATAGCCTGTTTTCAAAATGCCTATGCTTAATATGAGAAAGATATTTCTACTTTTGGTAATTTGTGCTATCAGAGAGGTACAAACAGTGAGTGTTATTCCCTGTAGGTACTTTACTTCTAGGCTATGTCTATAAAACACATTAAAAAATGCCATTTTTGTAATTACTTCATATTTAATTTCGGGTATCATATAATATAAATTAGAGATCCCTAAATCTTTCCCAACTTGAGTATGCATTCACAAGCTGATGTGCACTCATGCACAGCTACAGATGCTTCGAGATGTACCTCCTTCAGCATGGACTTATACTTGGGCCACAGTCCCTTCAGAGGTGTACCTGCTGCGGCATGAAAAGAACCACAGCCACAGACACTTCAAGGTGTACCTGCTCTGGTGTGGGCTTATCCATGGCCACAGACACTTCGGGGTGTCCTGCTCCCATGTGGACTCATGCACTGGTCACAGTCCCTTCAACTTGAGTACACACCAGAGTTCCAGCCTGTCCAGTACAGCAGCACAGAAACAGCAGTGATGCCCTGGCCATCTGCCAGCCCAGGCACATCGCCATTGCTGTTATCAAAATGTTCCCAGGCACAGCAGAGTCAGATGATAAGCAGTACAATAGTACAGCAAGCAGCGAAAGCAGAAAGCAACCCCTAATGAGCACTAGACTCTAATATACAATAAGGCAAGCAAGCCTCATGGCAAGCACAGGAGCCTGTGAATTAATAGCTAAACAGCAATAACAGCTATAAATTCCATCTAGCACATTCCAATCAAATCTGTCATTATCTCAAACCCTTCAAGCCCTACACTGGGCGCCAAAAAGGACTGTCGTGGTTTAACACCAGAGGATTCCCAGGTATTTGTGTCAGCAAATGACTTAAAGGAAAAAAAAAATCAAATTAAGAGAAGATGGATGTACAGGTAACCACAATGAGAAGTCCAGGTATTTGGAAAAGCTTTCTCAAAGTACCAAGGGTTACTGATGGAAAACTGTTTCTGTGATACCGGGTTTTGCCTTCTTGAGTCCTGCAGCACATTTTTTCAGTTCAGGATCAAATTCCGATACTACTATTTTACCCTCACTGATTTATGAGAATGTGCTTTCCAGCTACATTACGACATTGTTATAGCATTGGCCCATGTGTGCCAATATCATGGTGCTCACAATGAGCAGTATATCAAAACCTCACATGAGTTTGCAGCTCACAAACTGTTAATTCCCCAAAAGGTGACCCAATCTGCCAAACAAAATGACCACCTGACTGAACTAACTCCAGTATAAATATTTCATCTTACTATTAAGGTAGATTTTAGCAGAAACAGAAGCAGAATCCTCTGGAATCTAAACCATTTACAAAATGAAGACTTACCTTCCTGCATATTGCAGCACTGACCTAGTTTGCATGCATTTTCATAGCAACAACAGACACATCATTAGTCTTTGTTTAAAAGATACTGATCATGGTTACTACCCGGAAACAGTATCATTAAAGTGGGTGAAAACATGTTAACACCATTAATAGGAAAGCATGGAGCTATATGACAGGCATAATTTACAGATCTCTCAGCTGTTAAATCACAAACAGTATTTCTTGCTTTTAGAAAGTGTTTGGTTTGGGTTTTTTACATCAGTGACTGATTCACTTGCCTTGACTGTTTTTCATCAGCAGAGATAAGAATAAACAAGAACATATAAGCAACATCCTAGGAAACATATATTTCAGGATACTCAGAAACATTAAAATCAAAAAAAAAGGAACAAAACTTGGCAGCCCTGACACACTGAAGTAGACTGCTGAACACTGTCTTAATTACAATGCACCATGACAGAGTGCTAGACTCTACATTAATAAAGTCTGAAGTTAAGAATTCTTCGTAACTGATCTAGAAAGCTTGGCTATTTAAAAATGGAAACAATGACATATTTTACTAATCTGCAAACATTTTTAAAGGAAGCAAAAGGACTGCAAAGCAAGCTTATTAGATAGGGCTGTGCACAATTTATGGATGTACAAAAAAACTGATATGAGGATTTGTTATTATTTTCAAATAGAATGTCTCCTAAAAAGATGAGAAATTTTAGGCATGCATATGTTCCTAAATGTATTACATAGAAAAACACATGTACTCTCCAACAAATAATCTGTCTGTTAGGGGTCTCTCCATCTTTCCCTGTATGCCATGTAGTTTCTGTAAACAAACTCTAAATGCTACATCAGAAGATCATATACGACTGCTTTGAAAATGAATGGTATGATTGTATTATGTTGTTAAAATAAGCGATTTTCATTATTCTCATTATCTCAATTGATGCAGTTTTTATTTAAATTAATTTCAGCAAACATTTTATTTAAATCAGATGATAAGGCAACTGCGATGCTATAAAAGTAAACATTTGAATTTCATCCCTTTACCTTCAAATACGAACAACTTTTATATAAGCCTTAAAGCTACACCCACCACTTTAAAACACTCAGTTGAGTTTGCTCCCAAATAATTTTGGGAAATTTTGATAAACCTCAGTATTGCTCCCCACTCACAAGTAGGTAGATAGCGCCATGATCTTGCTAATGAATACTGTGACAGGATCTGCAGCAGAGAAGACTAAAATAATAGATTTGAGAGGCCTGGTTTCACCAGGGAGGGGTGGATTAAGGGAAGAGCTTGGACCCCACACTAGCTCTGCTGAGTTCTCCATGCTACCAGATGTGTTAGTAGACATGCAGGCAGGCAACTTGTCCATGAACCCTCTGTTTTCCAGTTGTGTCTCTATGAAGCTCTCCCTCCCTACCTCATGTGTCCAAAGAACAACGAAGTTGGTGAAGGGTCTAGAGCACAAGTCTCATGAGGAGCAGCTGAGGGAACTGGGGTTGTTTAGCCTGGAGAAAAGGAGGCTGAGGGGAGACCTTATCACTCTCTACAACTACCTGAAAGGAGGTTGTAGTGAGGTGGGGGTCGGTCTCTTCTCCCAAGTATCAAGTGATAGGGCAAGAGGAAGTGGCCTTAAGTTGCGCCAGGGGAGGTTTAAATTGGACATTAGGAAAAATTTCTTCACTCAAAGGGTTGTCAAGCATTGGAACAGGCTGCCGGGGGAAGTGGTTGAGTCACCATCCCTGGAGGGATTTAAAAGACGTGTAGGTGTGGTGCTTAGGGACATGTTTTAGTGGTGGACTTGGCAGAGTTAAGTTTACAGTTGCACTCAATGATCTTAAAGGTCTTTTCCAACCTAAATGATGCTGAAATTCTATGATTCTGTGATTCTATGTTTCATGGTAATATCCTATCTTCTGCAGGATCTGAGAAACTAGGATGGATCTTTTGGCATCCGTGCCTCTTAAAACCCCCTCATGCTAGGGTCTAGCTAGATAAAGCACTAAAAAGCTGTTGGTTGCCTTCCTGTACAGTGCTGAAGGAAAGTCAAGGTTGGAGGTAGAATATCTGAAATTCTGTCTCTCCTGTTAGTATGTCTGGAAAAGAGCATGCTATAGATAGACCACATGTATTTACTCGGGATCATGAATTGTTGGTAGCTTCTGGAAAGTACATTGCAGTGAACAATTTCAAAAGCCATGATATTTTCAGTTTCTATTCTGCCCATTAACTGCTACCACAAAAAAATCTCAGCCTTATCATGTATGAACACAGGCATGATAGATATGCATAAACATGGATGTAAAACATATATAAAAATACAAAACTCTGCTCACACACACCTAGTTGTAGATGCAGAGCATCCTGCAGATACAGATGCAGTTTATCCCACTCTGTGCCTAAGTCTGCAGTTCTTTCTCTCCTGCTGCTCAGATACTGTGGCAAAATGATACATGTTTCAAGGAAACTAGCAATGAGTGAATATGTCACTGGGGAGTATTCAAGTACATCATTAAAGGATAGCATTTGGGATCATGTGCTAGAGTCACTTTTCCTATTCATTAGTTCTATTTCTTTTCAAAGTCAGGGGTCCACAGAAAACTACTCTTTCCCACTAAGCATTTTATTTCTGATCCTGAGATCCTAACCCAGTAAAGTCAGTGGACAGTGTCACTTTTGAGTAGCGTATTCAAATTACAACTGAGAACCTTATCAAGCAATGGAACGATCTCATTTATCTGCATTAAAAAAAAGTGTTACGCACATGCAAGAACAACAATACTGAAGAACAGCCTCTCTGCTTAAGACACCACCAAACACGTTGGTGGTTAAACATTGATACTGTCCAGAATCCATTTCACTGAGGTGGTTGATGATCACACATCCTCCCATGAAACTGTAGCCATAATCACTTTCAATGTCGATTTCAGTTCCATTTCAAAGCCATCTTAGGAAAAAGAAAGAAAATCTTTGAGCCTTTTATGGCCAAAGGCAGGCATCAAACTTAGTATATGGAACCTGACAGCCCTGGTTGTTACTAAGGAGGACAGCTACTCAAAGATGCCCTGTGCAGGAACCCATTACTTAGGCAAAGCTTTGGAGGGAGATGTTCCACAAGGTAGTGCCTGACAAAAGCTAAGCTTTGCTGAAAAAAGCAACTCAAAACAGATCTTTTGTCTCTGAGGAGAAAGCATATTCATCATTTTACCTATGCTGAATTAAACACATGACCCTTTTGTTTGCAAAACTATCAACCGTGCTTATGATAATCAAAATTTCAATTCATGTTTTATCATTAAAGCCTTAGGCCCAGATGAGTGTAGAGAGTTCATAGAGCTGAGTCTGCACTGCATGAGAGCGAGGACCCTTTCTTTTCCATTCTTTCAGCATTTGTTCTTCTGGGCCCAAGAAATGGAGAAACCTGATTGTCCTGGTTTCAGCTGGGATAGAGTTAACTGTCTTCCTAGTAGCTGGTACAGTGCTATGTTTTGAGTTCAGTATGTGAAGAATGTTGATAACACTGATGTTTTCAGTTGTCGCTCAGTAGTGTTTAGACTAAAGTCAAGGATTTTCCAGCTTCTCATGCCCAGCCAGCGAGAAAGCTGGAGGGGCACAAGAAGTTGGCACAGGACACAGCCAGGGCACCTGACCCAAACTGGCCAACGGTGTATTCCATACCATGGGACGTCCCATCCAGTATAGGAACTGGGGAGTGGGGGCGGGGAATCGCCGCTCGGGGACTGGCTGGGTGTCGGTCGGCAGGTGGTGAGCAATTGCACTGCCCATCATTTGTACATTCCAATCCTTTCATTATTGCTGTTGTCATTTTATTAGTGTTATCGTTATCATTACTAGTTTCTTCTTTTCTGTTCTATTAAACCGTTCTTACCTCAACCCACGAGTTTTACTTCTTTTTCCGATTTTCTCCCCCATCCCACTGGGTGGGGGGGAGTGAGTGAGCGGCTGCGTGGTGTTTAGTTGCTGGCTGGGATTAAACCACGACACTGATTTAAATACAGAAAGTAGAAGAGCAAGGCCTGTGAAGAGCAGAGAGGTAGGTTGATGTACATAGCCTGTTACGAAATAAAGGATGTTGGCAATGGACAAAGGAAAAGTAGGATCAGCTGGGCCAGGATACATGAAATTCAGAGAAGACTGGTCCAGGGGACACTGGAATAAGCTGGCGGCTCGTCAGGGGTAATGCCTGGCAGCTATGAGGTAAATGGAAGCTCAGATCAGAGGAGGAGTTGGCAGAAGGAATACTAGGTTGAGGAGGTGTTTGGGAATGACATGAGAAGCCTGAACAGTAGAGACAGGGATGGGAGTAAAGATCAGATGGAATAAACCAGGCTTGACACAGACAATCTCAATTTTTGAATTTTGAATGCTTTAAGTGATAGGTTTTTTAATGTAGCTGTTCTTTGAAAGAAAAGCAAGTTGCTTGGCCTTCCATCAGCTGTGGCTCTCCCAAATGATGGAGCAGCCATGTCACATCGAGTAGAACGTTGGTGGTGGCCGTGTCACAGGGCCGTGTCACCAACCCCCTCTTACAAGAGGACAGCACTAAGAAGGGATGCGTGGTGAACTAACCCAGACTGCAAGCGAAAAGGCGGGTAAGCAACGGCTGTGACAGGAACAACAGGCAGAAGGGCAAGGGGGGGAGAGCAGAGCTGCTGGGCCCCGGCAGGGAAGCAAAGGTTGCCTGAGGTGCGACAAATGGCTACAGCTCCTCCTTTCATTTCCACAGCCAGAAACCCACCAAGGGACAGGACCAGACGATGCTACACTCCCGTTCTGACCAAAAGACAAAGAGAGATTCGAGATTTTCTACAAGGACATCGACACCAACTTAAGGCATCAAGAGTTTGGCACACCCCTGGGCACGCGTTGCCCATGGTAACTGAGAGTGGCTGCCCCATTGTTTGCTATCCTGTCTTTCACAGCTCCAGGCCCAGACAGGGCGAAGGCCAGACCATGGCGCACTCCCCTCCTCAGACACACAGCCACTGAGATTCCCTAACATCTACAAGGACGCTCACGCTAAGTTAAGGAATCAAAAAGGACATCAGCTCTTGGCACCAACCTAATGATGCAGTTGTACTAACCAGTGTGGGTGGTTGGTTGGTGGTGGCCAATGCCACCATGGGATGGGTGCTTACTGGCTGCTAGGGAGAGGTGGGACAGACAGCCTTGGCCTGAGGCTGGCAGACCTCACAGCAGGGGTTACCAAAGGTGAGCTAAGGCTCCTGTTCCTTTGATTGTTGATATTATCCTGCTTTTTCCAGCTCCAGACGCACACAGACAAAAGGACCTGACCAGGGCGCACTCCCCTCCTCAGACACACAGCCACTGACATTCCCTAACGTCTACAAGGACGCTGACGCTAAGTTAAGGAATCAAAAAGGACATCAGCTCTTCGCACTAACCTAATGATGCAGTTTCACTACCAGTGTGGGTGGTTGGATGGTGGTGGCCAATGCCACCATGGGATGGGTGTCTACTGGCTGCCAGGGAGAGGTGGGACTGACAGCCTTGGCCTGAGGCTGGCAGACCTCACAGCAGGGGTTACCCAAGGTGAGCAAAGGCTCCTGTTCCTTTGTTTGTTGATATTATCCTGCTTTTTCCACCTCCAGACGCACACAGACAAAAGGACCTGACCAGGGCGCACTCCCCTCCTCAGACACACAGCCATTGACATTCCCTAACGTCTACAAGGACACTGATGCTAAGTTAAGGAATCAAAAAGGACATCAGCTCTTCGCACTAACCTAATAATGCAGTTGTACTAACCAGTGTGGGTGGTTGGTTGGTGGTGGCCAATGCCACCATGGGATGGGTGCCTACTTGCTGCCAGGGAGAGATGGGACTGACAGCCTTGGCCTGAGACTGTTAACCTGACAACAGGGCTGGCCCATGGTGAGCAAGTGTCAATGTTCCTTTGTTTGTTGATATTATCCTGCTTTTTCCAGCTCCAGGCCCACAGAGGGAAAAGGACCCGACCACTGTGCACTCCCCTCCGCAGACACAGAGCCAGAGAGGTCTCTGACATTCTACAAGAACGCTGACATGAAGTTAAGGCATCAAGAGTTTGGCACAGCCCTGGGCAGGCGTTGCCCATGGTAACTGAGAGTGGCTGCCCCATTGTTTGCTATCCTGTCTTTCACAGCTCCAGGCCCAGACAGGGCGAAGACCAGACCATGGCGCACTCCCCTCCTCAGACACACAGCCACTGACATTCCCTAACGTCTACAAGGACGCTGACGCTAAGTTAAGGAATCAAAAAGGACATCAGCTCTTCGCACTAACCTAATGATGCAGTTGCACTACCACTGTGGGTGATTGGATGGTGGTGGCCAATGCCACCATGGGATGGGTGTCTACTGGCTGCCAGAGAGAGGTGGGACTGACAGCCTTGGCCTGAGTCTTCCAGAGCTCACAGCAGGGGTTGCCCCTGGTGAGCGACGGTCAATGTTCCTTTGTTTGTTGATATTATCCTGCATTTTCTAGCTCCAGGCCCACAGAGGGAAAAGGACCCGACCACTGTGCACTCCCCTCCGCAGACACACAGCCAGAGATCTCTGACCTTCTACAAGAACGCTGACAAGAAGTTAAGGCATCAAGAGTTTGGCACAGCCCTGGGCAGGCGTTGCCCATGGTAATTGAGATTGGCTGCCCCATTGTTTGCTATCCTGTCTTTCACAGCTCCAGGCCCAGACAGGGCGAAGACCAGACCATGGCGCACTCCCCTCCTCAGACACACAGCCACTGACATTCCCTAACGTCTACAAGGACGCTGACGCTAAGTTAAGGAATCAAAAAGGACATCAGCTCTTGGCACCAACCTAATGATGCAGTTGTACTAACCAGTGTGGGTGGTTGGTTGGTGGTGGCCAATGCCACCATGGGATGGGTGTCTACTGGCTGCCAGGGAGAGGTGGGACTGACAGCCTTGGCCTGAGACTGGCAGACCTCACAGCAGGGGTTACCCAAGGTGAGCAAAGGCTCCTGTTCCTTTGTTTGTTGATATTATCCTGCTTTTTCCACCTCCAGACGCACACAGACAAAAGGACCTGACCATGGCGCACTCCCCTCCTCAGACACACAGCCACTGACATTCCCTAACGTCTACAAGGACGCTGACGCTAAGTTAAGGAATCAAAAAGGACATCAGCTCTTGGCACTAACCTAATGATGCAGTTGTACTAACCAGTGTGGGTGGTTGGTTGGTGGTGGCCAATGCCACCATGGGATGGGTGCCTACTTGCTGCCAGGGAGAGATGGGACTGACAGCCTTGGCCTGAGACTGTTAACCTGACAACAGGGCTGGCCCATGGTGAGCAAGTGTCAATGTTCCTTTGTTTGTTGATATTATCCTGCTTTTTCCAGCTCCAGGCCCACAGAGGGAAAAGGACCCGACCACTGTGCACTCCCCTCCGCAGACACAGAGCCAGAGAGGTCTCTGACATTCTACAAGAACGCTGACATGAAGTTAAGGCATCAAGAGTTTGGCACAGCCCTGGGCAGGCGTTGCCCATGGTAACTGAGAGTGCCTGCCCCATTGTTTGCTATCCTGTCTTTCACAGCTCCAGGCCCAGACAGGGCGAATTCCAGACCATGGCGCACTCCCCTCCTCAGACACACAGCCACTGACATTCCCTAACGTCTACAAGGACGCTGACGCTAAGTTAAGGAATCAAAAAGGACATCAGCTCTTCGCACTAACCTAATGATGCAGTTGCACTACCACTGTGGGTGATTGGATGGTGGTGGCCAATGCCACCATGGGATGGGTGTCTACTGGCTGCCAGAGAGAGGTGGGACTGACAGCCTTGGCCTGAGTCTTCCAGAGCTCACAGCAGGGGTTGCCCCTGGTGAGCGACGGTCAATGTTCCTTTGTTTGTTGATATTATCCTGCATTTTCTAGCTCCAGGCCCACAGAGGGAAAAGGACCCGACCACTGTGCACTCCCCTCCGCAGACACACAGCCAGAGATCTCTGACCTTCTACAAGAACGCTGACAAGAAGTTAAGGCATCAAGAGTTTGGCACAGCCCTGGGCAGGCGTTGCCCATGGTAATTGAGATTGGCTGCCCCATTGTTTGCTATCCTGTCTTTCACAGCTCCAGGCCCAGACAGGGCGAAGACCAGACCATGGCGCACTCCCCTCCTCAGACACACAGCCACTGCGATTCCCTAACGTCTACAAGGACGCTGACGCTAAGTTAAGGAATCAAAAAGGACATCAGCTCTTGGCACCAACCTAATGATGCAGTTGTACTAACCAGTGTGGGTGGTTGGTTGGTGGTGGCCAATGCCACCATGGGATGGGTGTCTACTGGCTGCCAGGGAGAGGTGGGACTGACAGCCTTGGCCTGAGACTGGCAGACCTCACAGCAGGGGTTACCCAAGGTGAGCAAAGGCTCCTGTTCCTTTGTTTGTTGATATTATCCTGCTTTTTCCAGCTCCAGACGCACACAGACAAAAGGACCTGACCAGGGCGCACTCCCCTCCTCAGACACACAACCACTGCGATTCCCTAACGTCTACAAGGACGCTGACGCTAAGTTAAGGAATCAAAAAGGACATCAGCTCTTCGCACTAACCTAATGATGCAGTTGTACTAACCAGTGTGGGTGGTTGGTTGGTGGTGGCCAATGCCACCATGGGATGGGTGCCTACTTGCTGCCAGGGAGAGATGGGACTGACAGCCTTGGCCTGAGACTGTTAACCTGACAACAGGGCTGGCCCATGGTGAGCAAGTGTCAATGTTCCTTTGTTTGTTGATATTATCCTGCTTTTTCCAGCTCCAGGCCCCCAGAGGGAAAAGGACCCGACCACTGTGCACTCCCCTCCGCAGACACACAGCCAGAGAGGTCTCTGACATTCTACAAGAAGGCTGACATGAAGTTAAGGCATCAAGAGTTTGGCACAGCCCTGGGCAGGCGTTGCCCATGGTAACTGAGAGTGGCTGCCCCATTGTTTGCTATCCTGTCTTTCACAGCTCCAGGCCCAGACAGGGCGAAGACCAGACCATGGCGCACTCCCCTCCTCAGACACACAGCCACTGACATTCCCTAACGTCTACAAGGACGCTGACGCTAAGTTAAGGAATCAAAAAGGACATCAGCTCTTGGCACCAACCTAATGATGCAGTTGTACTAACCAGTGTGGGTGGTTGGTTGGTGGTGGCCAATGCCACCATGGGATGGGTGTCTACTGGCTGCCAGGGAGAGGTGGGACTGACAGCCTTGGCCTGAGTCTTCCAGAGCTCACAGCAGGGGTTGCCCCTGGTGAGCGACGGTCAATGTTCCTTTGTTTGTTGATATTATCCTGCTTTTTCCAGCTCCAGGCCCACAGAGGGAAAAGGACCCGACCATTGTGCACTCCCCTCCGCAGACACAGAGCCAGAGAGGTCTCTGACCTTCTGCAAGAACGCTGACAAGAAGTTAAGGCATCAAGAGTTTGGCACAGCCCTGGGCAGGCGTTGCCCATGGTAATTGAGAGTGGCTGCCCCATGGTTTGCTATACTGTCTTTCACAGCTCCAGGCCCAGACAGGGCGAAGACCAGACCATGGCGCACTCCCCTCCTCAGACACACAGCCACTGCGATTCTCTAACGTCTACAAGGACGCTGACGCTAAGTTAAGGAATCAAAAAGGACATCAGCTCTTGGCACAAACCTAATGATGCAGTTTCACTACCAGTGTGGGTGGTTGGATGGTGGTGGCCAATGCCACCATGGGATGGGTGTCTACTGGCTGCCAGGGAGAGGTGGGACTGACAGCCTTGGCCTGAGGCTGGCAGACCTCACAGCAGGGGTTACCCAAGGTGAGCAAAGGCTCCTCTTCCTTTGTTTGTTGATATTATCCTGCTTTTTCCAGCTCCAGACGCACACAGACAAAAGGACCTGACCAGGGCGCACTCCCCTCCTCAGACACACAGCCACTGACATTCCCTAACGTCTACAAGGACGCTGACGCTAAGTTAAGGAATCAAAAAGCACATCAGCTCTTGGCACCAACCTAATGATGCAGTTGTACTAACCAGTGTGGGTGGTTGGTTGGTGGTGGCCAATGCCACCATGGGATGGGGGTCTACTGGCTGCCAGGGAGAGGTGGGACTGACAGCCTTGGCCTGAGACTGGCAGACCTCACAGCAGGGGTTACCCAAGGTGAGCAAAGGCTCCTGTTCCTTTGTTTGTTGATATTATCCTGCTTTTTCCAGCTCCAGACGCACACAGACAAAAGGACCTGACCAGGGCGCACTCCCCTCCTCAGACACACAGCCACTGACATTCCCTAACGTCTACAAGGACGCTGACGCTAAGTTAAGGAATCAAAAAGGACATCAGCTCTTCGCACTAACCTAATGATGCAGTTGTACTAACCAGTGTGGGTGGTTGGTTGGTGGTGGCCAATGCCACCATGGGATGGGTGCCTACTTCCTGCCAGGGAGAGGTGGGACTGACAGCCTTGGCCTGAGACTGTTAACCTGACAACAGGGCTGGCCCATGGTGAGCAAGTGTCAATGTTCCTTTGTTTGTTGATATTATCCTGCTTTTTCCAGCTCCAGGCCCACAGAGGGAAAAGGACCCGACCACTGTGCACTCCCCTCCGCAGACACAGAGCCAGAGAGGTCTCTGACCTTCTACAAGAACGCTGACAAGAAGTTGAGGCATCAAGAGTTTGGCACAGCCCTGGGCAGGCGTTGCCCATGGTAACTGAGAGTGGCTGCCCCATTGTTTGCTATCCTGTCTTTCACAGCTCCAGGCCCAGACAGGGCGAAGACCAGACCATGGCGCACTCCCCTCCTCAGACACACAGCCACTGACATTCCCTAACGTCTACAAGGATGCTGACGCTAAGTTAAGGAATCAAAAAGGACATCAGCTCTTGGCACTAACCTAATGATGCAGTTGTACTAACCAGTGTGGGTGGTTGGTTGGTGGTGGCCAATGCCACCATGGGATGGGTGTCTACTGCCTGCCAGGGAGAGGTGGGACTGACACCTTTGGCCTGAGGCTGGCAGACCTCACAGCAGGGGTTACCCAAGGTGAGCAAAGGCTCCTGATCCTTTGTTTGTTGATATTATCCTGCTTTTTCCGGCTCCAGACACACACAGACAAAAGGACCTGACCAGGGCGCACTCCCCTCCTCAGACACACAGCCACTGACATTCCCTAACGTCTACAAGGACGCTGACGCTAAGTTAAGGAATCAAAAAGGACATCAGCTCTTCGTACTAACCTAATGATGCAGTTGCACTACCACTGTGGGTGATTGGATGGTGGTGGCCAATGCCACCATGGGATGGGTGTCTACTGGCTGCCAGGGAGAGGTGGGACTGACAGCCTTGGCCTGAGGCTGGCAGAACACACAGCAGGGGTTACCCAAGGTGAGCAAAGGCTCCTGTTCCTTTGTTTGTTGATATTATCCTGCTTTTTCCAGCTCCAGACGCACACAGACAAAAGGACCTGACCAGGGCGCACTCCCCTCCTCAGACACACAGCCATTGACATTCCCTAACGTCTACAAGGACACTGATGCTAAGTTAAGGAATCAAAAAGGACATCAGCTCTTCGCACTAACCTAATGATGCAGTTGTACTAACCAGTGTGGGTGGTTGGTTGGTGGTGGCCAATGCCACCATGGGATGGGTGCCTACTTGCTGCCAGGGAGAGATGGGACTGACAGCCTTGGCCTGAGACTGTTAACCTGACAACAGGGCTGGCCCATGGTGAGCAAGTGTCAATGTTCCTTTGTTTGTTGATATTATCCTGCTTTTTCCAGCTCCAGGCCCACAGAGGGAAAAGGACCCGACCACTGTGCACTCCCCTCCGCAGACACAGAGCCAGAGAGGTCTCTGACATTCTACAAGAACGCTGACATGAAGTTAAGGCATCAAGAGTTTGGCACAGCCCTGGGCAGGCGTTGCCCATGGTAACTGAGAGTGGCTGCCCCATTGTTTGCTATCCTGTCTTTCACAGCTCCAGGCCCAGACAGGGCGAAGACCAGACCATGGCGCACTCCCCTGCTCAGACACACAGCCACTGACATTCCCTAACGTCTACAAGGACGCTGACGCTAAGTTAAGGAATCAAAAAGGACATCAGCTCTTGGCACTAACCTAATGATGCAGTTGTACTAACCAGTGTGGGTGGTTGGTTGGTGGTGGCCAATGCCACCATGGGATGGGTGTCTACTGCCTGCCAGGGAGAGGTGGGACTGACACCCTTGGCCTGAGGCTGGCAGACCTCACAGCAGGGGTTACCCAAGGTGAGCAAAGGCTCCTCATCCTTTGTTTGTTGATATCATCCTGCTTTTTCCGGCTCCAGACGCACACAGACAAAAGGACCTGACCAGGGCGCACTCCCCTCCTCAGACACACAGCCACTGACATTCCCTAACGTCTACAAGGACGCTGACGCTAAGTTAAGGAATCAAAAAGGACATCAGCTCTTCGCACTAACCTAATGATGCAGTTGCACTACCACTGTGGGTGATTGGATGGTGGTGGCCAATGCCACCATGGGATGGGTGTCTACTGGCTGCCAGAGAGAGGTGGGACTGACAGCCTTGGCCTGAGTCTTCCAGAGCTCACAGCAGGGGTTGCCCCTGGTGAGCGACGGTCAATGTTCCTTTGTTTGTTGATATTATCCTGCATTTTCTAGCTCCAGGCCCACAGAGGGAAAAGGACCCGACCACTGTGCACTCCCCTCCGCAGACACACAGCCAGAGATCTCTGACCTTCTACAAGAACGCTGACAAGAAGTTAAGGCATCAAGAGTTTGGCACAGCCCTGGGCAGGCGTTGCCCATGGTAATTGAGAGTGGCTGCCCCATTGTTTGCTATCCTGTCTTTCACAGCTCCAGGCCCAGACAGGGCGAAGACCAGACCATGGCGCACTCCCCTCCTCAGACACACAGCCACTGACATTCCCTAACGTCTACAAGGACGCTGACGCTAAGTTAAGGAATCAAAAAGGACATCAGGTCTTGGCACCAACCTAATGATGCAGTTGTACTAACCAGTGTGGGTGGTTGGTTGGTGGTGGCAAATGCCAGCATGGGATGGGTGTCTACTGGCTGCCAGGGAGAGGTGGGACTGACAGCCTTGGCCTGAGTCTTCCAGAGCTCACAGCAGGGGTTGCCCCTGGTGAGCGACGGTCAATGTTCCTTTGTTTGTTGATATTATCCTGCTTTTTCCAGCTCCAGGCCCACAGAGGGAAAAGGACCCGACCATTGTGCACTCCCCTCCGCAGACACAGAGCCAGAGAGGTCTCTGACCTTCTGCAAGAACGCTGACAAGAAGTTAAGGCATCAAGAGTTTGGCACAGCCCTGGGCAGGCGTTGCCCATGGTAATTCAGAGTGGCTGCCCCATGGTTTGCTATCCTGTCTTTCACAGCTCCAGGCCCAGACAGGGCGAAGACCAGACCATGGCGCACTCCCCTCCTCAGACACACAGCCATTGACATTCCCTAACGTCTACAAGGACGCTCACGCTAAGTTAAGGAATCAAAAAGGACATCAGCTCTTGGCACTAACCTAATGATGCAGTTGTACTAACCAGTGTGGGTGGTTGGTTGGTGGTGGCCAATGCCACCATGGGATGGGTGTCTACTGGCTGCCAGAGAGAGGTGGGACTGACAGCCTTGGCCTGAGTCTTCCAGAGCTCACAGCAGGGGTTGCCCCTGGTGAGCGACGGTCAATGTTCCTTTGTTGATATTATCCTGCATTTTCTAGCTCCAGGCCCACAGAGGGAAAAGGACCCGACCACTGTGCACTCCCCTCCGCAGACACAGAGCCAGAGAGGTCTCTGACCTTCTGCAAGAACGCTGACAAGAAGTTAAGGCATCAAGAGTTTGGCACAGCCCTGGGCAGGCGTTGCCCATGGTAATTGAGAGTGGCTGCCCCATGGTTTGCTATCCTGTCTTTCACAGCTCCAGGCCCAGACAGGGCGAAGACCAGACCATGGCGCACTCCCCTCCTCAGACACACAGCCACTGCGATTCCCTAACGTCTACAAGGACGCTGACGCTGAGTTAAGGAATCAAAAAGGACTTCAGCTCTTGGCACCAACCTAATGATGCAGTTTCACTACCAGTGTGGGTGGTTGGATGGTGGTGGCCAATGCCACCATGGGATGGGTGTCTACTGGCTGCCAGGGAGAGGTGGGACTGACAGCCTTGGCCTGAGGCTGGCAGACCTCCCAGCAGGGGTTACCCAAGGTGAGCAAAGGCTCCTGATCCTTTGTTTGTTGATATTATCCTGCTTTTTCCAGCTCCAGACGCACACAGACAAAATGACCTGACCAGGGCGCACTCCCCTCCTCAGACACACAGCCATTGACATTCCCTAACGTCTACAAGGACGTTGATGCTAAGTTAAGGAATCAAAAAGGACATCAGCTCTTCGCACTAACCTAATGATGCAGTTGTACTAACCAGTGTGGGTGGTTGGTTGGTGGTGGCCAATGCCACCATGGGATGGGTGCCTACTTCCTGCCAGGGAGAGGTGGGACTGACAGCCTTGGCCTGAGACTGTTAACCTGACAACAGGGCTGGCCCATGGTGAGCAAGTGTCAATGTTCCTTTGTTTGTTGATATTATCCTGCTTTTTCCAGCTCCAGGCCCACAGAGGGAAAAGGACCCGACCACTGTGCACTCCCCTCCGCAGACACAGAGCCAGAGAGGTCTCTGACATTCTACAAGAACGCTGACATGAAGTTAAGGCATCAAGAGTTTGGCACAGCCCTGGGCAGGCGTTGCCCATGGTAACTGAGAGTGGCTGCCCCATGGTTTGCTATCCTGTCTTTCACAGCTCCAGGCCCAGACAGGGCGAAGACCAGACCATGGCGCACTCCCCTCCTCAGACACACAGCCACTGACATTCCCTAACGTCTACAAGGACGCTGACGCTAAGTTAAGGAATCAAAAAGGACATCAGCTCTTCGCACTAACCTAATGATGCAGTTGCACTACCACTGTGGGTGATTGGATGGTGGTGGCCAATGCCACCATGGGATGGGTGTCTACTGGCTGCCAGAGAGAGGTGGGACTGACAGCCTTGGCCTGAGTCTTCCAGAGCTCACAGCAGGGGTTGCCCCTGGTGAGCGAAGGTCAATGTTCCTTTGTTTGTTGATATTATCCTGCATTTTCTAGCTCCAGGCCCACAGAGGGAAAAGGACCCGACCACTGTGCACTCCCCTCCGCAGACACACAGCCAGAGATCTCTGACCTTCTACAAGAACGCTGACAAGAAGTTAAGGCATCAAGAGTTTGGCACAGCCCTGGGCAGGCGTTGCCCATGGTAATTGAGATTGGCTGCCCCATTGTTTGCTATCCTGTCTTTCACAGCTCCAGGCCCAGACAGGGCGAAGACCAGACCATGGCGCACTCCCCTCCTCAGACACACAGCCACTGAGATTCCCTAACGTCTACAAGGACGCTGACGCTAAGTTAAGGAATCAAAAAGGACATCAGCTCTTGGCACCAACCTAATGATGCAGTTGTACTAACCAGTGTGGGTGGTTGGTTGGTGGTGGCCAATGCCAGCATGGGATGGGTGTCTACTGGCTGCCAGGGAGAGGTGGGACTGACAGCCTTGGCCTGAGTCTTCCAGAGCTCACAGCAGGGGTTGCCCCTGGTGAGCGACGGTCAATGTTCCTTTGTTTGTTGATATTATCCTGCTTTTTCCAGCTCCAGGCCCACAGAGGGAAAAGGACCCGACCATTGTGCACTCCCCTCCGCAGACACAGAGCCAGAGAGGTCTCTGACCTTCTGCAAGAACGCTGACAAGAAGTTAAGGCATCAAGAGTTTGGCACAGCCCTGGGCAGGCGTTGCCCATGGTAATTGAGAGTGGCTGCCCCATGGTTTGCTATCCTGTCTTTCACAGCTCCAGGCCCAGACAGGGCGAAGACCAGACCATGGCGCACTCCCCTCCTCAGACACACAGCCACTGAGATTCCCTAACGTCTACAAGGACGCTGACGCTAAGTTAAGGAATCAAAAAGGACATCAGCTCTTGGCACAAACCTAATGATGCAGTTTCACTACCAGTGTGGGTGGTTGGATGGTGGTGGCCAATGCCACCATGGGATGGGTGTCTACTGGCTGCCAGGGAGAGGTGGGACTGACAGCCTTGGCCTGAGGCTGGCAGACCTCACAGCAGGGGTTACCCAAGGTGAGCAAAGGCTCCTGTTCCTTTGTTTGTTGATATTATCCTGCTTTTTCCAGCTCCAGACGCACACAGACAAAATGACCTGACCAGGGCGCACTCCCCTCCTCAGACACACAGCCATTGACATTCCCTAACGTCTACAAGGACGCTGACGCTAAGTTAAGGAATCAAAAAGGACATCAGCTCTTGGCACCAACCTAATGATGCAGTTGTACTAACCAGTGTGGGTGGTTGGTTGGTGGTGGCCAATGCCACCATGGGATGGGTGTCTACTGGCTGCCAGGGAGAGGTGGGACTGACAGCCTTGGCCTGAGACTGGCAGACCTCCCAGCAGGGGTTACCCAAGGTGAGCAAAGGCTCCTGTTCCTTTGTTTGTTGATATTATCCTGCTTTTTCCAGCTCCAGACGCACACAGACAAAAGGACCTGACCAGGGCGCACTCCCCTCCTCAGACACACAGCCACTGACATTCCCTAACGTCTACAAGGACGCTGACGCTAAGTTAAGGAATCAAAAAGGACATCAGCTCTTCGCACTAACCTAATGATGCAGTTGTACTAACCAGTGTGGGTGGTTGGTTGGTGGTGGCCAATGCCACCATGGGATGGGTGCCTACTTGCTGCCAGGGAGAGATGGGACTGACAGCCTTGGCCTGAGACTGTTAACCTGACAACAGGGCTGGCCCATGGTGAGCAAGTGTCAATGTTCCTTTGTTTGTTGATATTATCCTGCTTTTTCCAGCTCCAGGCCCACAGAGGGAAAAGGACCCGACCACTGTGCACTCCCCTCCGCAGACACAGAGCCAGAGAGGTCTCTGACATTCTACAAGAAGGCTGACATGAAGTTAAGGCATCAAGAGTTTGGCACAGCCCTGGGCAGGCGTTGCCCATGGTAACTGAGAGTGGCTGCCCCATGGTTTGCTATCCTGTCTTTCACAGCTCCAGGCCCAGACAGGGCGAAGACCAGACCATGGCGCACTCCCCTCCTCAGACACACAGCCACTGACATTCCCTAACGTCTACAAGGACGCTGACGCTAAGTTAAGGAATCAAAAAGGACATCAGCTCTTCGCACTAACCTAATGATGCAGTTGCACTACCACTGTGGGTGATTGGATGGTGGTGGCCAATGCCACCATGGGATGGGTGTCTACTGGCTGCCAGAGAGAGGTGGGACTGACAGCCTTGGCCTGAGTCTTCCAGAGCTCACAGCAGGGGTTGCCCCTGGTGAGCGACGGTCAATGTTCCTTTGTTTGTTGATATTATCCTGCATTTTCTAGCTCCAGGCCCACAGAGGGAAAAGGACCCGACCACTGTGCACTCCCCTCCGCAGACACACAGCCAGAGATCTCTGACCTTCTACAAGAACGCTGACAAGAAGTTAAGGCATCAAGAGTTTGGCACAGCCCTGGGCAGGCGTTGCCCATGGTAATTGAGATTGGCTGCCCCATTGTTTGCTATCCTGTCTTTCACAGCTCCAGGCCCAGACAGGGCGAAGACCAGACCATGGCGCACTCCCCTCCTCAGACACACAGCCACTGCGATTCCCTAACGTCTACAAGGACGCTGACGCTAAGTTAAGGAATCAAAAAGGACATCAGCTCTTGGCACCAACCTAATGATGCAATTGTACTAACCAGTGTGGGTGGTTGGTTGGTGGTGGCCAATGCCAGCATGGGATGGGTGTCTACTGGCTGCCAGGGAGAGGTGGGACTGACAGCCTTGGCCTGAGACTGGCAGACCTCACAGCAGGGGTTACCCAAGGTGAGCAAAGGCTCCTGTTCCTTTGTTTGTTGATATTATCCTGCTTTTTCCAGCTCCAGACGCACACAGACAAAAGGACCTGACCAGGGCGCACTCCCCTCCTCAGACACACAGCCACTGAGATTCCCTAACGTCTACAAGGACGCTGACGCTAAGTTAAGGAATCAAAAAGGACATCAGCTCTTCGCACTAACCTAATGATGCAGTTGTACTAACCAGTGTGGGTGGTTGGTTGGTGGTGGCCAATGCCACCATGGGGTGGGTGCCTACTTGCTGCCAGGGAGAGGTGGGACTGACAGCCTTGGCCTGAGTCTTCCAGAGCTCACAGCAGGGGTTGCCCCTGGTGAGCGACGGTCAATGTTCCTTTGTTGATATTATCCTGCATTTTCTAGCTCCAGGCCCACAGAGGGAAAAGGACCCGACCATTGTGCACTCCCCTCCGCAGACACAGAGCCAGAGAGGTCTCTGACCTTCTGCAAGAACGCTGACAAGAAGTTAAGGCATCAAGAGTTTGGCACAGCCCTGGGCAGGCGTTGCCCATGGTAATTGAGAGTGGCTGCCCCATGGTTTGCTATCCTGTCTTTCACAGCTCCAGGCCCAGACAGGGCGAAGACCAGACCATGGCGCACTCCCCTCCTCAGACACACAGCCACTGCGATTCCCTAACGTCTACAAGGACGCTGACGCTGAGTTAAGGAATCAAAAAGGACTTCAGCTCTTGGAACCAACCTAATGATGCAGTTTCACTACCAGTGTGGGTGGTTGGATGGTGGTGGCCAATGCCACCATGGGATGGGTGTCTACTGGCTGCCAGGGAGAGGTGGGACTGACAGCCTTGGCCTGAGGCTGGCAGACCTCCCAGCAGGGGTTACCCAAGGTGAGCAAAGGCTCCTGATCCTTTGTTTGTTGATATTATCCTGCTTTTTCCAGCTCCAGACGCACACAGACAAAATGACCTGACCAGGGCGCACTCCCCTCCTCAGACACACAGCCATTGACATTCCCTAACGTCTACAAGGACGCTGACGCTAAGTTAAGGAATCAAAAAGGACATCAGCTCTTCGCACTAACCTAATGATGCAGTTTTACTAACCAGTGTGGGTGGTTGGTTGGTGGTGGCCAATGCCACCATGGGATGGGTGTCTACTGCCTGCCAGGGAGAGGTGGGACTGACACCCTTGGCCTGAGGCTGGCAGACCTCACAGCAGGGGTTACCCAAGGTGAGCAAAGGCTCCTGATCCTTTGTTTGTTGATATTATCCTGCTTTTTCCGGCTCCAGACACACACAGACAAAAGGACCTGACCAGGGCGCACTCCCCTCCTCAGACACACAGCCACTGACATTCCCTAACGTCTACAAGGACGCTGACGCTAAGTTAAGGAATCAAAAAGGACATCAGCTCTTCGCACTAACCTAATGATGCAGTTGCACTACCACTGTGGGTGGTTGGATGGTGGTGGCCAATGCCACCATGGGATGGGTGTCTACTGGCTGCCAGGGAGAGGTGGGACTGACACCCTTGGCCTGAGGCTGGCAGACCTCCCAGCAGGGGTTACCCAAGGTGAGCAAAGGCTCCTGTTCCTTTGTTTGTTGATATTATCCTGCTTTTTCCAGCTCCAGACGCACACAGAAAAAAGGACCTGACCAGGGCGCACTCCCCTCCTCAGACACACAGCCATTGACATTCCCTAACGTCTACAAGGACACTGATGCTAAGTTAAGGAATCAAAAAGGACATCAGCTCTTCGCACTAACCTAATGATGCAGTTGTACTAACCAGTGTGGGTGGTTGGTTGGTGGTGGCCAATGCCACCATGGGATGGGTGCCTACTTGCTGCCAGGGAGAGGTGGGACTGACAGCCTTGGCCTGAGACTGTTAACCTGACAACAGGGCTGGCCCATGGTGAGCAAGTGTCAATGTTCCTTTGTTTGTTGATATTATCCTGCTTTTTCCAGCTCCAGGCCCACAGAGGGAAAAGGACCCGACCACTGTGCACTCCCCTCCGCAGACACAGAGCCAGAGAGGTCTCTGACATTCTACAAGAACGCTGACATGAAGTTAAGGCATCAAGAGTTTGGCACAGCCCTGGGCAGGCGTTGCCCATGCTAACTGAGAGTGGCTGCCCCATTGTTTGCTATCCTGTCTTTCACAGCTCCAGGCCCAGACAGGGCGAAGACCAGACCATGGCGCACTCCCCTCCTCAGACACACAGCCACTGACATTCCCTAACGTCTACAAGGACGCTGACGCTAAGTTAAGGAATCAAAAAGGACATCAGCTCTTCGCACTAACCTAATGATGCAGTTGCACTACCACTGTGGGTGATTGGATGGTGGTGGCCAATGCCACCATGGGATGGGTGTCTACTGGCTGCCAGAGAGAGGAGGGACTGACAGCCTTGGCCTGAGTCTTCCAGAGCTCACAGCAGGGGTTGCCCCTGGTGAGCGAAGGTCAATGTTCCTTTGTTTGTTGATATTATCCTGCATTTTCTAGCTCCAGGCCCACAGAGGGAAAAGGACCCGACCACTGTGCACTCCCCTCCGCAGACACACAGCCAGAGATCTCTGACCTTCTACAAGAACGCTGACAAGAAGTTAAGGCATCAAGAGTTTGGCACAGCCCTGGGCAGGCGTTGCCCATGGTAATTGAGATTGGCTGCCCCATTGTTTGCTATCCTGTCTTTCACAGCTCCAGGCCCAGACAGGGCAAAGACCAGACCATGGCGCACTCCCCTCCTCAGACACACAGCCACTGAGATTCCCTAACGTCTACAAGGACGCTGACGCTAAGTTAAGGAATCAAAAAGGACATCAGCTCTTGGCACCAACCTAATGATGCAGTTGTACTAACCAGTGTGGGTGGTTGGTTGGTGGTGGCCAATGCCAGCATGGGATGGGTGTCTACTGGCTGCCAGGGAGAGGTGGGACTGACAGCCTTGGCCTGAGTCTTCCAGAGCTCACAGCAGGGGTTGCCCCTGGTGAGCGACGGTCAATGTTCCTTTGTTTGTTGATATTATCCTGCTTTTTCCAGCTCCAGGCCCACAGAGGGAAAAGGACCCGACCATTGTGCACTCCCCTCCGCAGACACACAGCCAGAGAGGTCTCTGACCTTCTGCAAGAACGCTGACAAGAAGTTAAGGCATCAAGAGTTTGGCACAGCCCTGGGCAGGCGTTGCCCATGGTAATTGAGAGTGGCTGCCCCATGGTTTGCTATCCTGTCTTTCACAGCTCCAGGCCCAGACAGGGCGAAGACCAGACCATGGCGCACTCCCCTCCTCAGACACACAGCCACTGAGATTCCCTAACGTCTACAAGGACGCTGACGCTAAGTTAAGGAATCAAAAAGGACATCAGCTCTTGGCACAAACCTAATGATGCAGTTTCACTACCAGTGTGGGTGGTTGGATGGTGGTGGCCAATGCCACCATGGGATGGGTGTCTACTGGCTGCCAGGGAGAGGTGGGACTGACAGCCTTGGCCTGAGGCTGGCAGACCTCACAGCAGGGGTTACCCAAGGTGAGCAAAGGCTCCTGTTCCTTTGTTTGTTGATATTATCCTGCTTTTTCCAGCTCCAGACGCACACAGACAAAATGACCTGACCAGGGCGCACTCCCCTCCTCAGACACACAGCCATTGACATTCCCTAACGTCTACAAGGACGCTGACGCTAAGTTAAGGAATCAAAAAGGACATCAGCTCTTGGCACCAACCTAATGATGCAGTTGTACTAACCAGTGTGGGTGGATGGTTGGTGGTGGCCAATGCCACCATGGGATGGGTGTCTACTGGCTGCCAGGGAGAGGTGGGACTGACAGCCTTGGCCTGAGACTGGCAGACCTCCCAGCAGGGGTTACCCAAGGTGAGCAAAGGCTCCTGTTCCTTTGTTTGTTGATATTATCCTGCTTTTTCCACCTCCAGACGCACACAGACAAAAGGACCTGACCAGGGCGCACTCCCCTCCTCAGACACACAGCCACTGACATTCCCTAACGTCTACAAGGACGCTGACGCTAAGTTAAGGAATCAAAAAGGACATCAGCTCTTCGCACTAACCTAATGATGCAGTTGTACTAACCAGTGTGGGTGGTTGGTTGGTGGTGGCCAATGCCACCATGGGATGGGTGCCTACTTGCTGCCAGGGAGAGATGGGACTGACAGCCTTGGCCTGAGACTGTTAACCTGACAACAGGGCTGGCCCATGGTGAGCAAGTGTCAATGTTCCTTTGTTTGTTGATATTATCCTGCTTTTTCCAGCTCCAGGCCCACAGAGGGAAAAGGACCCGACCACTGTGCACTCCCCTCCGCAGACACAGAGCCAGAGAGGTCTCTGACATTCTACAAGAAGGCTGACATGAAGTTAAGGCATCAAGAGTTTGGCACAGCCCTGGGCAGGCGTTGCCCATGGTAACTGAGAGTGGCTGCCCCATTGTTTGCTATCCTGTCTTTCACAGCTCCAGGCCCAGACAGGGCGAAGACCAGACCATGGCGCACTCCCCTCCTCAGACACACAGCCACTGACATTCCCTAACGTCTACAAGGACGCTGATGCTAAGTTAAGGAATCAAAAAGGACATCAGCTCTTCGCACTAACCTAATGATGCAGTTGCACTACCACTGTGGGTGATTGGATGGTGGTGGCCAATGCCACCATGGGATGGGTGTCTACTGGCTGCCAGAGAGAGGTGGGACTGACAGCCTTGGCCTGAGTCTTCCAGAGCTCACAGCAGGGGTTGCCCCTGGTGAGCGACGGTCAATGTTCCTTTGTTTGTTGATATTATCCTGCATTTTCTAGCTCCAGGCCCACAGAGGGAAAAGGACCCGACCACTGTGCACTCCCCTCCGCAGACACACAGCCAGAGATCTCTGACCTTCTACAAGAACGCTGACAAGAAGTTAAGGCATCAAGAGTTTGGCACAGCCCTGGGCAGGCGTTGCCCATGGTAATTGAGATTGGCTGCCCCATTGTTTGCTATCCTGTCTTTCACAGCTCCAGGCCCAGACAGGGCGAAGACCAGACCATGGCGCACTCCCCTCCTCAGACACACAGCCACTGAGATTCCCTAACGTCTACAAGGACGCTGACGCTAAGTTAAGGAATCAAAAAGGACATCAGCTCTTGGCACCAACCTAATGATGCAGTTGTACTAACCAGTGTGGGTGGTTGGTTGGTGGTGGCCAATGCCAGCATGGGATGGGTGTCTACTGGCTGCCAGGGAGAGGTGGGACTGACAGCCTTGGCCTGAGACTGGCAGACCTCCCAGCAGGGGTTACCCAAGGTGAGCAAAGGCTCCTGTTCCTTTGTTTGTTGATATTATCCTGCTTTTTCCAGCTCCAGACGCACACAGACAAAAGGACCTGACCAGGGCGCACTCCCCTCCTCAGACACACAGCCACTGAGATTCCCTAACGTCTACAAGGACGCTGACGCTAAGTTAAGGAATCAAAAAGGACATCAGCTCTTCGCACTAACCTAATGATGCAGTTGTACTAACCAGTGTGGGTGGTTGGTTGGTGGTGGCCAATGCCACCATGGGGTGGGTGCCTACTTGCTGCCAGGGAGAGGTGGGACTGACAGCCTTGGCCTGAGTCTTCCAGAGCTCACAGCAGGGGTTGCCCCTGGTGAGCGACGGTCAATGTTCCTTTGTTTGTTGATATTATCCTGCTTTTTCCAGCTCCAGGCCCACAGAGGGAAAAGGACCCAACCACTGTGCACTCCCCTCCGCAGCCACACAGCCAGAGAGGTCTCTGACCTTCTACAAGAACGCTGACAAGAAGTTAAGGCATCAAGAGTTTGGCACAGCCCTGGGCAGGCGTTGCCCATGGTAATTGAGAGTGGCTGCCCCATGGTTTGCTATCCTGTCTTTCACAGCTCCAGGCCCAGACAGGGCGAAGACCAGACCATGGCGCACTCCCCTCCTCAGACACACAGCCACTGCGATTCCCTAACGTCTACAAGGACGCTGACGCTAAGTTAAGGAATCAAAAAGGACATCAGCTCTTGGCACCAACCTAATGATGCAGTTGTACTAACCAGTGTGGGTGGTTGGTTGGTGGTGGCCAATGCCACCATGGGATGGGTGTCTACTGGCTGCCAGGGAGAGGTGGGACTGACAGCCTTGGCCTGAGACTGGCAGACCTCACAGCAGGGGTTACCCAAGGTGAGCAAAGGCTCCTGTTCCTTTGTTTGTTGATATTATCCTGCTTTTTCCAGCTCCAGACGCACACAGACAAAAGGACCTGACCAGGGCGCACTCCCCTCCTCAGACACACAGCCACTGACATTCCCTAACGTCTACAAGGACGCTGACGCTAAGTTAAGGAATCAAAAAGGACATCAGCTCTTCGCACTAACCTAATGATGCAGTTGTACTAACCAGTGTGGGTGGTTGGTTGGTGGTGGCCAATGCCACCATGGGATGGGTGCCTACTTGCTGCCAGGGAGAGATGGGACTGACGGCCTTGGCCTGAGACTGTTAACCTGACAACAGGGCTGGCCCATGGTGAGCAAGTGTCAATGTTCCTTTGTTTGTTGATATTATCCTGCTTTTTCCAGCTCCAGGCCCACAGAGGGAAAAGGACCCGACCACTGTGCACTCCCCTCCGCAGACACAGAGCCAGAGAGGTCTCTGACCTTCTGCAAGAACGCTGACAAGAAGTTAAGGCATCAAGAGTTTGGCACAGCCCTGGGCAGGCGTTGCCCATGGTAATTGAGAGTGGCTGCCCCATGGTTTGCTATCCTGTCTTTCACAGCTCCAGGCCCAGACAGGGCGAAGACCAGACCATGGCGCACTCCCCTCCTCAGACACACAGCCACTGACATTCCCTAACGTCTACAAGGACGCTGACGCTAAGTTAAGGAATCAAAAAGGACATCAGCTCTTGGCACAAACCTAATGATGCAGTTTCACTACCAGTGTGGGTGGTTGGATGGTGGTGGCCAATGCCACCATGGGATGGGTGTCTACTGGCTGCCAGGGAGAGGTGGGACTGACAGCCTTGGCCTGAGGCTGGCAGACCTCACAGCAGGGGTTACCCAAGGTGAGCAAAGGCTCCTGTTCCTTTGTTTGTTGATATTATCCTGCTTTTTCCAGCTCCAGACGCACACAGACAAAATGACCTGACCAGGGCGCACTCCCCTCCTCAGACACACAGCCATTGACATTCCCTAACGTCTACAAGGACGCTGACGCTAAGTTAAGGAATCAAAAAGGACATCAGCTCTTGGCACCAACCTAATGATGCAGTTGTACTAACCAGTGTGGGTGGTTGGTTGGTGGTGGCCAATGCCACCATGGGATGGGTGCCTACTTGCTGCCAGGGAGAGATGGGACTGACAGCCTTGGCCTGAGACTGTTAACCTGACAACAGGGCTGGCCCATGGTGAGCAAGTGTCAATGTTCCTTTGTTTGTTGATATTATCCTGCTTTTTCCAGCTCCAGGCCCACAGAGGGAAAAGGACCCGACCACTGTGCACTCCCCTCTGCAGACACAGAGCCAGAGAGGTCTCTGACATTCTACAAGAAGGCTGACATGAAGTTAAGGCATCAAGAGTTTGGCACAGCCCTGGGCAGGCGTTGCCCATGGTAACTGAGAGTGGCTGCCCCATTGTTTGCTATCCTGTCTTTCACAGCTCCAGGCCCAGACAGGGCGAAGACCAGACCATGGCGCACTCCCCTCCTCAGACACACAGCCACTGACATTCCCTAACGTCTACAAGGACGCTGACGCTAAGTTAAGGAATCAAAAAGGACATCAGCTCTTCGCACTAACCTAATGATGCAGTTGCACTACCACTGTGGGTGATTGGATGGTGGTGGCCAATGCCACCATGGGATGGGTGTCTACTGGCTGCCAGAGAGAGGTGGGACTGACAGCCTTGGCCTGAGTCTTCCAGAGCTCACAGCAGGGGTTGCCCCTGGTGAGCGACGGTCAATGTTCCTTTGTTTGTTGATATTATCCTGCATTTTCTAGCTCCAGGCCCACAGAGGGAAAAGGACCCGACCACTGTGCACTCCCCTCCGCAGACACACAGCCAGAGATCTCTGACCTTCTACAAGAACGCTGACAAGAAGTTAAGGCATCAAGAGTTTGGCACAGCCCTGGGCAGGCGTTGCCCATGGTAATTGAGATTGGCTGCCCCATTGTTTGCTATCCTGTCTTTCACAGCTCCAGGCCCAGACAGGGCGAAGACCAGACCATGGCGCACTCCCCTCCTCAGACACACAGCCACTGCGATTCCCTAACGTCTACAAGGATGCTGACGCTAAGTTAAGGAATCAAAAAGGACATCAGCTCTTGGCACCAACCTAATGATGCAGTTGTACTAACCAGTGTGGGTGGTTGGTTGGTGGTGGCCAATGCCAGCATGGGATGGGTGTCTACTGGCTGCCAGGGAGAGGTGGGACTGACAGCCTTGGCCTGAGACTGGCAGACCTCACAGCAGGGGTTACCCAAGGTGAGCAAAGGCTCCTGTTCCTTTGTTTGTTGATATTATCCTGCTTTTTCCAGCTCCAGACGCACACAGACAAAAGGACCTGACCAGGGCGCACTCCCCTCCTCAGACACACAGCCACTGAGATTCCCTAACGTCTACAAGGACGCTGACGCTAAGTTAAGGAATCAAAAAGGACATCAGCTCTTCGCACTAACCTAATGATGCAGTTGTACTAACCAGTGTGGGTGGTTGGTTGGTGGTGGCCAATGCCACCATGAGGTGGGTGCCTACTTGCTGCCAGGGAGAGGTGGGACTGACAGCCTTGGCCTGAGTCTTCCAGAGCTCACAGCAGGGGTTGCCCCTGGTGAGCGACGGTCAATGTTCCTTTGTTTGTTGATATTATCCTGCTTTTTCCAGCTCCAGGCCCACAGAGGGAAAAGGACCCAACCACTGTGCACTCCCCTCCGCAGCCACACAGCCAGAGAGGTCTCTGACCTTCTACAAGAACGCTGACAAGAAGTTAAGGCATCAAGAGTTTGGCACAGCCCTGGGCAGGCGTTGCCCATGGTAATTGAGAGTGGCTGCCCCATGGTTTGCTATCCTGTCTTTCACAGCTCCAGGCCCAGACAGGGCGAAGACCAGACCATGGCGCACTCCCCTCCTCAGACACACAGCCACTGCGATTCCCTAACGTCTACAAGGACGCTGACGCTAAGTTAAGGAATCAAAAAGGACATCAGCTCTTGGCACCAACCTAATGATGCAGTTGTACTAACCAGTGTGGGTGGTTGGTTGGTGGTGGCCAATGCCACCATGGGATGGGTGTCTACTGGCTGCCAGGGAGAGGTGGGACTGACACCCTTGGCCTGAGACTGGCAGACCTCACAGCAGGGGTTACCCAAGGTGAGCAAAGGCTCCTGTTCCTTTGTTTGTTGATATTATCCTGCTTTTTCCAGCTCCAGACGCACACAGACAAAAGGACCTGACCAGGGCGCACTCCCCTCCTCAGACACACAGCCACTGACATTCCCTAACGTCTACAAGGACGCTGACGCTAAGTTAAGGAATCAAAAAGGACATCAGCTCTTCGCACTAACCTAATGATGCAGTTGTACTAACCAGTGTGGGTGGTTGGTTGGTGGTGGCCAATGCCACCATGGGATGGGTGCCTACTTGCTGCCAGGGAGAGATGGGACTGACGGCCTTGGCCTGAGTCTTCCAGAGCTCACAGCAGGGGTTGCCCCTGGTGAGCGACGGTCAATGTTCCTTTGTTTGTTGATATTATCCTGCTTTTTCCAGCTCCAGGCCCACAGAGGGAAAAGGACCCAACCACTGTGCACTCCCCTCCGCAGCCACACAGCCAGAGAGGTCTCTGACCTTCTACAAGAACGCTGACAAGAAGTTAAGGCATCAAGAGTTTGGCACAGCCCTGGGCAGGCGTTGCCCATGGTAATTGAGAGTGGCTGCCCCATGGTTTGCTATCCTGTCTTTCACAGCTCCAGGCCCAGACAGGGCGAAGACCAGACCATGGCGCACTCCCCTCCTCAGACACACAGCCACTGCGATTCCCTAACGTCTACAAGGACGCTGACGCTAAGTTAAGGAATCAAAAAGGACATCAGCTCTTGGCACCAACCTAATGATGCAGTTGTACTAACCAGTGTGGGTGGTTGGTTGGTGGTGGCCAATGCCACCATGGGATGGGTGTCTACTGGCTGCCAGGGAGAGGTGGGACTGACACCCTTGGCCTGAGACTGGCAGACCTCACAGCAGGGGTTACCCAAGGTGAGCAAAGGCTCCTGTTCCTTTGTTTGTTGATATTATCCTGCTTTTTCCAGCTCCAGACGCACACAGACAAAAGGACCTGACCAGGGCGCACTCCCCTCCTCAGACACACAGCCACTGACATTCCCTAACGTCTACAAGGACGCTGACGCTAAGTTAAGGAATCAAAAAGGACATCAGCTCTTCGCACTAACCTAATGATGCAGTTGTACTAACCAGTGTGGGTGGTTGGTTGGTGGTGGCCAATGCCACCATGGGATGGGTGCCTACTTGCTGCCAGGGAGAGATGGGACTGACGGCCTTGGCCTGAGACTGTTAACCTGACAACAGGGCTGGCCCATGGTGAGCAAGTGTCAATGTTCCTTTGTTTGTTGATATTATCCTGCTTTTTCCAGCTCCAGGCCCACAGAGGGAAAAGGACCCGACCACTGTGCACTCCCCTCCGCAGACACAGAGCCAGAGAGGTCTCTGACCTTCTGCAAGAACGCTGACAAGAAGTTAAGGCATCAAGAGTTTGGCACAGCCCTGGGCAGGCGTTGCCCATGGTAATTGAGAGTGGCTGCCCCATGGTTTGCTATCCTGTCTTTCACAGCTCCAGGCCCAGACAGGGCGAAGACCAGACCATGGCGCACTCCCCTCCTCAGACACACAGCCACTGACATTCCCTAACGTCTACAAGGACGCTGACGCTAAGTTAAGGAATCAAAAAGGACATCAGCTCTTGGCACAAACCTAATGATGCAGTTTCACTACCAGTGTGGGTGGTTGGATGGTGGTGGCCAATGCCACCATGGGATGGGTGTCTACTGGCTGCCAGGGAGAGGTGGGACTGACAGCCTTGGCCTGAGGCTGGCAGACCTCACAGCAGGGGTTACCCAAGGTGAGCAAAGGCTCCTGTTCCTTTGTTTGTTGATATTATCCTGCTTTTTCCAGCTCCAGACGCACACAGACAAAAGGACCTGACCAGGGCGCACTCCCCTCCTCAGACACACAGCCATTGACATTCCCTAACGTCTACAAGGACGCTGACGCTAAGTTAAGGAATCAAAAAGGACATCAGCTCTTGGCACCAACCTAATGATGCAGTTGTACTAACCAGTGTGGGTGGTTGGTTGGTGGTGGCCAATGCCACCATGGGATGGGTGCCTACTTGCTGCCAGGGAGAGATGGGACTGACAGCCTTGGCCTGAGACTGTTAACCTGACAACAGGGCTGGCCCATGGTGAGCAAGTGTCAATGTTCCTTTGTTTGTTGATATTATCCTGCTTTTTCCAGCTCCAGGCCCACAGAGGGAAAAGGACCCGACCACTGTGCACTCCCCTCTGCAGACACAGAGCCAGAGAGGTCTCTGACATTCTACAAGAAGGCTGACATGAAGTTAAGGCATCAAGAGTTTGGCACAGCCCTGGGCAGGCGTTGCCCATGGTAACTGAGAGTGGCTGCCCCATTGTTTGCTATCCTGTCTTTCACAGCTCCAGGCCCAGACAGGGCGAAGACCAGACCATGGCGCACTCCCCTCCTCAGACACACAGCCACTGACATTCCCTAACGTCTACAAGGACGCTGACGCTAAGTTAAGGAATCAAAAAGGACATCAGCTCTTCGCACTAACCTAATGATGCAGTTGCACTACCACTGTGGGTGATTGGATGGTGGTGGCCAATGCCACCATGGGATGGGTGTCTACTGGCTGCCAGAGAGAGGTGGGACTGACAGCCTTGGCCTGAGTCTTCCAGAGCTCACAGCAGGGGTTGCCCCTGGTGAGCGACGGTCAATGTTCCTTTGTTTGTTGATATTATCCTGCATTTTCTAGCTCCAGGCCCACAGAGGGAAAAGGACCCGACCACTGTGCACTCCCCTCCGCAGACACACAGCCAGAGATCTCTGACCTTCTACAAGAACGCTGACAAGAAGTTAAGGCATCAAGAGTTTGGCACAGCCCTGGGCAGGCGTTGCCCATGGTAATTGAGATTGGCTGCCCCATTGTTTGCTATCCTGTCTTTCACAGCTCCAGGCCCAGACAGGGCGAAGACCAGACCATGGCGCACTCCCCTCCTCAGACACACAGCCACTGCGATTCCCTAACGTCTACAAGGATGCTGACGCTAAGTTAAGGAATCAAAAAGGACATCAGCTCTTGGCACCAACCTAATGATGCAGTTGTACTAACCAGTGTGGGTGGTTGGTTGGTGGTGGCCAATGCCAGCATGGGATGGGTGTCTACTGGCTGCCAGGGAGAGGTGGGACTGACAGCCTTGGCCTGAGACTGGCAGACCTCACAGCAGGGGTTACCCAAGGTGAGCAAAGGCTCCTGTTCCTTTGTTTGTTGATATTATCCTGCTTTTTCCAGCTCCAGACGCACACAGACAAAAGGACCTGACCAGGGCGCACTCCCCTCCTCAGACACACAGCCACTGAGATTCCCTAACGTCTACAAGGACGCTGACGCTAAGTTAAGGAATCAAAAAGGACATCAGCTCTTCGCACTAACCTAATGATGCAGTTGTACTAACCAGTGTGGGTGGTTGGTTGGTGGTGGCCAATGCCACCATGGGGTGGGTGCCTACTTGCTGCCAGGGAGAGGTGGGACTGACAGCCTTGGCCTGAGTCTTCCAGAGCTCACAGCAGGGGTTGCCCCTGGTGAGCGACGGTCAATGTTCCTTTGTTTGTTGATATTATCCTGCTTTTTCCAGCTCCAGGCCCACAGAGGGAAAAGGACCCAACCACTGTGCACTTCCCTCCGCAGCCACACAGCCAGAGAGGTCTCTGACCTTCTACAAGAACGCTGACAAGAAGTTAAGGCATCAAGAGTTTGGCACAGCCCTGGGCAGGCGTTGCCCATGGTAATTGAGAGTGGCTGCCCCATGGTTTGCTATCCTGTCTTTCACAGCTCCAGGCCCAGACAGGGCGAAGACCAGACCATGGCGCACTCCCCTCCTCAGACACACAGCCACTGCGATTCCCTAACGTCTACAAGGACGCTGACGCTAAGTTAAGGAATCAAAAAGGACATCAGCTCTTGGCACCAACCTAATGATGCAGTTGTACTAACCAGTGTGGGTGGTTGGTTGGTGGTGGGCAATGCCACCATGGGATGGGTGTCTACTGGCTGCCAGGGAGAGGTGGGACTGACACCCTTGGCCTGAGACTGGCAGACCTCACAGCAGGGGTTACCCAAGGTGAGCAAAGGCTCCTGTTCCTTTGTTTGTTGATATTATCCTGCTTTTTCCACCTCCAGACGCACACAGACAAAAGGACCTGACCAGGGCGCACTCCCCTCCTCAGACACACAGCCACTGACATTCCCTAACGTCTACAAGGACGCTGACGCTAAGTTAAGGAATCAAAAAGGACATCAGCTCTTCGCACTAACCTAATGATGCAGTTGTACTAACCAGTGTGGGTGGTTGGTTGGTGGTGGCCAATGCCACCATGGGATGGGTGCCTACTTGCTGCCAGGGAGAGATGGGACTGACGGCCTTGGCCTGAGACTGTTAACCTGACAACAGGGCTGGCCCATGGTGAGCAAGTGTCAATGTTCCTTTGTTTGTTGATATTATCCTGCTTTTTCCAGCTCCAGGCCCACAGAGGGAAAAGGACCCGACCACTGTGCACTCCCCTCCGCAGACACAGAGCCAGAGAGGTCTCTGACATTCTACAAGAACGCTGACATGAAGTTAAGGCATCAAGAGTTTGGCACAGCCCTGGGCAGGCGTTGCCCATGGTAACTGAGAGTGGCTGCCCCATTGTTTGCTATCCTGTCTTTCACAGCTCCAGGCCCAGACAGGGCGAAGACCAGACCATGGCGCACTCCCCTCCTCAGACACACAGCCACTGCGATTCCCTAACGTCTACAAGGACGCTGACGCTAAGTTAAGGAATCAAAAAGGACATCAGCTCTTCGCACTAACCTAATGATGCAGTTGCACTACCACTGTGGGTGATTGGATGGTGGTGGCCAATGCCACCATGGGATGGGTGTCTACTGGCTGCCAGAGAGAGGTGGGACTGACAGCCTTGGCCTGAGTCTTCCAGAGCTCACAGCAGGGGTTGCCCCTGGTGAGCGACGGTCAATGTTCCTTTGTTTGTTGATATTATCCTGCATTTTCTAGCTCCAGGCCCACAGAGGGAAAAGGACCCGACCACTGTGCACTCCCCTCCGCAGACACACAGCCAGAGATCTCTGACCTTCTACAAGAACGCTGACAAGAAGTTAAGGCATCAAGAGTTTGGCACAGCCCTGGGCAGGCGTTGCCCATGGTAATTGAGATTGGCTGCCCCATTGTTTGCTATCCTGTCTTTCACAGCTCCAGGCCCAGACAGGGCGAAGACCAGACCATGGCGCACTCCCCTCCTCAGACACACAGCCACTGCGATTCCCTAACGTCTACAAGGACGCTGACGCTAAGTTAAGGAATCAAAAAGGACATCAGCTCTTGGCACCAACCTAATGATGCAGTTGTACTAACCAGTGTGGGTGGTTGGTTGGTGGTGGCCAATGCCACCATGGGATGGGTGTCTACTGGCTGCCAGGGAGAGGTGGGACTGACAGCCTTGGCCTGAGACTGGCAGACCTCACAGCAGGGGTTACCCAAGGTGAGCAAAGGCTCCTGTTCCTTTGTTTGTTGATATTATCCTGCTTTTTCCAGCTCCAGACGCACACAGACAAAAGGACCTGACCAGGGCGCACTCCCCTCCTCAGACACACAGCCACTGCGATTCCCTAACGTCTACAAGGACGCTGACGCTAAGTTAAGGAATCAAAAAGGACATCAGCTCTTCGCACTAACCTAATGATGCAGTTGTACTAACCAGTGTGGGTGGTTGGTTGGTGGTGGCCAATGCCACCATGGGATGGGTGCCTACTTGCTGCCAGGGAGAGGTGGGACTGACAGCCTTGGCCTGAGTCTTCCAGAGCTCACAGCAGGGGTTGCCCCTGGTGAGCGACGGTCAATGTTCCTTTGTTTGTTGATATTATCCTGCTTTTTCCAGCTCCAGGCCCACAGAGGGAAAAGGACCCAACCACTGTGCACTCCCCTCCGCAGCCACACAGCCAGAGAGGTCTCTGACCTTCTACAAGAACGCTGACAAGAAGTTAAGGCATCAAGAGTTTGGCACAGCCCTGGGCAGGCGTTGCCCATGGTAATTGAGAGTGGCTGCCCCATGGTTTGCTATCCTGTCTTTCACAGCTCCAGGCCCAGACAGGGCGAAGGCCAGACCATGGTGCACTCCCCTCCTCAGACACACAGCCACTGCGATTCCCTAACGTCTACAAGGACGCTGACGCTAAGTTAAGGAATCAAAAAGGACATCAGCTCTTGGCACAAACCTAATGATGCAGTTGTACTAACCAGTGTGGGTGGTTGGTTGGTGGTGGCCAATGCCATCATGGGATGGGTGTCTACTGGCTGCCAGGGAGAGGTGGGACTGACACCCTTGGCCTGAGGCTGGCAGACCTCACAGCAGGGGTTACCCAAGGTGAGCAAAGGCTTCTGTTCCTTTGTTGATATTATCCTGCTTTTTCCAGCTCCAGACGCACACAGACAAAAGGACCTGACCAGGGCGCACTCCCCTCCTCAGACACACAGCCATTGACATTCCCTAACGTCTACAAGGACGCTGACGCTAAGTTAAGGAATCAAAAAGGACATCAGCTCTTGGCACCAACCTAATGATGCAGTTGTACTAACCAGTGTGGGTGGTTGGTTGGTGGTGGCCAATGCCAGCATGGGATGGGTGTCTACTGGCTGCCAGGGAGAGGTGGGACTGACAGCCTTGGCCTGAGTCTTGCAGAGCTTACAGCAGGGGTTGCCCCTGGTGAGCGACGGTCAATATTCCTTTGTTTGTTGATATTATCCTGCTTTTTCCAGCTCCAGGCCCACAGAGGGAAAAGGACCCGACCATTGTGCACTCCCCTCCGCAGACACACAGCCAGAGAGGTCTCTGACCTTCTACAAGAACGCTGACAAGAAGTTAAGGCATCAAGAGTTTGGCACAGCCCTGGGCAGGCGTTGCCCATGGTAATTGAGAGTGGCTGCCCCATGGTTTGCTATCCTGTCTTTCACAGCTCCAGGCCCAGACAGGGCGAAGACCAGACCATGGCGCACTCCCCTCCTCAGACACACAGCCATTGACATTCCGTAACGTCTACAAGGACACTGATGCTAAGTTAAGGAATCAAAAAGGACATCAGCTCTTCGCACTAACCTAATGATGCAGTTGTACTAACCAGTGTGGGTGGTTGGTTGGTGGTGGCCAATGCCACCATGGGATGGGTGCCTACTTGCTGCCAGGGAGAGGTGGGACTGACAGCCTTGGCCTGAGACTGTTAACCTGACAACAGGGCTGGCCCATGGTGAACAAGTGTCAATGTTCCTTTGTTTGTTGATATTATCCTGCTTTTTCCAGCTCCAGGCCCACAGAGGGAAAAGGACCCGACCACTGTGCACTCCCCTCCGCAGACACAGAGCCAGAGAGGTCTCTGACATTCTACAAGAACGCTGACATGAAGTTAAGGCATCAAGAGTTTGGCACAGCCCTGGGCAGGCGTTGCCCATGGTAACTGAGAGTGGCTGCCCCATTGTTTGCTATCCTGTCTTTCACAGCTCCAGGCCCAGACAGGGCGAAGACCAGACCATGGCGCACTCCCCTCCTCCGACACACAGCCACTGACATTCCCTAACGTCTACAAGGACGCTGACGCTAAGTTAAGGAATCAAAAAGGACATCAGCTCTTGGCACTAACCTAATGATGCAGTTGTACTAACCAGTGTGGGTGGTTGGTTGGTGGTGGCCAATGCCACCATGGGATGGGTGTCTACTGCCTGCCAGGGAGAGGTGGGACTGACAGCCTTGGCCTGAGGCTGGCAGACCTCACAGCAGGGGTTACCCAAGGTGAGCAAAGGCTCCTGATCCTTTGTTTCTTGATATTATCCTGCTTTTTCCGGCTCCAGACACACACAGACAAAAGGACCTGACCAGGGCGCACTCCCCTCCTCAGACACACAGCCACTGACATTCCCTAACGTCTACAAGGACGCTGACGCTAAGTTAAGGAATCAAAAAGGACATCAGCTCTTCGCACTAACCTAATGATGCAGTTGTACTAACCAGTGTGGGTGGTTGGTTGGTGGTGGCCAATGCCACCATGGGATGGGTGCTTACTTGCTGCCAGGGAGAGATGGGACTGACAGCCTTGGCCTGAGACTGTTAACCTGACAACAGGGCTGGCCCATGGTGAGCAAGTGTTAATGTTCCTTTGTTTGTTGATATTATCCTGCTTTTTCCAGCTCCAGGCCCACAGAGGGAAAAGGACCCGACCACTGTGCACTCCCCTCCGCAGACACAGAGCCAGAGAGGTCTCTGACATTCTACAAGAACGCTGACATGAAGTTAAGGCATCAAGAGTTTGGCACAGCCCTGGGCAGGCGTTGCCCATGGTAACTGAGAGTGGCTGCCCCATTGTTTGCTATCCTGTCTTTCACAGCTCCAGGCCCAGACAGGGCGAAGACCAGACCATGGCGCACTCCCCTCCTCCGACACACAGCCACTGACATTCCCTAACGTCTACAAGGACGCTGACGCTAAGTTAAGGAATCAAAAAGGACATCAGCTCTTGGCACTAACCTAATGATGCAGTTGTACTAACCAGTGTGGGTGGTTGGTTGGTGGTGGCCAATGCCACCATGGGATGGGCGCCTACTGGCTGCCAGGGAGAGGTGGGACAGACAGCCTTGGCCTGAGGCTGGCAGACCTCACAGCAGGGGTTACCCAAGGTGAGCAAAGGCTCCTGATCCTTTGTTTGTTGATATTATCCTGCTTTTTCCGGCTCCAGACACACACAGACAAAAGGACCTGACCATGGCGCACTCCCCTCCTCAGACACACAGCCACTGACATTCCCTAACGTCTACAAGGACGCTGATGCTAAGTTAAGGAATCAAAAAGGACATCAGCTCTTCGCACTAACCTAATGATGCAGTTGCACTACCACTGTGGGTGGTTGGATGGTGGTGGCCAATGCCACCATGGGATGGGTGTCTACTGGCTGCCAGGGAGAGGTGGGACTGACAGCCTTGGCCTGAGGCTGGCAGACCTCCCAGCAGGGGTTACCCAAGGTGAGCAAAGGCTCCTGATCCTTTGTTTGTTGATATTATCCTGCTTTTTCCGGCTCCAGACACACACAGACAAAAGGACCTGACCAGGGCGCACTCCCCTCCTCAGACACACAGCCACTGACATTCCCTAACGTCTACAAGGACGCTGACGCTAAGTTAAGGAATCAAAAAGGACATCAGCTCTTCGCACTAACCTAATGATGCAGTTGCACTACCACTGTGGGTGATTGGATGGTGGTGGCCAATGCCACCATGGGATGGGTGTCTACTGGCTGCCAGAGAGAGGTGGGACTGACAGCCTTGGCCTGAGGCTGGCAGACCTCACAGCAGGGGTTACCCAAGGTGAGCAAAGGCTCCTGTTCCTTTGTTTGTTGATATTATCCTGCTTTTTCCAGCTCCAGACGCACACAGACAAAAGGACCTGACCAGGGCGCACTCCCCTCCTCAGACACACAGCCATTGACATTCCGTAACGTCTACAAGGACGCTGACGCTAAGTTAAGGAATCAAAAAGGACATCAGCTCTTCGCACTAACCTAATGATGCAGTTGTACTAACCAGTGTGGGTGGTTGGTTGGTGGTGGCCAATGCCACCATGGGATGGGTGCCTACTTGCTGCCAGGGAGAGATGGGACTGACGGCCTTGGCCTGAGACTGTTAACCTGACAACAGGGCTGGCCCATGGTGAGCAAGTGTCAATGTTCCTTTGTTGGTTGATATTATCCTGCTTTTTCCAGCTCCAGGCCCACAGAGGGAAAAGGACCCGACCACTGTGCACTCCCCTCCGCAGACACACAGCCAGAGAGGTCTCTGACCTTCTACAAGAACGCTGACATGAAGTTAAGGCATCAAGAGTTTGGCACAGCCCTGGGCAGGCGTTGCCCATGGTAACTGAGAGTGGCTGCCCCATTGTTTGCTATCCTGTCTTTCACAGCTCCAGGCCCAGACAGGGCGAAGACCAGACCATGGCGCACTCCCCTCCTCAGACACACAGCCACTGACATTCCCTAACGTCTACAAGGACGCTGACGCTAAGTTAAGGAATCAAAAAGGACATCAGCTCTTGGCACTAACCTAATGATGCAGTTGTACTAACTAGTGTGGGTGGTTGGTTGGTGGTGGCCAATGCCACCATGGGATGGGCGCCTACTGGCTGCCAGAGAGAGGTGGGACTGACAGCCTTGGCCTGAGTCTTCCAGAGCTCACAGCAGGGGTTGCCCCTGGTGAGCGACGGTCAATGTTCCTTTGTTTGTTGATATTATCCTGCATTTTCTAGCTCCAGGACCACAGAGGGAAAAGGACCCGACCACAGTGCACTCCCCTCCGCAGACACAGAGCCAGAGAGGTCTCTGACCTTCTGCAAGAACGCTGACAAGAAGTTAAGGCATCAAGAGTTTGGCACAGCCCTGGGCAGGCGTTGCCCATGGTAATTGAGAGTGGCTGCCCCATGGTTTGCTATCCTGTCTTTCACAGCTCCAGGCCCAGACAGGGCGAAGACCAAACCATGGCGCACTCCCCTCCTCAGACACACAGCCACTGACATTCCCTAACGTCTACAAGGACGCTGATGCTAAGTTAAGGAATCAAAAAGGACATCAGCTCTTCGCACTAACCTAATGATGCAGTTGCACTACCAGTGTGGGTGGTTGGATGGTGGTGGCCAATGCCACCATGGGATGGGTGTCTACTGGCTGCCAGAGAGAGGTGGGACTGACAGCCTTGGCCTGAGTCTTCCAGAGCTCACAGCAGGGGTTACCCCTGGTGAGCGACGGTCAATGTTCCTTTGTTTGTTGATATTATCCTGCATTTTCTAGCTCCAGGCCCACAGAGGGAAAAGGACCCGACCACTGTGCACTCCCCTCCGCAGACACACAGCCAGAGAGGTCTCTGACCTTCTACAAGAACGCTGACAAGAAGTTAAGGCATCAAGAGTTTGGCACAGCCCTGGGCAGGCGTTGCCCATGGTAATTGAGATTGGCTGCCCCATTGTTTGCTATCCTGTCTTTCACAGCTCCAGGCCCAGACAGGGCGAAGACCAGACCATGGCGCACTCCCCTCCTCAGACACACAGCCACTGACATTCCCTAACGTCTACAAGGACGCTGACGCTAAGTTAAGGAATCAAAAAGGACATCAGCTCTTGGCACCAACCTAATGATGCAGTTGTACTAACCAGTGTGGGTGGTTGGTTGGTGGTGGCCAATGCCACCATGGGATGGGTGTCTACTGGCTGCCAGGGAGAGGTGGGACTGACAGCCTTGGCCTGAGACTGGCAGACCTCACAGCAGGGGTTACCCAAGGTGAGCAAAGGCTCCTGTTCCTTTGTTTGTTGATATTATCCTGCTTTTTCCAGCTCCAGACGCACACAGACAAAAGGACCTGACCAGGGCGCACTCCCCTCCTCAGACACACAGCCACTGACATTCCCTAACGTCTACAAGGACGCTGACGCTAAGTTAAGGAATCAAAAAGGACATCAGCTCTTCGCACTAACCTAATGATGCAGTTTCACTACCAGTGTGGGTGGTTGGATGGTGGTGGCCAATGCCACCATGGGATGGGTGTCTACTGGCTGCCAGGGAGAGGTGGGACTGACAGCCTTGGCCTGAGGCTGGCAGACCTCCCAGCAGGGCTTACCCAAGGTGAGCAAAGGCTCCTGTTCCTTTGTTTGTTGATATTATCCTGCTTTTTCCAGCTCCAGACGCACACAGACAAAAGGACCTGACCAGGGCGCACTCCCCTCCTCAGACACACAGCCATTGACATTCCGTAACGTCTACAAGGACACTGATGCTAAGTTAAGGAATCAAAAAGGACATCAGCTCTTGGCACTAACCTAATGATGCAGTTGTACTAACCAGTGTGGGTGGTTGGTTGGTGGTGGCCAATGCCACCATGGGATGGGTGCCTACTTGCTGCCAGGGAGAGGTGGGACTGACAGCCTTGGCCTGAGACTGTTAACCTGACAACAGGGCTGGCCCATGGTGAGCAAGTGTCAATGTTCCTTTGTTTGTTGATATTATCCTGCTTTTTCCAGCTCCAGGCCCACAGAGGGAAAAGGACCCGACCACTGTGCACTCCCCTCCGCAGACACAGAGCCAGAGAGGTCTCTGACATTCTACAAGAACGCTGACATGAAGTTAAGGCATCAAGAGTTTGGCACAGCCCTGGGCAGGCGTTGCCCATGGTAACTGAGAGTGGCTGCCCTATTGTTTGCTATCCTGTCTTTCACAGCTCCAGGCCCAGACAGGGCGAAGACCAGACCATGGCGCACTCCCCTCCTCCGACACACAGCCACTGACATTCCCTAACGTCTACAAGGACGCTGATGCTAAGTTAAGGAATCAAAAAGGACATCAGCTCTTCGCACTAACCTAATGATGCAGTTGTACTAACCAGTGTGGGTGGTTGGTTGGTGGTGGCCAATGCCACCATGGGATGGGCGCCTACTGGCTGCCAGGGAGAGGTGGGACAGACAGCCTTGGCCTGAGGCTGGCAGACCTCACAGCAGGGGTTACCCAAGGTGAGCAAAGGCTCCTGATCCTTTGTTTCTTGATATTATCCTGCTTTTTCCAGCTCCAGACGCACACAGACAAAAGGACCTGACCAGGGCGCACTCCCCTCCTCAGACACACAGCCACTGACATTCCCTAACGTCTACAAGGACGCTGACGCTAAGTTAAGGAATCAAAAAGGACATCAGCTCTTCGCACTAACCTAATGATGCAGTTTCACTACCAGTCTGGGTGGTTGGATGGTGGTGGCCAATGCCACCATGGGATGGGTGTCTACTGGCTGCCAGGGAGAGGTGGGACTGACAGCCTTGGCCTGAGGCTGGCAGACCTCCCAGCAGGGGTTACCCAAGGTGAGCAAAGGCTCCTGTTCCTTTGTTTGTTGATATTATCCTGCTTTTTCCAGCTCCAGACGCACACAGACAAAAGGACCTGACCAGGGCGCACTCCCCTCCTCAGACACACAGCCATTGACATTCCCTAACGTCTACAAGGACGCTGACGCTAAGTTAAGGAATCAAAAAGGACATCAGCTCTTCGCACTAACCTAATGATGCAGTTGTACTAACCAGTGTGGGTGGTTGGATGGTGGTGGCCAATGCCACCATGGGATGGGTGCCTACTTGCTGCCAGGGAGAGGTGGGACTGACAGCCTTGGCCCGAGACTGTTAACCTGACAACAGGGCTGGCCCATGGTGAGCAAGTGTCAATGTTCCTTTGTTTGTTGATATTATCCTGCTTTTTCCAGCTCCAGGCCCACAGAGGGAAAAGGACCCGACCACTGTGCACTCCCCTCCGCAGACACACAGCCAGAGAGGTCTCTGACATTCTACAAGAACGCTGACAAGAAGTTAAGGCATCAAGAGTTTGGCACAGCCCTGGGCAGGCGTTGCCCATGGTAACTGAGAGTGGCTGCCCCATTGTTTGCTATCCTGTCTTTCACAGCTCCAGGCCCAGACAGGGCGAAGACCAGACCATGGCGCACTCCCCTCCTCCGACACACAGCCACTGACATTCCCTAACGTCTACAAGGACGCTGACGCTAAGTTAAGGAATCAAAAAGGACATCAGCTCTTGGCACTAACCTAATGATGCAGTTGTACAAACCAGTGTGGGTGGTTGGTTGGTGGTGGCCAATGCCACCATGGGATGGGTGTCTACTGCCTGCCAGGGAGAGGTGGGACTGACACCCTTGGCCTGAGGCTGGCAGACCTCACAGCAGGGGTTACCCAAGGTGACCAAAGGCTTCTGTTCCTTTGTTTGTTGATATTATCCTGCTTTTTCCACCTCCAGACGCACACAGAATAAAGGACCTGACCATGGCGCACTCCCCTCCTCAGACAAACAGCCACTGACATTCCCTAACGTCTACAAGGACGCTGACGCTAAGTTAAGGAATCAAAAAGGACATCAGCTCTTGGCACTAACCTAATGATGCAGTTGTACTAACCAGTGTGGGTGGTTGGTTGGTGGCGGCCAATGCCACCATGGGATGGGTGTCTACTGGCTGCCAGGGAGAGGTGGGACTGAAAACCTTGGTCTGAGGCTGGCAGACCTCACAGCAGGGGTTACCCAAGGTGAGCAAAGGCTCCTGTTCCTTTGTTTGTTGATATTATCCTGCTTTTTCCGGCTCCAGACACACACAGACAAGAGGACCTGACCAGGGCGCACTCCCCTCCTCAGACACACAGCCACTGACATTCCCTAACGTCTACAAGGACGCTGACGCTAAGTTAAGGAATCAAAAAGACATCAGCTCTTGGCACCAACCTAATGATGCAGTTGTACTAACCAGTGTGGGTGGTTGGTTGGTGGTGGCCAATGCCACCATGGGATGGGTGTCTACTGGCTGCCAGGGAGAGGTGGGACTGACAGCCTTGGCCTGAGGCTGGCAGACCTCACAGCAGGGGTTACCCAAGGTGAGCAAAGGCTCCTGTTCCTTTGTTTGTTGACATTATCCTGCTTTTTCCAGCTCCAGACTCACACAGACAAAAGGACCTGACCAGGGCGCACTCCCCTCCTCAGACACACAGCCACTGACATTCCTTAACGTCTACAAGGACGCTCACGCTAAGTTAAGGAATCAAAAAGGACATCAGCTCTTGGCACTAACCTAATGATGCAGTTGTACTAACCAGTGTGGGTGGTTGGTTGGTGGTGGCCAATGCCACCATGGGATGGGTGTCTACTGGCTGCCAGGGAGAGGTGGGACTGACAGCCTTGGCCTGAGTCTTGCAGAGCTTACAGCAGGGGTTGCCCCTGGTGACCGACGGTCAATATTCCTTTGTTTGTTGATATTATCCTGCTTTTTCCAGCTCCAGGCCCACAGAGGGAAAAGGACCCGACCATTGTGCACTCCCCTCCGCAGACACACAGCCAGAGAGGTCTCTGACCTTCTACAAGAACGCTGACAAGAAGTTAAGGCATCAAGAGTTTGGCACAGCCCTGGGCAGGCGTTGCCCATGGTAATTGAGAGTGGCTGCCCCATGGTTTGCTATCCTGTCTTTCACAGCTCCAGGCCCAGACAGGGCGAAGACCAGACCATGGCGCACTCCCCTCCTCAGACACACAGCCACTGAGATTCCCTAACGTCTACAAGGACGCTCACGCTAAGTTAAGGAATCAAAAAGGACATCAGCAGTTCGCACTAACCTAATGATGCAGTTGCACTACCAGTGTGGGTGGTTGGTTGGTGGTGGCCAATGCCACCATGGGATGGGTGTCTACTGGCTGCCAGGGAGAGGTGGGACAGACAGCCTTGGCCTGAGGCTGTTGACCTGACAACAGGGCTTGCCCATGGTGAGCGACGGTCAATGTTCCTTTGTTTGTTGATATTATCCTGCTTTTTCCAGCTCCAGGCCCACAGAGGGAAAAGGACCCGACCACTGTGCACTCCCCTCCGCAGACACACAGCCAGAGAGGTCTCTGACCTTCTGCAAGAACGCTGACAAGAAGTTAAGGCATCAAGAGTTTGGCACAGCCCTGGGCAGGCGTTGCCCATGCTAACTGAGTGTGGCTGCCCCATTGCTTGCTATCCTGTCTTTCACAGCTCCAGGCCCAGACTGGGCGAAGACCAGACCGTGGCGCACTCCCCTCCTCAGTGTCGTGGTTTAACCCCAGCCAGCAACTAAACACCACGCAGCCGCTCACTCACTCCCCCCCACCCAGTGGGATGGGGGAGAAAATCGGGAAAAGAAGCAAAACCCGTGGGTTGAGATAAGAACCGCTTAATAGAACAGAAAAGAAGAAACTAATAATGATAATGATAACACTAATAAAATGACAACAGCAATAATGAAAGGATTGGAATGTACAAATGATGCGCAGTGCAATTGCTCACCACCCGCCGACCGACACCCAGCCAGTCCCCGAGCGGCGAATCCCTGCCCCCCCCCACTTCCCCGTTCCTATACTGGATGGGACGTCCCATGGTATGGAATACACCGTTGGCCAGTTTGGGTCAGGTGCCCTGGCTGTGTCCTGTGCCAACTTCTTGTGCCCCTCCAGCTTTCTCACTGGCTGGGCATGAGAAGCTGAAAAATCCTTGACATTAGTCTAAACACTACTGAGCAACAACTGAAAACATCAGTGTTATCAACATTCTTCGCTCTGAACTCAAAACATAGCACTGTACCAGCTACTAGGAAGACAGTTAACTCTATCCCAGCTGAAACCAGGACAGTATCCACCCCTTATTCTATACCATTGACGTCATGCACAGTTCCCATACCTTTAGTTACATCCTGATCAATCATCACCTTTCCATTCCTTTAAGACATATGAGCAATGATATATATATATGTATACACACACAGAGATATCATTCCTTTAGTTCATGGGTCATGTTCATAAAATGTTCATTGAGTTCATTTAGTTTCCGACTCTGGGCTCCATCTGTCATACCAGTCTTTCTGGGCAGGAGGGATGGTGCAAAGTCCTCTCGGTCGGTAGAGCAGAATTGGGCTTCAGTGCAGTGTGACAAGCAGGTGACATTTGGCGCAGCAGGAGGATGGTGTGCACCGTTGGATTGTTGCATGCTGGAGTCAGTTCTGGTTCCATCACTACTGCGCTTTGCTCAGTTTTATCACAGTTCTTTTCTTGCTTGATCTAAGTGATTCTTACTATAGTACTATGGATATAGCACATAATTATAGTAAGGATAACATACAGTAGCAGGGTTATATAGCAACTAATACACAGTTTAATTCTGGCTGTGCTCACCTAAAATTAAATCCCCTTGAGGCACACATCGGACTTCCCCATCTTTTCGCATCACCCACCAAGTGCACCCAGGCCCTTGAGCAAAAGCAATCCCACGAATGGGTTTACCTTTGCCTGAGGCAGGAGTAACCCAGACTGTCTTCCCTAACATATTTTTTATGTGCACTACAGGGACTTTATCCCCTTCTACAGTATGTAAAAATTCTGACTGGGCAGGGCCACCCCGATTGGCAGATCCTCTGGTGTTGACTAACCAGGTGGCTTTTGCTAAATGTGTATCCCAATGTTTGAAAGTTCCACCCCCCATTGCTCTCAATGTAGTCTTTAACAGTCCATTGTATCGCTCAATTTTCCCAGAGGCTGGTGCATGATAGGGGATATGATACACCCACTCAATGCCATGCTCTTTGGCCCAGGCGTCTATGAGGTTGTTTCGGAAATGAGTCCCGTTGTCTGACTCAATTCGTTCTGGGGTGCCATGTCGCCACAAGACTTGCTTTTCTAGGCCCAGGATAGTGTTCCGGGCGGTGGCATGGGGCACAGAATATGTTTCCAGCCATCCAGTGGTTGCTTCCACCATCGTGAGCACATAGCGCTTGCCTTGGCGAGTTTGTGGGAGTGTGATATAGTCAATCTGCCAGGCTTCTCCATATTTATATTTCAGCCATCGCCCTCCATACCACAGGGGCTTTAACCGCTTGGCTTGCTTAATTGCAGCACATGTTTCACATTCATGGATAACCTGTGCAATAGTGTCCATGGTCAAGTCCACCCCTCGGTCACGAGCCCATCTATATGTTGCATCTCTTCCCTGATGGCCTGAAGCATCATGGGCCCACCGAGCCATAAATAGCTCACCCTTACGTTGCCAGTCCAGGTCCACCTGAGCCACTTCAATCTTGGCAGCCTGATCCACCTGTTGGTTGTTTTGATGTTCTTCAGTGGCCCGACTCTTGGGTATGCGAGCATCTACATGACGTACTTTTACAACCAGATTCTCTAGCCGGGATGCAATATCTTGCCACAGTGCGGCAGCCCAGATGGGTTTACCTCTGCGCTGCAAGTTGCTCTGCTTCCATTGCTGTAGCCACCCCCACAGGGCATTTGCCACCATCCATGAGTCAGTATAGAGATAGAGCACTGGCCACTTTTCTCTTTCAGCAATATCTAATGCTAGCTGGATGGCTTTCACCTCTGCAAACTGACTCGATTCACCTTCTCCTTCAGCAGTTTCTGCAACTTGTCGTGTAGGACTCCATACGGCAGCTTTCCACCTCCGATGCTTTCCCACGATGCGACAGGATCCGTCAGTGAACAGGGCATATTGCCTCTCAATTTCTGGCAGTTTATTATACAGCGGGGCCTCTTCAGCACGTGCCACCTCCTCCTCTGGCGACATTCCAAAATCTTTGCCTTCTGGCCAGTCCGTGATCACTTCCAAAATTCCTGGGCGACTGGGGTTTCCTATGCGAGCCCGTTGTGTGATCAGTGCAATCCACTTACTCCACGTGGCATCAGTCGCGTGATGTGTAGAGGAGACCCTCCCTTTGAACATCCAGCCCAGCACTGGCAGTCGGGGTGCTAAGAGGAGCTGTGTTTCAGTACCAACAACTTCTGAGGCAGCTTGAACTCCTTCATATGCTGCCAATATCTCTTTTTCAGTTGGAGTATAGCGAGCTTCGGATCCCCGATATCCTCGACTCCAAAACCCCAGGGGTCGGCCTCGGGTCTCCCCAGGTGCTTTCTGCCAGAGGCTCCAGGTAGGGCCATTCTCCCCAGCTGCAGTATAGAGCACATTTTTAACATCTTGTCCTGTCCGGACTGGTCCAAGGGCTACTGCGTGAACAATCTCCCGTTTAATTTGTTCAAAGGCTTGTTGTTGCTCAGGGCCCCATTGAAAATCATTCTTCTTTCGGGTCACTTGATAGAGAGGGTTTACAATCAGACTGTAATTTGGAATATGCATTCTCCAAAACCCCACGACACCTAAGAAGGCCTGTGTTTCCTTTTTATTAGTTGGTGGAGACATAGCTGCTATTTTGTTAATCACATCCATTGGGATCTGACGACGCCCGTCTTGCCATTTTATTCCTAAAAACTGGATCTCCCGTGCAGGTCCCTTGACCTTACTTTCTTTTATGGCAAAACCGGCTTTCAGAAGGATTTGGATTATTTTCTTCCCTTTCTCAAAGACTTCTTCTGCCGTGTTGCCCCATACGATGATGTCATCAATGTATTGCAGGTGTTCCGGAGCTTCACCTTTTTCCAGTGCAGTCTGGATTAGTCCATGGCAAATGGTGGGGCTGTGTTTCCACCCCTGGGGCAATCGATTCCAAGTGTACTGGACACCCCTCCAAGTAAAGGCAAATTGTGGACGACACTCTGCTGCCAGAGGGATTGAGAAAAACGCATTAGCAATGTCAATTGTAGCATACCACTTGGCTGCCTTTGACTCTAGTTCGTATTGAAGTTCTAGCATATCTGGAACGGCAGCACTCAGCGGTGGCGTAACTTCATTCAGGCCGCGATAGTCAACTGTTAGTCTCCACTCCCCATTAGACTTTCGCACGGGCCATATGGGACTATTAAAAGGTGAGCGAGTTTTGCTGATCACTCCTTGGCTCTCCAGTTGGCGAATCAACTTGTGGATGGGAATCAGAGAGTCTCGGTTGGTGCGATATTGCCGCCGGTGCACCGTCGCGGTAGCAATTGGTACTTGTTGTTCTTCAACCCTCAGCAACCCCACAATCGAAGGGTCTTGAGAGAGACCAGGCAGGGTAGACAGCTGTTCCGTGCCCTCCGTCTCCAAGGCAGCTATACCAAAAGCCCATCGATACCCCTTTGGGTCCTTAAAATACCCTCTCCTGAGATAGTCTATGCCAAGGATGCACGGAGCCTCTGGACCAGTCACAATGGGGTGTTTCTGCCATTCATTCCCAGTTAGGCTTACTTCACCTTCCAATACAGTTAACTCTTGGGATCCCCCTGTCACACCAGAAATAGAAATGGGTTCTGCCCCTTCATAACTTGATGGCATTAAAGTACACTGTGCGCCGGTGTCTACTAGAGCCTTATACTCCTGTGGGTCTAACGTGCCAGGCCATCGAATCCACACAGTCCAATAGACCCGGTTATCCCTTTCCTCCACCTGGCTGGAGGCAGGGCCCCTCTAATTCTGGTCAGAGTATCCAGTATTCACTTCTCGTAAAATTGGCTCAGAAGTCCCTTCAAGAGGATCAGAAATAAGATCAGCCCTTCTACTCTGTTTGGAAACCGGAGCGGCATTTTTCCTGGTAGAATCCCCTTTTGTGGTGGTTTTTCCTCGCAGCTCACGTACCCGTGCATTTAGGACCGAGGTAGGTTTTCCATCCCATTTCCTCATGTCCTCTCCATGATCACATAAGTAAAACCACAGGGCACCTCGCGGTGTGTACCTTCTATACTCTCTCTCTTGGGCAGAGGAGCGCTCACTCCTAATAGCTGAGACATTGGTCCTTACAGGTGGGCAACAGGACATCTCCTCTTTGAATTGCTGGAAATCCTCGGACAGCTTCTCCACAGCCGAAATGCAGGCTTGTAGGGAGGAGGAGAGATTTTCTTCGTATTGACGGAGTTGGCGAGCCACTTCATCCACTGTCGGTGCCTCTTCGTCTTTCCAGGTCATTATTGCCAGTGAGTTGGCATAGGACGATGGTGCGCTCCGTACAAACTTCCGCCACATGGGTCGTGTGCATTGGACTTCGTCTGGATCTTTGGGTAATTGTGGGTTGTCCGGATCATGATGAATTGTCTCTAGCACAGCTAATTCCCTCAGATATTGGATACCTTTTTCCATGGTTGTCCACTTGCTTGATTGACATATAACATCTTCCTTAAAGGGGTACCTTTCCTTCACACTTGACAGGAGTCGCCTCCAGAGGCTGATGGCTTGTGTCCCTCTTCCAATTGCCTTGTCAATGCCACCTTCCCTGGCAAGCGATCCCAGCTGCTTGGCTTCCCTACCTTCTAATTCCAAGCTATTAGCCCCATTGTCCCAGCATCGGAGGAGCCAGGTGATAATATGCTCACCTATACGGCGGCCAAAATCTTTTCGCATATCCCGCAGCTCACTCAAGGATAGGGACCGGGTTATTACCTCTGGTTCTGCCTCTTCCTCCTGTTCCCGTGATGACCCTGGTTCGCCTTCATCCTTCGCTAAGCAAACTGATTTTTTTGTATATTTCTTTTTCTGTACGGGGGCAACTGATACTGGTGCAGGTTGGTCCGCTGGTTCAGTTGCAGTACCGCTCGCCGGGTCTTGGATAACCGCAGTGTCTGTTGCCAAGGTCTGGGTAGCTGCTGTGCTCGTTGCTGGGGCTGGAGGGACCTCAGTGCCCGTTGCCGAGGTTTGGGTAGCTGCCGTGCCCATTGCCGAGGCTGGAGGGGCTGCAGGGCCTGTCGCTGAGGTTTGGGTAGCCACAGTGCTCGTCGCCGGGGCTGGAGGGGCCGCAGTGCCCGTTGCCGAGGTTTGAGTGACCGCAGTGCTCATCGTTTTGTTGTTAGGTCCAGAGACCTTCTCTTCCCCTTGAGGGTACTGAGTGGTGTCGAACAGGGCTCGATAGGCATGGGCCAGGCCCCAGCACGTTGCAGTAATTTGTATCTCTCTGGAGCTGCCGGGGTGACAGCATACCTTTTCCAAATATTTTACTAGTTCTTCTGGATTCTGCACTTGTTCAGGGGTGAATTTCCAAAACATTGGAGGTGCCCACTTTTCTAGGTACTTGCCCATACTACCCCACACACCCTGCCACTCATAATTATCCAGCCTTGGGGCAGATCTCTGGGTGATTTTCTTAAATAGTTGTTTAACCTTAAACGAGAGCTGAACCACATTCAGAAGCATGCTAATTCCTAGCAGTAGGGCTAGGACCGTGCTGGTCCCAACATCCCAAGAGTATTCAAATTTTTCAAAATTCTCAAACACCATTGTAACTGGACTGAAGGAGAAAGGAGAGGGGAAGAAAGGTATCCCACCCATAGACTGGTTTTCCAAGGAGGAAAGGTAAATGGTATAATTATCAATAGTTTCCCACAGATGGCTTCCACAGTATAAAGGTGACAATGCTGGGTGCAAGTACCGGATTAATCCCACAGCCGACGACTTTATCATACCATAAACCAGTGTTATACAATACATCAAAGCGAAAACCTTAATCCACCTCCCACGGATGATAAGCAGCAGAAGAGGGACTACATACAGCAAGCGAGGTGATGCATAACACAACTTTAAAAAACAGAGCAACAACTCTAAGAACACATAAATCAACATAATGACCAGCGACTATTAGACCGATATAACGAATGCTTATAACAAATTTCTTTTAACAAGCTCTGGTCAGGTTTGTCGTTATCTCAACCCTTCGTGCCCCACGTTGGGCGCCAAAAAGGACTGTCGTGGTTTAACCCCAGCCAGCAACTAAACACCACGCAGCCGCTCACTCACTCCCCCCCACCCAGTGGGATGGGGGAGAAAATCGGGAAAAGAAGCAAAACCCGTGGGTTGAGATAAGAACCGTTTAATAGAACAGAAAAGAAGAAACTAATAATGATAATGATAACACTAATAAAATGACAACAGCAATAATGAAAGGATTGGAATGTACAAATGATGGGCAGTGCAATTGCTCACCACCCGCCGACCGACACCCAGCCAGTCCCCGAGCGGCGAATCCCTGCCCCCCCCACTTCCCCGTTCCTATACTGGATGGGACGTCCCATGGTATGGAATACACCGTTGGCCAGTTTGGGTCAGGTGCCCTGGCTGTGTCCTGTGCCAACTTCTTGTGCCCCTCCAGCTTTCTCACTGGCTGGGCATGAGAAGCTGAAAAATCCTTGACATTAGTCTAAACACTACTGAGCAACAACTGAAAACATCAGTGTTATCAACATTCTTCGCTCTGAACTCAAAACATAGCACTGTACCAGCTACTAGGAAGACAGTTAACTCTATCCCAGCTGAAACCAGGACAAGTGTGAATATCCTGGAAGTGTCAGATCAGAGCAAACATACTGTTTCAAAGAGGATCCTGTGTCTAGAGTATTTTTGCCAATCTGACGTTCCTCCAGGCAGCCCTAGCTTCTGCACTTCACTTGTAAAATGTTGCCACTATTTTTCTTTAAATAAAATATATTGCAGTACAATCTACTTAGTGATTCTGAGAATACCACAGTTCTTTCACACCTTCAATCCCATTTGTCATATTGTACACTCTTGAGATCAAAGGTTTCTTTTACCAAGTAAACTATGCAAAGAACCTGCATAAAAGTAAATAGCAGTTTTATAAATCAAACCTTAAGTGCTTAAATGCATTTTTATTTCAAGCAGTAATTTAAAAAGTTGAAGTAAAAACATCATCTTTGCAGCCATTATAATTCAAACACTGAAACCTGTAAACCTTTTATTATAGCCTGTTTTCAAAATGCCTATGCTTAATATGAGAAAGATATTTCTACTTTTGGTAATTTGTGCTATCAGAGAGGTACAAACAGTGAGTGTTATTCCCTGTAGGTACTTTACTTCTAGGCTATGTCTATAAAACACATTAAAAAATGCCATTTTTGTAATTACTTCATATTTAATTTCGGGTATCATATAATATAAATTAGAGATCCCTAAATCTTTCCCAACTTGAGTATGCATTCACAAGCTGATGTGCACTCATGCACAGCTACAGATGCTTCGAGATGTACCTCCTTCAGCATGGACTTATACTTGGGCCACAGTCCCTTCAGAGGTGTACCTGCTGCGGCATGAAAAGAACCACAGCCACAGACACTTCAAGGTGTACCTGCTCTGGTGTGGGCTTATCCATGGCCACAGACACTTCGGGGTGTCCTGCTCCCATGTGGACTCATGCACTGGTCACAGTCCCTTCAACTTGAGTACACACCAGAGTTCCAGCCTGTCCAGTACAGCAGCACAGAAACAGCAGTGATGCCCTGGCCATCTGCCAGCCCAGGCACATCGCCATTGCTGTTATCAAAATGTTCCCAGGCACAGCAGAGTCAGATGATAAGCAGTACAATAGTACAGCAAGCAGCGAAAGCAGAAAGCAACCCCTAATGAGCACTAGACTCTAATATACAATAAGGCAAGCAAGCCTCATGGCAAGCACAGGAGCCTGTGAATTAATAGCTAAACAGCAATAACAGCTATAAATTCCATCTAGCACATTCCAATCAAATCTGTCATTATCTCAAACCCTTCAAGCCCTACACTGGGCGCCAAAAAGGACTGTCGTGGTTTAACACCAGAGGATTCCCAGGTATTTGTGTCAGCAAATGACTTAAAGGAAAAAAAAAATCAAATTAAGAGAAGATGGATGTACAGGTAACCACAATGAGAAGTCCAGGTATTTGGAAAAGCTTTCTCAAAGTACCAAGGGTTACTGATGGAAAACTGTTTCTGTGATACCGGGTTTTGCCTTCTTGAGTCCTGCAGCACATTTTTTCAGTTCAGGATCAAATTCCGATACTACTATTTTACCCTCACTGATTTATGAGAATGTGCTTTCCAGCTACATTACGACATTGTTATAGCATTGGCCCATGTGTGCCAATATCATGGTGCTCACAATGAGCAGTATATCAAAACCTCACATGAGTTTGCAGCTCACAAACTGTTAATTCCCCAAAAGGTGACCCAATCTGCCAAACAAAATGACCACCTGACTGAACTAACTCCAGTATAAATATTTCATCTTACTATTAAGGTAGATTTTAGCAGAAACAGAAGCAGAATCCTCTGGAATCTAAACCATTTACAAAATGAAGACTTACCTTCCTGCATATTGCAGCACTGACCTAGTTTGCATGCATTTTCATAGCAACAACAGACACATCATTAGTCTTTGTTTAAAAGATACTGATCATGGTTACTACCCGGAAACAGTATCATTAAAGTGGGTGAAAACATGTTAACACCATTAATAGGAAAGCATGGAGCTATATGACAGGCATTATTTACAGATCTCTCAGCTGTTAAATCACAAACAGTATTTCTTGCTTTTAGAAAGTGTTTGGTTTGGGTTTTTTACATCAGTGACTGATTCACTTGCCTTGACTGTTTTTCATCAGCAGAGATAAGAATAAACAAGAACATATAAGCAACATCCTAGGAAACATATATTTCAGGATACTCAGAAACATTAAAATCAAAAAAAAAGGAACAAAACTTGGCAGCCCCGACACACTGAAGTAGACTGCTGAACACTGTCTTAATTACAATGCACCATGACAGAGTGCTAGACTCTACATTAATAAAGTCTGAAGTTAAGAATTCTTTGTAACTGATCTAGAAAGCTTGGCTATTTAAAAATGGAAACAATGACATATTTTACTAATCTGCAAACATTTTTAAAGGAAGCAAAAGGACTGCAAAGCAAGCTTATTAGATAGGGCTGTGCACAATTTATGGATGTACAAAAAAACTGATATGAGGATTTGTTATTATTTTCAAATAGAATGTCTCCTAAAAAGATGAGAAATTTTAGGCATGCATATGTTCCTAAATGTATTACATAGAAAAACACATGTACTCTCCAACAAATAATCTGTCTGTTAGGGGTCTCTCCATCTTTCCCTGTATGCCATGTAGTTTCTGTAAACAAACTCTAAATGCTACATCAGAAGATCATATACGACTGCTTTGAAAATGAATGGTATGATTGTATTATGTTGTTAAAATAAGCGATTTTCATTATTCTCATTATCTCAATTGATGCAGTTTTTATTTAAATTAATTTCAGCAAACATTTTATTTAAATCAGATGATAAGGCAACTGCGATGCTATAAAAGTAAACATTTGAATTTCATCCCTTTACCTTCAAATACGAACAACTTTTATATAAGCCTTAAAGCTACACCCACCACTTTAAAACACTCAGTTGAGTTTGCTCCCAAATAATTTTGGGAAATTTTGATAAACCTCAGTATTGCTCCCCACTCACAAGTAGGTAGATAGCGCCATGATCTTGCTAATGAATACTGTGACAGGATCTGCAGCAGAGAAGACTAAAATAATAGATTTGAGAGGCCTGGTTTCACCAGGGAGGGGTGGATTAAGGGAAGAGCTTGGACCCCACACTAGCTCTGCTGAGTTCTCCATGCTACCAGATGTGTTAGTAGACATGCAGGCAGGCAACTTGTCCATGAACCCTCTGTTTTCCAGTTGTGTCTCTATGAAGCTCTCCCTCCCTACCTCATGTGTCCAAAGAACAACGAAGTTGGTGAAGGGTCTAGAGCACAAGTCTCATGAGGAGCAGCTGAGGGAACTGGGGTTGTTTAGCCTGGAGAAAAGGAGGCTGAGGGGAGACCTTATCACTCTCTACAACTACCTGAAAGGAGGTTGTAGTGAGGTGGGGGTCGGTCTCTTCTCCCAAGTATCAAGTGATAGGGCAAGAGGAAGTGGCCTTAAGTTGCGCCAGGGGAGGTTTAAATTGGACATTAGGAAAAATTTCTTCACTCAAAGGGTTGTCAAGCATTGGAACAGGCTGCCGGGGGAAGTGGTTGAGTCACCATCCCTGGAGGGATTTAAAAGACGTGTAGGTGTGGTGCTTAGGGACATGTTTTAGTGGTGGACTTGGCAGAGTTAAGTTTACAGTTGCACTCAATGATCTTAAAGGTCTTTTCCAACCTAAATGATGCTGAAATTCTATGATTCTGTGATTCTATGTTTCATGGTAATATCCTATCTTCTGCAGGATCTGAGAAACTAGGATGGATCTTTTGGCATCCGTGCCTCTTAAAACCCCCTCATGCTAGGGTCTAGCTAGATAAAGCACTAAAAAGCTGTTGGTTGCCTTCCTGTACAGTGCTGAAGGAAAGTCAAGGTTGGAGGTAGAATATCTGAAATTCTGTCTCTCCTGTTAGTATGTCTGGAAAAGAGCATGCTATAGATAGACCACATGTATTTACTCGGGATCATGAATTGTTGGTAGCTTCTGGAAAGTACATTGCAGTGAACAATTTCAAAAGCCATGATATTTTCAGTTTCTATTCTGCCCATTAACTGCTACCACAAAAAAATCTCAGCCTTATCATGTATGAACACAGGCATGATAGATATGCATAAACATGGATGTAAAACATATATAAAAATACAAAACTCTGCTCACACACACCTAGTTGTAGATGCAGAGCATCCTGCAGATACAGATGCAGTTTATCCCACTCTGTGCCTAAGTCTGCAGTTCTTTCTCTCCTGCTGCTCAGATACTGTGGCAAAATGATACATGTTTCAAGGAAACTAGCAATGAGTGAATATGTCACTGGGGAGTATTCAAGTACATCATTAAAGGATAGCATTTGGGATCATGTGCTAGAGTCACTTTTCCTATTCATTAGTTCTATTTCTTTTCAAAGTCAGGGGTCCACAGAAAACTACTCTTTCCCACTAAGCATTTTATTTCTGATCCTGAGATCCTAACCCAGTAAAGTCAGTGGACAGTGTCACTTTTGAGTAGCGTATTCAAATTACAACTGAGAACCTTATCAAGCAATGGAACGATCTCATTTATCTGCATTAAAAAAAAGTGTTACGCACATGCAAGAACAACAATACTGAAGAACAGCCTCTCTGCTTAAGACACCACCAAACACGTTGGTGGTTAAACATTGATACTGTCCAGAATCCATTTCACTGAGGTGGTTGATGATCACACATCCTCCCATGAAACTGTAGCCATAATCACTTTCAATGTCGATTTCAGTTCCATTTCAAAGCCATCTTAGGAAAAAGAAAGAAAATCTTTGAGCCTTTTATGGCCAAAGGCAGGCATCAAACTTAGTATATGGAACCTGACAGCCCTGGTTGTTACTAAGGAGGACAGCTACTCAAAGATGCCCTGTGCAGGAACCCATTACTTAGGCAAAGCTTTGGAGGGAGATGTTCCACAAGGTAGTGCCTGACAAAAGCTAAGCTTTGCTGAAAAAAGCAACTCAAAACAGATCTTTTGTCTCTGAGGAGAAAGCATATTCATCATTTTACCTATGCTGAATTAAACACATGACCCTTTTGTTTGCAAAACTATCAACCGTGCTTATGATAATCAAAATTTCAATTCATGTTTTATCATTAAAGCCTTAGGCCCAGATGAGTGTAGAGAGTTCATAGAGCTGAGTCTGCACTGCATGAGAGCGAGGACCCTTTCTTTTCCATTCTTTCAGCATTTGTTCTTCTGGGCCCAAGAAATGGAGAAACCTGATTGTCCTGGTTTCAGCTGGGATAGAGTTAACTGTCTTCCTAGTAGCTGGTACAGTGCTATGTTTTGAGTTCAGTATGTGAAGAATGTTGATAACACTGATGTTTTCAGTTGTCGCTCAGTAGTGTTTAGACTAAAGTCAAGGATTTTCCAGCTTCTCATGCCCAGCCAGCGAGAAAGCTGGAGGGGCACAAGAAGTTGGCACAGGACACAGCCAGGGCACCTGACCCAAACTGGCCAACGGTGTATTCCATACCATGGGACGTCCCATCCAGTATAGGAACTGGGGAGTGGGGGCGGGGAATCGCCGCTCGGGGACTGGCTGGGTGTCGGTCGGCAGGTGGTGAGCAATTGCACTGCCCATCATTTGTACATTCCAATCCTTTCATTATTGCTGTTGTCATTTTATTAGTGTTATCGTTATCATTACTAGTTTCTTCTTTTCTGTTCTATTAAACCGTTCTTACCTCAACCCACGAGTTTTACTTCTTTTTCCGATTTTCTCCCCCATCCCACTGGGTGGGGGGGAGTGAGTGAGCGGCTGCGTGGTGTTTAGTTGCTGGCTGGGATTAAACCACGACACTGATTTAAATACAGAAAGTAGAAGAGCAAGGCCTGTGAAGAGCAGAGAGGTAGGTTGATGTACATAGCCTGTTACGAAATAAAGGATGTTGGCAATGGACAAAGGAAAAGTAGGATCAGCTGGGCCAGGATACATGAAATTCAGAGAAGACTGGTCCAGGGGACACTGGAATAAGCTGGCGGCTCGTCAGGGGTAATGCCTGGCAGCTATGAGGTAAATGGAAGCTCAGATCAGAGGAGGAGTTGGCAGAAGGAATACTAGGTTGAGGAGGTGTTTGGGAATGACATGAGAAGCCTGAACAGTAGAGACAGGGATGGGAGTAAAGATCAGATGGAATAAACCAGGCTTGACACAGACAATCTCAATTTTTGAATTTTGAATGCTTTAAGTGATAGGTTTTTTAATGTAGCTGTTCTTTGAAAGAAAAGCAAGTTGCTTGGCCTTCCATCAGCTGTGGCTCTCCCAAATGATGGAGCAGCCATGTCACATCGAGTAGAACGTTGGTGGTGGCCGTGTCACAGGGCCGTGTCACCAACCCCCTCTTACAAGAGGACAGCACTAAGAAGGGATGCGTGGTGAACTAACCCAGACTGCAAGCGAAAAGGCGGGTAAGCAACGGCTGTGACAGGAACAACAGGCAGAAGGGCAAGGGGGGGAGAGCAGAGCTGCTGGGCCCCGGCAGGGAAGCAAAGGTTGCCTGAGGTGCGACAAATGGCTACAGCTCCTCCTTTCATTTCCACAGCCAGAAACCCACCAAGGGACAGGACCAGACGATGCTACACTCCCGTTCTGACCAAAAGACAAAGAGAGATTCGAGATTTTCTACAAGGACATCGACACCAACTTAAGGCATCAAGAGTTTGGCACACCCCTGGGCACGCGTTGCCCATGGTAACTGAGAGTGGCTGCCCCATTGTTTGCTATCCTGTCTTTCACAGCTCCAGGCCCAGACAGGGCGAAGGCCAGACCATGGCGCACTCCCCTCCTCAGACACACAGCCACTGAGATTCCCTAACATCTACAAGGACGCTCACGCTAAGTTAAGGAATCAAAAAGGACATCAGCTCTTGGCACCAACCTAATGATGCAGTTGTACTAACCAGTGTGGGTGGTTGGTTGGTGGTGGCCAATGCCACCATGGGATGGGTGCTTACTGGCTGCTAGGGAGAGGTGGGACAGACAGCCTTGGCCTGAGGCTGGCAGACCTCACAGCAGGGGTTACCAAAGGTGAGCTAAGGCTCCTGTTCCTTTGATTGTTGATATTATCCTGCTTTTTCCAGCTCCAGACGCACACAGACAAAAGGACCTGACCAGGGCGCACTCCCCTCCTCAGACACACAGCCACTGACATTCCCTAACGTCTACAAGGACGCTGACGCTAAGTTAAGGAATCAAAAAGGACATCAGCTCTTCGCACTAACCTAATGATGCAGTTTCACTACCAGTGTGGGTGGTTGGATGGTGGTGGCCAATGCCACCATGGGATGGGTGTCTACTGGCTGCCAGGGAGAGGTGGGACTGACAGCCTTGGCCTGAGGCTGGCAGACCTCACAGCAGGGGTTACCCAAGGTGAGCAAAGGCTCCTGTTCCTTTGTTTGTTGATATTATCCTGCTTTTTCCACCTCCAGACGCACACAGACAAAAGGACCTGACCAGGGCGCACTCCCCTCCTCAGACACACAGCCATTGACATTCCCTAACGTCTACAAGGACACTGATGCTAAGTTAAGGAATCAAAAAGGACATCAGCTCTTCGCACTAACCTAATAATGCAGTTGTACTAACCAGTGTGGGTGGTTGGTTGGTGGTGGCCAATGCCACCATGGGATGGGTGCCTACTTGCTGCCAGGGAGAGATGGGACTGACAGCCTTGGCCTGAGACTGTTAACCTGACAACAGGGCTGGCCCATGGTGAGCAAGTGTCAATGTTCCTTTGTTTGTTGATATTATCCTGCTTTTTCCAGCTCCAGGCCCACAGAGGGAAAAGGACCCGACCACTGTGCACTCCCCTCCGCAGACACACAGCCAGAGAGGTCTCTGACATTCTACAAGAACGCTGACATGAAGTTAAGGCATCAAGAGTTTGGCACAGCCCTGGGCAGGCGTTGCCCATGGTAACTGAGAGTGGCTGCCCCATTGTTTGCTATCCTGTCTTTCACAGCTCCAGGCCCAGACAGGGCGAAGACCAGACCATGGCGCACTCCCCTCCTCAGACACACAGCCACTGACATTCCCTAACGTCTACAAGGACGCTGACGCTAAGTTAAGGAATCAAAAAGGACATCAGCTCTTCGCACTAACCTAATGATGCAGTTGCACTACCACTGTGGGTGATTGGATGGTGGTGGCCAATGCCACCATGGGATGGGTGTCTACTGGCTGCCAGAGAGAGGTGGGACTGACAGCCTTGGCCTGAGTCTTCCAGAGCTCACAGCAGGGGTTGCCCCTGGTGAGCGACGGTCAATGTTCCTTTGTTTGTTGATATTATCCTGCATTTTCTAGCTCCAGGCCCACAGAGGGAAAAGGACCCGACCACTGTGCACTCCCCTCCGCAGACACACAGCCAGAGATCTCTGACCTTCTACAAGAACGCTGACAAGAAGTTAAGGCATCAAGAGTTTGGCACAGCCCTGGGCAGGCGTTGCCCATGGTAATTGAGATTGGCTGCCCCATTGTTTGCTATCCTGTCTTTCACAGCTCCAGGCCCAGACAGGGCGAAGACCAGACCATGGCGCACTCCCCTCCTCAGACACACAGCCACTGCGATTCCCTAACGTCTACAAGGACGCTGACGCTAAGTTAAGGAATCAAAAAGGACATCAGCTCTTGGCACCAACCTAATGATGCAGTTGTACTAACCAGTGTGGGTGGTTGGTTGGTGGTGGCCAATGCCACCATGTGATGGGTGTCTACTGGCTGCCAGGGAGAGGTGGGACTGACACCCTTGGCCTGAGACTGGCAGACCTCCCAGCAGGGGTTACCCAAGGTGAGCAAAGGCTCCTGTTCCTTTGTTTGTTGATATTATCCTGCTTTTTCCAGCTCCAGACGCACACAGACAAAAGGACCTGACCAGGGCGCACTCCCCTCCTCAGACACACAGCCACTGACATTCCCTAACGTCTACAAGGACGCTGACGCTAAGTTAAGGAATCAAAAAGGACATCAGCTCTTCGCACTAACCTAATGATGCAGTTGCACTACCAGTGTGGGTGGTTGGATGGTGGTGGCCAATGCCACCATGGGATGGGTGTCTACTGGCTGCCAGGGAGAGGTGGGACTGACAGCCTTGGCCTGAGGCTGGCAGACCTCCCAGCAGGGGTTACCCAAGGTGAGCAAAGGCTCCTGTTCCTTTGTTTGTTGATATTATCCTGCTTTTTCCAGCTCCAGACGCACACAGACAAAATGACCTGACCAGGGCGCACTCCCCTCCTCAGACACACAGCCATTGACATTCCCTAACGTCTACAAGGACGCTGACGCTAAGTTAAGGAATCAAAAAGGACATCAGTTCTTCGCACTAACCTAATGATGCAGTTGTACTAACCAGTGTGGGTGGTTGGTTGGTGGTGGCCAATGCCACCATGGGATGGGTGCCTACTTGCTGCCAGGGAGAGGTGGGACTGACAGCCTTGGCCTGAGACTGTTAACCTGACAACAGGGCTGGCCCATGGTGAGCAAGTGTCAATGTTCCTTTCTTTGTTGATATTATCCTGCTTTTTCCAGCTCCAGGCCCACAGAGGGAAAAGGACCCGACCACTGTGCACTCCCCTCCGCAGACACAGAGCCAGAGAGGTCTCTGACATTCTACAAGAACGCTGACAAGAAGTTAAGGCATCAAGAGTTTGGCACAGCCCTGGGCAGGCGTTGCCCATGGTAACTGAGAGTGGCTGCCCCATTGTTTGCTATCCTGTCTTTCACAGCTCCAGGCCCAGACAGGGCGAAGACCAGACCATGGCGCACTCCCCTCCTCAGACACACAGCCACTGACATTCCCTAACGTCTACAAGGACGCTGACGCTAAGTTAAGGAATCAAAAAGGACATCAGCTCTTGGCACTAACCTAATGATGCAGTTGTACTAACCAGTGTGGGTGGTTGGTTGGTGGTGGCCAATGCCACCATGGGATGGGTGTCTACTGGCTGCCAGGGAGAGGTGGGACTGACACCCTTGGCCTGAGGCTGGCAGACCTCACAGCAGGGGTTACCCAAGGTGAGCAAAGGCTCCTGTTCCTTTGTTTGTTGATATTATCCTGCTTTTTCCGGCTCCAGACACACACAGACAAAAGGACCTGACCAGGGCGCACTCCCCTCCTCAGACACACAGCCACTGACATTCCCTAACGTCTACAAGGACGCTGACGCTAAGTTAAGGAATCAAAAAGGACATCAGCTCTTCGCACTAACCTAATGATGCAGTTGCACTACCACTGTGGGTGATTGGATGGTGGTGGCCAATGCCACCATGGGATGGGTGTCTACTGGCTGCCAGAGAGAGGTGGGACTGACAGCCTTGGCCTGAGTCTTCCAGAGCTCACAGCAGGGGTTGCCCCTGGTGAGCGACGGTCAATGTTCCTTTGTTTGTTGATATTATCCTGCATTTTCTAGCTCCAGGCCCACAGAGGGAAAAGGACCCGACCACTGTGCACTCCCCTCCGCAGACACACAGCCAGAGAGGTCTCTGACCTTCTACAAGAACGCTGACAAGAAGTTAAGGCATCAAGAGTTTGGCACAGCCCTGGGCAGGCGTTGCCCATGGTAATTGAGATTGGCTGCCCCATTGTTTGCTATCCTGTCTTTCACAGCTCCAGGCCCAGACAGGGCGAAGACCAGACCATGGCGCACTCCCCTCCTCAGACACACAGCCACTGACATTCCCTAACGTCTACAAGGACGCTGACGCTAAGTTAAGGAATCAAAAAGGACATCAGCTCTTGGCACCAACCTAATGATGCAGTTGTACTAACCAGTGTGGGTGGTTGGTTGGTGGTGGCCAATGCCACCATGGGATGGGTGTCTACTGGCTGCCAGGGAGAGGTGGGACTGACAGCCTTGGCCTGAGACTGGCAGACCTCACAGCAGGGGTTACCCAAGGTGAGCAAAGGCTCCTGTTCCTTTGTTTGTTGATATTATCCTGCTTTTTCCAGCTCCAGACGCACACAGACAAAAGGACCTGACCAGGGCGCACTCCCCTCCTCAGACACACAGCCACTGACATTCCCTAACGTCTACAAGGACGCTGACGCTAAGTTAAGGAATCAAAAAGGACATCAGCTCTTTGCACTAACTTAATGATGCAGTTTCACTACCAGTGTGGGTGGTTGGATGGTGGTGGCCAATGCCACCATGGGATGGGTGTCTACTGGCTGCCAGGGAGAGGTGGGACTGACAGCCTTGGCCTGAGGCTGGCAGACCTCCCAGCAGGGGTTACCCAAGGTGAGCAAAGGCTCCTGTTCCTTTGTTTGTTGATATTATCCTGCTTTTTCCAGCTCCAGACGCACACAGACAAAATGACCTGACCAGGGCGCACTCCCCTCCTCAGACACACAGCCATTGACATTCCCTAACGTCTACAAGGACGCTGACGCTAAGTTAAGGAATCAAAAAGGACATCAGTTCTTCGCACTAACCTAATGATGCAGTTGTACTAACCAGTGTGGGTGGTTGGTTGGTGGTGGCCAATGCCACCATGGGATGGGTGCCTACTTGCTGCCAGGGAGAGGTGGGACTGACAGCCTTGGCCTGAGACTGTTAACCTGACAACAGGGCTGGCCCATGGTGAGCAAGTGTCAATGTTCCTTTCTTTGTTGATATTATCCTGCTTTTTCCAGCTCCAGGCCCACAGAGGGAAAAGGACCCGACCACTGTGCACTCCCCTCCGCAGACACAGAGCCAGAGAGGTCTCTGACATTCTACAAGAACGCTGACAAGAAGTTAAGGCATCAAGAGTTTGGCACAGCCCTGGGCAGGCGTTGCCCATGGTAATTGAGATTGGCTGCCCCATTGTTTGCTATCCTGTCTTTCACAGCTCCAGGCCCAGACAGGGCGAAGACCAGACCATGGCGCACTCCCCTCCTCAGACACACAGCCACTGACATTCCCTAACGTCTACAAGGACGCTGACGCTAAGTTAAGGAATCAAAAAGGACATCAGCTCTTGGCACCAACCTAATGATGCAGTTGTACTAACCAGTGTGGGTGGTTGGTTGGTGGTGGCCAATGCCAGCATGGGATGGGTGTCTACTGGCTGCCAGGGAGAGGTGGGACTGACAGCCTTGGCCTGAGCCTTCCAGAGCTCACAGCAGGGGTTGCCCCTGGTGAGCGACGGTCAATGTTCCTTTGTTTGTTGATATTATCCTGCTTTTTCCAGCTCCAGGCCCACAGAGGGAAAAGGACCCGACCATTGTGCACTCCCCTCCGCAGACACAGAGCCAGAGAGGTCTCTGACCTTCTGCAAGAACGCTGACAAGAAGTTAAGGCATCAAGAGTTTGGCACAGCCCTGGGCAGGCGTTGCCCATGGTAATTGAGAGTGGCTGCCCCATGGTTTGCTATACTGTCTTTCACAGCTCCAGGCCCAGACAGGGCGAAGACCAGACCATGGCGCACTCCCCTCCTCAGACACACAGCCACTGCGATTCTCTAACGTCTACAAGGACGCTGACGCTAAGTTAAGGAATCAAAAAGGACATCAGCTCTTGGCACAAACCTAATGATGCAGTTTCACTACCAGTGTGGGTGGTTGGATGGTGGTGGCCAATGCCACCATGGGATGGGTGTCTACTGGCTGCCAGGGAGAGGTGGGACTGACAGCCTTGGCCTGAGGCTGGCAGACCTCACAGCAGGGGTTACCCAAGGTGAGCAAAGGCTCCTCTTCCTTTGTTTGTTGATATTATCCTGCTTTTTCCAGCTCCAGACGCACACAGACAAAAGGACCTGACCAGGGCGCACTCCCCTCCTCAGACACACAGCCACTGACATTCCCTAACGTCTACAAGGACGCTGACGCTAAGTTAAGGAATCAAAAAGGACATCAGCTCTTCGCACTAACCTAATGATGCAGTTGTACTAACCAGTGTGGGTGGTTGGTTGGTGGTGGCCAATGCCACCATGGGATGGGTGCCTACTTGCTGCCAGGGAGAGGTGGGACTGACAGCCTTGGCCTGAGACTGTTAACCTGACAACAGGGCTGGCCCATGGTGAGCAAGTGTCAATGTTCCTTTGTTTGTTGATATTATCCTGCTTTTTCCAGCTCCAGGCCCACAGAGGGAAAAGGACCCGACCACTGTGCACTCCCCTCCGCAGACACAGAGCCAGAGAGGTCTCTGACCTTCTACAAGAACGCTGACAAGAAGTTGAGGCATCAAGAGTTTGGCACAGCCCTGGGCAGGCGTTGCCCATGGTAACTGAGAGTGGCTGCCCCATTGTTTGCTATCCTGTCTTTCACAGCTCCAGGCCCAGACAGGGCGAAGACCAGACCATGGCGCACTCCCCTCCTCAGACACACAGCCACTGACATTCCCTAACGTCTACAAGGATGCTGACGCTAAGTTAAGGAATCAAAAAGGACATCAGCTCTTGGCACTAACCTAATGATGCAGTTGTACTAACCAGTGTGGGTGGTTGGTTGGTGGTGGCCAATGCCACCATGGGATGGGTGTCTACTGCCTGCCAGGGAGAGGTGGGACTGACACCCTTGGCCTGAGGCTGGCAGACCTCACAGCAGGGGTTACCCAAGGTGAGCAAAGGCTCCTGATCCTTTGTTTGTTGATATTATCCTGCTTTTTCCGGCTCCAGACACACACAGACAAAAGGACCTGACCAGGGCGCACTCCCCTCCTCAGACACACAGCCACTGACATTCCCTAACGTCTACAAGGACGCTGACGCTAAGTTAAGGAATCAAAAAGGACATCAGCTCTTTGCACTAACCTAATGATGCAGTTGCACTACCACTGTGGGTGATTGGATGGTGGTGGCCAATGCCACCATGGGATGGGTGTCTACTGGCTGCCAGGGAGAGGTGGGACTGACAGCCTTGGCCTGAGGCTGGCAGACCTCACAGCAGGGGTTACCCAAGGTGAGCAAAGGCTCCTGTTCCTTTGTTTGTTGATATTATCCTGCTTTTTCCAGCTCCAGACGCACACAGACAAAAGGACCTGACCAGGGCGCACTCCCCTCCTCAGACACACAGCCATTGACATTCCCTAACGTCTACAAGGACACTGATGCTAAGTTAAGGAATCAAAAAGGACATCAGCTCTTCGCACTAACCTAATGATGCAGTTGTACTAACCAGTGTGGGTGGTTGGTTGGTGGTGGCCAATGCCACCATGGGATGGGTGCCTACTTGCTGCCAGGGAGAGATGGGACTGACAGCCTTGGCCTGAGACTGTTAACCTGACAACAGGGCTGGCCCATGGTGAGCAAGTGTCAATGTTCCTTTGTTTGTTGATATTATCCTGCTTTTTCCAGCTCCAGGCCCACAGAGGGAAAAGGACCCGACCACTGTGCACTCCCCTCCGCAGACACAGAGCCAGAGAGGTCTCTGACATTCTACAAGAACGCTGACATGAAGTTAAGGCATCAAGAGTTTGGCACAGCCCTGGGCAGGCGTTGCCCATGGTAACTGAGAGTGGCTGCCCCATTGTTTGCTATCCTGTCTTTCACAGCTCCAGGCCCAGACAGGGCGAAGACCAGACCATGGCGCACTCCCCTGCTCAGACACACAGCCACTGACATTCCCTAACGTCTACAAGGACGCTGACGCTAAGTTAAGGAATCAAAAAGGACATCAGCTCTTGGCACTAACCTAATGATGCAGTTGTACTAACCAGTGTGGGTGGTTGGTTGGTGGTGGCCAATGCCACCATGGGATGGGTGTCTACTGCCTGCCAGGGAGAGGTGGGACTGACACCCTTGGCCTGAGGCTGGCAGACCTCACAGCAGGGGTTACCCAAGGTGAGCAAAGGCTCCTCATCCTTTGTTTGTTGATATCATCCTGCTTTTTCCGGCTCCAGACACACACAGACAAAAGGACCTGACCAGGGCGCACTCCCCTCCTCAGACACACAGCCACTGACATTCCCTAACGTCTACAAGGACGCTGACGCTAAGTTAAGGAATCAAAAAGGACATCAGCTCTTGGCACCAACCTAATGATGCAGTTGTACTAACCAGTGTGGGTGGTTGGTTGGTGGTGGCCAATGCCAGCATGGGATGGGTGTCTACTGGCTGCCAGGGAGAGGTGGGACTGACAGCCTTGGCCTGAGCCTTCCAGAGCTCACAGCAGGGGTTGCCCCTGGTGAGCGACGGTCAATGTTCCTTTGTTTGTTGATATTATCCTGCTTTTTCCAGCTCCAGGCCCACAGAGGGAAAAGGACCCGACCATTGTGCACTCCCCTCCGCAGACACAGAGCCAGAGAGGTCTCTGACCTTCTGCAAGAACGCTGACAAGAAGTTAAGGCATCAAGAGTTTGGCACAGCCCTGGGCAGGCGTTGCCCATGGTAATTGAGAGTGGCTGCCCCATGGTTTGCTATACTGTCTTTCACAGCTCCAGGCCCAGACAGGGCGAAGACCAGACCATGGCGCACTCCCCTCCTCAGACACACAGCCACTGCGATTCTCTAACGTCTACAAGGACGCTGACGCTAAGTTAAGGAATCAAAAAGGACATCAGCTCTTGGCACAAACCTAATGATGCAGTTTCACTACCAGTGTGGGTGGTTGGATGGTGGTGGCCAATGCCACCATGGGATGGGTGTCTACTGGCTGCCAGGGAGAGGTGGGACTGACAGCCTTGGCCTGAGGCTGGCAGACCTCACAGCAGGGGTTACCCAAGGTGAGCAAAGGCTCCTCTTCCTTTGTTTGTTGATATTATCCTGCTTTTTCCAGCTCCAGACGCACACAGACAAAAGGACCTGACCAGGGCGCACTCCCCTCCTCAGACACACAGCCACTGACATTCCCTAACGTCTACAAGGACGCTGACGCTAAGTTAAGGAATCAAAAAGGACATCAGCTCTTCGCACTAACCTAATGATGCAGTTGTACTAACCAGTGTGGGTGGTTGGTTGGTGGTGGCCAATGCCACCATGGGATGGGTGCCTACTTGCTGCCAGGGAGAGGTGGGACTGACAGCCTTGGCCTGAGACTGTTAACCTGACAACAGGGCTGGCCCATGGTGAGCAAGTGTCAATGTTCCTTTGTTTGTTGATATTATCCTGCTTTTTCCAGCTCCAGGCCCACAGAGGGAAAAGGACCCGACCACTGTGCACTCCCCTCCGCAGACACAGAGCCAGAGAGGTCTCTGACCTTCTACAAGAACGCTGACAAGAAGTTGAGGCATCAAGAGTTTGGCACAGCCCTGGGCAGGCGTTGCCCATGGTAACTGAGAGTGGCTGCCCCATTGTTTGCTATCCTGTCTTTCACAGCTCCAGGCCCAGACAGGGCGAAGACCAGACCATGGCGCACTCCCCTCCTCAGACACACAGCCACTGACATTCCCTAACGTCTACAAGGATGCTGACGCTAAGTTAAGGAATCAAAAAGGACATCAGCTCTTGGCACTAACCTAATGATGCAGTTGTACTAACCAGTGTGGGTGGTTGGTTGGTGGTGGCCAATGCCACCATGGGATGGGTGTCTACTGCCTGCCAGGGAGAGGTGGGACTGACACCCTTGGCCTGAGGCTGGCAGACCTCACAGCAGGGGTTACCCAAGGTGAGCAAAGGCTCCTGATCCTTTGTTTGTTGATATTATCCTGCTTTTTCCGGCTCCAGACACACACAGACAAAAGGACCTGACCAGGGCGCACTCCCCTCCTCAGACACACAGCCACTGACATTCCCTAACGTCTACAAGGACGCTGACGCTAAGTTAAGGAATCAAAAAGGACATCAGCTCTTTGCACTAACCTAATGATGCAGTTGCACTACCACTGTGGGTGATTGGATGGTGGTGGCCAATGCCACCATGGGATGGGTGTCTACTGGCTGCCAGGGAGAGGTGGGACTGACAGCCTTGGCCTGAGGCTGGCAGACCTCACAGCAGGGGTTACCCAAGGTGAGCAAAGGCTCCTGTTCCTTTGTTTGTTGATATTATCCTGCTTTTTCCAGCTCCAGACGCACACAGACAAAAGGACCTGACCAGGGCGCACTCCCCTCCTCAGACACACAGCCATTGACATTCCCTAACGTCTACAAGGACGCTGATGCTAAGTTAAGGAATCAAAAAGGACATCAGCTCTTCGCACTAACCTAATGATGCAGTTGTACTAACCAGTGTGGGTGGTTGGTTGGTGGTGGCCAATGCCACCATGGGATGGGTGCCTACTTGCTGCCAGGGAGAGATGGGACTGACAGCCTTGGCCTGAGACTGTTAACCTGACAACAGGGCTGGCCCATGGTGAGCAAGTGTCAATGTTCCTTTGTTTGTTGATATTATCCTGCTTTTTCCAGCTCCAGGCCCACAGAGGGAAAAGGACCCGACCACTGTGCACTCCCCTCCGCAGACACAGAGCCAGAGAGGTCTCTGACATTCTACAAGAACGCTGACATGAAGTTAAGGCATCAAGAGTTTGGCACAGCCCTGGGCAGGCGTTGCCCATGGTAACTGAGAGTGGCTGCCCCATTGTTTGCTATCCTGTCTTTCACAGCTCCAGGCCCAGACAGGGCGAAGACCAGACCATGGCGCACTCCCCTGCTCAGACACACAGCCACTGACATTCCCTAACGTCTACAAGGACGCTGACGCTAAGTTAAGGAATCAAAAAGGACATCAGCTCTTGGCACTAACCTAATGATGCAGTTGTACTAACCAGTGTGGGTGGTTGGTTGGTGGTGGCCAATGCCACCATGGGATGGGTGTCTACTGCCTGCCAGGGAGAGGTGGGACTGACACCCTTGGCCTGAGGCTGGCAGACCTCACAGCAGGGGTTACCCAAGGTGAGCAAAGGCTCCTCATCCTTTGTTTGTTGATATCATCCTGCTTTTTCCGGCTCCAGACACACACAGACAAAAGGACCTGACCAGGGCGCACTCCCCTCCTCAGACACACAGCCACTGACATTCCCTAACGTCTACAAGGACGCTGACGCTAAGTTAAGGAATCAAAAAGGACATCAGCTCTTCGCACTAACCTAATGATGCAGTTGCACTACCACTGTGGGTGATTGGATGGTGGTGGCCAATGCCACCATGGGATGGGTGTCTACTGGCTGCCAGAGAGAGGTGGGACTGACAGCCTTGGCCTGAGTCTTCCAGAGCTCACAGCAGGGGTTGCCCCTGGTGAGCGACGGTCAATGTTCCTTTGTTTGTTGATATTATCCTGCATTTTCTAGCTCCAGGCCCACAGAGGGAAAAGGACCCGACCACTGTGCACTCCCCTCCGCAGACACACAGCCAGAGATCTCTGACCTACTACAAGAACGCTGACAAGAAGTTAAGGCATCAAGAGTTTGGCACAGCCCTGGGCAGGCGTTGCCCATGGTAATTGAGATTGGCTGCCCCATTGTTTGCTATCCTGTCTTTCACAGCTCCAGGCCCAGACAGGGCGAAGACCAGATCATGGCGCACTCCCCTCCTCAGACACACAGCCACTGACATTCCCTAACGTCTACAAGGACGCTGACGCTAAGTTAAGGAATCAAAAAGGACATCAGCTCTTGGCACCAACCTAATGATGCAGTTGTACTAACCAGTGTGGGTGGTTGGTTGGTGGTGGCCAATGCCAGCATGGGATGGGTGTCTACTGGCTGCCAGGGAGAGGTGGGACTGACAGCCTTGGCCTGAGTCTTCCAGAGCTCACAGCAGGGGTTGCCCCTGGTGAGCGACGGTCAATGTTCCTTTGTTTGTTGATATTATCCTGCTTTTTCCAGCTCCAGGCCCACAGAGGGAAAAGGACCCGACCATTGTGCACTCCCCTCCGCAGACACAGAGCCAGAGAGGTCTCTGACCTTCTGCAAGAACGCTGACAAGAAGTTAAGGCATCAAGAGTTTGGCACAGCCCTGGGCAGGCGTTGCCCATGGTAATTCAGAGTGGCTGCCCCATGGTTTGCTATCCTGTCTTTCACAGCTCCAGGCCCAGACAGGGCGAAGACCAGACCATGGCGCACTCCCCTCCTCAGACACACAGCCACTGACATTCCCTAACGTCTACAAGGACGCTCACGCTAAGTTAAGGAATCAAAAAGGACATCAGCTCTTGGCACTAACCTAATGATGCAGTTGTACTAACCAGTGTGGGTGGTTGGTTGGTGGTGGCCAATGCCACCATGGGATGGGTGTCTACTGGCTGCCAGAGAGAGGTGGGACTGACAGCCTTGGCCTGAGTCTTCCAGAGCTCACAGCAGGGGTTGCCCCTGGTGAGCGACGGTCAATGTTCCTTTGTTGATATTATCCTGCATTTTCTAGCTCCAGGCCCACAGAGGGAAAAGGACCCGACCACTGTGCACTCCCCTCCGCAGACACAGAGCCAGAGAGGTCTCTGACCTTCTGCAAGAACGCTGACAAGAAGTTAAGGCATCAAGAGTTTGGCACAGCCCTGGGCAGGCGTTGCCCATGGTAATTGAGAGTGGCTGCCCCATGGTTTGCTATCCTGTCTTTCACAGCTCCAGGCCCAGACAGGGCGAAGACCAGACCATGGCGCACTCCCCTCCTCAGACACACAGCCACTGCGATTCCCTAACGTCTACAAGGACGCTGACGCTGAGTTAAGGAATCAAAAAGGACTTCAGCTCTTGGCACCAACCTAATGATGCAGTTTCACTACCAGTGTGGGTGGTTGGATGGTGGTGGCCAATGCCACCATGGGATGGGTGTCTACTGGCTGCCAGGGAGAGGTGGGACTGACAGCCTTGGCCTGAGGCTGGCAGACCTCCCAGCAGGGGTTACCCAAGTTGAGCAAAGGCTCCTGATCCTTTGTTTGTTGATATTATCCTGCTTTTTCCAGCTCCAGACGCACACAGACAAAAGGACCTGACCAGGGCGCACTCCCCTCCTCAGACACACAGCCATTGACATTCCCTAACGTCTACAAGGACGCTGATGCTAAGTTAAGGAATCAAAAAGGACATCAGCTCTTCGCACTAACCTAATGATGCAGTTGTACTAACCAGTGTGGGTGGTTGGTTGGTGGTGGCCAATGCCACCATGGGATAGGTGCCTACTTGCTGCCAGGGAGAGATGGGACTGACAGCCTTGGCCTGAGACTGTTAACCTGACAACAGGGCTGGCCCATGGTGAGCAAGTGTCAATGTTCCTTTGTTTGTTGATATTATCCTGCTTTTTCCAGCTCCAGGCCCACAGAGGGAAAAGGACCCGACCACTGTGCACTCCCCTCCGCAGACACAGAGCCAGAGAGGTCTCTGACCTTCTACAAGAACGCTGACATGAAGTTAAGGCATCAAGAGTTTGGCACAGCCCTGGGCAGGCGTTGCCCATGGTAACTGAGAGTGCCTGCCCCATTGTTTGCTATCCTGTCTTTCACAGCTCCAGGCCCAGACAGGGCGAAGACCAGACCATGGCGCACTCCCCTCCTCAGACACACAGCCACTGAGATTCCCTAACGTCTACAAGGACGCTGACGCTAAGTTAAGGAATCAAAAAGGACATCAGCTCTTCGCACTAACCTAATGATGCAGTTGCACTACCACTGTGGGTGATTGGATGGTGGTGGCCAATGCCACCATGGGATGGGTGTCTACTGGCTGCCAGAGAGAGGTGGGACTGACAGCCTTGGCCTGAGTCTTCCAGAGCTCACAGCAGGGGTTGCCCCTGGTGAGCGACGGTCAATGTTCCTTTGTTTGTTGATATTATCCTGCATTTTCTAGCTCCAGGCCCACAGAGGGAAAAGGACCCGACCACTGTGCACTCCCCTCCGCAGACACACAGCCAGAGATCTCTGACCTTCTACAAGAACGCTGACAAGAAGTTAAGGCATCAAGAGTTTGGCACAGCCCTGGGCAGGCGTTGCCCATGGTAATTGAGATTGGCTGCCCCATTGTTTGCTATCCTGTCTTTCACAGCTCCAGGCCCAGACAGGGCGAAGACCAGACCATGGCGCACTCCCCTCCTCAGACACACAGCCACTGCGATTCCCTAACGTCTACAAGGACGCTGACGCTAAGTTAAGGAATCAAAAAGGACATCAGCTCTTGGCACCAACCTAATGATGCAGTTGTACTAACCAGTGTGGGTGGTTGGTTGGTGGTGGCCAATGCCACCATGGGATGGGTGTCTACTGGCTGCCAGGGAGAGGTGGGACTGACAGCCTTGGCCTGAGTCTTCCAGAGCTCACAGCAGGGGTTGCCCCTGGTGAGCGACGGTCAATGTTCCTTTGTTTGTTGATATTATCCTGCTTTTTCCAGCTCCAGGCCCACAGAGGGAAAAGGACCCGACCATTGTGCACTCCCCTCCGCAGACACAGAGCCAGAGAGGTCTCTGACCTTCTGCAAGAACGCTGACAAGAAGTTAAGGCATCAAGAGTTTGGCACAGCCCTGGGCAGGCGTTGCCCATGGTAATTCAGAGTGGCTGCCCCATGGTTTGCTATCCTGTCTTTCACAGCTCCAGGCCCAGACAGGGCGAAGACCAGACCATGGCGCACTCCCCTCCTCAGACACACAGCCACTGACATTCCCTAACGTCTACAAGGACGCTCACGCTAAGTTAAGGAATCAAAAAGGACATCAGCTCTTGGCACTAACCTAATGATGCAGTTGTACTAACCAGTGTGGGTGGTTGGTTGGTGGTGGCCAATGCCACCATGGGATGGGTGTCTACTGGCTGCCAGAGAGAGGTGGGACTGACAGCCTTGGCCTGAGTCTTCCAGAGCTCACAGCAGGGGTTGCCCCTGGTGAGCGACGGTCAATGTTCCTTTGTTGATATTATCCTGCATTTTCTAGCTCCAGGCCCACAGAGGGAAAAGGACCCGACCACTGTGCACTCCCCTCCGCAGACACAGAGCCAGAGAGGTCTCTGACCTTCTGCAAGAACGCTGACAAGAAGTTAAGGCATCAAGAGTTTGGCACAGCCCTGGGCAGGCGTTGCCCATGGTAATTGAGAGTGGCTGCCCCATGGTTTGCTATCCTGTCTTTCACAGCTCCAGGCCCAGACAGGGCGAAGACCAGACCATGGCGCACTCCCCTCCTCAGACACACAGCCACTGCGATTCCCTAACGTCTACAAGGACGCTGACGCTGAGTTAAGGAATCAAAAAGGACTTCAGCTCCTGGAACCAACCTAATGATGCAGTTTCACTACCAGTGTGGGTGGTTGGATGGTGGTGGCCAATGCCACCATGGGATGGGTGTCTACTGGCTGCCAGGGAGAGGTGGGACTGACAGCCTTGGCCTGAGGCTGGCAGACCTCACAGCAGGGGTTACCCAAGGTGAGCAAAGGCTCCTGATCCTTTGTTTGTTGATATTATCCTGCTTTTTCCGGCTCCAGACACACACAGACAAAAGGACCTGACCAGGGCGCACTCCCCTCCTCAGACACACAGCCACTGACATTCCCTAACGTCTACAAGGACGCTGACGCTAAGTTAAGGAATCAAAAAGGACATCAGCTCTTCGCACTAACCTAATGATGCAGTTGCACTACCACTGTGGGTGGTTGGATGGTGGTGGCCAATGCCACCATGGGATGGGTGTCTACTGGCTGCCAGGGAGAGGTGGGACTGACACCCTTGGCCTGAGGCTGGCAGACCTCCCAGCAGGGGTTACCCAAGGTGAGCAAAGGCTCCTGTTCCTTTGTTTGTTGATATTATCCTGCTTTTTCCAGCTCCAGACGCACACAGAAAAAAGGACCTGACCAGGGCGCACTCCCCTCCTCAGACACACAGCCATTGACATTCCCTAACGTCTACAAGGACACTGATGCTAAGTTAAGGAATCAAAAAGGACATCAGCTCTTCGCACTAACCTAATGATGCAGTTGTACTAACCAGTGTGGGTGGTTGGTTGGTGGTGGCCAATGCCAGCATGGGATGGGTGCCTACTTGCTGCCAGGGAGAGGTGGGACTGACAGCCTTGGCCTGAGACTGTTAACCTGACAACAGGGCTGGCCCATGGTGAGCAAGTGTCAATGTTCCTTTGTTTGTTGATATTATCCTGCTTTTTCCAGCTCCAGGCCCACAGAGGGAAAAGGACCCGACCACTGTGCACTCCCCTCCGCAGACACAGAGCCAGAGAGGTCTCTGACATTCTACAAGAACGCTGACATGAAGTTAAGGCATCAAGAGTTTGGCACAGCCCTGGGCAGGCGTTGCCCATGGTAACTGAGAGTGGCTGCCCCATTGTTTGCTATCCTGTCTTTCACAGCTCCAGGCCCAGACAGGGCGAAGACCAGACCATGGCGCACTCCCCTCCTCAGACACACAGCCACTGACATTCCCTAACGTCTACAAGGACGCTGACGCTAAGTTAAGGAATCAAAAAGGACATCAGCTCTTGGCACCAACCTAATGATGCAGTTGTACTAACCAGTGTGGGTGGTTGGTCGGTGGTGGCCAATGCCACCATGGGATGGGTGCCTACTGGCTGCCAGGGAGAGCTGGGACTGACAGCCGGGGCCTGAGGCTGCCAGAGATCACAGCAGGGGTTGCCCATGATCTGCGAGGCTCGCTGTTCCTTTGTTTGTTGATATTATCCTGCTTTTTCCAGCTCCAGACCCACAAATGGACAGTACCAGATGATGGTGCACTCCCCTCCTCAGCCACAATGCCAGAGAGATTTGTGACCTTGTACAAGGACGCTGACTAGAAGTTAAGGCAGCATGATTTTAGCAGAGCCCTCACAGGGGTTTCCCATGGTGAGCCAGGGTGTCTGCCCTTTTGTTTGTTATTCTGCCTTTTCCAGCTGCAGTCCCAGACAGGGACAGAACCAGGCCATGGCCATCTCTCATTTCCTCCCTCCGCAGCCACTCTGCCAGAGATTTCTGCAGCTTTTGACAAAACCTGTGACCTAAGGACAAGGAAATACACACAGCCCCAGCCTGCACTGTGCCGTGGTCCCACAGGCAGCTTGAGGCTGCCCACAGCCATGGTCGAGGGATGCTCCGTGCCACCCTCCCTCTCTCTCTGAAGGTGACCTTGAAATAAAATTTTCTGATTCATGAACCATTGGCTGGTTCTTTTGCTTTGTGTTGTCTTTTGGGGGAAACGGCCTAGGGCTTTTCCATATTGTCTTTATTACAGTGAATGTCTCAATCTTTATATATGTCTATAGACAAAAATATAGATTTCTGAATCTATAGACATACAGAAAATGTACCTGTATCTTCTGCATGGGAAGGTAGTGGGGAGCCAGTCAGAGGCTGATGTGAGATCATGTGGGTATGATGCTTTCAAAACATGGAAACCAGCCAATCACAAAGCAGTATGAAAACACGTGGGGTGTGAGCCAAGAGCCATGTCCTTGGGTCAGTGGGATGAGGCAGGAGGCAGAGGTCAGGCTGTGGTACATGGGCTCCATGCAGACCTCACCACAAGTTCATTTGTTTTCAAGTGCACAGCTGGGATGTTCTGCACTCTGTCTCTGGGAATTTTCTCCTGAGGCCGTCAAAGGAAAACATTTCACTGTCTTACCCGTTGTTTCCTACAAAACATCCACTAGCCACGGAATTCCCTCTAGATTCATACAAAGATGCATATGGCTGCTATTCTGAATCTGTTGTTTGTAATATTACCACATAGTGCATCAAACCCAGGGCAGACTTTATTACTAAAGATTTTTTTCCCCAACATTATATAGATTTTAAAACCCCTCAAATTCTCAGAAAACCATAAATCTAAGTCAATGACGATAAGACAATATTGGTATCTTAAGAATGTCTTGGTAACTTCCTCGAGTCATGGTAGAATCTAAGTTTTGCCAAAGTATATAAGCCAATTTTTTATGATTCAGATATCTCTGGGGTAGACTATGTCATGAGAGCTGGTGCAGCGCTCTTTTAATTCCTGTGTAGCGGATTCTCGTTTCCTGTCTTTCTAGGATTCTTTTTATTATTATTCGAATCAATGAGATTGCTAATCAGGTAATATGATGAAACTAATGTACAGGAATAGAATACCGTCTAGAGGAGACTCAGAGCCTTAGATTCATTGGCAGTCTAACATCTGTGGTGTTCTTTGCTTTCCCTCTGCTCTTGATTTTGCAAGCCACACCTCTCCCAGAAATGTCAATGCATAGAAAGGAAGTGCATAAAAGTCACATTTTGCAAAGCCAAGTGTGACATCCTCATATTACTCAAAGTGTTGAGAAAAGTGATTTGTTTAACACAGGAGGAGTGTTAGAAGAAGATCTGTCATGATAAATATTAGTCAAGTTTCCAAATCATACTCTAAAATACTTTTTTACTTTTTTTAATTGGAAGGGCATGCCAACTTGTGAGATGACACATACTACAGCTCCTAGTAAGCTTGAGCTAACAAGTGCACTGGACCTAATCAGCCTGGGATCAGGATTTATGTCATGAGGAACAGTGCAAAAAGAGGCCAGAAGCAGCAGCAGGGAGACTTCCCCATATTCCACAAAGAGCATCCCAAAGCAAACAGCTGCCACGGCCACCCTGCCAGCCCAGCGCACCCATTTGCACTACCCAGCTCCTTTGGACTCTAACAACATCAGCGAAAGCTGCTTGCCTCACTTCTTTTTATTAAACATCATCATCATCATCATTTAGTATTACTTTATTATTATTTATTATAATGTTTTCTTATTTTATTTACTATTTCCTCAACTTGTATATCTGATTGCTTGAAAAGAGAAAAAGTAGAAATCCTCACCATGTTCAACACAATATTCAGCTGGGGGAACAAAAGGACAAGTCTTGTTTTCCAGAACATGCCACATACAGAAATATAAAGAAAGCTTCATTTCTATTGAAGTGTCTTCTGTACTCTCGTCCAGCCTCTATTTCAAACTATTTTCTGTTTCATTTTTAATCCTGTCATTTCTGCTCAGTAAATGTCCTTGATGGCATTCATTTTCTAGTAGGTTTGCTATGAGTTCAGATTAGTGTCTCTGGAACCAGCATCTCTTCACATGTTTAGTTTTGTATGGTGATCATACTTAACTTTCTGGAACATTTGTTTCACAAAAATTAACACAACAACAATGTGTTCATAATGGGCCTGGATGAATGTGTAACAGAAACAAGGAGAACACTAGGATCCTCCTCCTTCCTGAACACAAGAGAAGCAGCCAAAAATGAGACGGTGAGCACAAGCAGGCCCCCCCTGAGTGCTGGCCACCCCAGCCACAGTACCAATACAAGACAGAAAAACACTCCTTGCAATGGCACCAGTCACACACGACCTGCAAAGGCCAGAATTAGTGCTCAGGCGCTTTTGATCTGATGATGCCATAATAATGCAAAAGCAAACCGACAGGTCAATAAGAAAATCAGGACACTTCTAGCAATGGACACCCATCATTACCAGAGTCACTCCTCTTGACTACACACTTCCTTGCTACAGTCCCTCCTTTAATAAAAGACTCCTCTTGGCATCTGCTTGAATTACATCAAACCAATGGGATTTTAAAAAGCTGTTTTGTGGGACCTCTCTACTTCCATACATATCTTTCATACATCCTTTCCAAAGACAGGATGGACTCCCTCAATATTTAACACAAAAATACAAAATTACTTCTGGTCCAGAATTCCACTTCCAGGAGTTGGAAGGAAAAGCCTTTGGATATATTAGTCCGCCGTCAAACATCATGCAACAGTAAATCCTGCGAAGGAATAAGGCCAATTTCTCAGAAGACATGACTGGAAATACAGTTTTTAAAGGTTTATCTAGAAGGGTACTCTGAGCAACCTGATCTAATGGAAGACGTACCTGCCCATGGCAGGGGCGTGTGACTAGATGACCTTTAAAGCTCCCTTCCAACCCAAACCATTCTATGACTCTATGATATCTGTATCAGGAGATTAGGCTACAATGAGAAAAGAAAATAATTCTAGTTCATGGGGGTACCAAGCAGAAACCATCTGAACCCATCTCAGACAAATTAATCTCCCATTCACATCAGTGTAAGTCCAGAAAGCCTCCAGTGACATCTATAGAAGTCATCCTGCATTTAATCCAGATAACACAGTGTAAAATTTACCCCATCCTACTGATAATACACAACAACACTTCCTGAGGTTTCTACTCCATATTTTTTTAAAGTGTTTACATGGAAATTTTTTTGCCCATTCAAACATATCTCAGAACAATCAAATGTGTCACATTCATAGAATCATAGAATGGTTTGGGTTGGAAGGGACCTTTAAAGGTCATCTAGTCCAACCCCCCTGCATTGAGCAGGAACACCTTCAACTAGATTCCCTATCCTTCCCATTTTTTCTAAAGATTAATACACTGTAAATGACTTTACCTCGGGGGGGGGGAAGAGAACTTACACATAGATCTTTCTCTCCCATGAGAGCAGGAGACTGGGACTTAATAGAATTTCTCAAATTATGAAACCCATTCAGCAAACAGCAACTTTGCCTGATTTTCAGTTTGTTCATTAAAGCATTGATTTTCAGATGTGGTCAGCATTCAGTCTTCTGCGTCAACTTAGGGAGAGTTAGTTAAGGATGCTTAAGGTCTTTTTCCTTACTTTTTTCATAGAAAGCATTCTAAGCTAAGGCTCCAAGACTTAGACTGAATTTTAGACATTCCATTTTGAAACCCTACTCTTACGATAACATAAAGCTTTTTACAAACTCCATTGCTTCTGGCTAATTAGGCATAAAGATGTATGTGACTTTCTAGAACTGTGTTTATTTTTTCAAGTTTTTCTTTTTTAAAAATGAGGTCACTATTAACAATATCTGTTTTGATTAACAGAAGAGTTCGTAAACACAAGATTTCATACAGACAAGATATAGATTTTAATATTTAGGAATGCCATGCTGTGCTGAACGTTATCTCAAGCAACTACTAGTGCCAAGTACTCTGGCTGATGTGTTTAAGTGGGAAATTCATTCCTCTGATGTAATTATATTTGCATGAAAATATGCGTTTTCATCTTTAAAAAAAGTGTATTTCCAGGTTCATCTCGGAGAATGTTCTGTAATAGGTATTTTCTGCAGTACTGAGAATTACTTCTGAAAATCAAGATCTGATTTAATATAGCAGACTGCATCTGTGTTCATATCTATTGCTATGAGCTCCCTGTCTTTCTGTCTGCTTAGACATACATCTATACCCAAGCCTGAATCGGATCACAGAAGCCAGCTGGGGTTAGCCTTAATCAGCACTAGGACAGACATAGAATCACATGCCCAAATAGTACCTGCTAAATGCTGAAGGAAGCAACATTGTCCATGCCAAACACATAAATCTACCTGTCCAGTACAGTGTGAAAACAATAGACAGCTGCACCAAGGGCTGCGCCATTAAGGCCCTGTAACGGATTTTGTCAGGATAGTTGTTTCTTCATCCTGTCAAAATGGTCATGCTCCAAAATCAACTACTCCCTTCTGGATCACTGAAATTCACCTCAAGTTCCAATTAGTAGGGGGTTTTTTGTTTGGTTTGTTGTTTTGGTTTTTTTTTACTATTTCCTGGTTTACACTATTATGAACATTTGTGGTGTCATCTCTGTAAGGTGTACTGCATTGTACTCAGCCAACAACGTCCTCTTCCTGTCACGGCAGAACAGAGAGAAGTTAGCTATCTTGCTGAGCACCTTAAACTCCCACTCGTCACTGAAGTCACTAAAGTGCACTTTCACTGGAAACTGAATAGTCAAAAAGTCCACTACACTTAATTTTCATAAAGTATTTTGATCCATGTGGAAAAACTGCTGTATAAGAGGAAAGCACTCTATTTTTACCATTTAAATTATCCATTTGTCCTGATTTCAGCTGGGATAGAGTTAATTTTCTTCTTAGTAGCTGGTACAGTGTGTTTTGGATTTAGTGTGAGAATAATGTTGATAACACACCGATGTTTTAGTTTTTGCTAAGTAGCGCTTATCCTAAGTTAAGGATTTTTCAGTTACCCATGCTCTGCCAGCAAGCAGGTATACAAGAAGCTGGGAGGGACCACAGCCAGGACAGCTGACCCAAACTGGCCAAAGGGATATTCCATACCAGAGAACGTCAAGCTCAGTATATAAGCTGGGGGGAGTTGGCCGGGAGAGGCAGATCGCTGCTCAGGCATTTGTCAGCGGGTGGTGAGCAACTGTATTGTGCATCACGTGTTTTTTCTTCGTTTTTTTTTTATTTTATTTTATTCCTTTTCATTACAATTCTTCTTCTAATTATTATTATTATTGTTAGTATTACATTTAATTTTACTTTAGTTACTGAATTGTTCTTATCTCAACCCACAAGGTTTTTTTTCTGATTCTCCTCCCCATCCCACTGGGAGGGGGGGAAGTAAGCTAGCGGCTGCATGGTACCTAGTTGCTGGTTGGGCTTAAACCACAACACCACTCAAATCAGGTCAATTGTGACTGGAAATTTTTTCCTTCTGATAACCACTACACTATATGAGAAGCAGCTAGTTGTTGCAGTCAGTCTTTTACTCATCAGAGTACAAGACAACAGGAAAAAGCAGCTAAGGACTCAGCTGGTATGGTTCCCATATTCCTGACCATACATACTCCAGGCTCCTGGGGACCCTCCATAGCAGGCTCCATGCTTTACCATATCTCTGGTTGAAAGGGTGCATGCCTCAAGACCTGCATGCAAAACTATGCGCCAGACACAGCATCCACAGAAATACAACATTATGCAGTTTTAGTACAGAATTCACTACAGGAGCTAGCACTGTAGAGTTTGCAGAACAGGAAAGCCATCAGGAGGTTCACACTTACATCGGCTACAATACAGTGATAAAAAAATCTGGTGTATGGATTGGAAAATTTAAAGCTGTCCAGGAACAGAAAGTTCATAGAGTTAAAGGCTTTTCAAACAACCATGTATACAAATCTTTCCCACTGAAATACTTGAATTACGGTTGATTTTCATTACAGTTGTTCACTTCTGGGCCAACACTAAGCTCAAGGAAATGACAGTATTCATTTATAGCATGCTGACGCTTCATGCGGGCACTGCTGCTTAACAAAATATGGCTAATCCTGGTAGTGCCAATATAATTTAGAATTTAATTCCTTACTCTTTAAAAAGTATGCACGAAGCAACCCAAACAAATGCAGATTTGCTAACACCACTGATTAAGAGGATCGCCAGTTCGGTCAACCTTGGTTCTTATCTCTCCTTCTACAGAGCTCAAATGTTAACTTTGCATTGCCAAGAAGCATGAATTAAAGCCACCCTTGCCAGTATTTCAGCAAAACATGTTGCATGTTCCCATCTTTTCTTGATTAGAAATACTTTGCTGTTAGCTAGCAGTGTTGTTCTAACTCTAATGTCTAAAAATATAAAAATGACATGATTTGTAAAGTGAGGTGTCATCTATTATGTTTGGGATAAGACATTTTGGGGTGGGGAATAAAAACTTGTTTACAAGTTGGATCCATACACAGCAGACATCAAGCTAAGTACAGGCTGGGAATGACTGTTCTGGGTGTAACCTAAATTAATATTCCTCAAACACCTTAAGAGAGGAAGACAGCTGATCAAGTATGTCAGCTAGGAGAGATGACAGCCTATAGAAGTGAACTTCTGTGAAACAACAATGGATTAACAGTTGATGAGATATACAGAAAACTATAGTGGTCATAAAACTTTTACTGAGCAAATACTGAGTCTACAGTTTTCAATACTGAGCGGAATTGGTACTTCTGGTTCCCAGGTTTGCCTTTGCAGGTCTTTCCTGAGGCTCAGGTTTCAGATGTGAATAAAAAGAGTTTTCCTTGTTCCAGCTGGGTGTTTCTGGGTTTTATTGATCATCTTTGTGAGTCAACCCTGCCGTGGAGCTGTTGAATAAAAAGAGTTTTTCTTGTTCCAACTGGGTGTTTCTGGGTTTTTTTTATTGATGATCTTTGTAAGTTAACCATGCTCTGGAGCTGTTATTTGGTTTCACCCGCACCATCTCCACAAAGCCATTTTAACATCTCAAGGACAAAATGGATCTTTTGGAGATATTTATGTTTAGGATCCATGGATTTTGACAATTCTGGGACTTTCATTTGTAATACTTGTGTGAATGCCCTAGCAGTTATACATCTACCTCACCAACATAAGAACAACTTTCACCAATCAGGGACGTTCCTCTAAGAGGTCAGATTGTACCTGTGAATGAACTGCCTGAATGTCAGGGCCATGAATGCACTACTAAGCCTTAATTGGCAATAATAAGCCCTGACCAACCTCACCTGGGACCTCCATTCACACGCCCTCTGCTCATTCATCCAGGAGCAACCTTTCAACTCTGGCCTGAGCCGCATCATAGCTGTGCCTGTCCCCAGCCCTGTCTCCGACAGCCCTGATTTAGTGACTGGTTTTCCTGGAGGGACTCTAGACTGACAAAGGTGGTAGCCTTATATCCTGTCCCCTGGATTGGCATAGGACCTATGCCATAGCCTTGTTTCTGAGCCATCCCCTGCTGTTCCCTCCCAGCTGGACTCCCTGGATCCAGATCATCACCCTGACTTGTCCAAGACTGCTGGTGGACCCTGCCACTATCGCCACCCCACCCTGCTCAGGTCCTGTGGGACGGCACCCTGGTTGGTGAGCTCCTGTGGTCACTCTCAACACCCAGCTCACCTGCACTGTGGGGTAGGCCCATTCTTGCTGCTCCCTGACACTGAATATCATGTACAAAATTAGGAAAAAAGAAAAAAAAAACCCTCACCAATCCTATTTTTATGTGGGAATCTATACAGGAAATCATTAATTACACCGTGTACTAAAAGGAGATGATAATTTCCGCTTAATGTTCTCAGAATGTTTCCTTCTCAGCATATAAACAACTCCAGATACATTGTCAGAAATTCACCTCCCACAGAACAACAAACACCAAATGAAACAGGATCACGCCAAAGCAATCAACACAAGACCTTCCAACACCTCTGCCTTTATGCAGTAAAGAGCTTGTACTATATTGCAACATGTCACAGTTCCTGCTAACTCATGACTTCTACAGGAGTTAGGTAGTTATCTCCCACAAGCCTATGACTTCACTTTGTTCCATGTATCTTAACTACTCTTTTCCTGCAGACACGAGTTGAGCAATGTTAATTAGGCTGTTCCAAAATAAATTGCTTCCAGTCTGTTCTAAGCCTGATGTTCACTGGAATTGTGCAAGAGCTGAAGGACTTACATAATTAATATCTTTATCCTCTAAATATATGTTACTTTAATAAATATTCTTTCTCACTATAAGCTTTTCCTCTATAGACAAACAAAGGCCCTTATACTTAGTAACATATGGATTACTAGTATTTCTAAGCTCTTCTGGAGTTAGGCTAGCTGCAGATATTACTCCTACTGCCATCATAAAAAAAAGCTTTGGAGGACCATCTCAGAAAATTCGCAGGAAAAAGTTGGTCTTCAGGTACCTTAGTCATGAGAACCACACAGGAAGCAATGCAGAACAAAGGCTTACGAAAATGCTGGAAGTATAACGCACAGACCTATTTTCACTGAATGCATACTATGGGGCCTAATTCGGCTATAATTAAAAAAAATTTAAAAATCTTCACTCAGCATTTTAGTTTACCGCTTGCTCGCTGGGACTTACAGAGCAAATGCATGTAAAAGGATAATTCTGTCATTAGGGAAAGGAACTAGGTTTCACACACTACCTGAGCACAGTTTCACAGCCTGCCTGCGAGCTCTCAGGCCAGTCACTTTCCCTCTCTGGCTCAGATGCATCGCTTGACATGGAAACATCGTTGTGCTGCAGCAAACATAAATGTAGTAACAAGTGTTAAATATTCTACTGCGGCTTTGATGATGATCCTACAATTATCCACAATAAAAGTGTTCTTCTCTAACTTATTAGAAAGCAATTTGTAGCACTGCATAGTCTTCCTTCCTTTGATAAATAATTTTCAAGTTGTTTTCACTCTTAAGAACTTGTTAATAAACTCCCTTTGAAAAATAAATTTCTAACATCAACTTCATGTTAGAAGAACACAAGAAAAATCTGAAAGAATTGAACACGGTTGTTACCTTTCACTTTTCCCTATCACCTTTGTAGTTGGTTTCACAATTTTCTAAGTGCATAGGGAAATATCGGAATACATTCTCTACGGCATTAGCTCTGGTGACTAAACACAACCAGAGGCGGTTTGAAAATCAGCACCACGTAAACGCACCGTGAACAGCAGGACAGTTACGGCCTGCAGCATCACCTTGCGAAGACGCCCACGGTGAGCTGCAGACGGACAATCCTGATAACCGGCTGCTATTCAGACCGCTGTCATTAACAAGGAGGACGAACCCTCGCGGCTGAGGCTCTGGTGGGAGACGCTAAAACGGTATTCTGAAAACGGACGGCCTTACGTTAATAACCGTGACCGCGGCGGGCGGGCAGGACTCCTGGTGCTCGGGACTCCGAGGGCTCGGCCCCCGTTTCCGCGGGAGCTCACGGACCCGCCGCAGGCCCGCTCGGCCACCGCCCCCGCGTGCACCTCGTCAAGCACGGGCTTCTCTCCGCTCACTAGTCTCTCCTCACGGATGCCACAGCCCTTTGCCGCCCAGCCTGCTGTGAGACCGGCGGGAGAGAGGGCGGGACACCCCCGCGGAGGAGCGGGCTGAGGCCAGACCGCGGGCGGGCCTGCGCCGCGGAGGCAGCGCCGCGCGGGGGCAGCGCGCAGACCGCCTCGCGCGCAGGACGCATCCGACGCACCCCCCGCCCCGCCCCGCCCCGCCCCGCCCCGCCCCGCCCCGCCGGCCCGGGCAGGCAGCGGCTGGCGTGCTGCGGCGGGTCCGCGCCCGCGGCTCCCTCCGCGGCCATGCGGCTCCTCACCGGCGCTGCCTGCGCGCTGCAGGCGGCAGCGCTGCTGCTGCTGCTGCTCGTCCCCGGATCCCGTGAGTAGCGGCCGCGGGGGGACGGGGAGGGCACGGCGGGCGGCGGCGCTGCTGCCGCCGCTGCTGCCGCTCCTCTCCGCCGGCACGGAGGCGGCAGCCGGTCGGCCCGGTGGCTGCTGCGACACCTCTGCCGGGAGGACGCGGGCCTCGCCGCGTCGCTGGTGGCTGGGAGCGGGGCCCGGGGTGCGGGCCGCGCCCTCGCTGCGCCGCCGAGCGCCCGTTCGCTGGGGCTCCCGGCCGGGAGGAGGCCGAGTTTTTTCCTTCCACCTTCCCAAAGGAGAGCCGGGTGAGACTGCACCGTGCGCAGGGCCGGTGTCTCCAGAGCGGACCTGTAACGGAGACAGGGCGTGAGAGGCTTAATAGTCAGGACGTTTTTGAAGTAGAAACCATAATTTTAAGAAATAAAAAGCACCGAGGAGCGTTGGCGGGGGGCGGTGGTGAATGTTTGCACACAGCCGAGGGATGGGCGAACGCGCCCTGCTCCTGGCCCCCCCCCCGGCTCCTCTCTCCCACCTGCCTGCGCGCCGGCGGCGGGGAGGGGGCGTGAGGGGGGCAAGGCAGGAGGTGTTCCCCAAATCCTGCGGGTGTCCCAGGGCGCAGAGCGGGGACCGTCCCGGGGTGGATGTCGGGGCGAGCGGGCCGTGGGGGAGCCGGGGAAGCCCCGGGCAGGGCTAGGCTGGAAGGAGACGCTTCCCTTGCCCTTCTCGATGCTGTTCTCTGAGGCGTGCTGTAATTGTGGCGAGTGGCTTTTATTAGCTTGGGGGTCGTCGTGGCTTTGCTGTTAGGACAGATGGTGTGTTTTGTCGCGTTTCGGTCTGGCGCTTGCAGCAATGCCTCTTTTTAACGGCTGATTCTAGTAAATACACCACCTTCTGTTTTCTTGTGCTTTAACTCAGGTGGTAGACGACCAGATTCAGGGGATAATCATCAACATGCACTCAAATAAAATGAGAGATACAAAAGCCTGAGCTGCCAGAGTTGCCTTTTCGGAAGACTGAAATGCCCCATACAGTGCCCCGCAATTTTCCAAAGTAAAGAAGCTGAAAGATAGGTACCAAAATTAACCTGTCATAAATAATGTTGAGGAATATCAGTCAGTTCAGCAGTGTTAATATGCTGTTGTTTAATCTGGTGAAGCTATAATACAAATTGATACAAAAAAAGTGAAACGAGGAATGTAAACAGCTTTATAACTGCCCTTCCAAAAAAAGCAAGCTTTTTTTTGAAGAATTTTGCTGGTAACCTGTTTACTGCTTTGCTAAGATCGCATGGCCTCCATTTTACAACAGTAGACTGTCATTTCATTTGATATAAGATTTCCCTGATCTGTCTTTTATCATGCTGCTTTCTGAGTGCATATGCTGGTTTAACTCGGTGTACAGTCAGTGCTGTCTCCTGGGGCAGGGATGATCTCATCTAACTTTTGACAGTCAAATCTAGTCCTTCCTCTTTATATGAATTTGTTGTCTAGACCCCATTTATAATATGTTGAGAGAAGTTGTGCCCTTTTAAGGCTCAGTCTAATGTATCTACTGAAGTTTCTTTTTTTAATGTCCACTTACTCAGAAACTTCCAGAAACTACTGCTGAGATTTGTGTTGGTTTCAGCAAAAGTTTGTGATTCACTTAATGAACACTGTCACAGAAAGTGTGAAACCCATCAAATACTATAATACTACGATCTGCAAAAAGTGACAGTGGCAGTAGATTTGTCCTCATTCCAGTTAAGATTTTGGGCTAGGCTGGTTATTTCAAGATAATGCTGTTCTTTTACTCTGCTGGAAACCTTATTTCTATGTGTCAGTCAGGTCAGTAGAAGAAACATAACCAAAATGTTACGGTTTAGGAAAAAATCCTTCTCACTGTTATGTAAAATCCAGCTGGCTTCCTGATACCTGAGTGAGGAGAATCCACACTCCCTGGCAGGAAGCTGCTCCCACCCCCTTCCTTTGTTCAGAAAAGATGGCTAGCAACATCTTCCAAGAGCTTACCTGTGTACAAAACTACTTGCAGTACAAAAAATGAGCAGCAGCAGCCTCCAGACATAAAAACAGGCATGACATTTTGATTTCAGCATATCTCCTTACTTCTCTTAGATTCTTGGGTGACAGCAAAAGGTGGTGTAGTTTTTCAGTCTCGGATTGACCAGGGTTGAGAATCAGTTACTTGGGTCTGTGTTGTTTTGTTAGGCATCTATGCAATGGTGTTTATGCTTTCATTTGCAAGACTGTGAGGTAATTTCACAATGTTAAGGTATGAGAACCAGTCCAGAAAGTTGCTGAGATAATCCTGCATGACCGGCATCTCAGAATGACCTACCTTCTTGGTAGGTCAAGAATGCCACTTCAAAAATAAGTACCAAAAGACCTTGTTGAGTCAAAGGGAAAAGAAATATAAAGTTTCCAGATAGCAGGGATTTGAACTGATAGTTTGTGAAAATTGCCTGGCAGATGTTACCACAGATTTGGGACCAGGGGGTTGTTTTTGTTTTAATCTCCGGAATTTGAGTTTCATCCATTTCAACTCGGAATGAGTATCCTGATGGTGGAGACTACCTAGGGAATGGTTATATACTCATGTTGCTGCTCTAACATCTCTGCTTTAACCATTCCAGCACCTCAACTGTTACTCATTTGGATTGCTTAGATGTTACTGTGCAAGTCGGAGATCTTTCTGATGGACTGTGCAATGTCAGCGCCTCTGTACTTTTTGGTTTTTGAAGCAACAAAAGCGGAATGGCTTGGGCATAAGATGCTCCTACTTACCTGCTATGAATCAAACTTGAAAAGAGAAGATGTCTAGACAGAATTTTATATATGACTTTTGAAATGTCCCCTAAATGAATGTGTAAAACTGTGCTTAGTAAAAATGTGAGTTTGTATACCAACGTGTTTCTGCAGCGTGAGGTGTAGTTAGACTAGATATAAAGCCTGCGAGTCCTTAGAAATTCATTTGTCTTAAATGTGAATGTGGGAGTGGGCAAATTGACCTTTGTCACATGCAGGGAGTTGAATGAGTAGTGCCAGTCACCAGTGTATGCTGCTTCTACCAGGCTTCATCTACAAAGAATAGTAATTTGGTACATACCTGAGCTGGAGAGTACAGATTCCTAATGTTAAAGGTTCACAGGTGTTATCCAATGTCTTGATTTTTGCAGGATCTGGCAGAATCTGTTCGTTTTCAACAAGTATCAGAGCTATCCCTGTCACGTTCCCTCCACCTATCTACGTGTTTAGCACAAGCACGGATCTTCAGCACCTGTGTCTGAATGCCACTTCTGGAAGCCGAATTCCAGCTACAAAGCTGGAAGAACTGGCCTGATTTTGCCCTTTTCAAAGTTTGCTTATCCAAATTGTCTCCAACTTAGGACTTCTTACGTGCTAGAGCAACAAAACCACGAGAGGCCCTGGAAGCGCTCAGCATACCAAACCGTGCCATAGCGTTTCATAGGAAGCATGCTTGCCTTCACATACACTCTGGCCAGCCACAAGTAGTTATGTTTTTAGCTGCATCTGTGCCTGACCTTAAACAGAGGAAAACAGAGTTGTCTGACAAAAATGTTGTTAATCCCTTTTCCCTGTCCTTTTCTAGTATGTGGTGCTTTGGTGCATTGCTTTAAGTTGGGTATTTCCTTGGTTTGGTTCTGTTTCATCATCAGAAATGAACATGGAGTTTTGTGGGTTATTTTTCTTCCCGTCTCTCCTGTGGATCATGGCGGGAACAAGGATCAACACAGAGTTTCTCTACTCAAGATTTCTAGGCCCAATATTGCAACTAATACTGTGGCCCGAAGAGCTTTACCTCTGCTCATGCGCAGGACCTTCCACACTGCAGCTGGCTGCCAGCTTTCTCCCCGCTTCCTTCCTGTGCTCACACCTGCACATGTACACCTGGGACAGTGCAGACTTCTAACCCTTGCACTTCTGCTCCCTGGAGAAGGCCAGAAACCCGCACTGTTTCACTTCGGGCCAGTTGCACTGTGCAGTCTGGTCTTGAATGAGAGTGTCCAGTTGTCAGAGCCACCGCTGTGTAAAAGCGTGTGCTGCTTTTCCCTTTGCCTTAACCCAGGAGTCCTTCCTGCCTTCCTGGTTGAAGTTTTCTGCTGTCCCTGCAGTGATACACACGGCTTCAAATCCAAAACCACAGTCTGAGGATAGAGAACAGTTTGGGAATAGTGTCATTTTAAGATTTTCTTTTTCTCACCTGTCCCATTCACAGCCACATGTTCCAATGTGGCATATGCTTATGCAGTACCCCATATTAAGATGTATTTGTATTCTGGAGCAACTGCTTGTGATCCAAATTAAGAAACTTAATTTTTTTTGGAGGAGGAAAAAAAAAAGTATCTTATAAGCTGGATATGGTCCTTGATGTCTTTCAAGGTGTGCAGTCCAAGCTGATCTGAACTAGGACTGATACAGTCCTGTCTTCCCTTCCACCTCTGGTTCCTGCCCCTCTCTTTCATCTAATGCTACAGGGAGCCCATTCTGCTGGTTGAGGCAGCAAAAAACATTGTGTGTTGTTGGGGAGAGGGGTAATGTCAGTTTTCTGTTGGCTTAGCTTCCTCAGTCAGATCATTGTTAAATGCAGGAGGACTAGCTCTGATGTAGACCACTTTCTGCAGGATTGGGTCCTTGCTGGGGAAGCTTAGTTTAGCTGTGTTCCATTCTCCCTTTTTTTGTTTGTTTTCCCTAAGCTCCCTAATTAAACAGTCTAACATATCTTGCAGTGCTGCCCTCAATCTTGATATTGCAGGGGTAAGATGCGAATGGTTTGCCATCTGTATTTGCAGATTTTACCATTCTGAGATCTTTACTTTGTAACTACTGTGAAAGTGCCCTATTTCTGTAATACTTAGTTCAGGTTATTTGCTTGCCTTTAGCAGAATATTGTTACAAGTGATCAAAACTAAACTCTGCTTGGCAAAGGCAGAATCCACAACTGATCCTCTTGCATGCATGTGAATGCCAGACTTTTCATTCTGTGTGGTTTATCTTTAAATTTTACCATTTGTTTGTAGATCAGGCCTGAGCACAGAGTAATCAGGCCTCAGTTAGTCTTTAGGATATGATGATATTTCAACGGAGGTGTGATCCTTCTGTACCCCACTGCCCACCTGTGAAATGCTCAGTGGATGCATTAACATGCTGTTAGTCCCAAACTAAGCAATTCAGCATCTAAGTGGAGCTTATTGTCTTACCATGCTGTCCATGTAGGGGCAGAGCAAGCACTCATCTGCTTGCAAAGGCCTTGCAGACTTCATAGGAAAATATTTACATGAGAAGTTCTTTTCCTTCTGCTGTAGGTGATGCTGGTCATATGTTATTACTGAAGGAAGATGCCTGATTTTCTACCTCTTGCTTCTTTCAGTCTCCTTTCATCTCAAGGAGGAAGAGAACTTGGGATGGTGATGGTGGGGAAGATAAAACTGAGGATGGGAAGGAGTTCCAGTTCATTTGATGGTTGGGTAGTGCAAATGTTGTCATTTTTAACATGCTAAGAGCAGGCTGTTGTGGTACCATGCTTTCATATCATCATTATACCTAACTCCTGTGCATGGTAGTTTGGTCATTTATATGCCCAAAGCAAGTGACAGATGCTGTGCTAACTTTTTTTTGTTTGTTTCTTAGTAATAAAGAACCTAAAACTATCTTATTCTTCTTGGGTTTTATGTAGGAAATGAAGAGACGAACAACTTCAGCAGTACTACACCCTTTACTACGATGCCAGACCATAAGTTGCAACGTAATACTTTTGGCATTTCTGTTGTTGTTCCTCAGTAGCATCGAGAAAAGCAATATGTATTATTGTATGCCTTAAACTGTCCTGTAATAGTTTGCTCTTTATTTTATTGAATTGTGAACAGCTGTAGGGCAGGAGGGAGGTACGCCGATTGTTGCATCTATTCTGCGACAACTAAAGATACTGAAGAGGAACAATAGAACACAACTCAATCCTCATATCCTTAGGTACCCAAGAGCAACAGAGAGAGGAGAAATAAAATGGGAAAATTTTATGTATAGAACTAGAAATACCTGCCAACATCAATTTACAGTTAAAAAGAGAACCAGCAGCTCAAGAAGTCTGCTGGGCTAGAATTCAGTGCTCTTCAGAAAAAGGGGCAAGGCACTTTTTCGTTTGATTTTCAATGTCAAAATGGATCCTAGGCCCACTGTGCTTGAGCTCATTGCCAAAGTACATGTTTATTTCATAGTGTAATCTCATTTTGACTGCATTAAGCTGTACACCTCTAAGCATGTGCCATGCAAAAAGCATATTCCTTGAGTCACTTTTGCCCTGTACTACTTTGCTTATCTCATTTGCTGTTGGCCAAGTGAGATGTATAGCCAATACTCTGTTCGTTGACTCACTCTATCTTGTGTTAATTGCATCACTGACTCACACCCAAATTACAGGCAGTGTACATGGCTTCTTTTCACCTGTATGAGCACGCAGTCCACATCCAGACGTGTTCCCAGAGTTGCAGAAGTAAGCACTCGGAACTTGGGGGAAACACAGAGCTGTGTTCTGGTTACAGTCTTGGGCCAGTGTGGGAAAGGTTTAGCCCCAGGCGTATCTGTGGCTTACGCTGGTACAAAAGTAAACATATCCAAGAAAGAATGTGTTTGTAATTGTTTTTCAAAGGCAGTTAAATCTGCAACTTAATATCCCAGGTATGTCAATGTAAGGATTGTGTGTGCAGTACACAATGGTGGGGTTAGTTCACTATGATTACACCAAAGACAAGGCAAAGTAATTCCCTCTGTAATTTCCCCCCCCCCCTCCTTTTTGGTAGGTGATATGGAGGTGTAAATTTGTTGCATTTGTTCTTAAACCTGAGCTTGCTCATAACGTGTATGCAACTGCAAAGAGGGTTGACAAAACTGTTTTAGACTAGACTTTTCCAGTGGTAAGAACAGCAGATCTGCTCAAAGGAAATAGGCCTGCTTCTTGATTCTGGTAGCTCTCTCGCTATTCTCGTCATCTCTGAGGTTATGCACTTCGTTTTCCAGCCATGCTGAAAAGTGATAGAGCTGCTGCAAGGTGCATAGCACTAACACGTGGGAGGATGCTGTAAAAGATCAGTTCCTTCAGAGAAAAGAATCACAGAATGGGCGTAGACAACAGTGCAGAACGAAGGGAGGGAAGTATGGGCAGTGTCACTTCAAGGAACGGGAGGTTCCGAACAGCCCAGTAGATCTTTGCCAGGAGGAAGAGACCGTTAACCTGTAAGAAACGTTGAAGGGGGATGCAGCAATGAGGACAGAAGTGAGAGTGGGAGGGTGCCTGAGAACCTAGAAGTAACATGAGTAGGAAGGGGGGGGGGGGGGGACTGGAAAAGTAGAAGTGAAAGAAAGGAGGGAAGGACAAAACCATTAAGGATGAAACATGGTTTATATTTTAAGTCTTTGGAAACAGGTACATTCTTAGGACCCTTTTTGTGTAGAGAGAGCATAAGCCCACAGAAAGATGTTTCACAGGGTATCGGTCTGTCTCTACTTGACATGACTACAGTATGTTCCTAGCATGAGCCCAGTTTGTAACAGAGATGCAGCAAAAGGAAAGAAAAGATTGAGGGACAGGAAATGGAACTGAAGCTAGAAAAAAAACCCGCAGTGCTTAAGTAGGTCAAGAAAGTCAGTGACAGTATGGCTGCTGACGGCAGCTGCAGTAGAGCATGACGTGGAAGTGGAAGAGATCAAAAAGAGGAGATGTAAAGAATTCGGATGCAGACCATTTGGGCACTGCTGTGCATACAGTGTAACTATGTTCTTGCTGCACTGAGATCTGGAAGCATTTTGCAGAGGGATAAAACCATCTGCTTTGGGATGGAACACTCTCTGCTGTATTCCCATTTGTAGCCTGCAAACACAGATACCCTGAGGAGAGTACTGTGTTGTGGGTAGTTTAATTATAGTATATTAACATGAAAATAAATAATATTTCTTTTCTTCTTTTTTCCTTGAAGACAATAGCAGTTCATCCAATCTCACTGTTGTGTCATCCACAAAATCTACAGCAACATCTACAGTAGGTACGTATGTGTTCATCTGTCTGTTACTATGAACCTAGAAGCTAGCTCCAAACCTACCCCAGACCGTACCAAATTCTAAAGAAATATCCATCAAAAGTGGGTATTTGAGAGAAACGTTATCATTTTAGGGCTGGGAGGCAACACGTAAAACAACTCTGAGATGAAGCTATACTGTGTTTCAAGTTAAGGTAGCACGCTTCATCAGTAGAAGCAATGATATCTGTGGTGCTATTGAAAAACAGGAATCAAAATAAAACTTCAAAGAAGTTTTGAAGAAATGAAGGAAGAATTGAAAGAAGTTGGTCTTTTTAATGTTCATTCTTTGTATCTAACCAAACTTCTTTCATTTTCATGGAGTAAAGATGAATGGGTTGTTGTGCAAATAGTGCATATCTGTTTAATGTTACTTCACAGTAAATAGATTTAGGGTATAATGAAGTCCTGGGGGCTTGATTTTCAAGAGTAAGACTCCATTTCCATTTAGGTAAGACTCATGGCACCTTATACCATAGAAAATAGTCCTTATAGAGCTCATAGCACAAAACAGTGGTTTTCAAGGAAGACATGAGCGGCAGATCTGGGACAATCTGTCACGGGTACTTTTGCATTGTTCTAGCACTACCGTCTTTCCTTCACAACTTGGCAAAAGACCTGTAGGTAAGAATGATTTCCCAAGGCAGCAGTGTTGCAGTTGTGATGCTTCAACATAAGTAACGTGTTTACAAAACATATCTTTGTAGAAAGAAGAAATAGCTGTATTAGATCAACTAGTAGAGTTTGAAAGCAGATACTTAACCTGGGACAGAAACAAACAGTTCATCCGCTTGTATTTTCAGTGTTCCAACTGTTGGCTATGTCAATGAGAGATTATTAATAAAGGAAATAAAAACAATTATTTTGTGGAAGAACTTGCACAGGCATATTTTACCACGTCAGTAAAGACTGGATAATAATTAATGTCATGCAGTTGTTCAGTCTGCAACGCACAGATACAAGGTTGTATCTAAGAGAAGAGAAGCTAGTTCCATGCATGAATTGGGTCCCCTTTGTGCTAAAAGCCATGTGAAAGCAGGGCAGAAATATTGTGTGTACCTCAAGATACTTTGTGTATTTGTGGAGTTTTATGCTGATCATAAGGTCCCAGCTACGTCGTTCCATTTCCAGTACAACTCTCACTTTGTGTCTCTGTAGTCTCCAGATAACCTCTGAGCTACCACAATCAGAAGTTGCTTCTTATTAATTTAAGAATAAAATACTCACCAGGGAAAAAAAAAAAAAATCTCTGCAAAGACCTTCCTTTTGATAGCAAGGAAGTGGTGCAGTGTCTCATTCCATTGCCTGCAACGTACCAGTTTAAGCATGTCTGACTTGGAAAGTGGAGAGATTTTTGTAATCCCCTTGTTGCCTTAGGGCCTTCCCCATGTGTAAAGCCATTGTTAACCACAGGTGTGTCACCCACCCTGTGCTCCAACCCTTCCACCCTTTGCCCCAGTCCTGACTATGGGTTTCTTGCAGGGGTCTGAGCTTTACTATGTCTGGATAATAACAGTAAAAAGATGCCTGAGCCCTTTACTGTTAGGCACAGTACAAACCTAACAAACAGCTATGCCTTGATTCCCATTGTTTATGATTCACATCCTTCTTTGGCTTTTTTCCTTTTTTTTTTTTGTTAGAAACTTCATAGATTTTAAGACAATGTTCATCCATTTTGATTATCTGACTTGACCTCTTCAGAATAAAGACTACAAGATAGATGCATTTAATTTTGCTTGGAGTCTCTGCCTTTTTTTTTTTTCTTTTTTTGGAAGCTTTTCATGGCAGAAGCAAAAGTCTCTTTCATTCAGTCATTTTCCATGTAAAGGAGAGTATTTATTTATTTTAGGAAGAGCATTCAATAATAATTATTTTGTATATTAGCACAGTGCTTATGCAATTTGAGTTCTGTTTGTTCTTGTTGAGTTAGAACACTAAGGGGGTAGTGCATGCTGCTAAGAATTCTTATCTTTATGCTGTATATATAGTTTGATTGATGGATATAGCATAGCTATTTAATGTTTAAACACAGGTAGCATACAAAGTAAAATATTTGTCTCTTTTAAAAACAAACCATCATAAACCTGAACGATATTACTGGCATGCATCCTTTTTAAATAATAAAAATTAACTCAGGCAGTCTGGGTTCGTTTAGCATGATGTTCGATGAAGCCCAGCTGGTCTTTTGGGGGAAAAGTAATTAGGGAAATAAAAGGACAGATGTTGCTAGCAAATGTTCTTTCATCTTAACTCTGTTGGTAAAATAGTATGGGTAAGATGTTTCAGAGACACAGAAGAACAGATTGGTGCCCAATTCATGTCAGCTTCCCAAATTTTCCAGCTGCCTCAGATAGCCTCCCACTGATGTTTTGAAACGACTGGTGCTAAATATATCATGAAAGATAAGTCTGTAGGAGATTAAACAGATTTTACTTCTAATGTTATATCATCAAGTGCTGTAATCTTGATAAAGTAAGAAAAAAGGATCGCTAGTAGGAAAGGGCGGAGGGGGGGAAGTAATGTGCAAATCTTGCTGAAATTCCTCATGATAGCTGCTTGGATATTTTTTGTGCTGACTCACATTTTCTGTAGGGTAATGTAATGGCCATAGGATAAGTACCATCTCTGTGTAACATGGTTTAATAATGTTACACATAGAACAAGTAGCCATTGTGTTGCTCAGAAACACAAGCCAGTTTAACACCAGAAATCAAAATCAAAAAATCAAAAAAAAAAAAAAAACCCAAACCCACAGAAAACTGACTGATTGACACTTGCATTCAGATTTGTCTTTCTTTTGGTATCTTTTGTATTAGGAATGCAGTTACCAGGTGTGGTTTCATGTCATGTAACTGTAGATGGTTTCCATATAGACATTTCCTTGCTTATTTCCTACAATGAGGAACCATTTGATATTTTTAGATCATTGTGCCTTTGGGGAGTTTACCTGTCAGTATTAAAATGTGCCCTGAATTTTATCTGATGTATTTTACACATGCTTCGTAGAGGAACTGAATTTCCTAAGTGTAACAAGGTAAGCACATGAATATAGTACTCAACTCTTCCATCTCAATGAATGCTCATTTCAAAGTGTTTCCCAGGGTTGTGGCACAATACAATTATAACATCAAAGAACAGGAAAATAAATAACATTTATAATGGGGACTGTATTGGGCTGTTTCAGTAGTTTCAATGTTAAATGTCTTAGAAAAATGTTGTGTAGGCCAGTTCCTTTCTTAATGTTTAAATTGTTGTATTGTTTGGGTTTTTTAAGTTTCTGCTATTCACATCTGCACAGGAAGCAGTGATACTTAAGTCTTGGCAAAGACACCATTCTGTGTGTAGCTACTCATGTTTTAAACCACACTTACAGGAAGATTATTCCATAGCAGCATTTTAGATGCTGTATAAAAAAATGCAGAAATTGAATTATCAAGTTTACTGTGGAATTGAGATGAAACTACCTGTTCTTCAGTTGTTCTAGTTTTAGACAGTTTCAAGAAAACATGGGTATAATTAGACATTTGAACGTCCGTAATGAAAAGCTTTTGTGGTGTTTAAAATGAACTCGGCTTGTGTGAGGTTATAGAAATAATACAGTAGTAGACAGCTGCAAAGGGAGCTTTTTCTCCCTAAAATTTCTTTATACATAAAAACTATTTGCCTCATATTGTCTGCTTAGAGAAATGCTAGTTGCATAACAGGCTCATGTTTCTTGTTAGTTCCTTCTTAGAAAAATAAGTAATTATTCTTAAGATCATTCTAGCTGACTGCCTTCTACTAAGGCTCTAAGGATTTTGCTATAAATATCAATCTCTATTATTCTTGAATTTTGTTTCATGGTATTTTTATTCTGAACAGTTCATTACAGCTTTCTGAGGAGGGAAGTGTTAGGTAAAAGCAGAGTAAAAGTTAAAGACATTATGTGTCAACTAAACTTGTGAAACAGCATTCCAATCTTTGTTTTAACCTTGGCAAGACAGCTCACTACTAAATAAATTATACAAGCCAGCAGATTTACTTTAGTCAAACTTCTGTCACGTGTGGAAAACCTTTTGAACCTTAAGTTTAACATACATACAGAATTCTTTCTGGTAAGTTTAATATACATGCAGCCTTAGTAAAGCCAGTGTTTCATTCAATAGCAAATTCAAGATTACATCTTTTTTAAAACTGGGGGGAGGATGGGATGGGGCACATGTTTTCATGCAAAATCCATTCTTATCAGAAAAGCTTAGTTACCTGAAAAGTTGGGCACTTCAAATGGAAAGTTACTCTTGATCCAGAATTTTATCACATTTTAAAATACTGTTAGGCATGATTCTATGGAATTGGATAGTGTTATCCAAACAAAATTGGCCCTCTAAAAGTTATCAGGTATTATCCAGGTTTTATTTACAGCCTTTCCTTTAAACCATTCCTGACCCTCAGCCCCAGAAATCCGAAGTTAGGTCTTTCCAAAGGAAATGCATAGGGGAGGAGTCTGTATGCAATCCTGGATATGCATGCACTGGCATTTTCATTGTTACTCTGCCATACTATTTGGGCATGATAAATGCTATCTTATTCAATGAGTATACAGTTTATTATTTTTAAGTATTTTTCTGTGTGATATCACAAATAAAAAATTTCCAGGTATGTCCACCAGTACTATTCATCTGACCAGTACCGGTCAGCCCACCAACACCACTACATCTGTCACCTTGATGACTCAGCCCACTAAAACCAGCCAGACAACAAGATCCACCAAAGCTTCATCAGTCACATCATCACAACTCAATATTACAGTGGTGACCACTTCCAAGATTTCTTTCACTTCTGTAACAGGTGAGTTCACATTTCAAGAAGCTCGTAAAGGCTTGTATACATGTTGACATGTGTTGTACAATTGTAGAGTTGTTAGTTTGACAGTAGTGTAACAAAGAAAGAAGGTATATGCATGCTGAAAAACGAGAGTAAGGTAGGGTTTTATTATTAAGTTGGCTACCATCATGTTCCTCTGAGCATTACACTTAAATAAGGCTTCCCTTAACCCAAGAGACCTGGCGTATTTAGGAAAAAAAAAAAAAGCGAGTGGTCTGAACCAGCAGCCACCAGCAAGGAGATTAGCAATGTTAGGAGAAAGCCTGGCTTTTGAATACACCTTCTGTATTTGTTCAGCTCTCCCTTCTACAGCTTACTTGAACTCATCTCTAATACTTCCTTTTTCGCAGCTGACCTGTGGCTCAAAATACGTCTACTGGCTTGGTAGAAGGACTGAGAACTGTTAGCTACATTTGTAGCAATATAATGTGTTTTATCCCTACCGGAGGATAGAGTATGACTATGACTGAGTCACACTTTATGTAAAAGTTGTCAAATACAGTTTGACAGTACCCTTTAATACAAAAACAGTAAGTGTAGAATTCAGTATTTCCTTGCGGTTAGCTGCTTGTTGACAGCACTTCACGCTTGCACTTTTAAACAGACTGGGGTTGCTCACATGTCAGTGAAGCATTATTGGGTAGGTGAAGCTGTCATCAGCAGAACTTTTAGTTGGCCACCTAACGCTCCCTGTGGCAAGTACAAATAGAGATGGGCACAGAATGGGTCTTTCGGTGGAAGTTTGTAGCAGATAAAACCCGTTTTCACACAGAAACTGCTATGGCTTATCTGAGGTCTCACTTGGAGAGTGAGGGTACAATTCCATGACACAAGGTAAAGCAATCCAACAGCTCATCGCCACCAAAAGTATTTTACTCCCACCACATAACTATACTGACTGACTTGGTGGTTGTTGGACCCCTCTGCAGACTGACTCGATACGCTCACCGGACTAAAAGCAACTTCCTTTTCTGCCTGGGCTAATTTCGGGCCAGCCTAGTGAGTTAAATTGGCTCATGGAGGGTATGAAAAATACTAGAACTGGCCTAAGAAGGGCAGGAGCTGCATGTGTGGAAGGAGGGGAGAGCAGGGGGGAAAAAACGCAGGGGAAAGAGGGAGGTGGAGAGGAGAAGGGGCAGTCAGTCTTTCAGAGACAGCAAGCAGTTGGATCAGCTGCTCCGGCGTCACCAGAATCCGGCACTTAAAAATGGAGCTCTAGGTTTCAGTGTGCTTGGCTGGTATCTTGCCAGTTGATCTATGTTAAATTTGTCTAATTGGGTCTTTAGATGATATGTCAATGGAGAGGGCAAGATATAGAGGAGTCCCTCAAAACACAATTTTGCAAGCTCTATAAAAAGTGCCTTTTGTTTTCTTCTTTTCAGCCACATCAAAATCTGAGGCTGTCGTAGCCAAAACCTCCAAATTTGATGTGGGCAGTTTTGTAGGTGGCATCGCGCTGACACTTGGCGTCCTAGTTATTCTCTACATCGGATGCAAAACCTATCACTCTAGAAGAGGCATTCAGTACAGAACCATGTAAGTTCCCAAGGCATTGTCCCATGTCAATTTATTACTTTCTTGAGGGGAACAAGGACAAACAAAAGAAGGAGAATGATACATACGTTTGTTTAATGTACATAATATTACTATCATTAAGAGATTTAACTGTGATATTTTGTCTTTCACCACTTCAGCTATTCCTCATTATTATTATGCCTCTCTTCTGTGTGGGGTTTTTTTCTCTGATTTGTTATATAAAGTTTGGGTTTTTTTAATAAAGGATCCTTGTCCTTTAGCTGTTCCATGAATAGCTAACATTTCCTTCAAAACATTTCCTTGAAATGTTTGCTGCCATTTGCAAGACTTCTGGTTCTTCCTGACACTTTCTCCTAGACTCTAGATTTGTGTATTCACTCTGGCATTTTCCTCCCCTTTGCCGTTAACTTTTTTTTGTAGTAGCTCTGTTTTCTATTACCTGTGGAACTCTGCTACCATCTTTTGTATCGCCTTTTTTGTACCTTCGAGTCTAGTTTGAGCAGCCAGTTTTAAAGCCAGATATCTAATACTCCACCTTCTTAAGCCACCACTGCTGAATTGATTCATTTATTTATTGTCACAGAAAACATTCAAAGGCAATATGGCCATTATTCACATTTTTAAAAGCACAGTATTTGATTATTGTCAATATATGAACTCAAACTTTTGCCCCATCTTGCGATATAGGCAGGCCAACTGGTTGATTTGTAAGACTTAGTTTTCTGTGTCACTTTGTTCTCAACTCCAGAATGTCCATAAAATTGGGTGCACTGAACCTGCTCTAAGTACTTTTCACAAGTCCATGAAAGGAGAAATCATTTAACTGAATACAGGCATCTGCATCTGAACTTGTCATTTCATATCATTCATATTACCCTAAAGTAGGATAAATCTGTCACATGAATCAGCCTACCCATGCATTTTTGTATTCACTTACTGTGAGGGCAGCTGAAGTGTCTTAGATAAGTCTGTGCTGTGGGTATTGAAAGGTATAGGGTGGATCCCACCTACAATCACTTGTTTACTCTGTGTACTCTGTGACTTTAAACCTTCTTTCAGCTGCAGGCTGCTGCTACTTTCCCTGTGGAGTGTAGGTGCTGTACAGCAAATACAAGCCTATTGAGAGTAAGCATCATTTTCTTAGTTACCTTTTCAAGACCCATTAGAAGTTTTCTGTTGGCTTCAGACAGTCTGTAGACTACAAGTTGAAAAACACTGATTTAAACAGATTCTCTGCCACCAACTTTTTCCAGCCAATGGGTCTCTCTCCTTTATGATTATCAGATTGGGGGACAGGAGGTAGTAGGTCCAGTCTTGTCTTGGGTATGGTTCTTTGTGGAGCTACTTTTCCTCTCCTTTGCAGCATTCATTTCTGAGAGCACAGAACCCATCAGACATCTGTGATTTTGACTTCATCTTGTATCTCACCCCTTTTGTAGTGAATAGTTAATCGAAATTGTACTATCCCATTTGCCAGTTCTACTCAGTTTTCTTCCAGGCTTCCAGACTTGCCTCCTTGTCCCACATTTAGTTTAAGAACTGGGAATTCTTAAAACTAGGTTGCTTTTCTTTTTCCTATTCAGTAGCATCCATCTCAGTTGAGAAGCTTGTTTTAAGTGAGGTGATGTCATTAGATTTGTTGGGATGCTAGTGTTTACTCTGTCTTGACTCCTGCTTGCTGGTCATGGTATTCAACCAGGCCCTGCTGCACATGTTTACCCACAGTAGTGTTTGAATGGATATTGTAGAATTAAGATCAACAGTATCTTTAAAACAAAAGAAACCTGTCGCTGACCTTATAAACTGGCTTTGATTAGCTGTTACTATTGGATATAGGTAAGATAGATAGGATAAAAATGCCTGAGCAACAGCTGATCTAAAAATATGTACTTGAATTAAATGTGAAAGCCAAAATGTTAATAAGGCTACTGAAGCTGCCAAGTGTTGACAAAATGAAACTGTTCTGTGAACTTCAGGCTTGGCTCAGAGAGAACTGTAACTGCCAGATCAATGTGCCCTTAGCCCTTTCTGGCAAGGTGGCCTCTGTTCACAAAATAACCTTCTTAGCAGCAGCCGGGTGGCTGTTTCTCGTGTTGACTGTTGCTTCTACTGCAGAACGTTAATTACTGTGTTTCTATTACAGTGATGAACATGATGCCATCATTTAAAGAGACTTCAGGGAAGACAGCGTTGGACACCCATCCTATCATCACAGCTGTTGTAACTTCTGAAAGAGTTCCTTTCGTAAAGATGATCAATATCTAAACCTGTCTTGGGTGTGATCCTGCAAAATGTTGAGACGCTCTTTAAACATCCTGATTTTTTTGCATTGGCTTTCATAAGAAGAAGAGGAACTCAGCACTTTGTAGAGACAGTATTTTCTTTTTCCAGTATTTGTAACCAAATTTAAAGAACGCACATATTGAGTCACTTTAAGGTACACACACAAGTCTCTGAAATAGCTAATTACTAGCACAGTGGATCGCATAATTACGCTTCTAAGTAAGTTCAATTATTTCTCACATACTGTGCAAATCCAGTGTGTTCCATAATGGATATAGTAGGTTAAATAGGATACCTTTGAGACCAAGTATAGGTTTTTGAAAGTAAAGTGGGTTTTTTCCTAATATTTTGTATTAAATTGTATTTATTTTGAAGTTTGATATGAACTTTAGTTTAGAAATTTTGGGTTTTGAACAATTTGGTTAGTTAATTTTTATTAGGCTATAAAGGGACATGGTTTGCTGTGTAGAAGGTGATAAAGAGTACTTTAAACTTCAATCATTAGCTCACCTGTGACCTGCAGAGACTTTCCTCAACAGGCTATACAGTGAGACTAGCTGCAGGAAGCACAGACAGACTGGAGATATCCATCCACAACCCTGTTCTCTAAATGGGTCCTTATAAGAAAACAAATTATGCGATCCATAGCTTTTTTTTTCTCGCATGTACAATTGAAGATAAAATAAAAATGGAAGAAGGTAATTGCACCATCATAAATACAATGAAATATGAAAATTGCTTCTAGAAATTGGCTTTTAAGTTGAATGCAGCAATTGCTTTGCTCTTGGTTTTTATTATTATGAAGCTGTATGCAATGTTTTAGCAGCATTTGATAAGCATTGAAAGTTACACAGCAAAGTGGAACATCTGTAAGACAGCATTTTAGAAGAATATAATCTGCATTTTTACAACTATTTTCAGAACTTGGTACTGCAGCACACATGTACAGAGGTCTGGTCAAAAGCCCACTGAAGGCAACAGGGCATCTCTCAGGCGGCCTTTAGATGGAGGCCCAAATACACTGGGGGTCCTGTGCAAGATGGCTGATGCTGCTTCCGTATCACTTCTGCATTTATACTGAGGTAAACCTGCTGACCTAGTAGATGGGCTCCTGATTTACACTGGTGTATGGAAAACTAGAGCAAGGATCAAGAAAGAGAGGCCTGCATCTCCTTATGTCACTGAATAATTGTTCAGTCCTGCTCAGGTTGTATTTGTAGACCTCTCCCTGGTGAAGAGGGTTGGTGTGGTGGGACTTGACCGTCCTGGTTACTGCCGGCACTAGTCCATCACACAGGGCACAGGCAGGAGGTGGTGACAGCTGAGGAAGGTCACAATGGGAACTGCATCTAGGCTGGGGTACAGCACATCAGGGAAAACAAGACTACAGCTCTGGCACAGGTTAATTTTTTTGTTGAGCAATAGTTTATTCTGCCATGCAATGTTAAAGTGGCCATATAGATGTTTTTTTCCTTTTTCATATGGAGTAGTAGAACTGTTGTGTCTGAGGCACAGCCAACTCCAGCAAACCATGGCTAACGAATAGTCTTAATAGCACCAGCCATGCACCCAAAATGGGGGTAGCAGAGCTGTTTAATTTTTCACTGAGATTGAGGTACAGGGGGAAGAGTGATTTGAAGTAACCCTTGTGATTTTTCTTAGTTGCATTGTTTGGTGGAAAGCTTCTGGTTTTGACTTGAAGAGTTTGGAAATAATTCTTCCATAGAACTGCAACTCTTTACTTTGTAGAAATTAAGACAATTAAGTGCAACTCAGTTACTGGGATTGTCTCACCTCTGTTGTACAGATGAATAAATAAAATTAAATCTTTGGAGTTACTGTATCAATTTCAGTTGGATTTTTATTTTATTAGACGGTTTCATAATTCCGTCAACCCCTTCCACAGTCGTAACCATTGAATAAGAAGCATTCACTATATATACCTTTCAATGCTAGAATACCAGACCTAATGCATTTTTGCCCAGTTCAATCATTTGTAATGTATTTTGTTATCCCATTACTATAATAAAGCAAAATTATGTGCTTAAGATTTCAGAGGTATCAGTGCAAATATAAAACCTGGCCGCCTTTCAGGTGTTTGGATATTAGACAAAGTAAGGTCTTATCTTGAAGGTCTTTTCCAACCAAAAATGATTCTATGATTCTATTGAGTCACCATCCCTGGAGGTATTCAAAAAGCGAGTGGACAGGGTACTCCAGGGCATGGTTTAGGGGGCATGGTTAATGGTTGGACTTGATGATCTTGAAGGTCTTTTCCAACCAAAATGATTCTATGATTCTATGATTCTAAGGTACAATTGATAAATTTTACCTTTAACTTTACATTTGCTTTCCCACAGTAAGTGAAAACCCAGCTTCAAATTACATACCTAAAGTGGGATTAAAAGGACAGCTTTTCAGTGTACCATACCACTAAGTACATATTTAGGCCTCAGTCCTGGAGGTCACTTTACAGCATTGGAAGAAGTAGTGGACCTGAATTTAGCTATGCTCTACACATGTAGAGGGGCTGGCCGTATTAAGTAACTGAAACAGTAATTTAGCATTCAAAAATCCTGATTATGTTAACAGAAGATTGGCACTTAGTTTCTGTAAGGAGAGAGGATTTGGATTTTGGTCTACCAAATCTTAGACCTATATGAGATACGAAGCTGACATAGGAGCAAAAGACAGAAAAAAGTCTTTTGTCTCACAGACTGAAGTCTAGCACTATGCCGGGCAACTGGGGAATAGAATATAGAATAGTTGGAACAGACCTAAAATGATCATCTAGTCCAACTGCCTGACCAGTTCAGGGCTGACAAAGTTAAAGCATAAGGGCATTGTCCAAATGCCTCTTAAACACTGACAGGCTTGGGGCATTGACCACCTCTCTAGGAAGCCTGTTCCAGGGTTTGACCACCCTCTCAGTAAATAATGCTTCCTAAATATCTCTTCCTCATGGAAGTCTCTTCCCACTCACTGCTTTGGTGATTAGTTATTCTAAATTCAATCATAAGTTTATGATCTGGTTATATTCATTTTATGCACCAAATTTTTAGCATAAATAGCTCCTCCCATTCTCTTGGTATACTTACCCTAGAGTCGGTCTTTCAGCTGTTCCTTAACTGAGTTTATTAATATTGTAAAGATGATTCAATTGTTTATAGTTCAACCTCTCAACAGGACTGCCTATCTGTTGCTCACAGCTGAGCAATACACTTCATAGCTCTGTCTTGATTAGGAACCCCTCTGGTGACACATCACAGAACTGCATTTACAGTATCATGTTTTGAGTTCATCACCAGCATTCAGTTGATTAATAGAGCAACGCCTCTAACTCATTTTTAATCCTCAAAATTCATGTGTTTTTGATGGAGCCCTGCATCAAAGGCTTCAAAGCAGTCCAGAAATGCTGCAGTGCTATATTTTTTTTATTAAAAAAGAACTGTTAAAGCAAGATCATGTTACTGGGGTAATATTCAGTAACTTGACCATTATCCCTTTGTAAATTTACTTTCATACCTTTCCTTTTTGTTCAGAGACTGTTAAAGCTCTTTTACATACTCATGCCACTCTATTTTTGCCCTGAAGACATACATAGCATTCTTAGCATGCTTTATTGAAAAAGATACAAGCAACAAAATGACAATATTGCCAAAAGCAAAGTAGGACAGCATCGGAGACTGAAAATTGCCTAGATAACTCAAGAGGTTAAGAATTTAGCTGTGATATGGAAGTAGACAGAATGAGAATGGACCTGTACAGAATGTAAACATGTTCTCTAGGTAACACTGAAGGAGCCCCGATGTTGGTGTATGACTGAGACAGCAGTCTTAAAAAACAGAAAAGTTAAATGAATTTAGGAATCTGAATCTGACAGTTCTCACAAACACCGCAGACACAGGGACTGCCAATTCCTGGTGTTGATCCTGCAGTGTCTAAGCTTTAGCTCGCATTAGAATTAAGCATTTGCTTCGCTATAAAAACACTACTTTGAAGACTGGATCAATGATTAGTTTAATCCTTCAGTGTCAGGTCATCCCTATACTTCAAAACATCTAATTCAGGAACTCTGAAAACTAAAATAAAAGAGACTCCAAGTTCTGGAGGCTAAATGTCCTTTTACAATACCAAGAGGAAATATATTCTCACTCTGATACTCAAAATTTTGACTTTGTCTATTGTTTGTTCTGACCTTTTCCACATCAAGTCTAAAGCAGTTTAGAAACCAAGGTGTTGCACCTGGCCAGCACTGAGGTGATAGGTACTTCTAAACTGTTACAAGAAAAAATATGTAACGTAATTTCTTTGACAGGGTTCATAAAGAAAAGCAACAAGTGTCTGTACAAATGGGGTGCTTGCTTCTTTCGATAGTTGCATATATGACAATCTTTTCTAAAGACTTTATTCTTCCCTTAGAATTAACACTGTCTTCCATTGGGCAAATCACAACCCTAACTAATATCCTATACTCTGTAAGTACCAAGTATTTCACTTCTCTATCTGCCAACAGTAGAGCATCAGTAAGTCAAGCTATATGGATCCAAATGAAAGAGATCTTTGTTCTGACCACGTCTACGCCCTCTAACACACGAGCTTAGAAACCTTTGGCAAGTTCTCCAGCATTTCCCTAAAAAAATTTCACCCATCAAAAACTAAATGTGACAGCCACTGCTAGGATATTGCTTATTGTGCAAACAATCTCCTGCTATATTCCAGCGTATTTTGATCTCTTCAAAGAGAAAAAAAAATAACTCGCCTGTTTCTGTTCTGAAAATAGCACAGCAGGATCTGCTGTTTGGAGTTCTGCTCTTCCTTGTGCAGGATGTATGCAATACCCCAGACTCTCAGGCTTGAAGGGTCCCGTGCCAGCAGCCATCAGTGAGGAAGCTGGGCTGGAGCATCAGTAACCATTGTGATCAAACACTCAGTTAAAAACAGAAACAAAGGGCTGGTGATTTATTATTGTCTCAGGAAGTTTACTCCCTGCACTAGTAACCTCTGGAGCAAGAGTGACAATTGCATGTTAAAGCAGTTGAACAGAACAGAGAATACCTTTTCATGTCCAGAATACACCTCCTGCCTGAACTCGCATACCTGAGACAGGTCACTTTAGGAATCACTAACAGCAAGAAAACTGAATTTGCAAGTTCAGTCCATCTGAAACATTAAACATGATACCGCATACCTCAGCCTCACTACACTACAATTGCCACAGCACAGAATTAAAGGCAGATGAATACACTGTTTATGATTTAATGTGCTTCTCTTCTGATGTCTTGTGAGGAATATAGCATGGCACTATGGAGTTACTAAACAACCACTAACTCTCTCAGTCACAAAAAGCAGCAATATAAAGATTTTTCTTTTATATCATGCTAATGGAGCTCCTAGATATTTCATGTATGGCCATTCATTTCAGCATATAAGAGCAGTGCTCTGTTATAATGACTGGTGGCAGTCTGACCACTTGTGGATACTAGGACTGCATGCTGTCTTCAATTTGAAGAGCGCTGGGCTTCCTGGTCAATGCTCAAAAGCAAACAGAAGAGAAAGATACACACTCAGTTAAAAAAAAGAGAATACACAAAAAAAAAAAAACCATGCAGGAAACTGCTAAATAATTACAAGAAAGCTTCATGGCACTTGCTTCACAAAACATAAAGCTACTACTTGGGAAGCCACTGTATCTTGCAGTATCTCAAACCAGTGTCAGACACTGCAACTGCTGCAGGTTAGATCCTTTGCAGATATGATAAGCTTTATTCAAGTAAAGAAATTGCTCATTTATAGAAGCTGGGAACATTGCCTTCTATCTTCATCTTACAGCAAGTCTGACCACTGAACTTCAATGATACCAAAGTTCCCACCCTCTACACCCCATAAGCCATGCAAACATGCTCTGCTAGCTCAAGCTACGGACCTGGAACGCTGATGTCTGAGAACCTGAGCTGCTTGATCAGCAGAGCTGCACAGGAAGCTGGGGGCAGGGGGTGCTATTTATTGCTGTTTAACCCAGTCAAAGCTCTGGAAAATGCTTTCAAAGAAGGAAGTGGACACAGAACGAAGTGTGAACATAGTCAGCTGGTTCACAAGTAACAGAAGTCACTTGATCCTCTCCAAACATAACACTATGCGGTCTCCTCCATGGTTTAACATTTTGCTAGGGTTCTGTTTGCAATGTGCTACAGACAACTAGTTTTATTATAGCTTTCTTGAAATAGTACTGAGAACATAACTACTCACATGTACAGCATTACAGATCAGGGCAACCACAATCACTATAGTGGGGAGTAGTGGGAAGCCATAACCTAGATTAGTCTTCCTGCCAAAAGTAGGTCAAAGAATTTTACCCAGTAGTTTCTAGATCAAGTTCTTCCACTTCTCAGAAAGCCGTTCAGGTGCCTAGATGCAGGCAGCCAGTGCTGCTTGAAGTTGCCCAGGACATTCAAAACACTCACCAACCAGGGCTGACAGGCATGTTGCAGGTCCTGAGATATCCTCAGGCATCACAAATGACACTGAACACCTGAATCACTCAGTTTTTAAAGCCCTGTATATCCTGTCATCTGATCTATACAGAGTAACTGCAGTGTTTGAAAAACTCTAACCCCATATGGTTTTAAAGAAAAATGCTTTGCTTAAAAAGTCTGCCTCCTACGATGCTTTTCCCTATTCTCTTCCCTGTTAGAAATAGGGCTTACCACACTCTTCAGGTGGGGCTGACCTCTCCAGCTCCCCCTGCAGACTCATCCTAATCTGTAGAAAGCATACTTCGTTCTAGTATTGCTAATTTCTGGGTCTGAACATCAAATTTCCAGTGAAGTGCTTTATTCCTTAACAAGCTGTCATAATCTTTGATAACTTTTTAAGTTGCTAGACAAGACAAAAGAGCCTTTAGAAACATTTCAAAACCAGAAAAGCAGAAGTATGTTAATCAAAGCTGTTTAAAACTACATGCTTTCATACATACAGGGTGCTCTCTTTTTAGAAGAGAGAACACATGTATAGCTAAAGCCACATACGAAGCAACAAAAGCCAGTTACGTGCACACAGCTCGCAAACACTGGCATCCTAAAGCTTGAAGAAATGGTATTTTCATCTTACACTACAGAGCATAAGACACCAGAGTACTGTTAAAAACACCTTACTGCTGGCAGGTCTGAAGATTGAGAGGTCCACTCTTGGGCATTAAGATATGACTGAAGACAACTGACTTAACAATTAGAGCCAGACAAACTGACACCACCACTGCAGGATCTGTTGCCATTATGCTGGCAGTATTATTCCACTGTTTGACATGAAATCCTTGCAAAATACCTATAAACACTTACCCTCTGTAGGTTATCTACTACTATGCAAGTCTAGGGATACAAAGCTGAAAAGGGTAAAGAGTCAACCACTAAGGAAATAGGAGTCCCTAGACTACCAGCTTACAAAACAAGACCCAAGACTTCAGAGGGGGCTGGAAGATCCTACTATTTAATTGCACAATCACTATGAAGTTCAAAACACAGAAAAGTAGCTTTTAAATTTTAATCCCTAGCATAAAGGCTATATTGCTGTACAACTTCCCTCTGCCTCATCTCTAAGGTCATGAGGACCATTCCAAGCCAGGATTTCTATGCTTTGAAAAATCAAGACAGAATGAAGTATCAGATGCTGTTAGGGTTTTGGGGGGGGGGGGGGGGGGGGTGCGCGTTTGTTTTTAAGTAAGGATAAAAATCTGAACCTCCTACTTTACCAGAGGGCATCACCAAGCAGCATAGAAGCTCACTTCCCTGTTCAAAAATGAAAGAAAGACACAGAATTAAGTTTTATTGTACTTTTGCAGGCAAACAAACCACCCCAAACTTTTGTCAGGACAAGACAGCACTCTAGTCACTGCAGCCTACAGAGAAAAGCCAACAATTGGAACAGATTAAACAAGCACTCATTTGAGAAGTAGAAACATTTTAATTCAATCTTCATATAAACTATTATTAATACATATTACACAAGCATCTAGACATGAACAAAACTTAAAAAAAGTCCTGCTGTTCCTGCAACAGTTAACCTCTTCTCTCCACAAGTCCACAAGAAAGCCAAAACAGAACCAAAACAGTAGCTGAAGTTAATTAATATTAATTACTAATAAACAGCAATCTTAATGTATTTCCTCACATCCACATGGAAGAAACTCACGAGAAGAGTTATGCCAAGCTCCATTTTAGGAACTCTACAAGAAAGTTTTCTATTCAAAGTGACACAAGGGCATACTAGTGAAACTGCTTTCCTTACTCGGAAAGGAAAGCTACAAAAACCTCAGTGTAGTATTGAGTTAGTTTCATGAACAGAAATAGCCTTTGGCAAGGAAGACCTAGTATACTCATAATGATGATACGGTTTACTATTACACAACAGTGTTAGGTAGTTGATTAATCATCTTCTGTACCACAATTTTCCATTCTTAAGACATTGCTGGCTTAAACTTCAGCAGCTGGAGGATGACAGGAACAAAGACATTTTGCAAGTTTCCCTCTTTACGAAAGAAATGTACGAACTGTACCCTTTATTGTCCCCCTGCAAATAGGGCATTTTCTAAGGGACGGTGCACATTCTTTGCATACCACTAAGTGACCACATGGAATAAAAACAATAGAAACTTCTTTGTCCATGCAAACTTTACATGTTCTTTCCTCTTGCAGTCTTCTTAGTTGCTCTTCCATAGGTAAACCTGGAAAAAATTATTTAACTTTTTAAGAATCCTGAATATATGTGCAGTCTAATTAGAATACAGCCATGTTCCATTTTACCCTTTATTTCCCTGCCTGTATTCAAATATAGATGGCAGTGAGAAAATAAGTACATTTTCCAGAGCTCAGAAAGTGGCATGCAAGGAACTAGTTTGTATTTTCCACTTCTGTGAGATGACAAACAGCTCAGGGATTGGAGGCCAACTGTAGTTCTTAAGACCAACCAGTGTTTACATTTTAGCAAATGTTTTACTTTTCTTGCTTGGATATTAGAAGCACAGAGCACAGCCTGACTGGTGATAGTGAGCTATATGCAGGCTTGTATACTTTTCTGCAGTCTATTAACATATTAAACTACAGGACTAAGAACAGAGCAAACTCAATCCCATGCCTGACAAGTTTTTACCTACCCAGCTGTTGGTCAAGCTAGATCTTAGGACACCTATAACCCACTCCGGAAAAGTAGAGGTGATGGTACCTGCTGTGAAATGCTAACCTGCTATTCACTGTCCAGTCTTTACCAAATGCCTGAATGAGAGCTTGTAGGAGGATCAAGTCCAGCATGTGCTTGACTTGCCAAGCTCCAGAAAGCTCTACCTCCTATGGTGCAAAAGTATGCATAAGGCACAGAATACATATAGCTTATAGCAGAGAGACTTGCTTGCAAGTCTGCGCATGCACTGAACTTTTTCAGATAAGTCCACCGTACCAAAGCAGAATTAGGGAGAGGATAAAGCATAAAACCTATTTCTTAACCAAAGTAATTTTCTTTTTTATGATGTTAGCTATTTGTCCCACAATACCCTTTAAAGTAAGAAGGTAGAGTTTAAGGTACCTGAAACATCTTCTGTGGGAACATACTTCATGTTCTTCTCCACTAAAACAAGAGAAAAAAAAATCCTAGTCATTTAACTAATCTATATTCAAACAGCATCTGATTTATTTTTTTTATCTTTAGGTTGCTATGACAGCACTGGTTAGACTTCTATAAACTTACATCCTTAAAAAAAAAAGACAGACATACCAAATAAATCTTTGTACAGTACAGGGTCACAATCTCGTAGACAGTTTCTGAATATGCTGGCTGCTTCATTTCCTTTCACTAAAACTGTATCTATCAGTTCCCTTGCTTGCAATGGTGTCTGTGTCTTTTGCTTAATAACATCATGCTCAAGTTCTGTTATCACTTTAGCAGATAGTAAGCTCCCAAGGATTGGAAGAACACATGTTAAACGTTGGAATAAAGCCATTCGATTCTTCCGGATTAAGGACAAATCATCTGGAATGCAAAAGAGATTAGATGTTTGTTAAGAATACACTACTCCAAGTTAAATTTCTGCTTAACAATAATTGATACATTCTTTAAACTCTACTTGAAATGTTCACTTACTACACATCATTAATAAAGACCTCAGTAAGTTTTAGTGGTATTCACATCAAACACAGACTTAAGAAAACCACATACAAGCAGCTTCTGAGCTGAAGCCTCTTCACCGATGAAACCTCCTGCTCCCATCCCTAGGTTAAATTATCTGAGGGGATCTCATCTAACTTCACACTAGGAAGACTTACGTTCTGTGCAGCATTGCAAAATATAAACAATGCCTCTGCATAATACCAATGCTAATTCACCAACACCCAACAGGTTAACTTTAGTCAGTGACAGTCAAAATTATGTCTGAGATGTAGGTAGAATCAAGCTTTTCTAAGGTGTCCAACAGAATTATGTGCAAGAAACCCAGAAGTACAGCACAGCCAGGCACAGGAGATTTTTTTTGAACAGTCTTTACAAACAACAAAAAGAATCATCTCCATTAAGAATTACTCGGTGAATCCACCTATGCTTTTTTGATAGAACATGCAAGTAGGAAAGAAGCAGTCTCATTTCAATTTATAATTGAGAAGTTTCATTACTGCTTCAGAGACTCAAAATAGTAGGATTTTTTTAGGCTTCAAAGCTTACATGGTATTAAAACAACAGGAAGTGTTAAAGACATCAAATAAACACTGTTAATAGCTGACCTACATGGCTGAGTCAGACACAGAAATGCAAACCTTTGGACATCTTACAGAATCTAAATTTGTAAAAGTTTATGACCTCTTCTAGAAGGTAGATATGGTGGCTCACCAATTCAAGTAGCATAAAAAGCGGGCAAATTTGGAAAATAAAATAACTCTACTAATTTTTTAACAGCAATATAAAGACATACAAATTAAAAAAAAAAAAAAAAATACGGCTTTGTTTCTGTGGAGAGAATCAGATGATTCAGAACCCTTGGCACCTGTATTAACCATCCTCCTGAAAGGGAATGAAACAATTCTCAGACTACTAGTTCCATACAGATACCCTGACAATACTTTTACAAAAGCTGATCCTAATAGCAATTAAACTAAATCACTTAGTGAATAAAAACAATTATAAAAACCATACACAATGCAAACCACTTCTGCTTTCACTTTTATTCATGCCTTATGCATACCTGATGCCACTTCTTCAAATTGCCTCTCTTTCTCTTCTTCCCTCTTCTCATCTTCAGCAGTGAGCAGATCAGACACAAGATCATTAACAGTCTTGTAGTTTTCTCCAGTGGCCAAGATTTTACTTTGCACTGTTTGCTTTATTAGCCTTCTACTGAATCCCATCTCCAAGGCAGCTTTAACCACAGGCGTGTTCATCATGATTGCATCTTCTGAGTGACTCTCTCCAGGTTCAAAATGAATAACTAATCAAAGAGGAAAATTGCCATGTATAATATAAAGAATAAAATACCTATACAACCCAGAAGTCAGACACATCGACATCACCTACACACATGCATATATACATGAATACCTAGCATTAAAAAGTTTCAATGGTTAAATAGACTTTTTTTTAAGTAGGTAGTTTTAAAAATGGAAGCCAGGTACTTAGATTCAATTGGATTGAATACATGATAAACTTCAATCCATGTCAGGCCTTCACTAAAATCCAGGATAATCCAGAGAAACCACAGAGAATTCCATTGCATCTTAGCAGCTTTGTTTATACTTAGTCATTTCTAACTTCAGCCTTGAAAAACATCTTGCGGGGGGAATCAAAATTCAGTTTACAGTACAAACAATTGCTCTATTCCAGCTCTTGATCAGTATTTTTCCATTCAACTTACTAAGCATCAGACACATGGGATTCTGACTCATTGTCCTAAGCCAGCAGGGGCTATAATAGCATAACCCACTCACCCTCTGGGAGGAGTTTATTTCCACCATAACTAGAGTCCAGCTCAGAAAGACTTCACTTTATCAGCTTGTCCTACCCTCTCCTTGACCACTGCTGCTCAACTCAAGAGCATTTACCTAGCTATGTGCCTAAAAATGGAGTTGCATAACTGCGTAGCCATGACACCCGCCAGCAACTGTTCCACCAACTTCAATACCATAGGTCAATTTAACAAATGCCAAATTGACTTGTTTAACCCAACCATGAAACTAAAACCCACAGATACAGCAGATGCCAAGCATTCAAAAGCAAAAATCTTAGTCTGAGCTGCTAGTATGAAAAGAAGAAAAATGAAAGACAAGACCTCTTAAAGGTGCTTCCTTGAAGTTTGTTTGTCCACGTAATGTCGAAGCTATCTAAATTTTATCATTAGTTAGAAAATCCTTATAATATTGTTGTTTCCAAGAAAATCTAAGAATTGTTAAGCAAGTTAGCTTTGGATAGCCAATTACTAAGTTTGCAAAATGTTGAGGAAGTTTAAAAACATGCTTCAATATACATACTTGGGGGATCAATGTTTTCATCTACAGGAGTATCAGAGGTTGACAAGAGCTGTAGAACACAGGAGAACTACATTAGTATCAAAGTATTGCTTTTTCCCCTACATACCTTTCTAACACATTCTTCCCCCATCAACTACGCTAAGATTTTTTTTTATCTGAATGGTACCGTTAAGTATTTTACATGGAGTTATACAAGTCTGCAGATTTGTGCAACTATATAATCAATATAAAGTTAGTGTTGACCACGTCCACGGAGAAGTTTGGCTTACTCTTGCCTGAAGAGTTATGGGTAGAAATAATTCAGGCTGTCCATAACCAATTTCTGAAATAACAATTACTGATCTGCATTATTCACTGAAACATATATAATCAGAATTTCCCTCTCCTGACACAAAGGAGCTCACTGCCTCATAACACTTTCCATGAGTAATCTATACTGGTTAAACTCTACTAGTCCAAGTCCATCAGCCATGGTTCAGCACTGGTTTCAGTTTTGCGCTCATGAAGAGCATTTATTATGTTAGAAACCTAGCAGAAATACACATAGAAATGAGGTAGAAGGATGGACTGAACTCCCCCCAAAAATGTAGCGCTCTTCAACAAGGGAAAACCAAAGTTACAGAACACTAAAGTTTACCTGTTCAAGAAGATGGGGGAACCTGGCCTGAATTTGACTTACAAACTCTCCTCCTTTTACACGAAGCAGATACTCACACCTGAAACATTGACAAAAATGCACTAAATTATACTGTCTACTTGCCAAAGGAAAAAAAATGCAGAAGAATGAAACAGTTTACAATGACACAGCATAACTTAAATACATGTTCCTCTTCCTTCAGAAAGGAAAGTTCTCTTACTTGGAAGCTTGACGTAGCCTAGTGTCTAGTGACACTTTGATAAAGCTTTTCCATGATGTTCAGCAGCTTTACATTCTGCTACCAATTCTAATCAAAATGGCATGTCATGAGAAATGATACCATGTCAGCATCAGTTCAAAGTGCAGTGATAAACAGTTTCTATCTCTCATAGCACCATTCTTACCTCCTACTCAAATCGTTCAAAATAAGTCAACAAAATTTAACACCACTATCAAAGCCAGATCTGCTTCACTAATGCAGAATTATATCTCTTAAGTACGTTTACTGACAGATATAACACAGAAGGAAACAAAGGTGTCGTTTAATTTTACATACATCGTGTAGTCCAACAGTAGCTGGTAAATTACCCATGAAAGACTAGTTGGAGATTTATTATGTGAAGAATTATTATTAGCTTTTCTGAAATTAAGTGCAGCGATTTCTGTCATTAATGTAGGTGGCAATTTCCACAGGCACAGATAGCAACTAGGTGTGCAACTGTCATTTAATTATGGGGGACATTAAAAAGTTATTCCTGTCATTTTTCCAATAGAGATATATTAAACAGTTGCTGAAACCTTCTTCACAAGACTTTCCACACCTAAGAAACTAAACCGCATCAGCTGAAAAACTGGTTCAAGAGCATTCGGCATGTGCACAGAACTAGACTGAGGGAGTTAGATGTTCCTTCCACTTCATGCCTCAGCAGCTTTTGCTCTCCTCAGTCTGCTTTCTGACTGCTTCTCTTATATAAGTATGCTCATTAACAATGCAGTCCCACTTGCTAATGGTGATTTGGGGATGCACACAGCTTTTAATTATGAAATGGAAAGCATTAAATATCATGCTTGATGAAGAAATGTTTTAATTAAGGCCACCTTAGCACTTCAGAGCTTTTAGATAAGAGGTCCATGAAATACACCCAAATGAAAGAGCGAATTTGTACATCATATGGTGAAGTTAAACAAAACTATTAAGTGCAGTACATATCTGCCAAAATCAGAAATATTTAAGGATGTGAACAAATTATGATAAAGATTGTGCAAGTTACCTTGGAAACCACTTTGCATGCTCAATCCATGGATCATCTCCAGATTCCCAGCACCTTAACCCACCATCACAGCAAAAACACTTGACATCATCGTTCCGGCCTTTAAAAAAACACAAGCCAAATTATCTCGCAAACATTTGCACAACTTAAAGTAAATGCTGACATAGAAGTATGAATAAAACCAGATACTTCAGTTTTTCTTACCTACATAGTAAAAGCCAGCATCTGCAAGCTGTTCAGGCTGAACTGGAATTCTAGTTGGCCAATTTATGAATGTTTTAACACGGGCTTCATGGGTTTGCATGCTCACATTTGAAACATTGAAACTTGGCTGGTCTCGGGTAAGATTTTCCACAAAAGGGCAGTTAGGGAAGTGTCTCCGATGCTCTGACACAGCATTATCTTTTGGTTCCCAGTTACTCAGCTGGCCACCGCAGGAGAAACAAGCAACTTTGTCTGCTGTCCCCAAGTAATAAAGTCCAGCCTTTGCCAGATCAGTAGGCGAGAGAAACGTCAGTGGCCATGAGTGAAAAGTGCGTAGTCTAGCATCTTCTGTACTCATAGAAGGATTGTGAAGTTTAGGTCTCAAGAATGAAAGGTCTTCAACTGCCCTAGTAGTTACTGGGTCTTGAGGAAAACTGGAAAAAGAGCCACTGAAATATCCGACTTGTTCTAAACTTGGAGAAAGGGCTATGGAATGTAGAGATGGTGAGGGGCTGTTTGCAACCAGAGGTGAAAAGGCAGAACGAGAGGACAATCCGAGGTTGTTAACTGAAAGCATGTTTTGAACAAAACTGCAGCTAGAATACAGCTGCTTATGTTTTTCCATAGCATTATCTCCTGGTTGCCAGTTGTCCAATGTTAAGCCACAACTGAAGCACTTAACTTTATCTTGCACACCAGTGTAATAAAACCCAGCTCGGGCAAGACTCCGTTCTGACACCGGCACATTAATGGGGAAAGTAGAAAACGTCGACATTCTGTAGAGTTCACAGGATAAGTCATACTTCAGTTCACGACACAAAGCACCCTGCTTCATGATGCTAGCCAAGAAAGGGCTATTTTCCATTATGTTCATAATGGATTATTTTTGGAATAATGGGACAAGTCTTCCTCTGGGAGGTAGTTGTGTGCATTAAAGGCAATTCGGAATAACCCTTGCCTGTACAAAAGTAAGAACCTGAAAATGAAATACTTTGAATGCATATGTGAATAGAATTAGCCTCATGATTAACAGCTTTTAAACATTTGGGAAGTTCTTGTACTTTAGCTTACACAACTGCTTTCAGTGCAAAAGCTGCCCTGTCCCATTTTGACAATTGAAGAAAGCATGTCAAAAAGGACTTCCCCTTGAATCATACGGGCATCACACGCTTTCCTTGTACTGTATGTGTGGAAGAGCAGTATCAATTTGTCAGGCTAGTGGAGGTGGGATCCAGAGGGGAAAAACCTCAGATGGGTTTATCAAAATCCTTTGTCAATAAAGAAACTAAAATGGGGGCCAATTAAAACACCATCATTTTTAACCAGAACATGTTAAGTGATTAAGAACTATTTCACCCTAGACAGCTGATGAATATGCAGCTTATACACATGTAAAGACTTTAGTTTGTAAACCTCATTAGGAGGCTGAAAACAATGGTTTATCAAGCCCAAAAGGCATATGAAAAAAGAGCCCCTGAACTGACATTACTGAACTGATCTGGTATATTTGCTACTACTAGACTTCCAAAAAACCCTCAACTTCTGCATATTGCTGTAATAATTGTCAAGACTAAAGAAGTTAGCTTATACTCAACTTCACATGTATCGAATATTCAGCTATGAGATAAATCCTATACACTGTCTCTGACAAGGATGAACTGTCTTAATAAATAAGCCTGGAATAGCCTCAGGCTTTTCTGTCTATAACAACATCAGCACAGACTGAACGGGGCATTTCAGTTTTAACCTGGTGCCTTAGTTACAAGTATAGGGTTATCAAATTTAACATAAATGAATTGCCTTGTATGGGGACATTCTAATGCTTTATAATGTTGAATTGAGTTTTTTCTGTATTCCATGTTTATGGCATACAGAAACAAACAGAATCCTCAGATTAAAAAAAAAATTTTTTTTTTGAAGCCTTAGTTTCTTTATTTGTGCACAGAACTACCTCCCAGAGTTCAGACTGAAGTCCCTTCTAAGGTGCCTACGCCTCCATATTGATACTGACTGCCCGCAAGAAGAAATTGTAAGTATCTATGGTTTCAATCATTTAATTCTTTCGGGCGGAACAAAACCTGCAGGGAAGAAAGAGAGGAGTGTTTCAAAATACACAAAAGGAGGTGCATGTAACATCTACACAAACAGAAACTACACAAATTGAAACACTCAAATCTCAATGTAAGCTTTTCTGTAACGTTAGCTAGGAAGTTTCAGGAAGTCAGCTTTACATACTGTCATATGGAGTGGATTTTACACACTTAACTTCCCTGTTACTCATACATATGCAAAACTGTTTAATCCACAAGCAGACCTTTTCTGGTAGACAGATGAATCGGGCTGCTTGATGGCAAGCTGTATAACTAAAGGTAAGATCTTGTACTAAAGAAGTTGCATCCATTTAAACTGGTTTAAGCCTGCAGATTCTCAAACAATGAAGGTCCAGTTTTATTGCACTAACCTAAATTAAGAGGACTGAATTTCTTATTTAGGTAAATCCAATGATACTTGAAGCACAGGACATCAGCAAAACTGAACTTCATCAAAAATTTCAAGTAAAAGCAAGGACAAAGTTCAAAAGTTTTTAAATATACAGTTTTATATTTATTCATATATACATATATAGCAGTCTGTTTTACAGTATCAGTTCCTAAAAAGTTCTTCCAGGAAAGACTCAAAACATATATTTGTCATGATGACACAGCCCTAGAAAAATCACCTACTGGAAAACAGCAGAGCATTTCCTACTCATCTCAATAGCTCTCAGTAGATTTGTTCTTAATCTGGTCACACTGTTACTACTACTAGCTTCTTAATCACTGAGGACATGAGTTACAAATGCCTTACACCAATCCACTTTAACACAGGTGGTGGGACTAAGCTATCAACATACACAAACGATGCTAGTCCAAGAAGTTAAGCCAGTTTCCATACTGGAGAAAGTCAGATACCTCAGAGTAAACGCTAGAAATACCAGCGCAAACTGTAACCCTGATAATCCTAAAACATTTAGGATCACTTAAACCTGAGATCCTGCGGTCATTTTCTGCCAAACGCTGCTCTTCTAATATTATCCTCTGCTATTGCCCTGAGTATCCTTGATTTCCAGAGTCACCCAACTGCTCTGAATCTCATGGGGTTTTTTTTCCATTATCCTGCAGCGACACTAAGAGTTATTTAAGTCCAGAACAGTGATATTTAAAGTACAGCAACCTCAGAACTCCATTTAATATCCTTCCGCTCTTGTGTTACAAACCGAGCAAAACAAGCTTACCTTCTAAGCACCTTTCGGCAAGTCTACACATCTCGAGCACCGACATCCACCCAGCGGGGCCTGTGCCCGGTCGCACGCCCTCAGCGACAGCCCCATGCTCCCCCCACCCCCCCCGCCGTCCCTCCCCGGCACGGCAGGGCCTCGCTCGCCGCTCCTCCGCCCTCACGCTACCACGGGTTGCGGTCCCGGGCCTCCCACAGGGCCCCAGCCCCGCTCCCCGAGCGGCGGCCACCCAGAGAGACCGGAGACCGCGGCCTGGGGCGGAGCGGGCCCCTCAGCCCGCCCCGCGTCCCCTCTGCCGCCGGCCGAGCCCAGCGGCCGCCGCCCGGCGCCGCGAGGCCGCTGACAGGCGCGGCCGCCCCCGACGCGACACGACGCACCGCCGCCCGCCTCAGCCGGGCGCAGAGACCCGACGCGCACCCCCGCGGCGGCGGCGGCTGCTGCTGCTGCTGCTGCTGCTGCTGCTGCTGCTGCAGCGCCCGCCCGGCAGGGCCCCGGCAGGCCGCAGCGCGGCCCGGCCCCCACCCCCGCTGCCGGTACTTACGGTCTCCGGCCGGGCCCCCCGCAGCGGGCGGCCCCGGTGCGCGCCCCCGCCTATATGCGGAGCCTGGCAAGGGGGCGCAGGGGGAGAGGAGCCCCCGCCCGGGAAACTCCGACTGCGGGCGCCGCGCCGGGAAAGCCCCGGCGGCCGCCGGGCGCATGCGCAGCCTGAGGCGGAGGGCGGGCGGGCGGGGAGCGGCACCTCCCCTTCCTTCCCTTCGTCCTTCGTCCCTCCCGGCCCCCGGCCCTGGCGAGCGCCTTCGTGTGGCGGCGGCCGCGCTCCCCTGGGCGGTCCGTGCCCCTCAGGCCGGCGGGGGTGAGGGCAGCCGGCTCCTCTGCTCGGCCTCGCCGCCCTCTCGCTCGCCCAAGCAGCTGCGCGGAGGGAGGCCCCGGCCCCGCCGGCGTCAGCAGGGACGTTAGGGACTTTCCTCCCGGCCGGGGAAACCCGCCGGGAGAGCGTGCTTCCCCGGCAGCCCGGCCCGGCCCAGGGCGGGGATTTCCAGCCCCGCGGGCCCGGCGCCGTGCGAGGCTGGCGGGCGGCCCGTGGTCCCCGCCGCCGGGAGGGGGAACGGGCGGAGGGGCGGCGGCCCAGGCCCGCGGCCCTGTCAAGGGGACCTCGTACTGGCGCTGGGAGAGCGAGCACGGCGGCTGCAGAGACGGCCTTTTGCGGCGCCCGGGGTCGCACTGCTCTCCGCACAGCAGTCGGCTACAGACACAGCCGGCTCGTACGGTTCTGCTGTCCTGAGGGGGTGGCGAGGAGGGGACTTGCAGCAAACCCCGCGGTTCTAGCTTTTCTCCTCGACGCCAGCGTAAAACGCAGTTGCTTGGCCACATTTCCTAATATAGGCAGCTCTGCAGACTGCACGAGGGGAAACGACGTGACTGATAAGGACTGCAGACATTGAGAGTCACGGGGGAAGAACAGGAGGAAGACAGAATATAAATTTCCACTGGAGGGGTTTAAGACAGTACCTCTGCATACAGAAATCTCAAAAACTTCCACAGCAGGTACCAGAACACTGACCGAAGCTCAAAATCTCCCAGCACAGTCATGGTCTGGCCTTTCCTATGGAGAATCAGCAGATAAAGACAAAAAAAAGCCCCATTTTGTGATGACAGAATGGTAGTAGGGTGTTTACACAAACGAGAACTGAAGAGTAGAAATGAAGCATAACTGAACAGAGCTTTATGACACTAGTGGGTAATTTTCTGTAACAGAGTTCCAGTAAGATGAATTTGCAAGAGACTTATTCATATCTTTTCTAAAACTGTTTCATATTTCCTGTCATACGTGATGACATCTATCATACATAACAATACTATCTGTCAAATTTCAAACATCTAGCTGTGGTGACAGCTAGTGTATAGTATAGCTACTACTGTAACACCATTTAACTTTGCATAATTATAGGAACGTTTGCTGTTTCAGCAGCTCACAAAAAAAAAAAAGGTTAAAAACTCCTTTTAAAAGTTTAAAATGGTTATCACATCACTGATGTGTCATTTTAAGGAAGCTGCTAACATGGAGAAGACAAGGCTACAGGTTCAAAAATTGAGTCAGCTCTCCACCATATCTGAAGAGTGATGGGGTGTGGGATTTAGAGATTTATTGGATGTAGGGAACTGTTTAATGTCACATAAGGAACCGAGCCCTGTATATGTACGTGTGTGGCTTTTATTGCAACTGCTTAAAGATTTACTTTCACAGAGCAAGCTGGGAATGCTCCCAGTTAGGGGACTTCAAGCAGGACTCCCCAAATGAAGTTACATTGAATCTATTGTGAGAGATTCTTGACTTTTTACCATACCTTCTCCCAAGACTAATTAATCCAGTGTTCCTCCTTAACTCTCTGCAGCCTGCATCCCTCTCTCCCTTGTGCCACTCCACCCCCAGCCACATATCTGCCCTTTGCCCCTCTGCCTCCTTCCAATCTGACAATATAAGCTGCTCTTTCCTCCCCTCCCAGGCCTCAAGGCAAGCAGTTTCAGGCTCTCCCTTTCTGCTTGGCAAGCCTCATGTCACAATGAGGAGGAAAGGAGTGGGAGGAACAAAAAAGCACGCTAAAATGCTTGTGATAGCAGAAAAAGAGGTGTAGCTGCCCTGAGCTGCCAGGCTCTTTCTGCTTGCTTTGTCTCTTCAAGTATAGTAGCAGCTCTCCCAGCCCTCTGTTCCCAGCAGTTCCTTTGCTTTTCAGAGAAAGAGGTAAGAGGGAACTTTCCCCATCTACTTAGCTGCGATGATGGACAGTCCTTTCCCCAAAGGACATGAAGTAAGAACATAACTAAAAGTTTCTTCTTAGGACTGAAATTCCTGAGGAACAGCACGTTATCAGCATCTTGAGCCTGGCTTCAACCTGGGACCAAGGTAACTCTCCAGAGGCGGAGAGAGAGGACAGCAGTGGTGCTTAAGTCCTACCCAAGCTAAATGCAGGCTTCGGCTTTGGTTCTGAGGCTGTGGCACATCACAGTGGAACTGATCCTTATTCCAGCCCATTCACCTGCTGCAGCAAGCTTCCAAGATCACAGTCTTGACCTAAAAAACAGTAGGATTGATAAACTGAAACAAGGCACTCTACTTTGCAGACTCTTAGCTCTGGAGAGGGGGGAAGAAGATAAAGGACAGATAAAGCTGTCCTCAACCAAAATAAACTGCTTTCTTAAGGAGTCCCATATAATCATAGAGGTCGAAGTGCTAATAAAAGCCTGGCTGCCACATTACTAGTGTTTATGAAAATAAACCTAATGGCAGTGTTGGCTGAAACAGCAAAGGTGATACAGCAGATTTCTGGAGGTGGAATGCAGTGACCCTACAGCATGAGTGCATTATCAATGCCAAGATCAGGTAGCACAGACAGCCCTTGAAGTACCTGATGTAACCACGTGTCCAGAAGCCTTCTCGGACAGGCCTGATGACTGTCAGTCTCCCCATGCTGTCATCATTCTCTGATGCCTTCTCCAGTTTACTGTCTTCCACAGCTTTAAAACATCTGGCTTTAATGGTGCCTCTGTAACACACTCCTAAACATCTATGAAGGGGAGAGAGGGAGAAAAGGCACTGTTACCTGTCTTTCCATTGCTACTGCTCTTCTCTCCCATAAATTACAGAAAAAATACTGTTACCTAGTTTCTCACCACTATAAGTGACTGTAAGAATATCTCTCTAGGATATCAACCTTACCAATTACACACACACAACCTTAACAACCTGACATGCGCAAATATTAACCATGATTTTTATCTTAGATGTTTTCTGGAGATACAACCAGCTCAAAGTAGCAAATTCATCATGTCAGTGCTACCAAGGATAAGATACAACATAATCTTCAGTTTCAGTAACACTGCTCTGCTCTTTAATCCTAGCCAAGAACGTAACCCATAGTTGCTTTTTTGTCTTAGGGACAAGCATTCAGTTTGGTGAAGAAAAAGTACTCCCTAGAACATTAAATGTGTTACTTCAACTGTATCTATAGCCTGCCTGGCTGTTCATATATAGAAATAACAGAAACTATCTTAATTCCAAGCTGCTTTTAGGAGTGAGAAACAAGGCATTTCTCCAAGGCCTCACGAGGCTTCATCGGGGAGCCATGCAACTCAGCAAGTGAACTGAGAGATGGAAGGAGAGTCCTGTACCCACTCTCCCACAAATCTAAACCCAGCTATAAAACCTGTATTAAAAAATAAAAACAATTATCGCTGGGTAGTGCCCACATTTTTCAGCTTCCCAAAGGTATCAAATGCCTCCAGGGAACATGATCTACTTATTCTGAACTTTGAAGCATTAGCTTCATTGCGAGCATCAACCCCCTTTCCAGCAGTAAAGAGGTAGGGTTTGTCTGTTAAACTGATCCAAGATGGCAGTTAGCATTCCACAAAAAACTACTCACCAAATTTTCTTTGGAAGATGTGGCTCATCAACTCCTTCAGAATATAGGAGGAGGATAATGATGAGAGAAGTAGGAAAAAAAATAGATATTAAGGAAAACTTAGGAAAAGCCAACTTGAAACAGAAAATATTAACTGTAGATAAAGTTGCACTATCTATTTAATTTACAAATGAAGCCAAGTCCCAAGAGCAGAGTAGTTCTGACATCCTGTAAACATGAGATCAGACAAACTATGTTTTGATAATCTAGGTGGATGCAAACTGCCCACTTTGTTTTGACTAAACACAGCAATAGGGCACCTACTTCTAGACCAGCAATAACTATTACTTTTTTCTTTTCTTTTTAATGAGACTTTTTTAATTTCATTTGGGCATATAGCAAAAAATGGGTAAAAAGCTCACAAGGGACAAATATCATATCTAGACATTAAGGGCATCCATGACTCATTGTAATAACCTCAAATGTTCAAGAAAGAAAAAACAAAACCCAGAGAGTATATCTTGCTGCTCCTTTACTGAAAGTCAGTACATTCACAATCTGGAAAGTTTCCATTCCCTTTGTACCCAGACAGAGTTTTGTTTTCCACATCCTCCTACACAAAGGATCACAAGTACAAATGTTAAAGTTTACCTAAATCAGTTTGGGGTTTTCTTTTCTCACATTTAGTGCTCAGATAAATTCTCCCATAAGCCATAAATAGTCTCAAGAACATATCAAAGCCACACGGAGTAAGTTGAGGCTTTTAAATCAGTCAGAAGCTCTCTTTCATTGTTATTTACTTGGAGGATAAAAAAGAGTTGGAATGAGTTGCAGGAAGATCTTGGTAAACGTTGACTTCAATTCCCTTTTTAGATTTGAGAATCTGCTCACTTTTCTAAGTTTTATTCTCTGCTTCTAGGAAGACAATTTTGTTCTCCTGATGGTACAATAAACATTACATTCAGCAGGAGATAGGAATGTGAAGAATGCCAAAACAGAGATGATTGGACTAAAATAAGCCACATTTAGGTGGGAAGAGGGCGACCTATATATCAAGGAAATCAAAAGGCTGCTATTCAGCTGCATCAAATTGTGTGAATTCAGAGCTCCACATTCCTGGTTCTTCCAAAGGAGCTGTCTTTCTAAACAGCAGGTTGTCTACTTTGACTCCAAGTTACTTCTTGCTGTCATAGTAAGAAAATTTCTCTAGATCTTATTTCCCTCATTTATTGCCCATCATCTCTGCAAATTTTAGAACCTTCCTAAGGTGTTTAATTTGCTTTAGTTGAACTAGCTGTTGCTATTCACTTTCTTGAGGAATCTTTTATGTCAATACTCCTTCAGCTGAAAGAGAATCAGATGTGGCACTGTTTGATTTCCCAAGACAACTATTAGGTTGAGGAAAATACAAGTGGCTTGTGAATCACACTAAATGCGGTTGCATCACACTTTACTTAGGAACTGGGTCACTGTCGTGATGAAGCGTTCCATTTAAAAGGCCAACTACCTCAGAAATTAAATCATCCATTCAGAGGTTACACATACAAGGTGAAGTTTCCCAAGGCATCCACATCGCGGTTTCAAATGGCACATAAGCACATGGGAATTCACTAACTTCCAAAAACCTGTGTGCAAAGAGGAGCTTAAGTCTTATGTTGCCACATGCAAAATAAGGCCCTAATTCTGGAAGCAAAACCAGAAATCTGAGCTCTGTGCCTGAGTACCCAGTGCGGCTAATGGGGAATCAATCTGTGGTTTACAGCAAAACAAACAAAAAAAACCTGCTGTGCGCAAGCTGAACAAGACATAAATCAGCTCTACTTGAACAATGATGGCACAAACATTTGTAGCAGACACAGGATTCAATGACAGGAGCAGGGGCTGCTTAGGTTAATCCTGCTGCCAAATGGTAGTAAAACTGCAGCCTGAGGGAATCTGGGCTTTTCCTTTTTGTATTCTGCTGTGCAATACTGTGTTTTCTTAAGCATATTTTGAGAAATAAGAGGAATCATAGTTGTACTGAAAACCTTTTGTCTTTTTAGCACTTATGGGAGTGAATAAATGGAAAGTAATCTAACGTGCACTACTGAAAAAAACCCTTTCCTTTAGACTTTGTTAAATTTGTGCTATTTTCATGAGAGCATATTAGAAGGAAAAAACAGTGAAAACAGGAGGAAGGATGATGAGCCTTTGATAAGGGGTTAAGCTAGTATTTTTTGGCTAGCAGCTACAAATTGAGTATTAACCCACATACCAATACCCATTGGATACACATAACGGTTTGGGGGGAGGAGGAGACAAGTGCTAATTGAGTGAATATAAATAGCTATTTAGTGAAAAGGTTAGAAGACTGGGTTTCCAGTGGCTGGAGTTTGCTGTCAAATTTTGACAAATTTGCTGTTAAATTGGTCAAACAATTGAAAAGTGATTGTGGTAGAATAGACAAACAGATACATTCTTCCACAAAAAATGATTGCATAAATGAGATGCCAAAATCAGGCTAAAAAACACGCACTAGACATCATGCTGAATACTCACTTCTTTTTTTTTCTAGTGGAGTAGGAGGGAAAATTGCTCCATTCCTGGTGCGCTCATTCAAAAGGACCACCTCATACTCAGAAAACGAAGAACATTCTAACAGGGCTTAATTTAGCATCAGCCAGTGGCTGCACTGACCTAAAATCTGTCTATCCCGGTACCAGCCAGTACCAAACATTTCAGGTAGCGGATAATCTGTTTATGGAATGGAAGCCATCTGGACCTCTAATAGAACAATCTGGGCCTATTATCTGAAGTTCAGTGTTACTAATTGTGATAATCCAAAAGGTCACTCAAGTCCTTATTTTATGAACAAAGCTTTTTGGGAGAAAAAAAGATTGCATCCAGATAGAAACATTCTTGGGCCAGAAATTCAGAGCGCTGGCGAACGCAGCTGGCTCAGGGAGCAGGAGCTAGATGCTGAGTTCATTACCTCATGGTGCTGCCGAGACAGAGGATACAGCAGCCTTGGAGGACCAAAGGGTCCTTTGTTACTGTGTTGAGTAATTTCAGCAGAGAGAGACCATTCTTAGCTGGAAAAGCACTGTCCTAAAGATCACTGGGATCAAAGAACATGAGGAGAAGGAACAAATTAAGATTCTCCTGTCCTTCCGTTATGTGAGATTAAGGAAACAAAATAAAACACCCCATTGCTAACACACAAAAGCAATGAGAGCGTGTTTTCAACAAAAAGGAAAACCTGGTAAAATATGCTTGTACAGCATCTGGAAAACGAAGCCCTAGTCTCTGAGGCTTTAAGAAGTCATTATTTCAGAAGACATTAATGTCATAAGTAGACATGAGATGGATTTTTATCCTGCTCTGAGAGTAAGGCACATATTTAAAACAGACAAGACCACCAGTTCTGAGATTCAGGGTGCTGTGCTCTCTTCAGGCTCTGGTACTAGTGGAGATTAAATTACCGTCTAAGAGCTGACACAGAAGAAGTCCGTGTGTCTCAGTAACAAATGTTTTGAAGCCTTAAGCACATCATAGCATCATTTCTAGCACCAACTGTATGTTGGGAAGTACAAATGCAAGGGTCTGAATAAAGTACCAACATCTCGGGTTTTGATACTGGCCTCTTGCCACTTCCTTATGACTTCCTTGGTTTTATTTTAGAGAAAGTTAACTTTTATCCTATCCCAAAGCTCTTCCTAATATAATACGGTTTTGAATGGATATCAAACTGTGAACCTGGTTTGTGTCTGAGGTTTGTCAAACACATGCTGTAGGTCTGCAGAACGCTGTCTCCTTCACTTGCCCACTCAGTTATAAGCATAAAATAAGCTATCATGAGAACATATCCAAAATTAAGAAGGTTATCTTTCTCTGAAAGAATATACAACAGTTTGGCATCAACCCAGGACTGTAGGAGTTTCTCTGTTTTCTGCGTGTCTGTTTTTCTTACTTGGAAACAATAGTGGTATTCATGCCTAGGCAGTTCATGAGGTTACCGCTTCTGAAGCTGCGTTTCTCAATATGCAGCAATTGCTATAAAAGATGCAGCATACTTCAGACCTTAGCACATTCAGTGTTACCACAGTGATTTCCCTTCTGCTGGCTCCTATGGAGTAATTAAAAAATTAATTTGTTTTGAAGTGAAACATTGCATGTACATATGAAGCTGCTCAATCCTACATCCAGACGTGTAGACCTATGGGCCAAGGCTTTGTAGATTGAAATACATACACATTGTGAGTGCGATTCTTTTGTTTCTGTCCTTTCAAATCTCTCTTTCCCCCTCCGCTCAGTTCCTTTCTAGCCAATGCTAATCTTCTTTACACAGAAAATGAGCACATTTATACAATATCTTGTTTTTGAAACGTTGTTTTGTCCCGTTAGTTATTACACACAAGTACTCTTCAGCTGACAAGTTGTCAGCTGTATCATTTGCAGGTTCTCAGGCCTCCCACATTACTGTATATTTGCCTAGCCCCAGCAAGAAAGACTATGGCTTTTTCACAGACAAAGATAAGCTAGAAATTTCATTGTAAACCAATTTCTTCTGTTCAATAAATAGTAAAACAAAAGACAAGCCTCTGCAAAGCAATGTGTGTTTGTCTTCTGTGATATAACACTACGACAGGCACTACGGAAAGCTATAGAAGGCAGGCATGCTACGGCAGCTCTGAAAACAAAAAGAGCTGCTGACCAACAAAACTCTCAGGAAACACCAAAAAAGGGTGCAGAATTTGAATGTCAGGCAAGAGAAGGACAAAGGTTACAATGATGCAATTAGCAAGAGAGAATCATCTAGTAAAATGTAGAAGAGCTGTAGCATAGATATATATATCTGAGCTGGTCAGTCTTTATAGTCAAATTAAAAGAAAAAGGTGCTTTTAGGATGTATTTTTTATTAAATCCTGAAATAGACATTTAAAATGGATTACATGCACCACCCTGAAGTGCCTTTTTCCTCTCTTAATTGCTAAGGAAGTGAGAGTGTTAAGTGACTAGCGAGCCTGTTCCAAGGCTATTAGGACACATAACAAAAAACAAATCTGTTTTTAATCTCACGTTTCTGTGACATCATAGGAGGCTCACCTAACTAAAATCGGTGGACGAGGGAAAATGATAAATGAATCAATGCTTGCTCCAGATCTACATGCTTTTCAGTGCGTGGCTTAGGTATCAAAGGCAGGAACCCAACAGTTTTTCCCATGAACTGGACCTGTGGTCTGGCTGGGGCAGTCTGCTGCTGTTTCTAGGAGCAGCAGAAGGATACAAGAAATTCTACAGCAGGAAATTATGGGTAAGCACAGCAGATCTTCAAATACCTTTGTCTTTTTGTTTCTGTCCATTTTCACTTTCGTTTCATCGAGGACAGGATTTGATAGAACTGCAGAGAAATGAAACTGAAATGTTCCCTTCTGGGGTAGGGGATCAGAACCTATGAGCTAGCTGGGCTTTTTTTAAATGCACTGCTTTGGGGTAGTCTTTTTTTAGAAGATAATCAGGAAAGGGTCATTGTTTTACTGGAATAATTACACAGAATGAGCTATGACAATAACATATTCCTAGTAGGACACTAAAAACTATCTGTAGATGTCCATTTGGCAGGCCTGAGCTCCTAAAACACCAGCCCAGAAGGCCCAGGCTGGGTATCCACATGCACTGGTCCCAGAGAGCCTCTTCTAAGCAGCGAGCACCTTCTTTTGGCTTGGGCTGCTCCTCCCTGTGGCTCAGGGCACCACTGTCCCCACTGCTACTTCTGAGCATGAAAATCCAGGTACCCACTGGTCACAGCAGCTGCATCTCATGCATTAGCAGCAGTTCTGCCATCTTGTCCTCATTCTGTGTGCCCAATAAGTAAAATGCAGTAAGTGGCTGCTGTTCGGGCAGCCAGATGGGAAGAGAGGGCATAGTGATAAACTGCTCATTGGGAGGGTGGTCCTGCAGAAGAGCACAACAGTGTGTTTCACACATCAGGATTTTGGAAAGCTGAGCAGTCTACGGGCAGGTTCAGACACATAGAAACTTTTAACTTTCAACACACGAAGTGTGGCGTGGTGCCAAATTTCACAAGACAAGTAGTCAAGCTAATCAAAATGATCTGGCTGTTCCCACCAAGGGCTGCGTTTTCCAGAGTATGATCTATCACACAGCGTGACAGTGGGATTTTATTGCCAAAGAGGCTTCAGTGGAATCCTCAGTGAGGTTTCAGATTGGTTTCTGGGAAACGAGCTTTCTGGGAGAGGGCAGGAAATTTGGCAGGATTACCCTCAAAGTTTGTGGGAATCATCTTTGAGGCTGAAGGGATATGAGTTTGTGGACTGAAGATGGGTCTCCCAAGCCCACGGAGCCAAGGACTCAGAGGAGAGAGGCACACCACTGCTGCAGAGCCAGAGTGTTTCCATGGTGAACATCTGCTTTTCCAGCAGAAGTGTATTCAGCAGGGAAAGTCCATCCCTGGGGTTCCTCAGGGTAGCTACAGTCATCATAAGCGCTCCAGACCACACACCTCTATGGAAAGCTGCTGTGAAGAGAGGGCAGCGACACAGCCAGACACTCTCTCCTTTGCCTTCCCCTTGGCATTCCCCTTACTCCCAAACCCCCATTCCCATCCCCTCCTGCACCCAGCCACCGTGGAGCCCACGAGGCCATGCTTCCCCCATCTGTGCCCCAAAAGGGAGCCACAAACAGCCATCTCTCTCCCTGAAAGGAGAAGTTACGGGGTCTTGTTGACTCACACCACAGGAGAAGCCAGGATTCAGGTAATTCCCTGTTTCCTGAGCAGCCTGTGAACTGGAGGAGGTCCAGCCCTGGCAGAGCACAGGAACTGCCTGACTCGGTGTCACGCACAGGCAGCCAGTGTGGTACTCAGTGCAGAGGACAACCTGGTCATGTCCCTGGCACATGGCCACATTCCTGGAGCATGAGCTGGTTCTTGGGCTTTTCACACAGAATGTGAACGATTAAGAGGTCTGTGCACATCAGCAGGTCATGAGCTATAAATTAGGCCATTAACCCCCAACACTTCTTCTGGTCACAGGAAGTTAATAAGGTAAAAACTGGTATGAAGAGGGAGGAAAAAGTACAGCCTTGTCTGCAAGGATATAACCGCCTCCATGCCAGTGAGTGCTGGGGATGCCTGGAGTTTTTTCATAAAACCAGAGTTCAGAGATACTATTACAATTGTCCACACAGCATTATATTACAAGAATTGATACAATAAATGTAATCACATTGCACGCTATATAGGTTTTTCTCACTGATTTTAACTTCAGAGAATCCTTCCCTTCAGACGGACTGAGCCACTTGCCATTTTGTGAGTGTTGACTCTGAGAATTAGAGTTAGGAAACATGTCTGGCTGTTCAAATCCTGATCCTTCTTGCTGTGTGCCACTCCACACAGGATGGGCTCTGTGCTGGATGCTGAAGCTCAGGCTCATCTCACACACTAGTTTAAAAGTAATTGAACCTGAAGAGAGTTGTGTGTTGCAGATTAAACTTTGGGTTTTCACCCATCTTTCTCATATCAGAAAAAATGATTTTTCCCACAAACTTTGCCAAGCAGCGTCAATTCTCCTCTGTCAACTCTTTTTGAAAACAAAAACAGAATCCCAAATTAATTAAATTATAATCAACATAGAGAAAAGGATCGTGGGTTTGCTAATCTCTTCCTCTGTAATTAGGTGTGACGAGTCTTTTGTCTTGCTTATCTCTGTTCCATTGGAAACGAAGCACCAGGGTAGGAAGCAGCGACCCGGGGAGCTAATTAGGTTTCCTGGCTATTGGATTTGTAGACGTGGTTTTTTAAAGCCGTGACTTGAACGTCCCCAAAGAGCACAGACACTCTCTGCCTGACACCCGGCAGTGAGAAAATGCCAAAAAAAGGGCAGTGTTGTTTTAGCACCACCGAGTGGACAAATAAGGGAAAAAAGTTCATTTTTGAGACTGCATGCATGGGCGTCCTGGGCAGGCGATGGTCCCACCATGGGGCTGGAGCCCCCAGCAGTGCTTCCCCATTCCCCCCCCTCCATGTTCTTCTTATTGACAAGTGTCTCGGGAAGCTTTCATACACCTTCTCACCAAATCAGGCTTTTTTGTTACAGTGCATGTGTCCCAGAGTCTGCAAAATCACTCCAGAAAACATTGGATCTGTAAATACCAACATAATTTCTGTAATAAATATAACTGTAACATAAAACCAAACAAAATCTGTATTTGTAATACAGAATTTCAGTTGCCTCAGAAATAGCTCAGACACTTCTCAGTATTTTCTGCCAGTTCTGTGCCTCCCTTGAAATCAATGCCCCGTTAGGGAAATGAGTGGGTCACACCCTAAATCACAGGAAAAAAAACCCCTTAATGTAACGTTTCAAAGTGTTTCTTATACTCCAACTGTTTTGTGGGGCTTTTGGATAGTCACTCTTGTGGGTGGCTGGCCTTGGACAACTTTTAATGCTGTTCACAGAAGATCTATGAAGACATGTAGCAGCTGTAACTACGCAAGAACTACTTTCCCCTGGCACCAGATAAGATAGTTTGTTTAATTAGATAAAAGTGCACTCACCCGCCCACCTATATTCTCTATACTTTACCGGTACACTTCTGCCTAAAGCTTTGGCCAGCTCTGCCTCCTGTGACTTATCTGTTACGGATCTGTTCTTCGGATTACACTACAGGCTAGGGAGCCCTTTGTGCTACTCCACAAATGCACTCGCTGTCTCTTTACCGAAGCATTTACTATTGGCTGAGATAAGCCAGGGAGAAAATGAAAGCATGGGCCGCTTTTGCTTTCTCAGCAACTCTGCAGCAGGACCGTCGAGATGGCCTGCGCCGTGCGAGGGGTCTTGGTGTCCTCCCTCAGTGAGCTGGTGGAAAGCAGGCAGAGATGGCTCCTTTCCAAGAGGGGACCTGCATCCTGGTGGAGAGGCAAGGAGAGGCAAGGCTCCTGAAATACATCCTATAAAAGGAGACTACGTACACCCTTTCTGCAAATTCCACATTTAACAGCACGTTTGCTGCTTGTTTATCACATACAGCCTGCTTAAAATAGAAGCATCTGAGAGAGAGCTGACGTCTTGGGTCCTCTCAGCTTTGAATGAAGGAGAAAAAAAATCCCCTTTGGAGATTCCAAGGCTACAAATTCTAGTTATTGCTAACCTTTGTTGTGTACTTCTCCTCCCACACGCCTCTGAAGGTCAAGAAAATGCTCAGAGCCAGGTCTGGCAGTAGATTTCTCAGCTGTTTATAAGACATCAGAGCATCTAAGTCCAAAATAATGCAGCCAAAGACAACTAGTCATGGGTCTAAAGAAAGCAAGAAGCCCGACTACTATTTTGCTTGTTAAGCTGGTTTGGTGGAGGAAAATCCACCTCCCTACCTACCTGCCACTCTGCCGCACCAGAGGCGGCACTCGCCTCTTCAGCCCTCTATAATCCTTGCCTGCTTGATACTCCAAGCACCTATAGGAAGATCAGCAAATTGCGGCATTATTCCAAGTTATCTATAACCCAGACATGTTGGTTGTACTCATTTAACCCTTCAGAGCAAGGAGGGAATTCACAACAGGTCCTCCACATCCTGGGCATATGAGCTGTGCAGCAGGCTACTAGGTCAGGTGGGCCAGCACGATGGCCCGGATGCCAGGTCTGGGTCACCTTCTTCAGCTGATGGCACCAATTTGCAGTCACAAGAGCACAACTTCTTACTTGCTTATGGGCACTGTGCAACTCATGGGACTGGAGACCTGAACACATGGGGACACAAAAATTATTCAAAATCAGCAGGGATATGGAATAAGCGTGTTAGATCCCGTGCAATATGCCCTATCACAACAACGTCAACCAAGCCTATCTCTTCTAAGATAAGCTTGAGCCTTTCTTCCAGGAAAGAAATGAATTGCAAAGACAGCTGGGCTCAAGGGAAGCCTCTGAGCTATGGACCCTAAGTAAAGCAAGGCAATGAAAACCCTGAAAGGCAAAATTTTAACCTGTTCTTATCCCTAGAACTTCTTTCTGGTTCATTCTGAGTAGCTTCCCACAAAACAGCTTAGTATTGGGTGGCTTTTGCGCTACATGTTGGCATTTTGGATCCCTTTGAGATCATCTGAGTCCTCCTAAATAGTGCATGCAGGGAAGGCTAGTGCCTAACGTGGGGTCCAGCTTCCATTCTGCATGGGAAGCTCCTTAAAGTCGAGCTCAACATTCAATTTGTAAGCACATAAATCATCTTTTACATCTGGTTCTCAACATCTGGAAGATCTATTACTGAGCTTGTTTAGAAAGTATATTTGATCTCGGTTCTGGCTGGAGCAGAGAGTCTGCATTTTGTCTCTCCTCATTCTGCATTGCCCAGCTGCTTGCGTACCAGCTTTCTGTGTAAACAACCCTGCTCCTGCCTGTTTCATTCAGCAGTTTCACAAGCTGGCATCTGTGACCTTGCAATTCCCAGGCCTCCCTTGCAACAAGGCTGATTAAAGGAGAGCTTGTACTACCCCACAGCTGTCCTGGTACCTCACAGTAATGGGAAAAGGGATACAGAAACCTAGGACCACGTATGCATTTGAATACAATGAAGATATTGTTCCAGCTTGCCCGGCTGTAGCAATGACATTAAGGAAACCAAAGAGTTTGCACTATGATTTTCATAGTAGGAATACGAAGGCTTTAAAAAGTGCAGATACAGTATATTACTCGGGTCTCTTGTACCCTTCTTGCCACGTGGCTGGCTCAAGCCCTCAGGCTGACTTACCTGCTGCAGTGCTTTTCAGAGATGTAGCAATCCATTTTATTTCCCAGCTGAACAGAGAGCTAAAGCCAGCTGGCTCAGCAGCACCCACCATCTCCCTGCCTCTGGAACCAGCTTCTCCCCCCATCCCCTCCTGACCCTCTCTGGGTTCTGATCCTCCCCAGGAGGCACCAACAAGCAATTAACCATTCTTCTCCCGAGCTTGTTTCTCACAAGCACCACCCAATAATTGGGTAACAGAAAACAGACATGGAAAGGAAAGAGGATGAGACCCAGCTGACAGCTCCCCACACTCCACGTGCATCACATCATCCTACCACACCATATCCCTCTAATCCACGATGCCACCAACCAAACCACCCCATTACATGCACCTCCTCCAGAAGAGTGAATGAAGAAACCAGAAAGGTAAAGCATGTAAAGAGAGTTTTGAATCATAAAACCCATAAATAAAGAAAAATGGGAATTTCCTGCAATTCTGATCATTCTGTCTCAGTCGCCTTTCTGATGACATCTGCAAACATCTCCGGAGCAGGATTCAACAGCTGTGCAAAGGCAAACGCCTCCTCAGTGTAGAATCCTCCCTTTGCTCCAAGTTAGTGGGAAAAGAGATCTTCACTAATAGAAGACCCAGGTAATTGCATTGATTAGTAGATTGTAAATTAGTTTAACAGCAAATTATGTAAACAAGCCTGCTATTGAAATGTAATAGACTATTTTCAAAACAAATGTTCCTTTTTAACATCTGCAGCTGGTGGAACAGTTCTCGTCCCAGCGAGGAAAGTGTTTTCCTGTGGGGTAACAGAGATGTCCATTAGTATGACTGTGATTAAACTGCTGGTGTTACCTAGCAGTTGGGTAACTCTGCATCAGAGGGATTCATCACCATGAAGAAGGCGCCAACTATTTAGGTAACTTTAAGTGCTCACAAGTTACACCCATAGTTAACCTGAAAGCACTACAACTGCAAAACCTGGGGCATCAACGTGTGAAGTACCTAGAGCTACTGTAAAATTGTGCCCAGGCATTGCTTTTTCAAGAAGACTCTGGTCTAATTGAGTAAACGACAGTCCAGGGAAGTCCCACAGCCTGTGTTATGCAAGATACCAGATTAGATAACAAACCTGTCTCTTGGATTTACAGCTGTGAAATGGCTGAATCCTTCCTACAACTGACTGGGCAGAATTTTAACCCTCTGTGAATCCAAGCAAGAGCTGGCCGAGCAAGTTGACTTGTGGATAGTTTATCTTGTGTGGCTGGTGAGCAACATACTCTCCAAAGTATACCACTCATATCTATTAGCTCACTTTTAAGCTTATATCTGAAGATTATATAAATGAGATCCAAACAGTGTCCACAGATGGGGGTTATAGACTATCAGGTTTTTTGGTTAGCTTTACCTGAAGCTCATTCCTATGCTAAATCGTAAGTTAATACTTCTTCCTTGCTTCTCACGTGGAGATTTTTTGCAGCATCAGCAGTTTACAAAAATCATTTAAAAATAGGCAGTGAGTGAAATGAAGTATCCATTAATATTTCTGGTTTTGGGAACAGACTAGATTTTATTAAAGGTGTTTTTTAAGATGGGCCTGATTTAATCTAAGATGTCAATGGCTTTTTCCCACTGATTTTTTGCCTTCTTCTAATGAATGCCTTCTAATAATGGCTCATGATCAGGAAATAGCTTTACATAAATTGCCCAGTGAAACTCAGTATCATAAATGTTAATGTATTCAGGATCACATCTATTTGTAAATTTGCCTCCTTTTTATAATCCTTTTTAAAACAAACCCCTAATAATCTCAGCTGAGTTGAGTAAACCATTTCAGAGATGAATATTAGCAGAATGAGGAGAAAAATACGAGAAAAAGAAAAGGGATCCCAGATATGTACTTAACTGAAAGCTGACAGTAGAGAGTTGATAGAAGAATACAAGAACGCTGTTCCAGATGGCAGGAACTGCAGAGGAGGAAGAGCACGACTGTGAGAAGCAACAAAGGGAAGCTAACGGTAGATGAAGTAGGATGAGAAACAGACACTCCAAGACATGCATCCAATTCTTCAGGTTACGTAAAACTATCTTTACCATTTATGCACTTCCCTCCTTTTCTGGGTGATGCACATTGCAGATAGAGTTGGTAGCACTGCTTGTAATTACCACCGCCTGACAGTTCTCGTTATAAGCTCCTGCTTTTGGTTGCTGGTAGGTTTGTTAGATGTTACTCATCCAGGCTGAAATGTCCTCTGCCAAGGCTTGGCCTCGGGGTGATTCTTCCCCCCTCCATTTTCTTTTAGGAGGAGGAAAGGGGAGGGCAGTTTCAGTAAAAATGGTTCTGTGGTTTCCAGGGCAAGATTAGGCAACCGTTTATTTGAGCAAGAGCTTGAAATTTGGCAAAAGAGGGGGGAGGTCACCCTGATGCCAGAAGACGTAGCCAAGTTATAAATGTGTTTTTAAAAAGTCTCGGCTCACGTACTTTAGCAGAGACTTGTCAGCTTGGCAGATGAATTTGCAGAGGGTTGTGTCAGCACAAGGGCACGCCGTGTCCCCTGCCAGCTTCCAGACCCTGGCAGGACTGTCCCCGGCAGGCAGCAGGGCTGGACGCTGCCTGTCCCCAGCGCTGCTGCCGCCGGCCGGAGCAGGGGCGGCCGCCTGCCTCTGGGTGCCCAGGCTGCAGCTGCGCCGGGAGGCTCAGGGCTGAATGAAGGTGGGTGTGAGCAGGGCAGTAGGGCTGAGTTAGCAAGGTAAAAAGGCACTTGATTACAAACCGGCGAGAGCGAAGCTGTGATGACGTGAGGAACTGGAAAGGTAAATGCTAGTGCCCCAGCCTCGCAAAGAGCCCAGGACCTGAAGTGGGGTGACTAGCAGGACAAGAGGAGCAGGGTGGTCAGGAGGAGGAGGAAGGAGAATGGAGGGGAGAGGGAAGAAAAACATCTTGGTGATAGCTAGCACGTCCTTTCCAGAGCCCAGAGCAGAGCTGAGGTCACCCCCTTCCTCTTTTACCAGCAGAAATCTGGAAGTCGACTGGCACTGCAGTTCTTCCTGCTTGCAGAGGCTTCCTACACTGGCTGAAAACCTGTTACTCCTGTTCCTTGGTTAGCTCTAAAGCTTCAGTTCTCCACCAGGGAGGTGCATTAGCGCTTCTCCTTGGTGGAGCACCTCAGCTTGGGATCAGGGTAGACTTCTCTGCCATCTGTCATGCACACTCTCCCCTAATGCTGCGGGGGAGATGAGAAGTCAGACGTGGTGCCTAGCCAGACTAGCTGTCTGTGCTCCCTTCCCTGCTGCTCGGAGGGGGGAAGAAAAAGCGTCTCTTGCCAGGCTGGGCTGCACAGAGATGATAAAAGGCCTTAATACCACGTGTTGCTGCAGGCCCTGAAGCATAACACAGAGCAGTTTTGGAGGAAGAACCTGAAGAAAGGCGAGAAGCAATGGCCATTAACTGTATCCTTACTCGTATGTCCTAATGATCTCTTTCTTCCCCAGCCAAGTCAACAGCCAGTCTCCCCTCACACCCCCACCAGCTCCTCACCCCAATATTTTCAATCCCCATAAAACTAAACCTCTGCCCCAGTCACACCAGCATGTCCTCGTTCTGCACCTAAGCATCTTCCCGATACCATTGCCCCCAGTGACTGTTATCCCTCAGGCCTCTTAGCCCCAGTATCATCTGAATATCCTAGCATCCTCCTGATAACTCACCCCAGCACAGCAACAGTACCCTGGAGCCCTTCTAGCTCTAGAATTAAACCCTGTTATTCTGTAGTCTCTACACCTTCACGTTCCAGTCACCCCCCCCATCACCAGTGACCCTGCTTACCTTCAGATTTATCCATATCATCCCAAATGACTATTCCTACAACAACTCCCTCATCCCTGCTGCTGCCCAAGTCTCCAAGGTCTAGTTCCCAGTGCCATCCTGAACACCTTCTCCAGCTGCTGCCTCACCTCTCTGCGAGGGGAGCTGGATGCAGAGACCTCACCAGCAAAACAGCACAACGCTTTCTTGTCTTTTCTAGATACAGTCAACTCGGTCCTGAGGGTTGGGGTTCCTCCCAGCTGACCTTAGACACCAGCATCCAACCAAGTGAGCATCAGTTTCCTTTACAGTGAATGGAGATAACTGGACACTTTTAGGGCACTGTTGATCTAACTCAGTTTAGACATTTACTTTGGCTGCCCCAAAAGCACTGTTATCTCTCTAATCACTGTAAGTGGAGACAAGGATTAGCTCAGTTTAGATATGTCCCCAAACAACATTGCATATTTACCCTTATTTCTTAATTCATGCTCAGCAATGATCTTTATTTTCCTTCAAAACAGCATTTCAAGTTTCCAGGGGAGTGTCCTGCATCGTGAGCTTGCCCAGCAAGAGGTGGCTCAGCAGCAGCACCGTTGGCTGATCGATGCCATCAGCAGACTACCACACCATACCATGCCACACCATACCATACCACCTAGTGGTAAGAGCTTGGATCTCAAAGCATGGTGTGGAAAACAATTCATAACACAGTTGGGCACAGAAATGCCAGGGTGGTTGGCATTGTTGAAAAGCAGGAATAAGGGAAAGTTCCAGGAATGATTTTTCCACCATTTCCATCCTTGTGCCTAGAAAGTGCTGTTCTCAGCTAGGTGTTGTTTAGAATACATTTAAGTGATATCTTTTGTTAAGGTCAGTATGTTCCAGTTTGATCAGCTTGACCAGAATGGGTTGAAAGTTACAGAGACTGGAGAACAGAGGAGACGAAAACATTATGCACTGGAGAAATTCAGGGTGGGCTCATGTCTGGAAATCTCTGGGCAGTTTTGTCTATTGAAAATGATAGTGTAGAAATGGAAAGGCTCCAAGGGCACAGAGGTTTGGGACCAATTTCACACAGGGAGTACTTGAACAAGCTACAGCTTTTCATCTCAAAAAAAGAGAGGACTAAGGAGAAAAAGATGAAATATAAACAGGAAGAGAGTGAAGGGGAAACTACACCTCACCCGCTCTTCTGTTACAAAAATCAGACAACATCAAATGAAATTAGCAGGGACCAGTTTCAAGACAAGTGAGATGCAATGGCTCTTTGCACAACAGTTAATTAGGCTAAGAACTGTATAACTCTTTGCCACATGACGTGGTGAATACTGAAATGCTCACCACCTGTCAGGAAAGCATTCAGGGCTTCCACACTGTACTCACAGAATGCAGTCTGTGATAATACTTCTGTACTCTGGACTTCAAACAGGTATGTATACATGTGCGTCTTCCTGTGCTTACAACCTCTCTGCTGTTGGCCATGGCTGGCAATGGGGTACCTGCCTCGGCAGAGCTTTGCTCCAGGAAGTGGAGATGTTCCTAGGGAAAAAAAATTGTCTTTAAGTATGAAACAAAATTCAGGAAAAAACCCACAGTGTGCAAAGATATTGATAAATATATCTAAGATTTTTTTCAGTTGATCTTGAACAGTTGTTTTCAAAGTTTTACAATAGAAAAACTAAAAATGATTTTTTATTGTGCATTGAAACAAGAAAAACTGAAGTAACATTGTCTTTCAAAAATTAATCTTGGCTTGGCTCCAAGATCCTTTTACATAGTATAGGTTGGTTGCTCATTCACTGAATATTTTCATTATGTGCTTCTGTAGGGAAGATGATTTGTAGCCATATTTATTTGAAGACTCTATTACAATGAATAAGCATAAATAATGTATATGAGAAGGCAGGGTAGGATTGCCTGGCAGCCTTCAATCTGTCATTCCTATGACTGCTAACTTGGCAATCTTAACATAGCTTTTTGTGGGGGACAAATTATAAACCAAATAATCCTGAGGTAAGGCTTTCATGCCTACACAGTACTGAATGTATTTATTTTTTAATTCCATTCAAGTCCCAAGTGCTGTCAGAGCACCAAAGTTTCAGTCAATATGATTTTTCATACCACAAATCTTCGTTTAGTTTAAAAATGTCACATCTCTTGTGATAACTGGGGCAATGGTTTTTACAGAGATATCAAAAACTATTGAAACTTTTCAAGGTCTCCTGAAAATTTCCATAGGGAGATGAGGCCATTGAGGCACACTGAGTCACATCCAGCAACAGCTTGTCTGGAGGCTGACGGAGGACCTTATCATCTCTTGCACCTTTCTCTTTGAGTCTGGTGGTTTAGTAGGTGACATGGTGCCCAGCGAGAGCTGCAATGAGCACGTCACGTAGCCAAGAGCCTGAAGATCCCTGTGCAAAAGCATCACCTGAAAGCAAGGGCTCTGCAGGGTCCCCTCAGTGTGCATCTTCAGCAACACCAAGCATGGTAACTTCATGGCGTCTCAGCATCGACTCGTTGTAATGAAGGAATATTACTCCTTAATGCACATTGCCCACCTTCAAGGTGCTCTCAAAGGCTTTTTCTCCCCTTTGTATATGGGCAGGCAGTGTTTTGCCTGGGAGTTGGGAGGTGAGCAGATCTCCTAACGCTCTCCAGCAGTTCATTCCCTCCTTCTTCTTCATATACAAGTGAATAGAGGGGGAGGGAAGGAGAAAACTGAGCCCACTTCTGGGGATGCAGCAGCTGAAGATCCAGTTCAACCCGCCAGAGAGATTTCGCCTTTATTTACTACTGCAGAACAAAATACAATTACCAAGGATTTGGTTAATCTATCATAAAAATAAATCAATTGACCTAGAAGGCTGATGCTTTTCTTTATATCACTATAAATGACACATCCTTTTGCTGTTTCAAGATGGGTGGCGTGAAAGTTTTAACAATTAAAGAAAAAGCTAAAGTAACCACATTAAATTTGTAAGTCTGCACTGTGAACAAAATAAAAATAGCTCAGGATGCTAGAATTGTTCCAAAGTAAATACAACCTAAAAATAATGAAGCTAAAGTTAAATTTAACAGAAATCAAATATATTAAGATCCAGGAAATCTTAAGCTAAAAAAACCCCTGCTTTGCTCTGACTCTTTAAACAGTTATTTCAGGATCATAAACACTATTTGGATTTATACTGAGCTGGGATTTTTTTTGATGTCTTATCTATATTTTTTCTTCTGTTTGAGATTCTCCCCTTTACAAATGTTTAACATTGGGCATTTATGAAGCAATTAAGCATTTAGAAATGAACATTCCCAACTGACTGTTATGGCTAGAGATTGTTTTTTAAGAGGTAAAGGATTGAGGACAAAGGAGATTCTTCAATTTAAGATATAATCAGTTCAAAAGTTGAACACTGCTCTGCATAAGAGAATTTTGGTTGAATAATGAAATTTTTAAACAAAACCAAGAAACATGTAATGCCATTTATTTCACACTTGGTAAAAATATCACTCAAGCACACAATTAAATGCAAGCTTTTATGAGAATCTCTTCTGGGTTTCAAAACATCAGCAAGAAGATATTCAGGTTGTACGTTTTGGGTCCATGCTGATGTATTAACTTTTCAAAATCAGTGTGATTGCTACCAATACTCCTCTGAAAAGCCCAAAAGTTTCTGACTTGCTGTTGGGGTCATCTTATCCATCTGCGGGTCCATGGTTTGGTGGATGCATTAGCTAAAACTGCTATGTAGGATACATTTCCTTTTTTCTTTTTTTTATGCAAGCAGCTGGTGCAAACTCCATCTCTTTAAAAATTAGTTGTCAAGTATTTTTTTCTTTCCTGGGAGACGGTTTTTATTTATCCCAATTTTCCATCAAGGTGGGTTGAGAGGCCCATTCTGTTTGGGAGAAGGAGGGGAAAAACTGTTGCTTCATATAAGACTGGCTGCATCCATTTCAAATTCCTTTGGTTTTGAAAAAGTACCAGAGTTAGGCCAGAAGTAAAAAATGGGAAGGGCCAAAAAGCACACAAAAAAAAAGTCAGTTATAATTTGTAGGCTGTTCATTTATTGTGAAGAAGAGATGAAGTCCTAGTTTTTTCTGTCCATCAGTGAGTAACTGAGAATATCCCAGCTGGTAACACAGCAAAATTCACCCCGAGTCTGATTATGAACTCTCTCCCCCAGACAGCCATGAACTTAACAGCTGCTATTCGCACAAATGCCACAAAGTAACGAAAGTCAGCTTCAGCTGGAGAGCAACTGCTCTCAGCCAATTTCAACAGCACTAGCGTCCTAAGGACCATCTCATCAGCAGGAGTTAGTTGGTGGCTTCTCCAAAGCCGTCAAGCCAAATCTCTCGGCACACACTTCTTTTCAGATCTGCCTAAAGCTATAGGGATATCTTAAAAGAAAAAAATTTCCCTTGCCCAGGTATAGCACTGCCACAGAAAACCAGCTTTTTAGGGGGATCCCTGTTGTTACCGGATTTAATGGGTTAATCCTATTGGCACAAGATCTTTCAGACTTGTGGGTTTCCGAGGACTTTCTCAGGCAAGGATGCTGGGGCCTGAGTCACCGAATCACTGGTGGGACAGGAGATCCCAGGCTTTGATATATAGTCCCCTGTGTTTTAGGGGGTCTCTGCCAAGAGGAGGGCAGCACACGGAGGGCTGCTGGAGTATCTGGCACCCTGGCAGGAACACAGATGGTTCAAAGCAGATCAGCATTGTAGCATTCGGATTACTTTTCAATTCCTTCCAGATCTTTTAATGCAAAGGTGGAATTTACACTGCAAAGGGAAGGTTAAAAACATGGAAGTATTCATCAAGCAAAACTGGATTCAGTTTGTTGGAGGTCCCTTACACAGATCTGTGATTTGCTTTAGGCTGGAAGCAACATTTAGACTTCCCTGTCATGGCTCTTAATTACATTGTGCAGAGCTCCAAGCTTATTTAAAATTGTAGCAGACAATTATAATTTGTGTGTTTAGGATCAGGGTGATTCACTCAGCCACACAAAAACGCATGGTCTGCTGATAGTGGGCTCTGCCGGTATCAACTTCAGCTATTCTCTTACATTATTTAAAGCCAAAACCAAGGAGCAGTTTGAAAGTTATAGTGAATTACTACTGTAAATCAGGGGAAAAAAATCCAGTTAATGGAGAAATCGCTTTTAGAGGACAGACCTCCTACTGTCCCCTCAGCTGTGATTCAAAGTAAACTTTTTTTTCCCCCAGGCAGAAAAATAAAATAGGACCTAAAACAACAATTGCATTATTAATTTGCAATTTAATTTATGGCATAGCAACAGCTATCCAAAAGGATGCAGGATTAGCTGGCTCTATGTTTGCTTTTATCTATCCACATTGTGGAAGGATGCACTGAATTAAGCATTCCTTAAGTTTTAACTATGGTCATGCTTTGACAATTGAATGACACCCTGGGAATGGGATTTATATAAATTTCTGACACCTGGCCATCACACCCTCCACTAAAGAATCACAGCAAAGGTAAAGTAATGATTTTTTTGTAAATGATGTAGAGACTCCACATACCTACCAAATGGATGAATCAAGCAACTTACCTTTCAGCAAAAACATTTTAAAGGTAGCTTTACAGGATTAGTAAAATTCATGGGAAACAACAGATGAATGACTGTGCTGTCATTGAAGTAATTATACTGGGCATGACTGCATGCTTACTTACAGCTTTGTAACCACTTTTTTCCAGTACCGAGGCTGACTACAGATTTCTGTTTCCCTTGTCTCTCTAGACAGAACAGCATTAACAGGTTTATATTGAACTGCGAACACAGTTGAAGAACATCCCAGGGAGAATTTTCGAGTGTCTGTACTACCTGCAGCTATTCATTTCTACACCCGTGATTTGACTTAGTAGCATTTTGCTCCTGCTTTTCATAGAAAAAGCTGCACAGTGTCTAAAGCACTGCAGAGTCCAGGCACCCTCTGGTACAAGCGAGAGATGCCAGCCTTGCCAGGGCAGTTTTCTGGCATGCCAGAGTTTCACGGCAGGTGCAAGTGTTGCCAGGTGTATGAAGGTGATGAGCTAGGCTCCAAGAGAAGGCACTTGAAATACCTCTGGAGAACAGCAGGCCAAGTGCACCTTGGCTCCCAAGGAAGTGTTTCTGGGCCAGGTTTTCACACTTTCAGGAAATATTTGGGTAGTTCTTAACCCTGCTGTTTTTTGTGGATGCCTTTCAAGAATGACTTGTTAGCTTGCAAAGGGAAAGGAACCTTGAAATTACTTGATAAAGCAAGTTAGCTTCATAGTGGCAAATTAACTATACCCATTTCACAGGTGAGGCATGTGAAGGGAGGAGGTTTGCCAGGAGTCTGTGCTCTATTACAGTTCAGGGTTTGGCTTGTGATCCTGTGCGATACCCCTACCCACCCACTCCCCAGTGACTACTCTGCTAGTCAGAAGCATCAAATTACTGGTTTTGCTGTTTGCCTTTCCATGCAAAGCAAACTAGAAAAGATTGCTTCTATAAAATGACTATATTTTTAATCTCTTATTTTCCATATCAAGGAATCAAGAGAATCGGTGCATTTTGTAGATCAGGCATCTTGATTGCTGGCATCAGGTGCAGGCTGGGTACCATACAGTTAATAACCTCAGAAAAATGGTGTGTTGTCCTTTGGGCAAGACAGAAGCACACGCGTGCTAAGGAGTTCTCTGCTAACTGGACTCAAATACTACTTGAAGGGAACAAAGTGTTCCTATCCCTCTATCCAAAAATAGAAGCAGGAGAGACAATACTTCTTCAGGCATTTACCAGAATGATAAGGGAGACGAACAAAAACCACTCCCAGCTCTAAAGCTCTAGTTTAAGTTCACCAAAATGCTGCTTCACCCAGTCCAGTGCAGAGAGAAGCAGCGATGCCATCTTGTCTGCATTTTAAAATAAAATCATTTGAGGGGAAAAAAAAATGCTAGCGAAGTTCTGAAGGAAGTGACAAACTCTTTGATGGTATCACCTAAATTGGCATGCCCAGGCTTGAAACTCCACCTCTTGCATGTTGTTTGCTGTACATTTGGTTCACTGAAGTACATCTTCAGGGAGGGGCTGTCTCCTCAAAGATTCAAGCTACATTGCTTCCCATCTCCCTAATCAGCTGTGCAACAGGGTAAATTTAGAAACAAAAGGCAGTGCAGCAGTGCTGGCAAATGGATTTAGTGCACATTAAAACCTGTTTTGGAAAAGTCAGAACAGGTCGTGCATGTCTCCAGCTCAGGCAGAACTGACAGGCTCTGCGCAAAATAATAAATGACTTGCATGCATTTAGCACCTTTCATCGTGAGGGAGCCTGAAGTATTTTACATAATAGGAGTTATCGCCTACCCACCCATGAAACAGGCACCTGTGGAAGGCACGCTGCACGAGCCAGATGGGGCACAAGAATTTTAAAGAGGCAAGTGAAGACTATCCTCTCCTCTATTCAAACACGCAGGAGGAATTTAGGTGGGCACGTGAATTAGCCAGGTTGGAATTTAGCCAGGAAAACAGCCTATGAAATAGTCCTTGCTTGGCAATAAGTACAGTGAATTATTTAATGACCCTGAGCCAAACACAGAGCATTTCATCTTAACTTACTGAAATTGCTCCAGAGTCCCAAACAGGTTTATATTCCAAAAAATTCTCTTTCAAGTCTCATGAAGCTTACTTATTCAAGGGTGGAATTGCAAACAGCATAAAGTCAACTACAAGGAAGACCTTCCTCAGTAGGAAAAAAAGAAAAAAAGATATCATAAAGAGAAAGTTTTGAGGTGAAGGGGGTGGGAAATGTGCCACTCCCTTAAGGGAAATATATACCAGTAAACAAATGATGTATAAGTCTGCAGGCCATCATTTTTTACCACTGTGCTCTGCACCAGAGAACATGCAAAAGACTGTTCCATTAGAAAAGACCACACACTTCTGCTGGATTTTTTCCCCTCTTACCCAGTTTGATGCTTTTGTTTTTGCCAAGACTGGTATCTGGGCTTAGCTTCAAGCTCATCAGTAGTTCCCTTAGAGTTTCAGCCAAAAATACATCTTTTCCACAAAGGCTGGATGATTTTCAGGATGATTTTACTTCTCCGCAGGAGGTTTTTCTCCTACTAAGTGGGAGCTGTGCTCAATCTATTGTATCTTGGCCACACTCAAACTTGACTAGCTGGGTTAATTCACAGACAAATTGAACACATGCAGTACATTTAGTTAGAAGACAGATAGCACTAAAGCGCCTTTTACCACAGTGGAAACATTTTGTCCAGATTATTAAAGCAGTTGAGCTTAATTAAAGCATGTGAGTATTTTCAACAGAAGAAAAGAGCAGGTACTGAAGGACTTCTTATGCAGAGAAAGAACCAATGTTTGGAAATCAAAACTGGACAAATGTAAATAGCAAGTAAGGTTTTTTTCCAATTTTACACCATCAGTGTGATTGTCCATTGTAAGGAATTACCAAAGTGGTAGAGTCAAAACTGCACCTTTCTGAGGCGTTTACCTTAGCTAACAACAAATTATAGGAGCAACAGGGTTTACTAGGTGAACCAAAGATGGAAGGGGTCCACTGATCTGAAACTCTGGGAACCTGCATTTGATAACCTAGTGCTTAGGCTCTAACACTGGCCCCAATTCTTTGAGTTGGTGCCCGGCAGTGGACCTCAGAGGTCAGCTAGACCTCAGCTGGACTGAGGCTGGGTCAGCTCTATCCCATCACGGAGAGATGCTTGTCTAACTTGTTCTTTGAATTCTCCTGTGACAGAGCTACTACAGCCTCCTCAGGCACCCCAACAAGGCACTCAGAAGAGTAAAAGAAGGTTCTCCTAACCTAAAGTTTACCTTACTGCCACGTAACCGATGACTTCTCATCCTGTGCTCTGTGGATAATAGATTCATAGTAGCAGTTGCTTTTTACTTCAAGATCATCTTTAACCATTTAATCAGCTTTTCTCTAGATAAACGGCCCAACTACTGTAATCTTCCTCTCTCACATTTTCCTCATCATCACTACTCTCCTCTGGACCATCTTCAGTCCATGTCTTTCATCAAATTCTGTACCCAAAAGGCTGACCAGCACTCCAGCTGCTCACTGACGTGAAGCAGTGTAGAATTGCTTTGTGTCTGTTGTATTTGCTTTGTGCATCTTATGAGAGCATATGCATTTTTTATAACAACAAAAAACTGTCAGATAAATCAGTTTTGTGATGTTCTTCTGAGTCACAAAAGCAATTTTATCTACTAAGCTACCAGGTCCTAATCTTCAATTCCTGTAGCTGACTATTTCCAAGTACATACTTGTGTATCTGTCTTTATAGGTTTGCCTCCATTTCTTCTCCAAACACTTCACTGTCTGATCTTGTCTTACAGCACACACGGAGCTCCTCCAAATTTCATGTGTGTATTTATAAATACAATTCACAAATATATGCAAATGTATTAATACATATAAATGCATAAAATACAAACATCCCTGCTGAGGTCTGAGTATTTGAATAACACGGAAAGTATATTGTACATTTTTACAGATGTCACAATGGAAAAAAAGAAAAAAAAAAGTCTAAGAGAGTGGTCACCGGAGTCAGTACTAGAAGCAGTTAGAGTACTCAGTTTGCCTATTATGGGATATAAAAATCTCTTTGTTCCAGTAGCAGTCAAGGTCCTATGCAAGCATAGCACGCAGTCCAAAGGGCTGATTCAAAACCTAGAAGTCAAAGACTTCTGACTTCAAAAGCACCCTGAATCGGCTTCAAATGCCTAGACATCAGCTTGTCATCTTCTATTCCAGTGCTACCGTTCTACCAAAGAAACACCTAGCAACAAAAGTCGGTAGCACAGAAATAGTTACACTCAACTGTGGAATAAATCCACGTGTTAATACATTTAAAACAGTCTAGGTCCACCCATGGAGGCAGCTTAAATCTTCAAAAACAAAAGAAACCCCAGCAACTGTCATAGGATCTTGAGGATGGGGAATTAATCCAAAACCATCTTAATCTCTATTTACAAAGAGTAACTCCAGCAAGTAGCATAGTATGTGCTATGTATCAGTGGAACATGGCACTCAGTTGTATTAGGCACCCATTAGGGGTTTAATCCCTGCCACGAGTGAACATTTTGCTCCTTAAGTAACTGTAACTGTACCAGTTCTCTATCCCCTTAACCACACATACACATGTCTCTGTGTATGCACGTATATGACTATGCAGTTACAGAATGTACATATACTAAGATGCATAGCATGGATTATGCATTAAGCTTGAAGGTAAACTTCAGTGTAGACAAATCTTATCTGAAGCCAGCTTCCCTTCTGTTCCCCTTTAAAAGCCACAGATGCACTCTCACAGGAGGGGACTGACCGGCAACCCATCTTCTCTTACCCCTCCCCTTTGGTTTGGGGTTTTTTTTGTGTGCAAGGTGCTCTTCAGTCCCCAAAAGCTAAACTAACTTACATATGGCGTGCTACGACTACTCAAGACTGGTTTCTTGAGAGGCAGCACAGCTGAATAACATGTGCATTCACATTCTCTCTCATTGTTCATTTTGGTTTTCTGATTGAAATGCCCCTACATCACACCTAAAAACCTGAAGATTTAAAAATAAGCAACAACCATGCAGATTTTGTAACTGGGATGACACTTCTATTGTTTGTTTTCCTAATGAGCCTCAAACAAATATCGTAATGTTCATGAGAATCCGAGTTGTCTTTAGGCAGGAAATTAGTGTTTATATATAGTATGTCTATATATAGATACACACACAAATGCATGCAGCATTATTCTATGTGTATGTATGTATAATGATGCAAGATTTCTTCGCCCTCACATTCATAATTAATGTACTTTTACACCTAAAAGATTACTTTGGCTTCCCAGAAAGAAGACCAGATAAAGTTCAACAGGAACGATGAATCTGAAAAATAGCTAAAAACCTAAGGACTTAGGCACAAAAGTTTTCAGAGAAGGAAGAACTGCTGCATATTAATCTGTCAGTGGTAACTGTGCATGCTTGTCTTCTGCCAAATACAAGGCAATTCATGTTAACTGGTGAGCAGCAGAGGAGGGCTAACTTGAATCAGCTCACCCTTCCTACTGAGCGTCCACATGCCAGTGAAAACTATCATTTGATATGCACTAACATATTACCTTTCTGTAATGTATTTGTGGGTTTAAGCTAGTAGAATCAGATGCATACCTTATACTACATTGCAAAAATTGATTTTCTGACATGGTGATGCCACTCAGTAAAAGACCCCCAAAATAGCACAGTTTGAGAATGAATTAATAGGAAGCACTTACCCTCAAAGCATTTTGCAGACATTAACATTTCAGTGCTCCCAGGACATGAGTAAAACCATGCCACCCAGCTTTCCTGGGAAATGGTAAAATGCCTCGCTTAAAGGCTAAGCAGAAAGTCAGATGTGCCACTACAAGGTGGCAGTCCTCTTCATCCAGGGCAATGTGTACCCAGCTAGAGTGTACCTGACTGCATCTTAAAAAAACATCTTTATCCTTTGTTGCTGTTGTCACCAATGCACTCACTTCAATAACATGGTCATCTGTTAGATGTTAGTAACATTAAAAATAAAGTGCAAACAAATGTGAAGCCGGTTGCCACAAAGACACAAGTCCCCCAGATGTCTTCACTTCGTTAGAAACGAGACATTTTTAAAAGCAGCTAAGAAACTCTGGCCTCATACAGCAGTACAGGTCTGCTTCCTTCCTATTTGCATGGACCTCACCAGACTTCATTATTTTATTTTCAAGGTGAGGATAAAGCAAAATCCACATATCACAACAGTAGACTCCACCAGCAGAGATCACAGTTGTAAGGAACCTGAGCCTTACTGCAACCGTGGATTTTCATGTAAAACCAGCACATTTTCCAAGCCATGGCTAGTATACGGATGAGAGGAACTTGGATATTGATATTACTGTTTGGGTGATAGGTTTTCTAGCATTCTTGCCACTAAGCTGCAAAGAGAAATTTCTATTTCTCAGTAATCTATTGGTGCTTATCACACTCAGATTAATTCTTAGAGGAATCTACGTCCATATAAAGACTAGCAGATCCTGAAAGGCTGTTTACCAAAGACCTTTAAAAGAAGAGTCATGTCTTAAGTGAAAAACAAAAATTAAGACATAAAGGAGGTCACACAGTTTTACATACTGGTGTATATAAATCTAAAACCCAGGGCTTTAAAGCAGTTGTTAGAATCACCTGTGGGCAGGATGAAGGTGGTGGGAGGTACAGGCCACAGCAGCAGGCGAGCTTTAACAAGTCCAGCAGTTGTCACCTTTTGTAGGCACTGAAACTCCTCGGCAGCAGTCTGAATCTCTCCTGTATGGAAAGTGTAAGGCTGCTACACAGGCTTTGCTTTTGCTAGCAACTTCTTGGACTAAACAGACATCCATAGCCCCTTGCAGCCTGCAGACCACAGGCTGAAGGCCACTGGTCTAACCAGAAAGCATCTCTCATTTGCTGTGAGGTATCACCACCTAAATCATGCAATTTCTTAGAAGTGTGCGTCTGGGATTTTGTCACAGACACACATGACCAGTATCTCGTTTCAACTGTAGACTTTGAAAGTCCAGAATTGCAACTGAACCTCTCAGAGGCCTCTGGGTCATACTCTTCAACAGCGGGTGATGGGGACGAAAGGATTATATTGCTTGGTGAAGTCTGAAAAGGGTCACTTGTCAGTCAAGAGAGCCGAGACAACTGTATTTGCATGCCTAACAATGAAACTTATGAGTGAAAGACTGAATAAAACTGTCAGCTTTAAAAAAAACCACTGTAAACATCAGGTTGAAGTGCTGGTTAGAAGTCCTCCAGCAGGCACGGTGGCACTGGCGAGGGGAGGACTCCCTACCCCTGCTATGACAGCTAGCTGCAGAAATCAAAGCAATGAAATAGGAAAAGCCGAACTTGCCCAGTCTCAGGGAAGTCAAACCAGAACAGGAATCCACCACTGTTCAAAAAAATCATGCCTGCCAATAACCATCCTGTAACAGTAGTTGGGCAGCATCTTTGGAGTCAAAACTGCAATTTCTGCATTATAGTACAGACTTTAAACAGGATGACAGCTGAATTCTGGAGAGGAGGAACTCTGCTCTCCTTTGGGGACAACCAGCACCTAACGCTACAGTCCCAGTCTTTAGGTGTTAGGCAGGCAAAACGTGCAGATGGTAAATACAATAATTTAAAACATGCTAGCGTAGGTCAGAAATAACGTATATGGAGAAGGAGAAAGGGCATTTCAGGTGAGATCTAACATATCATTTTTATGGAGCTCTATTTTGCTGTTGCATAATATTGAAGAAAAAACCTCTTTGGCTGCTCCCGGCTTTCCCTGCTGCCCCCTCCCTTTTTTTTTTTTTTTTTTAAATCACTTGCTAACAAAAATACAGGAAAATCCAATAAAATTACTTTGCCTCTCTGTTCTAATACAAGCCAGTTTAATATAGAAAACACTATAATCAGAGTGACCAACTTCACTGGCATATAGAGAAAATAACACCAGTCAATAACAGCCTACATCTGTAGCATTCACTGTTACAACCTCTGCATTAAAGAGAGAGGAGCATGTCAGGAAAAGTAAAAATCATGAGTTTTCCACAAAAAACATTAGGCAGCTTTGTCAGATCTATAGATATTTATACATTTCTTATTCAACATGCTTCCTCAATCTTTTTTCTTTAGAGAAAAACATACTGGCTTTTTGTTTAAGAGACATTAAGTACTGGATATAGTAGTTGGTACAAAGCTCTGTTGGTACAAACCCCATATTCTAAAGACAATTTGGTTCTTCTGTTAGGGTTGCTTTTACCATTTCACATCAACCAAGATTTCTCATGCTGTACAGATATTTTGATGACATCTCAATTTAGAGGATGCGGATAACTATTGTTAGCAATAGTAAGTGGCGATGACAAGGGGCACGAAGCACACCTTTACTCTTCAACAGAACATATAAGCTATGGATGCTGATACTGTAAATAAAATCAATGGCCCCACTTTATCACTGAATGAACCTCCAGAACAGGAGGTGCTAGACAGATCATAGCCTGATCTCAGATAATTATTTTGTAATGATCCTAGGTGAAAAACACTTTTTTTGCCGATAACTTGCACATTACCATAGGGAAGACTCTTGGAAGCATACTATTTCTGGCTTACTGAAACCAGTACTTTTTATTTTTAACTAAGTGTTGAAAATATTTCAAGAAGAATTGCCAAGCAAGCCTGGAACACCTGAGCCAGATATCCTGCTTTGCTGTAATACAGTCTATTTAGGGCTGCCTCAGAAGGTCACTCATACTTCAACTGCTGCAATATGTCACCACCTTATAAAATGGGAGAGAGCGATATCAGCAAATAAAATTGGTGCCTTGTCATGCCCTGGTACTGGCTTTCTGCTCCCAGGTGCAAGGTGTGATGTTAGGTTTAAATTTAAAGAATCTGAGTGACTAAACCTAGCTACAAACTCATGAGTAAAAGACAAACTGATAGAAGCATCGAGCCCTGGACCTCTAACTAAGAGAACACACAACTGCACTGAATTTCACAGGGTTGAGGCATTTCAGTGCTCAATAGTAGTAACTCTGGAACTGCTAAAATGCAAATAGTGTATGACTTCAGCCATGATGAATTGCATTACATTAAAAAAACACGTTTCAGAATTTCTGTTTTACAGAAGGTCAAAATAAAAAAATCTTGATAGGATTCATTAAAACTAAAATCTTCAGACACTTTCAAGGTATGTCATTACATATTTCACAATTCATAAGCCAAAACTTGGAAAGGAAAATAGCGTGTCTTTATTGATAGTCTGCCACAAATTATTGTATAAACTTAGAGTTACCCAAAAACGTATCTGCTACGTGGGAAGATCCTGAACATTGCAAGCATATCTGCAAAAAGTGGATGCTTTCTTATAGTAGATAACAGATGTTCTGTTACCAGCTCTCACTATAGTGCCATATGCAATTAAAGTATTGTTTTATACAAACTGTATGAGGCTCAGTAGAGTCACTGTCTCTTCGTTATTGAAAACACAGAGATGCATACTTTAACGTTAAGCCTTCACTGACTTCAGTGGGACTCCCTTGTCTCTTAGGTGAGCTTGTACACAATGTTTGCAGGACTGGAGTTTATGACTACAAAAGCAGTGACAAGGGGGACGAGAACAGACATACTACAATAGGAATTCCAACAATTCAATGCATCCATCTTACTGAAGGAAACCAGTATCTTTACATACTGTTGAATGTTAAAAACAAACAAAGATGTTTAAGCACAAAGTATATATTTATACCAAATAAAACAACTGAAAAAGTATTACATAAAGAAAAATAATGTAACAGAATGTACTTAAGTACCTAACTTACAGTCATGCTCATATCTAAAAGTAACATTGGTAACTAATATATATAATTTTTGACAAGGGTGCATTTAAGAGTTCTCTAACATACAACATTCTAAATGTGGAGAGTATTTTTTCCAAGATACAGAAAACAAATTATTTTACACAGGCAAACCTGTTAATTTGTATAAAAAACATGCTTGTAAGTGAAAAGGTCACTTTAGTACTAATTTACCAGATGTGTGAAAGCTATGTAGTGTTAATCATGTTGAAATTGTCTCTCCTCCTTTTGCATTGGTGAGCGCCAACACTGAACGGTACAATATTTGATCCGTATGGTTTACTGACACTGCAGCCTGTTTCCAAGCCGTAGCCCTGCGCAGGTGTTGAACAGCACAGTACTGTACAGCCCCATCTGTCTGCATGTAGTGTATTTATAACTAAAAGCTACTACAATTATTACAATGATTTCTGTTTCAATATATACATCAGTATAAAATACTACCCAAAACACTTTCGCATTTCAAACAATTTTAACCACTTCATCAAACAATGCATTTGCAGAATTAAAAAAAAAAAAAAAAAAAAATCCAGATTAATGTTGATTGCCAACAGTACAGCATCTCTATGGTATGTTTCCTAATAAATGAGAGAACGGAAATGTATTAAAATCAATTAAAATAAGTATCACAAAACATAATTCATGTTAGAGCAGTTCAAGGATTCCCAGTTTGTCAGTATCTACCCTAAGCAGTGCTACCCAAATACAGTATAAGCCATTTAGTGTTTCTACAATGAGAAGAAAACATTCATATATTAAAGCTGTGACAAACACACAGAAGCAAGGAAAGAAAATTTGTTCTGTACTCATCCCTGTTGTAGCAAGGTACAGCATGTCAGGAGTTTGCACTCAGTGCATCGTATGTGCTATTATACCTGGATACAACTGTGGAAGACAACTGAAATGGAATCAACTCTGAATTTCCTTGCTGTTGTGGTTTTATGTCAGACCATTCAAGTTATAACAACTTAGTGTCTTTTTTTCCTGAAGGGAAGAAAAAGAAGAATTCATAATGAAATTGTAAAAATGCTACTAAAATCCCTATCTTGGACACAATAAACTGCTTTAGGAGCTACTGTGTCATTGCACAATATAAGTGGCCTATTAATCGCTGAATTATTGGTGTAGCAGAATGTATTTGTCATTGTGGATGTGTTTTGAAAATTGGTATTTTAAAACCTGCTTGTATCCCATAACAAGTCGCAAACAATTTTATGTATTTCAAACACTAAGATCCTTACGTAAAGTAGTAAATGTAGATTTGTAGTGGCAAATTTCACATCTCTGCCTCTGCTGCTTCAGTTTTTAAAATGAGACTTGGTTCAGAGTTTTCATTCTTTATATTATCCCAAAACAGAACTACTTCTGAAGCATAAAAAAACTCAAATGATAATAATATGGGGGTTTTTGTTGTTTTGTTTTGCTGGTTCGTTCCAAACTTGAAAAATAATCAATGTCTTTAAAAAACCACAAAACAAAAAAAAACCCAAAAAATCTCTCCCCAGGAGAAGTCCCTGCTAGCTGAGATTTTTTTCAAAACCAAGTTTCACGCTTACAGTATCTTTATAGCCATTTTATACACCCTTGAAAATAAAGGCTCATGTTGAGAATGGTGACAGGCCCTTAATTATACAGGTGTTAACTGGTGACACTATTTTTCATCAGAAAAAAACAAAAGCCCCACAAAACTTCATAGCTTATACTGAAAGTTTGATTCATGCTCATTTTGTTCATTTAAAAATACTCTTTGGAAACTGTGTCAACTCCTGCAGACAACTTAGTGATACATCTTTTCCTGTTAAAATAAAGATAATTCATATTCACCTCTACCCCATGCTAAGCTCTACTACTAATATACACTTCATTACCTGCTCATGTCACCATCTAACACATATCTTTACATTCTTCTACATATAGTGTCCAGGGCTTATTTTTCACCAAACAGAATTTGATAACTATTACACTTAGGAGTTTTTCTCGAGGATTTTTTTTTTTTTTTGGTGTTCTAGCCTTTTCATTGCAACTTAGAGTGATATTAACAGTTCAGACTTTTTCCATGCTAACTTAAGAGAAACTTTTCATAATTTTTTTTCCCATTAAGGATTTTAAAATCTAAACTCACTTAGATATCAAAACTGAAAACCAGAAGAGAGATTAGATGTATCTGTCATTTTAAAATGGTTTCTGCTACTTTAAAATGCATTTTAAAATTGTACATACAACACTTAGGATTCTAACTTTTACATTGCTGCAATAAGATTCTAATTCAAAATCTTGCAAATAAACATGAAAAATAAGCCACTGGTCATGAATTCTAATGGATTACATTCAAAGCTAGCCTTTAAAAAAAATAAAAAAGTTACAGGCAAAACATACTGGTTTATGTACTCACTAGCTTATCAGGCTACAATAGGCATGTTTTAAGTATAAAAAAGCAGACAATTCAGATTTAAATAAGACTATGTGAAACCAGGAAAAAACCCTTAGATTTCACTATTAAAAAAAAAAAAAGAACACCTATAATTACTTCCCATCCTACAGCTACAGTTAAACCAACTAACAAAAATAATCAAACTATTTTTGACAAACAAAAGTTAGGCTAGAATATGTGGCAACAATCAAAGTTCATATATGTTTCTATGTAAAATGACTCATGATTTACTATAACATAAAATATGAACAAGAGCACTTTGTGACTAATGAAAGAGCTACTAGTAGAAACACTTAATGCCAAACAGTCTTCAGCCCTCCTTTAAGTCATATCTCCAAATCAGTATTGACTTCTTTTGACCAGATACATCATTTTTGGCTTGTCACCCCAGTATGTCATGTTTTACCACTTGCCACAGGCAGCAGGAGACAACTAGCTGAGCAAACTACAAGCAGTGACATGCAGAAATTAACTCTCAAATCTGAGTACTTAGATAAAATGATATGCAAGCGCACACTAGGACAAAAGGAATGGCATTCGTCATCCAAATAGGCTCATCACCCCTCCCTACCCCCCTTGAACAGTAGTTGCAACAGCAATAGAAAAAGATCAAGAAGATGTCTGTTCTTCAGAGTCAACTGTGGAAAAAAGTCAGCAATATATAACAGCAGCGATGGACAAGGAAGAGCAAAACGAAAGAATCTTGTTGAATATCTGTTCATTTACTTTTTCTGAACACAAGCCAAAGTGTGCCACACTGGCTTGTTCTGAACTTCAGATACAGATGTCCTAATCTCCTTAGATCCTTCACAGATTTAGAATTCAGTCTCCCTGAGGCCCCTATAACCAAGTAAGAAAACTCTCTTTATCTAGCTTGGTGGCTGCCAAGACAGATTCCATGTCATTAAGGATGTCAGAGCTCAAAGCCTCTTGCAGACTTGGCATCAGTTCTTCTCCTTCTATATTCATCCCATCTCCTTCCAGTGTCCCAAGGTCCACATTTGTCCCTGGAATGGCTTCAAGGTAGTCTGGGAAACGGTTCTGATGGGACGGTATGTTACTTTGGCTGATACTGTCACCTAGTTATAACACAAAGCAAGATGGATATTAAATATACTGGAAGTACCAAACCCACAATTTATCAGGACGACTGGTTAAAGGTTAATCATATATCTCTTGCATCATACAAGCAACATGATTCATAGAAATCCATCACAAAAACCAAAGATGACTTGACTGCGTGCAGATGTACAAAGAACATGCCTTTGTTTCAACCTTTTCACCTCCTGACCCAAATCTCTACATATCTTTGATGTCATTTAGCATATTTTAATTTTTACTCTTAAAAGAAAAAGACAATACTGAGTCAAATATTGTTTTGCAGCAGTATTAGCAACACTGGACGAGGTACTATTCTTAGCTCTGAACAAATGATATTACTTAAAAAAGCAAATGGACACTCAAATTCCATATAACAGGAGTGATACTATTTATGAGCAATCACCCATCCTCTCAGTAGAGTTGATTACAAGTTATGTTTTTCACAAATCTATCCATAATATTTCTATTAGAGAAATAGAAGAAGGTAGAAAAACAATGCAAAAATTATCACAGCTTCTCAGAGTTGCTTGTTTTCATTGCAAATGGACACAAGTATATTTGTAAAACATGCATTAAGGCTGTACACAAAAACAGACCTGTATCCATCTCATCAACACTGTTCAGGAAGTCATCGGGGGTTCTGGGGACACTGTAACTGCTCATGCTAAGTCCACTATCTGTGCTTTCATCTCTGGAGTGATATGTTCCACTGTAACAGAAGAAAGGGAGGAAAAAAATGAGGGTAGAGTACTGAAGAAATTAAAATAAATGCTTGTTTTTGAACCAATTCAAGGGCTTTGAAAACATTGCTGTCAGGAGAAATGCTCTATTCTAATCAAAATCTGAAGCCTTTGTCTGTGTGAGACACCTGCGTTTTATTTTATGCAGACCTTTTCCAAACCATTGGAAGCATATCACAGATAGTCCCTAATTATTATAAAAACAATAATAACGGCATAGCCCTTCACACTTCTGTAAGGATAAAAAAGTATTTCTAACTACTAATGTGCCCATGTTTAACCTACCACTGAAGTGTATTTTTAGGTCACTGCTGTTATAAATAAGAGCTATAGTTGGAACTCCTTTAATGATTTTTCAATTGCTTCCCACTGTTGCATTACTACTAGTTCAGTCATACATGTCATGGCAAGAGCGCGCCCTAATATAAATCAAATACTGGTACAGAAGCCATCCTGTAAACAAACCCTGTTCAGAACAATCTTGTTGATGGAACAGTTAACAAAACAGTGATGGCATGGGGCCTTACATGCATTCACTGCATTACTGCCATCTTACTGCCAGTGGAGCGAGGAAGAGCGAGGAAGACCAAGAAAGCTGCAGCGCGCAATTTGGGATGGGGTCGGGGGGGAGAGCAGGGAGGGAAGTAGGCCAGTGTATTGAGTTTACATAGCAAGGTTTTCGTAGCAGGGGGGCTGCAGGGATGGCTTCTGTGAGAAGACACCAGGAACTGACCCCATGTCAAACACAGATGGTTCCAGCTGGCTCCAAAATGGTCCTGCTGCTGCCCAAAACTGAGCCCGTCAGTGACAGTGGTGGTACCTTTGTGATAACGTATTTAAGAAAGGGTAACGAACACTGCACAGCAGCTGGGAGAGAGGAGTGAGAAGATGTGAGAGCAACACCCCTGCAGACCCCCAGGTCAGTGCAGAAGGAGGGGGAGGAGACGCTCCAGGCGCCGGAGCAGAGGTTCCCCTGCAGCCCGTGGGGAAGACCACAGTGAGGCAGGCTGTCCCCCTGCAGCCCAGGGAGGTCCACGGGGGAGCAGATCTCCACCTGCAGCCTGGGGAAGGACCCCACGCCGGAGCAGGTGGGTGCCCAAAGGAGGCTGTGACCCCGTGGGAAGCCCGCGCTGGAGCAGGCTCCTGGCAGGACCTGTGGCCCCGTGGAGAGAGGAGCCCACGCTGGAGCAGGTTTGCTGGCAGGAACTGTGGCCTGCATAAGCAGCTGTAGAAATATACCATTACCTCCCTCCCCCTGCATCTCCTAATACCCAAGCTTCACAAAATATTTTCAAAATCTGTATTTCTTCAGGTTGTGGTAGCATTCACTGAGAATCCTTACTGATTTTCCAGCTTGAATACTAAATGAAGATCAACTTGACTTACTGTTTGAATTAGCATTTGAAGACAAACTGATCCTTCCCATAACGTGCTCATGAAACATATAGCGTATGCCTTTTTGTCAAGTATGAAGAGCCAAACAGATGATGGTTGAATAGCTATTCAATATCGGATGCAAGTATAACGCCATCAGCCATATATATATATATATATACTAGATTTCACAAAGACATCTTTGCCATACAAGAAAGAAAACCTACCATTTCTTTATAGTTAAATCATAAATATTTATTTTATTTTTAGATTGATTTAAAAATAGTATCACCACACATTTGATAACAATCCTAATAATTAAGCTATTTAAAACTTATGTGAAAAAATGCTGGTTTACTTCGTGGGACCAAATACTAAAAACAGAACTGAGACTATGCTGAACTAAATCACTCTAGTAGAGGCAGCTTTTTGGCTGCTGCTCTCACACTTGGAATGTCCAGCCCTTCTCTTCAAATCACTCTTTAATACACATTTCCTCTTTCTTCAACAAGGATTTCTTCATTTAGTAGTCACACCACCCAAAATTACCACACGCAGCTAAACTGCATTACTCAAAATTGAGTGGATGCTTCTTCAATTAATACTTGTTAGAATATGTGTATACAAAAGAAATCCCAATTTAGGAGTTAAATGGAGAATTACCATCACTACCAATATAAATCTAATAGACGAAAACATATAAACAGAGTGGCAAACTAAAAGGTGAAATAGTCTAATGAAGTCTCTGCATTGCTGGATGTCCCATTCAAAAAATAAAATATACCACAATGACAGTAAGTACTGAAGACAGCAGGCAGAAGATTGACTACATAAATGAAAACACTACTGTATATTTTCTCAAATTGTTCCAATGTAGCAATTATTTTCTGAGATTTTTCGGATGTTCTGATTATGTAGGCAGTGGAAAATATTCAACTACCTAAGCTTTGGATATTCAACTTTGGGTACCAAAGTTAGGAGGACTGTCTCACCAGGAACTTATATATACCCTATAAACATAGAAAGAAGTATTTCTCTAAGTCTGAACTTTAACATAATGGACATCAAGGAGATCTTTAGGGCACAACTACTGGACTGCTGCATCCAATTCAGAGATAGCAACACATATCCACAAATTCCTTTTTTAAAATTCCTTTCCCTTATCCACATGCCAGAATTAAGTGTGGTAATGTACATAAAATTACCTAGGAGGGACAATGCTCAAACCAAAATGCAAATTAAGATATTGTGAACTCAAGTCAGGTACGGGTTTTCAGTATTTTGCATGGGGTAAGGGCTACAAAAAAAGCCCAGTTAAACATATTTGCAATTAGGCAAGTAGTATCTTTTTGCACTTTACAGAAAATAGTCCTTGCTAATTATCAACCTGCCAAAAAATTACAGGCAACGTGAATTTGCCTTTTCTAGCTTTTCGTTTTCCTGTTTCTAATTAATGGTAAAGATCCATCATTTTATATTTCATGTGTGTAGACTCACAATGGATAAACTGCGTTAGTCCACTGCCATGGCCATTTGAAACTTGAAGATGTTTCTTTTGGGTCAAACAACAGGTTTTGAAGATGTGAGTATTCTATATCATTTAAGAACAAATTTCAAAATATACCTGGGCTCAACGTATGATGCCAACAGCCTTCCAGAAATTCAAGCTAGTATGTTACTATAACACATCAAGGCCATCATCCATCTACAGAGGCTTCTCATAGGACAGCAGGTCAGTTTTAAGATTTCTTGTCCTTTTTATTCCTTGGGACAGGGCCAGCACAGTTAAGACTCACACCAGATCCAAGGATTAATTCCATGGAGGACAATCCCTCCCTCTAACAAGAAATGAAGTTTTCTAATCAGATTTGTCTGTGGAGGAGGTAAGTCTTCCTGAAGGGCTTATCCAAAATTTGGAAATACCTCTTACTTCCTTAGGGAGAGTTTAATAACAAAACATTACTTTCTTCTCCATGTGCAAGGCTTTTTTTTTTTTTTTTTTTAACTTAGTTTTCTCCAATATATACAAAGCACTGTGCACCTTGAGACAGAAACTTTTTTTCTCGCTCTCACAGTAGCACACATAACACTAGCACAGACAATACTTCATGCAGTAGGCGAAAAAGCTTAAGAGCAACAGATGTTATTTACATAACCTAAACTATATGAATGACAACAGATTCCACTGGCAAGATGAAGGCTATGTTCGTGCACCATCTCCAGGGAACTTTACTAATTTTGAGAATTAGAGTGAGGATAGAGTATATGAAATGACGGAGACATCTCCTGCAAAAGGCAGAAAATGAAACAAACTTAAGCTAAGCTGATGGAATATCAGTAACTGGAAAAGTTACACGGAATGACAGTACATCTTTAGGGATGAAGAACCTAAGTGTGTGATACTAGCAACATTAAGTTATTTAACAGAACATGGGAAGGGATTTATAATTGCAGCAAAGGTTTACAAAGATTTTAACTGTTTTCAGCATCTAAAATTATGGCAGGTATTTAAGCTTGCCCTACTCCAAAATCATGCCAGTTCTAACATGACGTGGACTTATTACCTTACAAGCAGGTTTGAAACTGTATAGGTGGCAAAACCCATGGAAGTAAAGATTTACATTGAAAGAATCAAGATGAATTTTATGGGGTTTTCCACGAGTATAATAATGTACCATTAAAGAGAAGGACGAGTATGTTGTTATATTTCATGAGCACTTACAATAAGCATCCTAAAGTTAGGCTAACATTTCAAGGTAATGCAGAAAAGCAGTGAACTCTGACAGAATACATAATTTTTCCCTTTTATGGTAGGCGATACTGAGTTGATATCAGTTTAGAATGCTGGGAAAATACAGTCCAATGAAGAACTACAAAATTAACTACTCCAACTTAAGATCAACTACTTGATACTGCTGAAAGGTCAGTAGATTTTTATGCCATTAATTAAAAGTTTGTGGCTTGGAGATTTGACTGTTCTACCATTTTTACCTTTTCTTTCCAGCATGCTAAGCAAAAAATACAGATACAATTTATCTCAAGCTGCAGAAGTTTCTCCAAAGCTGTAATGGTTAGTATGAAGTATTTTCAAGCTGTAATTAGAACAGTATTTCCAACAAAACAAACACTCCAAATTAGAGGGATTAAGGAAAAATTTATATGGAAAAGACTAGTCTATACTGTAAAAATCTAAATCCTGAATTAGAAGACCCACTTCAAAATAATACAGCATTTAAAATGAAACATGTCACTGTTTGCAGACCTAACATTAACAGAGTAAAAATACTGCTAAACTAAATACCTGAAGTGGAGGGGAAGGGTGAATGGAGAAACCTTAAAATGAACCTCAATGTGTAGTCCTAAATGTGCCTCAACAGTTCATTTGATCTCATAGCAAGCTATTCACAAATTCTTCTGAGTCAGTAATTTGAAGTGACTGTTAGTCAACAGATTATGCAGAGGCAAACATGTTATGACTTTGAATAAAAAACCTTCCTACAAGTCTGAACAGACTACTTCCTCCCACAGGAGACAGCTTTTAATCCTCAACTTTTACTAGACTTGCCATTTAAGGAAAGATTCATTTACAGCTGTGGCTTTTGGCACAGACAGATGTTCAAAATAAACTATTACATGCACCAAACAGAATTCTAAATCAATTTTTTTCCCCTCTAGCAGCTACTCCTACAAACCTGTTAAGAAAGGGATCAGAACTATTTGTAGTCATTGTTCTCAGTTCCTGAGACATTCCAGGAGATGACACAGGATTTTGAGATCCACCGTCTTGTTCCATTGTTGGAAGCTGGCTACGGAGAGCCAATTCCTAGAACAGGAGGAGGGGAGAAAGAAAGATCATGTTAGGCATTTGAATACACTTTTCAGATACATAAACACATGACATTATAGGTAATTGATGCTTTTACTGTTTGCAGTTACAAGATTTCAATAAGTTTCTGAAGAAAAACCAAGAATTTTTACTGGCTTCAATGACAATGAAAGTTCCACCAGTCAAGCCCAGTATTACAGAGACTTCACTGTAAATATATTTATGGACATAAATATCTGTATGTTTACATAAATCTTTTCTAGTTCACTTCAATATCCTTTTGCTAAGTCTATTCTTAAGATCGAAAAAAGAATTGTTAACAGTATATGACCCCTAAGATATGTCTGTCTAGCTCTGCTGACTAGCACTTTTTTCCCATTTCTTTTAAGTTCTGATTTAGTCCCTGGTTTCCTTACCTTGCTTGTTTCATTCAGCAAAGTTTAAAGTCTTTCCCTACAAGTTCCCATTCACTCCTCCTGTTTGAGGCATGCATTTTGAAATTTCTAACTGATCAAATCAGTGATTTGTCCCACACATAAATCTTAAAGCTCTTCAAAGCAATTTCTTAGTAAAACTAAGATGCTGCACTTCTGAAGTTATGAACCTAGACTGCATATGTTTTTACACATCTGACTGTGCACCAACTTGAATCAATCTATCCATAAAGCTTGTCATTACTATTTAATGAAAGTAAGTTTTAATATGCACAAAATTAAAGGTGGATGGAGATAAGCAGCATTTTACATAATTTCCAGTGCCCCCTCTCTCCCTTTTTAAATAGGTAATCCATGAGTTACACATGTGAAAAATAGAATAACTTTCTTCAAGCAGCTCTCCTAAAATATCATCAATGGCTCACCAAGTCTGTGCTTTGTTAATGTAGAGACTGGTAAAGAAATCTATTGACTATCTTGTTACCCTTATTAATTAGTAGTATGTGATTTCCAGGCTGTGCCTGGGAAGCTAATCTCAGGCAAAACCAATCCTGTCAGTCTTGACAATACTCAATATTTCTCACTTGTAAAATAAGAAGTCTTCATCCATTCTAAATTAAGAGCCTAAGGACTACTGTAGACTTTTAATATATAAAAATGATCTTTCTCCAATTCTTCTTCAAAGTGATTTCTTTTAAAAAAAGTCTAAGGCTATTTTATTTTCTGGCAGATTGTGCCAAATATTGAATGCTTCCCTACCACCTGTTTTTTTTTCCTTTTCTAATCTGCATATGCTTCAATCCCATTCCTGTGGATTATTATTCTACATATTCCTTTAATATCAAGTTTCATGTCTCGTACTAGGTTTTCTCACTCCAGTTGTACTAGAAGGTTTTCTCACTCCAGTTGATTACACCTTTGCAGAAAGTGTACAAACATACCACTGGGTTTTGTGTTCATCACACCCAATTGCCTACTCCAAGTAAATCCAGTCCTCTGCTCACCATCACTTACTTGGCCACTGTTCTAATAAACAGTAATAATACTCCTCCTTGTTTTCAGATCACAGGACGGTAGGCACCTTTTAATCATTTCTATAGGCTTATCCGTATGATTTTCATTTGCTTATGTAATAAAGCCAAGTGCAAAGGCTATATTATGAGGTCTTACAGCTAAGTTTACAAAATTATATCAGTCACATCAGCCTTGATACAAGAAGGTTGATATACAGGTGGACTCAATCCATTTAGGAAAAAAACAAAAAAACCCCCCAAAAAAATTTTCTTTCCTGGAATGCTTCCCAAATGGTGATCTGAGGAAGGCAGAAGGTCTTAGAGCAGCCATCCCAGAGATGGCTCAAGAACTGCTCAATCACACCACAATCTTTATGCCATTCCTCTGGAGACTAATATTCTTCCCAATGTCACCTGAGCCTTCGCATCTCTGAGAAACTGCCTTCATGTCATGTAGCTACTTTTAAATATTTCTATCTTGCTAGTTGTCCAATGAAAAAGGAGGAAGGAAGGAAAAAAAACCAAACCAAACAACTTGATTTTGCACCACCACTTCTGGAACGTTTTCAGCCTTGGGTTCATACCTGGAATACAGCACACCTTTCTTCTCCACTCTGATAGCAGAGCTGTCAATCAGTGAGTGCTCTGCTCTTACATAGCTACAACTGCCTCACTGTGGCAAGAATGCTCTGTCCTTTTCCCCTTCCCTCTTGCTTTGATCTGTGTGTTGTGTTTTTATTTCCTTGGGCTGCAGTCCCTGACTAGGATGAAGAAGCAGGGCCAAAAGTGCCAGTAGCCTGTGGAAAGAGCTTAATCACACACCAGTGCCCCAAAGAGTGATGACAAAGCAAAATCAACACAGAGTCATTTCTGTATGTAAAGCACTAAAGTGACATAATATCTCATTGTGTGATAGGCCTGGTCTTTCCAATCAGCACTGCCTCTTGATGCAATAGTTTTTAAAACAAAAAGGGGCAGGGGGCAAGGAAGGAGAGAGAAGAGAAATCCATGCAGGTGCCCTTTTCAAGAGTTACTGACACCAGGAAAGAAAACACACACAAATTTCTCTTCTGTACCTTAAGAAAAAAGGTCATTACAAAGGAATAAGCAACTTGGAAAAATGGGAAAGTTACCTTTGCTTTTTCTAAATCCTTAGAAGGTAGGAGAGATTGAAGTTTCGTCAATATATGAACTTAAATAGTAGGGTAAAAACAAATGTAGCTCAGATACTAGCCAGCTAAAAAAAGAAAAATCACATTTCACTGAAGGCCCACTAAAAAGAGATGTATTAAACCAGGAGAGAGAACTGTATTTTGCTTATTCTTTGGCACATACAACATAGTAAAATAAGGCTTTTTAATATTAGTACTACTTTTATCCTTGTTTCAACAACATTGCTAAAAGTGCAAAACTACAACTACTTTTAACTATTTGTAAGTAGCATTACTGCTACTTTTTCAGGAGGCAGAACTACAGCACTTCTGCCTAGAAAGAATGTTATTCCATTAGTCATTCCAGTAATAAATTTCTATCTGGGGAGTCTGAAAGAGAAAGGAATTACCAAAAAAGACGAGCTCTTCAGAAACAAATACAGAGCAATTTTTAATCATTCCATAAGATAAGCAAAGTTTTCTACAAGCCCTGAAGAGTGTATTGACTATTCTTCCTAAAAGGTGTATGTAATGGAAGCTAAAGTTGTGTTGCTTGGAGAATGGTCTTTTCATTTCTTCTTCCTTATAAAACTGATTTTCAATAAAAAAAGTTATGCCTTTCCTATACTTAAAAAAAACCTATGGGAGTGTACAAGCCTCTCCCAGCTCCAAACAGAGCAATGTGAACTCCAGGCTTTTAGTTCATGCTTTAAAATATATCCTTTATTAGAAGTACTTAAAGTCTGGAGGCAAAAATAAAACCATGACAAAATCCTGGCTTAGATTTCTATAACTTGATCTCATCCTCTTTTTGTAAGTATGTCAAACTTTTTTTAAGTACCTCTGGGAAAATAAAAGCTTAGCATTCCTATTGTTAACACAAAAGCTGAATTTTGGTTATTACATAAAGACCAAAATGATCTCTCATCTCCTTAAGCAAAGTAATTTTAAAAATAAGGTCAGCATTGTGTAATTTATCTGGCTGACCTTATCAATTTTTTTAAAATAATTGCATACAGATTAAGTTTTACATGAAGTTCCAGGTCATTCACACCATGTCCAAATTAACTTTATAAAATTACTCTTTTCAGCGCATTTTTATCTTCATCGCGCTTTTGAGGAAAGGTAAAAGACTCCCTTGTGCAACTCACGTATCACGTGCTTACTGTATTAAACATATGATATGCTACTCAACTTGAATTGATATAACCTTATAATTGGGGTTTTTTTGGTAAATTTACTTTAAAAGGTCCAATTGTAACATTTCTGCCCCCAAACACTGCCCAACTATCAAATGATCCACAGGCTTCATTCAGCTGGGATGGGAGAGAAGTATTAGGGGAAAGAGAAGACCACAACACTTATGGGCAGACTTACAGCACCAGTTATTTCTTCAGACCAAGTATTTACATTCTTGTTCGAGGGCCACAAAGTTACAGTATATGTACAAAAGAAACAGGGAAAACATGGACAGATGAAGACGAGTTCAGCAATGAGGAATTATGCAATTAGTGAAGAGTAAAGGGGAAGAATAAATCATTCAGTGTTGCAATCATGAAAACCAACAAAATTAATTTAAGAGGTGATACTGATAGAGTGATAATTAATTGTATTGTATACACTTGCCAAAGAACTCGACGCTACGCAGAGCATTGCAAGCGCAGATAAGGCAGCATAAATTGGAGTAGACATTTGTAAATAAAGTCTGGCTTCTTATCTGGTTTTGCAGTCCTTTGCTGTGCCACTGCTTCATACTCCTCTTGCTATCTCTCTGCCCATGGCTCCAGTACCGCAACTGCCCAGCCGAGGTGTCTCAGGGCACCAGTAAGGCAGGTACATGTCAGCAGGAGTCAGCAATCGTGAAGGCCATGCAGAGCTGGATGGCCTCCCTCTACCAATTTTTGTTTGCTTCTAGCAAAAGCTGTTATTCACAGCCATCTCGTACTCAGGTCAACATGACTCATATCTTCTGCTGACCAATCGCTTTAGCAATTGCTTTAGCAATTGGTACTTCTGTGATTAGATTTTGCAACTGCAAACAGCACCAGTGACTCCAGGAAATCCATTGCAGTGAGCTACAACTCCTGTACAGACACAAAATGTGTCCTGAAGCAATTAGGGGCGTAAAAACCAAAGGCAACGAATGCAGATTTGATTTACTCTATAGACTTTTAGACTGGGTATTTATCCATAAAGATCTAAATTCACAAGCAAGCAACAAAATTATTTTGTTAAATGCTGCAAGTGGAATCAGAGCTTCTGAATTTTCAAGTTACTCATATAAGTATCTTTCCTACTGTGTAACTTCTAGCTACCAATGCTCAGCATTTCCCACTTAAACCAACAGAGAGTGTGAAACACAAATTCTACAGCTCTTGCCACACAAACACATTTCACTTACTTCTATGGTTTTCAATAAGGAATGAAGCTATACTATTTCAGAAGCTGAAGAACATTCAAAGCACTTAGTTCCCAAGCTGGCTGAACAACAGCAATGTTGCTGTTGCAGTAAAACTAGCCGAATTCCACTTTTTGTATATTTTGATGGCAGCCAACATACCCTTACCCCCCAAATCCAGCCACACAGGACTCCCTTTCAATAAAGCTTGCCTATTTATGTCCAATCATGCTTGCATTTTCTAGACAGTCTTTAAAGTAGTACCTTAGTGTACTACTCATCAGAAATACCAAAGACTTAAATAATAATTAGATCAAGGAACATCTCCATAATTTCTAGAGGACATCCAACTCCAAGCTGAAATTGCCAACACTTTACAAAACTTTCTGTTTTATTTAATCATGTTTAGAAGAAGCAGAGTTTGTTAGTCAGGACCAAGGAAGATGTGTGCTTTGATCTCTTAATCACTGTGGGTCACAATCCAGGGGCAATTCCAAAGTGACTTTTTACTTATCATTACAGGCGGCATATTCTTACCCCTCCCTTCAGCTGGAACTAGCACTTGCACAGCCATACACTAAGACAAGTCAAAAAAACAACCTAGCTGAAAAATAATTTTTCTGATAGATCAGGTGTCTGATCCGTCTTGCAGTGTAGCCACACCAACGCTTCAGCTACTAGATTATGAAAAAACAATGTTAGACATATCCTGTTCTGCTGCCTTATTATTAAGGCAATCTCTGGCAGACAGCTGAGTTTAATGTCTTAAAACTGCTGCAGTTCAGTTTGCCAGAGCACGTCTACCAGACCTCTCAGTTAGAAGTCATTTTATTAAGAAGAAAGTATTTTGCTTAAAAAATACCACATAACTCCTCAGCTGGAGTCTTCAGCCCCAGTTTAGGATGGCTCTAGACAGCTGGTTAAGCCTTCTCCTGAATTAATTTCTAAAGTCATGGCATTGCATAGGTGTGCTGCTTTACCTGTAAGCCTCATGGTACTCCATAACAAAGCTCTGTGCAACTGATGCAGAGTAAATGACAGGTACATGACAGATTATCTGAACTAACCTTTAGCTACTTAAAATACAAGCGCCTTCCTAGAAACAGATGCCTATTTAAATAGAGGCAATATGCTAAGATTTGTTATTACATGCTGAATTTACTGCCATAAACTAAAGAAGTCAGTTCATTAATTACAAAGATTTTTGGAAGGTAGTCCAGTGAATAACAATGGTTTGTTACCTAATGAAGTAAAATATTCCTGCTAACAATAACGTAACAACAGTTCAAAGAAAACTGAGATATATGCATCCAAAATTGATTTCTGTCACTTGAAATCTTCAAGTTACAATATTGTACATGCTGCTTAGCTCCCTTATCTGCGTGACAGTTCTTCAGTAATATTTTGTTATTGGTTTTGAAGAGTAAGAAATCAGTAGCAATTTCTGTTCATTGTGTAAAAGAAAAATCTAACAGAAAACTTAAACCACAAGGAACAAAGCAAAACTTAGTACTAGTAAAAAGAGCTATCAAGTGAGTAAAACACAACAAAAGGACAGATATAATACCTGAAACTTCTCATTTTAGTGGAAGTAAATATTGTTTGTGACTACTGATTAAAAAAAGTTCAATCAGAAGCAAAAATTTTAAATGGGAAAGAAACTTTGTTCGAAAGACTCTTCACTGTATCTCAGCTAGCCCTCCTCAAAACTTTTCATATAATGGATCTCTTCAGAATAAGACATATCACAGACCATTTTCTCTACCAAATACCAAGCAATAAGGCAAATTAAAACCAAGGGACACAATACAGCTATGAATTTGCTGCAAGTATCTTTTTATTTTCTTCCTGTATCTTGTAAATGTACTTTTCAAAAATGTTTCCATATACCAGTGATCATATCTTCACTGGTCAAAAAAGCCATGTTCAAAAACTAAATGGCTGGCTTCAGTACCTTATCTCTGTTTAAAAAAACTAAACAAACCTCCCCCCCCCAAACAACCAACCAACAAAAACCCAACTAAAACCCAACATCAACTCCTCCCTCCCAACACAAATACCCTTGACAAAACCAGGACAAGTCATTTATCTTGTTAATCTAGGTGGGCTTTAGATAACACAGAGGGATGGGAAACGAGAAATTCAAGGGACAGCAGTGTTTGGGATTCACTAAAACTAAAATAACTATTGCCCATGATTTCTACCAAGACTTGAACACAAGTATATCTTGTTATTTAAAGACATATCACAGGGAAGAGAAAAACAAACCAAAACGTAAGTCCTCAGTAAAATTTCCAGCTTCACTAACATCATGGAAGTTCAAGAGTACAGAATTCAAGACTGTACTTGTTTTTAATGATGTCTTCCTTCCTTACTTTCTAGAAAATGTCACAAATCTGACAGTAACACAGCTTTGTATCGGTGTACATGCAAAGTGACTGAAAAAAATCTTTTATTGAAAAATAGTAATAGTGTCCTAAGAAATTACTACTGTCCTGGAACACTGGAAATCTTCCCAACTAAGCTGATGAAAGGTGTCAAACACCAATTAAGATGAACTTTTAAAAAACCAGAATCATAGGAAACTAAAATAATATTTCAAACCCAGTAACTATTCAATACTGTAAGTGCTTATATTTTATGCAGCAAGAGCAAAGATGAAAGAAAAAAAAAAAAAAGACACAAAACCAAGTGATTCAGCAAACAGTGACAGACTGGCCATATGTCTTTGCAGATTCTTCACTGAGTAGGGGAATTTCCAGAATGTCACTCAAAAGTTGATAAGAAGTAAGTCCGGGGCAACAGGACAGAGAGTATGAGAGGTACTTCATAAAATACAAGGGACAAAAGAATGGAGACAATTAACAGAAAGCACATTCCAGGTATGCAGGACTACCAAGAAAGCAGCACAGAGATAACAGAAAGGTAAGTTGGAAAGCACAACTGAGCAAAGTAGCAAGGAAGCAGGGCTGTATCTGGTTCTCAGATAGGGATCTCCATGCAGTGCTAGAAACAAGCAGCAGATACGGAATGAGTAAGCATATAGAGAGGAACCTATCACAAACAGCTGTGTAGTATGCTGATCTTACTAGCAAATACCCTAATATTAGCAGCAGACAAATAAGAAATCTTCCAAGTCTTAGCACAAGAAAGTAGTCTGCACAACATCCAAGAATAATGCCATCAGTACCTCAACATTATTTGCCTCTATTTCTTTCCATCATATACTGGAAGGCAAGAAATCTGTTACCTAACATCTAGCGAATGTTATGATTTATACAAAAGTTGACTTGTCATCTACTTTAGGTGAGACACTGTTCACAATCGGATGCTAATTGCAGGAAAATGGAAGGAGAGCTACTGGGGATGGAGAGAAAGTCAAGTTACTCAATCTCTTAACTAAGACAGGTAGGCATCTTTAAGGTGTTCACACATAAATGATGATGAGCCTAAGTAACTGGACAGATGGTTGGTGTTTTCAAATTCCTAGGATGTATCAATAGCTCTTGTTTATATACAGTAAATATGGAAGTTGTAATTTTTGCTTCAAATACTTTCAACTTGGACATTTTTAGAATTATAATAAAACATACCCTCATTCAAACAAGAAGAGTCTTTTACAGTACTTGCCACAAAAGATGGAGCTAAGCAATTGTTTAATCTTTCCAGGAGGTATTGCAGTGCTAATGCTTCCATACATAACACTTTGAGTGTTAGTGTCACCACAGCACACTACAGCATCATGGCAGAGAGATAAAAACTGGCAAGGATACAATGTTCACTCAGTACCAAAAATCCTGAACAAAGATATCAATACAACATTGGCACTGTATCCAGGTTCCATGGGCAAAAACATCAAGAAGGAAGAGGAGGTTGGGCTGGATGCAGGATGTTGGATTAGATGACCTCCACCAGTCCCTTCCAACCTATTTGATTCTGTGATTAAGAAAAGCTCAGAGATCCAGTTAAAATTAAGGAATATTTCTCAGGTTTTTTAATCCATAAAAAAGAGATACTTCATTAGAGGCGAGCTTCAAGAATGCTGGTGTCATATAATTTCTTTACAAATGGAAGACCTTGGCAATCCCTCTCTAAAATAGACTTAGTCTTCCCAGAATTAAGAGCACTGAACATATCAAGATTTTATTTTCAGTATTCCTTAAAAGAACATCTAAAATTTAGCAAGAGAAGCTATTATTCTTCCCCCAAGCACAGCTTTATCATCATGAAAGCAGATAATCCCTCTAAATTTCATTAATTTTATTCACAAAGGAAAGAAAGGATCTGTCAAAAAGAAAAAGTTGACCGAAGAAATGTTCATTCTTTCTATAGATTTTTCACAGATTCACAAGCTTGGCTATGACCTGACAGGATGTACAGATTGGGACTTCAATAATAGCATCATTGGAGAAGGCAGACAACATTTGCCTCTACAGTACAAGGCCTCAAGAAGCACTTGGAGAACAATTTCCATAAGCAGTTCTCTAAGCACCTTCTTCCATATGTGGCTGCTCACTACATTATTGAAGTGACACATGAAAACACAAAAAATACATTTAGATCATACAACATGAATAATCTAGTATTATAGAACTTTTAAGTTTACACGATTGCCTACTTTTCTATCCACCAGATCACTCAAACACAGCTTGAGTCATTAGCAAATGCAGACTAATAAAACTGATCCCAGGCAGGTGAGTATACAAGTGAGCCTGGTATGAAGCCACTTTACATGTAACTGGAATCCTGATTTTTGCATAAAACCTTTCATCAGTTCCCATCCCAAACAAAGCAGAGTGACCACTACATATACATTTAATTAATTATCAATAAGGTCCCTTTGAGTTTTTGCAGCTTTTTAGTGTTTTAAGCCACAATTTCAAGAGGTTCCAAAAATCTGATCTTATTAAGTATGAAACTGATCCCCAAGTTCTCCACATGCTGCATACTTCTGAGTTGGCAACAGAAAGAAGTTACTGTGGAAGAGTGAACAATTGTATGACAGGGCTTCAGCCATACAAGAAAACATAGAATACACTTTTGGCATTCAGTAAGAAAAACACGCCTTCTGAATGACCTAATTGTGGCAGAAGATAAGGTGTTTCCAACTGGTGTGGAGGAATGTGCTTCTCTGTTTATTCCCTTGTATAACAGCAATTCTTAAGGAGTTTTTTTCTCCTCCATAATAGGATCTAATATTGATCGACGAGATCATTATGTGGTTAATGCTCTGTAAATGAATCAGACAGTTACATCTCAGTTAGAATGCTTCAGTTCTAGAGCTGCACTGATACTGCCAAACAAAAAAGTATTTTTTCCAGGGTGTCAGTATTATTTCTAAGGTCTAAGGTCCTTATTTTGAAGATGATCTTCTCAGGAGAACTAGTAACGTACAAATTTTGTGGTACTCTTCAGAATGCAATAGTACACCAGTACTCATGGCTTCCAAACACACGATGCTTTCTTTTATTCTGTTTTTCTTGCCTAGTGCATAGAGTGTTTTTTCTTAGAAAAACAAAGTACAATACAAGCCAATATAAACATTGTCCTAAGAACTGGTAGATTAAGAATACTGTTAGCAAGAGCAAGCAAGAAGCTCTCTGAATATATCCATAAATCCACCCTTTCAGATATTCATTCCATATTCAACTTCTTAAGAGCCTAAAAGAAGTCTGCAGTAAACTGTTTATTATGATTCACATTTTGACCAATTTTCTTTTAGTATGAGCTTGGGAGGCTTTTCAGAATTGTTTTTTCCTATACAGAAAGTGTATCTGTGCAGGAGCCTGTTAAATGTCAAAATGGAATAATTACATATTATTTCCCCATAGCAATTATTTTGTTATTCTAGTCTATTAAATAATTCTGTTACACTGTACATGCTTAAAAATCATAAATATTTCACGTGACTTTTTATTAACTGATTACAGATATCCTTCTTGAAGATCACACCTGTTTAAACAAACTGATAAGAACATTCATATGAACAGCACTTAAAAGTCACAAACTACTACCTTAGATATAATAGGAGGTTTGCTTTAAATACACATCTTGATGACATCAGGACTGGAACAGCAGTATCCTCAAGAATGCTAAACAAGAAGGTTGTTTTCAATGCAGAAAAATGCGCAATGAATTCCTCATTTGCTTTTAAATATTGATATAAAGTTGTGGTAATGCAGCACTCTTAAAAACAACGTTAGGGTCGTGACCAGAGAAGTGGTTTAAAAATGGGTATGGCAGAGCTTGTTTTGTTTGTTTTTCTTTTTCAGAATGCCTTCATGTAGCAAAAAGTTCCCCTGCTAGCCTAATTTAATGCTTTCATTTTTCTAATTATGCTGAAACATCAGTTAAGAGCCTACCTGATGTTTTGGAGAATTTGCTGTGCTGGGATTGATATTCCGCAATGCCTAAGAGTAAAAATAAGATGGATAAAAATTACTTTAGCTGCATGGTTTGCCTATGCAGGCTGTCTTATAAACACCATCTTGTAGTATCAAGCCCCCAAGACAGGCCAGATGAGACAGGATAAGGGAGTTAAGAAACTATGAAAATCACGACACAGTGAAACAAAACTGACAGATTTACCAAGGATGCGTATTTGACAGGTAAGCTTAACAACCAGGGAGAACAACGTGAAGGGAATTGGCTGTCACCTGGTCCAAAGTTAGTCAGGTTCTTAATGACAACTGAGGCAAGAAGACAATTAGAAGCCCTACCTAGAAGCATGGTAGCACAGGGTAAAATGTTTGTTGGTGGATTAATTGCAAAGCAGGAACAGCAGAAGCCCAGGTGCTTAAGCAGAGAGAAAGTCCTGATGTCACCTTTGCAATGTATTCTTACCTAGAGTGCTATAAAAAGTAACGGCTGTAAAGATGACCCATCTTACACCAAGAGATGCTGAAGATTCCTACAAAACAGGCCTTGACTACAAAGGGGATAATGGGAGTCAGATTCCAGGACAGAATACTGCAGGTGATGAAGAAAGAGAAAAGCTGTCTTTGAGGACATTAAAATATTATCCTCTCCTCATACAAGGCCCATCACCCAAAGTGAAAAGGTAATAGGGTAAGATTTTAGAAGGTTTTCCTCAAAGAAAAGATTAGTGCTTTCTCTGGCAGTGTCGAAAAACCAAAGAATATCCTAAGTACGTAGCACAGATGGTAGTAACTCTTAAAACATTCAGATGGAAAAATCGAAGCAGAAGGCTTAGAGTCAAAAGGAAGTCAAGCCCAAATTCAAAATCCAGAGATTCCAATGTCCAGTCCTACACCTTAACATTTGCTACAGCTATATTCATATAGTAGAAAAATACTGAAAGGAATAGTTTGCAGCCTAGTTATGAAGTTTGAAATCCTTCAGCATACGAAAACCACAGATTCAAAACGCAGCACGAGTGATTCAGTTGTTCCATGCTCCACTCCACCGTTTAACAGATAAGATTTTAGCAACAAGGTGTCTCCTCAATATATCTTCTATAAACTTTAAAAGTAGTTTGAAATCCTACAGACTGTAACAGGTTCTAAAAGTGAAAGACCTTCCTCCACTTAAAAGTGAGAACTAAAGCAGCTGTGGGAACCAACTTCTTGCCTTTTTGCATGACTCAGAACTCAATGAATATGAAATACATTCTCAAGAGAAATATCCAATCAGATCAACAGTCCATGATGTCATCCTAATAGTGAAGAAGCCTGTTCTCAGACAGTTTTGTTAGAGAGAAGAACGAGGGAGGAAAGCAAAATCCTTCAGTCTGGTAAGTCAGATGTTTTCACTACCAAGCTGATATCAGTAGCAGAATGAATGCAGACCTTTTTAGATCTCAAAGATTTTTGTACAGTCACTGGTCTTTAAGACTCACTGAAACAACAACTTACCCAAAACAAAACATAACATACAAAAGAAATAGTGGAAGTAGGTGTCTAACCTGTGGCCTCACCTGCCGAAGCAGTTCTTGATGCTTCAGTCTCAGCCTTTCCTTCTCCATCTGTAGCTGCTGAAGTCTCATCTGTTGTTGCTGATTGGAGCTACTTCCACCCATCACACTGCCTTGGGGACTCTGAGGAGCCAGAGGGGGTGGCTGCTTCACTGGAGCACTTTGGCTGATTCGCTGATTCATGGCTAAGGAACCAAAACAATAAACATTGAAAAATGAAATTCAAACAAATACATGCAAGGCAAGTATTAACCTTAGAAGGCATATATTAAAAACTTTATAAAATTACAAGCCATGACAGTACGAAACACGCAGCTACACTGATGTTCAGACTGTGAAATGTATGCGCACATGTTATTCCTGTGAAATCAACGCAATGGTCTCATGTTTAAGAGTACATACTTGTTCTAAAAGCTTCTGAAAACAGTTAAATGTGTAAATTGGTGAAAAACTCAAAAGTGGTAGTAAAATATTTCAAGTTTAATTAGAAGGATCTCTCCTCTTCCTAATAAACTATTCTCAATTTAGACACAAATAACACAAAATCACTTTTCTTATTCATGTGAAATCTTAGAATCATTAAACTTGAGAACACATAGAATGACAAAACAGATCATCTCACTTACATCAAACTACATTTGGTTAAAGGTTACCATTCTTCCCAATGTGGTACAGGTCATGCTACTATCATTCACACCCTTGTCACATCAAGTTTTGAGTGTTACAGACTCCATTTAGGGCGTCTTGACATGCAAAATTAGAGCTGGTACAGAAATGGCAGATGAATTACACAGCCAAAAATACTGCCATCAACATAGGAAACATTCTGCTAGGGCTTCATTTTCTTTTACCCCACAGAAGTACGTGATTTATCTTTTCTGGGGTGTGGAGAAGGAAAAGTGTTGTTTTGTATGCCTAATGCACAATGAGAACCCATCTGCCCTTCCCCATAAAAGAAAGACCTAAGACAATTTTATTTTATAAAATAATGCATGACTGGGATGCATCTACTTGACAGGCCTGATTTTTTCCCCACACAAGGCCAATATGGTTAGTCGACAGAGGCACTGGAGTTCCCATAGTGAAACAAAGGGCTGGGAAAGACTGAATGTATTACAAGGACACTATTTTCAGGGGCTTTCAGTTTCGGAATTAGTTCTCCATCTTGCTGTCTGGAACAGCTCAAGTCTGTTAATATTCACAATACGCTGCAGAATGCATTTGCTGAAGCAGTGACAGGAGAGTGGTAGGGATTTTTGTTTTTTTTCTGGGAATGAGGATTATGGTTTATGGGAACTAAGAAAAAAAGGGAGTGAGCTTCTTTTAGGATGACAGGCTGATTTGGTGCAAAGAAAACCATCTGTTGTATTAATCTGAATTAATGTTTTCATCATATATAGAGGATTCCTGGAACACTAACACTTCTAACTATCATAAGAAAGGAGAATTATTTCATAAAGAATCTGTATTATCTTTTCTCTGAAAAGCCCTTCAGTCTCCACTGTCTTTTCAGTGTTCAACTTAAGGTACAGTAGTGTTTTTCTTCTGTTCCAAGAAAGCCTAAATTTATATATCTCACAATAGCAGTAAAAATGGCTGTTGCTTCACAGCCTTCCTCCCTTTTCCCCTTGCCACAGCTCGTCTTTCCATTGAGAGGTAACATATGAAGAAGAAATGCCATATGCTCACTGCAATGAGAACAGAAAAGAAAAAAAAAAAAGTAAAAAACAGTTACAGACTCAACTCTCTAGTCTATCTACCCTTTCAACTATTCCATAGGCCCAGCACAGAGTCAATAGTCTAATGGACAGGTGGGTCACATTTTCATGAGACAAGTCAAAATAAAATGAAGTGTCAAATAGCTTGAAGTAATTTGAAATAATCTTTTATGCAGTTACTTGTGAGAGTGCTTCATACATGTGATCACAAATAAAGTGAAACTTCCTGTAAAGGTAAGTGAACAGGTGAAGTAGGAATAGAAACTGAATCCCAGTACCAAGTAGAAACAACAGAGTGAATACAAAGGGCTAGAGGTTCAACTCCAAACTCCAAGTCCCATCCTGACCCAGCAGGGGAAAAAAAAAATAGTGGGAAGATGACACTGCTGTGCATTAAAGCTTAAAATCAAGCAGTTGATCTTACGAGGCATCCAGCACCACTTCACCATCAAAACTAAACTTCAGGAAGAAGGTGACCAGGAGGAGCCAATCAACCAGCTTTGCAACATGAGCTGTGGTCCCTAGGCCAGCAAGAGGAAGAGACAGGACAGCTTGTTCCTCTGCTGAACAGACACAGAAGGTTCATATGCCCCAAGACACCAGAAACCGTTAAGCAAAAGTTTCAACAGCACCAACAGATGTCCTGCAAGGATGTGAGCAGTGAACTGTAATTACAAGCTCCAGGACCTCCACTGGGCAATCTCTGCTGAAGACTGACAGCAATTAGACTAACTACAGTTACCAAATTAGGGCAAAGTTGAAGCTAGAGAGAGCAATGCAAAAAGAAAGGCAGCCCACCTAGCAGCTCTAGACAAGCTAGACATGGCACTGCTGGAGTGGGGAATATACCTCCTCCTTTGTCTCTTTTTACCCAGAATCCTATCAAGTCTGGAACCAGGACCATGCCTTTTGCTTTTTATATCTTACCCTTTTCACCTTAAAAGCAGACAATGAAGGGGTTAGTAGGGGACAACAGAAAACAACAGCCTTCTCTTGCTGTTAGCTAATTCTGCAACTCAAGCAGAAGTCTGTGCTACCCTTCAGAAGTTCCAGGATTCAAACCCTGTTATTAAACAAAACGGAAGGTCGATTACAGTGGAAAGTAAAGAGGGACAAAGGTTAGAAAATTACAATCACCTACCTGAAAGAAGCACATCTGAGTTAAAAGCAAGCTACCTAGCTTGTAAAAATTAAGTACCCAAAGCTGAAGAATGTCAATTTTCTCTTGGTTAAAAAGGCTGCCTTTATGGTCTAGTCTCCCAATTATTTAATCATGGTTTTGGAGTCCGTGCCTCATGCAGTTCACAGCCAAGTCATGTTACAGGTAACCTCATAAAAGTTTAACAGTTTCTAACCTTAGTTAAGCACTTTAGTGCAATATCACTAACATCCCTTCAACATGTTAAGAATTTGGTTTTCCTGCATGTACCATACAAGTATTACCTCCCTAGGTCTCTTTTCCACTAATATGCAGCTTTGGAAATAATTTCCTTCTCATGCCAAATTCTTCATATTTTATATACCTGTATCTTTCTGACAGCTGCTTGTATTACTCCTGTTCTCTCTGATCGCAGTTTGCTTCATTCTTCCCATCTACTGATTTTGCAATTAAAACTGTAAGAAACAAATCATGTTTATCTGATGTTTTTCATTTTATTCCCTCATCCTAGATCCCTGAAATGCCTTCTGACATTCATTTTGAAAGTAATGTTTCCAAGTAAAAGTGTATCTAAAACAGGAATATCATAAGATATTGATACTTCAGTGTATACTTAATATTCATCAGTAAATATTGTGGGAAAATTTAACTCTATGATTTGGCAACTCTTCAGAAACCAAACCTAAAAATCTGGTTTCTCAATTCTTATTCAGGTGTCCATTAAAAGGATTTTTCTGAGCATTTTATTATTTCAAGAATGGAAGTGCGAAACACTTCAAATTGACAAGATTTTCAACTGTCCGCAGAACAGACCATGGAGATGTTTTTCATGTAAGGGAACTATTTTTAACTGTGAAATTGAACTAAAAGTTTGGACTTTAAAAGAAAATAATGTTAACTGAATTTTACTGACTTAACAACATACCCAAGTGAAGAACCAATGGAAAAAAACAACATTAATAACACTGAATGATTTTCAGCCATCTTGGCTGATTACACAAGTGTGCTATCTTCAAGGGGAAACAAAAAAAGAATGTATTTTTCTATAATTTGCAACACAATATTTAATGAAAAGAGGGAAAACACATCTTGTTTCAAGTGACAGGAAAAAACAGAGGATTTTAAAGTTTTTTTTGTGGTTTTTTTTTTGTTTGGTTGGTTTGGTTTTTAGTTGTTTTGTGTTTTTTTTTTTTTTTAATTCTCAATTCTCCATTTTTTACTGAGGACATGATTGCAGAAATCTGCACTCTAAAGAATATGCTTATCAGTGCAATCTCAGATGAGCACACTTTATTTTTTCCATACCTCCTGGGTTTGTGATGATGCTGACACGCACAGCTCTTTTTAAGTACTTTGAATTCAAAGGCAAAGAGCTTCGTTTATCTATTAGAGTCAGGGCTTTACAGTTTTCTAATGCATCCTGTTCCTTACCTTCCATGGCTATGGAAAGCATTTAAATAAGGGGCTCTGCACCCACACAGCAGAGGCTGCAAAGACCTCACAGGCAGAGAAGGAACAAACAAGTCTTTGTTTCTAGAAGAGGGGGATTTGAGGGAGGAGGAGGGGCAGATAAGTTAAAAAACACGGGCAACTTAAGACAATAAAAAAGATCTTGCCGTCCTCTAATATGGCTTAGATTCACAATCTGCAGAATACAGTAAATTGTAATAGCTGCAATATGCTTTTGAGAACAGAGAATTAGTGGTCTTCAAATGTTAAACATTAAATGCTCTACTGTCCAAACTCAACAGCAAAATGCCTGTTCTGTACTGTAGGAGATAATACTTGACGGCTACTGAAAAAAGTTTAGACTGCTGTCTACATCCTTAACGAAAAGAAAAAGAGAAAAATAAAACAAAACAAAAACAAACCAAGAGAGAGAAACGATTACCAGTCATTGGTGCTAGAGAGAAAAGGCCAGCAGATTGTTAACAACTCAAACATAAAAGGCTAATTCTCTCCCCAGATCCTATGCCAATTTAAATCACACGTCCCAGGGCACGGACAGTTTTCAGTGACACAGTACCTTTCCCCTATGGAGAATTATGTGCAAAGATTGCTGTAGAGCACCCTTAATCATTAAAAGGCACAGCTGAATGTTTTATGTTTTTTTTCTTTTGTATTTATCATTTCACCCTTCAAAACTAAAACAAAATTTAATCTTCAAATTTAAAGACGTTATTTGTTTGAACAAACAACAACAAAAAAGCTCAGGATCTGAGCATACTATAACTTACTGCTCTTAAGAGTAAGAATCAATGTTTTTGTTAAGGGAACTGAAAAAAGAGTACTTGTCCCCTTCAGCTTCATTTGGAAACCAGACAGTTTTTGTGCATCATTTTTGGCTATGGCCAGGTTTTTGAATGGTGCTAGTTTGCAGCACTACAACAAAGGCAAAAATCCTCTTTGATTAAGTTGAAAAGACCTGTGAAGAAAAAAAAAATTACCAGCAGGATTTGAAAGAATGAGTCTCGGAAGTAATAAAAACTTGTTCCAAGTGGCTTTTTTAGAGAGACTTGGTACAACAATTTGTTTAATCAGGATACAAGTCATGTTTTCTGGATTGCATTCTTTATAATGCATTCTTGTATTACTTTAAGGAAATCCCAGTTGCAGTTTCATAATGCTGCTGTTACAAAACAACCTAAAAATTAGCACAATAAAATATTCCATTGTTTTCAGACTCCAGTTAATCTGAGAATCCTGGAGCTTGGAATAAGGGGGAAACCTGAAACAGACTATTCTCTGGGCTCATCTTGCTGTCTTAAGTGTACAAACAAATCTTAGTGTCTTAGTCAGGTAAAAAGCAATATTCACACACTCCTGAGCTGGACTCTTCGTTAAAACAAGATATATCCAATAAAAATATTCTCTATTACAGAAGCATGTCCAAACTACAGATTGATTACTCTGCATTTATCCATTACTTGTATTCAAATGAAATTAGTATTTTTTTTTGTTCTTCTATCACTATGGCACCTACTGATTAAAACAATATAAATTAATTTAAAGAGTTCTTAGTTTTCTTTGATAAAGCTGCCATTGTTTTTAAAAATCCTTCTGTATCCTAAAATGCAGAGGTCCAACAGCTGGATTGATTGACCACCACTAAGACTCTATAGCATCCACAGACAGACTCTTAACACACTGGAAACTAAATTGGAGCAAAATGCTGTTGCAGTTGTTCATGTATCTAACTTTTTTCCCCATAGAAGTCAACAGCAGTATTTATAAAGCACTTTAACTCAATGTATGCCAGTTTCAGAAGAACTGAAATATTCTGGCCAGCCACAAAAGCAAATATAAATGAGATTCAGCAGTAACGTAAATAGCTATAAGAAACTTCTGCTCAGTGAATGCATATAAAACAAAACATTTTCCATTCTTTAAAAAGAAATAAGTTTCAACTTTGGAAGTCTAAATAATTTCTTAAATATTTGACTTTATTTTAAAATCTTCATACAGAATGCAACTGACAGTGTAAGTATTAGGACAGGAGGACTATGTAGGGCACACTGCATAGGACAGATTACAAGAAGAAACCTCAACTAATGTCATTAAGTTGAAACTGTATGTATGAAACACTGAAGACTACAGGAAGTGCAGGACTCAGCTCATCAAGGCCCCACGTCCGTCCACTGAATATCTGGCAAAATATATTTAATCAAAGCTAGTGTGTGCTTTAGACCAAAGTTTAATCAGCAAAGAGTCCACATTAAGGTATTAGCTGCAAACAGAGTTTCACTGCTTAATCACCACATAGTACTTCCTGGGTTAATTAGGCCAAAAGACAAGCTTCTGTATAACTAATTATAAAACAATGTCGTCCCCTTTTTTTTTTTTTTATTTTAAATGCAAGTTTCCTTCAATTTATTGGAGGGTAAGAAACCTTGTGTATATGTAGGTGCACATCTGCATCTTTTTTTTAATCTCTGTCATAAACCCATCAGAAATGATTAAACATGAATTACAAAATGCAGTAAAAACTACTGTAATTAAAAAAATAAAAATCAACAGTATACTGTTAAGAAATGGAGAAAAAATGTTTTCTGTATATAAGGAACTGAAATCATGTTTCGACAGATTGAATTTAAGGAGGAAAAAAGCTGACGCTTCTTTGAATTTTAGATTATATATGATTAGATATACGGTATATAATTATTGTGTGTGTGTATACATATATTTAGATTACAGATAATGAATGATGTGTTCAAAACGATGCACCTTCAGTTTTTAACATAGTATGCTCATTAACAGAGACGTGCAAACTGCGGTGTTGGAAGGATATGGTGGAAAAAATGACCCTATTAGGAGTGCAGTTTTCTTTCACTGTCACAGCTGTTCTAGCACAACACTGGAAGTACGCATTATTTTTACTGGCATAAAGACACCATTACCAACAAACCTCCTTTCTCAAACAGGATTAAATTATTCTGAAAACAAAACAAACCCCAAACAGGTACAAACTTACATAAACCTACTGCTCTGACAAATCCTTAATAAAAGTGGGGGTTTTTTCCCTTTTTATTAGTATACAAGTATTCTACATAAAGGAGATAACTGCATCCTTACACAATACTTGTGGAGACATTTAAAGATTTCTTCAGGTCTAAATACATGCTGCTTTTGAACAAAACAAGATTTCACTTTCTGTTATGATGATGAACAACTAAGAAGCATTTATTGTCCCTACTGTAAGAGCAGCATCCCCTATTACAAAGGGATGCTTACCAGTGAAATTTCATCTGCCTCTGCAGATTCGCAACGAGCTCACTTTGACACAAGTCACTGGTTCACTGAAAACTGATGCTGCTCCATCTGTACACATTCTCTGACACACATACCAAAATACAGAAGTCTTTTCCCCATCCTAAGTGACCTCCTGAAATTGTTCTGAAAAAACAGAGATAGGGAAGTGAAAAATCTAATACCAATAGACCTTTCACATGAGTCAAATCCACTTTGTTTTAGAGAGCATGTAAAGAGATTATGCCATTGCATTCGCAGATCAAAACCAACTGTGGCTCATGCTCTGCTTTTGTGCACAAATGGAAGGCAGATCTTGAACTTAAAAAAATCTGAAATGCCACTGTGACCAGACATAAGGTCTGGGCTTTTTTTTTGACCACACGAAGGCCAAAAAAAAAGTTTTCCAGTCTAGGGTTCTAGTTCTATCTTGTCCACAAATTTGCCTCTGGCAAGGCTCCTAAAAACTCATGTGAAGAAACACATATTAAACAAAGTGCCAGAGAGGTAAGGTATAAGGAAGCAACACTATGGAATACTTTCTTTTAATTTCTAATACTTAAAAATTAGCAGATGCTCTGAAGCTTAAGCTTTTAAGTACATTTTAAGTCTGTTGTGCAGTTGGTTTTGGTTGTTTTGGTTTTTTTAAATTGAAATGATAAATACATGTTTCAATGAAATCTACAGGTGCATTTTACTTCAGTATTTCTGAACAAGCCCTTTTCATTGTTTCAAAGGTATAATGTTCTTACATTACAAAAGAAGGAAGCAGAAAACTCTGGTGTGCATTCTCTATACTCCTACTGTTATCACAGAATCATAGAATGGTTTCGCTTGGAAGGGACCTTAAAGATCATCTAGTTCCAACCCCCCTGCCATGGGCAGGGACATCTTTCACTAGACCAGGCTGCTCAGAGCCCCATCCAACCTGGACTTGAACACTTCCAGGGATGGGGCATCCACAACTTCTCTGGGCAACCTGTTCCAGTGTCTCACCACTGTCATCATAAAAAATTTTTTCCTTATGTCCAATCTAAATCTACCCTCTTTCAGTTTAAAATCATTGCTGCTTGTCTTGTCACTACAGGCCTTGGTAAAAAATGTCTTTCCGTCTGTTTTATAAGCACCCTTTATATATTGAAAGGCTGCAATAAGGTTTTCTTGGAGCCTTCTCTTCTCCAGGCTGAACAACCCCAACTCTCTCAGCCTGTCCTCACAGGAGAGCTGTTCCAGCCCTCTGATTATCTTCGTGGCCCTCCTCTGGACTCGCTCCAACAGGTCCATGTCCTTCTTATGTTGGGGGCCCCAGAGCTGAATGTAGTACTCCAAGGTGGGGTCTCACCAGCGCGGAGTAGAGGGGCAGAATCACCTCCCTCGACCTGCTGGTCACACTTCTTTTCATGCAGCCCAGGATATGGTTGGCTTTCTGGGCTACAAGTGCATGTTGCCAGGTCATGTTGATCTTTTAATCAAACAACACCGCCAAGTCCTTCTCCTCAGGGCTGCCCTCAATCCACTCATCACCCAGTCTGTATTTGTGCTTGAGATTGCCCTGACCCATGTGCAGGACCTTGCACTTGGCCTTGTTGAACTTCATGAGGTTTGCTTTTATCATCACTTTTATTCCTTTTCCTACTTGCGTAGCTCCAGCAGCTACTGTACACAGAGCCCCTGTGGCACCTTCCATAATGATATTAAACACTGTCTTGCCTTGCCTTCCCCCTCATCCAAAATTCATACAGAACTTCAAAAAACATTAACATAATCTCTAAGTGGGAGTGATAAAAAAAAGTTGTGGCAATGATTTAAATGTGAGGTCACATCTTTTGCTTCATACCCTGTATGGCAGCTCCAACACTTGAAAGAACAGAAGGAAAAAGACTGGGTGTCTGTAACACTGGTATGATCTCTAGTAACAAACCTATAAAACTAAAGTCTGGAATAAAATAACAAGAAAACTGAAACAGTATCTTGCTTTATTCCAATTCCTGCAGACAGACATGTCTGACTACGCTAATGGAGTATTATTGTTTAAACACAAGACTTACATTAACCCAATACAGACACAGAAATCAACTGCCAGTTTCTGGTATTTTCCCACTTTGAGTTCACCATCACATCTTAGAATTTAACAAATTAAGTATCCTCAAAGGGCAAATTATTTTAAGTTGCATTTCAAAACCAAGTCCTATCATCTGCAAACTTAAATAACAGTTAAAATCCCTTTAATGGTATTCGATACAAAAGCCAGTTCTTGGAAACTTGTAGCAATAAAGTTGAATGATTCCAAACTTCAACTGGTTCTAGGAAATTTAATTTTATAGAAAAAGCAGATGTTCTTCTACTTCACCAACTCCAGCCACTCGGAATGCACAGCTGACCTGTTTCCTACTCAGACATTCTTTGACTATCAAGAAAACATACTAACTTATCTGGAAGGCTTAAGAAAAACAGTAGGATCTGTGAAGAATGACCAATGGACAATAGCAGAAGCTAGTAAAAGACAAAACAGTCCAAAACACAAGGTCAACCTGACAGTCCAACCACCTCAAAGAAATAACCTTCTAAAAAGAGTAATTTGAAGCCGCTTCTACAAGGCCCGCAAAGGCACTGAGAAGGTAGGACAGCATGTTTCTACCAGATGCTCCACTAGACAAGAATCCTGCTGACACAGGCCTAAGAACCACCCCCCATCCCCATTCCTTTGATCCCATGTCATCTTTTATGATTGCCTGTGCTTGGCATGAGAAGATCCTCCTTTCACACTTGGTTCTTTCCGATATTTTTGAAGTTTGTGAATTCTCCTAATGCAAAACTGTTCTAAAGTCAAATATGTAGACTTGGAGGATCAACATCTGAGCCACAACAAGACTTCACTGCTGTTTAAGTGGTGTAGCTGAAGACCTCAAGCCCACTTCAAAGATGTTAGATCTGAGTCTTGGAACAAAGTTCTTCTCTTCAACTCGGGTTTGGAGCACTCAGGTTTTAGACTCGGCCTACTCCACAGCCAGGTATTCTGACGGGGACTCTTATCTGATACATTAGTCTTAAAAGCCTGCTCCAGGAAAGAATCCATATTAACTGCATCCTTTAATTTTCTGTTTAAAAGCATGAATGCAATACCCAAGTTCCCCTTACCAACTAAGTCAGTAGGTATGTCTGCCTAAAACAATTTCTTCAAACTGATCCTCCTTCCTTCTCCCTTTTCTAGCCACATTAATGGAAAATTCCCAGCACTACTTAAATAAATAAAGAGATATATGCACACCTACTAGAGAAAATAAAGATGAATGCAAAGCTTCTATCTGATGAGGAATATACAGAGATATAAGGGCTGTCTCCCTGGAAGCTAGGCATTCAGAAGCAATAAGGGCAAAGACTCTTCAAACCTTCTGTTTCTGAATACTGGAACAGAAGACTATGTTTGCACATACCATTCAATTGCTTTATTGTTTTCAGTGGTTCTTCAGATTGGTGAAAGTGGCAGTATCAAGGAAGAAATTAATTTCTCCTTCATCTTCAATCAACATTTGTATCACTGTAATAATCAAAAGCTTCAACATTACAAAGATGAATTCACCTAGGATTGCTTCTGAAAGCATTAGCAGTCAAAAAATAGTGAAAACCAAGCCCTTATATTAAAACAGCGATAGAAAAGAATATGGTGATCCTCAGGGGGAAAAAAACCAACAGGATTTTCAACCTATATTAAGCACAGGAAGGTAAACGTCTGAGTCATTCACATGCTATTTAGGGTCACAGCACATACTTGTTGAGGATCTCCACATGATAAATAAATGCAAGGCTCAGTAAGTTAGCTCTGTCAAACAGATTTTTTTTCTTCTTTACTGGAGCGACTTAAGGAGGTCACAAGTGAGAAAGCAACAGGAACAAGATTTTGTATTTTCTTGGCTCAAATGATAAAAACATAAACCATAATACAATGCGTACAACTTAAGATTTCAAGGAAAACTCCTTCAAGCTCAACAGCAGCTAGCAGCTTGTCTCTATTTGCCGTCACTCTAGATCAGAAGAGCCCACATGCTTTTTTTTTCCCTTTCCTGCCCCTTTCAGTTACACTTGAGCTCTTTGACTGAAAAGGTCTGGAACAGATTAAAAGTCCGACCACAAAATAAAGAGCCTTGGCATGTACTCAAGCCTGTCTGGGATACACATATGCAGTGGGCCCAAAAAGGGAAGCTATGCAGCAAGAAACCCTTATGCAGTCTTTTGGACATTTCTAACTTCTTTCAGTTTAACTGCGCAGCCTTAACATTTGATGGAGTTTCAATATGCACAAGACGAGTAGCTTTTGCCCTTACAGTTAGACCATAGCATTTACAGGAGTACAAAATAGTTCTGAGAAACAAGATTCATCTCACTCACAACCTCTGTCAATTAAAGGCTTTTCCACACTCCTTTTTAATTCCAGCTCATCATTGGAAACTATAGTGTGATACAAAGAAAAGAAAAATACATACCCTGCAAGATTACTTAAGTAAATATAATTGACCTGCCTCTTTTAACAGCAAAAGGCAACACTGATTTTCAAAATAACCACTTCCTTTTCAGACTTATTCACATATTAAGTAATTGTGAAGTTGCAAATTACCCATACACTCCTCATGCAACACACAAACAGGTCTGGAACTCTGGCTGGTGTTAAAGCCAGCATGGACATTTGCCAAAGCTGACAACCTTCAATATATGCCCCACCTTTGGGCTCAAGTTGCACAGTGGTTCAACCTGTCTACAAACTGGTGAGCAGTTTATAAACAAAAGTGTGACAATCTGGTGTTCTCCGTAAGACCAAACGGATGTCTAAAGTAAGCACTCAAGCCTACAAAACAAAAATGCTGAAATTTCTAACAGCCATTTCAGAAAAACAAAACAGAACAGTGACTGTTGAGTTTTGTAGCTCTGTGTTTATACGGCATTCATGGAGTTAATGCCTCTCCCAAAAGGGGCCCACAGTTGTTGTTAGGTCAACCCCTGTAAAGCTTCAAAGGCTTTGTATCCCCTTAGCCTGACCTACTCAGTGATCTGCACACTGTTTTCATTTAGTTGCACCGAGTCCAAAACTAAAGCCTGAAAACCACAATGATCTCTTCTTTTTTTTACCCCTACTGTTTTTTCCATGGCTCTGGAAAAATAACTAAAATCCGAAGAAGTTGAAAATAGTAAGTTATTGGGAAAACAAATCAAGGGCAAATTAATACAGCTAATAAAGCTTACACACACAGGTCATGGCTTTATACAAAGCCTAAAGTTGTAATACCACCTTAAATACATCAGAACAATCACTTAGACAATCTGAGAAACTAGTTTAGCATCTCTTAATAATATACGCTATTGCTATTCATAGTCATCAGTGCCAATATTTTATTGAAATGTTTGCAGCTCTGCTCTTCATATAGATCAAGAACATTACAAAAAATGAGTTATCAGTTCTATTTTGTTGAATTTTTACATCTAGACCTTGTGCTCCCTAATTTAAGTTACTATTTCTATTTCCAATATTACATACTCTTTACCCCACAAAAAGATTATTAAAGTAGAAAAAACAAAACTAATCATTTCTCTCCATATTGTTTAAACCAGAAAGTTTTGTCATGATCATCACTGTGACAAGCTGGAATTATAAGCTGGTATACGTTTCAAGTGTATTTAAACAGCATAAATTATTATTTGACAATGCCTTCTTTAAGATAGCGCAAAGGAACGTAAGTATTTGTTTGGGAATTAAAAGATTCTTCTGTGGTAATTTTTGCAATTTTAAAGGGAAGAGTGAGCTTGGCTGAAACTGTCTGTAGGTAAGTAATTTCTGAATGCCACCAACTTTGGGAACTGTATGGATCATATGGCAAAATACCAACCCCTACCATTAGAAACTCTGGTGACATACACTCCTAAAGGATATATGCTAATCCTTTTTATCTTTTTTTAAAAATAATTATGTCAATAAGGTCTCTATAATTCAAATTGAAATATATTTTAATCCTACTATAAAAAGTTTTCAAAATATGCCTGCAAAATTAAAGCTGAGTGAACTGAAGCGAATCAAAAATTCTGAAGCGAGATGAACTTTTACCAAAGCGTGGGTCAAGCCTTGGGTCTAGCCAAGATGTGGTCTTGTTCTTATGGTTTATGTAGTAAATTTCTCCATCCTGGGTCATAGCTTGTTCCCATCCATCGGGGAGTGGGCCTGCAATATAGAAGGAAGGAGTTGATGGCGGGCTCTTGTTTGCTCCAGCTGAAATTGATCTAAAAAAAATTCCAACATTTTACATATATAACAGTACATGAAACAGAAGAGTTTCAAGCTCATGTCTAACATTTCTGGGATAAGGGCAAGGAAGTGGTGGGTGGGAAATCAAAGAACAGAAAACACTTCTATCATTTTGATTTAGGATTTGGAGTTTAATTTTATAATTTGTTTGCATCCTTACATATGCTTTTGACACTCCCTTTTGCTATAGCATTATAGTACAAAACCAGCAATAAGTCAAGCCTGCCAGAATGAAACCAGCATGAGCACCAGGAAAAAGAACAAGCATAGAGGTATTCTACCTCTCATGGGAAAGTTCATCTAGTGATTAAGGACCAGCAGCAGCAACAAGGTAACACTGATGAGATCCTGAAATATTCCTCTTTCACAAACAATTTTAAAAAGTGACAAAACTAATTTTCCCTTTACCTCATACCATAACTTTCTGTGAAAGCATTAAAGGCTTAAGCAAGCAAAACCACAAATCTGAAGAACAGGAGGCAAACAGGCAATGAGAAAGCAAAGGTAAGAAAACACCAGGAGCAGACATAGAGACACAGTGCTACAAACAACAGTGCTACGCCTCTATGAGCAGGAAGGCAGAGGCAGGGAAACCTACATGTAGGAAATGGTAAAAGGGAGGTAGGTGAGGGTGTTCTGGAGTCCATAGCCAATGGCTGAACACAGAGTCCTGAGGTGTGTTTCCCTTATGTTCCAAATAGCAGCTCTCGAGAAAACCACCTTTCATCGCTATACAGTTCATAAACCACTCACTCCCACCTCTATATGATCATGTACATTCATCTGTATTTTGCTTAGACTGAACACTATTCTTGAAGTTACATTCATCTCATCTTATCTGGCAGATGCTTTACAAATATATGTTTTTGAATTCTTATACTAACATAGATACAGACTTTTAAAAATATCTGAATTAGATACAGGAAGATCATGCCTGTATTTCTTTAGATTTAAGTACAGTCCTAAGATGGTATAGCAAAAGATCCACTACAAATGGTAAGAATGTAAAAGAAATTAGAACAAGACCTGCTGCAGGAAGCCACATCATATTTCAACCTCTCCTTCCACTCTTCCTCAGTATAATATGGTAATACACTAGCAAAAGCCATCTGGCTGCTAGACTTGGACTAACAGACCATTCTGTACAATGTGAGATACATTAAATATGCACAAACATCATAATTTCACACATGAGATTCAGATATACGCACAAAAATGTGTCTGTATCTGATAAATGCCCGAAGTACCTACTAAATCCATTTTTAAACTACATTAACTCTTTGCCTGTCATTTTGTCCTAAAGTCATGCTCCTGTTGAAGAATTTGTTGTCTAAAGCTGGGGGGTGAGAGGAGGGGAAGGACAGATTTGTTTGCTTAATGTCAAAAGATGTTCTTGGAGCAATGTCAAAAAGAGTAAAATAATAATTCAAATGCATTCCAGTAATATCCCAAGGCATAACCAGGACAAGAATTTCTTACCGTGGTCTTTGAAGATCCCCTGCAAACTACATTTCTAATTTAAACTCTTTCATTTTGGCTCAGAAAACAATGCCCTTCTCTAGCAACCTCACTATTCCACCATTAGAGCTACAGGTTTTTGAGTGAGGAAAACCAGTGATCTAACGGTTGGACATTTCCTTCCCATCCTTAATGCTCAAAAGCTTTACATGCTGCATACAAGTAACAAGAGTACCTCAGCTTTTATCAGAGGCTAATGAACAGAACAGACAAGAAAGAGTGACAACACTGCAAAACATTCATAAACCCTAACATACTCATGACAACACTGCAAAACATTCATAAACCCTAACATACTCATGAATCCTAACACATTCACAGTGTAACAGGACTTCAATGCAGAACTGGAAGCTCAAGTGCGAAGAACCCTATACTTTGTTACCATACCCAAAGACCAGCCAGCTAATCAGTGAGATGCTATTTTATAAAACGGGCAACACGAGCACAGTGATATGCCCCACATCATCCAAGTGTAGAAGCCAATGAAGAACCAAAAATGTTCCTTGACTGCTAAGCCAACACACTGGCCATGTGGGCAGACCTTCTCACTACCATTCTCCTCAGAGTCCTTCTAAGCCACACATCCCTCAGAGATGAAACTCAGCAAGAAATTCTCTTTTGAACTGCAAAGCCAAAAACCCAGCTGGCTCTAGGAAAAACAAAACTAGCCTTGGGGTGTCAGTCCTGCTTAACATTGAGTAAAGTATACACTGGTCCAGCATGTTCCTTTGTAGTAAATAAGAACAAAATGCCTTTGAAGCAGGATGCCAGGAGCTGATCAGTCCACCTACCTGGTAGAACAATACTGCTTATGAGATTCAGTGATCTGATGAGTACTAGCTTACTAGAGACAAACCTGGGCAAGGTTCTCTTTCTAAATAAAATGCAGAGCTGTGGACAGGACAGGAAAGGAAAGGTCTGTCTGCTCACCTGGCTGTCATAGTAGCAAGTCTTCCTTGCTAAGTGCCATCAATGGCTGCAGAAACAGAACTTTTCGCTCTAGAAACTTGGCATTAATCATGATGTTGCTTTCTTCCTTGGCCAGTAAACTGCTCTCGTGTTTCTGCTGTTAGCCCTACATGTTGAAATGGTAGTTCAAAAATTGATTAGTACTGCTTTCTGTAATTCCTATTTGGTTTTGTGAGCAGTTGTGAGACCAGAAGACTGTCAAGTCTGATTTTGTAACTGGCTGTCTAACTACATCTGTATTAGAGGCAAGTAACAGAGGAAAAATGGAAAACCATGGTGAAGAACAGCAGACACATTCACTCTGAGCATCTAGGAGAATTCCTATGCAATTACATGTCCCTTCCCCCCAAAAAAGACTCAGTAGGAACAGAATTCCCAGCATTAGCTTATGACTTAAGTTATATAAGCTCTATGTTGCTGCTCTTCAGACCTTCTCACTAACATTTCCATAGTTACTGTAGCCCACGTTGTACAAAACCAGCCATGCTGGGTTTAACCACAAGTCCACTTAGCCCAGGCACCCAGCCTGGGGCGATGGACAGATCTTGTTGCTGAAAGCAGCCTGTTTAGTGATTGTCACACTCTATAAACTTTTAAATAAAGCACTGAATACACATATCGACCCAAAAAGTACGGTGGCTATGAATAGTCACTTGGCCTCCAAGTACCTCAGGTGATTTCTTGTGCCAGATTCTGTCTACTTACTAGGTACCCAAGGATCTCTCTTTCAAGTACTTTCCCAGTCTCCCCTTGAACCTTCGTAAACATTTAGCACCAACAATATTCCTGTGGCATGGTCTCCTACTAGTTCTGTTTGGTGCCTCCTAGGTCAATTGAACACAATCATAACCATAAGCTTACAATTCTATGAAATTATTTGCACAGGGGGAGACAGCCCTTCTAGGGAACGCACCATTTACTGCAGTATTTTCAAAGACAAGGTTATCCAAAAACTAGATTCCCATTTCCAAATGTAAGCGCTCCTTACAGAACTACTGATAAGGCATACATCTGTAAATAAATATTTATATAACTGTGTAACTTAAATACATGTCATTTTAAAAGTCTGTGTGCATGTCTCTGTTTGGTGCATGACTCCATTTTTTGGTGAGTTTTTACTTTCTCAATATACCATTTTTGCCATGAAATGCAGAGTCTTGAACGCAAAGCAGAGCTCGCTGCTGGCAGATAGAAAGCAACAGGAAGAGTAACAAAAGCAAAAATGTAGTAGAGACTCAAACAATGGTGGGATACAAAGTAGATCTTGCAAGTCCCTACAGTTTCTGATATTTAATTGTAAAATAAATGTAAATAAAGATGTATTTTATCACAAGGTTAATGCATATTAGAGAGCATCTGTATCTAGATATTAAAAGAATATGCATAGACAACCTAGGAACTGGAACACTTATGTTCAACAGCAGGAATCACCTTCACCTAATACAAACACTGATCTCCAAGAACCTTCCTAATCTTTCTCTGTGAAAGATGAAATTTTTCCCTTCAGTCACTGTCACTGTGATTCCAAAACTTTTTCAAATTATATCAAAGTCTACAAAATTTACCTGAAGTCCACCTTTATTCTGTCAAATCAGTAAAACTTACAAAAAGACACTTTAAAAGGGGGCATTTTTTGCAGATGACGAAAGAAATGAATATTACTGTCATGCAGATACTTAGAAACTAAGTTTCACAATAGATCATATGTAGTGTTGACTGTACACAAAGCAGAATTGGTAGTATGACTGGTAACATAGAAGAGAAATCTGCAACTGAAGTGAGCGAGAATCTAAGAAAAGAGCTAGAACTTGTTTTAGTAATTGCGATATTCCTCCTTACCCTCCTGCCCCCCAAGGGGGGAAAAAACCTCAAGAGTTATGAATTCGAGTGTCCATTTTCCTGCCAATCTTTAACATAGTACTACAGCCTTCCCCTAAGAGGCAATGGAATTACACTAGGTCTAAAAACTTTCACCAGAAAGCCCAATTCAAAACTGCAATCTAAGAGAGAAGACAACAGGACAAAGATAGGTAATCTGCTCCAAAGCTAATTATCTGATGTCTATGCACAAGCAGAAGGGGCTAAAGCAGTGCTGTAAAGCATGATTCAGGAAGTAAAAGTATCTGAAGAATGGAAGTATGTAAATACAATTACTATCCCATCTCTGGTTTATCAACTGTAATTGTATAAGAAACAGGCATTGTTTACTTTCAAATTTATAACTTTACCTCAGTAAGAAATGCATAGGAGAGGTTCCTCAGAAGAACAATGTACTGTTATTACTTACTTTTTTTTTTTTTTTTTTTTTTGTAAACCCAAAACAGAAGAACATAGTTTCTCCTGTAATACCTTTAGGAAAAAAAATGGTTAGAAACACACACATACACAAAATCAGAACAGTCAACACTAATTTTTATATACATGTTGCATATTTAGAAGTAACAGACTTGTTTTCTTTCCATTATTGATGTGAAAATGCAATCCTATTTCACAGAAGATTAACCAACAAATGGCATCTAAAAGAGCACTGTGTTTCTCTGCATACATATGGCCCAAAACATTTTAGCTGATTACATGTAGCAAGCTAAGTTCAGCAAGACTGAGACAAAAAAATATCAAAGAACCAAAACAACGGGGAAAAAAATTCTCACTTTTCACATACTGATGCCCTTCTGTAAAGGATGTATGCTAACTAACACTCATAAACCAGTTCATTCACAAAATCATGCCAGGAACAGATAAACCTGGTTCAGATGCCTATGAATTTCTTTAAAGAAATGTAACTTACAGCAAGATACCTGGATTATTATCCAGTCTTAGCTGCCTCAAGAGGTGGGATTTCTTAAGGAAAACAACCTAAAAACCTCAACCTCATGCTAAACTATACCTTCCCTGTTTTTATTTTAAGCGCTCTTTTGACTTGCCTTCACCCGTACTACACCTTCTAGTTTTGCTTTCTTCCCATTTTCCCTGAGCTCCCCTTACCCTATTTATCCAGAAAAGACAACAGGTTTATCTTCAATATGCAGACAGCACCTTTCTGAGTTCTGTTCTCTCTCCCTCTTCAGTTTGTTTTCTTGTTCTTAATTCTAGCTAATGGCTAGAATTCTAATTCAGGCTAAATGGCTAAAGCTTCTAATGGCTTTCAAGACAGCTGCTAAAAATCCTCTCTCTTACGTTTTACCACAGCAACTTTACTCACAAGCTCCTATGGCAGTCTGTAATTAAATATACTGAAACTTGGACAGTAACTTCTGATTAAGGGTTACAATTAATGAGCGCTATACAAGGATGAACCTTACAGAAAGGAAAACATTCTCCCTTGTGGCATTTCAGACATTTTTTTGCAAGTCAGTGACCTCCAGCTGTCACAATACTTACACTTGGTTTTTCCCAGTATCTTTCACAGAAGGCTCTCAAAGCACTAGGGCATGTTTCATTGCCAGCAATATTTCATAACAGGAAACTTCTGTCTTAAAGGTCTCAACTTTATTTCCCAGTTCTTGAGGATGAATATCCAAATTAGAATATTAAGTAATCTTATATTTATGATGTTAGCACTCCAGATTTAAGTTCCACTGTGCTGACGTGGTACATAGTTACTTGATTTTTCCATCTCTCTCAAAGATTCTTTACAAGGCCACCAATGAAGCCCAAGTTACCATGAACTCAGTAGTAAAAAGTAACAGAACCAGATATAAGAGACTTTAGTAAAAACAAACATACAGCCATAATTTAAAGTTAGTACATAAAGATTTGCCAAATCAGGTATCAGAAGCAGAATCATATCCAATAAATGCAGGTTCAGTATTATTTAATTCAAAACAGACTTTTGTTAAATGCAAGTAAGTTAAGGGTAAGCAGGTGCATCCAAAGAGCCAGTTCCAAGTCATACTACCTCAACAGATTTAAGCTTAAAAAAAGCAATGCCACATAAACACATAACTCAATATACACAGAAGTTCTGATTTCTTCATGCACTTTATCAAATTCAGAGCACTGGGAAAAAAACCCCAAACTTTACAAGATTTTCAGTTCATATCCAATACAGTATCATCTGTGAAATTAAAAATAAATGTTCAATGAGCTTGTATTCAAATAAGTGCTTTCTCAAGTCATAAGACAACCCACTTAAACATCTCAACTCTTCTTTATTGCATGAGCAACAATATCTATGCAGGATCACTTGCTTACACGCTTACATCAATCAATTACATGTAAACTCTTTATTTTCTTTTAAAAATAATACTGATTGCTAGATTCTCTTTTAGATTTTTATACCTTACAACTAACCAGTTTATATTTTTTTTGCTAAGGACCCTTCATTTCTTTCGAAGTACATAAAGTGAATCCTACTTCACTATCAATATTTTTTCCTGTTAATTCTTGGAACAACAGAAGATTTGAGGAGTTATTTTAAAACACAGAATTTATGTCAATATTCAAAGAGCAAGCATCTAGTTTTAGCACAAACAAGATAAGCCAAAAGGCAAGATAGACCAACGGAACTGTTTCCTTTCTCCTATTCTCTGTTCTTCAGAAGTGTCTCTACAAAAACATGCCATCTCTATTGCTGCAGGTTTCCTGGGATATATTTACAGAAAAAATAATCACAGATACTATATTTTCACATCAGAGCCTGAGACCTTAATTGCTCTGAATCATGACTTCCTGAACTTCAACAGGACTCTCATTTGTTTCAGGATAATCCAACCTCCTGGCCTAGCCAGCAAAAAGTTTGATTAGCTTCCCCTCTAATACTCAGTCATGAACAGCATAGTTTGGTCACGCCTGTTAATCTTTTGGTATTGTCTGCAGTATATGAATTGCAGCATGAAACAAAGCTGTCTAAACGGACAACAAAAAGCAGCACCAGAGAATAACCTTTGTGAAATACAGGAACAGCAGACATACACAAAATACAATCAGTCTGTGGAAAATATATAAAACATGAACCTCAGTGACAGACAGAAGGTGACAAAGCATAGGGAAGAGTGCAGCAGTCAAACTAGCATGGCACCAAATTTATCTGCTGGCTCTCTGCATCATCAGGACAAGAGAGCTCTGAAATCACACAGCAGATTCTATAGCAAGAACAATCACATTTTACTGCTGTCTAGTGAGCACACCCCCCCCCCCCCCCAAGACTAGCTGAAGAACAGTTCTATATTCCAGGAAAAGATAACCAGATTTCCTCAGCTAGAGGAATAATCATCATGATACAGGATTTTGGAAATGATAGGAAAATAAGAGGAAAACCAAAACGTCACTGCTTCTAAACAAGATTTTCCAGGTATTTGCTTTATTTATTTAGGGAAGACAGGGAAAAATGAGATGTTCATAACAAACGTAGGAAATGTAAATGAATGGGAGTATACCAAGTGAGCAAGGGAAGGCAGAACACTGCAGAAGCACAATAGCTTTAATGTAAACTGACACTAATTTAATGGCAATTCTGGTCTTCATTTTCAGTCAGAAAAAATTAGACAAAAATTCTGCTTCTTTAAATGTTTGAATCATCCATTTGAAAAAATAAAAACACAAACCAAAGAACTACAGGATACTTTCTGTTGACATCATATATATTATACAAATTCTTTTACCTCAAGTATCAGTCTCTTGCTTGGTGCATCAGGCATCACCAAATTTAAAGTTTAAAACCAGGATAACTACAAGGACAATTGTGAGATTTGGACTCCCTCCTCCACAATTAAAATAGCTAGTGTATAATCTTTTTCATAAATATAAATTTTGCTTACCTGATGCTGAGTTCATGATGTTCTGCTGCACAGAAGGACTGGTGGGAGCTGTAACATTCATCTGGGAAAGCATGGCCTTCCTAGGATCTTGCCATGTTGTTGTTTGATCAATGTGACTAAAACAAAACAAAGCGAGAGTTAGGACAGTGATGCCTTCACAACAATGACCTGCTAGCACAGAAAGTTCAACAACAAAAGGTTAAGCCTGCCAACAATAGCAACATTCAAAACCAAGCAAGAACTGTTTGGATTCTTTCCAAGCATCACAGTATGTCAGGTTTTCAAACCCTTACTCTGGCCACCACCACTTCCCCAACAAGCAGCTGTAGTGATCAGAGCTAGAGCAATGGTGAGATGAGGTTCCACACGAGTATCGTGATCTAGACTGTTGTACCGTAACTAGATGTTGCACCCTTGAAATAGACATTCTCTTCCTTTTCTCATTGATTAGTTACTTGTCATTTTTAAATCTGACTTCAGAGGCTTTCAAACCAAGCCAGTTATGTTTGGAATCTCAAGCACAGTCCAGTAACTTGGCATGACTGAGTTAATTTTCAGTGCCTAGGGAGTTGTAATGAACCGGCTAGTGAGTAACCACTAGTGTTCCCAAACTTTCTGTCCATAGACCACATCCTCATATTATTTGATGGACTACCCCCCTCACCACTGACAACTGAACGATTTCTCCATGGTAATTTAAGTAACTAGTCACACAAGAGCAGTAATATGAAAGTGATGTGCAGCTGCCTTTCAACTCCGTGTGAAAAGATGAGGACAGCTGGACTGTCAAGTAACCCAACTAGCCCTCTGCAGAACCTAATTACAAAACTTTGGGAGCTTAGATTTATCTGTTTTGAAAAAACTGGAAAGTACATTCAGCACTGTCATTCACAAAAATATGCAATTCAATGAAAATACAGAAGTTTAATGAATGATTACTTCACCTTTTGAGTATGTGATTAGCATGTTTGGCTAATGAATAACAAAATGCAGGCTATTCATAACAAAGATCAACGGTATCTTGATGCCATTAAGCAACACTGCTCCAAGAAGTACATGCAGACAAAAATAAAACTACTAATACACACTGACTATTGACAACAAAGCTTGTTATTGATTCATTTAGAACTGGTAGCAATTAAGATTCATACACAAATAGTATTGTTTTCAGTTAGAATCCAATGCATCATTAACTTGGTACCATTCTTTCCTTACATTAATAATCCTTATAGTTACTTTTTTCTGGATTACATGGAATGCCCATATTCATTTACTTCAGCAAACCCACAACATTTAAATCTGCAATATAAATTCTATCGGTGGTCTGAGTTCAAAACTAGGTACTCCAACTCATACCTCTGCTTTGTACGCATGTCTTGCATTGTGTTGTGTATGTATCTTGGTGGATCAACGTGTATTTGTACTGAACTATCAATCACGTTGTAAATTTTCCACCTTTTTATTGGGATTAAATAGTAATTGTGCAGCAACTGTTCCCAATCCACAGTTTCTCTTATTTTAAAGCATAGTCAAGTTTAGGAGCTGGTACTGTATTATTTTAGACATACTAAAGGGATAAATAATTCAGATTTGTCACCTCAACACTAGCATCTTTGTGGACACTGACAGCTGACTTTGTCACCCGCTCTGCACCAATGAGAAAGGAACCTACATAAGTACTGCTAGAATGTAATTCATTTGATCAATTTAAGATCAGAAGGTGAATCAGGCCTATCTTCTCCTTCGAGAAGGGAACTTAAGTTAACTAAGTCAAATACAGTGACATTAGAAGAGATGAATCCCAAACTTTATGTATTTGCATGACCACAACATCCAAGAGCTAATCTAAGACCTCACCATAGGTTAAACTGGACGAACAAAACAGAAGATTATTTTCTTCCTGCCCTAAGCAACTAATTGCTATGCCAAGAAACTTACTAACAAAAACCTTGATTCCAATTAATAAAAATGTGCTCCACTGAATTATTAACTGTTTTTAACATGTTCTTTGATGTTCAAAAAATTGGTATTTTTCCCCAAAATACTAAATTTTGTAACTACATCATCATTTCAAACAAGTGACCATGAATAGATACAAATTCAGAAGATCATAAAATGGGGCGGTAGTCACCAAAATAATACTCATGTAGAATTATTTATCACATTCTAATCATTGAAGGGACTTTCTGTTACAAAGGTAGAAGGTATCACTAAATGGCTTTTAAAAAAGTTCTGGTTTAAGATATGTATATTTTACTCCGGCAAACACGCACACAAACAATTCCAGGTCAAAGAGTTACAGACACACTGTAGCAGGGTCACAAAACAGGCAGGAGTGTTGCTTGTACAAAAATATAATAGTAAACAAAGCTCTACTTTGTCTGCATGTGGCAACTACTACCAGTTTTTCCTTCTATACAGGAAACCTCCCGTTACTACAGCGTTAATTAAAATGGTGTCACTGCCATCTTAGTTTCCACAATACAGCTCATTTAATACAGGTACTATTAAGCACACTGTCTTTGGTTGTGTATGTTTTCCAACAGTTTATTTATAAAACAGGGTACAACATAGTAAAGACTGCCCTATATATACTGGACTATACATAAACCTTCATACTGGAGAACATTTTTTCACTTTTCTGCCGGTCAATTTTGCAAAGCAGTAAAAGCAGGTAAAGATAATACAGACATAAAAACACTGCACAGTAATGCTTCACAGACTATGTGTTTAAATTACAGTATCAGCATGTGCCACTCCTCCCCTCTATTTCTGATTTGTTGTATTTGCTCAGCTCAGTTCTGGGAACGGTAGGAACTGGGAAAACACCACTGCACCGATGATAACACATTCATTTATTTCCATTTAACTCCTATAAAAATCTACGTAACACTATGAACTTATAAAGTATCTACCTAAGGTACATATTTTATAGCCTTTGTTTTTATATGCTATTTGAGTGTAGAGTAAGAAACAGAAGGAAAAAAGTTGTCTCACTGCATTACAGAACCATTTTTGCAGTTAACTGTAGAAACACACTGAAAACATTCACCGGTTTTTCCAAACATATCTGAATATGGAATAGATGAATGGACTATGGAAAAGGCAATTTTAAAAGTACCTCCAATTCTGAGCATAAAGACAGCATTATCAATTCCTCCAGACTGCTTAAGGATATAGTTAATGTTCATATGGAGTTGTTAACACAGATAACTATTTTAGGCAACAGCAGCTTCCAACTTTTCCCTAGCTGAGTATCACTTGCGAAAAGTCAGCATGTTCCTTACTTGACCAACTAAACTCCAACCAGTAGTAGTCTTAGAGCAAAGAGCCACAGAAAAAAAGTCTCAAAGTAATAAGCGAGCTGATTCTCAAAGTAAGCAAGCTGTTTACATTAAAACCATACTAACCATAAGGCTGGTTCAATAAGGCAAACTCTTTGTCCGCTCCCACTCAGCTCTGCGCCTCCTGACCTACATATCCATTTCTCCCACACCTTCCCTCAAAACCTTTGTCTTCAACCCATCAAACCACAGTCCTTACATGTATCTTACCTGCTCCATATCTTGAGGTTTTGAATACTATATATGCTAAGAAGCCACTCAAAACACATCACAACAGATCAGTTCTTTTCCACAACTTCCAAAATCATGCTCATCAACTTATGGAATACAAAGCAGGCAAACCCCCACTTCCATGGATGAAATGTTTAAATAAATCCTAGTACTACAGGAAGGAAGGTCTTCATTTTGTTCAATATGCAGCATGTGCACAAGCGTAACTTACTATAAACACCATGTATTTCACATTATCAAGTTAAGTATGGAAACAGCACGTTCTCCACAGGTAAAGATCTTTCCTTCTGTTTTCAATAGCAGTGCAGAAAAGGTCTAAATGGACATCACAAGAACTCGACACCAACACTAGATTATCTTTCCCTGCACTAAACACATTTTTTCCATAGTAGCTGCATTACATGACAACTGCCCCAATCCTTGCATTCATTATCTTCTATTATGCCCTGAGCCATATCTTGATAAAGCAATACTGTCAACCTCAAAATTTTTTAAAAATATTAGCAAATTATATCAAATCAATGAAACCTATAAATCAGCTATTATATTTAGTACAGTACTATCAAATTAAACTTAAATTCTACCTACTCACAAACTAGAATCATGCCTCTGTACTGTGTGCACAGAACAAAATGAGTAAATATTCTTCAGATTAAAATCAACATCTCTAGGACAATCAAGGAATGTAAGACATTTACTTCATAGAATAAATTCTCAAATCCAGCATCTAGCTATCTGACACTATCTATTATTGTTCATTTATGTCTAGGTGAAGCAAATCATCATTATATCAGACAAATGTTGTATAAACTAAGGAAAACAACTTAGACTGTACCATAAATGTAGGTCTATGGTAACAGGCCTCAGAAGAAAAAAGCTAAAACACCCAGAACATGCTGAACATTTGTTAGCAAATTTATGTCAATTCTGGTATCAAAAAGAGTGACTGTTCCAAGCCATACCACCCCCCACTCTCCACCAAAAAGCACTTTCAAAGTGCTATGCATTATGAAGAGAATCAAGCTGCCTCTCCCCACCCATCCCCAAGTTTTACAGTCATACACAAATTATTTACATATTGACAAGAACAACTTTAAAGAAAAATGTTCTCATTTTATGCACACAAAGCGCATTTCTGCAGTCACTAACAGTCGGAACTTCTAATTGAAAGAAATCTTTATTGGCATTAAATACTATCACATGCCTGAAGATTTGTCAGATTCCATTTCTAACCTAATTTTAAAGAGTTCGTGGTTTGAGCTTTTTTGGGGGGGTGAGGGGGTGGGGGGGGCTTGTTTTTTTGTTTGTTGTAGTTTAAAAATAAACCAAATACCAACAGAAAAGAAGCAGGAGATCCAGAGACCCAAAAAATCATATTTGTTACTTTTTATTGAAAATAACCTTTAGATGCTGATAGACTAATAAAATAAAACCACTCCTAAAACCAGAGAACTGACCTGCCTTTGCACAGCGTGATACACCTTCATATTTGTACTCCAGTTGCTGCACTGAAAAGACATGAACTGTATTATGGAAAGCCATGTCAGAAACGAACTAACACACAAAGGACACTCAAAAAAATTAATTAAATCCTTCAGGAAAGGCTTATCTAAGAGGCCTTCAGTTTTGATATTCCATAGTATTTATTGCAACTACAGTGTCCCTGTTGGCAAGTACACTTTTCAAGGTATGTTGAGGACTTCATTCATATAACAGAATTCTCAGTCATTACAAAACCATGACTCTTTCTTCCTCTTTTTTGCCTTTATTAACATAAAGTCACTTTACATACTGGTGCACGTCTGCTACGTCATTTGTAGTGAGAACCTTCCTTTCACAAGAAAGGATCTTGTCAGAAAAGATATTATGAACATAAGCAGGCCAGAAATTGCCGGCTTATTTTACTAAAATGTGTAATAGAAATGTGCCATTAGGAAGAAAAGCAAAAGACAGTGACCAGATATTTTAATCTTAGGTACCAGATGAACATACTATACGAAATTTCTGCAACAGTAAAAAAACTGAAGAGGTCTGACCTACACATAAAAGAATACAAACAAGGCAGGATAGATCATCCATCACTTCTCTTTGCATTTGGACATGATTCTTGATAAAAGGACATTTTAAAAAAATAGTCACAAACATTCAGAAAGAGAAGTTGTTCTTCAGTATAAAAGCATCACCATAAAAAATGATGCGAGCATCTCTCAATAAATTAATGCTTGTGTTTTACAATGTAGACAAGACATATATTTTATGTCTGTGAGAAAATTATTTCCAGTCTCTAGTGAAGTTGAGATGACTAACTTTTATTTTGGTATTCAGATTTTTGGGACTGTTTTAGGAATTCGCTGGAAATCTTATTTTATTAAAAGCAAAACACAAACACACACCACTGACCACATCATGACAGACCTACCAAACTGTTGACTTGGCATTGTGTACTTTTTGTATTGGGGATGGACAGGCAAGTACCTGTGTAACACAAGCAAGCGCACAAATGAAGCTAAATCTAATTATTTGCTAAACTTGGTGTGAAATTTCAACTTTTCATTATATCCCAAATGTGAACTGCTACATTGGCAAACATGTCACCTATGATTCTGTTTCACCTTAAATGACTGAGCTACAGATTCTATTCTTTCATATTTTTTCCTTTGTCTTCCTAACCAGCTGGTTTCCTCAATCCACATAATGCATGACTTTCTGAAAGGTTTTTCCTTTTTATTTCTTTTCATCTAAGAACCTTAAAGATTAGATTAATCACGACCAGAGTAAGTGTCTCCTCATAAATGCCATTACTGAATTATTTCAGAGCTATCACCAGTACATTTTAGTAATCAGGACTTGATGTATGTACTGCAAGTTAGTTGTCCTGGTGGTGCCAGGAGAAACTGAGTATTTCTTCTCTTGAAATGACCATAAATTGTCTCAAAAAAAAAAAAAAAAATCAACTTCAGTCTAACCTCTTCACCAAATCTTATACAAACTTGTCCTGTGCATAGGCAGTGTAGGCTACCTGCAAGATACCCACGTACCTATCATTCTAGCAGGCAAAGAAAACAGAGTATCTACTTCTGCAGAGGCCTAACCTCTACAGAAGAATCACAAATGTGGTGGTCTGACCTTAGGGCAGCTGTGAAAGTGACAGTATCTACTAATTCAAGAACAGAGCTGGATGCAAATTCCTAAGAAGGGCGGCAATAGCTAGAAGGCCACAATCAGTCTGACATGGCAGATGGGCTAGGAGACCCCACAGGGGAATTTTCCACAGTTTGGTTTAGAAATGGGATGAAAGAAAAAGTTTAGTGTAGAAACAGCCTCAGCATGAACTGCTCTGATTACCACTCTCAAAAACTGGAGTGTAGCATGCAGAGATTTCTGGGTTATGGCTGATGATGCTCTTAGGATATAACACACAATGGAGTGGATTCAGCTTTGCCTGAGGGCAGAAGCTGTGACATTCTTTGTGCACCCTTTTTTCTACCCTATTCAGTGGATTTCAAGAATTGGAAAAGATTAAAACATGAAATTAAATCTTCAGCTATATGGGCCATTTTTAATTAGGTGTTGCTGACTTAAAAGTGAAGTACATTTCTTTGCAAATGCTGTACCAAAGTTAGAGATTTATACCTTAAGTAGCATTAATACATTGTTTGAGATGACACAGTTTTCAATTCTAAGCAGCAACAGTAAAGAGAAAAACCTGACGGGGAAATGAGGCAGCCCTGGTAGCAATTATCTCTACCCCCAATTCAGTCCTCCATAAACACTTCCCTGAATTTGCACCACTACTAGACAAGGAGACACACTTAAAGTGGCCCCAGATCCTTTAAGGACTTTCCAACTGTCTTTGTAAATAACGAATCCAACAAAAGGAAAAACTGTTGGTCACACAGCAAGGAAAATCTCATCTGCTGAGAGATGATAGTCCACCCATTGCTTGGGAAAGCACTGTGTTTCCGCTTGTCCTCTCCATATTAACTTGCAATATTTCCTTAGGTTTCAGGATTATTACAGCCTAATACATATAAAAGCACACAGCAGTAAAATCCATAACTTCTTAATGTTTCGCAAAAATGTCAGAAAAAAACCCTAAAACTCCTAACACAGTTAGCCTCTTAAGGACAATAAAGTCTCTAGGCATGACCTAATTGCCTCAAAGAAATAGAAACATAGATAAAAGTTTCTGAATATTGCTGCAATACACAAGATGGCTGTATTTTTTAATTTTCCATATTTCTTCTGCTTGACAGGTCTTTATGCATTAACTAAACAAAGCTTGTGTTGGACTACTCCATCTACGCTACTGATGATGTCCTCACCAAAACATACCAAAGGGATACAATGACGGAAAGCATACTGATGATAGGACAATAGACAGCTCTATCTTACTTTCAGCTTTCAAAAACATACCTGAAAATCAAAATGCAATGTGTTGTGCCACAGCTGTGATTTCATTAACTTTGAGACAGAACACAGGCAACATGCATGAGAATGGTGGGCACAAACATCCTGTTGACCAGGTGGGAAGACAGCCTGTCAGAGCTCCAGCCCCTTAATCAAAGTGTGAAATAGAACCATATATGCTATCCTATGTAATTACAGCCTTAGGCAGCAGAAATTCATTCAACAAATTAATAGTTTGAATCTGAACTAGAACAAGGCAGTAAGAGGAACTTAAATGCCTTAAATGTCTCTGACAAAAGTCTAATTGGCGCAGAAATACATTTTGCACACAGTCACTAATAGTCAGGCAAGTTCTTCTACAAATCCCTCTGGAATTTATTCCTAAAGTGGTTGCAGCTTGCAAGATGCTAAGAGCTACCAGAAATTCCTGAAAGCATGACCCATAAAGCCATGGACACTGTTACACAAAATAGAGAATTTTTGCAGCTACACAAAATACAGAATTTAACATTAAGGTATTCAAAGGCGCCCTTCATTAGCACTGGCCTGCATGCAGACAGTGCACAATACATACGCCAAGGACTTAATGCTAAGCTTACGGCCTGATTATAAACATCTTGCTGGTTTTAAGTTGCAGAACAGCACCGCCGTTCTTAGGAAAGCACTCACAGAAAGGTCCTCACTTCAGAGTGTATAATGCTGTAATGGATGGTGGGCAGTAGGCAGTCTAACCATACATGCATGACTAATAGAAGAGATGAAGGCATTATAAGATGTTCAGAGGTTTGCTAAGGTAGCACCACTTTTATTACAATGTAGTCTTGAAACAACTGGCACTTGTCAAAACAAAAATGGAAGCAATAACATGCTTATTTTTGCATTTATTATTCCTTTTCCTCCTGTCCCTCTTCCCACCCTGCCCTCAAGGACATCATCTAGAAAAACAGGGCTCGTATCACAATGCTTAGAAGTATTTTAAATTGATTCTCAAAAATATGATTCTTTGATTCCTCTGTGGATTTCCCAAATAAAATAAGATTATTTTCCGAGTTTCAGAAAAAAAAGGAGAATGAGGGCATTTTCATTTCCAGGGCTTTTCCCAATACTTTGAAAACTACAAGAAACAGCAGTATTACAGAGACTAAGAAGAAAAGTCCTTGTTCTTACAGCCCTTGTACCAGGTCAATCCTTTCTGAAACTCATAAAGGACTAATTGCTGTGATCACATTCTGCATCACCAGATTTATTTAATTTTACACTTGCCCTCTCAGTTCCACAGCAGAAAAAGAGGCTACATTTAAAGAAAACCTCCCCCTTCTCTCCACTCTGCCCCCAAAGTTAAAAAGTTTGCTTCCCATGGCCAAGTCACTCAGCACGCTCAGAATTTATCTTTCCTTCTCTCCTTAATTTTAACTGAAAGAGATAAAGATATATCACCAAGGAGGGCAAATCTAAAGGAAGAACTGTCTCTGCTGCTATTTCAAGTGAAATTACTGGGTTTGTTTGACTTTACAGATACCCTCCTACACCCCTGCTTAGCAAACACAGGAAGACATTCTCAAGATGCAATCATTTTGTCTTCTGTAACACCAAAAACAAGATTACACAAACACTAACTTTCACATTATTAAGGGAAGGGCAGATGATTTTCAGAAGTGATGGGCCATAGAATCTTTTATCACTTTCTTGTCCTTTTATCTCTGAGATTCTATCTCATTTCTCTCTCCCTAGTTAGTTCTTAAAAGAAAACAAAGAAAGCAGGAGGGAAATCAAATGCCTCTTTGCATGAACGGGAGCCAGGCAATTTTACGCCCCTTTCTATATACCCTATTTTTGGTTGCCTGAAGGTTTTCAAGTCAGAGAGGCTTGCCTAAGCATGCTGCAATAAAAGCTGCTATAGCCAGCTGCCTTAGTATCTAAAAGGGGTTCCTAGCAAACCTGTTGAATAACCCTGAGGCTAACCACCACCAAGGAAAACAAAATATTAAGATAAAAAGATTCTTTAGGTTGTTTCCTTATTGCTCTAAGTAGGAAGTCTCAGAGGGCAGTTCAAACTGGTTGCTTGAGTGTTCAGACAATGATCACTCCCAGATGGCCTTGACAGGATGAGCTGACTCTTAAGAAACCATTAGGTAGGACCTACTGGAAATGAATGCATAGCTTTCTTTACAAAGAATAAGTGAATCTGGTTTTCTTGCCGCTAAAATCATTAATATTGACAATTATTTTTAATGTATGCTTCAGAACTGACACTTCACACCTTAAATCAATCAGCTGTTTAGGTGTTCTCAGTTTTAGTCATACAAACAGTCTTACAGACTATCTTCTCCCTCATTTGAGACTGCAGCTTAGCAAAAAAACCAACTCCATTTCCTTCCTCTATACTTAACGTGTTTTTAATGTTTTTTTTTTTTCCTTTTTCACTTCCACTTCCTGTATTACAGGGTTTTTTCATCCCTTTTTGACTCCTCCTTATGACCATGTGTCAGGGAGAGCTTTTTACTTTTACAATTCAGACAAACACTACGTGCAGCTGAGGTTGGAGGCAATTATTCTTGTCCCTGAAGACTTTGCAGATTGCCACATAAAACAAAGAAGAAAATCTTCCAACAGCAAGTTGCTGCCTGAGTCAGTACTTATGAGCTACCTGCTCAGCCAACTCTAGGCAATCTTGCATACTCTATTTTTTGCCAGCAGATTATTCTTTTTCATCTCCCATGCTTCAACCCCCTGGAGACAGATTTCCCAAGCTGCAATGCACCAGAAGCAACAGATTTCTCGGCACCCAGATACAACACATTATCTAAAGGCTATGCTTTGAAAAGTTACTTTTTTTTTACCCATTTAACCTAGAGCGGCAAAGACAATACAGAGCAAAAGCATGAGAAGAAATTAAGCTACTTAGATTATATCATTTAAAATGATAGCTATAATAACTAAATGTATAGTATACTTAAATATAATAGCAATTATATTTATTTTTAGAATCGACCTAAAAATCTTTTCAACCTAAGGATTTTCAAGTTCCAGGTTCTACATTTCCCTTCACCAGTCACAAAGAGTTTAAAGAGCATCAGTTTAAAAAGTATTTCAGAAGTCCATTGTTAAATAAATAATGCAAAGTAAAACTAAATTTGAACTCAAATTTCATTGCAAGTTTCAGAAGTTATCAAATGGAAATTTTCATTTCTATTTTGTTTTACAATTAAGAATTTGGGAAGGTAACAGAAACTTAAAGTTTGACAGTGAAATCGTCATCAGCAAAACAAACTCCACCTTCTTTCTAGAAACAAAAAATAAAGACTCATGTATTCTTTAAAAGAAGTCTTAATTTATTCCATTAAATCAACATAATAAATACCAACACTTCAGCTTTTATGTATTTGATTTGTAGTAATTTGATTTGCTTTCTGAGTATCTTTTGGTATAGAGGGAATTAAAAATAGTGATTATAACATGTGCTAAGCACGGGACTTTATTTAAAAACACAACTCTTAAATTACTAACAGTTCTTAAAGTACAAATTTCATTTAGAGATATCTAACCATTTAGTCTTTGCCAAAATTAGCAACTATGATGTTTTATCAATAAACGTAGTGAAGTACTTATTTAGAAGCTGTTCAACCCTGCCCTTAGATGCAAAACAGATCACAAAACAAAAATCACAGATCTCCAACTTTCACTAAATTTCAGCGGGAGGTTTATAGTAAGAGTTGAAGTCCCCAATAAATCCTAAATAACTTAAAATTATCACCTTAACTTAGTATAAGTTAATTCCAAATTTACAATCCCTGCAGTCTTCATCTACTAGTCATGCAAATCAGCATTCAGCCATTGGGGGTGGGAGGTGGGTGGGAGGGGGCATGTGCTGCTGCAGTGGGAGAAGGGGGAAGAACATTATATTTACTTACTGGCATATATTTTTAAAAAACATGTACTCATAAAATATATTGTCTAGCATTTAAAATCATGCTTACTAGTAACAGGCCTCTCTAATACAATAAAGATATCAATACATCCTACCTGCATAAGAGATCAGAATACAGGTCTCACCAGAAGTTAGTTGTGTGTCTTTTTTAATGGCTAAGAACATCATTACAGTCAAGCTCTCCTTCCAGCACAGTCCCTCTCCACTTTCTCATAGTCCAGTTTAGAGAATTCCCCAACCCAAACTTTATGCTTGAATAGTATGGGGTTTATTTTCCATTCAGGAAGTGAGGCCAGCTCTTAATACAAGAACTCCCTTACAGTGTTTGCTGACCATTAGTCAGCACTTCCCTGTGACCCATCCCTTTCCTCCACTCCCTTTCAGTTCCAAATGCTGCCATTATCAACTTCCAGCTTTTCCTTTTTTGCCTGTTTTAGAAATTCCCTTGATGGTGAAGAAGCTTTTTTCCATCAGTATTAAGCCACTTTGAACTCTTGGACAAACTGAGTTCCTTTAACCTCTTCTATAAGATAGGCTTTCTATAGCCAACAGTCTTCTTATCACCTTCTACAGGGCTACTTTTGCCCACCAACCTGGAACCCAAATTGTTTTAAACCCCTCAATTCAAACAAAATTGTAAGTGCAAGTTCTGAAGGTTGTTTAGGTTTTGTCTACTTGCTTGGATTTGGCACATTCAGTAGCTAGCATATAAAATTCCGGAGACAAAGCGTATTTGTTTCACAACCTGTGTTTGGAAGGTATACTGCTACTGATCTCAGAAGTGCCAATATGTACTATCACATATCAGTCATTTCAACAGCTGAGTAATAGGACACAACTCTTCTGAATTTTAAGCAGTGAATTAGAGAACACAGTTAATGGAACAATATTCATCCCAATTCCATGTCAACTTCTCACAAAACAAGCCTTTAAATAGGCTACCCGATGTACACCCACTGGGACAAGCTGCGTGAACTGAAAATGAACACACCATTACAACATGGCTCCATCATAGGGACTCACTGTCACTGCAAACTTCAGAATATATCCACTCTTGCCCTTTAAACTCAGAAATCTAGATTGTAATCTTCAGATCAGAAGATGTAAACCAGTACCTGCAGGCAAAAAAAGGAGGATATATCGAGAGAATGAAACCCCGATACCTTTTTTAATTACTATTACTTCATAGTCATCCACAATTAGCCTGCTAAAACCTTATACTGAGCTAATATAATCCCTTTGGTTTGCCCTGCTCCAGTAATTTTCAACATTGTCATAAAATGTCTGATCTGTGTTTAGTGATCTGAATCAATTGCTTCTAGTCACCATGTACTGAAAGCTTTTTAAGACGTGTCATTTCTTCACATCAATTTTGTATTCAGAATTATGGAAGAAGGAAACAAACCACTCTGCTCTTCAGCTCAGAGTTTCTTAGTTTTGAACTGAGAGGCTTGAATAAACCAAAAAAGTAGATACTCACTTGGCTAACGCTTTCCGAGCTGTGGTTTAACACTTTATAGTTCCAGGTACTTACTCAGCAATCTCCTTCCAGAATTTATCACTCAAAGTTCAGTAGCAAACATGCACTGTTTAGTGTTATCTTTAAAATTTATTCTGCAATCACTACACAGGTCATAGTTTTAAACTTTATCTCAAAACCTTTTAAAAGTAAACTGTACATTAAAAAGAAATAAATCTATTTCTAGATACTGTGACTCTAGTTCTACAAATTGGCACATTACACCTTCTAGTCACTCTTCTTTGATACCTTGTTATCCTTTAAATATATTTTCAGAAATCTATTTCTTCAGAAAATTATTACGAAATATTTATGGTCCAATGAGAACTGAAAAGGACTGTTATGGATTGACAATATCATGTTCTTCTCTACAAGAAACCTACTTGCATTTTCATGTGTATCAAGAAGAACAAAATGTAACAGCAAAACAAGGGCAAAGAATATGCTAAAGATGACGGACAAAATATCCAGTATGCAATTGAGAAAGTGGACATGGCCCTGGAGTTGAGTGGCTCTATTTCAGAGTTCCCCTTTCTTTGTGTTCCATTGCTCCTCACCTCTGACTTGACTACTTATATTCTGCACTCTTCAGGATTGCAATCTTACCTGACTAACTAAATGGAGCTTGATTACAGTAGTCCTGTAATCTAGCAGTCTATCTGGCAACTCACCTACTCTACTATAAGGAACAGCTGCTTGGACAGCAAGCATCACCCAAGGAGCCAAATACCACCTTCTGTGCTGGAGCATGCACAGAGCTGGCTGGAAGCTGCTGCTGCCGACACTGCTTCCACATGAGAGAGGAGGAGGAGGGCCTGGAGGCACACTCCTCCTGCTCACAGAGCAGGCCAGGAACTGCTCTTTGCCAATTTTGTCAATGCAATCAATGGGGGAGGTAAGAGGCAGATGTTGGATTTGTCCCTTAAATACAGTAACTGCAGTGAGACCATATCACACTATCAGTACAAACAAGACCAATCTGCTGATGGAGTCACTCTGCTACAATTTACTTAGAAGTTCATTGGTGATGAGGGACTTCAAGCAAATCAATTTCCTGGATATCTTCATCAGATGCTAAGTATCTTATCTGAAAAACACTGTATATGTTGGAGTAACAGATGTCCTGCAGGTGAAAGCTACTGAAGAACAGTTCACACAAAAATAAATCATGTCCATGGAAAATTAATGCGCATCCTATCCAGAACTGTGTGAGGATCTAATAAACTGCTTAATTACCGAAAACCTGTAGCTATTTTGTGAGACAATGAAACTCATTTAAATTTCTGCACTTTCATAAAATTGAAGCGCACTACACTCCAAAACAATGCAGATCTGAAAACTTGGTTTACCTGGCTCCATAACTGTGGAGCTGATTATTTATTTTCAGTCATGTAAGAAAGAAGAAAAACACTGTGAACCACTTCAGCACAGTACTAGGGGTGATTAATTAGGGAGTGGCAGGGGAAAGGATGAAACATCAAAATAAAGTGAACAGTGGAAGTCTAAAAGAAGAAACATGACTTGCAGAGGAATCTGGCAATCCGGTAATATCCACATCTCTTAAGGAGCAAAGCTCCATGAAGAGAAGCTGAAGGTAGCCAAGGAAGCAGGTCAAAATCTGCAAGTTTACAAACCACAGGAAGAATCCTTGCTGAGAATGACCGAACTGTTGAGTTCACTAGACAGAAATATATTGGTCTGGGCGATTAAACTGGGAGGCAGACTCTCACTGGAATGGAAGGAAGGACTGAATAAAAACATTATGAACCGTCTCCTGTTCTCAGGCAGAGGAAGAATACAATGCACTTCAGCTCAGGTGGAGGAATTAACTCAATTTGTTGAGCACAAAACTATCACAGGAGGAACACAACTTACCAGAGAAACTAGCAACAGAAGGATACAGCTGCAGCTGAAGAACAGTAAAAAGAACATAATGGAGGAGAAGCTAAAAACTGATACAAAATTTTCCCAATATAAGAACAGATTTTGTTTGTTTTCAGATCTGTACAAGTCAAAATAAAAATTTACGTACTTGCAAAGCAAAACCACTGTTCCTTCTATTAAGCATCTGAAATGCATTGTAGGCATCAATTGAGAAAGAGGAAAACATCATCAAAAGCTGCAAAGCAGTAAGTTTTACAGTAAAAAAACATACATGCCAGCTAAGAAATGTCCACTTCTCAATGCTAGAATTATTTTTCAAAAGTGTTGTGCAATTCCTTCCTCCGTTTTGAAAAACTCATCCGTTCGTGTGTCCCCCAAAAGAAGTTCCCTCACTCTCACATTGCAAATCATTAGATGAAACACTTTCACTTCACCATAACTAGTAACAACCAAGATTTTCCCTAGTTTTGAACAGAAGGATTTTCTAAAACTATGCAACAAATATCCCAAGACCCCATAGAAATGTGTATGTATTCTATGTAAGGTGGTAACGCTGTTCTCAGCACACAGAAAGCCAGCACTGACTTAGCAGTTTTGTGCACAAAGCTACCCATTTGCTCCTTGCTCTCCTTGTTTTTGCTTTGCTGATCAAAGAAGTTGCCAAGTTTTTTCTTTACCATTACAAGGCAGGAAAAATGGCTCTCCTCAGAGAGGCCCCTTGCGAAGGTCACAAAGGTTAGCTCCACAAGCCCTGGAGCCTGCTCTGATGCTGGAGTGATTGGCTGGCTTCCCTGCAGTTACCCTGCATTTCCTCTCCTTCACAATAGTGCGCTGGTTATGGAAACTAAATATGAAAGAACGTGGTGGGGGAGGAAAGAATTTCTATGGAGACATAGTCAAAAACACTCTGAAGTTCTACTTGTTTCAGCAGCCTGAAAATCTAGCATTCTAAAACATTTGATTTCCTTCTGGAAAACTCAAAGTAAAGATCTCGGCATGTACTTCGCCCCGTAACAAAAATTCGAAAGAAGAAAAAAAAAAAAAGGAGCTTGCTTTTTCTTAGTATACAAACAAATGCATACTGGTCTGCCTTGGTCTGGAAAAAGTTATTTCTTAAAATGTTTACTTGCCCCATCCCTGGACTTAATCAACTGGAACCCACAGGTCACACTCTCTTAAATGAAGCCAACTAAACAGGATTCATATTTGTAGCACCTTCTGGCTCCTGAACAATATCACACCAGAGACATTTTTAAAATCTTACAGAATATATGAAAGCTTATTTATAGGCATCAGACTCCAATTAGTTTTAGGTCCTAAAGTTAAGTAATGAAGACATCTTGGAACACCCAGCAAAACAATTGTTACATTTCAGATGGCTGATTAAAAACACTCCCCTTTTTCTATAAATTCAAACCTACCAATCCACAGGCAGCCACAACTATTTAGGTTTTTCTTAAATATAAAAAAAATTAAACTGTAGTGTATACACTGAAAACTCTAGCCACTTTGAAACATCTGCTCCTAGGAAACAGATTCAGTGTTGGTCTAAGTAGGGGAAAGTAGCATAAAATTCTGTATATTGAAGAAGGAGCTGTTTGGGGCTTCATATTTTGGGGGGACAATTTCATATCACTTTACAAATAAAACTTTGATTCTCAGCATTGCTCAGAAAGCTTTCTTACCACCCTGAAAGTCAAGCCAGGCTCTTTCCTCTCTATATAACTGTAGGTGTCAAGTTCTGCCTCCAGTGCCATCACCCATATGTTTGGACAGGTGAAGCCAATTAAAACTCAGCCATCAGTGTTTGATGCTGAATCCACCTCTGCAGCTGTTTTGAGTTCATTATGTTACCAGGAGTCAAAAGTACTTCCAGAAGTAGTCAAGTTGTACAGCCCCACTAATGAGGTATTTCAATCTGTTTAAGCACTCTCAGGATTTAACAATATCCAGTAATAGAGACTCATACTACAGCTTTTTCTTCCTAGGAAAAATCAACAGGCTTCCTCTTCCTACCTAGTCACCTCTGTTCACAAAACATCTAGGAAAACAAACTGTCTGTATTGGGAGACAGCAGTGACCGACAATACCAGAATCCTAAGGAAAGTAAGCTGAAAACAATAAGATACATCATTAAAGAAGAAGAAATATCATAGTTCATAAAAAAGCATAGAAGTCTAAGTGTGATTTTGACCCAGTTACTTTGATCTATTCACCTGTAAAAATATACAGCAAAAAGTACAGACATCTCAAGGGGTCTCCAGAACTGCTTCACCTACAAATCCAGATTCAAATGCAGAAGTATCAGGAGAGCAGGGAGAAATCTGTGCAATAGCCATACTGTAACAAAAAGCAAAAGGTATATATAGGAAGGGGCTGCACCTGATCAGCATTACTATTTCTTGGAGAAACTTCTAAAAAAAGCACAAAACCACAATACCAAATTCCACTTTTCCTCTTTTGCAGGAGAGATTTTATGACCAACATTTGTCTGTCTTTTTAGCTGCTGTAATAAGAGATAGCACTTCTGCCGGAAAACCTTACCAAACTTCTCAAGCCTCTTTGGGGGTGCCTACAAAGGCCAGCACACCTAACATCTACCAAACCCAAGCCTTCCTCAGCTTCCATACAAATGCCAGGTGCACACTGTGCTGGCCACCAGAAGACATGGTCACCACATTACCTGAAACATTTACAATGCCAACAGATCACTTATCTTTCAAACTTGCCATGACAATAAAACCCAAGAGGAGAAAGAATTGAGTCAAGAATCAATAACGCATGCTATTTTGCTAGCAGGCATATCTTTGACCACCTCCGTATGGGACAAAAACTCTTATCCTTCTGGCTGATGTTGCTATGCAGGCAAAAAGTCTCCCACGGTAAATGCTGTGCCAAGATTAAGGCACTTTTGGACCTGCCTTGGTTACTCAGATGATGCAAGTACAAGGCAAAAAACTTCCTTTGTCACCTACTGAATCCACACTAGGGGGCTCTGCTGATGTAATCACATTTTCTGAGAGGTACTTACTTCATGACTAGATTAACCCACTCCTACCTAAGGAATTAAATGCAGTATCTGGAAGAGGTGGAACAACATCACCTTACTGCAGCTCCTGTATTCTTTCTTCCAGACGCCATGGCTAAGAGGAAGGCAAAAAAATGAAACAAAAAATACTTAAAATATCCACAAGTATCAAAACCAACAGAAGACACTAATAAATGAACAAAAACCCCTCCATAAGCAGCAAGACCAAGGCTCCACCCAAACCTGTAACATGGGAGAAGGCTAAAGTTTAGGACTATGATTTTGTAAGTTTTTATGTTAAAGGTTCAGATTGCTGTAATTCTTTAATGATGACACAACTGGGCCAAGGAACAGACACACTGTAACCAGCCTCTTTTTTCTGCTGTATGTAATGCCAGAGGAACTTCCAAGACAGCTTTGGAAAGCAACCCCCTTCAAAAAGACATTTTAAGAAAATGCTGCGTAATTCCCTGATACAAGACTCAAGCAATACAAGAATCTGTCAAGTGGATGTAATACCAAGTGCCCTACATCAATCCTGAAACTGTACAGAAGAAAGATGTCCAGAACTACCGCCTTTTTTCAAGCAAGTTAAAATTACAGGAAAATTACTAAAAACAGCCTGAGCACCTTTCTCAAAATTTGAAAGGAAAAGAGTTTGATGGATGGCAAAAAAGCTTTAACATTTCATTAGCTACCTCAGTTTCTTTTAGTTTTATGATGTGTGATGTAACCAACAGGTCAGTAAGCTCATAATTTTTAAATTAACAAAAAATTACATAAATTGATCACACAGAACATGAAAGGAGAAAAATAAGGACAGAAACAAGGGTGCAGATCAAAACCAGCTAGTTTCACACTTTCTACTTCAGCAATATGGATGGCTCAACCCATGAAACATCACATCTGACCTCCAAAGTTAGGTTTTTAGCTTAAACTGTGGCAGGCTTTATTTTTTGTATTTAGCCTATAAACACCAGTAAACGTAACATTACATTGCTTAAAAGTGGCCAGTGTTTCTTGGAAATTTCAATTCTGACATCATATAAAAGTGCAACTCCTAAAATTTTTATACAAGCAACTGAATCAAAGCAATCTTACCACAATTTAATTGTTCACACCAGAGACAACCTCACATACACCCAAGGAGGTAAACCTGATCAACTAAAAACAAAACTGCAAAATGCTTTGTTCCCAATGTTTTAAATATGAAGTTACATGACAATACAGAGGTTTTCCGATAGGAAAGGGAAGTAGGACAAAGAACCCAACAAAAACACACATGCCAAAATGCTTGTGACGAGGTAGCTTAGACAAGTGGTCTCCAAACTTTTTGACCACAAACCTTATCAGTAAAAAATTTTTGAATATGCACCCCCAATATATGTATAATTATAAATTATATACATGTACTACATATTATGTACATTATAAAACATACACAAAAATAGGAAGTAAAAAAGGGTGAGCTAAAGATGAACTAAACACTTACAGTACAAAATACATTTTCTTTCCAAACTCCAATGGACTCTCTTGCATACCACTTGGGATGCACGCACCCCATGTTGGAGAACACTGGCTTAGACTGTCTAAAAGGTGAATGTCATCCTTCTGAAATGTACTCAATTTCAGAACTTGGAATATGATTTCCCCTAAAGTACCCAAAAATACAATTAAATTGTTTTTAAAGTAAATTATGCTGGTTGACCACACTGCTCTTATATGTTTGTTGTACAACTATTGGAAAGGCTGATGAGAGCTATACTTTAAGGCTAAAAAAATACATTTTGTTTCTAACATACTTTTATTGTTAACAGGGATTGTATTTGTTACATTCCACCAAAAGTTGCTAAGACTTCTTCTAGAGGTACGGGGAGGAGACAAGGCAAAGCTGGCAGCATTTAACACTGCAAAATATTATTTTACAAGAGATTACATAGTTTCATCTTTCCAACTGGGAAATCCATTTAGGCACATTACAAATACTACCTGAAATTAGGAGTCTCACGCTGAAAGCTACTGGAATTCCTTTGCCTTTCTATTTTCATAAATGCAAAGAGAAATCTCACCTGGAGTTCATGCTGAAGGACATCCAGTCCTAGTAATTCTCCACCAAATACAACACTATTGCGAGAAGGGGTGAAATGAGGGAAAAAAATGGTTGTTCTAGTACAAAGTCAAGTCTGAATCCAGAAGACAAGACAAAATCATAGCCAGCAATGAAGCCAGGCTGACACAAAAGGCACAAGCTACTACAAAGGCAAGGTTCCCCCCATTCACTGCTTGCTGCAGTGAAGAAATCCTTTAGTTTGCCACAGTTTTAACATCACCAACTCGCATCTAAAGGGCAACAAGCTAGTCATTGATCACCGTTTGAAAACTACTACCTCAGAGGATGCTGACTTTAGCTTGAAGGATGTCCTAGTAAGAAAACACAGCTATGACAATCTATACAGGTATTTATTTCTTCTAAATGTTATTACTTTTTGCTAGATCAAACAATCAGGTGTTCAGAATGTATTTGAGCTAATGAGAAATGGGCCAGGTTGGACATTCAGCACTACTCTTAAGGATTTTTGAGTCATTGGGCCACAAGGTTCCATTTCTACATATGGACCAACAGAAAAAAAAAAAAAACATGTGCCCAGGAAACCAAGAGAGACAACACTTGGAACAAGTTAGCCTTATTTTGACCCAACACTCCTAAGCACGAAGTAGTAGCACCCCAAGCCAGTCATGAGAAAGACTCAAATTCTTCATCAGTACAGTTGACTTAAAAAAACCTGGTAATGTGGCAGAGGAAATTATGGCCCACTTACTAAGCCTACATTTGTTATGTGAGAGTGCTATTTATAATGTCACATGCTGCAACTTGTTCCCAAGCTAGCTAAACCTACATGCTTAATTGACTCAATAGACAATGCTGCACTGTCAAGACTGATCTTTTCCTACAGGCTACAGTTTCTAAACCATGAAAGCTTTTACAATTTTAATTTTCTTAGAAGTTCTGAAACAAGAAAACTTCAAAATCACACAAACACATATATACACATACAGTATGTATTTGGGTAGCTACTATACTGACTACCACTACAATTCACATATCCATATGCAAACAGAGTCATCAAAGTCCGAGCATTTTAACGAACATGGGAGCCAGCAGGTTCTTCAAGTTCCTATTTCAGACATCCAAGATAGAAGGGACTAAGGAAGAAAAAGCCTGGAAACAGATTCATGTCACCAATATACACCACGTGATGCATGGAGCAGCAGCTCTCACATCACACTAGATTTTGACTAAGCCACCTTATAAAGTATTTGTTTCAGATTACTTCCCAAGAGTAAGGTTTTGGGAAGAAAGAAATCTAATTAATTTAACGTCTGGAAGTTGTCAATTAAGAACTAATTTAAACAAAGATTATTATGAATGCTCCAGACAGACTGGATTTCCAACTTCTGTAGACTACTTTTTACTCATATTGATGAAAAATGCTTTCAAGAAAAAAAAAAAGGCACATTTAGGAAAAAATAGTAAGATGTCAGAAGAGATGAAGTTTTGCACAGTAAACAAGTTTCATGAAGTAATTCACAGTGAAATGGAAATTCAGTTTTTCAACATTTGTACACCAACTATCAAAATAACTACTGAATTTTAGGAATTGAAGTGATTCAATTACTATTTATTTAAAACAGCAAACTGGTTCAATCTCTTCTATAACCAGCTTCAGAAAGCTGAAGTTCAATATCTCAGGATACACTAAATAATTTTATTTTTTAATATTCCTCCTGCCTCCCCCAAAATTGATGAAAAGAAACATCTTGGAGAACAACACTATTAAATCTCAAAAGCTCTTGAGCAGCTTTAGGAAAAAAAATAATAAATAAAGAATAAAAAATAATTAAACTATGCCTTCTCAAACTATTGCCAGATGTAAGTGACCAGCAGAACTGAAGTCTTTGTAATACTGCCAAGCAACTCTGATAAGGGCAATTGAGTTCTTTAAGAAGCTGAAAGTCGATCACGATCAGCTGGTCTAAATGCCTATAAACCACACAACTAAATACACCAAACAGTTACCAAAAATACAGAGACTAAAAGACAAGCTAAACATTAAAGTCATCCATGTACAGATGTACATATATTTTTCTGTACAGACTGGCTGTTTAATGAGTTTACATTTCAAATTTTTATAGTTAGAATAATGAAGATTGTATTTGAACTCACTCTTTTTGTCGCTAGTATCTCAACAAGATAGCCCTCGACAACAAAAACAGTCTTCCCCTTTTAAATGGCAATGCCTTACCGTAAAGGCAGCTTTCAAAAGGATGTATTCAAGTACATGCAACATTTCTTGAATCCAGCAGTCATGAATGACATTGCTGAGCATATTGCATACAGCACACTGCTGATAAAACCTGTTTCAGATAATCTGCCATATCTTGTGCTTCATTAACTCAAGCTGAAAACAACCTTCTAAACCAAAGGAGGGTTAAATTAACAACCATCATGTCTTTCCTCTATAATGTATCTCCTTCTAATTTTCCACACCAAGCAGCCATCGGGTTTATACTGTAGGATAAAACAACTTTGCAAAAGCAATGTATTACTCCATTTAATAACATGCTGAAGGGCATCTAGTCCCATTTGTTTCACTTTTTTCTGACCTTCACAAAAACACCATTATTCAACCTGACTGCAAAAATTAAAAGAAAAAGTTGTAGATAGAAAACTGCTAAATTACTTAAAGCATAAAAAATGGACTCCAAAAAGCCAAGCCATGTTGGAAAGATGTTCTTTCAGTTGCCATGGGGTCTAATGATATTTTGACAAGACTGCAATTATGCTTCTGTTACATGAACAGATCTTGTTCTCCACGTCTTGCCAGGATAATACTGCTTTTAATTAATGCTTTTGTTGTGAAGTGTACCCTCAGGCAGTAGTAAGTTTTATAATAATTTCAGTATGTAGCATGTATTTCCCCACACCATTTATTCAAAATTTCTCATCATTCAGCCTCATAGATAATGCCCAAGCCCATACTTCCCAGAATTCTTCAAAACATGGCTAAACACTGTTGTGCTGAGCAAGACAATGTTAAAACACGTCTTCGTATGACTGTTCTCCTCTGCTTCCTTCAAGAAGAAAGGAACATTACGTGCCTATCAGACCGGCACGACCACAAGAGAACCAAATTTCCTTTTAAACATCAGTCCCAGTTTCACTTTCAGGAATCGGCACACGTGTCTATCTTCTTTTCAAATACTTGATACATGCTTTTAGTTTATTAACTTTTAAATAGAGTTATAACCATTGCCAAAGTATTGTCATAAGGTGCTGATCTTCAATAATGTTTACTGATCACTAAACCTGGGTAAAAAAAAATATACAAGTGCAGCTTTTATTCTTACAATCCACTGCATAACCCACCTCTCAAATTTGAAAAGTTGCGCTAAAGGAAGTTACAAACCAGAGCTTCACCAAACAAACAGGCAGTTACTGAAGCTGCAGAAATCTAGGCACATATTTATCCAAAGCCTGAGACAAGTAAAGTACTGTGTGGGAAATGTTATGAAATCCCTGTCAAGAAAACTAGGCCTCAAATTTAATCCACTGCCTCTCTCTACCACAAACAGCTGTGAAGTAACTAACTCATTTTTTGGTTTAAATGTTATTAATTAATAAAACATGACTGTCTAATTAACTCCACAAGAAGGTGGAAAGTTTCAAACCAATTCTTTTACGCCAATTAAAATTGGCTTTACAATGTGTTTGGATAAATTGCATTGGCTTTGAAAAGTAAAGTCAATATGCAAACTGCTGCCTTTACAGACTGCAGGGACCCATTTTTAACTGCCACATGTTCTCTGACCATATTCAAGAAAAGAAATTAAAATTTTAAATCTCACCTCCATTGGAGTATTCAAGTGTGGTTTTGTTTTTTTTTTTAATTAAACTGGTGCCTATATTTTAGTAGACTCAATTCTCCTAAGTGTTCGAGCACTGAAAGTGATAGTAAGTTTATACCTTCAACAGGGAGAGAAGTTAACTTTAAACATTATTTCTATTTATTTTCCATTACTTTTTTATTTCTCTAATAAAACTAATCCAATATTCTGCCTGATCTCTCAAAAGATAAATTAATTTCAGAATCCTATCCCCATTTCATGCAGAAACAATCTTCAGTTTCTCCTGCATGATCTTTGCATGACTTCACTGAAAGTAAACATTTAAATAGCACAGTATTTGGTAAGAATAAATGTACATATTGTCAACAGCAAAATTCATGGATTACTTTATCTGGCTTTTATTAAGAAGGTTAAACTAGGTGACAGCCATCCCTACTGTTTCCAAATTCTCTTGCTGTTGCTGGAAGGTGCATCTGTCTAAATGGGCACCACTTGAATTTTTTTAGTCAGGTTGGACTTGTTAGTGCAGCCTAAAATCTGATGAACTAGTAAAAACAACAGCAGGTTGAACTCCAAGTTGTGTGATATTTGCAAAAGCAACCAGTAGAAGAGTTCTAAGGCTTGCAACATCACAGAAAATGAAGTTATTTAGCATGAACTCTATTTAACAGCTTAACAGACATAAGACCACTCACACAGAGACACAAACAATGGAATTGTGTATATGTAATTATTTTTAGAATTAAACCTACCACAACTTTGAGTTTTTGCAACCTTAACTGCCAGTTTCTTCTACACCACTGACATATTTGCCCAGCAAATAACTACTGATGGACTTAATCAGAGAGGTCAAAGCCAAACCAAAAATAAAGATGTTAAGTACACAGGCTTTCCTTATAAGAAGTGGCTGAATTGCCACAATCAATAGAAATCCACTGGTTGCCTCTGAACAGCATGCTATAAGCACTGATTAAAGAAATTATCCTTTTGACCCTTCCCCTTTTAAGAGGAAGCCTTACTGCATTACTCAGTTCCCAGTATGTTTCTCGGAATGAAGCAAAACATAACCTTGGAATGAAAATGGATTCATCAAACAGAAGCAGACTGAATAAAGAGTTAAAATACTAGACTTCTGGTAATCAACCTTAATATTATTAATACCAAATCATTCACTAAAGAAGGAAGTATTCCGTCTCTAAAAACCTGTAAATTGGCTTCAATTAACTGTACAATTAAAAAGCTTGTATCTTGATACAGAGCAGTATTAAAAAAAAAAGAAAACTAAAGTAATTCATTTTTACTGTCTGTCTCCTGTTGTTACTGGGTGACATTACCACCAATGGCATATCTAGTGCTACTAGAATGAAAAAATAGGTCACAACCTAGAGTATAAAAAAAGTGCGTAACTCACGACCGAGATTTCTTCCCTCTCTTTACGATTTTTGTCACACTGGCTAAGCTGCATAAAGTTACTCTGTAAAGACTATTAAAAAACACATGAAATAATTTCAAATACAAAAATTTCCAGAATCAAAACTACAACCTTTAGATCTCAGGCACACCTGGTAATTTCTACTTTGAAAGAACAGAAATTTCATGCTATACCAAGTCCTTGACTAGATTTACACAAAATATCTAAGTCTAACACTGTTACGCCTTTTAATTCCAAGGATATGTCAATCATTAAAATTCTATATTGAACAATGAGAATTTTAATGGCATTTACTTCTTAAAATTTGTTTGTGTGTTATAATTCTGACTTCTGATTAGAATAAAATTTTATACCTTTTGATTTATGTATCCGATTATATACATACGGGCAAATAAAAGGTTCACAAATGAGTTGAATACATCTTTCCGTAATGAACACATACGCTGAAACTATTTGCTCTATCATCATCTAGTAGGAAAGTTAATTAAAACATTAAAAGTTTCCTTTCGTTTCACACAGCACAACAGTTAAACCAAGCTGGTCAACTGGAAGAACAAGTCATAAATCAAAAAGGAGCTATGTGTAGCAAGGAACAATTTCAATTTTTATTCTGGTGTTTGAGATGAACCATAACTGCAGTAACTATTTACGTAAGGAACAAAGAGAATTTTAAAAAGCATTAAACTTTAGAAAGTTTATAAAATACTACAGTTTATTCACACTTTTAAACGTGTAGTAGAATATCTGAAGACAGACAATGGTACAAGCTTAAATTCTTTGTTAGTATCAGTTCCTCCAAGAATAAACCACGACAAATTCTTTTACTAGCAGACCTGCACCTACATGTTCCTTGTTTTCTCGTTTCCCCACATCAACTCCTGCTGGTCAGACACTCAGTATTCTTCATCATCCTGCTTTGCCTATGGCAAACTAAACAGCCACCTGTACTTCCTGAGAGAAAAACACAGCACAAAACAAGCCTATCCCTCCTCTTAGGATTCTATATCAAGCCTAACTTGACTACAGGAAATAAAGCAGTAGCATGCTAGTTATGTCACTGAAAAGCATAATACGCTGTATTGTATAGGCATGCAATTATCACTTTAAACTGCCATTACTACTTAAAACTAAGCTAAATCATTACCTGTTTTATTGCTTTTGTGGAACAACTTTGCTTCAACACAAGGGAGAAATGAAGAAATGCCAATTCTGTATTGTTTTTCAGTTCCTTTCTATTTCAATTTCCCTATAAGCCCTCCCTCACATTACCTGCTGTATGCATTTGTACCTTGCTCTACATTTGCAAACTGTTCAACAACAAAACCACCCCCCCCAAAAAACCCAAACCCAAAACTGTAGTGTGGATACAGTTATGAACAAAATTATGTAATTACCCTTTTCTTAATAAAACTTGCACTTTTCATGATTTATTCTACTGATGTAGATCATCAGAACAGCTGAGATTTCTGCTTGCACAGGTGTACTTACAAAACTTTTGAGGACAGACAAGTACTTATTCTGATTTTACCTGGACCAGTAATGGTCAGTCAAAATAGACCTACTACTTAAGAGTTGTGCACTAGTTTCAGTGTTAAATACCTCACTTAAAAATAGAACAACTCAGAATATTTATCAATACCCACTGTAGTTCTAAACCACCCTGCTTTTGTAAAAGTAGGGGGTTTTTCTCCATTTTATTTTTAGCATGCTTTGATCAAATTATTACTGAGAATGGTTTCGTGCCAACAAGGCAGATACCACAGTGGGAGTCTGTTATAGACCGCCCAACCAGGATGAAGAGGCAGACAAAATATTCTATAAGCAGCTGAGAGAAGTCTCACAATTGCTAGCCCTTGTTCTCACGAGGGACTTCAACTTAACAGATGTCTGCTGGCAATACAGTACAGCAGAGAGGAAACAGTCTTGGAGGTTCCTGGAGTGTGTGGGAGATAACTTCCTGACACAGCTGGTGAGGAAGCCAACTAGCGAAGGCACTGGACCTGTTGTTTGTGAACAGAGAAGGACTTGCGGGTGATGTGATGGTTGGAGGCTGTCTTGGGCACAGCGTTCACAAAATGCTGGAGTTTTTGATTCTCGGAGAAATAAGGAGGGGAGTCAGCAGAACTGCTACCTTGGACTTCTGGAGGGCAGACTTTGGCCTATTTAGGAGCCTGGTTGAGAGAGACCCTTGGGAGGCAGTCCTGAAGGGCAAAGGAGTCCAGGAAGGCTGAACATTCTTCAAGAAGGAAATCCTAAAGGTGCAGGAGCAGGCTGTCTCCCCATGTGCCAAAAGACGAGTCGGCAGGGAAGACCACCGGCCTGGCTGAACAGACAGCTTTGACTGGAACTCAGGAAAAAAAAGGAGAGTTTATGACCTTTGGAAGAAGGGGTAGGCCACTCTGGAGGACTACAAGGATGTTGTGAGGTTATGCAGGGAGAAAATTAGAAGGGCCAAAGTCCAGCTAGAACTTAATCTGGCTACTGCCATAAAAGACAATAAATGTTTCTATAAACACATTAGCAACAAAAGGAGGGCTAAGGAGAATCTCCATCCTTTACTGGATGCGGGGGGAAACATAGTGACAAAGGATGAGGAAAAGGCTGAGGTACTTAATGCCGCCTTTGCCTCAATCTTCAATAGTAAGACCAGTTGTTCTTTGGGTACCCAGCCCCCTGAACTGGAAGACAGGGACGGGGAGCAGAATGAAGCCCCCATAATCCAAGGGGAAATGGTGAGTGACCCGCTACACCACTTAGACACACACACAGGTCTATGGGGCCAGATGGGATCCACCCAAGCGTACTGAGGGAGCTGGCAGAAGTGCTCACCAAGCTACTTTCCATCATTTGTCAGCAGTCCTGACTAACTGGGGAGGTCCCAGTTGACTGGAAGTTAGCAAATGTGATGCCCGTGTACAAGAAGGGCCGGAAGGAAGATCCAGGGAACTACAGGCCTGTCAGTGACCTCGGTGCCGGGGAAGATTATGGAGCAGATCATCTTGAGTGCCATCACACAGCACATGCGGGACAACCAGGTGATCAGGTCCAGTCAGCATGGGTTTATGAAAGGCAGGTTCTGATCTCTCTCCTTCTATGACAAAGTGACCCACTTCATGGATGAGGGAAAGGCTGTGGATTATGCCTAGACTTTAGTAAAGGCTTCAACACTGTTTCCTATAGCATTCTCCTGGAGAAACTGGCTGTTCATGGCTTGAATGGGCACACACTTTGCTGGGTAAAGAACTGGCTGGATGGCTGCGCCCAAAGAGTGGAGGTGAATAGAGTTAAATCCAGCTGGCAGCCGGTCACAGGTGGTGTCCCTGGGGCTCAGTATTGGGACCAGTTCTGTTTAGTATCTTTATCAATGATCTGGACGAGGGGATCAAGTGCACCCTCAGTAAGTTTGCAGACAACACCAAGTTGGGTGGGAGTGTTGGTCGGCTGGAGGGTAGGAAGGTTCCACAGAGGGATCTGGACAGGCTGGGTCGATGGGCCGAGGCCAGCTGTATAAGTTTCAACAAGTACAAGTGCCGGGTCCCACACTTGGGTCACAACAACCCCATGCAGCGCTACAGGCTTGGGGAAGAGTGGCTGGAAAGCTGCCCAGCAGAGAAAGACCTGGGGGTGCTGGTTGACAGCCGGCTGAATATGAGCCAGCAGTGTGCCCAGGTGGCCAAGAAGGCCAACGGCATCCTGGCCTGTATCAGAAATAGTGTGGCCAGGAGGACTAGGGAAGTGATCATCCTCCTGTACTCCATGATTAAAAGTCACTCACAGGCCAGTCATTAGTCGAGCTGTTTTTCTTTTGAATACCAGGTGTACAAAATTTACACTGTTAATAAACTGAAATTAATATTCTGATCCCTCATTAAAAGTTATCTACACTAAGATGTTGATTTTGTGCAGATTTTAAACCCTGTTAAAGGCTTGAACAGGCTGAAACTCTGTTGAGCACCTGTAGGCTTAAAAATTACACACATATGCAGTGACAAATATCCAAGCTGTCTTCCTCCCAACCCTCTTTGCAAAACCCACAGTATTTCAGATCTTCCAGTTTAGCTAGAGGTTTTTCACTCTGATAAATTACAAGGAAAAAAATGATTTTATACAAAGGCAACATAATTTGGTTTCAAAACAGCTTTATTAGCATACTATCCATAATAGCATAACGCATCATACTGGCTAACAGCTCAATTCAATGCCCAAGATGTTTTGGTTTTTTAATTTAAAAAACCCATAAAAAACCCAAAACCCCAAACCAAGAAAAAAAAAAAATTCCAACCACAAAACCACCACACACACCTTGCTGACTTCAGCTGAATTTAGTTCACACATCGAATTTGTAACTGCAGCAAAGCCAAGTTTACACATATTGTTAGAATAAAACCAAGCTCAGATCTCAGAGTAGCAGCTACAGAATACATACTGGACCACAGCCAAGTACTATACTTATCCATCATTAAAGTATGTCTTTCTTCTGTTTTTTTAATTGCCAGTCCTAAGTAACTAAGATGTGTATTGGTGGGATTGGAAGAACCATTGTGTCGCCCTAGTTCAGTTTCTGTACAACAGGAAGGTGGTAACTCTACACAGACGTCTGCAATAAAACTTCAATTTCAGTTTACAAGCCAGACAAACACCAATGCTTTTTAATTTTTTTTCTCCATATGGCTCACTAAAAACTGCTTTTCCCCATAATTTTATTTGCTGGTTTTGAAGTTCATATTAAGCTACATATTAATGCATGGTTTTATTTACTAAAAAACAAGCAAACAACCCCAACAACCACCCCCCAAAAAAACCCATCCAAGCCAATGATTTGTTACACCAACTTATCTGTACTATTTCCACTGTCCCCCATTGATGTACCACATATTCCTAGCAGAAGACTGACATTTTCTGTTAAAGACACTGAAATAGACCATCATACACCATATTTCAGATTACTCCATTCTGTGTTTCTATAAACAGCACGGGAATGCGTATTCCACAACAGAAGAAGATGCTGATCACAAATCTACAGGAGCTCAAACACAAGGGTTTTTTGTGTTTGGTTTTGTTTTTTTTTTTTTTTAACCAAATATCCCAAAATACAATTTTAAGAGTGAAATTTTGTACACTTTTTAAGCTAATTTTCTTGAGGATTGCAGTCAATCAGCTCTCTGAATTTTAGATTAAGAATAGCTAGTTTTGTTGAGCATCACCATAGCTGCTAGGATGTGGGTAGAGATTAACTGAAAAACAAAAAGAACCTCTTTTCTGGAGGTTCTTAATAGAATCTGGATTCAAGGAAGACAACAATGAATGTTATGCCTTATTACTGGCTTACTCTTGGAATGATTGTGTTCAGTACTCACAATTAATTTGTTTGCAACTAGCAACAGAAGAATACTGCCTCAAAACTTGAGTCAAAAATTAAAAAGTAACATTTCAATAAAGCTTTTAAAAAATATTTACATCATCTCCTCTGTAAATGTAGTTTTCTCATTCAACTCTGCCATTATAAGGTTGATCAAAATATTATTTGAGTAAGTTAGGTTAAAAGACAGTAAAAACAGGCTTCAGTTAAATCTAAAGTATATTTATTGCAGACAGTAAGAATGGATCAAACCCTGTCTGAAGCCACCCAGGATAGAGCAATGTAGAATCCACCTATTTTTCCATAGGAAATTGTAACAATATATTTTGCATTGCAGGGAATAGTATTGACAGTAATTCTAAATAATAAGCAAACTAAAAAAAAAAGCCAAAACAAGACACCACAACCAAAAAGCCCCACCTCTAAACCCCCAAACCCATTCAGTACATCCCAAAGAGTAAATCAAGACTGTTTTACTGGCTCCGAAATTGCATTTGGTCTTCTAGGAAAATATCCATTATAAATGTGGAGGGATCAATAAATTTTTTTTTTAAATTGATTACATCATTTACTAAAATAAAGGTCTCCAACACTGTACAAATTATTTTAAAAGCTCTAAAAACATGAAGTATTTGGTTTATGATTATACTGAATTTTAGATTAACAATACTGAAATCCATCAGCAATATTTTACAGAGTAGTGGCTTGTTTTGACTAAAAAGTAAAACTGGATTCCTGTCAGATGGAATGACTCCACATGCATCTCTCTTTAATGGCATCACTGATTTAAAGCTTAATTTACTCTCATGCAGCATCTGTCTCTACTTCCTCCTGTAAGCAGTCACACCATGAACTGGATCAGAGAATGGATCCAGTTGAGAAAAAAAAAAAATCATCACAGAAAAAAACTGGTAAATGGCTCATGACATAACTACACAAGTAGCTATGCCAGCACAGCAACAACTATGAAACTCAGAGAGGCTGCCTTAAACAAAGTCTACAAACAAAGCTTGCTTTCACTCTTCAAACCCAACCTATCCTAACATAAGAACATCTTTAACCTCGTTATGCTCTGCTGTCTTCCCATGAGTCTCCTTACTCCCATTCCATGTGCCATGACGAGTTCTCCAACAACTGACTTGCAGGGAAAAATTAAAAGTAACTGTAGCAATAAGAACCAGGGAGTAGGACACAAAATTGCCCAAGTACCACTACCGATGAAACAACCGTATCTGTGTATAAACTTGGCTACCTTGCATTACAGGCCCACTACAGGAATCAGCTGTGAAGTTAATGTTGTAAGACTTTTTTTCAAAATCAAACTACATTAAAAATAAAAGACACACTTTCCCAATGGAAATACATTTTTCGATGTTCTGTCTAGTTCTCTCTTCTCAGTTCTATCTTGTTCAGAAACCCATAATTACAGAACACCAGGAGTACAAATGTGGAGGATGATTTCATAGACAAGCAGCAATTTCTTCTATTTTGAATAGGATTCCCTGCAATTATGACTTAACACACAGCATATAGATCATTTAAGAAGCCATGTCATGTGCTAGCTGAAATGCTATTACTGTATTACACATCCAGTAACCTGTCAGAGCTTCAAGCAGGTTAAAAGGAATTGCATAGATATGATCACAACAGTAAGCAATAACCTAGAAAACCGATATACGTCAACCAGACATTCCAGGAAGGCAAGTCCCTGTATGAATTACTGAACACATACAAGATTGTAGAGTACAGCATGATCATTTGGACAACTTATTCAATGTAAGATGGGACATGGGATGTCACCACACATGACTATCTTATGTATATGAAACAGACTGAGCAAGTGTGGTGAATTGACCCTGGCTGGACACTGGCTGCCCACCATAGCTCCACTATCACCCCCCGTCCTCAGCTGGACAGGGGAGAGAAAATATAATGAAAGGCTGGTGGGTTGAGATAAGGACAGGGAGAGATCACTCACCAATTACCATCACGGGCAAAACAGACTCGACTCGGGGAAATTAGTTTAATTTACTACCAATCAAATCAGAGTAGGATAATGAGAAATAAAAACTAAGTCTTAAAACACCTTCCCCCCACCCCTCCCTTCTGCCCGGGCTTTACTTTACTCCCGATTTTCTCTACCTCCTCCCCTCCAGCAGCACAGGGGGATGGGGAATGGGGGTTGGGGTCAGTTCATCACACGTTGTCTCTGCCGCTCCTTCCTCCTCAGGGCCAGGACTCCTCACACTCTTCCCCTGCTCCAGCGTGGGGTCCCTCCCATGGGAGACAGTCCTCCATGAACTTCTCCAACATGGGTCCTTCCCACAGGCTGCAGTTCTTCATGAACTGCTCCAGTGTGGTTGCCTTCCACAGGCTGCAGTCCTTCAGGCACAGACTGCTCCACCATGGGTCCCCCGCGGGGTCACAAGTCCTGCCAGGAGCCTGCTCCAGCACGGGCTTCCCACAGGGTCACAGCCTCCTTCGGGCACCCACCTGCTCCGGCGTGGGGTCCTCCACGGGCTGCAGGTGGAGATCTGCTCCCCTGTGGACCTCCCTGGGCTGCAGGGGGACAGCCTGCCTCACCATGGTCTTCCCCACAGGCTGCAGGGGAATCTCTGCTCCGGCGCCTGGAGCACCTCCTCCCTTTCCTTTCTTCACTTAGTGTCTGCATAGCTGCTTCTCACATGTTCTTGCTCCTCTCTCCCAGCTGCAACTGAGCAGGTTTTTTTTCCCCTTCTTAAATCTGTTATCCCAGAGGCGCTACCACCGTCACTGATGGTGCCATCTTGGAGCCGGCTGGCATTGGCTCTGTCAGACATGGGGGAAGCTGCTGGTCTCTTCTCACAGAAGCCACCCCTGTACCCTCCCTGCTACCAAAACCTTGCCACACAAACCCAATACATCAAGTTTCTTAACAGCTCTTTTTTTTTTTTTTTCCTAATCGTAAGAGAATCCTACCTAAAGCATGACATTTCATTTTTTTGGCTAGTAGAGAAACTACAGCCCACTTAAGAAGTCATTAGGTGTGAGCTGTCCATCAGGAGCTATACTGTATGTTTTGCTCTGCTGCAGAGAACCATGTTCTGAAGGAGCATGTTAACAGGAGGAAGGGATGTTGTGGGATCTCCATCCTTGGAAGTTTTCTAGACTTCACTGGTCACTTCTGACCTGATTTAGCTTTAACAACATTCACGCTTTCAGCAGAAGGTTGGATGGATGACTAACCTTCACTAAATACTAGGCTGGCTAGATAATAATAAAGACACCAACGGCTGTGCTCGTTAACTTTGAAGAAACAAACCCCCCCAAAAACCAAACCATGTCTAGATCACCTGGCAAATTTATGGCTCTTTGAATCTTCCAGCCAACTTAAGACCCTGACAATCCTGAAGCTCCTATGCAGAATTAATCAACCTTCACTGCTGGGAAAAGAAAGCTTCCATCTGAACCACTCAAGTTTTTTTCAGACTCGGACAATTGTCACTTACTATCCAATTATTTACTGATTGCCACATTCGAAACAACATATTCAATATCACAAAATCAGTTAGAGCTGGTTTACAATCTTAAACTCACGAATTTGGAGAGCCAAATACTTTTCTTTTGGTTACTGGACTGTCGTGGTATGTAGACATACTGCACGACACAGAAAAATATGGTGTAAGCATCTGGTACAGAGACACTAAGAAGTAAGACAGGGTTATTGACAGAAGCTGTTTTGTAACTAAACTTAAAAGTAGAATATGAAGTGACAGTTCCAAAACAATGTTGAGATCAACATTCTTTCAGCATTGCTGGAACTGAGTATATGAAGAAACATAACCTGTCTTCCAAATACCCTGGCATTGCTTACTTCTCTAATGACATATCCATTCAATTAAAAACCTACATACATGTGTAGAATCAGCCATAAGATATTTTATTCTAGAAATGAATCTCTCTTGGATTTTTTTTTTTTAGTGACATACACAACATCATTTTATCACACCAGCGTACTTCCGTTTTGTTGCAGCAGCTCCCAGACATAAGCCCGAAGCAAGTGCAGATGACCCTTCCCTTTCAAAGTGAATGTACCAACAGAAGTAGCTGCATCCCAAGACGCAACTTCTGGAGACACAGCAATCATAGCAGGCATTAAGTTCCAGAAACCAGTGACTGGAAGATCTGATTAGGAACAGCAAGTATGGTTTGGTTTTGGTTCCGTGGGGGTTTTTTTGTTGTTACTACAGGATAAGGATAGGTCCTGATACAACATGAACAAACAGTTACCTGTAAGAAATTAAAAAAACCCAACCAACCAAACAAAAAAACCCCCAAAACCCGAGACGGAAGAATCAACAGCTTTTGCACCAGAGGTAGGCCTCTGGTCAACTTCCACAGGGGCCTATATGCTAGGACCTATGCAAGGAAAAGAGCAGCAGCATCACAAAGTTTCCCAACGACACAAATTTACTCTTGGTCAATTGCTAACTGCAAAGAACTGAAAAAAAAGAATATAGAATGAAAGGACAAGCAGCAGAATGAACAAATTGAATTTATTTTATTATTTTAGATGAAAGGTTCATCTTTGATGGATGTTGTAAAACATTCTTAACCTTCCATCTGAAAAGTAACAAAAACTGGAAAAGGCTTAGAGAAGGTTTGCAAGGATCACTGCTTTTTTCAAGCTTCTATCCCAAGAAGACCCAGCAGGTTAGGAATCTTCAAGTTTCAAAAGAGATGACTTCCAGAGGAAAAGATATTAATCCTGAGCAGAACAAACATGCGTCAACTGTTCATTGTCACTTCCAAAATAAGAACGAGGCACCACTGAATAAGGCTGATGGGAGCCAAGCTTACAACAGAATGAAGGCGTTTCTTCATGCAGTGGATAGACAACCAGTGAGACTCCTTGCCAAAGCATGCAGCAGATGCTAAAAGTTTCTACGGCCTCAAGGGGAGACAGCACAAGTCTTGGAGGACAGTTGGAAGCTGGGAGAGTTCTCAGAGAGAATATCACATATGCTTGCCCTGTTCTTAGTCCTTCCAAGAAATTTGCTCATGACCAGTACTGGCAGCAAGATACTGATCTGGACAGGCACTTGGTTTGAATCAATCTGGACAGTTTAAAGAGATGCTGCTAACAAGCTCTCTTATAAGAGCAAAGCTGGCAGGGCCCAACAGTTGCTAGGTTTAAAATTGAACATCTTATTAAGAACAGCAGATGAAGACTTAGGGAGAACAGTATAGCTGCTTCTACTGCCTCTCTACTCCCAGTATTCCTATTTTTTTATCTCCACTGCAACCACACATCATCATCTGAATTTTTTCCTTCACCTCATCATTTTAAGTGTACCTTACATTTATTATTACACAAAAAGATACCTATATGAAACAACACAACATTATCATCCGATTCTGCAGTTCAGCCTTGCTATGTCCACCAAAAGCCAAATATTGGCTCTGTAGGATCCACTGGAGGGGTAACAGCTAGGAAATTCTCAGCTGATCTAAAACGCTGGGCAGGAGCATGAGCTAAACAGCCTAATAGCTTTGACAAATAAATGTTTTTTCTCTAGCACAAATATTGCCTCAAACAGTATGCAAGTGATATACTAACCTAAATGAAAAGCTACTAGTCCTAATGAAGTGCAAATGAAAAGATTGTTTTATGAAGCAGAATGTGACAGCACCAACTGCTACCGCACTGCAGTCTGTATCTTCATTAATAAAACTACTTCTTTTTGGACTCATCAGTTTGATAAAGTAATTGCTTAAAATTTGCATCCTATTTTTCTGCAGCTTGCAAAACAGACAAAAGATTTTTAGCTCCAAGTCAAGAACTGAACAGCATCCTATACAATAAAAGAACATGTGCATCTACTGCTTTTATAGAAGGTGTATCTTGCAGTTTGACTAAACAGAGAGACAAAGCATATGCATGTCTACCCACATATGGTAGGTGGGGCTGGAATATTTTAATCAACAATGGGTATGTAACATAATGGTTAGTATTCTAAGCTCTTGTAACTTCATATCACAACTACAGATAAGGGCAATAATGTTCAAATATATTTATCTGTAGAAATTGGGTAGAAGCTAGTTATTTCAGCTAGTTATGAAATAAAAGCATCATGGATTAGCAAAATTCTAAGTTTGCTTATAACTTTCACATAAACAATTTTACAAAGTTGTAGGCAAATTATGTGCACATCCTGGCAAAGCAAGAAGCAACAGCATCACAATCTCCTGTATTCCAAATAAATTCCGTACAAACAAACTTGTTCTGCATGCACAAAACAAGACCTCAATGGCTTCTTGTGAGGATAAAAAAAATCTTCCCATAAATTTATTTACATAAAATTTATCCATTACAAAAGCTAGCAATTTTCACTTCATCGCAACTCCCTCAACTATTTGTTAAGTTAGCTGTTACCTTGGCTTAGAAAGCACTTAAAATCCTCCCCCTTTGGTTTCACAGAGCAAGCATTTGAAGCCATTTTAAAAGGGCAGAACTTGGCACAGACCTGGGTCTACACTCTTACTCTGATAGGACTGCAGAGTGGAGGAATCAATTAAAGTTCACACGCAATCTCCGAGTTACTCACCATCACAGCATAAACAAGATTCAAATTGTAGCCCTGAGCAAAAACCACACAAGTAGTTGCACCAGAAGCAAAAAAAAGTCCTCCTCCTGCATCCCCCCCTCCTATTCCAATGCAACCTTAAAACCTGGAGTTGGAAACCGGGTACCGCAACTATGAAACTGAATTAAGATTCAATTTTCCTGGAAACATTACCATGTACAACTGACATTTAATTTATTAAGAGAACAATGAATTGTCCAAGTTCCTCAAAAAATCCCTACAATGCAAAGCTGATCATGTCAAGACCCATCTAACAACATAATAAAAAATGGGCAAAACTTGAATTGCAAACTATTTCTTAAAAGAATGTAATTAAGACTTCCTTTGACCTTGTTAATAGGGATGCTAAAATGTTAATTCTTAACTGTTTATGCTGATGGCTGTTTCACATTTTCTCTTCCTTATGTCTAGGCAGTGACTAAATTATCAGGATATTGTGAAATATCCAATAGATTTTTTTCCAGTTATTAGTCATTATGGTAAAAAAAACCCCATATATATATATATATACACACACACACACAAAACCCCAAACCCCACAAGCATACAGATTATAACAGCTCTCCTAATACTACAAATTTGAAAGTTCCTGTCCTCTGTTACCTAGTAATTATTTGGTCCCAACATCTTAGGTCTGCTTTAGAATAGTTTCAGAAAAAGATTCCCGTAAAAAGTGAAAACCTGAAAGACCAGTTATGAAAGGGAATGCTTACTTCAGTCCAAATGTTAAACTCACTAGCTAGAAGAGTTTAAGTGACATACACAGATGGAAATTAGGTGTGCATGCGTTTAGGGACGGAAGGCAGGAAAATGAAACACGGCTCTACACTGATGATAACATACCGATAATTATGTCAACAGCAGCGTAACAAAAAGCTCTCAAAAATCTATCCACTCACGAACTAGAACGCAGGTAGTTTTAGCTTAGTCAGGCTCATGCATACAAAGTCCTGTAACCACGGGATGTGCTATTAACTCTTTTCACTGAAGACTGGAAGTATTTTAAACTTTTTATTGTTAAGCAAGTATAATTCATCCTGACCTAAAGACTAGTGCGGAAGTCAATAGACACCTAAACTCCAATTAAAGCACAGTAATACTTTTTTTTTTTTCTACAAATACGTTTTTCATATGTATACAAAAATGGCCTATAAAGTTGGGCATAGAACACCCTTCCAAGTCCGTTCACCTTTTTTTGTAACAGCCTTGCATATGTCAGATTACACCTTTTTAAGTATATCTCATTTCATATCCTTAACTCATGGAAAGCTGGTTATTCTGACAATGACAAAGGTTTTGTAAATAAAAAAAAAAATAAAAAACACCACTGAATGTGCATGGGATATTTACGTCTACCAACTACATTAACTATACCATCAGCATAGTTAGTAAATATGGAAAGAAACTTCTCTTCTACTCTATTTCTCATCATTCTAAAGAGACCACATAAATGCTGGAATGAAAGTAATTGCAGAGGACTTGCCAACCAAGCTTTTCAAATAGGAACAACAAATTTTAAAAAAATAAAATTTTTGAAACATTGAGATTCCCTGAGAAAATATACCTGAGTTGCGTTTTTCTTTTACCCAAAGAATTCCATTTTGCCTATACAACTTATGCTTGTTTGCTTTCAGATAATGTTGTTACATCATAAATGTCTAATTTTACAACATATCTGGAAAAGGCAAAAAGTTTACTTAGCATTTCAGTTACAACAGGTAATCAGAAAGGGAAAGGCATCCTTAAAGCAGTAACACTATTTAAATAAACTTGTGTAGTGCAGACAGACTTCCAACAAAGCTCTCCATAAATTAGAACCCACTGGAGATAAACTAGCAATAGTAAATGACCTTTAACTGACTTTCCTATAAAACAGTTCAGCAGAAAAAAAACTGGCTTCACAACCTCAATGTAATAATCAAGAACTAAACTTAACCACTAACACTGATCTACGTTACCAAACAGCATGTCAAAGACTAAACAAAAGGGATCTGGTCTTTCACTATGACGCAGCAAAGTCTCTTAGTGAAATTAAACCAAAGTCCAAGACTGTTTTCAAGACAGCTTTGTTTCCTTAGCAACTAGCATGACTGGCAGGCAGTATACTGGTAAAAGTCTTACTTTACAAGGCAGCTTTATATTATTAGCTTGACTTAACCAGCAATTTAGACTACCTAGCTGTACTTGCCTGAAACACAGCCTGAAGTAACCTAGTTAAAAGCCAAATAAAACACCAGCAGAGTGAATCCCAGAAAACAGACTCCAAGAAGCACTTCAGAAGGCCATGAAACAGCGACACAGCTTAGTCACACCTTTCAAAAACCCCAGTCCTCCAAATAAAACTCCCAGTTTTATCTACCAAAAAATAGCTATTAGGTACCATTTTCATAATAAAGACAAATTTCCCCCATACTCTAGATTCCTATTTAAATGCTTAACAAAAAATACAGTTTATCTGGTAAATTTCCCAATGTAGCCTAACATCAAAGTGAGGTTTAGCAAGCTGTTTGTGAGAGTATGTCCTGCCATAACGTGGCATCTAGCTGTTAACATTCCAATGCACAGCCTCCTCCCAAAAATTTTGTTTCACATTATGCTAACCCCCCAGGCTGTCAAACTTCCCCTACAGACAATTCTGTCTTTCTGCTCAGTCAACTACATGGTATCCTGACCATGTCCTAGGGGCACCTGCCAGAGGACTGCTACACACACAGAAATATCCTGTAAATTTCCTGCATTCAGCCAAGTGAAATTTTCTTTAGAATTTACAAGATAAACTGAGTCATTTAAATATTAGGGTTTTACATAATCACGTGCAGCTTGTTTGGGGAAAAAAAAAAGAAAAAGAAGGGGGGAGGGAAAGGAGGGGGGGGAAGGAGGGCGGGGAAAACACCAGGAAAAACCCACACACCTTGAAAGAGGGAACAACGTTTACACAAATAGTGACAGACAGCAAGTTCCACCATTAATGAGTTTTACTGCATATGTATGTTTGGATTGTACAAACAATAAAGGCAAATATGTTAGAGTTTATAAAAATACAAGGACACAAAATTAATAGGAGAACTGAATAGCTATCAGTTTCAAAAGGTTAAACTACATCTAATTACATCATCTGAATTTGTTCCCAGCTATGAAGATAAATAAACACATGCAGTGGTCTGGCCACATATAAAAAGAAGAGAAACATCTCTAGTTTTGGCCGACAGCTCTCTATAGCTGTTTACCTAATTTTTGTTTTTTTCTTTGGTTGGCTGCAGGGGTAGGTGTCTAGTCTTAATCAAGAGCCTGAAAGAAATTGCTTGTAGTTAATATCAGACTAGTTTTAACAGTTAATCTTGTATCTCAGCCCTGAATAACACATCTTGTTCTCCTGGGCATCATCCAGTAACTGCTTATGCCTGATATGTGAAAATATTTCTTTGGGAGCAAACAAGGAACTCTGCTTTAATTTTACATGTGACACAATTTAGGTCCTGCAGTTAAGTATTTCAGCATTCCCAGTGCTGATAAGTTACTTTCTCTGAAAGTCTACTCTAAGAATGGATGAACCAAGTGAAAAATCCACTTTGCTTGCTCTGTGTCAGCTTTTAAAAATTTGCAGCTGTTGTACCACAATTGCAGAAGGAAACTGAGCAAACTATAAATGGAGGGTTTATATTTGGAATTTTAAAGCTACTGATTTTTTTCATTTGCAGAAGAGGAAAGATAAGAGCATAAGAGCTTAACCTTGTAAAAGTAGGCATGATTTTACCCACATATGCCACTGATCAGTTCAACTGCATTTACCCATTACAAGTATTTTTTGAAAAAAACTGGTGGCATAGTGCCTGTCTTACTTTCATGGGAACTTTCAAATTAACATCCTCTTATTATTTTACTGCTTTCTATCGAGCAGGAATTTCCATGATGTGACTGATGAGTTACAGATTACCCTATGCTACAGACCAGATGACTACTAAAAAAACACAACTATGATTCTTTGCCATCAACATACAGAAGAAAGGCAGAAGGATAAGAGAGTCCAGAAGACACTCATCTTGATTTACATCAAATTCTTGTTTGTCTGTAGAAGAGGTCAAGACCTGAGAAAACAGAAGTGGTTCCATAGCAGTGTAATTGCTCTCACAGAGCTTGATGCTACTACTTTTAACTAAATATAACCTGACAAAATCTTTAAAAAGCAGAATTGCAGAAGCATCTTTTTTAAACATTAAATTCTGATTAAAGCTGTTTCAGAAACCTCTTCTTATTACTGGTCAGAGACACTCTAAGATCTCTCCTTATAAAATACCAGTTAATAAACCTCTCAGTCACAATTACAGCCTTCATCATAATACAGTTTTCACACCACAGTAAGATAAAACTGATCTCAAATTTGATTCGGGAGATAGGAAAGCATTGCTATAAAACAGTATCAGGCATTTAAAGCACATATACCAAAACTACACCAGTGTTCTCAACAGCTAAACCAGAATTAATTTTGACCAATTCCATACGGGAAGTATCAAGTTTTAGTTTTGTACGTTTGCTATTTGAAACAACTGTAGTTTTCCTCCTTAATGAACATTGTGTTAATACAACCTTATTTTTCCAAGTATGCCATTGCTTTCTCTCTCTCTTACATGTATATTCAGATCCTATGTAGATTTGTAAGAATTATATTCACATTGTATTTTCTACAGCTGGCGCATGCTCCCTGACAGTATTAGAAGCTCTTAGTAGAGGTTTAATCCAGTGCTTTCTAGAGTTTATGAAAGATTTCAATAGGCAGCAAGTCAGACACTATAAAGCACAAAGATGATTTTTATGAGATATTGAAAGGCAAAACCTGTGGGAGAAAAAGTACAGATCAACAGCCAATTTAAAAAAAAAAAAAAAGAAAAAGAAGAAAAGAAAATCCTCATGTAATTTAATTATTAACTTACAACTAACTGCCACAGAGCCTATATCTTTCCCCCAGTTCTATCTTCTGAAGATAATAAATGCAATATGCTTATAAATAAAAGCAAAATACAGTAGTGAAAACCACAGGGTATGTTTTTTGTTTACCTGAAATCACATCTATTAAACTGTTTTTGGAATATTCTCATAAAACCACCTTGCATGGCAGGGTATTGAATGCATGGGTATCACTGTTTGCAATTTTTCTTAAGCAAAACAAAACTAAAAACAAGAAAAGCACCATGTGCCATTGCTTTCGCTGATGCCCACCCACTAAGCTGGCTGCAAGTTCTCTAAATTCAGAGGACTGAAGAACATACTTTCATCCTCCTCCCAGCTCACTCTCAGTGCTAACACAAATAAGGCAGGTTTGCCCTTATTCTTTCTCTGCCCTTTTAAAGATACAGAAATCTTTAGTACAACTGCAAATTCAAAATAGTTTGTATCATTCTTCTTTCACAGGACTCTTCAAGTAAGAGGTAGAAGGAAAAATATACACTTAGTAGCACTATGACTGTCTTCCAAGACAAAAAAAATCTTAAGTTGCCAAAAACACACCACAGCATGTTTTACTTTAAAAGTGTTTTAACTAATATTTCTTTCCTCCAGCTATGTTCTGAAGATGACAGTGCCCATTTTCCCCTGGACAAATTTTATGGCTTTTTTTTTGGTAGATCATTCATCTTATGAATATTTTCATAAACACTCAGAAATCATCAATGTAAAAATGAAATTAATTTGACATATTACAAATAAAATTTAGCAAACAGAAAAATCTTCAACTACTTTTTAGTATAAAAAGCATGAAAAAGTAGACAAACCCAACAAAAGCAGTGGTTGCCATTTCCATTTCCAACAATACAGCTCTTTTAATGGCAATCTAGGCTAAACTATAGAACCATAAACATAAGAGCTCACATTAACTGATGATTCTGAATATGCACTTCCCCCGTAAATTAAGGTATTCAATAAACTATGCAACCGTGGCAGCAGTTTTTCCAAAAAACTTCTTCTGCCTGGAAGACGAAGATTAGTTTGGCAGGGTGGGGAGGAGAGGAGGAGGGGAGCAGATGATATTGGTGTAGTGGGTGGTTCCAGTCAGGGGCAAAAAGGGGATGCAAGAGAAATTTAACAGCATTGCTGGATATTTTTCATGTGTGACATGACAGGGAAAAAAAAAAAAAAAAAAAAAAAAAAAAAAAGGCAAAGAAACAAACTTCCCTGTTATCTTAAAACGATTTGGTTTCATAACATCCAAAGCCGTACCTCCGTATAGAGCACGTAAGAAATGTGTAACAGCAATCTATTTTTAAGGTTTCTGCCAGATGGGTAAACACCTCAAACACACCCACAGATACTAATGAAAACCACCTTGGCCTCCTTCAGGAAGTCATTCAACACTTCACAGAAAAAAATAGGAAGTTGTTGATAAACTGCTTGCAAGAACTACTTCCTGTAGGAAAAATAATTACAAGACTTGTTTGCTGGACAATCAGTTAACTTTTCCTCACACTACAAAATGAGAAGAGGTATTACACAAGCTTTGTAAGAATTAAAAACATAACACTAAGGTAAAACGATACAAGAGTAATTCTAAAATTGAGTGAAACTTATTTTTTCTTTCTGCAAGTTGTTGTCTGCTACTCTCATGGCATATTATCTTTTGCCTAGAGAGCGATCCCCTATCTTTCTCCATAGTTCACTGAAATGTCAACCAGCAGCTGGCTAACAGGAAGTGGTTAAAAAGCAATGCAGTTGACATCACCACACAAACCAAGCAAGTCTTTTTCACTGCATGTTTAAGAATGGGCTAAAGCATGCCGCACAGCAATGCTGAGATGACTCAGATGTGACCACTTACTAACCAGGCAAGTCTTAACTTACGAGTTCTATTTAAGTAACAGTTTCAGTAAAAAATACTATTAGTTTTACCAGCTGTATAGCAAGCATGTCTTAACTCACTGGCCAAAATCATCTGCGTTTTCACTAACGGAAAATTGTACTCAGGAGTCCTACTCATAACAGCGAGATGAATGCTAATGAGTGAAATTCTGGCAAATCATATGTTGGGCATTCATACATAAAGGGGTTTATTTATCGAGATGGCAGACTGATTTACAAGAGTATTTCTAGCTCAGACCCTACACTATCACTCTTGCCCTCTTTTAATATGTATGGATACATGTGGTGTGTATGCAAAACATCTGGCCAAATAACTCTGTGCATGTATCTATACATATAGACAAGTATTTTCTCTTCCATACACACCATTTTCATTTCTTTGCACAAACTACTATGGTTGCAGTGGTTGACCCATTGATTACTGGAAGTGACTATATTCTGGACTGTATTAAGTACAGTACTCAATTTGATATTATTCTGTTTGCACTGTAGTATATTATGATAACTATAACCATAAGGCTTACTGACATCTGGAAAAGATCTTATACTGTTACCTATTCTGCAAAGGTCTTTCTAGAGCCTGATTACCAGACTGTTCACGGAGTGGCTACAGAACAGAGCAAATGGAAACAAAGAGCAATGCAGCCAGTCCAACAAAAAAGCTGAATACTTGGAAGAGACACTAAAAATCTGCATATGGTAGAAGGAACCACATTAAATGTATTTAGCATCAGGAATCTTTGTACTCATGCTTCAAGAAAATTTAAGACAAGTTTTAGCGGGCTTGTAGGCATGAGATAGAACTTATCACTCAACACTGAAAAAAGCTTCTGAAATACAAACTTGCTACTCAAAAATAATTCTTACATTTCTTTGGATTTCCTAAACATACAAAGCAAACATTTTGCTAGTACTTGAAATGTTTTTTACAAATCTTCACACACTCCAATGAAAGTTGGTGGATCTCACCTGTAGATAGCATTAAACAACCTTTTAGGAACAACAAATGTTCTTCAAGTGTGAACAGAGCCTTCAGAACTGTCCTCATTAGACTCTCCCATACCACACCATCACCCAAGGAAAGCCAAAAGAAAACAGCCCATTAAGCTGTTTAAAATCTCCCAAGGTCAGCATGTGACCCAGCAGGGAGAGGTTCAAAAAGTACAGCCTTTATTTTTCTTCCTAACAACCTGGTTTGTTTCCACTCCTTTCCCCTTCAAGACACATCCTTCACAGCTAGCAGCTCTTTCAATCATTTACTTTGGATGTCTGCTTGAGAACAAACGATCTTGCTCATGCAGATGAGTTTGCCAGACTTGTGTGTACTTTCCAGTCTCAGGCTCTTTATTGTTCTTGCTGAAACCTGACCCTTTGAAATGGATACCAGGACACCAAGAAAGGACAGAAAAACTTGCAGAAAAAAAAGGAAAAGATTTTTTTGTGGTAATAATGAAACTGCGGAAAAGCTTTCCAAGAACAAATCTTTCACTCTGATTTCACCTGAATGAGCATAATTTAAAAAGTCAATTATAAGAGCGTGAAGACATTTTGCACCTCTTAAACTGTTCTACTTTCTGTAAAATTGACAGCGTTATGAAAACCAAACACTTGTGACAGTAAAACTTAAAAATCAAATATCTATTTTCCATGCTTCAGAAGCTGCTCTTTAAGAGCTCTCACCAGGCACAGTCAAAATTAGGCACAGTCAAAACAAAGTTTGCTTTTCATTTCAAAACTCAGTCTGTGCTTTCCTCAAGGTCCAATGAGGTACAGTTCTCAAATGGCATAAACTTACAGTTCCAAAAAAATTCTATTTGTGCCCACTGAAGAGTTCACATTCTAGAATACGCTGATTTGTTAAACATCACCAAGGAATATATCACATCTTCAAGATCTACAGCTAACGCTCATTTTCGCATTCCTAATACAGAATGATTGTTTTCAAAAAGTAACCTTCAGGCTCAAATAATGTCAGACAACTGCTGTAACCTCTTTTCAGTTAAAAAAAGCGATGCTAATTTCTCTGTATGGTAACAGCATCACTATAGGAACAAAAAACAGTTTTAAGAAGTTCTGCAAGTTCCATTTTCATTGCAGACAATGTAAATGTGTTTTTGAAGTTACAAACTCTACTACTTCAATCAAATGCACATATTAATGACAATGTTTTAGCGAGAAAGGTAGGGATAAAGATGTTTTTCTTGGCTGAAATAAGTTTTACATAAATAATACACTGTGCTGCCCCTCCCCTCTCCTAGCCCTGAAAATGACATATAATGGGTTACTTGAGACATGCAGTTAAATAAAATGTTCAAAATATGGTCAAAAAATTTGAAGGCCAATTATGTGTCTTGGTGGACACACTTTCAGAAAGAAGGACAAGCTCCTGCTGTTTTAGAAAACTACGCAGCATAAAAAATGTTCCTGGATGGATTAGGTGTCAGATGGCTGGCTCATGTAACCTCTTCAGGTACAGAAAAGGTGATACTAATTTCACTGTGTGAAAAAGCTACAGATGCAGGAACAAGAAACGATGTTAGAAGTTCTGCAATTTCCCTTTCACTGCAGGCAATATAGGCAAGTTAAGAGTTACAGACCCAAATACTGCAATCACATATATTAATTTCCTCATGAGAGTAGGCAAAAATGTTTTGATTGCATACTTACATAATTGTCCTTATTCAAAAAATAAGAAGTCCTGATACATTCTCACTACAATAGCTTCTAAAGTTACTCTATATTTTTATCTATATATCATAGATCTCTATATATCATAAAAATGAGGTAAAATGTATTTTGACCTGCATAAGAACTCTGGCAAGGTTCAGCAAATCCGTAAGTCACATTGTTTAAAAATCACTATGTGCATTTCACTGGTTTTTAGTATACAATATAATGGATAACATTCTCCAGCTAAGATTAAGATAGGATAAATATTCACAGAGTACCATACAGCTTTCAGAAACAGCAGAGAGTTAATATGGGAGGCTGGAGCAGTAGGATCTCCTACTAAAATCAGGACCATGTTTTTAAAAACATGTATTTTAAACACAATGAAATTTACTAAAATTCAAAGACTGTAAAAAAACCCAACCAAACAAACAAAAAATAAATCTGCCAGAGAGTCTGCTAACTGAAAACAAATTTTACTTACTTAAGAAAGTATCTCTGTCCAGATGGTGTCTTAGCCATCTCCCAACCTGGTGGCAAAGGTACATCATCAGGGATCTCAAATGAAGACTGGCGGAGATGTTGAGAAGATGGAGCGCCAGGTCCAGTCACTACTCCAGAGGGTGTAAGCGTCCCTGGAGAAACAGCTCCCAGCTGCAGTGATGCTGGAGAGGAATGAGCTCGGACATGCTGTGGGGTCAGGGCTCCTGCTGTCCCTGCATCAGTGCTGGCCTGCCAGGAGTGAAATTATTCCCATTAAGATTCTTATATTTCAGCAGAAATGCAGCTGTCAGAAGACATTTCACTTTAAATGAACCTTTCAGAAGAAATTCATAAGTCTAAATTCATAATTCTAAAGTTCTGCTTATTTTCTAGTTGTTGCTGTTCCAAGGGAGCCTCCAAGTAGGTCGGTCAATTAGCATCACAAAAGCCCTTGTGTAAGTCAAGAAATATTAACTTTAAGTTATGTGCTAAGTGCCTTTAGTTTTATTTTGAAAACTAAAGTTCTTATTCCTTGGTGCAGGGTTAAGAAAAAAACATGCTTGCAGTCAGCAGACTTCATACAGCATATGGCATGGTTCACTACTGGACTGCACCCACACATTACCATCACACCCACTTTCTCCTGGAGGAGTTAATTTCCCACTCTCCTTTTGAAATGGGAGGGGGGGGGTGCAAGGACACCCACACTTACACCTTCTGCAGGGGTTTAAAAGATTGCAGAAGGAGCAAAGCAACAAAGAAATGCCAACCTACAGCAACAGAGGAAGGCTCCTGAAATCAACCATAAAGAAACCCTATACAACAAGACTGAACACAAAATTTCCTAACCTGCACACAAACCACGATTTTAAGGGTATCAGGAGCTTATAAAGAGTCTGCCCAAGCTTCAGCAAACTGTTTAACCAGTCAATCAGAAATGACTCACAAAAGCGTTCACCAGTTACCAGTCATAAGTACATAGAACTTCCTCGCCAGTAGTAAATACGTGTCCACCATGAAACAGAAAAAGCAGCTCTGAAAACTGGAGTAAAGTAACATTGACCTTTTTTTTTTTTATGTATTTACCAATTAATTGATTTTGTAGATACACCAGGACAACATGGACACCTATGAGAAGACGCATTTATCAGCCCTTGCCACACCTCTCTACACAAGGTATTGCACCATACACGAGGCCCCACTTACACACTCTTATGGAGACTGACAATTCTGTTTCACGATATCTGTATGCAAGTACATGTGAAGTTTCATATATTAAACTGGAAACGAATTAGCTTACATTTAAACAAAATACGCAAGTTGCAAATCAACTGAATTTGAGGCATTTTAATTCTTGAGAAACGGGGAGAATTACAGAAACTTACAGACTTTTTCTGTTAAACAGCGTATTTTTGTGGCACAACTAAACAAAAAGGAAAAGCAAAACAGTCTTATTTTAAAAGACAGTCCGCAATGAAGCAAATGATTCTCTGGCTTTAGCCTGATTTCAAGTTTATGTTTTAAGAACCACCGACTGGCACAAGGAACAGTGATCCAACTAAAGATGCATTACAGATGAAAAGTAACATACACAAGCAAGATAACGCTAACCTTAAAAGTACAACTTGTATGAACGTCACACATTAAGTGCATTTCAAACGTGATAGCTATTTAACTGCAGTTACTGTATTTAACAAGACATAGCACCAAGCGTTAGCTGAATGCGTATACGAGTTCACATTTGTGTACTGCGATAAGACTTGCACAACTTAGAAAAAACTATATATAATAACCTTATTCCTCGCTGGATTTCAGTATGTTATTAAAGGTCTGCAACTCAGAAGCAAGCAAAACTACAGAAAGTAACTCAGCCCCACCCCTTTCTATTTTCTTTCCACTCTTGCAATATGAAGGCCGGACTGATTTTTTGAGTATTTGGAAAATGAATTAACTTCTAGGCTGAGAGAGTACGTGCCAAGGTTCAGCCTGGAGTGAACTTCTGAAGCCAAGTTATAAATCCTTCAAAACAGAAGTTTAATAATGGAAATGTTGACAGACCCTTAACAACACGAGTACCAGGCACCAGTACACAGAGCAAGTTTCGCTCCTGCTGGCTACGCAGATAAAGTGACAATAGCCAATAATAAAACCTATTTTATAGCTTAGCAACAAAGTTCATTACTTCATAAAGCACTCGAGTAGGCACAGCCTCCTTCCAAAAAGTTGGTAACAGCAGCCTAAACATTAACTTTCAGTCCTATTCGCACCAACACTTTGGTCTCGGCACGAAAGTCACTCTGCTTGAAGACCGAACGCTCCCGGAGGCCGACCGCCGGCCCTGCCCCGCAGCCCCCCCCGGGCCGGCACCGCCGAGGCCTCGGCAGCCCCCGGCCCCGCGTCCAGGCCCCGGCACTTCAGGTCTCAGAGGGCGGCTGCCCGGGGTGCAGGCGGTGAACTCGGCGGACCCTCGACGCCGTCAGACCTGAAGGGCGGCCCGGGAATTAACTGCTGAAGCGTGCCTCTGTGTGTGTGTGGGGGGGGGGGGGGGGGGGGGGCTGTTAATCCTGCTCGACCCAGCGCAGTGATGAAATGGTGGAAGAGCTACATCCATATTGTTTGGCGGGGCTGGGAAGTTCGGCACAACCTCCTTACCCCCCGCAACAGACGGGCAGCCCCACCACGGGGCAGGATTAGACCCCAAAGCGAAATCCTCCCCCGTCTCCCAAGCAAAGCGTTTTCACCTAAGTTTCAGGGGCTCCCCCTCCGCGCTGCCGCCACCGCCGCCTTCCCGGCGAGGCCGAGAAAGCGGCCGCGGGTCTCGCCAGGGAGCGGATGTAGAGTCCGAGGCCCCGTCGGAGACCGGGCCGGGCCGGGGCCAACGGCCGGCCGGCCGCCCTCCCTCCCGCCGCGGCGCCGGCTCCCCTCAGCGCCCTGCGGCGCGGGAGGAGAGGAGCCGCCGGCGCCCCCACCCCTGGGGAAGAGCAAATGGGGGGGGGGGGGGGGGGACGACGACACATAAGAACGGCCTCCCCCGCCTCGCGCGGGAGGAAGAGAGGCAGCGAGCGCCCCGGCAACGCCGGCCGGGCGCCCCCCGCCCCGCTCAGCCCCGCGGAGGGCGGATTCCCGCCCCGGCCCCCTCCCCCACACGCCTCCCCCGGGAGGAGCTCGGCGGCGGCGGGGAGGGGGGGGGGGAGCGAGCGCACGGCCGGGCCGGGCCGCCCCTCGCCGCCCGCCCCTCGCCTCCCGCCCGCGGCGCGGCCGCCCCCTCCCCCTCACCTGGCGGGAGTGAGCCTTGGGCTCGGGCGGCTTGAAGAAGGAGTCGGGCAGCTTCCGAAGCCGCATGGGCAGCGTGTGCGGCACGTTGGCGCCCTTGGGGTTCATCACGGCGTTGAACAGCGCCTCCAAGTCGGTCTCCGAGTCGCCCCGCACATGGACGATCTGGTGCCCCGCCGGAGGGGGCCCCGCGCCCGGGGGCTGCGCCGCGCCGGCCGGGGCCCCCGACACCGCGCCCGGCGGCTGCGGCGGCGGCGGCTGCTGCTGCGAGGCCGGGGGCTGGGTCGCCTGCGGCGGCTGCTGCGGTTGAGGCTGCCCGGGATCCATGGCTCCCGTCGGGACACCCCCCCCCCCCCCCCCCCACCGGCGCTTCCCTGGCGGGGCTCGGCGGCTCAGAGCCCGGATTCCCAGCCCCGCATGCCCCGCTCCCCGGGCCCGCGGCTCGTCCTGCTGTCGCCGGCTAGCTTCTCACCCCTCGGCAGGGAAACCGACCCGGCCGCAGCAACTGGCAAAACAACTCTGACCGTGCGGCGCTTCCCCGAGCCCGGCCCAGCCCGGCCGGCGCCTCTGTCCCGGCGGCGGAAACTAACTCACACGACACACCAAACAAAAGTTCGGAGTTACGCCCGCCCGAATCACTCTCCGCCGCCGGCTCCGCCCCTCCTGGGCCCGCCCGCACCGTATCCGACCGAGGCAGCCTCTGCCGCGCAGCCCTCCCGCGCGCGCGCGCGCCCGCCCGCACCGCCTCCCGCTCGAGGGGCGCCCGGCGCGGGGGGCGCTGCCCGGTCCCGGCCCCCCCCCCCCCGACCCCGCACCGCGCGGCCCGCGGTCGCCTTACGCCCGGGCTGGTCCGGCGCCCCAGCCGCCCCTCCTTGCGCGCCCGCCGCCCCTCTGCCGGCTGCCGCCCGCCCGCCCTCGGCTGCCAGGGAGCGGTGCCGCCAACCAGAACTTTCCCCCCCCCTCCCCCTCCGAACTTCTATCCCGACTTCCAGGCGGCCGCTCCGCCAGGGGGTGGGGAGGGGCGGCCGCGCTCCCCCTCCCCCGCCGGCCCGGAAGCGGGGGGCGGGAGCCCGGGCCGCCCCGCGCCGGCCGGGGAGCCGCCGCCGGGCGGGGGGTGAGAGGGGGGCATCGGCCCGGGCCGCCCTCCCCCGGCCGCGGCCGCGGCCGGCCCCCTCCTGCGGCGAGGGCAGCCGCGGGGCCGAGGCGGAGGGGCCCGGCCCTTCTCGGGGCGAGGAGGAGGCCGGGCCCGGCCTGACCGGCCCCTCGGCCCCCCGCCTCACCTGGCCGTGGCGGGGCGGCCGCGCCCCGGGCCGGCCCCGGCCTCCCGGGGCTGTTACGGCGCGGGGCGAAGCGGGGGCTGGGGGCGAGGGGCAGCGGGGGGCTGGGAGGTCGGTCGGGCCGGGCCGGGCCGGGCCGGGCCGGGCCGCGCCGCCTGACGCACTTTCTCCCGATTCCGCTGCGATTTCACTGGCTCTGGAGCTTCCCCCCGCGTTTACGCGTCGTGGATCTGAAAAGCCGGTTCCTAAAAGGACGAGACGTCTAGAGAAGTACCTTCTATTAGATAAAACGGGGCGGGGGGGGCAAAAGTGCCGGGAAAACAGCTTCAGGAAGTGGGGTTTTTAAATACAGAAAAACTTTTGTCATTTAACCACATAGTAACATCGACGTGAACGTGTAGCCATTCAGAGCATGTCATCGAGGAGCACATCCGGAGCACGTCCTTCCTCGTAAGAAAGCGAGGCAATTTCTACCTGAATTCTTGCAGAGAGAAGGCCACCCCCATCATAAAACTGGAGAACAGCCAGGTTCATAACTAGTTAGTAAATAAGCTTCCACCAAAACAGTGATACAGAACATGTAGGTGTCGCTTGCAGGGATCCACGATCAAGTAGGCAAAAGTCTGTTCGTGGCTTTTGCTTGAAGGGTAACATAGGCCATTATCATCCTGAGAGGAAGTAAAAAAAAAAAAAAGTATTAGCGACAACATGGATACCCATGAGAGAATTGGTAAAATCTGAATGATATGTATCACTTTGTTCCAATTGTAACATTTTCTTTTCATGGCAAAGCAGAACAAATACACCATAGTTTATTTAAGCGGCATTGTGACTCCGTGAGGATCTTGACACTACAAAATGCACGGCATTCTAAATGCGTGGTTCTGTCTGCATAGTTCCAATAACCCTGAGGCAAATGTAATATTAATACAAAATGTGAAGTTAAACATGTAAGCATGTATTTACACAATTAGAGCCTAAAATACAGATGATTAAATATCCAAGGGTCCAGTCATTTTCCTTTGAAACAGAAGAATGTTGAGGGACTCTATGCTAATACATAAAGCTGTTCTATCAGGAATTCTTTTTCACTTAACATTTGCTAATGCATCTGTTCAGTTTCAAATATTTGCATTTAAGGAAACCCCTCATTACAGCTCTTATTAACAACTTTAAGCTGTTCTTGAAAACATTTTGTGTGCCAGTCCTCAGAAAGAGCTTGAAGGGAGTCTAGGCACCTAGCTCCAAAATCCTCATTCTGAAAAAACACGTTCAGCTGACAACCAACACTACAAGAACTGGGCTCTTCAATTTAACATCCTAAGTCTGCACGTGTCAACAAAAGCTTCAGCATTGACAGGGCAGCACAGCTTGACACATGCTTCAAATCCAGTAGGGATCCAGAAACTAGATGGGGGGATTTCTGCAGGGTTAATTTTTTTTTTTTTTTATTCATTCAGTCTGGTAATTGAGCATCTAAAAGATCAAATACGTAGCTGACACCTCCACCTCCTTTCTTTTAAAACATGTAAGGGTTCCCTCCTGCTCCCTGACACCTTTATATAACAGTTGAAGAGATGTAGGTTCTGTTCCACTTGTTTGCCTGAGGGAAATTCCTATATTGCCTATATTGTCCATTTTCTCCGGGAAAATTTTAAACTCCTGACTACCGACTGTTCCAGATTAGAGGCACATCTCTCACATTCTTTTGTTGAAGCTGTCCTCCTTTCCATAAAATAATCCATCTTTTTTTTTTTGGACCAAGGAAACATGAAAACTGTAACCTCTCTCAGTGGTTAAGGCAGTCAGCTTAGAAGGAAAAGGTCTGTGTTCCAATTTCTGCTCCAAGGACCATTTGTGAATTTTATCCAGTAGGTGTTACTGGCACCCTATTTTCTCTCCTGTTATTTCAAAGAGGATGAACCTTCTACTATATGTTCTGGTGTCTTCCTTTGGGGGATTATTCAAGACCATAAATCTTAAATTAAGATAAGCACTACCAAAAAAAGCATTGTTTAAGACAGGTAGACATTTGATGATAATGTTTTTTTCACAGCATTTTCCGATGGCAGTCAAATGCAGCAAGCTAAAAATAACATTATATTTTTAAGCAACGCAGCATACAAGCTCTGTAGCTCCGATTTTAAGATGCCTAGCTCTCTTCAGGTGGTTTTTAGGGATACATGTGTATCAAACACTGGATTCTCAACTGCAGTAAGGAGAGCAAGCTTTAAGATTTTACAGTTCTCAGCATCACAATGCCTTTGGAGTTCGATCCAAAAATAACCTAAGCTTATGCACGAAACCAAAAAAAAACCAAGAGAAGACCGACATCAAGATGTGATTACTCATTAAACATTTTTCCCATTGCTACTGAAGGTCCCACTCCTGCAGTCCTTATGGAATCAACTGATGTCAGTAGAGGTTTTAACTGTTTAAAGGCAGTGTTAGCACACTGAACATTTGTGCTACAACTCAAGAACAAAAACGAGTTAAGTTCTGGTGATGAGGCATTCCAAGGAATTCCAGAATACACCAAACCTGGTATCAGAAAAATAATAAATATACTCTAATTAAATGAAAAGGGTCCTTAAATTTATTTTAATTAGTAAAAGAGGTCATAAACCCCCTAAAATACTTGAGCATAAAGGCTCCGGCATTTACACAGGCTTACTCTGGTTTTTAGAGCAATAGGGTGCACATACACCAATTAAGAATCATACCAATTTCATCTGCAGTGTGGACTTTGATTCAGACATGCAGGGGGTGTAATGATTGATTTACTGATGTTAGAGTAGGATAATTTTATTTTTTCTTTGTAGGAACACAGATAATCAGCTGATGATTTAAGAGTACATATGCATAGCATAATGCATAGCATAATATAGAAATAAAGATACTGCTGAACATCTCTCAAAACTGCATCATTTAACCAACAAAGTTTCTTTTTGAATGCTTTCTGAATAAACTATGCATTACAGTGATTTCTAACACTGCCATAGTTCCGGCTCAGGTAAAGAAAGTTCTAAAACACCAGTTAGCATCCAAATACTTTAAGCTGTAACAACGTTTCATTATGTGCAAGCCCCAAATCTCTCAAGGGTATTTGGAGTTCAACAGAGTACTTGGTCACAAGATTGAAAATTATTTCTCTTTGATGCCCAGGTCTATCGAGTCTTGATGCTAAACAGATCTACAGACATTTATAACTACACCTTGAAATATTTACATCTCTAATAGCATGCTTTTTTAGATACTGTTTCCAAAACAAGGGCTTCGTAGCCACAGCTTAGAAACCTAATAAAAAGGAAGGGATGGTTTCAGGATGATGTTACATAAAGTTTTTAATTCGTGATTCCATTTGTACTGGTGCAAATACACAAGTATATTTATTTGTCCATTTATTAATCCAGCTTGCAAAAATGTGTGTTCTTCTAGCTTCTCAGCTGCTCTTCAAGTCATTTTTACCAGAACAGCTTTTTTTTTAAATTTATATCAGGCTAAGAGGGGTATGTCCATTTCTTTCAGATACAAACCAAGAAAACGGCTTAAAAATTGGCAGCTCAACATTAAGATTATAATAACACACTCTACGGTTATTTACCAAATGAACTCAGAAACTAAATCTACTGCAGAAATGTAGTTATCTCCTTGAGAGAAACTTTTCATCACAAGCACAAAACATTTGTGCTCCAGTAGGTGCCCTTCCTGTAATTTCCAAGCAGAGTTTAAAGAGTTTTGATCCACAGAGCCATCAAAAAATCTCGACATACCAGTTTAAGCCTTTCTCTATTCTGAGAGAAAATTCTTCAGGATGTTCTTTAATGGAAACCAGAATTTCACAATTCTCCTTCACCTCAAAATTTTCAGAATGTGCAGTAAAGCCCAATTTTCCCCCAAGGCTACAGGGAGGATAGCCTGCTCTTTATTTACACTGGATCATCTTTTGTGCATCCACTTTTTTGTTTTCAAAAAGTTGCCAAAGTTTGTCTTTTTTTCTTTTCTTGTTTTTTAATACTGATGATATTCAATGTATGGCAAAGACAGTTAAGGGAACTCTTAAATATCATGCATCTACCTAAACACAGAAATCTGCAAAGTTCACATCAATCATTTGATTCAGAGATGGGGAGGAAACTAATAACAGAAGAACATCAAGTTATCAGGGTTTTGCTTTTTTATTTTATTTTTATTACTGTCTGCAGCCTAGTAGAAAGGTAAATTTTGATACACCCATAAAGTGCTTATTTTCAAAAACCTTTCAAAACCCTTTTATGAATCACACATAGTACCTAAAAGATGATGACCCACAGATAAACAAATGGGCTATTGGCAACTTACAGGGAGGTTTGTGCAGTCTGAAATGACATCAGCTAGTTCTTTTGAAAGTGGGTATATTATCTGACATTTAATTATTACATATTCTGGTTACTCAAGAAGAATTTGGAGCAGTCCATCCTACTATAACAATTAAATGACAGATATGCTGAATCTAGTAAACATGCAGCCAGTTCTCAAACTTATCTTGATGGTAAGTGTATGATTTTGCAAGAGAAACAGATAAGAATGAGACTTGACAAGGGAGGGGAAAAGAGGTTAGCAGTCATCTCACCACCCCAGCCTTTTTGTATACTAAACTTCCTTGCAGTCTGTACAGAAACAGATGCAATACAAGCTATTCAGAAAGTTTCTAGCAACATTTCTAAAACCAGAACTATACAAAGTCAAGAGTGGATTCTTAATCCTTACTGCTATCTCAAGTAGATCTAAAACCGGAATGATTCAAGCCTAAAGATATGTTTTTTTCATAAACTAGTTTCTGGATGACTACTATGACTTCAAGTGTAATCGAGTAAAACTATTTTTAGTGAGCTACCAAATAGAACTTTAGTTGGTGGTTACTGATGAAGAGTTAGTAAAGAGGACAAGAAAGCAGGATGAGACCAGGGAAAGAGTTCATGAATAAAAAATGACAACAACTATGGAAAAATAGCCCTTTAAAATGGAATATTATGCTTTCTTTGTGTAAATGTCAATTCATTATTTTCATGTTATGCATGTTACCTCAAAAAAAATCCCGTACTAAAAAATCATTAATACTTACATATGCAGACACTCTGAAGACTGTAGAAATTATACATATTTCTTTTGTTTCAGGATTCTTTTGAACACTGAAATACAAGGGAATAATACATACTTAATATGTACAGTAAGCACTGATTATTAGAGTCCTTCATTTAATAAATACTTTTATAACATATGCACTGTGTTCTCACTCAAATTTGATCAAGGTCAAATTAATAGTATTGGGTTTGTGTGGCAAAGTTTTGGTAGCAGGGAGGGTACAGGGGTGGCTTCTGTGAGAAGCTGCTAGAAGCTTCCCCCATGTCCCACAGAGCCAATGCCAGCCGGCTCCAACATGGACCCTCCACTGGCCAAGGCCAAGCCCATCAGTGACGGTGGTAGCGCCTCTGGGATAACAGATTTAAGAAGGGGAAAAAAAACCTGCTCAGCCGGGAGAGAGGAGCAAGAACATGTGAGAAGCAGCTATGCAGACACTAAGTGAAGAAAGGAAAGGGAGGAGGTGCTCCAGGCGCCGGAGCAGAGATTCCCCTGCAGCCCGTGGGGAAGACCATGGTGAGGCAGGCTGTCCCCCTGCAGCCCAGGGAGGTCCACGGGGGAGCAGATCTCCACCTGCAGCCCGGGGAGGACCCCACGCCGGAGCAGGTGGGTGCCCAAAGGAGGCTGTGACCCCGTGGGAAGCCCACGCTGGAGCAGGCTCCTGGCAGGACCTGTGGCCCCGTGGAGAGAGGAACCCACGCTGGAGCAGGTTTGCTGGCAGGACTTGTGACCCCGCGGGGGACCCATGGTGGAGCAGTCTGTGCCTGAAGGACTGCAGCCTGTGGAAGGCAACCACACTGAAGCAGTTCATGAAGAACTGCAGCCTGTGGGAAGGACCCATGTTGGAGAAGTTCACGGAGGACTGTCTCCCGTGGGAGGGACCCCACGCTGGAGCAGGGGAAGAGTGTGAGGAATCCTGGCCCTGAGGAGGAAGGAGCGGCAGAGACAACGTGTGATGAACTGACCCCAACCCCCATTCCCCATCCCCCTGTGCTGCTGGAGGGGAGGAGGTAGAGAAAATCGGGAGTAAAGTAAAGCCCGGGCAGAAGGGAGGGGTGGGGGGAAGGTGTTTTAAGACTTAGTTTTTATTTGTCATTATCCTACTCTGATTTTGATTGGCAATAACTTTAATTTCCCCGAGTCGAGTCTGTTTTGCCCGTGATGGTAATTGGTGAGTGATCTCCCTGTCCTTATCTCAACCCACCAGCCTTTCATTATATTTTCTCTCCCCTGTCCAGCTGAGGAGGGGAGTGATAGAGCAGCTTTGGTGGGCAGCCGGCCTCCAGCCAGGGTCAACTCACCACAAACTCATGTCACATTGATCATGAAAAGGTACGTTGACCATAGATAACGTGGTCATTTTACTGAAAAGTATTGAACGTATCTAGTCATCTGAGTTCGTTTTGCTGTTTCCAGCTACTAAATCACAGCAATATTACCGAGGTCTAGATGACTCCAATATAAAGTTTGCATTTTGATAGCTATGAAAAGTAATTCAGCTAAACATTTTGTAAAAATTTTTTCATATATTCTTTGAGAAAAAAAACTGTGAAGTAAAGTGCACCTTAACACAGAGTACAAGAAGCAACAGCAGTACTGGTGAAAAAATGCAGACTTTAGCTCATTTTTAATTAATATATAATTATAGTATAGGTTCATTTTTCCTCCTTTGGAATGTTGTATGTATAGACAGCTATGCAACTTAGGATGACATTAGTTCTGAATTTTTACATATATCTAGACTGTGTTTGTTGTGAAGACTGCCATTTCTTTCATCACAGTTACTAATAACACTAAGATATTATTGCAAAGCATCCAGGCATCTCAACGTATTTTGAATTTAAGTATTTTCAAATCTGTCATTTTTCCTCAGGTCTGCTTTAAGTGATGCTTACATTTCTTCATAAATTAGATCATGTAACTTCTATTATTTTATCTAATCTCACAGATTCCTATTTACATTAACTCACTGTGGAGCAGTTAAGCCTTATAAATTCCATACTTATACAGTTCCAAGAAATGCATAGCTCAAAACCTGCCTTGTCACAAACAGGTTCAGTTCCCTGGAAAGGTCCCAATATAGCCAAGTTGCTAGAGGATGTGTGTTAAACACAGCCCAGTTGTACACCACACCAGCTCCAAGCTGTCTGTGACAGCAGTCCCCTATTACCACTGCTTTCGCAAAGCTTCTTTTTATAAGAACAAACAAACCCCAAATCAACCAACATAATCTTTGTTGATTCAGTCTCTCCAACCAATAAAAGAAATTGACTTTCTGATTAACTGATTTCATCTGTAGAGTAATGACACAGTCATGTATGAATTAAGCCTATAGTGTGAAGTTGATCTTTCCTGTGGTGAGTCAGTAACGAGGCTTTCTCAGAATTTTTTGTTGCAGCTGACATGTTGATATACTCAACAGTGGATTAAGACAGCATTGCTGAAACTGGTACTGGCCCCAGTTGTCTGCCTTACCACCCCTCTAGAGATTACTGCCTTCCCAGCAGGGACAGCTCAACTGGTTCATGACTCAGCTTCTGAACCACTGCAGTTTACAGACTAGCATATTAAGATAAACTAACATGGATGTCAGTTTATGGTAATGTACCGGGCTGTAAACTGCAGCAGTTCAGAAACTGTTTAACCATCTCTGTTGAAAGAGTGACAATTTTCAGAACAAGGTATAGAGGGTTAGTGGGGTGAGCGCTTTCTACCACATATCACCACCTCCTAAAGCTACAGTTGTAGTTAAGTTATTCTGGCTTCACATTCTTGTGTCTGAAAACAATGCTTTCAGTTTCTGGTTTCTTAATTTTTATGTTATATATATCTAGGATACCAAAGTAAGGGGTGACAGAGGATAAGCCTTCCTATTTATTCCACTGCCTTGAGAAATATTCCCCTTGTGGTTAGCTTCCTGTAAGTCATTTGTCAGACTGAGTGTTTATTTCTAGTACTTTGGTTAATTTTTAAGGCAAAATAATATATCTGCCAAAATCGGATGAGATTCTTCCCTTGCGGACTTGAAAGAAACCAGGAGGTTGCCTTTGACAAGCTCATTTGCTCTATTTCTTTTTTTGTTTTTCCTAAAAGGTTTTAGAAAAAACTACATTCTCTTCTTGAAGAGGATAGTATTTCCTTAAAAATAGTCTTAATACCCCCCTTTGTTCTTTCAAATTGTTAACTTCTAAACTATTCATTTAATATGGTAGTTCCTTCATCTTTTTAATGTGCATCTATTCTCTTTTTATGAAAAGCAAACTTCCTCATTGTCTCTCAATTCACTTTGGGTTCTATTTATATCCTAACCTTACTGGCAATATTTTATTAGCCTTTCCAAACATTAAAAGAACAACTCAAGGCTTTCGCATAAATTCATGTAAAATGGGGGAAAGGGCATGGCGATGGCAAAGAAGAAAGGAGAAGATAACAATGACTACAAGATACAACAGCAGCTGTCACCGTGGAGAGACACTGTCAGAAAAATCAGGGGTTAAGTATAGAAGACAAGGTTTATCAACAAAGATTCATAGATTATATTTTAATTAACAAGTTTTTGTCATGTAAATGTATTCTTTAACTAAACCAAAAATACTACAACAAGGACTTTGAAATTATTTAGGTTACACAGGATGTGACACATAATGCTAAAATTTTGGATGGATTCAACTGGTCACAGACTAATTACTGCTGGATTAGTAACAGACAACAAGTTGTGCATTAATTCATTAGGAAGTAATTATTACTCTTTTTACAAAGGAGAAAATGTCAGCCATTTAATAGTTGTATTTGGAAGTCCCTAACTGTGCTTGTAAAATATCTAGAGCAGTTAATTTCAAAAGATTATTGCGTTCTCTGATATTAAAGCAATATACATGGAAATGCTTTAATGAAATGAAATCTCAAACCTTTTGACACTATTTTGAACACTAGTGCCTTGGAGTTAGAACTCAGGAAAGGCCAGAAGAAGGCTATAGGAAAGTGGGGAAAAGCTAATAAGAGGTCTGCCACTCCTGGCACTAAAGAGACTTTTGTGGAACTCTTCATGCCAAGGCTCTTTTCCGTAAGAAAAACTGTTACAGGACCAAAGAGTGGTGGTTTACACCTCTACAAGCATATCATGATTAGACTAAGTTCATCTGTGGGGGCTAGTTTTTCAATGCACATCAGATAGCAGCTAATAATTATTGAACTATCCATTTGGTTTTCACCAAGCGTTCTGAGCCCTCAAGACATAAAAATTAAAGCTTAAGAAGAGTACAGTTTACAGAATTCTTTAATACCACAAAAAGTTTTTAATATCACTTTACAAAGAGTAGAAAGTATCCAATGTGACTGCAATCCAAGATGAAAAGAAACCAGACAGAGGATAGCAGTCTAGAAAAGAAGAATTTAAGGAATATTTGATATTCAACAGGAATTTGAAGGTGAACTGGTTGGTAAACAGAATTTAAGAGACCACTACTCTCATTAGCAATTGTTTACTGAAAATAAGAGGCCATAAGAAAGTAATTTTCATTGCTTTATGTTCTGGTGTAATTTATGCAAAAATGAAGTAACTAACACAGTGCACAGCATGGACTAGAAACTAGAAATTAAGTCAAGACTGTGGCATGAGTATCCCTCTTCAGTGCTGCATTGCTGTGATGGGTTAACCCTGGCTGGACGCCAGGTGCCCACCAGAACCGTTCTATCACTCCCCCTCCTTCTCAGCTGGACAGGGGAGAGAAAATATAACAAAGAGCTTGTGGGTCGAGATAAGGACAGGAGAGATCACTCACCAATTACCGTCACGGGCAAAACAGACTCAGTTTGGGGAAAATTAACTCGATTTATTACAAATCAACCGGAGTAGGGTAATGAGAAATAAAACCAAATCTCAGAACACCTTCCCTCCACCCCTCCCTTCTTCCCGGGCACAACTTCACTCCCGGATTCTCTACCAACCCCCCAGCGGCACAGGGGGACAGGGATGGGGTTTACGGTCAGTTCATCACACGTTATTTTCTGCCGTTTCATCCTCCTCAGGGGGAGGACTCATCACACTCTTCCCCTGCTCCAGCGTGGGGTCCCACCCACGGGAGACAGTCCTCCACGAACTTCTCCAACGTGGGTCCTTCCCACGGGCTGCAGTTCTTCACGAACTGCTCCAGCATGGGTCCCTTCCACGGCGTGCAGTCCTTCCGGCACAGACTGCTCCAGCGTGGGTCCCCCACGGGGTCACAAGTCCTGCCAGAAAACCTGCTCCGTGGGCTCCTCTCTCCACAGATCCGCAGGTCCTGCCAGGAGCCTGCTCCAGCGCGGGCTTCCCACAGGGTCACAGCCTCCTTCGGGCACCCACCTGCTCCGGCGTGGGGTCCTCCACAGGCTGCAGGTGGAGATCTGCTCCACTGTGGACCTCCCTGGGCTGCAGGGGGACAGCCTGCCTCACCATGGTCTTCCCCACGGGCTGCAGGGGAATCTCTGCTCCGGCGCCTGGAGCGTCTCCTCCCCCTCCTTCTTCACTGACCTTGGTGTCCGCAGGGTTGTTTCTCTTACATGTTCTCACTCCTCTCTCCGGCTGCCGAATACCTCCGTCCCAACTTTTTTTCCTTCTTAAAAATGTTATCACAGAGGCGTTACCACTATCGCTGATTGGCTCGGCCTTGGCCGGCGGTGGGTTCGTCTTAGAGCCGGCTGGTATGGGCTTTTCTCGAACACAGGGGAAGCTTCCAGCAGCTTCTTACAGAAGCCACCCCTGTAACCCCCCCCGCTACCAAAACCTTGCCACACAAAGCCAATACAATTGCTTATCCTTTCAGTGGCTTTTTCTGTCTTAAGATGGTGGTAACAAAACAGCAACATCATTTTGGATAAACTGGGGGTGGGGGGAAATGAGACAAAGCAGGAGACAACTATGATTGTGAAGGGGGACGGAAAGTCTGAAACGTCAAGATCAAAAGCTTTCTCATGGGACTGACAGAGAACTTAATATCAGAGGAGCAAGATAAAAGATTTAGTTAAATTATTAGTTTCTTTTTCAACTGCTAGTCAGTGTTAACGCCAGGTCCACTGGCAATGAGAAACCAGAAGACATTTATAGGCACAGAAATGGAGAGACACATGGTAGATAAATATTGAAGATCAGTTATGTCACATGACTGAGTAGATGTACTTCAAAACTTTGGAGGATAGAAAGCAAGCTGCCAACTGGAAAAAAAAAAACCAAAACAAAAACCCACCCAAACACCAAAAACCAGAGGAATGGATCTTGAAAGGTTTTCTCCTGATATTGTATAAAGGACAGAAGTAGCACACAACAGAAAAATCACAGGAACATATAAAGGGTCAATAGGGAACAGGTTGAGGGTATAGAAAAAGCAAACCTTGAAAGCAGGATGAAATTGTGGGGAAGATTTTGGCAGCTTTTTTTTTTTTTCAAGTAACAAGAACTACTTGACATCCTTATCAAAAGGAAAAAGAGGAGGAAAAGGTTTAAGGAGATAGGAAGGTAAAGAAAAGGAGTGGCTTAGAACAAAACTTGAAAATGTTTAGGAGAAAACAACTCAACAGCAAAGGAAAGCAATAAAGTGAAGGAACTGATTGGATCTGTGCTTTGTCCTAGGTCAATTCAACAACACAAGAGCAGAAGCAGCTGTAGTCAATGCAGAGTCAACTAAGGCCAAGGATTAAGAACAAACAGCTTGTTTCAAGTGCAGAGTGAACAATTTAAAAGAAAAGGGAGGGTAGAGCTGAAGCACTGATGGATCCTTTTATGTCATATTCTCTATTTCTGAAGAACCCACTTGATTTACATCTACGTATGATATGAAAATAACAAAACTAATCACACTAATAAGAAAGCTCTGGTGACTAATCACAGTATTCAAATTAATACATGCAGCAATCTAAATTAATTATTTCTAAAAAATCATCTTGGAATATTGATAATGCTCAATTTCTCTGTTTCAGTGGTTTCTCTAAAAGTATCAACTGTTCTACTGCTACTTTAATCATTTATTTTAGATGACTCTGGGAAACACCACATGACTAAATCAACTTGCACCCTGAAAAGTGCTGACCATTAGAAAATCTGAGAGCTGCTTAGAAGTTATTAAAGATTTATAAGCTTCTTTGGTTAAGTATTACAAAAAATTCCCAAAACCAGCCAAATATTTCGTTTTAAATATTTTGTTTGGATATAGCAATCTATACACAAGTGCTATACAAGTAAAGAAATATTCAGGTGTTTAAGAATCACTGGGTCTAATCCTTTCACTGTATCTTTGTTCAGACATATAAATTTTACTCTTAAATTTATCCAAAGACATTTTAAGAACAGACAATGATGAATACATCTTACACGATTTTTCACCTAATATGCTTGTGTATAACCTTAAAATAGGACTCAATTGGTCATCACACCATTCCAAATAGAACTGAGAAGAAAGAAAAATATCAGTTCCTACTTTAAGCAATTTGAAGCCTTTGTAGTGTACATTGTAGTGCATTACTTAGTATCCACATTATCAGAGTTCTTCTACTATCTGTCATTTCAGAGGTCTGCAATTGTTTTCCATTGTTCAGGTTAATATTGTTCTTTATACTACCCTACAAATACTTATTATGAGTGGCAAAGTATAATATAATATAAAATTTTGGTAATATTATTGATGATCTTCATATTCCCATTAGCTTAACTAGGAATGAGTCTTTGCATAACCGAAAACTACATTCCATTTCCCACTAACCAGGAAATAAGAAATTTTGTCAATTGGAGAAGTCAGCATATGGACAAATCAAAACAGGGCAAAAAATTGCCTGTTTTTTCTGAATTTGAACCTCTGATCAATCACCTCTAATCTCAAGAAAAAAAATACATAAAATTCCAAATGATTCCATACACCAGACCTGGCAAAAATGTGTGTTAGTCCACTGCATCTTGTTAACAGCCAGATTCTCTCACCCTTAGCTTTATGCTGTGAGAAGTGTATTTGTGGAATTAAGAATGCCAAAATCCAACTGTATTTAAAAAAAAAAAAATCAGCTGGAATAAAATACATACAGGACTAAAAATTACAACTGAAGTACTTCAATTTTTAAATCCTAAGCCAAAAGCAGCTTGAAAGTAGTCCAACTATACATCCAAGACTTAATTGTTGATATTTTATCAATGACATTGGCAACACAATCTGGTTCCAGTGCCATGCCATGTTTTCAGTAGACAATTACAGAAAAAAAATCTTTAAAATGGGAGTGAATTATAAAACATCAATGTCCATATATGTAGTATAAAAAAAGTTTTTATGTGGGACAGATGCCATTAAAATTGCATATATTTTTCCATTGAACTATTACCATTGTTACATGGTATTTTGATAGTTGAAGACAAATAAGCATGCAGATTGATCAAATAACAGCCCCATTTTTGAAGCAGTAACGAGCAATAAATTTATACAATAAATTCACACAAAGTATCTATGCACAGCACATACATATACAGTTGTATAAAACAGAAAACACTTACCTCACCAAGTCTTTATATAAAGCTTTTGTAGTTTCTAAGTATGGGCCAACTACATCTTCAAACTGGCAAAGAGTTCCTCCAATGCAAAGATGCTTAAAAAGACAGAATAGAAATTCCTTGCGATCCAGTTGACTGAATAAGTCATAATGGTCTGAATCTTCAAGAAGCAAGACCTTGCAGAACAAGAAAATAACAAAGAAGTTGAATAGATGAAAATTTCGTATTTGAGATTAAGTTTATAAACAATGCAACTACTTTGCTGTATGTCACACAGAGTTTACGTCCAATGCATCTTCCAATCATGCAATTATGTTCAAAATTTATAGATACAATATAAAGCAGAATCACTGTCAGATTTGTGCCCACAAGACATAAGGGAAGATTTTTCAAGAGTCTTGTTATTCACTGGTTAATTGCTCATCATGCTAATGAAATAATCAATAATCTGAAAATAATCTAATTATATTTGGCATGTTGATCACTGGCAATTAGTTTGTCTTTGGTAACATTGCCTACATTTACTTTTTTACTTTTTCACAGTTATCTCACATTTGTAAAGGAATCCCAAGGATCTCCCAGAGGAGATGCCTCAAACGCACATCATTCTTTACTGCAGACTCTAGTGAGCCTTTATCTGTAGCCTGGATTAACCAGACGTGCTATCCAGCTGCCTCCATGCGTCCCACCTGCTTTTTGCTGCAATATTATGTGAACACAGAGGACTTGCTAGATTAGTTCCAACACTGCACACTGTAAGGGTGGACAGGAATTGTAACTCAGTATGACTACAAGATGTTTGAGTCACATCAGCCAAACTGCAGATGCCAACTCAAGGCAAACTGGTCAAAGCTACACATGAACTTACCGCTCTCTGGCCCTCTTTATAACATTACTACACAACCTGAGTAAAAAGGGGTCAGGGCAGCAACTGTTGTTGATGGCCTCCTCATACGTATCCCACCCCCTTCTTGGTTGAAGCAACACAAGACCTGGCAGGTAGGAAAGAAACGTGGTGTTTTGCAGCTGAGGGCCACCCTCCGACACCAGCAGACAGACAGTTTGCTGCCCCCTACAGTCTACTGTCCTAGAGCGCTGACTAATTTAATGTGAAGATTTGACGTCATTCCTGGAAGATTTTGACTCTTAATTCTTTCTGCTGTCTTAGGTTGTATGAGTAGGAATCACGTTCATTTCAAACAAATGTGAATCCCTCAACTTGTAAATGCAGACACACACATCCCTTCCAAGGGAAGGAAACTGGAGAGACTGAAACCCCAATGATTTCTTATTTTAAATGATGCCTGTCACTTTCCTACATAAAATATACTTAATCTTCAGAAAAAAATTCACATGCACCCAGCTTATAAATAAATACATACTATTTTGAACTGCTAGGCTACAAACCACATCTGAAATTCAAACATGAGCTTGAGTTCTCTCGTTTTCCCAGAACTTTACAAGACAGACCAGTATTTCAGGCCACATCCTGTAACCAGTGTCACTGGTTCAAATACATTGCCTTCAAAGGGTTTGCCAAGTGCAAATGAGTGCAACTCTATAATTATTAAGTACTTATGTTGATTATATATACAAGGAAGAGCAAAATCCAGTTCTCCCACACTATGCTTTGCTAATGCTAAACAAACATAAGTTAAAAAAAATGTTTTAGTTTATGAAGCTTCAAAAGAAACACAGTGAAGACATATGTTAATTAAGAAGGTAGCACTGTCAGAGAGATTCTTTTTCAGAATAATCTGCTCTCTGACACCTCCACTGGGGTACAACAAACAGTTTTTTACCTTGCAGGCCTGTTCAGGAGTTATATTTAGTCCTTTTCCAGTGTTACACTGAAAAATAATTGCCCTTTTCATAGTTTCCTCTCCTTGGTTTCAGTGAAAATACGTGAAGATGACTTTCCTTAAATGCCTTCACATATGATATGGTCAGCATTCCCAGCTAGGAATGCTTCAGGATGTAGCTAGCTATTGACTACATTCAAATTCTTCAACTACCTGGAAGGTTGGATGAACCCACAGCTCTGGGTATCATGGGACCTTTCCATTGGCACCACTTGTTTTCCCCTCCTAGGCAAATGAGTAGCTGCATTTCCACCCCCACTCCCCCCCCCAAGCACTGACTACCTGAGACAAGGGTGGGTAGAAGAAGGTTTTACCTTTTTCTCCCACCTGAAAAGGAAAGAGGGCCCATCTGGAAAACAGCCATTGCTTTCACACATTCAGGCACTGCAGTACCTCAGTCATTTCTATCACATGGCTATTGATGCCCATTTTTACCATGGAAAGTATTTATTGTCAGAAAAAAAAAATACTGAAAAATGTGTCCTTACGGTACCTAATACAGTATGAAAAATCATAAGAAATTATTCATTGCTATACTGACCTTCCTTAATTCATCAGAGATGAGAATATCATCATAATAGTCATCATAACATTTCACAATATCTCCAGTTTCTCTAACAACTCCTTCAGAGTATAGCCGATCAAAAAATGACATGGAAATCTGTGTACAGGGCACCACTGTAGCTTCAATTTTTGTCACTCTGGAACCTGGAATATAGAGGAAGGCTTCACTCCAAGTCTCTTGCAATAAATAAAATAGGAGAATTTCCATGAACTAATGGTTTTACAGTAATTTGTAATTCGATACAGTGTGGAAATAATCAACTTTTCTAAACAGTTGTGTGGCATATTCTTTAAAAAAATACAGATCACAAACTCAATGACTCAATCACACAGTCCCTCAAAAAACAGAGAAAGCTAGGAAAGAAACAAGTGTAAAGAAAACATTAAATTCATCTGAATGCTACCCTTCATTAAGGCTCATGTGTCTGCTCCCCCTGTCGGTAATACTATCAACGGAAAAAAGTAATAGATGAAACACCCTGGTGAACTTCACATCATGTTAGGTCACAGAAACACCCTGGTGAACTTCACATCATGTTAGGTCACACCCTTAGAAAATCATATTCCACAGCTTAAGCCTTAAAGAATCTGAGAACAAATACCAAATTTGGCGGGATGAAGTACTAAAGTCAATAGCTGCTAACAGCACCCCACAAAGTAAAAACCAAAATGACCACAGCCCTGATGAATTTTTGGTTTCTTAAGTATTATATCTGAACTTTCTGAAAAGTTATTTTGTAGCTACTGTAAGCTGTACTAACCAGTTATTTCAGAAGTGCTATTACAGCACTTCCTGTATGAATCTGGAGTATTATCTCTATAATCATTAAGTGCAGAGTACATTTTTCTACAATTTTTATGTTTTCTGTGCTTGCAAGTTATCCAAGGCCTGATCCTGTTGCTCATAGACATCTAGTGCCATTTGAGATGCCCTACAGTATTTTCCTTAATGAGGTATCAGTCCATAAGGGCACACATCTTCTCTATATACAGTGTTACATCTACGAATCTGTATGTGTGGTGTTAGATAAATTATGGCATCTCAAATAGCATTGTACTCCATGTTTAAGAAGCTTTGGACTCAGTCCAGTTCCATCTGCTCTCTACGGTCCAAGTGTTCAGACCAAATGTTAGAACATATTCTCTACTCATCTCCAAGTCCCCCTGAACACCTTTCAAAGTACTTCCGAACAGGAGAGGGGAGAAGAGCACAAGTGAGCATGAGCATGCGTGAGCATGCAACACAAAGGCAATGTGTCCTGGCAGAGATAATATTCACAGCTTTCCATGAGTTACTCTTATCTTTTCTCCTCTGTAGGTTCCCTTGATGGGAGATTGGTCGACACCATCACAATGTCAAAAGGCTTTTGACCATACAATTAAAGATAAAATTAAGTGGTGTCCTGACAAACAGACCTAAAGGATCGCTAAAGACTAGTATTTAGGAAATGTCCAGATTTCACTCTAGATGACAGTATTTCAGGAACAGAAACATGCCAAAAAGGGATGTATGAACCACAATGCTTCCAAGAGCACCTGTCGTTTCATTCTGATCCTAATCTTTGCAAGTGTAGTATAACCTAAAATTTCTCTTGCCCCCACACTTCCAAAAAGTCCTTGGGATTTCTCCCATATATGAGCATTTTGCTATCTAAACCCAGGTAAACTGTAATACCTACCTGATCAACACTAAGAAAAAAATTAAAGAGAAGTTACAAGTTGATAGCTTGAAGATGTATCTACTTAAGACAAAAATACTGGCATGAAATTTTATAATTATTTTATTGGGCCAATGTGATGTAAAGAGAATCAGCTATAGAGAAAAGCGCAGCATTTAATTGCTTGGCTTCACATCTACAGCTATGGTTATGAAAAAGGGTACCTTTTACTAAAGAAAAAAGGTTTAGGACATTCTCTTACCTGTCCACATAGTGACTACCAAAAAATAATCAAATTATGTAACCAAAATCACAAGTCACAGAAAACCTATCTTACAGCCTCACAACCTAAGAAAAAATCAAACTGATTTTTATTTATTTATTTATTTATTCATTTATGCTTCCTCCCACCCCTCACCTCCAGACTCCTCTAACTTCTAATTCTCCAGCTTCCTTTCACAGGGATAGAATTTAAATCAGCCTCTAACAGAAATTATTTTGTAAAGACCTATGAATCAAAAACTGAGTCAACACCAATAACAATCAGATGTTAAATGACTTGAGAAAAAAGAAACATCTTACAGTTTCCCAGTTATTGAGCTCAAAGTATAAGAAATTGAGCTATTTATAGGCCTTCAAATTGTTATGCTTTTATTGGGGGGGGTGAGGAAAGGAGACACACTTCTGCTCTGAAACAAGATCTTATGAAAACTTTCATGAGGAAAAAAATAATCAAGAATTTTGTAATCTATTCAGTAGTTCAGAAAACCAAACTATAAATGGAAAAGTTTAAATATACTGGAAGCTCCTATTCTCCATTTGAGAGGTGAGATTTGAAATTGGAGATTCAGAATTTCCTGGAAAAGAGTGACCAGTTTTAATAACACTGTAAAAGTGAGCAATAAAATAGGAAGAAGAAATGCCTTGACAGCTCTGCAAGTGGAAAACAAAGAGCTGAGAAGTATGAAGCAGATTAAGCTTCTTAGAACAGCTAGCTCTGGAATATCTATAAAGTGCTACCAATATACTTTTAAATGAACACTTTGCATATCTAGTATGGGCTAGATAAACCCCAGATTAGGTATATTTAGAATTCCTCCAAAGTTTAAGAAAGATTTTTACCTCAGGGAAACATTTTACAACTTACCATTTACAAAACAGTTTATATAGAACTTACATAATACAAGTTCAGTGCTCTGTACTAAAAAGATGGTATTTCAAAAGTAAAAGGTGCAGGTTGATGATTTATAGGTTCGAATAACATCTAAAATTTTTGCAAATTATAACCTATAAGAGTAGTCTAAAAAATTGCTGATTTAAGATTACTTTCCAGATTTTAAAAGCCCATTCCAAAGACAGCAATTGTTAGAGCTTCAAGTATATATGGCAACTCAAGAATCTTTCTTAAGCAAATACTGAATTTTTATTTACACAAAGACAGTAACCCTATCCCTTTGAAGATAACTTTTCAAGTGTTAACTGAGCTTAAACAGATACAGTCCTGCCTCTCCAAGACTGCTGACAGGTGCAAGACCAGTAATGTGTCCAAGGAAAAACTACTATTTAGTTTTCATTGCAGCTATTTAAAAATACAAGTCTCAAGACATAAGTTGGTATGCATCAAATTTTGCTGCTTCTATTTTAGAAATATGAGAGTAACAGGTGAAAGGGGAGCTTAAAGTACATGACAGAACTATCAGGTACTCTGCCATGCAGCCGCCAAGAGGGGAAAAAAATACCCCTACTACAACAGGCAAAAAATTGTGGTGTGAGAATAGGTAATTAAGTATCTGTGTGATCAGATGAAGCAGACTAGAGAGTATCCTTGTGTAACTGTTTACCTAAAATGTTATATTTCAAGTAATGTTAAAGCTGGAGTCCTTGAGATGATGTACTATTGTGGGATGCTACCAGGAATCCCAACATGTTGGGGAGCTGAGAAGAGAGGTACATGTTGCATTCCTTGGGGACCCCATGTTTTATGCCACCTTTTGATCTAACAGATGGAGACTGAGGATATTACGGTCTGATAATATTAAGGTGAGGATGAAAAGCAGTCAAGAGAAGAAAAAAATGAGATTAGATACAGGAAAAAAACAAAGTAATAACTTTTAGAAACAGATTTTAGGAAAAGGAGATACACAAGTAAGAAGAGGTAGAGAGAAATATGAAAGTGAAACCATGCCCACTGAATTAAAAAGAAAAATAAATTCTTAATGACAAGGTAAAAGGGGACCACGGCCTGGAAAAAAACAAAAGGATTATGAAAACAAACTCTCTCATAAAGTAATATTATATTGATGTTTTATATAATACTGACATGTTTTTTTGTAGGTCCATATATACTTTCAGCCCAAGCTCATGGCAGGGAGGAGAAGGGAGGTTTTTAAGAACCTATCTAAACCCCACTTATATTATGCATCCAAAATATCTCCCCTCTGCAAAAAAGCCCTATTTGCAAGAGAATGAATACGGTATTCAAATCAACCTAGATTATGTAATTTTCTTCATATTTTCTAAAAAGAAAAATAAGCCCATTTCCAGTATTTTCTTTCAAGAACAGGAACTTGTTTTTAAAATAGTTACTCCACAGTGATAAGTAAATGATATATCTGGCTTAATATATTGGCATGTCTGAAGAAGAAAATACTAGAAGATCATTTTTTACCTTCTCCCACTCAAAGCTAATTCTTACTATATTTTCAAAAAATGCACATGAAGACTAAGTATAGAAAAATGTGCCAACATTCCTCACCAAAAATAGGCAAAGAATGGGAAGATGAAATTTTAAGAGCAAATGGGGTATACCAGCTGTTCAGGATTTAGAAAGGGAACCCTTCCAGTCCTTGGAACAAAATGCATTACTTCTGTGCTGAGAAAGACTGAGCAGAATAAGGAGTTAAGCTGGGATACTTGGCAAGTGACCCTCCGCTCTTAACACAAGGTATGTAACCTACTGACCTTCACTACAGGGACTGGCAAGTCACAGCCTAGACTGATAGCCTAAAAAAATTCTTGCCTAAAGCAGGAAAAGGTTTACCCATGGTTCAAAATATATTTATTTTCTTTTTGCTTGCCAGAGTGAAAAAGAGGTACCTGAAGGGGAACTGGAGATATTTTTTGCATCTTATATATTCCAATTGTTTTAACAGCCAGATACAGTGTTTGGAAAATGGATTTTGCTGACAAAAAGGTGGCCATGTCTAGTGTCATTGTATATAGTGGGGAAAACGTATGCCAATTCCAGAGAGTTGAAATAGAAAAGTTAGAAAATTCCCAAAGCTCCATTAAATATTTACACACAGTAAAGTATCTGCAGACAAATGAAGAGAACTGAGGACTTCCCACAAGCCCCTTTTAAAATATTCCTATTAAGGAAAGTCACTTAGTGATATCAGAGTTCACATTATGCATAAAATCCCATTACATTATCACATGCAATTTTCATGAAAATTTGCATGTCATTTACAAAATCAAAAATACAATTTCAAAGTGGTGCCATAAAATCATGTGCTGTTTGCTTTTGGTCTTTCTCCTTTAGTGTCTCATCTCCATCTACAGACATAAGTGTTATAAGCAGTTAATGACATGGCAACAAACTAGAAGTCAACCTCATGCCATGATTGCAACTAGAGTAACCTATCACATGGCTCTCTTTCTGCACCTAGATCACTTTTGTTGTGCAGATAGCATATTTACACAAGCTTGGGCGTTTGCTCTATCTAATCTTCTGCTCTCTCAACTTTAATGCGTAACAGACCAATAATCTCAGATCTGTCCTAAGCTGGTTGCATCTATAGAAGAGTGTCTTTCTCCAAATATTATCTGAATAAGGTAGTACTATAATTCCACAATTAATGCAGTTGATTATGTCTGGATACACGATCAGGTCAACTGGATGTTTAAAAACACTTCTAGTAGCTTGGTTTATGGATCGACACAGGGGTCAAGGAAAAAAAAGTGTAAAATATGACAATTTAGTAACAAACTATGTAAGAATCTTTTCTTATTATTTCGTAAAAGAAGTTATTCTTTAAGCTATTTCAACCAGATGAAGATACACATATATGAACTGTCATTATTACAAAATGGTAACTTAGAGGAAAATAGTTACGACACAGACTTTTTTATTTAAGATTAATTTATTCTAAATTTACCCAATGTAGTCCATTGTCCCGAAGCTGAGAGCAACTTTAAACTGGAGTTCACATTGTGGTCATTAAAAAATGCCTATAATATTCAAATAAGAGAATACAAGTTAATGAAATGAAACATAAAATCATCCTTTATAATGTCTTGGATACTTTCAAAGTAAATTATAAGGATCCAATTAGTAAGTAGATTCTGTATGATCTTTCTGTTTGGATACTAAATATCACACCACTAAATACATGTTATGTAGCCAGCATCTTTTATATATTCAAGATATCTTCATGTACATATTTTTATATGCAGTATTAAGGTTTTACAGTAAAGCACTTTTAGTCCAAGAACACACAAATAGGATGTATGAAATCCTTGGAGGTACAGAAAATGGAAGAAGAGATGAAACAATTCTATCTCTGCATGCAATGGTGTTGAAGTAAAAAATGAAATGCTACGTATGATTGTAAAATTTACATTTTGTAAATAAATCTGAAGCTTGGAGAAGTGTAGAGACACACAAAAATTATTAAACAGATACAGAAGAAATCCATAAGTTATTGAAGGGATGGAGAAGATGTTCCACAGTAAGATTTGAAGTATTCAATCTTATTGATTTATCAATTTAAAAAAGGAGACATCCATAGTAATATTGGTAGCTGACAAGTTTAAATGATAGATAAGCCAATTAAGAAAACCCACACTTATGTATATGTATACAAGCATAGTGAATAATCATTGACGAAGCTGCTAAGAAAATGATGGATTTTTCAGTCTTTGCATCACCAAATCTCTTTACCACCTCTCTGGGATACAGAGAGATCAGACTATATAATATAATGGTCCCTTTGTTCTCAATTAATTCACAGCTACTCGGAGTTCATAATTTCATAGTGATATTTTTACATTTTTAATTCAAAAGAGACAAGCACTGAGAAGGTAATGCATATTTTGTAAACTTCAATCATTTGAAATGTTTATCAGTGGGAGATGAAATATTGGTATATTTCTGTGTGAATTTCTTCAAAATACAAAGAGGCTGAATTCTTTATCCAGGATAACAATATAAAGTAGACAAACAACCAATCAAGGAGTTGTTTTTAAAACAACAGATGTAAAAACAACACTGTTTTTAAAACCAAAAAAAATTTTTTTTTTTCTGTCTGCAAATAGATGAACAGATTTGAGTTTGCAGACAACAAAAGTGGAGGACACAAAATCAGGAAAAGACTTGAGTCTCAAAAAGCTTAGAGCCCAAAACTCCAGTATAACACAATGGTATCCAATGAATTTTAAAATCTTGTATTTTCACATATATGGTGCATATGCACGTCTAATTGCACAGTGTATTTCCTGTGACAAAGCAGTAATAGCTGTGAGCAAGAGTACCAACTGCATGTACGCTGTTTAAAGTCTCCCCCTGGGTGGACTTTCCAACATTAAATGTGGTGCCCAAGATCAGCATCCAGTTCAGATTCCCACTCTTGGGAATCTTGGATGACTAAATTGTTCCTTCTTAAAGAAGAGTAACATTAGTACAGACTGAAATATTTTTACTGGACAATACCGTTAACCCACAAAGTAAGACTTGAGCACCACACCTAAATCACCTGCTTTCAAGGAGACAGCGAACAGGCAAAGAGCATGCTAACACTGCTACAATGTTTGCCATTATGCAGTTTTCCAATAGCTATAATTTAATTGAAAAAAATCAACTTAAAATATAAAGGACTTAGAACTACCATAACAAATTCATCCTTTTGATAGGGCTTAAACTGTTGGTCAAAACTGAACGCTTGTGCTGTCATCCTGCCTTGCATGGACCTGAAATGGAAAAAGGGAGATTAAATATTCTGCAGACATACTAGGTACTTACTTGCTCTGCAATTTTGCCTAAGTACACTACATAAAGTCCTATTCTGACCAATAATTATACTTTTTTTTTTTTTTTTTCATTCTCACTTACAACCGCCTCCCACCCTTGCTGGGAGGGGTGGGGAAGCACAACGGCTGCTCAAGCAGCATCAGAGCAACGCTGAGAAGCTGAAATAGGTGTTGGCTAACTCTGGAAGACAAGGATAAATGCCGTGCACCTCAGAACAAGCGTTTTACGTGCCTGAAAAATACTGAGGAGACTTCCAGCTAAGGGGGTGAGGTGAGACAGACACGGACTCGCCGCCACTTCAGAGCGGGAGCCCTGAGGGCGCCGCGACGGCCCCAGCCCTCAGCGCCGCCCGCCCTTTCCCTCCCTCCCACCCGCCTCTCATCGCTCCCCGCCACCCCCAGCGAGGCGCCTCTCGCAGCGGGATTTCCCCCTCCCACCATTTGAGGAGTCGGTCCTGGACGTCCCTGTCCTCCAAGCAGGGGAAAGCTTTCTGGGGCAGGGAGCGGAAAACGAAGCCCGCCACGCAGCGCCGATCGCCGGCGGACATCTTCCAGGGCCGGCGGCGGCTCGGCGGTTGCCGTGGAAACGGCGCCGCGCGGGCGGTGCTCTGCCGGCGCGCTCCCGCCGCGGGGCTCGGCCCCGCTCACCAGCGTTCCGCCGCCCTGCGGGGCCGCCGCTCGCCGCTTCCCAGTGAGGGCCGCAAGACACCGCTGTCCCCCTTCTGACAGGATTTCTTTGATTTTTACCTATACAATCCTCTAATTAAACATCAGTCTTCTCCCTCCTCCCCTCTGCTCCTCTCTATGCCCCGGGAAAACTCAGGCTTGCCGCAGGAGAGCCTAGCAGACCGGCACGCAAAGGCAGGGACTACCGTTGCTGGCTTAATCAATGCCACCCACAATAACATAACGCCAAAACGAATTATGAGAAGCGCAAAGTTATGAATTATGAAGCTCTAATGAATCAGGGCTGCTTCTTGCTTCCCAGGGTGTTGAGCCATTTGGGAATAGCGAGGCCCAAGCTCTTCCCAGTGGAAAATTTAAGGAAAGTACATTGTTACTTAAGGAAGCTATTTTTAAAAGTCCAGTAAAGCAAGAGACACCTTGCAAAATTTGGGGAATTTCCTGCCCTTTGCAGGGAAAGCAGTGAGAGTTTAAGGCTGCCGCACATCTCGTGCTATACCCTTTAGCAATCCACCCCCCTCCAAAACCAGCTCTCACTTTGCCATAAATCTCCAAAAAAGTCATTTTCCCATTAATCTGTTCCTCGGGCTAAACAGCAGACCCATTTCTAAGAGGTTTAGCAGTGGTTTTGTTTGTTTCTAAGAAAAAAAATATTCAGCTGAATCCCATTCAATTTGATTAGAATGCAGAAGAGAAAGGTGCAGCGTGCCGTGACGGCGGGGAGGAAAGCTGAAACTGCTGACATGCACTCCCCTGTCTCATCAGCCCCCAAAAGACGTCCTACAGATTTAACTTGTAAGACATGTTAGTCAAACAGGCTTCTACCAAAGGAATCCAGAAGAAATAGATCATAAGCCTGTTAAGAAACCCTGTTTTAACATAGTTTCAGTAGAATTCATCGCTCACTACATATTCACTAAATTTTGTAAAAGAGCGCTTACACCAGCGGGCTGCAGTTGAGCAGATCAAGTTATTGTGTAGCAGCTATGTGACATTTAAGGAGCCGTTCCCCTGTATCTTCTCTATCTTGTTTTCTCCACACACTTCCATTTTTTTTCCCCAAGAAATTTTACTTACACTTAAACAACAATAGAAAATAAAGCTACGCTATACTTCAAGATGTTTCAATGGTAGAGACAGTTCAAGAGGGAATAAAGAAGTGTGCCTTTCTTCTTAGTATTTAAATATGATCTAAACAGGAGGCACCTGAAACATTATTGTAACCTTATTCTCAACATGTCTCCACCTACTCCAGCACTACCCCATCTGTTAAATTCCTCTTGCCACTAATAATACTAGCCAGAGATTAAATAGCCAAAGTGAAAGAACCGGTTTGGGCAGGGAGTGATGCGTAGCAACAACTACCAAACACATAAATTCTTAATTTTGAGTTGTGCACACTCAAATACAGGATTAAAAAAAAGAGTGAAACTTTAGGTCTTTTGGGGCAAAAATTCCTACTGACTTTAGTGAGGATTTTCTCTGATTAAAGTGTTGAATCAACAAGCATATGCTTAAATCCCACTGAAATCTAGAGTGTTTAAGTGCTTTGATGAATCAGGAGTAAGGAAATGAGTAAGGACTTCAGGACTGGCTCAGGAGGATCAGGACAGGAAGCTCTAAACCATGGAATTAATTTCTTTAATGTTGTGCCATCTACCTATTGTAGTTTTATAATTCAACATTTCCAGTCCTAAGCAGTTGACAATAATAAAAGTTAAACTGGGACTTTCAGTTTAAATGCTGACCTCATTATCCTCATTCACAACAGCCTGAAGTAGAAAGTCAGGCACAGTACTCTTTTAAACACATTTAACTTGTTTTTTAAAAAGTTAAGGATTTTATGGTCTCACAGAAGATTTTTGGAGGGTGGAAAATAGATTTTTCTGCTGCAGAATGAAGTCTGATAAGTATGTATTATTAAGCAATAGTAGTCCCTCACTTTTGACCAGACTAATTTTCAGCATTGTTTGTTTTTTCACGTATTTACTTATATGTGATTTTGAAGAGTTTTACAGTCCTGAATAAACTGTGGGCCTAAAGTGCAAAGCAAACAAATCAGCCTTTCTATGGCAAACAAAACTCAAATTACAGAGGACCAGCCCTGTTGCACCTTTGTGAAGTGCATCAGTCTTTAAGGCAAAGGTCAGTTGGTGATGGAGCGGCAGCCCGTTCCATTCAGGGAGGGAGCGAAGAACCAGAACAGCAGCTCCTCCCTTCCTCCTGCAGAAGTCTTCAGCATCGCTGAGGGATAGTTAAGCTGCATGAATTAGCCGAACAGAGGAGGAAAGGGATAATTATCAGTATACATCTGTGAAATAAATTAGTCTTTCCAGTGTTAAAATACTGTAGGAAAAGTCTGATGGAAAGTAAATTAAAGTCCAGATCCTGCATCTTGTCTGTAATGAGGACTAGAACCCCCCAGAATAGAAAGCACTGTACACTACGGTGAAGCTCAGCTCCCGCAAAAGACTTACAGGGTATCATTGTCCAATTCTAGGCACTTGCACTGATAAAAGACTCCAGGTTCAGGTCTGCGAGAGAGAGAGAAGCCAATTAAAAGCCAATTAAAAATATCTCTAAATTAGCAAATAGGAAAGACACTGGTATATCTGAATTCCCCCTTTTCTCCACCCCCACCCTGAGTGTTGCCCTTCAGTAATCCAAGGCTGCAAGGCAAGAGTCCCTGTCCACTCCAGAGCCAGGCTCTGGATCCTCAGGTGAAGGCAGGCACCAACACCTCTGCTTGCAGAGAACTGCCAGAGGTTTTCTTGTAAAACACAACCAAAGAGCTCATAGTGGCCACCTTCACACCATGCACCTAGACCCCTCACCCGGGAAGAGGGAAATCTGGATTTTAGCCTCTTTCAGCATGAGGAAGCTCACAGCTTTTACATCTAAAGTGCCTCAACTACTGAGGCTGGTGCCATGTCCCCTGAGTTAACATATCACTGTCCTAGCAAGCTTATTTCTCGATCATGGTGTCAGGGCCCTGCAGAGACTCAGCAAGCACTTTACCCCAGCGACGTGGCTGCCTGCACTTAAGGCCAGCTCTGCTGTAATCTTGGGTCAGATGGCTGCGAGAAGAGCTGGGTGGGACAGAGCTGTGAGGCACCTCGGTGGGAACCTCATCGTTTTGGCTTGGGAACTGTGTTTCAGCCCCAGCTGTTGCCCCTGCTCCTTGCGGGAGCTGCATGGACAGCATGCCTGTGCCTGGCCATGAACCCCACTGATCCTGAGCCTGACCTCAGACTCAACCTGTCTCATCACTACAGACTGGTCTGGTGATCTGGACTCATGGTTGAATGTGGTCACTGCCACCAGACCTGTTTTGCTGTTCTGGTTGGGGTGCTGTGGGACAGGGCCATGTCAGGGAGGGCACTGCCCTACCAGCCTCGCATCACCCTCGGCTCCCAGCTCACCCCGTCTTACAGAGCAGCCCCCTCTTGCTGCTGCCTGACACACAGTATGTGGTAGAAAGATGGTTGCGTTTATGCTAGCTTTGTCCATGTTGGCTGTTTTAGTTTAATCAACATGGTGTATCCGAGTGACTGTTCCATTAATAATCTCTGCTTCCAAAGGACATGTGATATATTGCTTTATACGTGTGCTACAGCCTATTATGAGGCTTAATTCAAAAAGTGATACCAAAATAGATAATTTACAATTTGCATCATAAAAAGTATTCAGAGATAAGTAGTAAAGAAAATATGTGAGGCTAGATACAAAAAAGTGAGTTTAGGCATCAAAGCAACAAGCATTGCAATGCCTAAATTTTCTTTGGTCCTCAAAAAAGAGACATGAGGTGCTGGAGATGTACAGCAAGAATTAGAGTGAGGCCCAGGAAACTCAACACTGTGTGTGTGACACCATCCAGGCCTAAGAGGGAAACAAAGAGGATTCATGCACTTAAGTCTCATTTCTCTTATACAGTTTATGTACTTCCCTGGAGATTCACTGCCTTAAAGGTCTCCTTCGAAGTTTGGTGTCTAAATACCCTTTCTCTAAATCAGATATGGGTTGCTGTTTCTTTTAAACCCAGCAGAAGAGAAAAGGGTTACTGGGCTGCTATTCCTCTTCTCAAGCAATATGTGAGTTGTTCATACACACAAGTAGCAATCGAGATACCCAGTTTCAAGTTCACCTTATGTTTTGAGCGTTCAGCTCTATAACCCCTTTCTTCTAGGATGCAAGCCAAAACCACACAGCTTACATACATAGTTTTCATACACAGTTTACATACAAAAGCTTATAAGGTGTCTGGGTAATTGTTTCTCAGAAACTGTTTACCTGTGTAGAAAATAACGTTTTACTATAGTAGTTGGAGAACATAAACATGAATTTGTCTCTATAACTTCTTGGTTATGGCCTTTAGGAGGGAGGGGGCAACTCTGGGGCCTCTTCAAGGGTCAAAGACTGTTTATTACTTTTATCCAGTGACTGCCTCGCTAATATGAAATATTGAAGTAATCTTGGATTTAGGCATGCAAATTCTTCAGCAATCCTATTTTAAATGCTTTTTACTGATTCTGACTGATTGGGGTTTTTTTCTTATTATTTGTAGACAATTGTGTAGCCATGCTGCAAGGTATTCTGTTACCCAGCACAGTTTTTACATATATATCAAGAACTAAATTTTGCCTATAGACGTGTTTTTGTCTTCATTGATTTTTGATGTTCACAACTCTTGTACTGAAAACAAATTCCTTTAAAGTGCAACAGTTCCTCTCCCTTCTATGTGCATGAGTACAGCAGTACCAGGCTACAGGATGTGCTGTTTTTCTGTGGACAGTGATCAGGGTATTTGTAGGAGCAACTGAAGGTCTAAATCTGGAGGCTTTATTAAGTTGCTTGAACTTGTTGACTGCTACTATTTAAGGTCCCTCAAGGGACTAGAACATCTTCATGGGGCTGTCAGATATGACACGAGCCCTAGAGGAGACCTGTGCTCAGACTGGTGGCTGGAGATCAGGTGGGCATTTCAAATGGCACTAGACCTAGAGGTGAGAGCTGAGACATGGGGGTGTGTTTCAGCTTCAGAGACTTAATTTTAGATGTCTACTTGTAAACATTTACAGGTCAGCTAAGCTTCCATTATCATCAGGGGAGATCAAGATCTCAATTTAATTGCATAGAGATGCATTTCAGATGCCCAAGGTACCTTTCAGATTGCCCCAGATACCCCTTTTCTGATTTTCTGGAATGGCAGCTAGAGGCTGAATCTACTCTAAGTAATGATATATCTGCCAGCTCCATAAAGGCGATATGCTGCTTTGTCTCAGATGGAACTAGGTGGCCATGTGCAGGCACCTGAATTGAGTCCCAAGTCAGTACTGTCCTTAGAGTCAAGAGATTTATTCAGCTGACAAGATGTCTACCATAAGGTGAGCTCAAAAAGATCCTAAACTCCATACCTGAACTCTATTGAATGTATGATTGCATGTATACCTAAAGTACATGTTACATGTATAAATCTACCCATCAGGAATCTAAAGTTAGGATCCAGGGATGAATTCCAGCTGTGGAGGTGCTGGCTGAGTGGCTAAAAAAGCACACCTGTCCCTTCTATTGTAAATTTACTTACTATGCCTCTTAGCTATGTACACCTTATACTCTTATACTTTCTACCTATACTCCTGATAAAGCATCTAAGACTATTACTTTCCCCACCAGTACGTTGTACATCCCACTTTAGCCCCAGTCCCCCATACATATGAGCAAATTACAGGTATCTCCAGGAACCCAGTTCCTGTGCACCTTCCCTCACTCCCTCCCACCTTTGGCACATCATACCCAACCTTGGGTTACTTTGTCCCTTCTCCTCCCACTGACCCTCAGGGATCTTTGCATCCTATGCTGCTCTCTGCCAGACAGTTGTTGACTTTCATTAAAAATAGTGGGAAGAAATATCACCACTATCTTTTTCACCATTTTTTCTTCTCTGAAAAGGGCTATATACAATACTATTACTATATTTAAAAGGATTCTTTTTGCATATTTTATATTGACTACTGAATTAGAGACGAGTTATAAACGTATCACTAATGTATACTCCTTGGGTGTTTATTCTGTTACTTAGTCACCTTGATATTCCTTGGCTTTCCTTCTTATTGAATGGGATTTTAGAGGGTTTCCATTTTTGGATTATCAAACACAAAATTCAGTTAGTACTGAGCGCTTTACAGGGAGTGATACTGCATTTGAGGAATTTATAAAAGGTTTCAGTGAGGAAAAAGGAAAGCTTCATTTCAGAAGGAAATTGAGTGTGGTTATCCAGCAGGATATGTTTACCAAAAATATTGTTAGGGTGACTTTGGAGAAATGCGTATGTGTTGAAATTAGCAAGCAACAAGCAAAGGCTTGCCTACAGTATTGATTTCACACTGAGAGGGATACATCAGTGACAAATCTCAATGTAGGTTGACATGAATGGTTTGAAATTAGGATATTTAGAACCCACAGAGACCTTGATTTCTCTCCTGCAGTGCATGTGAGCTGAGTGTTTATGAACATGTCCCATGTATGCAAGCTACCCATCAATATACTTTGCTTTGAAAAATTTACCTAGTGAAAAATCAGAGTGGTCTCAGCTGCTGTAAAAGTCAAAGGCTATGAAGGGTTAAGGCTAAATGCATTTTTTTTTCTCATCAAGAGGGTGGGGTTAAGGCAAGGAGGGAAGCTATAAACATGTAAGATTTGGAATGTAGCACTGTTGCCTAACAAGACCTCTGTCTTTGACATTAAATTCAGTCTTTTTTCAGGGCTGGCAGGCAAAGCAAGTTCTAGTGCTCTCTCAAAAGCTGGGTAAGAGGCCATGTGACTTTTGCTTTCATAAAAATAGCTTTTATTGCAAAATCCAGTTTCCTTTGTCTGCTGTTTATACTGTTTAAACAAAGTTTATGAAATGTTATAAAATAAGGTACCCAAATGTCATCTTCCATTCAGTCTGACAAGCATCCTTCATTGCATAATCATGAATCTTAACCTAGGCCATCTGAGGGACTGGCAATCTAAACCCTGAACCAGTCTTGGAGGGTGGAGAAACTGCTCTGGTTTTGGATTTGTTTACTAAAATTATGAGGTCTTTGCTGAACTGCAATATTTGTTCTTTGACCTTTATAAAATGACTTATGTTTGGGAGTTTATTTTAAACCATTTAGTCTAAATTCCTATGCAGATTTTTTCTTGCTATTCTTTTTAGCAAGTTAAGTTTTTAGCAAATCAGTTAAGGAAATCTAGCCTATTCTGTTCTTCCTAGAAAGGGGAGGAAGAGATGGGCTCCACTGTGAATTGCTTCTTTTGGGCTTTGGGAACTGAAGTCAGTTCCCAATGTGAGCACAAAGCTTCTACTGCAACTTAAGCATGTAATTTAGCACTAGACCCACAGAGGACATAGAAGGTAGCGTTGTTGGGTTGAGATGCCCATCAAGATCCAGATTCCTAGTTACATGAATGGGCTACCACTTCAAAATAGGAATAGTTACAGAGATCTCCCCAAAAGCCCTACTCTAAGCAAAATGATGCTAAACTAGCCAACAGGAAACAGTATCTGACAAAAGGAGAAGTTTCATATGAATTATGAGAACTGAGGCATGCCCTTGGATTGAAGTCTCCCTGATTTCAGTTGAATACTCTGGCCACTAATTCTACGGTCATTTTTATGCTCTTCAGCCCAACAAGTATTACACTTCTACACAAGCAGAGACAGTTTCAACAGTGAGACTGACGGATATCTGTCCTATGCTGCCCTCTGATCTGCAAGTTATAAAAGGCTATACATGAATACACTTTTCCCCTATGGGTAAAATCCAGCTTTACCCACACAGATGAAAGGATAGGGGTAACACAGCCACTGGCTCTCTTGTTCTGTGCAGGATTCTGTCAACCAGGACAGCACTGGGAATGCTTACTGAATTAGGCTTGGAAAGTCACATAAAAGAGGAAAGTCTACGCTTTGAATCCTGATGCTATTTAGGTGTAGGACAGATGGTCCACAAAGTCAAGATTAAGGTCCTTGTAGGCTTATCCTCTAAAATAAAGAAAATACCAAGAAAAAGGTTCTTTAGGGGAAAAATATTTTTTTCTTTTCTTTGAAATTTTCCAGCCGACTGTTTTACTGTTTTCCTCCACAATTATGACTTCTACAGCAGCCAATAGACTATCAGCCAAGATATTTATTTCTAGAGGTAATGCCAGTACCTCCTGTCATGGAAAAGGCAGAGTAAGAGTGATGTTTCATGCAATTTGACCTGCTCAAAGTGAGATTAAGATTCTGCCAGAGAGCTGGTGATAATGGGCTCCTCGCCAAACATGAGCTATGACTGTTCTTTTTCACCTCTGCAAATTCAACTCTAGGACAGACAAACATGCCTAGGGACCTAAGGATAATAATTACCTGGAAGCAGATCGGCACCCATGTAAATGTCTGAAGCAAAAGGTTCTTGTTATTCTACTCAACCTAAGAGACAGGCTATAGCAATCAGGACTAATTGAAGAGTGAGGGTAGCCTTTCAAGGATATCTATTATATATAATACATAATTATATGTGCATTAAGGCAGCACAGCCTGAGGTCAACAAATACAGGGTCAATTTAGGAAACACTGGTGTTGTCAAAACGAAACCGTCAGCTGGTTTGAACAAAAATTTGACATTTCTACATTTCCTACAGCAGAAACAGGAAATAGGTTTGGAAATAGGTAACCATTTTGCTTTGAGTTCCAGGAATTCTGTTGTTAATTCTCACTTGGTGGCGAATCTGGGGCTTTTTGTCAGTGTTGGAGAAGTCTACAGGGTTTCTAGTAGTCAGGAGAACCCCATGGAGTCTCCCAGGGCAGAGCTGAAACTCTAAAACTTGTGTTCCACAGCTTATGATGGAGGTTACCAAGTGTCCAGGCTTCTTCCTCGGTGCCAGGGTGAAGTCCTCATTAGAATTAGAAATTTTAGGCTCTGGGAACAGCAATATAGAGTTTGGAAATCCAGATCTATCTGCACAATAGATCTGTCTTGAATTCACAGGCTAGGGAAGACCAAGCTCCTGATTATCCTACCAAGCAGTGTTTTTTTGGTGGCAGGAAACTAGGAGGGTTTTTATTCAGAATTCTGCATGAGTTTTGCTGAAGTTGGATTTGATTCATACAAATTGAGATTATCTAATGAAAGCCTGCTTACCCAAAACGTCCAGTTACACAACAGAATAAAATAACATATCAGAGAATGTGATTGCTATGTTATATTTGCAAGCTCCTCCTCCTGGATCAGGTGGTGTTTTTCTTCTCTATTTTCTATTCTAAGCTGCTGTGTGATTTGCTGTGCAGTGTTAAATGCTGATCTGACAGTAGTATGCTTCAGAATCCATGCTGAAGGAAGCAATTCCTCTCCCCAGATGCAGGTCCAAGACTGTAAGGAGAGTGTGGAGCTTTTGTTTATGGGTACAAAATTTGTGGCCTAAATCTTGTGCATGTCCTCTGGTAGGAAACCAAATCAGAGAGCTCACCACTTTATCTACAGATGCCAACAGATAAGAAAATACATACATTAGTGTGCTTCTGTAATTGATCTGGTGAGAATAAATTTGCACCTGCAAAACAATGGAACAGAAAGGCTGCTGCAGATCCACAGCGGATATAGCAGGATAGTATACTTTGCAAGTGCAAAAAATTCTTCTAGAATCTGTCCTTATATTGTCTTCCCCACCAGGTGTTTCCATGTCCTTTCAGTCCTCGGGTCTTACAAATCATGCTGTGTAGTTAGAACATTGGCATCAATCCCATCTTCCCTTTAACTGCATTCTGAAAGAATCAGTATAAAAGAGATGAGCTTCGTCTTAGCATTCCAAATGAGTAGATATGGCTCAGTTACTAAAGCAATACTGGCCTGGTGAGGAAATGACAAACTCATTCTAAAATATGGGCCAGGTAAGAGTCTTGCTTTTTTGTTATTCTGCATGGTATCATTTGAATAAAATGATAGGCAAATGCTTTCTTAAGGTGTTTCTGAGAATATATACCTTCTTTTACTTGGAATAACAAGAAGCCAAATTGAGCCCCAAATTATGAAAATTGATGGAAACCAATCAGTTCCATCCCCTGCAAAAGAGATTGGATCGTCCTTCCTGATCAGCTGACATGATGAAGAATGGATAATCTGCTTTTATTCCTTAGCAATGAGTCTGAAAGAGAAGTGGCAACATTTTACATTTGATTTTAATACTTTCTGTATTTCAGTGTCTAAAATAAATTCTCCTTGCTAGAGCTTGAGCTAAGAAGTGATTGCTAAAGGTTTCAACTTACAAACTTCAGAATCAGAAGTCCTGACAGAAGGATGTGAGGTCTTTTTCTTCTGAAGGATGCACAATTTAGTGCCTGGTCTGGCTCCCAGAGGGAACGATGGGATTATTGCCATTTTCTCTAAAGTTGCAGTTGTCTTCCTAATCATGTTGTAGTTCATCTGAGGGATATTTAGACTAGAGTGTCTAGTAAATGTTTGGGTATTAAGACCATCTCAGAAAAAAAGAAAACGGGATCAGGGAAGCAACATTTAGAGAAATTATTTGTATAACAATAGACCAAGAGATCCTTGCCAAAATATAGACTAGTTGTGCCAGACATGTGCGTACAATAAAAGAGTTTGTAATCTGAAGGAGAGGTGTTAAGGGTTTTCAAGCCTGTACCCAAGACACAACAAGTAAGGAAAGGATAAGGTGCTCTTAATAAACCTGTAACTTCCATCAGAGCTTACAAAATCATCTTTTGAATGCATTCAGAATGGTACACAATCTGATGCTTTATAATTCTATCTAGAGATCTCCATACATTTCAGAAAACATTATTTAATTTTCTAAAGAGCTTATAAGCATTTCCTTATTCGATAGGCACGAAGAGATACAAAGATTTTTCCAAAAGACTGTTCCAACAGAACTTATGCTTGGCAAGCCTGGAATTGGCTGTAAGGTCTTTTTTTTTTTTTCCCCTTGAAAGGTAAATTTAAGTTAATTCATAAACAAGCTTTGCTACTGTGGGGTTTTTTTTTGGTTTTCGTTGTGATGGGCTTTTTTGATTTTTTTTTTTTCTTTTCTTGCTAGCCATTTCTCTTCTCCGTTTTAGGTCCCTGAAAATGTTTCAGATGCTATTCCCACTACAGTTATTGAGTTCTGCTTTTTATTTCAGCAGCGGAAGGACTGGAGTCATACATATTATTCATATGTGAATATCTTGAGATGCAAACATATCACTTTTGGTGGATAATTAGGTTTTCAATCTTAATACACAATTTTAAAGAACATACTTTAAAAAGTTAGATTTAGAACACACATTGAGAGTTAATAAGGGAAAAGAAGAGTATTCAAGGAATAAACAAGGAGTCTCAGGAAGCAATTTTTTATACCTATATATTTATATGCTCTTATGTGTCATAAATTAAATCAATGATGCCAAATATCCTGTGAACTGTAATTATGGCAAATCATCTGGCTATAAGATAAATTTGATTAAGCTGGAAGCACTGGAGGTCATGTTAGGTATGTAAGGTGGGCCCTGCATTCAGATGTTAACAGAAAAACTTCAAGCTCATTGGCATCTACTTCCCTAAGGAAATTGAAAACATAGTCAGATTTAACTTATTCCCATTCATTATGCAGTTAGCAAGCAACTTAAAAGGTTGGCAAGCTCTACCTCTCCCCCTCTGAGGAAAAAATAAACATAAAATTAAAGTAAATGCCCTTCCTAGGATCCTGTTTATTTTGAATGTCTTCCTTATTCCAGACTTTTATTTTACCAAAATCAACATGTTGACTACGTCCTACTGAAGCATTGATAGTAAACCTGAACACTCCTTGCAACGTTATCAGAACAGACAGGTTTCTCAAACTCTCATCCTATCATTGGACAAAAGCCCTTAGCTAGACAATACAACAGCTTGATCTGTGGGAAAGGCGATGTTAAAAGCCTAAATTGGCATTAAATGGAATCAGAATTGTTTGCTCCTTTTCATCTCGTTGAACATACAGACTGTTTGGCTGTGTTTATACTGCTGAGTTGATTCAAGCCTTGAGGCTGAATAGCACTAGCTGGCTTATGTCCACACTCCACAGGGTCAACTCCCTCTATGACTGACTTCTCTTAGTGGCAACTGAAGTGGTCCAAAACAGAGCCAAGGAGAGCACTAAGAATTAAGCAGTGTGCCAATAAGTGTGAATGCCTGAGCTCCTTACCTGGTCTTCTTTGATTTAGCAGTATAGATATGCCCTGAAGAAAAAAATATCCAGTTGCTGTGAAAACTTAAAAACAAGTGACCAGAGCAACAGTGATGATGAATCCGTTAGATGTGTGAGTCTATAGGGGTATGTGTCACAGCCTAGGAAGAGGGCTTCTCCCTAGGATTCTCAGTAATATTCATGTCTGGAGAAGCAGAGACCTGCTTCTCAAGATTATGGTCACAGCACTCATGGATCACAAAGAACTCTGCTGCAGCTGCTCTTACAAGGATCACATGTACCTTGGTATAGCGTAGGCAGCTATGCCTGCCTGCGCCCAAGGGCTGGTTACCCCTCTTGCATCTATGTGCACACACATATATACATATAGGAGACAAAATTCATATGCATATACGTAGATATACAGATAGATATATGAAATAGAACCAGCAGTGCACTCCAGTTTGTATAAAACCAGCTTGTGCTATGGCACTCAGTATAATTTTAAATTGCTGCTAAGAAATCTTCCCGACAATGGAGTCATTGATTTGAGTATGCTCCTTTTAAGATGTTGCCCTGGGCTGCTGTTGGGAAGCTGCTTCGCAGGCTGCCAGATATGTCTTTTTGTTGTGTAACACCAAGGGTGGCTTAGGACATGCGGCCATCTGAAATACTGGTTAGTCTGGGAGAAGCCAAATCCAATGTGAGTCACACTCATACTGTATCTTCATGCAGTGTGGGGGTGGGACACTGGCACACACCATCTCTTAGTCTCTGCCTAGTTCTTCCCAGCCCAGAAACGACTGAGCTTGCTCCAGAATAGAGCTTGAGGGTAAACTAACACTTAGACAGCACGGACATTCAGGATGTAAGACTTGGGCACAAAACTCTAGCAGACACCAACAAGACAGTATAGATGTGATTTTTGTTTACTAAATTTGAAATAGCATTTTTCCTATGTGTTAAATCTTCTGTCTAGAGTAACTCAAACCTTTATAGCAGAGTTGGTCAGGTTGGATTGGGAAAATTATTTAGGTAACATCGAAAATTCTGCCTTGAAAGATTGAGTCTAGAGACTAGGAAGCTGGAATATCAAAACTCCACTCCAGTTTAATATTGAGCATGCTACTGCAATATATTGTTTTCCCTTGATATGCCCTCAATGTGATATGATATTGAAAATACAGCCAACCGTCCAATATTGATGGCCAGATTATCTTTGTTGAAGTTAAACCACATCCTAGGCACAGAGATGTATGATCTGGCTGCCTGACGGAAACTGTAACCCACATTCACATAGCAGCATGTATGAGCCAATATATTTTGTTAGACTCTTAAACCACCTCTGTAGCTACACTGGAAACATGTAGTAACGCAGGGGATGGTTTTAGGCACTGACCTGTTAATGGTCTATACAATTTAACTGGTGGCACAGCCCTTGGCATGGTATGGCCTGTGCCAGCTGGCACTTTCCCAGACAATGTCCAAGCCCAGCTCAGGGCCTGGCACAGTCCTGGGACTCTTCCCAAATGCAATATGAACAAAGCCACCTGTTCTAAGTGGAAAGAGAGTTTAGCTGTGTGGTTGCAAGCTGTAGCATCCCACTTGCTTTTGGAGCTAGAGAATTGGCTCTGGTCCATTTTATTTACTGATAGAGATATAGCCAAACTGATCTATGCAGAGTCAGCTCAGCTTCTGTACACCCAGTGTACCGGTTGCACCGGACATGTTAGGAATTAGGATGCAGAGATTTCAAACTTCCTCAGTTTAGGTTTGGAAACACATTTTTTCATTTACTTGTGGAATCCCAACACTTTAGTTACTTGGATAAAGGAGAATTGACTGCAATGGAATAAAGTTGCATCTACAAGGGCGTGACCAGTTTGGCCAGGTTATGCCACAGGTGCATATGCATTGGTGATCATCTCATGTTATACATCCTTTTGTAGCTAACTTTGGTAATCTCAGCTTGAGATCTAGTTTAAAAAAACCCCACCAGTATGCCAAGAGAAAAACTGAAGAAGTCAGTAGACCTCTTCTGAGTCTGCCTACAATGGCATGCATATCATCTACCCCTTCTACACAGTGCTTATGTCTGAGCTAGTCTCTAAGCTCTCTTTCAAGTCATTAGAGACAAATAGGTACTTTTAGGGACTGATTCATCTGACCTATTTTAGATATATAGGGGCAGATGAATCATACCTTAAAATTGTCTATTTCTCTCCAGTTGTTATAAAGGAAGCACATGGCAATTATCTCACACATAATTTCTACACATCTACAAAAGACATACAAATCTTTTAATTCCTCAGTCCACAATGGTACCATACAATTATTTTTAACATTTTCTTCATACTTTCTGAGTAAATCTATACACAGCAGCAGTAGGCCACCAAGGAGTATCTTTTGGCTTACGTCCAGTCCCCCCATGGTGGAAGGCAGTGAAGGGCAGGGGCGCAGACCTCAGTGGGAGGTGGGTGACACAGGGTGGCCTGGGGGGGCGGCTTGGGGGCCCTCCTCAGCAGACAGCAAATGCAGCGGCCATGGACCGGGTGGGACTTGGGCTCTGCTACAGCTGCAGATTTACGGCATGTTAAACCTCTGGCTACTCAACTGCCAGAGGAAACATGAGTGTCCACAGTAGTTACGTTCTTTACAGGAAATGAATGAGCACAAAAGGGCCATCTGATACCTCACACACGAATGGGTGAGTACTGTCTTATTAAGGACAAAAGAGATCTGAGGAACAGGCAGATATGTGAAATGTAGTACTCCTGCTTTTTAAAATATGTTAACAACTCCATCTTCCCTAACTGTTCAGTTTTTCTCTTCCCCAGAAAAAAAAAATAAGAGTAACTTTTAGACTTATTGGCTTTAATATATCTTGCATTTAATAGTACCAAAAGGATCTTAAAATGCTGTATTAATTACAGGCCAGATGTTGTATACAGTGCCAAGCTAAATTGATAGGACTGTTCAGAGCTGTAAGTGCTGTGCCACAAAGTTATGTGTTTGTAGTCAGCTCTCAGGGGAAGGGTAACATGGCTGGCAGCTACGTACCACTGAAAGAGAATTTTGACCCAGGCAGACAAGGAAAATCTGTATGATTTTAAGAATTATGTTATTTTTTAAAGTCTCTTCCACATGACTTCTGGAAAGGATTTACACTTTGGTATTCAGAAACTTAACTAGGCATTTCCATTGGATTCACCTTGATCTGCTGCAATGCGCTCTGTAAATTTATTGCTCTTTCTGGGTGCTGTTCAAATGCCATGTTTGTTCTTGGTTTATAAATCATATCTGAGATTTTAAAATCTTTCAAAAAAATGTGGACACCCAATTTCCATTAAAATGAATGGGAATTTTGAACCCTGTCCCTTCAGGTGCCACTAAAGCTTCTGAAGCTGCCTTGGACTATTATTACATTGTACAAAAAATTATTCAATTCAGTATGCTGAATACTTTATTTCACCTTCTCTCCTTCCAAAATGAAAACAAAACAAAACAAAACAAAACCAAAAAGTACTTCTTTTGGTGATATCATGGCAACATATTTGTCTTGAATTTGGATTTTTATCAATAACACAAAAGCCAATTTAAAGTATTCTGCAGAGACTAGTGCCACTTTTCTTCAAAATGATCTAGCTTTTACATTCAAAAGAAAAGTAATCATCTCCTCCTATATTTTCTATATTCCTAGCTCCATGCAGCAAGCCGCAAAACTCAAGCTTTTTCTTGGCTTCTCATTTTGTAGAAGACATCAATATAAAAATAAGTGTGTAATGACATTATTAGCAACATACAATAATATATGTATACAATATAGTATATATACTATAGTGCTTATTTCATATATTTGTATATAAAAATATAAGAATGTTGCAAAATAGCTTTTATAATGCTCCCCCTCCCTATGGTGTAGATCCCCAACACTTTTAATATCTGTGAGTAACAGTTTCTGAGCTATCAGTATGCTGAGTTACGAGGGATATCCGACTTCCCAAATGGCATCTGATCTGTTATACCCAATTTGTTCTAAAATATAATCATGCTTAACAAATGGCATTTGGATTTAGTGTCTCCCAATAATCTCCTTCATCTAAACCCCTAATCAAGAGATTTTTGTCTTTTATGTAGTTTCATTTAAAAATCTTTGATATGACCAATAAGGAACTTGAAATGTGCTTTCCTGGAACAGCCTGTTTGTGTAAATGCTACAAGCCAAAAAGGACACTTGCAAAGAGAGGTGAAAGAATCTTAGTATTTACTGTTCTTGTAGGAATAACTAAGCCCAGATGATAGGACCTCAGAAAATAGGCCCTTGAGGCATTCTGCAGAGAGATGGTACTGACTTTCCTTCATGCTGTTCTGGTGTTGAGTTGAAAGTATGGAGTTTTCTTCTGTGTGGAGTCTCTCTTCCTCCATTAATGGCAGATGCAGAAAAACTTAGAACCTTTCTCAAAGTTTCTTTTTGTATTGGATGAAGAATGGAGATGAGCCACTCTTAAAACAATTTCAGCATAGTTTTCTGTACGTTATTCAGGCCAAGTTTGCCCTGATGATGTTCTCATCATTTGGGTTGCTATAACACAAAACTATGCAACTATATTTGTGCAGAATCTCTCAAACAATATGTACCCCATTCCTGATTCTTAGGAATCAGGTGAAAGAAGAGATGAGACTGAGTCTGCTCTAAATCCCAATAAAAAGTAACACAAAGCTAGGGGCAATATGCTCTCTCCAACTAGTATGCGTGAAGGACAGTTGCATTGGACCCTACACGGTGAATAAAGACCACAGCTGTGCTGGAGGTAGTTCAGTAGATCTGGCTGTTGAAATTACCAGGTGTGCCCAAATGGCTTTTGGCAAGCTCTGCACCTTGCTGCAGGGTCTCCTGGGAATGGTGCTGCCCATAGTTAGCTCCGTTTGCAACTCCTCCTCCTTTCCTCTTCTCCTTCCCTGCCTGTGGAAGCTTGGATCCAGAAGTCTCTGCCTCTGGCCCTGCAAACATTCTCCTTAGATATTGCTCTGGCAATGGATTTAAAGATAGTAACAGGAAAAAAAAAAAAAAGAATAAAAAAAAAAAAGAATAGGCCTAAACTGAGAAGAAAACAAGCTTCTTTTAACTGCAGTCAGGAATCCTCAAGATATTAATCTAGGTAGCCACCACCTATGTATCTACGTAGCCACTGTCTTGATGTGCAGTGTCAGGTGCAGTTTCTGTGTTGGAAATGGTCTCTCTGCAGTGTTTATTATAGTGCCATCTCCTCTCCTATCCTGTCGTGTTCTCATGACAGCATAGAGCCTAAAACATCTACCAGGTCCCTGAAAAGAAGGTGGGTGGGTGGGTATTGTGAGCATACATGGGCTCTCTCTTTTGGAATTATGTATTTTCTATCCAATTACTTCTTATTTGAATGTCCCCTGTCTAAGAGCACTTGGGGATAGCCTGGCAAACAGCACTGTTCTAAGTGTTTTTACTTCTGGTGCTATCCATGATGAGGCTTGTGAGTCAGAGCCCTGAGGTGCCCCAGGTCCCAGGCCTGGGTGTTAACTAACATGTTCTGGGCTGTGAAGTAGAGCTGAGCCATGGAGATGCAGATCTCGAGAGATGGGGAAGGTGGACAGACAAGGTCTGTGACTCCTTAAGTGGCCCAACATTGGGCCATGGCTGGACTCGATCTTAAGGGTCTTTTCCAACCTAAATGATTCTGTGATTCTAACACGAGCTATCAGAGTTTGTGAGCAAGGGGCCTAATAGGGGTTCAACAGCACTGAGATTGGACCATGCGGTTGGACCATGGCAAAGAAAGACTCAGGAGACAGCTGTTTGTTTATTAGAGTGGGATGTAACCTCAATAATCTTGAAGAAGTCTTTTATATTCCTCTTCTCTGTCCTAATTCATTGAGATAATGAGACAACACAACTGCTATGACTATTGGTGTATAGATGTATATATATTAGAATGACTAGAAGCCAGAAATAATTATTTGGTTCTCTGAAGGATATTAACCTCTGGGAAGATCCAGAATGACATGCACATATCTAAATGGATAAATAAGATCAGGACACAGGTCCAGTACCTATTCCATACCCAGAGTTTTCTTCCTGCCCATACACAGGAATGCTACTACCTCGGGTTAACAGACTATCTGGGCATCAGTCCTAGGTCTAAGGCATTTGAGAGTCCAAATCTACATGTCCCTGAGTATATGGGCTCTGAAAAGTGAGGTACCCTTAAAGTACACCTAACAGATGCAGATAACATGGAGCACACATCAGAGCAAGGTAAGGGGTGGAGGAGGTGGCCCTGGTTGCCTTTTGTGTAGGGGTCTAATGCTCAGAGCAGTCCCTCAGACCGCCAGTTTGCCATAACGATTTGCTCTTACCAAAAGGAGCCTTTCTGTCAAGTTTATCTTTTTCAAAACCAAAGTGTGTGGGTCTAATAATGTGGCTCTTACCATTTTGATTGAGTGTGTGAATACAAAATATGATTTAAGAAAAGACATTGTGGAGCTTGATTCCAAAGCTGAGGCCAGAAGCTTTTGCATAGCATCCTCCTGCATAAACAGCCCTGCTTTTCCTGCTCTGGGGCTAGGTCCTCAGAAACATGAAAAGTGCAGTTTTCAGAGGGGAGGCTGGGTGATCCTGCTCTAAGTACTGCAGTAGGAGGGTGTGAATGGTGCTGAGAGCTTTCCAAGAAGGGAAACACAGAAGACAATTGAAAGTGGTTTTTTTGGTTGCAAAGATTTAACATAGTATTCATTGCTTTAAGCATTGCCTTGTCAGATTGTTGCACTTTGGCAGAGCTTTAGTAGCTGGAGTAGAAAAAACTCTCTGGATTGTCTTTTCCAGCTCTTCATACTAACAGAAGCATAAAATGCTAGAAATCAACTGCACTTGGATAGGAAACTTGTAAAGGAGAACTTCCTTGATGGAAAATAAGATTTATGGGAAGTGTGGCTATTGTGGGAGATAAAGAATAGTTAATACATTTGGGGGAAAAAAAGAAGGAAAAGTTCACATTTTTCTGTCACTTAACACCAAACATTCAGCCAAAAGAAAACAGGTATGGATTAAGCAGAAGACTGCCAAAGCTAGTTAAAGTTTATCATTCACATATTGCCTAGAAAATGTCATCCATTACTATCCTAATTATCCCATATTTGGGCTGTCTGGCATTCAGCGACAAGTCGTTAGCAAGATAGAAAAGCTGCTACAGCAGTACAGTCTGAACTCTTCTGGAAAAAGCTTGCAAAACAATGAATAGCACAGAAAAAGTGAGCAAGATGTTCCTATTTCCCCAGGGTCACCAGAGAGCAAAGGTACATGATATGAAGCCGAGATAACCTGACTCCATTTCAAAATCTGTTTAAAAAATGAAGATTAAAAATACTGTGCAACTGTTCTATAACAGTGAGGCCAGCAGCTGATTGAGAGGATGTTGCACTATTTCTTTTAATCTCTACTAGGAGTTCAGGCAGAGGAGACCAAAAGGAACGTCTAGCTACAGTCCCACAATAGGATGTAAGGATGATCTCTGTTGCTAATTCAACATGCAAAGACTCAGCTGTTGTACCTTTACCAGGGAGAAATGCGTCCTATTTTCACAGTACAAATTGAACATAGCAGAGATGTCATTGTCAATCTTCACAACACCCTCTTTCCCCCCATGCCCCTGCACTGCATAGTGTTACTGTCTTTCTTTCTACTTGTGATATGGTTGATCCATGTTCTTTGCAACAGTAGATGCTATTTAGCAGCAGTTTTCCATGATGTGAATGGAGCTGGCTGCCATCTGAAGATTTGCTTGACATGTTTCTGCTCCTCACCTACTCTCAGCTGTTTAATTTATGTAAACTGGCCATCGAATTTGGGGTTGAGTGGCCTCTTATCTGACATGTGCATCAGCTGTCTTGGACAACATAGCTTATGGGAATATTATTACAGCACTCAATATTTGACAGGACTGTGAATAATAGGCTAATTGCACTGTATGCTTATTTATACCAGCAACAGCACAAAAGTCAGTGCAGGTAGAATTGGGAAGTCACATGCCTTGATAATGATAAACTGTCCATGTTTCACAGGAGTATGAAAAAGTGGTGATGACAGCTGGGTGGCACTTAGTTACTTTGAAGCCAGATGCCTCCTGTATTCCAGATACACTGTCCTTTAATCTCCTAAGAGCCATGCTGGATTTTGCTGTGCTCTGTGTGACTTCATCTCTTGCCGTGACACTTCGAGACAGCCTCCTGCTGAGGTAGCAGAATTGGTCTGCAGGCTTCAGAGCTGCGTTGTCAACACACGCGGCTGGGTCAACCTATTTTCTAGCATGGCAAGACTGGAAAAGGACCTCCATTTTCTTTTTACTGGTGGTCAGGCCAAATTGCCTGGCAGCATTATTGAAATATTAATTAAAGTGCTGTGCATCCTCTTTTGCGTGCAAAATGACTACTCGACTCTCAGCGAAGAGCAGGTTCCAAGGCCACATCTTTATGACCTTTCATTTAGCACAGAGGCTCTGGGGGCGGCAGGAGAGAAAGTAGCTCTCGGGATATTATTGTTATTCCACCTACTAATGCTTCTTCTGCACTGGAAGAACATTCTCTTGGTGATTATGTATGATTTGCAAATAATAAGCTATCTTAGTGTGACTCAACCATGAACAAACATAAATATGTAAAAAGGCATTTTAAGCTGTGTCTCCACAAATCTTTACATGTAATAAGCTTGAGTGTGGCGTTTGATCCAGTAATCAGTCTGAGACTTATTAAGGCCAGAAACATAAGCCGTAGTAAGTGCAGATTGAGACCACTCTATATTTGACTAGCTATTTTCCTGAGAACTTTCTGACCTAAGTGTGTGACAGAAGCTTTCTTTTTTAAATAACTTTATGAATGTTTGCTGGCATGGCAAACCAAAAGAACAAGATACAATAGCCTCTTGGTATAAATCTCTGTTAATGAGATCAGGACTAGAAACTTCATTGTTCAACTCACATTCTGTCTGAACGCAATCTGCTTCTCAAATTATAAATCAGAGGCAAGACACTGTACCATTGTGTAACCCTACACCCCGGCTCTGGAATGTTTCCTAGTCACAAGAGGATTGTCATCATTTCATTTACGAGAGAACTATCAAACAAGCTTGAGCCATATTTGGTCTACAACCCCCCCCTCAAATGAACACAAATCCCCCCCCTTGCAGCAGGGTATTTTTGTAGGAACAACACAGAAGCATGCATTATAGCGTGCCACATCCTGAAATCTAAAAACAAAAGAAAAAATTTATTATGTCTATCATCACTTCCAGAAGCAGTGCTAATTACTAAGGATTAAGAATTTGTTTATATATGCCCTATATATCTCCATCCCTCTAGAAAACAAACACGCATGTGTAATAGGATCATTGAATTGGAAAGTTTAGTTGTGTCTGCAAAGGCATATTGTGTGTGCAAAGCCTCTGCTGTCCCACAAGACCTTACAGCACATTCTGCTTCAGAAAGCAGATCCCTTCTGATGATCTGAGACAGTCAGAGTGAGGGACTTAATCACAGGGTGCGGATGGTGCAGTAATTTCGAGAGGTCTGAAGGACATAATTGCTTTCATGTTTTCATCCAGCTTTCTAACAATCCAAGAAAAAGAGGAAAGACTTACTATATTTATTACTGGCTTAGGAGCTGCCTAGGAAATCCCAAGCTCACTCTTCAGCTCCACCAAACGTAGGCCATTACAACCTTAACTTAAACATACAATCTTTCTGGTCAGACAAGTCACCTTTCGTTTCTGGTAGGAGTCAGTCTACAGGAAGGCTCTCCAGGAAGGGATAGAGGTTCACCCTTAGCAACCTGTGGTCCATCTCCCTAGTTCTGTCTGCTGTTAAGAGCAATATCATAAAAGGTATGTGTAAATACTCATCCTTCTCCCCATATCCCTGCTAGCTGAAACCTCCCTGTGCTGTTCTCAACTACTGAGAACGTCTATGTTAGTAGTGCCACAGCAGCTGTGCAAAGCAGCGCCATATAGGTCTGTTCTCCAAAGGGAGACTGTGGTCATGGGCTGACTAGAAAATACAGAGATCAGTGTTGCAAGGTGAATAACTAAGAGAAAATAACTCCAGCAAACCGATCAAACGATCTCTGAAGGCCATGTTCTCCAGTGCCAAACCCTTTGCCTACAGCTGAGAACAGAGTTCTGCCTCTTGAGTAGATCATGCAAATAATTTTTGCTTTTTATTAGATGGTCAAATGGAGAAATCAGAAGGGGAAATAATTTCCGCTGGCAAGAAATTGCCAAAATATTTAAATGGACCTGAAACTAAACATTTCACATAGCTTTCGACTAATCTGATTAAGTTAAATTTAGGCTCAAAACCTTATCTTGAAGTGAAAAGTCAGACTTTTAAATATAAAAAGAAATATTTCAACTTTAGTGATTTTTATTTTCTTTGATCAAAACTCTTTGCTGAATATGAAGTATTTCAGGAGCATTTCCTTCTTTAGAAAGAAATGTTTTCATTTATTTCAGTTTGCTTAATGGCACAGTTCTTCAATAACCGACACCATCAAATAACAGACAATGGTTCATTCTATTGGCATTTTTACCTAACTGCATGATAGCACAACCTTAAACAGATTCAGCATCTTTTAGAGTCTCATCCCAGCACCAGTACGAAAGATTAAATATGAACAGACATTGCTGAAAATTGGACAAAAGGCATAAGAAAGTGATTTTTTTTCTTCTTTTGTCTCTCCCTTCCCTTCCCTTCCCTTCCCTTCCCTTCCCTTCCCTTCCCTTCCCTTCCCTTCCCTTCCCTTCCCTTCCCTTCCCTTCCCTTCCCTTCCCTTCCCTTCCCTTCCCTTCCCTTCCCTTCCCTTCCCTTCCCTTCCCTTCCCTTCCCTTCCCTTCCCTTCCCTTCCCTTCCCTTCCCTTCCCTTCCCTTCCCTTCCCTTCCCTTCCCTTCCCTTCCCTTCCCTTCCCTTCCCTTCCCTTCCCTTCCCTTCCCTTCCCTTCCCTTCCCTTCCCTTCCCTTCCCTTCCCTTCCCTTCCCTTCCCTTCCCTTCCCTTCCCTTCCCTTCCCTTCCCTTCCCTTCCCTTCCCTTCCCTTCCCTTCCCTCTTTTGTTTTCTTTCCTTTTTTCTTTTCTTTTTCCTCTTTCTTCTTCTTCTTCTTCTTCTTCTTCTGTTTCTTTTCCTGCCACTCTGAAAGAGCATGAACTATTGGATACAGATTAAACAAAAATGTTGAACAAGTCCTTCCTTCTCAAAACAAACACAAAATTAATATATACAATAATAGAGACTTTATATGTAGATTTGTGTCACCCACAGCCACTTCTGTCACCTGGATCATTGCCACCATTGTTGCTGGCTTGGGATTTATATTCAATATTGAAGGAATCCTGCGGCTATGATTTGAAATACAATTCCAAAACCACTGTGGAGTCATCTCTAGTTATATGGGGTCAAATTCACTCTGGGTGAATAAAAGCAGTGGTGTTAGAGCAGGAATCATTATGAACCAGACTATTATGAATAATATGATGAGGAAAATTAAAGGATATGGAACCTCCTGTATATTTGATCGAGCAGATTTAAGTGTTTCAGTGTATTTGATGACAAGTGAGTCTGATTATTCCCACATACCAACAGCCATGTTTTAGATGGCACTCCCTGTATGCACTCTGCCCATATTTTGCTGATTTCTTTTCTAATGTACATTGTCTTTCCTGTTTTGTCTGTAGAATTTGACAGCATCAGCCAGGTTCTCCTCCCCAGCAGTTTTACCACAGCTTCTGCCACACAGGTCAAGACTTGTGTACTAAATACTGTCCTAATACAGGTAAATGCATATTTCAAGGGTGCCCTTTAGTCTCAAGTGCTTTGAGGTACCCTTAGTCCTAATAGCCTGTGGTTGTATAGAACGGCAGTGTTCACTGCTGCAATTTTACACAAAAGTTGGCTGCCCCCAAACACTGTCATAAAGTAAACGCTTATTTGTGCCCCTTTTGGCTAGAAAACATAGTGTTTAAAATAGTTGAAACATGGAGTACAGCTGTAAATAGTCACTCTGCAAAGGCCTTCATCCCTTCACAAGGCTGCAGTTCTGTCATCCTGTGAATCTGGTAGCTACAGAAAATACTTTCTCCCCATGAAGGCTAATTGGCCAGGAACAATGGCTGGAGGAGGAAGGTCTCTGGCATCTCCCAGACCCCATCTTCCCCCCCTAAACCACTGCAGTTCTTGCCACCACCAAGACCTTATCAACCAGCATAGGCAGGGACCCTGCTGCCTGATGCCCTGGGCTGGCAGAAAACTCCAGAAGAGGATGGAGAATTACAGTCTTGTTCAGAAACCCCAGGCTGCTGTGGCAGCTCCAGCTGCAGCCCAGCCAGTCCCTGTCTCCCTGCCTGTCCCTGCCAGCACTGAAGACATGGCATAGTAGTTCCCATGTGGCTGCACCTTCACCCATGCCTCACACCCACAGCACCTTCATGCCTGTCACCGCTGCCTCCAGTGCCGAACGCAAGCAGGGGCCCTCCTCGCCCTGGTCAGGAGGCCTCAGTCCGTTGCCTCCTGACACCCTAAAACCTAGCCGCAGGTGCTGGAGTGGGAGGTGGCTATTATCTGGGAGTGGCGGTGCCCTCCCAGATGTAGAGGTAGATAATATTCTCCCTGGTGTTGGAGGGCACTGCACAGGAGATGGAGGATAAGGTGGACCTCGGTGGGGGTGCTTTCATGCCCTGCAAACCCCTGATGGGGCATAAAGATTGTGTTAACATCAGCCCCTTTCTTCTAACCCTGGCCGCCTTCTGGCCATGTCTGCTTGTCAATGACACCCTCATCTGCCTCTGCTCCTCTGCTGTTTGCAACCCATTTGGGACATTCTCCCTGGCTGCTGCCTTGTATTAGCTGATGGGCTGAAGACAATGCTGTGTCTACACCACTATTGTAACTTTCCCTGAGTAAAGCTGGAATGGGTTTATCATTACACACCCCATATTGCCACAGAAGAGCTGTGGAGCTGCCATCTCGTGCTGAAATCTTGCCTTCATTTGACCCTGGGGCTTTACTGCTTGCTTGCAGGCCTTGGATTTGTACCGTATTCATCACAATCAAGTTTTCCTGGGCATTGTGGTAGTATAAGTAAAATATTATGCCATGGGTAAATTTCCCTTATATATCCATGATTTATGGATGGGCCAATTTACTCAGTGTTGCAGCTCAAGGAGCAAATTAAACTAAGAGGGAAGCTGAGTGTAAAGCAGCAAATTTCTTTCCAAGAAGAAGAACATTTTTGCTTTCTGTGAAAGTTTAATCTTATCAATGAAAAATTAATTTTGTGCTCTGGCTCCCCTGTACAACTTGATGCGACCTGTTGGTCTTTAGCCTTTTGCTTAAAGTATACTTTGTCGCATGGGAAAGGACACGTACTGGGGACACATGGTTATTTTTTGGGATCATTTGCATGTCATTCTCTGTAAAAGCACTGAGCTGTGCTTGCACCTAAAACCATCCCTATGTATGTTCAATGAAGCTGAAAATTAGGCACATAGGTGCACATTTAAAGAAGTTTTGTGGGTGTTTTGTGTTTAGGCTTATGCTGGAAACTATAACTTTAACCTGGCTTTCAAGTTTTCTTTTCATATTAAAATTTTATTGTAGAAAGAAGATGGACTAATTTCTTTAAAAAGCAGCAAAAATGGTAGGCAGAGTGAAGAGTTTTTGAAAGAAATCTAAGGCATGCAAGTTTTAGTATGTTCATGTCTAAAACAAGCTTGTTGATTTTAACATAGTTACTTTTCTTCACACTTGAAAAATAAAATTAAGCCTTTTTTTTTTTTTAATTTCTATGTGATGAATAGAAAAGCCTGGAAACATCAGTCTGAAGAATAACCATCAACTGATGGGAAGAAAAGATCTTGTTGGCTCTTCACAAGTGCTCAGAATCCAGCAGCTGCCTCTCGGTCCACTCTTATAATGCACATTCCTGATGCCTGAGAGTCACACTGTTTAGACACCTAAACAAAAACTATACTTTAGTATTGTCAAAAGAGCCAAAGTGATCTAGGAAACAAGGTTATTATCTTTGAGTTGAAGCTTGTCACCCTGAATCAAATAACTCATTTGAAAATATTTTCCTAGAAACATAAATGCAGGCACCTGTTTTTGAAAAAAATCTCTCCATTTAATTGAGGAAGCTGACTCATGGGCTTTGCTTTTGCCACCTAAACCGATTAACAGGAGAAGAAACCTGGTTAAGCTGGTGCTCTGGCTTGCTGACTAGCAGGGTTGGTTTTGATCCATGGCCTCTGGTATTTGGATTATTTGCTTTCTTAATCTCTGTGGGGAAACTTTCCCTCACTATTTAAATATTAAATCCTTGCCATGCTGGAATGTCTCAGTGTACTGCATACAAACAGAGATGTAAGGACTCAGTATTTTCAGTGCAAACCAATTTTGAGTTCCAACTCAGAAGGCCTTTGTTCATTTGCTCTGAGGATACATGCATGTCTCTTGCTGGGAATTTGACATGTATTAGAGCACCAAAGACCCAATAAGTAGACACACATCAGAATCCTTTAGGTATGTGGACTGCAGCTATAGTTTCCCTTTTCTGGCAGCAGTGTCAGGGCAGACGGCAACAGCGACCATAAGACACCAAGTTTCTGCAATTTTGATGTTTACAGTTTATCTTAACAGGCTCCGGACTGAAGTCAGACCCTTTAAGCCTACCAGATTTTTCCTCCAAAGATGTTGCAATGCCTAGCCTAGAGGAGAAAGGTAGTGTTATTCCATTCTTGAAAACATTGTTTTGAAAAAAATCAATCTTTCCCTAAACCTCCTTTGTAAAATTTCAGCTGTTAACTATTTGCTACATATATAGCTCACCTTAGTCTTGGGACACCACGCACCAGCAGGTAGCTCTAATCCCCTGATAAATTGTCCATTGTTATGATGGGCATATTTTCCTCTTCTCTTCTTTTTTACAGGCTGGTTCCCTCCTAAACAATGGCAGCACTTATTAAAGATAATGGTATGATGATCTTGGTATGATGGGGAATAACAAAGCTTCAAAAATTCTTTTGCCAAGTAATTATTTAATTGCTTCTTTGGGGAAGATGCATTCCATTTGGAGAAATGCCAGTGTCCCTCTGGGTGCATGTTCCCATGGTTGCTCTGGTACAGCACTGAGCCCACTCCTGAAATACAACTCTCCTAAGCTCCCATACACTTTAACAAAGATGAGCAATAACAGTGTGTGGGGTTCAGGCACCTCTCTGGTGGAAATACGGTAGTGCTTAAGTCCCCCGACAAGCCCCACAATTCTTACTATATAGATACGAATGGAAAATCAGGCATCAAATAGGGACTTATAAATCCAGAGATTTAGTAAATTGCTTTTATTGCTTCTAGCAGCTAATTACAATCCTAGATTTGTTGACAAATTCCATGCATTGTACATACCTTCTACAGCTTGTTTCAATATTTATCTACTATGTACTGAAACAGCAGAGGAAGAGCAAAGAGAGGAAGTTAAAAAGTTACCACTCCTTAGCAATTAACTAACTTCACAGATTGAGGTATCATGCTAGTTAATTAACTAAAGGCCTTTAATCTAGAACTGACATAACAATGCAGACAGGTTTATCACCAAACATGTCAAATCTGTTGACAAGTTAATCGTCATGCTACAGACGCATCTAAAATTGAGGGATCAATGTATAATCTGCCAATCCAGGACTGCCAAAACCAATCTGTCTCTCCAACATAACTACTTGCAAAGACATCTGCAAGTGCATCTAGCTCTGCAGAAAGGCACTCAGACATGTTCTTAGACTATATACGCTCTTATGCAGAAAATACTAATATTTGGCTCCACCTGCGTGTCTTAAACACAGGAATGGAGTCCTCATCTCCAGGCCTGTTGTCCCCACTTTGCTTCCTTTTATGTAGAGATTTTGTAATAGTGATTACAAAGGTAAAGTCAATCAGGAAAACCAAACCCCAACATTTGCTGATGCACTAGCTGGGTACTTATGGTTTTGTGTTTCTAGAATAGTCGGTTTAGCCTAAAGCTGACATTGATGTAGAGAGGTTTACCTATGTGCTTCAGTGAAAGTGCATCTACATACCATTAGTTGTATGTTTCCTTCCAAAGCACCTTTCTTTCTAATTTTCTGACAGTTTCAGCCTAGGGTTCTTTACATGAGGAGCTGAGGAAGAATTCCTCTTTAAGTGCAAGTGTTGATAAATGTTGTTGGGAAAATCTGGAGAACAGGAATCTCCAACAAATTCAGCAAGACCTGCAGGAGCATATGCTAGGAGAAGTATGATGTTAGGAGCACAGTCAGTTTTAGAGCCATCAGATGTAGCTACTGAATAAGGGCAACACACAGTCTGCAATAATTTGCAATACAGCCACCAATATAAAGATAAATGGTGAAAGTCCCTGTATTATTTACTGATATCAAATAACTTTTACAATATATATTTTACACGTGTAATAGAATCTATTAGCGAATCTTAAAAAAATCAAGAAGTTAGGAAAGTAGTTTACACATAATCTAAGTAGCAAAATATTTGTTTTCCTTTCACTTTAATTATGGGTACAGGAAATTTACACAAACAATACAAACACTAAAAATGTGACATATTTTCATTCTTTTAATTTTACAATAAAGTGCATAATAAAATAGGCATAATTATCCCCCAAATGCTTACCAGTTAATTGACATTCATTATTTGAGTTACTGCTTTCATCTTTATTTTGTTGCCAATTTTATAGTGTTAAATAGAATATATATTACATATAAAGTACATAGAGCTGCAATATCCTGGAGCAGATAATGTCAGTATCATCTCCTGTACAATTGCAATCGATTGCTAGCTGAGGCATTCAGGTACTGCTGTGAGGCTATTGTAGTGCTCACCAAAGGGGAGGATATACATTGCTGAACACTCTATAATAAAATGGAGAATAATGAGATATACAGGTATATAAACAGAAATGTGATTATGTATAATATAACATTCAAGAAACATCATCTGATGATATCATGTGATCTGTTTTCCATTATATAAGCAACTGTGCAACTTCATCTGGATTTAGAGGTTGCTATTACAGGGTGCAATGTCATTCACATGAATTACTGAGTGAATATCCATACTTTATTTGGCTGCTCCGAAACTAGGAGAGCTGAAGCGGGTTGTTCTCTTGGTGAAGTAAAAATCTTAAATCCCATTGCTTCTCATAGCAGAAGGTTTGATGAAATCTCAGTCATCTATACTTTTTCTGCAGCTGGGAACTTGTATGACACTTGTTCACTCTTATCATCAGGAAGAATTCCAAGCCACTGCCTGAGATCTGAATGTATATCTACAGCTGGACACCTGTTTAAATGCTTAAGTATATATTTGTAGGGAAAGAAGGGTCTTAAATGTCCATCAGAGAACTTACAGTTCCAGAGACTGGACAGCCTGAGTAACATCTAGTGTTTATATCTTATTTATGAAACAAAAATCTTGTAGATGAGGAATTAGTGGGAGAAAGCTTTGTCACAGACCAGCCAGCCAAGAAGTCTGACTACTGAAAGCCAGGAAAATGCATTGGTGGGGGGAACAGCTTTTTTTTTTTTTTTTTTTTTTTTTTAAGTAGGACAGGCTATGAAGACAGCCCCAGAGAACATACAAGCTCAAAAATGCTTTAGTAAAACATGGTTAGATCCAATAAAGGTAGCTATGCTACACTAATTGCTGAAAATTACAAAATTTACAAGTTGTTTAGCCATAAAGAACTAAATTTGTAAGGAGGCAGAAGAGAGGAAGCTGAGGTTCGAAGTCACACCTACTACTAAGATTCACAAGAAGAGAGGTAAAGATGTGCTCTGCGTTATTTTCATAGTCCCACTTCAAAACCAGGCAATCATTTTGAATTTAGGAGCCTGGATACTTTCTGGGGTTTTTCAGTCTCAAACTCAGTAAGTGGGAAAAGCCTTCTGAATAAAGTAAAGTATGTGAAGTATACAGTCATCTGTCTACATTTTTTCCTCAGTACAAATATATAGCAAAGGAGGAGACTGATAATACAGAATTATAAATACTACTCCTGCATTATAAACTGAACATTTGAAATGTAAATTTTGTACTTCGGACACTCATCTGCCTATTCAGTTCTTTATATTCCAGGTATCATGATTATTTTGTTTGAAACTGACAAGATCTAGAATATATGAAACAAAATACAAACACTTATTGAAGCAAGGTAATACCTATCACTTATAGAACATGGCATATCTGCAGGTCAAAGTAAGAATTCATTGTATTACCAATTATTTTATGCACTACCATACATCATTCCCCCTTTCCTCTCTATGTTGTGGACCCTGCTAAATTACTGTTCCTTAAAAGTTCTTAGAACTTCCTGGACTTTGCAAGCGTCTTCAGATTCCAAAAGGAAAATGAAGCCAGAGGATGAGGCAGTCTGGTATAAACTGTTAAAGCCTGTTTACAGTACTATAAAGTTAATATGTATTTTTTTTACATAAACAGAAATCTGAAAATCTGGCAAGCCAGTTGAAGAGATTGATGTCAATATTTTCAATTATGTTTTTACTATAAAATAAGCCATAAGGTCAGTTTGTAGGAATTAAATCTGAACATATTTAAATTAAATACTTACTAAAGGCGTGGTTATCTGCAAAAAACTTGCAGCAGATGGGTTTCTGGTGATGGCTTCTTGAACATCTGAAAATAGCATAAAAGTATATCATAAATATTATATAAACCAAATACTACAATAGAAATATGATTCACAGTCAAATATTCAACACACAACTTCCCAGCGATTGTGGAAAGGTAGTTTAATAGCACTGTTCTTTTCTTCCCTACCAACAGCTGCTGAAGTATATGCCATATCTGTATTTTTAAAATTTGCAATTTATTATCTTGTCGTGGTTTAACCCCAGCCAGCAACTAAACACCACGCAGCCGCTCACTCACTCCCCCCCACCCAGTGGGATGGGGGAGAAAATCGGGAAAAGAAGCAAAACCCGTGGGTTGAGATAAGAACGGTTTAATAGAACAGAAAAGAAGAAACTAATAATGGTAATGATAACACTAATAAAATGACAACAGTAATAATAAAAGGATTGGAATGTACAAATGATGCGCAGTGCAATTGCTCACCACCTGCCGACCGACACCCAGCCAGTCCCCGAGCGGCGATTCCCCGCCCCCACTCCCCAGTTCCTATACTGGATGGGACGTCCCATGGTATGGAATACACCGTTGGCCAGTTTGGGTCAGGTGCCCTGGCTGTGTCCTGTGCCAACTTCTTGTGCCCCTCCAGCTTTCTCGCTGGCTGGGCATGAGAAGCTGAAAAATCCTTGACTTTAGTCTAAACACTACTGAGCGACAACTGAAAACATCAGTGTTATCAACATTCTTCACATACTGAACTCAAAACATAGCACTGTACCAGCTACTAGGAAGACAGTTAACTCTATCCCAGCTGAAACCAGGACATATCTGAACAAAAAATTTAATGTCAATAAAGAAATCTAAAGCTGGAGAAAAGAATGCCAGCTACTCTAAGCTGGCAACAAAAATTTCAGACTTAGGTTGGTTAGTGACTAACTGTTATTCATTAAAAAGACCACTATGAAGGTACACAGTTTTAGTCGCTTAATTTGGCAACATGTGAAAAAAAAGGGATTCAAAAAGGTCACGGTTTAAAAAAGCAACATACTTACATGATATGTAAGTACTTACAACACTTTACTTACATGTACTTACATGTCCTATAAGTCCACCTGTAAAATTTTCCAGCTTTTTACCAAGTAATCCCCAAATAATTAGGCAAGCTAATTAAATTTCTAAGATACATATATATATATGTATTACATTAATTTTCACAGTTACTTCATTTGCAATCAGTTAACTCCTATGATTCTTTCATTTTTTCTTTCATATTCCTTATGTACTTATAGTTTCCATAGTTTTCCTTTTCACACTTCACAAACTTCAGCCTTCTTGCTCCCAGTTCTTTTGCTGCATTTACCTTTGCCTCTATTTCTTTGTCATTTCTCTGTTATTTATACAGCAATTTATTTTATATTTTCTTGTATTTCTCTTTTCATATGTACTTTCTTAACCAGAGCACATCATACTAAAACTCCTCTCTGACAAAAGACAGAATTGTTCACTTCTGTTTGCCTGGAAGCAATAACCATGAGGTACGATAGAATGAAATTCTGAACCACTGTTTGACGGGAGCAGGAATTGGAAGCTACCGCTGCAGAAAGTTTCTAAGCGGTCGCAAAGATCTTTTATTCTGCTGTTGCAGTTTACAGGAAACTGAAGCTGTTTTCCTCAAAGCCAAGCAATCCGCCATTTAATGTAGAAATGTATGGATAGTGTGCAGAAGCTTAATAAGCCCTGGTTTAGTCTGATTCCAGTTAATAAGGGGATAAACTTGGGTAACCTGGCCATGAAATTGTGCAGTCCAGAAGGAAAAGTAGTGGAATAGTAAAATAAAATCAATGGACTTCAAGAAAGCAGACTGTTATAAACTCAAATAATTGGCATATAAAATTTCATATGAAAAAAGTCTAAGGAAAACATAAAAATCCAGTTGGCAGTTCCATAAACAGCAAAAAATGGCAACCAGAATTTATTCCAATGATATGGAAAGCCAAGCAGTCCAGTGAAGAGACCATGTGGACTAAGTCACAAGGTCCCCACTGATTTCAAATACAGGATGGAGCACACAAAATACAGAAACTATGTCAAACTAATGAGAATTTTTATGAAAGACCTGTATGATCAGGTAGGTCAAAGCAAATACTAACCATTAGATACAGTAGCAAGAGACCCAAGAAGTATGTTTGTTCTATGAGTACGTTAGTTAAAATAGGATGACGAATGAAAGTGTTAGCTAACTAATCACTGGAGAGAAAAAATTATCAAGAACAAGTACAGATATTTCCCCACATTATTCAGCAAAATGGAAACTGTGATTGGAGAGCTCATGTAAAAAGCACCACTATGAAGCAGGTAAGAAATCAGCCTGGCATAGGGAAAGAACAGGTTAGAGAACACTTAAGTAAGTTTGACGTTTGTAAAATAGTTACGTAAGTGATATTCACTAAAACATTCAGATTTGGCTGCAGCACTCTCAGAACTCAGTATTTGTGATCTTTAAGAATTCATGGAGAAGAGGAACATTCTAAAAGACTAGAAGAAAGAAAATGAAAAGCCATTCATTATAAAGGGTTACATTTGCAAAAATATAGGATATATAATATAAAGGGTAAATATTCGCAAAAATAATTGCAAAAAAATTAAGGTGGATAAGCATTGGAACAGATTCCCAAGGGAGGCTGATACATCTGATAAATCTTTAAAGAACAATTTTGACAAACATCTGTTAGAAACAACAGCTACTGTTGGGCTGAGCCAGTTTCTGAAGGTGTCCTCTAGTCACATTTTGAATGATTCTTTTGACCAAGGCAAAGTCACCATTATTTTAAATTCATTTCATTGACTTTAAGAAAGGTTTCATGATTTTGATCTACTGTTTGCTACATTTAGTAAATAATAATAATAATAATAAAATAGAATAAAAATATTTCTATCACAGGATTCATGGTTTTAAAAATTTAAATTTATGAATTTATTTAAAATTAATCCATGACAACAAAATATAAAGTTATTTAATCATTTGATATAGGATCCTTTTTATTATCAAACTTACTTTGTAGCCTTTGATCGAGACGATCAAGAGACTGGAAAATCTTCTGTTCTTCTACTGAAAGTGTACTCATGCCTGGACGCGGAGCCCTGTGAAGCAGTAAGGGGTGTCTAGCTGGTTGCACACTTTCCATAGCTGCCAGGATTTCATCCTCTGCAACGGGTGTACTTGCTAGTTTTTCTGCCATAAGAAACTGAACAGTGCTTTCTGAAACTGAAGAGATTAACGGGGATAACTTCAAATGAGAAGAGCTCATGACATTTAAATATACTGCTTGATTTCATGACTATAGGTCTGTGAAACACAAAATACACATTAAAAGATCAAAATACACATTAAAAGATCAAAAAGGTGGCAAAGTTAGGAAGCATGATATGTTAGAAAATGACATAATTGAGATCACTAATGCATCTTGCAGTTGGCACTAGAGCAACTTCTACTGACTTCAGAAATATGTAATGACAGCAAGCATTACCTGTCCATATCCTACAGTTATGTATGATGCATACAGCTGTCATACAGTTAAATACAAACAGGAATGGAATGAAACTTGAGTATATGTTGTAATGCATTTATAAAACCATCAATATCATGACACATGATGCTATATCTTACATTTCCGTGAAAAAAATTAGGTCTAGACAACAAACTACCCTTTCTTACTTAGAATAACCGATGCCAAAAGACACAAGTGATGTTACACAGTAGATATATTAGGTCACTATGTATAACAGAGAATTGAAGTGAGATGTGTTACTGTACCTTCATCAGACTTATAGGTGTTATTCATATTTTGTACTGGATCAAATGCAGATTCAACAGGACTCAGCTGGACAGTACATAATGAATTCTATCAAAAATATTATAAGAATATTTTAAGTGTAATTTAAGGTAACTATACTACTTGTGAACATTTTTGTTTATTATTTCATATTACTAAATATCTGCAAGTGAAAAAATATTAGTGTATACTAATACAGTGATGTATTCTAGCTTGTTTTATTATTTTCATTAGCAGTGACAGCAAGCTGACTAAGCACACCAATTCAAAATTGTGTGACACTGAACAAATCTTTGATATTCCTGAAACTCTTTCCATTCTGAAGATAAATAAGATTTTTATTTTTTATAGTATTTAATATTTACCTGCGCATGATGAGTAGGCTTCCATCTTTTAGAGGCTATGCTTTGTCTTCTGTGTTCTGAAAAACCTCTGTGTTTATTCTCATGGTTGTCAAAAACCTGTTTTTGTCTTGTAACAGCAACAACACCTTAAATGACATGCATACAAAAATAAACAAAAAATGTGTAAAAACATGATAAAGATAGTAGTAGTAAAACTAATAATGGTGAGTAAATGTCTCTGTCCAAATTTAGATGTTTACCTTGTGTATGTTTACATCTGATCTCGCTAAATGTATTTTCATATAGTGAAAAGAGAGAAACAGGCACTTCTAAGGCATATTTAATTTCATGTTAGCATAGGAATATGAGATACAGAAAGTAATGTTTTAGAAGATAAGAAGCATTTAGAGAATAATCCTAAAGTCTAATTGTCCAACACAGTAAATGCCTGTTGCTAAGATGCTGTATCTTATAACTTAATGGATTCAACATTTGTTAAGATCACATAGCACCACCGTGCAGAAAACATGTAATAGTTCACACAGTTTATTTGATTCACAGAATCACAGAATAGTAGAGGGGGGAAGGGACCTCTGGAGGTCATCTGGTCCAACCGCTCTGCTCAAGCAGGGCCACTTAGAGCTGGTTGCCCAGGACCATGTCCAGGTGGCTTTTGAGTATCACCAAGGATGGAGACTCCACAAAGTCTCTGGGCAACTTGTGCCAGTGCTCCATCACCCTCACAATAAAAACCCAGTGTTTCTAAAGTTCAGAGGGAACCTCCTGTGTGTCAGTTTGTGCCCACTGAAAGGACCAGAGGCAATGGGCACAAAAGAGCCTGGCTCCGTCCTCTTTGCACCTTCCTTCCAGGTATTTATAGACAGTGCTAAGATGCCCCATGGCCTTCTCTTCCCCAGGCTGAACAGTCCCAGCTCTCTCAGCCTTTCCTCATAGGAGAGATGCTCCAGTCCCATCATCATCTTCCTTGCACTTCATTGGGCTCTCTCCAGTCTGTCCATGTCTCTCTTGTACTGAGGAGCCCAGAACTGAACACAGTCATCCAGGTGTGGCCTCACAGGTGTGATTTGAATCATTGTTTAAAACCTTAGTTCTACAGCTTGGGATTTTCTAGTTAATCTTACTAATTTATATATCTGTATACTAATTTTAATGACAGTACTGCTATATACTATTTTCCCTCAACTAGAGAGGCCTAACCTAGACACTGTACCTCAATTTATTTCAGTTTTGTCTGGTGTAATAATACATTTTCAAAATTGAAGCATCAAGTTTCAAAATTAAAATTAAGTTCTTAATTAAACTTTCATGCATACAAACTTGAGATGCAAGTCAGCATTTTCATGTGCAAGTCAGGAATCTACATATCCAAGGAGATATTATATACTCATTTGTAAATGCAGTTACTTGGTTTATACTTGAGAAGAAAAATTACCCATTCATGATTAGACCAAGAGGTCTTTTAATGATTTTAACAGAATTTTATTTCTTTAGTTGTTATTACAGTGATATTTAACAAAGCAGAATTCTTACCATTTGCAGGAAAAGAAGACAATTCATTGATCCTAGAAGCAGATTTGAAACTAGTCATCTGGCTGCTGCCATCAATGGTAACATGGGACCCATTAGCTTTAAAAGGTTGCCATTTAGTTATATGTGAATTATTGTAATGTGACACATGGTGCTGAATAGCACCTGAAAAGAAAAGGAAATGTGATCATGTTATAATCAATACGAGGTAAAGTTTAAAAAGAAGCAAAGAAGAAACCCCTTGTTATATTAGTAATCACATAATGTTTTCCTGAAAAATAAAATCCAAAGTTGCTCTATTGATATGCATCAACACTTAATTAGTTTGCAAGACATGCTAGATCTATGCCAAGGAAAAGACTCCTTTGAGAATCATAGAATCATTTCGGTTGGAAAAGACCTTCAAGATCATCGAGTCCAACCATTAACCAGCCCCCTAAACCATGCCCTGGAGTACCCTGTCCACTCGCTTTTTGAATACTTCCAGGGATGGTGAATCAACCACTTTCCTGGGCAGCCCATTCCAATGTTTGACAACCCTCTCAGTAAAAAATTTTTCCTAACATCTAACCTAAATCTCCCTTGCCTCAACTTGAGGCCATTTCCTCTTGTCCTATCTCCAGCCACCTGACAGAAGAGACCAACACCCACCTTCACTACAACCCCCTTTCAGGTAGTTGTAGAGAGCGATCAGGTCTCCCCTCAGCCTCCTCTTCTCCAGACTAAACAACCCCAGATCCCTCAGCCGCTCCTCATAAGACTTGTGCTCAAGACCCCTCACCAACTGGGTTGCCCTTCTCTGGACACGCTCCAGCACCTCAATGTCTTTCCTGCAGTGAGGGGCCCAAAACTGAACACAGCACTCGAGGTGCGGCCTCACCAGTGCCGAGTACAGGGGAACAACCACCTCCCTGTTCCTGCTGGCCACACTGTTCCTGATACAGGCCAGGATGCCATTGGCCTTCTTGGCCACCTGGGCACACTGCTGGCTTATATTCAGAAATGTAAGACAAAAATATAATAAGCAATAGTATCTTTAAAGGCATGAGATAGTGAGCAGTCTACCCCCGTTTAACTATAAGGATGTGAATTAGTCCCATATTTGTCACAGGCTAAATGTTAAACACATTTTTAAAGCGTTTTACTGACTGAACACCAAAGGACTTCTAATCTTATATTATGTGTCAGCCAGAAGATACACCACTTGAAGCCTGGAAGCCCAATTAAAGGAAGATCCTCATGGACAGTGACTTTATTTATTCATCTTGTTCTCACTTATTCTTTCTGTACATTTGGCCAAGCATTGCAACAGATCACATTTTCTACAGTGTCCTCCCAGACCTCACTGAACTTTGTAATAGTGCCACAGAAGATATTTTACTCAAGAACAATGCAGTATTCAGTCTCTCATAGCAAGCACTTCAGGACGAAGACTATGGTGATCTATGTGCATTTGCAGGCAATAGAACCAATAATTGCAACTCATTAAGAGTTATCTAGAGTATTTAAAATAAAGAGTTTCAAAACACAAGATCTAAGCAGATACTGAGAGAAGGCCACCTACCCAAATTTTAAAAAGAGGTTACTCAGCTCTTCCTCTAAAAGAGCTGGACCTATGTGACACTGGGGATGTAGCATTTAAAGTTGCAGTGAAGACAGTATTAGTAGTGCACACCACTTTGACCAGCTAAATTTCCCGATTCATTGATCTGATGTGCAGATAAGGACATCAAGAGGCAAGCATCTCTGCTGGAGGCGAGATACGGTAATGCAAGACTTCGTTCATTTCCAATGTAAAATTAAATAGGTTAATTTAAGTCACACATATCTTAAGCTTATCTGTTTGACTTTGAACTGGAATGGAGAAGCAGATAACATTTCTCATTTCCCACCCCTGCTTTAGGCCAAGAATATTCACCTACCTCTGCTCTTACACAACAGAGCACTTCTGAATCACTCCGTAGTTGAAACTATGCATTACTGTAGATAAAACTAGAAATTTAGGTTTTTTAAGTTATGGGAATTACTTGTTGTGGTAGAAAGTATCTTTGAGCTGCATGGCCAATCCTCGGGGTGTTCCCAGTACGTGAAGCAGTTTGGAGTGCTGCTTGTACCTGAAGCAGGGTCTACAGCTTCAGGAGCTCTGCCTCCAGCTGCAACCCTCAACAGGAAGCAAACCAGCATACAACATACAAATTACAAGCACAAGGGTGCCATCATTGCCCAAGGCACAGAATATAGCTAGGCTGCAGGGGAGAAACAAGGCATTAAATTAAAAAGCATGAAACCTATTTTGAAATGTAAAACCCATGAGATTAAAGTTTATTCTCCCAAAATTTCTTATGCATCTTTCCTCTAACTTACCAATCAATCTCTGCATCATATTGTTCCCAAGGTTAATTTTTAGTAAAAGGGAGGATTGGTCCTCAAATTTCTTAAAATTCTTTATAAATCAGACATACTTTGCAGCACAGCAAAATTTGCCTGGTAGCAGGTCTTTATTTTTAACTTACATTTAATTTTTTTGAGCATTAATTGTATTACTGGGACTAAAACTTAATAATTTTAGGCACTTACAGGGTCAGCATTTTAAAACCATGCTAGATCCACATTTCTTTCACTCTCAGGTGGCAGTGACTGTTGGACAACTAGCTATGACTCCCAGTTACCTTGTAAAACTTGTTCACATAAACTTAGTCACTTCCTCCTGTATCATTATTTAGACCACCTGTCACATCTGCTCATTAGTCAGGAATATAATCTCAGGGAAAATACTTCCTTTTCATTTAATATTGTAGAGAGCTATTAAAAATGGGGATCGACATTTGAGAGGCCTCTGGGCACCACTAGAATAGAAATGACAATGAGAAATGGTGAAAACTTCTTGAAACTGGCTGTATTGTGTGAATGGATGAAAGGCTGGATGTTTTATCTGAAAACAAATTTGTGATGTAATTGAAAAAGACTTTCGTCTGAACACCCCCCCACCCCAAACCCAGAAACATGACTCTTACCAGTAGCAAGGTCTTTTGGAGCTCGGGCAGTATGCACTCCTTGCCAGGAGGTACTTATTTTTCCAGCTGCTGGGATATGATGGAGATGTAATCCATTTTCTGCGTTAACAGGTCTTCTTTCAGGGCAGGTTGCTGGATGATTTTGACAGACACTTGTCTGAATGCTATTTACAGAACAAGTATTTTTTGCCCAAGGTTTGTATTTGGCTGTGCTGCAGCCAGGTGTAGATATCGCAGTGGCCAAGTCAGAACGACAAGTAATACTCTCACTGTTTTCTGTACCGTTTCTATTTAAAACTCGTTCTGCTAACACAACATGCCTTTCATTCAAATCATTCCTGCTTGTAGCCGTAGCTTGAAGGGCTGAAGGCGGCAGTGGCTGACACCCAGGGCTGGCTGCGTTTTTGCCACTTCTGTTTCCCGGCAGAGGTGCGGATGGTGGGTGAGGTGCTAGCAATTTCCCTGGAGCTTTTCGAGTTTTGTTGGCTTCAGCAGCTGACTGCAGTTGGATTATAGTGCCTGTTCTCTTCTTGGGCATAAAACTTGACTGGGCTCTTACAGATGTTGTTCTTCCAGTTATTTTTGCCTTATTTTTGAGTTGATTACCTTCATTAACTTTAGAATTATTACTACATACTGGGGGTTTACTTTCTTCCTCTTTTGATAACATCCAAGCTTTTTCAGCAGGAAAGGATCCAGTAGACATAAATATATTCAGAGGCGTGCATTCTTTATTTGATTCTTCAGTATTAACATTTGGTTTTGATATATGAGAGTTTTCCTGATGATTTTTTATGAACATGGGGTTTGAAGGTTGAGCAACAATACTTAAATTAGTCTTAGGAGCATTATTTGTAGTTTGAACATATTGCAGCTGTGCAGAAGATATTTCACTGGTGTTTTTTTCATAGTATTTTTCATTATTTTCTATTATTATCTGGTTAATTTGATCACACCATCTTAGCTTTCTATTGTATTTTTCATTTTCTGCACTTTTCTTTTTTATTTTTGCCAGTTCTAAACTGTCTCTGATAGAAGACATGGGTCTAGTTCCAAAACTGATCCCGTGGTTCATAACCACAGCTTTGAAATGACTGGGTACATATTTAGAATCCTTCTTTAAGATACTTCTGAATAACTTTGCTCTTTTTCTTTCAAGAATATTGTTTGTCAGGGTTTTGTGCTGTGCAGGAGTGCCAGAATTGAACTCTGTATCAGACACCAGTGACATAGTTTCAACCATATTTCCCTTTTCTTCCTCTTCGTTATTCTGTTTCTTAACATCACACAGAACTGAGGCATTTGGTATGCCGTGAAATAAAGATGATCCTGGATTAATGTCATCAATACATTTAATATTTCCTTCTTTTGTTTCCATCATTTTTCCTGAGGTATTTTTTAAAAACTCTGTAATGATGTTTTTGTCCTTTGGTAATGTATCAGCTGTGCTAGGAATGCCAGTGGAACATCCCTGATTAGGAAATAAGATTACAGATGTTGCAATAGGTTGACTGGAGGTTTGCATAGATATAGTTCGTGTTTGTGGGGTCATTTTAAAACTTTGATCTTGCGTCAGATCCTGAACTCTTTCTCCTGGAATAGAATCAGGGCTGGCCCAGGCTTTGCTAGGATTGAGAACAGGATGACCAGTGGCTAATGTGCTAGCCCTTCCAGAAGATGGCTTGCTTCTTTCTTCTTTTATATTTTGCAGAAAACTGAATGCATTACTTACAGAGCTTTCTTGCTTACCAGAGGTAGAGAACTCTGCAGGTTTTTTTTCAGATCTGTGGGAAGCAGATGATTCCTCTTCTGAACTGTTTACATGTTCAGCAGAAGTCAGAACATTATTTTTAGCTAAAATATCATGAATAGGTAAGTTGTGGTAGTATTGCGAATCTACATTTCTCAGACAATTATTTAGATGCATATTTTTAGAAGAAGTACTTTGAGCTGTATAAAGCAAACCATTATTCCTAGTCTGTGATTTTTCTGGATTGTACAGGGCACAGTCACACTGTGGAGTCAAAGATGATTCACTCAGTGTTGTGTAATTTCCATTTTGTTCTCCAGCCTCAAGACTGTCAAGGCTTGACAGGCTTTCTGAATCATGTGTTTTCTTGACATCTTGATGAAAATTCTGAAATACAGGCATAAAACCAGACTCTTACGTTTATCAGAAATGTTTTTTTTTAATACTAATTTTTCATTAATGAGAGCTTAGGCTAAAATACAATCAATACTGAGACTGGTGTTTTTATGACTTGGGGTCATAGCACCATGAATGTTTCCACCTAGTCAAAATTTACCTGTGTTCAATTGCAAAGGAAAATGATGTAGTTTGGATATGAAATTCAGAGGAAAGAGCTGCATAGTTCAACAAATTTAATCCTAAGTTTTGTATAAATTCTACAATATCAAAAAAGGAACAAGATTTGTCTAAATAACACTACTCTTTCTGGATTGCCCTATGACACAGGATGGTTTTCGTACTCTAACATGTAAGGGAGTTTACAAAATGAAAGAGAATCCATGAAAATGCAGATTTGATAGTGGATCTGCCCCAAACTGGATTTTTTTCCATAATACTAGACTGAATATATTTATTTTCATATAAAGTGCCACAAGTGATGAGGATTTAAGCCTTGTCATGGCAAACACAGAAAACATCTCTCAGCTGTCATAATCACAGTGATTAACACCTCCCCCCAGTGAAACCCCTTCTTCTCATCTTTCAGAAATAAGAAAATACCGTCTGATCTATGAGGAAAGATCAGGTCTAAGGGCATATGGGAGTCCCATCTACTGCCCCAACTTCTTCATCAAACTTTAATGCAGCGATGAAGAGCAACTAGCACCATCTAAATCACCACTGGGACAACTTCATGTATGCACTATACAGGCATTTGCTTCACTATTACTTCTCCATCCAAACACTGAGATGCCTGACGTGGTTGAAAATACGTACTTGTTTAAGTACAAGATTTCAAAATACACATAAATGTAAAGGAAAACAAGCATGTCAACTATTTTCACAATCATCTCATACACTCTCTCTTGTGGAAGTGGAAGTTCACTTCCACAAGTGAACTTGTGAAAGTTCACTTCCACACAACTCAGCAGCTAAGTGATTTTAAACCATACGTTGGAAAAAATTGGCCTGAAAAACTAAGAGAAGCTGCATTAGATATGCAACCTTATGCAATGAAGATTTTTTTTTCATTAGTGACTTTAAATGGAAAATGTTTCAAGTAGCAAAATCTGTTAACCTGGGTAAGTGATTATATATCCCCTGGCAACTACAATGCATAAAATTCATTAGTAAATAAAAACATGTTTTTGTAGTAACCCTTTTTTTGTTCTAATAAAATTGTTATACCATAATATTGCGTAGTTTATAGCTGTATGAATATTTTAAATTGTAGAATAAAAAGCTTAGTGAGTCCTGAAAGACTTTTTATGATTGAATTAAATGTTATCTTGCACTACATGTTCAGAGGTTGGTGCAGTCTTCCATTATAGTTATGATCTGAGATAAAGAAACTAAATAGAAGAACAAAGAACCAAGTGTAGGGAAAGATCCCTTTAGGGAACATTTTCAAACTAAAGCCATGCAAACCAGTGTTTTTCTAAGAGAAAAGAATAAATAACACTTTGTTAGTTATTTATTAACCTTTACGTTTGGCTAAATTATATTGTTAACCTCTGCTTGAACTTCACCAAACAAAGAAAAGGCATATGCTCAGAGTTTTCTGTACCAGACCAAATTTAAGAACTAACTTTGAAATTTTCAGATGGGAAGAAAAGAGTAAAAAGAAATTATAGGTGTCAGGCTTACTTCTTGTCGAATTTGGAAACTGCACCTGTACAGCTAAACATGTGTTTCTAAAATCACTAAGTTAAACAGAGGAAATAATAATTTGTAAGGATTGATTTTAAAAAACCTGTTCCGATAGCAGGTTAGCTTAAAACGGTAAATCTGGAGCATGCAAGAAAAGTTGCAACTTTTAAAAATTAAGATCAAAAAAATTCTACCCAGTTGTGCTACAGAGGTTGAAAATAGACTTGATCCTGCATTATATATAATTTTATTCTCCTTGTAAAACAAAACCACATGGGAACACAAAATCTCAGTTGAGGCAACCTCCAGAAATAAGTTAGGAACTAAAGAATAAAGAAGGATTCCTCATTTAAACACATACTCACTTTTATTTAGTTCATGCAAAGTTAGTTAATTTACATTTATTTTATTGCATCATACAATTTCATCATTTCACACATTAAAGATGCTTATCATTCTCATTAAAATATTTACATATTTTATTTCCCTTTCTAGCCTACTCTGTAATGAAAATGAATGTCACGTTTTCTTGCAAAAATGCATAACTAGAACTACTTCTGCAGACCTGAAAAAGCATTCAACAATTATTCTTTTTTAGTGGCCAATAGCTACAGAGAAATAAACCTGGAAATCCCAATGATTTAATTTGATTTAATCTGTGAGAATATTATTGGATGATAAGGAAACAAAAATGTTCATAGAGTGTACTATCTTTTTATTTTCTGGATTTGCATATTGTTTCTGTTATGTAATACAATTTATTGTATTACCCGTTGCGTGCATTATCTTATGTCCTAATGCGTGAAATCTAAACCCAGCCTGTCCACATACTTGGTATGCTAGGAAAGGGAACACTTACAAGGAGTTAAAGAGGTCACTGGGATGTCTTAAGACTTAGAACAGCTGTGTCAAGCAATTTCATTTCAGTGAAACACTAAAACAAAGAGAAAACATGAGCCTAAGAAATCTTTCACGAGGCCAATGAAAGAACAACGTTGCAACAAGTAAAACTTTAAGAGAACCTGACAAGTAAATTTTCTGCCAAAGGACTCTGTCAGAACACTATTACGCTAAAGAGCTGCTATATGTATATTTGACGTTTTCTGCAAAAGAAGTGCTGACTGTTCACAATTCCAAGAGGTGAACAGGAACACTCTTTTGAAGATAAATGTTGGAAAAATGCTACGTACTCTGAAAACCCAGGCCCCTCACCTCTCACACTACTTGCTCTTTTTTGATAATTTTGATGGGTTTATTTTCAGGAGTTCTTTGTGTGTTATATGTGGGTATATACAATGTTATATTTCACATTGATTGTGAAGTAAAAGACACCAATGGTCATACAGGTACAAAGCTACCTCTCAAAGCCAGTGAGGTACCTAAACACCTTTACTGGTTTTGAGTTTATCAACTACGGAATGGGAAAATCCATTAGAAAATTAATAATCTCTTTTCTATGCAAGTTTGGAAAACATAATGTACATGGCACTACACAATACTGATTTCACAGAAGATTTGGGCAGACCCAAGAAAGCAAAGGATTTTGGTGCTTACGTTACGCAAGAGATCCATTATACTGTGCCAAACCCACTAAAGAAGCTATGGAGGTGTAGGATAACCAGAGAAAAGCTTCCTATCAACACCCTGGCTTTCCTAGGCTAACTCCTAGGTGCTTAATTCCCCCCCAAGCTATCTATGACACAGAAACTAGCTATCTATGAACCTGAGTATTCAAAAGGACCTGATTTGCCTGTTTGGAACATCATCACAGGATGCTAGAAATACAGGTTCAAACTTCTGGGGATAAAAAGAACTCACGTTTCCAATTTCATAGGCACTCAGGCACTTCAGTAAGCCGTACTGTAATGAAGAATTTTTACAGAAAAGTGACCTGAACACTGAATGTCAGGGTTTCAAGTTCTGACTTCCAGTTTTAATGAAGTCCTGAGGTAAATGTACATAACTGTGTAGGAAACAGGTTTTCAGCTAAACATTTCTCTCTGTTGCTTTCTATTAATTAATGTAGCATCTCAATACTCAGAGCGCTGCTTCTCAGGATCCCTGTTCCAGGTGCGTAACTCTCACAGACTAACCTACTCATTCAGCTCCAGAAGTGGAATTCATAATGCTAGTTTTTAAATACTATTAAAATTATTAAATGATTAAATGTTGAGGCACTGATCACCACAGTGTATTAGTCCCTTTTTTGTTTCTAACCCATTAATAAATTTGACGAGGCACCATCTACCCTGCAAATTTAAGAGATGGGGTCATGTAAAAATAGCATGGGACTGCATAATTGAAAACCATCATAAGGCAAATAGACATGGAGAGAAATTCGGCATGCAATATGCAATATTAATTCTAGAAGTTCTTAACTGCTTAACTCATAATAATTTTAATGTTATATATAAAATGCAATGAGCATTATAACTGAATGAGCAAATTCATAGTTATTTACAATCTATGTTATATTCAATGTCATTTTGACAAATTCCCAAAAAAGGAGAATGGAGATCTGCTAAAACTTATCCATTTTCACTTCAGTGGAATTTGAAGGTTGTAGGAGAAATTAAGTTTTAAAAAATCTTTCATAGATTAAGCTATTTCTAGACAATACTTTAGAGACAGAAATGAAAGGGAAACAATTCTCAGAGATTTTTTTCCATTTTAAAGCAAAGAAATAATCTTCTCTCTCACTGATGGTTAAGGTCTTAATGATGAAACTCAAAGCCCTGAAATTATCCTTTTCAGAAAAGCTTTCCAACAAAGTCTGATATACGGGGAAAGAAGAGAAGAATAACTGAGAGAGGAAAGTATTTCTTTGTCTTCTAGAAAACTCAGAATCTGTCTTCCTCATTTATTCTTATTCACAAATACACAAATAAGGCAAAGCATTAGGGTTCACATATTTGAATGAACTGGAGCTGTAGCATCAAAAAAAATTATTAATACTATTTGACCAGTACACACCTCCTAAAAGACCCACAACCATACAGTGTGTGAATATAATTTCAAAAATAATTCCTAGTTCAGCTGAGGGACTATCCTCCCAGATCTCTCTGACTTGCTAAATAATTAGTATACATTTTTGCAGTCTATAAAAAGCATTACTTTTTCTTTCAGCAGTGAATATATATTGCAAAGATGGAACAATTTTTAACATGTTTCCGCTCTACCTTGTGCACTGCACAGCAGCAACCAAGGTAGAAGGTGGATTTATATTAGGAAATCCTAAAGGTCAGATAGAGAAATACTTTTAGAATCATAGAATATCCTGAGTTGGAAGGGACCCAACAAGGATCATCAAGTCCAAAGCCTGACTCTACACAGGGCAACCTGAAAGTTAAACCATATATCTAAGAGCGTTTTCTAGTATTATATATTTATACCTCTCTAGAAATAAGTTTATCTAATGAGGCAGTTTCATGTCATTGCCAACATTCACTGCATGCTTCATTAATATTATTACTTATCTTGAAAAAAAATATTTAGTAACTGTTACATTACCTGTTTTACAAATGCCATTTTTTCAATCAGATGTTTTTCAAGACATACACTCCTCTTAAGAACTTTACTGATATGATTTTTAAGAGCATGTACAAGATTTCAGCATCTACCTCCCCCTAAACAGCCTACTGAATTTAAACGCTGATTATTTTTTTTTCTTGCCACTGTTTGAAACAGCGTAATTCTTTAAGTTGTTTATTACAAGATCTTTCAGTCTCCAGGGTCCCAGTTATTCTCTGCTTATTCCTGTCCTCTGAATTCTGGGTGTTTGGTTTAATGCTTTATTTCCCAGTTGGTGAGCCACACTTCCTTATGGAGATATGCCAGTATTGGGCATAAACTGCACAGCAAAGCTCAGACTACTAAATACCACAGAATTGCTGCTGCAGGTTTATAATAATTAACATTAAAAAAAAAGTTGAAAGAACTGATTAGGTTTCTCTGTACCCATGCCATCATGAACCTACTAGGACAGAAGCAGAATACTGGAATAAAAAATTAGTTAAATTCTGTTTTGCTTTCCACTTCACAAAAGGTTTATCTCTTTAAAAAAAGCCCAAACACAGCTCTGCCATCTTCAAGGCAGTAGAATTACTCTGGACAGTGATACTTTAATCTTGATGAGAAAGCAATAGATTTCCCAACATCCCCTTGAGACATTAATATATACTATCTCTGATAATACCAAGTTATCATAATATAATATAGCATCCTGGCAGACCAGTATGCACAGACTTTTTTATCTTCCACTCCCTTCCTGCAAGCAAACATATTATTATTACCATAACCGCAGTAAACTAAAGATCAGATACTGCTATTTTTTTCCTCTGTTCCTCCCTTTAGCTACATTTATGAACATTTTACTCTGTTACAGTAAAACAAATCACTTCAAAAATAGCTATGAAGTATGGTGGAAATAATTTAGTGCATAGCTATATATAAATATTTCATAGATACATATATATATTTGGATATATGTATATGAATGTAAAACCAAAAATGGAGTCATGCTAATATGTATGGCGGTTCTTATTAAAAAAGTATATGCTTATAAATGAGGAGCAGGTATGTATTAGAAGACAATTCTCAATTTCCCTGGTTCTGTGGTTTGTGAGCTATGCTGTATGTATAAAAACCCTAACTTATCCACAATCAAAGTCTTATTCATATATTAATCTACCTGTGAAACAAACTCTTTTGTCCTGAAAATGCTTGAAAATGCTGTTTCAGCTTCAATCCTACATTATCGCCTGTTCAAGCAGGGCTTTGAATTGAGGCAAGACACTCTTCAAATGACTGAACATACAGATTGTCAGAGATGAAGATTGTAATGTCATTTTATACAACACAGGCTTGGAATAAACCACTATTTTATGTAAAAAAAATACTCTTGAGGAATACACAATCAAAACAAGTTTGACTATTTGGGTAAAATAATTTAGTCTGGAGATACATTTCAATTTACCTTTATAGCAAATGTGAATTTTGGATTAGTGAAATAACGTGGAAGATAGTGGTATGTTGCAATATTGGTTGCAGGCCAATAAAACCTGAACACCTCTGATCTTGCCAAAAGGAAAATGAGTAGGGAAATCACTCAAGTTTGTCATATAATTTAAGTGATCAACATAAAATTTGTTAACATTCACAGTTACAAGTAAAAAATGGCCAATGTTTCTAGATTTAAGGTGACCATAGAAACCTATTCCAAATTTTGAACGGTCTCTTCAAAATGAAGTCTGACTTCAGTTCCAGTGCCATTTTATCCTAACCTTCCCCTTAAGAGTCTGTTTTCCCACTAACTAGCCCTGAGCATTCTACAAGTTCTTGACACTTGGGAGAGACTCTGTACACAGGCACTCCTTTTTTCCATGCTGGTCTTGTCTATGCCTCTGAAGAGTTAGACTGATACAATACACCTTGCAGAAGGAACCCTTGTTTAACTCATTCCACTCATACTACAAATGCACTTGAAAATGAATTCAGTTTTTCCATCAGTTACCTGAAACATCTCCATTTCATAGACACAGTCCAACCTTAAAAGCATAGTAACACAAACAGCTAACATTCATACAGCTCAACTCACTCATTTAAGTAAGGCGATGTCCATGCCAGTGTGTTTGCAACATATGTTGCTTTCATTCAGTGGAATATCACTTGGAAAACATTCTTCCATTATTTCTCAGAGACTTATTTAATTCTATATGTAACATATATGAACACACAGTGTAACAGGATACAAAATTTTATTGTATTAGAGATAATATAGGAATAACCCTCTGACCTCATGGTTTGGCTTGCAATTTCTGAGAAATTACACCTGTGTTCCAGTCCTTATTTCAATAAATATTGAAGTATTTCATGCCAAGGGGAACAGTATCCATAGAAAGACTGATACTGAGTACTTCAATGGCTGCACAATACGCTTGCGAAAAAAGGAGAGCCAAGGTAAAAATCCTGCTTCAAATCAATCAGAAAGGGGTTTAAATTTTAATTTCACAGATACCACTTGAATAACCTAATTATGGTCATATAAAGGAGGGAAGAGAAAAATACAATCTCCATGTTGTAATCTATACCTGTTTTGTCTGTGAATTAGCTCTTACATCCAATTATTTTGTTTAAAAAGTGAAACAATAGAGGTAAAATATTATGTCAATCAAACAGTTTAATTCAAGGATAATGTATTTTTCTGGAAGAGCATAAAACTGTACTGACCAAAACAATTTTTTATGGCCACTAAATTAAAGACTTGATGAAAAAAAAAGACAAAAGATATCTGAATAATACTATTCCTTGTCACAGTTGAGCCATTTTAATGGAAATTTTCTAAATTATTCAGTTCAAGGCAGGTGCCAGAAATGGAAAATTTCAATAAAAAGAGTTAACATTTGGAAAAATTATAAGCACTTGGGAGTAACATCTTTTGGTGAAAAGCTGCATGCAGCCTTAGCTAAAGATCGTGTTACCAGCTCCACCTTAAAGATTTTATTTATGCCTGCAACAAAACCAGGAAGGGACTGTGCAACAAAACCTTTGATTGCAAATGAAGTTAACAATATTAATTTCTTAAAAACAGAACATACTTATGGATATATAACAAATAATAATTTGATGTGCTGGCTCAGACATAACTGTTGCACAAAATAAAATTTACTGCTCTCAATATTTTAAGCCAAATAATTTGCTTAATTGGTAGAAAGAATGGTAGAAGGGTCACTAAAAACCTTGGCTTACTGCTGAAACTACACAAATTTTTAGGGATGGAAAGCAGGGAACGCACCAAATCTACTGGTACGGGTCTACATAGAACTTTATTGCCCTGTAGGAAAGAAAAGAATTTTAGGAATCTTTATAATCCTGCTGGGCCTGTAAAAACAGAAACAAAGAGAGGTCAAAGGATCTCAATGGATGGTTAGGCTGCAAAGCATGTGCACAGTGAAATACTTTGACATTAGTTTCAGAAAGGGAAGCACTGTTGAAATTACTTTGGACGACAGACAGTAACAAGACTACTGAAGCCTATTCATGTCAGTAAGAGTATTATAAATAATTATAAATTACAAATTTTATTAGTAAAAGTATTATAAATACTATTTCACATCACAGGAAGTCACAATACACATGCACACCAGCACAATCCAAGTATTAAACTTCCAAAACTCAGGCCTTAGGACAATGACAATAGCATTCTTGACTATTTTTCTAATCAGTCCAAAGCATGCAATTTCAAGAAAGAAAGTCCAAATGTTTGAAGTATAAATATTTACAATTTGAAACTATTTATCAGAGGGAAGAAGCTGAGCAACCCCTAGTGGTAGCAGAAAAATACATTCTGGGAAAAAAAGCAAAATTTTTTGAGGAACAAAGCATTTTCAAAAAGACATTAATTTGTAAACACAAATTCCTATATTATATGCAGTGTCCAAAGCTGATGATAACATTTAGAAAAACCTATAAGTAAAAAATCAAGCATGACTCACAGCATTTTTTCCCTAGAATTCAATGAGAATTTGATAATTGTGTTTGATAAGATACACTACAATATAGTTGTCTTAGAATATATTTAGAATAACTGTTTAATACATTTTTCTCAGAGAGATTGCATTTTTTTTCCTAATTCTAAGATGTCCTAATGCAGCTTCTGCCAAATTCAGCATCATCATGTAGGGAGGGATTTGCAAATACTATACCAATGAAATGCACAACGTGGTATTAAAAAAAAAAAAGAAAAAAAAAAGCTTAGAGCTTTTTGTATTTTGTTTGAAAGTGGTTATCTAGAATTCAGTTTTATCAGCTCTCTTCTATAAATTGCCATTTGCTCTTCCTTCTTTTATGCTTGGAAATAAGAATGAACACTAATCAACAACCTTGCAGTACAAACTGTACTTTCTGTCTTCTCAGCCTTTTTGAAATTTACTCCCGTTGAGTGAAATTTTCTGTGTCAGCCATCAGCTGCTCAAGATTCTCATGAATAACCATCAGAACAAAGTAGGTACAAAGACAGAGGTCAATGTGCCTGAAAAAAACGATATCAAAGAACTTGAAATATATCTGAACTGTATACAGTCTTTCAAAAGTTAGCCATACGCATGTATTAAAAAGAAAAGCCTTTGCTGTATTGCCACCAATGATCCCATGCCTCTAGCCATCACCAATATAAAGGGACAGTGTTTCATAATCAAGGTCATTTCAGACACCACGAGTCCAGATACCAGTAGATAATATTATAGAAATAAAAGAATGAGTCCAAAATTATGTCCTCTTGTTTCCAAAAGATGTAACATGAAGACAATATTTCCAAAATCAAAGACAACACTGACAGACCTAAAATCACACTTAAAAGTGCAGTTATAATAAATCACTTTGGAGCTCAGTTCTTGATTTTCACTGTGATTCTAAGGTGACTTTTGAAACTGATTTTGGGTCAAAAATCAGTTTAGGCAGAAAGTTAATGGGCTTGTTACTGGAACATCTGCATCTATTCCAAAGATGACAAAAAAGGATCTCAAGAGACTTGAAGGCAATCCCTAAGAAATCACCACACATTGGGAAAAAAAAAACCCAAGAAACAAAAAACCCCAACATTTGACCTACCATAATTATACTGCTATAGCATTTTGTGCTGAGCTGTAGCAATCAGCAAAGCAGAAACTTAAGCGTAAATTGCAAGCTGCCAATTTAAGTCTGCACCTAGTACAAGATTCCTGTGATAGACTAATGGCTAGCTACTTCAGAGCCAAGAAGTCTGACATACAAATCTTACATTCACAGAGAGAAAGACAACATGAGAGATATCTTGAAAGAATTTCTGAAAATATTCTTACAAACATTTTTAAAGATCTCTGATTTCTTACTGAAAGATATGTATAATTTTACTTTAAATAATCTGTTGGTAAGGCATAGTACAATGTGCCCTCAGGTGTTGTCTATTTGGTAAAGAGTGCTTAACAGACCTTTCATTTTTATCACATTCAAGAAACTTTCTATTACATTTAAGGACAATCATATAATGAATCACATGGAAATATCATACCTCCAAGTTGCTGAGATGCTGTTTTTCAAGGAGTTGTTGCATTTCTTTCACATTTTGCTTGAAGAGAAGTCGGTTACTATCCATGTTCATTCTACTGCTCTCTTGTATTGTTTTATCCCAGCCAACCATTGCTGAAATCTGCTTCTGATGGAAAGAACCGTTTCTAGGTGCCGATGAGGATGAAGTGTCATCTGTGGTTCTTGATGCAAGCAAATAACATTACTTTGGCTTATTTCTATGCGTCAACTGTACACTTTTAAACATGTTCCTTTCCAAAAGTACACATCATCAGTAAATGCCTGGCAAGTGAAGGACAGCTGTACTGTATGTAACTACAGGTGGTGCTGTTAGTACTACCTAAAACTGTCCAACACTTTTAGTTTTAAACCTTCTCTTCTGTTATTTATAAATAGTCAGACTTTTCTGATTGCGTTGTTGGGTGACTGCCTCAGGCTGAATTAGTCTGGAAAATGTCAGCCAACAGTTTGGTCATTTACAGAAATGGAAAACGGAAGGTTTTTGTTTAAAAAAAAAAACCAACAAGCAAAATGGCCTTTGTTTTTCCATAAGGTTGGCTTATATAGAGGACAACTATATACCGATGCTCTCAGATATTTCCTTACTTCAAATAGCAAGAAGGCTTTGTAGTATCTAGAGAGCCCAACTCTACTGATGACGTGTAATGTCAGCAATGTGGTACATTAAAGAATTTGTATTTGCTATCTGAAAAAAAACATCTTTGGAGTCGCTAGTGTAGCTGGGTATAGTGGTCAGGGTGAGCCCAAATTTAGACAGAGGAAACCATAGGTTTCTACAGGATAAGAATTAGCATGAACCATGGGGCTGGTTGCCACCCAGGAATCAAAGAAGCCAAGCAGCATGTGAAGACAAATGACAAGGAAAATGTGCAATCAGAGACTAGGAAGGCAGGGAGTGTGTAACAAGATATGTTCAAGAATAAAAAGCAGATAGAACTGGAACAAGGCTGTGTAAGATCACTAGGAATAGGAACCAAGCTTTGGAAAACAAGAAGCAAGAAGTAGGTAGATATCAAGGATGACAAAAAGCAAGAAACAAGTAGCTTTAACCAATAAGAAAGGTAAGCCTTAAAAAAAAGCAAAAATAACCCACACACCAAAACCAACCAGCTCATAGGTAGATCAAGCTTTAGTCTTCTGGAAGTATAACTATTACCAGGTTGCCAGTTATGCTTGACTGCCTAGGTGGAACAGTTTAGCGAAGAACACTGATCCTGTGTTTTGGCTCCAACCTGGTTTGAGGGCCCTAAATGCCCTTAATCTGGCATATCCAAAGTGGCACTTACAGAAATCTCTCGCCAGACCCATGCTTTGAGTTCTCACATCTCTTCAGTAGAGCCATAACCCTTACAAATCATTAGAAAGCCAAGCTTGTCTCGCTGTTTTAGGGTCAAGTATTTGTTGTACTCCACAATGATTACAGATGGTGGTAGAAGGAGAATAGATCTTGGAAACAGATTATCAGTATAAACTTTCAGTGAAGGTATTTGTAAAATGGGTATACCTTTGCCAATAAGGGGAGATCCAGCTTTTATTTTACCAGGTTGATCAGGCCCAATATTTGAAATGATACTTTGTCTCAACAATCACTGGATTGAATAACAAACCAAACCTTTTGTCCGTTCAATATGCAGATGCTTTCCAACATTCCCAGGATGCATTTCTCATATATGGTTCCTTAGCAGCATCAACATGATCCCTTAAATGTTGCTAAATTAGGTGAAGGTTTTTAGCTAAATTTGTGGCAAAAGTGAACTTTTAGTCTATATGCAACTAAATGTGAAAATCATATATTCCCACATATTTCCCTCTTTTTTTTTTAAATTGAAATCTGGCCTGACAAAATGATCTACCACGCACATTTTACCCATCCTCATTTTCAGTGAACGTGATGGTGAAGATGATGGTTCCTTTCATATATGGGCAATATGCAGTGTAGGAACTTATAAGACAATATGACTACTTCATGCGACGCAAAGCTATCCTCATTAACAGCTGGCAACCCTATTGAGCAAATTTGAACAGTGCAGTCACACAATATGTACACAGACTCCTCCTCTTCTACTGCCTATCCAGCAGAGATGCATTATTAGGAAACATGTATTTTTCCTTGCTGGAGATGGCTACCATATGTCTAATATATGTACAGAAACTCAATAATCTCTTTCCTTCATTCCTCTCCATTTCTTCAGCTTAAGTTTCCACAGTTCCTTCTTCTCAGCCTTCAGCTGTTTCATCCTCTTTCTGTATCTAAAATTATACTCTGTGTTAAAATCAATCTCTTCTTTTTAGTACATCTGTGTCAAATGGTTAAATAGTCTAATGAGACCTTTTCTGTATTTATTACAACACTTACAATTTTAGGACAATGGAAAACGGAAACTTTCATCCCATCAAGATGATTGTTATTTTTCAGAATATTTTATACAATACTCCAAAAAGGTTGGCTTAATTGCACTGAACTAAGCAGAGATATATATTTGCATAGTCTAAAAAGGAATTTATTATTTCTGATGAGATGGCTGATAGCAAAAAGGGAGAACAACTTCTCATTTATTTATAGAACTCATAAAACTGCATTCTGTATTCTTTTGAATATCCTCCCTATCCAAAAACTTTCTGTACTTATCCACTTTGAAAGACGTTGTTACTGCGGACCAGACTGATATACACCTGGCCCCCCCCAAATCTGTTGGGTTTTTTTTTTTGGGGGGGGGGGGGAAAGCAGTTTCTTGATATCTATTTGGATGTTGAGACCGTTTATATTTTATAAAAGCTTCTACATTCCAACTTTTTTCAGATAACATTTTTGATTTGTCATAATTAAGCTTCTATCCCAAGACTGAACCTAATCAAATACAACTGGTTTTAAACACAAACAGGGAAATATATCTTGTACAAAGAGCAGCACACCATTTACACACTTAATGTGCACACATCCCAATGCCTGTTGGCTAATGAGTTGACCAAAATCTTTGTTTCAGCATTTAATAACTAAACCTTATCAGAAGCAGAGTAGCTCTACTGCAAGCACAGAATAAAATCTCTTACTCATTAGGTGTTTCAGGATTTTTTGCCTTTCTCCAAAGGGAGGTAATATGTCTCCATTTCTTAATTTAATTTTTTTACAACTTTTTAAACATAGACATTAAGAATTCTAGAACCTTATAAAATTCACCTATATCCAGTTGGGTCTGCAGCCACATTTATCTTGAATACTTAATACAGTATTGATTTCTTCCTTTGAAATGGAACTGTCAATGAATTTTATACGTTCTATTTCTGAGAGAGTGTAAATTCGAAAGATGATAGAAGATTTTTGGTTTGAGTGTTTATAGAAGTGTAAGAAGAGACAGAAATACAAAAAGGGATCTACTATCTCACCTGAGTTAGTTATTAGCTGTCCCAAATTTCTGATTAAAGGGATTATAAGACATTTTTAAAGATTTACAGCTCAGAACTGGTGAGTTTTGAAGAACCTTCACCTTTGAGAACCTTCTCAAAATGCTTTTCTGTATCAAAGCTTACTTTGCTGTACTGATTTGCAAGAAATTTATTTGCACTCTAAGAGAATTTTGCACAATTTTTGGAACCAAGTCTAAAAACACAGAAATGCCACTTTTGTGACCCACACAAACTACGGCTCCCAGACCAAAACTAAAAGGAACAACCCTGCATTAACATCTTCTGCAGCAGACCAGAAGAATCTATGCAGCATAGCGTGTATTCAGTTTGAATCTCAGTGCTTAGTAAGGTATTGTGTGAGATGCAGACAAAAATGGATAGAGTATTTTCTGTCACAAGGAAGGAAGACAAATTGTTAGCATCAGAATAAGCAAAGCTTTATTCTGTATTAATTTGTATACCTTGCCCCTATACAGAAGCCTGTACTGCAATAACTTAACTCTTTTTGCCTTAGTACCATACCTCTAATATTCTCTACATCCTCCTTCACCGACCCCATATGGCTCCTACTCAAGCTTCCTAGTTACCAGCTGGGGAAAAGGCAGCACATTCTGTGGCAGGTTCCAGGATATTCATGTGCTGTCTTACCTGTATTAAGTGGCTTGTGACCTGTCAATAGGTCAGTGTGGACTCAACTTTTAAACCTTTTTCATGCTGGGGTCACTTGTTTGAATAATTTCTTCCTTCCAAATTGCCAATTTCAAACTTGTAGAAATATAATTATCTTTGAGATTCTTAGCTCTCCCTCAAATTTTGTTACTAGGGGAACACAAACTGTAAAAGAATATGAACGTATAAATTTAATTTCCTTAGGAAATCAGGTTATGAAAACAAAAATCAGGAAAAGAACACACTATCATTATTACAGGATAGTGAATTTTTAAAATTATACAAATATAATATGGAGTGACAGCAATGTTACACTGTAAGAAATGGTAAATGGTTTGAAGAGGTCCTGAGAGAAAAATGTGAGCCCCTGAGGCACAAGGAGCAGTTTGAAGAAAGATGAAAAATAAAGGAACAAATTATAAAGGCAGGGGAAGAGGCACTGAGCTGCTGTCCTTAAGTGAGCCTCTGAGTGAAATGAGGAAAATGATCAGGAACCCTGAGGCAGAGTTCAGAAACATCTACATTTTTTCACCATAATTTCAACTTATATTTAGCAGGTAGATTTTTTGTTTGTTTCTATTTATGGCTGCAATCCTCCTTCATTATGTTAACCCAGTGTAGTAGCTACAGAACTATATGCATGTTGACTGGCAGATAGCATGAGTATGTAGTTCTCAGAGGTATAAAATATTTTGTCAATTGCCCAGTTTATTTCCTGCAAACATGTATTAATCAGCAGTAGATGTGTAATCAAACTGAATATTGACATAACAATGAAGAACACACTGAAGCTCAAAAGTAGGGAGATCCCTTTTAGACAGAATTTATCTCTATTCTGAACATCTGTACAATTTACAGCATGCAGAAAATAATTATAATAATAGTAATAACAAAAGCAACAACAATAACAACAACAACAAACCTCCTGAACTGAAACATTAAAGAAATGAGAGATTAGGGAGGAGATAATCAGGAAGCAGTATCAAATACAGCAGATAGATAAATTGTGCATGAAGAAACATTCTGTGATAAGTCATGGTATCTTACAAAAAGTGGTTGGGTAGAGTGAAAAGTATGCAATTCAAATTGTATGTGATATAAAATGAAATTGCAGGCAAAATTGTTATCAGGATGCTTAAGATACATATAGAGGATGAGAAATTTAAAGGAATGACAGCTGGAAAGAAGATAAGATCATGGGATGAGTGTACAAACTAAACTATCCTTGAATGTCAAAAGGAAAAAATCTGGATGAGAATACGAAATCATCTAGACAAAATACTTTATAATTCATGGAACACCAGATGATTTGATAACTATGGCAATCTGAGTCAAGCTATAACTGAATGGGAACTGGGTTAGCCCTGACTATTCCCAGAATTCCGCTGAAGGGAAAAGGTTTGTGTCATCTCCTCTGCCGTTTTACCAAATGGACACAAACAACTCAAGGATGTTTCATGTTTCATTGGAACAGTTCACAGAAATGTTTTCTTTGCTACAAGAGAAATGGTCTACAATTTCTTAAAGAGTAATTGTCTGCTGTTTATTGAATACACTAAGCAATCTACTTCCTTTGATCATCAGAGTAAACAGAAATGCTTACCTGAAGTTGGTTCTGTTTCTGCTGGGCAAGCACAGTCCTGGTGTTAAAACTGATCCTTTAATTTGTTCAAGAGCTTCTTCTAACTGAAAAGCTGCTTTTGTCTGGACTAGAGGGATTAGAGTAAAAAACACAATGGAAAAAAATATTTTAAAAATTGGAATATTTTACCACACACAGTTTGGTTAAGTTTCTGAATTTGGAAGCTTAAATCTAGACTGTTACAATAAACTGGGTGGTTTAGCATCATTAGACATGCTGGGACATCTCTAGTTCCTCTGAAAAAAAACCCCAGTCTATTTAAGTGTTTAGAGTAACACATGTATTCAACAGTTTTGCTCTTTGGTTTTAGACTGCACTGTTGGATAAGTAGGAGGTTAAAAAATCTAGCACTAACTTTGTTTTTACATTATGATTATTCTGCTCATGCACTAAGCCAAAGTTATGGCTTGCAGATATTTTACAGAGGCCAAATTGTAACTTAATAATCAAATCAGTGGAGAAAGAAAGAGTCCAGACAGGCACAAGGTGTTGCCTCTTTCAAGTAAGTAAAAGTAGGGTAGAAAGTGGCAGCAGCAGAATTGCTATAAAGAAAAACCAAGAAAAAAAATTGTGATTCATTATATTGCTACACAGTCTGGGCTGTCAGTAGAGCTATGAAGAAGCCCTAAACCAGTACTGTTCTATTTTGTTATTTTAATCTGACATTTGATCTTGAAGTTAGAGACATTACCTCACAGTTGGCACAATTGCAGTTGGGAGAGTAAATCTGTTAAAAAATACCTAAGTAATATACCATATCTTAAGAGTTTCAACACTGGAAAGTTAACTGGAAATCAGACTTGGCTGATGCTATTAAAAACTCCTGCCAATCTGCACTGATTCCAAGAAAGCAGGAACTGAGTTGAAGTGATCATTACTTCCCAGCAGCGAGAGAACAGCTTAAAAAGCTGACTAATTCAGCAAAAGTTATGTAATACATTAATATGTGCTAGGACTGCTTTTACTTAATGATAAACAAAATGCACATTCTTCAATATTTCATATTTAGGGTTCAAATAGCAGATCGTTATACTATCCTAGTAACTTTCAGTGGTTTTGTAACACCCAACAGCCAGCTGTGAAAGCACAGTATTTGTAAGCAACAAGCACACTACAGTGGAAAAAGTGGGGAAAACCCATACAATTTTTAGAAAAAGAATGTTGTTTTTTCTAATTCCCTCTACTCAATTGTGTCGTATCAGACCTGAGCTTCTTGTCAGTTAAGTTTTGCTTATATGAATTCAATTAATTTGAGTGGTCAATTGTTCTGTTTGCCTCAATTATATTCTATTAATAGAAAAACACTTGTATTGTGAATAATGGTTAAATTTTAATTTCCAAACCTATTTGCTTGTGCTGAGAAAAAGGCAGATGAGCACGCTGGAACTTATCAGTTGCTTCCTGAAGTTTAATTTTCCTCTGCTGCAGAACTTGTTCTCTAAATCTTTGTTCTTTTTCTTCTTCTTGCTTCTGTCTTTCTTCAAAGGCTCTGTATTTAAGAAGCAAAAGTAGATGATCCCTTTGTTTTCTAATTACATTTACCAAAATATTAGTAACTCACTTGCTTATCAGTCTGCAATTTTAGTACAAAAGCTTGCTTGTCCACAAATTAAATGCTATAAACTTCAGCACAGCTGGAGTTTTATGGTTTGTCTGAACGTAAATGGGACAGTGGGTGGTGAAGAAGAGACACACCATAACATTTTTATTTTTTAGCCTCAACCAGAGATTTTATTCTTTCTTATATGTGAATTAACATGCAGACTCAACCAGTTCTTGTCACCAATGTGACTTTCACCACAGTCTTTACATTACCACGTAAATGTATCACAGTGGGCAGATCTATAGGAAGGTGAACTGCAAATGCTCTGTGTGTGTGCCTTTCATGAGCTGCCGGAGAAATGGTAACAGTTTTAAAGTTGTTATTCAGAAATAATGCAAAGGAACTACAGCTTTTACATATCAGTATGTAAGAGTTAGTATCAACTTCTAGTTGTTGAGAAGCTTCCTGAAAGACAATCAGATTAGTAGCACAAAATGGGATAAAACAGTAATGTGAAACTATGATTGACAGAATCAGTTGTTAAATATGTTAAACATGTCCTTCTACTGGCTGGAAAGCAAAGGAGGCTCTAATCGAAAACAACCATCATCAGCTTTCCTTCGGTAGGCGCAAGCTTGATGAAGCTATGTGGAATTTTTGGTTGGCTTTTTGGTTGAGTCACCATCCCTGGAGATATTCAAAAAGCGAGTGGACAGGGTACTCCAGGACATGGTTTAGGGGGCATGGTTAATGGTTGGACTCGATGATCTTGAAGGTCTTTTCCAACCAAAATGATTCTATGATTCTATGATTCTATGATTTTTATTCCTGATGACAAAATCATCAACTTTTACTGACAAACCTAAACTAGCTCTTTTAGTGAACTATACCCAGTAAATTTATTGGCACAATGCCTATGTAGGCAAGTCATATTTAAATAATGGTTTTAAACTAAAAGAGGGTAGATTTAGAGTAGATATAAGGGAGAAATTTTTTACAAAGAGGGTGATGAAACACTGGAACAGGTTGCCCAGAGAGGTGGTAGATGCCCCATCCCTGGAAACATTCTATTCTAAATACAGTAATACTGTACTTGCATTCCTGCCATCATTACAAGTGCACCTTAAAACTCCTCCCCATATCATAAGGGGAAATGGAAGTTGTGTAACATCTGATCTTCCTTTCTTCAGTACTACACCTCCAGAACTACCAATGTTAAGCTCAAGAAAGACAGTGGTGGAGCATATGAAAAGCCAAAAGCAAGAAGAGAGACAAAATGTGCAAAAGGATCCACTGCTTTTGCTAATGTATGTAGCACTCTGGATTAATGTTCTCCAAGGTCAGAAATCAAAATGCCAGTAAACAACATAAGCAATTACTGCTTCTACTTTGGAAGTACATTCCCCCCAGAAAGCTCCAGATGTCCCAGCAACAGTATTCCTCACAATTGTCCTGGAGCACAAGAACTGCTGAGACGACAGCCTGTAACATATACAGAGAGTAGCTCACGTTTTATTTTAACAACCTGGTTATTGCAAATGACACTTAATAGTTACACTTTCAAAATCCAGGTGAATTTCTACAATTCAAGGTAACCCTTCTTCTAGAGATGAAGTTATAAAGCTTTACAGCTTCAAATGAAGGATACGACAGAAGATCGACTTATGCAAAGAGAAACAATTAAATTAAAATATGATCCCAACAGTGCAAGTTTCATTTGCAAACTTCAGTTTGTCAGCAAGCAGGAATGGCTTCACCTGAGGCATGAGGTGAAGCCAGACAAGCAGTTATCCAAAAATAGAAAAAATCTGCAGAGAACTCTATCCACATAAAATGTCTTATTGTAATTTGCTTAAAATTTCACAGGAACTTTAATTGTTCATACAATCCAGAAGTTAAAACTAAAAAAATAGAACTAGAGTTCATTGTAAACTTTCAGTATTCCTGTATTTCACTCACATTAAAATCTGATACGGAAATCTGCAATATTTTACATCTTTATCCTGACTAAAGAAATAGGAAATCACAACAGAGGAAACAGACTTGCTTATCCTAGTAAGTACTTTAAACACATTCTTCTCGATCCCCTTAATATTTCTAGAAGTTGCTCAAGAAGGCCTTTAGTTGAACTATAGTTGTTAAATCCAGACATGTGGGAAATTCTACAACTTTGCACCTGGAGTAATTCCAGCGTATAACTCCAAAAAGGAAAGAGTAAATTCTGACAGAGTTTTTATTTATTTATTTATTTATTTATTTTAAAAATTATTTCAGAGCATGACTTAGCTGCACTCTTCCACATTCCTAATAACTGGCACAAAAAAAGGAGTGTTGTTCCATATAGCTGGAAATGGGCAAGTCCAAATGCTGATGCAAGCGGTCTTTTTCACCACAGCTCATCATGATCAGTATTTGGTTTGGATTAAGACATGAGGGAGAAAAAGGATCTTATATTAAATGTAAAGAAATGCATTAAAGATATTCAGTGAAGCCTGCATCATTAACTTCTTGACTTCACAGAACGTAAATTGTGACACCCAGCTGCATTATGTAAAATAAATAATTTTACAAATGCAAATTGACATCTTATAGAAAAACAGTTCAAGCAAATGTTTTTTCATCCACTCTCCTTAAGCCACCAGCTTAGGTTCAGATCACAGATGTAACACTGGCAAAAGACTATGGCTTTAAGATGGAGAGTTAGCAGAAGAATTTCCTGACCGGTGTTTTTTTAACCCAGTTTTTCTGTCTACTATAAACAACCCAGCGGTGCAGCAATTTTTGAAACGGCTGCCAAAATGTTTATAGTGAATTTGGAATATGAAACTTAAAATATTTAGCAGTTTCACATATACAGACAGTATGTGGAAGGTATTTTTATGTTAAAAACAGTATGACTAGATGGTGGAACTATTTCCTGGTTAATTTTATTAAATAATCTCCACAATGAAGTGATGGATGCTACATTCCCAGGTGGACTAAATACTTACTACTACCTTGGATGAAAATTAAAAAAAGGGATATATACAGTGCATATGGAATGCTATGAAATAAACCTTTTGATACTGAGTTGATATTATTCATCCATTGCCATATCATGTTTGCAAATCAGTGCACAGTAATTTTAAAATTCAGGTAGGAGAGTATTCGTATACTTAATGACTACAGCAAGATCAAGAAAACACAAGAATGGGGTGTCACATTCAAAATCCCCTTCATGATCAAACAGGAAACACACCTGATATCCCTAAAAAGATCTGTGGACGTTGCCCATAGATCAATTTTTTTCTTTAAGTGAGATACTTACCAGGACCGTAGGAACACATATTAACTCTATTCCCTCATCTTCTTTGATTATCGTATGCTGAATACAAAAGGACAGACCGAAATTGCTGTAAGGGCTTCAGAAGGACCAACCCTTACAATGCTGTAAGGGCTCACAGAGGGCTGTCCTCCAGAATGCCCCAAAGGTTCACAGGAGGGCTGCCCGCAGTATCCACCAGTTTTTACACTCCAAATCTTGTTTATAGGCAAAATGCAAGCACACCTTATGTAAAGCCAAGAATTTTTCTGTTAGCATAATTCAAATCTTAAGAGTCTAATCATTATTAATCCAGATATAATTGTTACTGAAAAATAGTTAGAATACTTCTATACAGAGAAAGCGTCAATAACAGCGATAAACCAGTTGAACTGTTTGTTATTCACGCATTGAATTTCTACCCCTTTTCCTGATGCTCACACTTCCATTGCTCTTCTGCCATCCCAAGGCTGGTAGTTTCATTCTGGTGGTGCTGGGATGTTATGGTGAGCTGTCAGCATCTGAAGTCCCTTCACCAGGAACAATATGATGTTCATGTTAATGCTTTCTTCTTCCTCACCTCAGGATCCACTTGGAGTCATTTTTATATTTGCTAACATGCTTTTATACCTTTGCTTTCTTCATCAATCTGCAGGTCCACAGTACCTCCAAATATTCCATACATGGTGCCTTTTACATATATTACATACTATTTTTTTGTTCTCTTTGTTAGCCCTAAAGCCAGTTTTGTTAGATCTAGGTCTGCATTTCTTTAACCGACTATCAGTGAGTTGTTTACAGCTGTGGGGTCTCCAGTGCCAAGCCTGTGTGCCATCTCTTATCATCCCCTCCCTGTACTCCTCTACGCCGCATCCTGCACCTCCAGTTCTCAAGGCCTCTGCTATCGTACCAGGCCTGTATTTCCCTACACTTTATCATTATGTTAGTCATAAATATCTCATTCTCTACATAGAATAAGTGCTTGTTACTGCTATCTATATAAAACTATGGTCATACCATAAAAAGATAAACAAAGGCAAAATAAATTAGCCACAGACACCTGGTCAATTAGAGAAATTGTTGTTGCAGCTAAACCAAGCAAAACAAAGCTGCAGGCAGGTCAAGAAAAGTTCAGAGAGAGCAAGCTTGGCAAGCATCTGTCCTGAGGCCTTGCAAATTCAGCACAATCCTATGGCCCGTTACCAGAAATGGCACACTGTATTTCAGGTCTACGTGGTTACAGTGACCACTACTCTTCACAGATTCATTCTGATGTAGAAAGCAATACAAAATTCTTAACACTTTGCCCTCTCTGTTTACCAAGTGCTAACATTTTTCTCCTATTTCTGGCACTAAACTGCTGTTCATTCTCTATCAACAACACTGATGAATAATTTAAAGAGCTTTTGTTAAATAATCAATGATAATCAGCCGGTAGGTGGAGCACAAAGCTTGTGCATATGTTGAAAATAAAGTAGTTTTGAAAAACAGTAGCAATGGGAATAGATTGGAAACTGATAAATTGGGAAAGCATTTCCTTCCCCAATTACAACAGATGGATGAGCTATTCAGATTTCAAGGCACTTCAAAACACTGAACCAAGACAGCTGACTGTAATGTTCATTTAAAAATGCACATAGACAATTGCATTTCCAGAACGAACCAACTACCTGCAGACAGTAACATCACAGTAAAATGGGATGCCCGTTTTGCATTGAGCAATAACAGCAGGAAGGCTACTGTCCCCAGCAAATCGGCAGCTGGTATTTAGAAAGTAGTGTGGTATATAAACACAAAATATGATATCCTATTCATTTACATCAAGTATGTGCTTAGTCAGTAACTCTTATTTCCAGAATACTGTTATTTAAACAAAATATCTGTCAGCTACTGCCCCAGAGGATATTTAATTCTTAAGATGACCTTGAAATTGCAACTTCATGTATCAGTGAGACAATAAAGGAATTACTTTCTTGATACTCAGGCAACTTGTGTAAAGATAACCAGTAGGCTGTTTTTTCGCTGTGTTGAAGTACTGCTGTTAACACAAAACTAAGGAGCTTGGTCCGTACAAGAGATGCAAAGAAACTGATGGCTTCAGATAGGAATATGGGTTCCTCTAAGTATTCACTTTGAAAAAGATCTGTGAGTTAAGCTACTGAGATTTTGCTTTCCAAAGCTATATTTACTCTTTTCTGAGCAAGGGATGTTTTTGTCTTTTACTAATAAACCAATTAACTGAGCACATCTTGTCAGAAGTTAAGTATTTTTAATTCTGAAGCTGCTGCATTTTAGAGGTATTGACAACAGATCAATACAACACTATCAGGGAAATTTCATTACAAGTACATTTGGAAAAGGTTGAAAAGAGAAGATAATCTGCAAGCTCTCTGCATATGCAGTTCTCATTAGCTTAAAAAGTTCTGGGCACTAGGGGCTATCATACTTGGGCTCAGCCTTGGTATAACCTTGTTTAAAGGTGGGCGAGTGGTGGTTCTTCAAAAAACACCAAAAAAACCCCACAGAAAAGTTTTGCTCCACAATGCAACACAAAGACGATGAACCTAAATGACACAAGATTGAGAAGAGAGCAGAAGCTCTGCTATATCTTCCCTAGATCTATTTGCTAAAGGGAATTCACCGCTATTACTTTTCAGCAGAGGCTTTATAAATTTGAGGTTGACATTAAATTTGGTCATGTTTGACCAACTTGATAAACTTCTGCAAAGAAATGACTGGCTTGGTAGATGAGAGGGGAGCAGTGGATATTGTCTCTGTGGGCTTCACTAGGGCTATTGATACTGTCTCCCATAAGATCTTTGTAGACAAGCTGTTGATGTACAGGCTGGATTAGCAGACAGGGAGGTGGACTGAAAACTGCCTGAATGGCCAGGCCTAGAGGGTGGCAATTAGTGGCACAAAGTTTGGTTGGAGGCCAGTACCTAGTGGTGTACCCCAGGGGTCAATACTGCGCCCAGTCCTGTTTAACATATTCATTAATCATAGAATCACAGAATCATTTAGGTTGGAAAAGACCTTTACAATCATTGGGTCCAACTGCAAACCTAACACTGCCAAGTCCACCACTAAACCATGTCCCTAAGCACCACATCTACACATCTTTTAAATCCCTCCAGGGATGGTGACTCAACCACTTCCCTGGGCAGCCTGTTCCAATGCTTGACAACCCTTTCAGTGAAGAAATTTTTCTTAACATCCAAGCTAAACCTCCCCTGGTGCAATTTGAAGCCATTTTCTCTTGTCCTATTGCTTGTTACTTGGGAGAAGAGACCGACCCCCACCTCGCTACAACCTCCTTTCAGGTAGTTGTAGAGAGCGATAAGGTCTCCCCTCAGCCTCCTTTTCTCCAGGCTAAACAACCCCAGTTCCCTCAGCCGCTCCTCATAAGACTTGTGCTCTAGACTCTTCACCACCTTCGTTGCTCTTCTCTGGACATGTTCTAGCAACTCAATGTCTTTCTTGTAGTGAGGGGCCCAAAACTGAACACAGTATTCGAGGTGCAGCCTCACCAGTGCCGAGTACAGGGGGATGATCACTTCCCTAGTCCTGCTGGCCACACTACTTCTGATACAAGCCAGGATGCTATTGGCCTTCTTGGCCACCTGGGCACACTGCCAGCTCATATTCAGCTGGCTGTTGACCAAAAATGATCTGGATGATGGGGCAGACTGTACTCTCAGCAAGTTTACAGACGACACCAAACCGAGAGGTGTGGTTGGTACACCAGAGAGTTGTCCTGGTATCTAGAAGGACCTCCACAGGCTGGAGAAATGGGCTGACAGGACCATTATGAAGTTGAACAAGAGGAAGTGCAAACTCCTGCCCCTGGGGAGGAACAACCCCAGGCACCAGCATGTGCTGGGGGCCACCCAGCTGGAAAGCAGACCAGCAGAAAAGGACCTGGGGGTCCTGGTGGACACCAGGTTGTACATGAGCCAGCAATGGGCCCTTGCTGCAAAGGCGGCCAATGGTGTCCTGGGCTGCATTAGGCAAAGCATTGCCAGCAGGTGGAGGGAGGTGATCCTTCCCCTCTGCTCAGCCCTGGCGAGGCCACAGCTGGAGTGCTGTGACCAGTTCTGGGCTCCTCAGTACCACGGAGACATGGACGTACTGGAGAGAGTCCAACAAAGGGCCATGAAGATGATGAAGGGACTGGAGAATCTCTCCTATGAGGAAAGGCTGAAAGAGCTGGGACTGTTCAGCCTGGGGAAGAGAAGGCTCAGGGAAGATCTTATTAATGTCTATAAATACCTGAAGGGAGGGTGCAAAAAGGACAGACCCAGGCTCTTTTCAGTGGTGCCCAGTGACAGGACCAGAGGCAACAGGCACAAACTGAAACACAGGAGGTTCCCTCTGAGCATCAGGAAACGCTTTTTTTTTACTGTAAGGATGGCCAAGCACTGGCACAGGTTGCCCAGAGAGGTTGTGAAGTCTCCACCCTTGGAGATGCTCAAAAGCTGGTCCTAGGCAACCAGCTCTAGGTGGCCCTGCTTGAGCAGGGCAGTTGGACCAGATGATCTCAAGAGGTCCCTTCCAACCTTAACCATTTTGTGTGAAGGTTAGAAGTAGAAAACGGACTGTCATACTTCACAGTGCACTCATGTCTACTCTCCATATGTTGAAAAAAAAAAAATATGAAAGAAACAATTTCAGTTTTGAAATTATAAACCAGCAGTGCCAAGAATAACTTCTGATACATGCCTGTAAGCCCTGTCAGGGAGAATTTAGGCTGCTGCCACGTGAGAACGTGAAGCTTAAGGAAGTCATGCTACCCTTGAGAAACCATCATCATAGCTAACACCTTTACATGTGTTACAAAGCTAATGGATCTTGGCTCATACATAGTTTTGAGACATGACCTGATGGTTGATCAATCGCTTCCTACCTACATAACTGTCAGGAAAAAAAATTCAGTTTCAAGGAACTTTTTACTTCCAAATTACTTTCCTCTCTATATGCAATGACCTTTAATTTTGAATTATATTTCACAGCTTATTAATACTGTATGCACTTACTGCCTTTCTAACTTTAGACAACTAACTCCTTTTCAGTTATTAGGGGAAGACTTGTCACCATAGACTTCCATTTGAACTGCTTATTATGCTTATAGTTATGCCATTCTCAATTATCACAAATGGAAAGAATTTCATTTTATGAATACCATACCTATATTTTTAACTGGATCACCTGAGTAACTTGGATTTATACTGTGTTTCTTAAGGCTGCAATGAAATACATATGGAAATGTATTTATGTATCAACGAGTATTAGTTTAACTACACCAGTCTGTCAAAAGTACGCAGGCTGTCTGGTATTTGCTTTTATATTAGAGTATAATATTTCAAGACCAGTAATACAATAAACAGTGTTCATCTGAGATGCATAGTGTTACAGTGGTACTATTCCAGAAAACCAAATAAGGTATTTAATTTTTCAGCTGAGACTCAGCTTATTATCTGCAAAGGCTGTGGGTTGCACAGTCTTTAATCACTCCCAGGTGATTATATTTCCTTTTCCATTTTTCTTTACAATTCAAAACATGCTGACAGCACATACCGTCAAGCTAAAATTGCAGTATAAACAATATCTACTGCCTCTCTTATGAGTTATCAACACATTTCAATAAGTAAACATTGTCCAACAGAAATCATCTGATATGGGAACTATGGGGGATGAACGTTAATGAGTTAACACTAGGCAGAAGAACCTGGTCTTGAGGCTGGGGGCTTGCAAGGAGGAACCCATCTACCTCTGCAGTATACACAGCGGAGTCTCCTGTGTGTGCAAGCATGACCTCAATGCTAGGTAAAAGCCCCCTATGCCTATTAAACTACTTACAGCACTTCACTGAAACATCTCAGTGTATAAGTTACTTAATCCATTTGTCACAGAATATTTCATGACTTTGCATTCTCATGTATGCAGAAAGACAGAATATTCAAAGATCTGTTTAAAATGTCAATACAGAATAACTTTCTCATAAATACAATCCTGTACTAGAAAGACTTTGCACAGTGTTTATTGGGAAGTGGGGGCACAAAGCCCCACCGCGTTGGGGAGGCTGTGCAGCTGTTATGCCATGCAGACAGAAAAGCATACACTTCAGAAGGCAACGGCAACTGCCTGCCTGCTGACCTGTACTGTACATCTGAATGCATTTTTCACACACCCATTGAAGCTACTAAAACCCAGAATACTGGAAATGCAGATCAGAGCCACAAGATGAAAGAGCTACTTACCTTTACTTTATACAGTAAGAGGTGACTACAGTGAGTTTCCAAAAAGTAGCGAGTGAATCAGAATACTGTTCTTTTTGTATTTGATTTGTCCTATAGCAAGAAACCAGATTGGTGAAAATTTTCAGCCTAGATTCCTCCAGAACAAAGCAGTGAGGCTATTTAACAAAGTGAACATGCACACAGTAGAAATATATTGAGCTGTTTCAAGGTTTTGACTCTTTTTTTTTTTTTTTACAATCTCCCACCAAAGGAACCCTACTTACTGACCTTCTTCTTCTGTTTGTCTCTACCAAGTATTTCTGTGCCCTACTCCGACATATTTTTTGATCTTCTTTCAATGCCCGACGTTCTTCTTCTAAATCCCATTCGAAATGAAATGTTAAAGCTCTATCCCTAGTATTGTGTTAAGGAGAATGGAAACTGTATTAAACAGCTCATTAAAAGATATAATAGCCTGTTTGACTGACTTTATATACCTTTTGGGGAAAGGGCAAACTTCATGCATGAGATACAAAATGCTGATATGCCTTTTGACTAAGTACACAACAGTTGGTCCCATAATTGTATATTATAGTCATAACTAACTTTATGTTCATCCAGAAGAAAATGTAATTGCATTTTACTGTTTACAGTGATTTTAACAGAGGCTTTGCACTCATCTTTCATGGTATCAGCAGATGAAAAATCTCACCTTTATTATTTTTATTTGAAGAGACATCTTTCTGTTATCTAAATCTGTAACATACGGATACATGTATCACAGGGAAGACCTTTCAACAGTGAAAACAGCCCCCCTCCCATCTAAAGGATTAGTTGTTTACACTGAAATTCATTAATACCACTGGATAAAAGCTCTCCACAGAGCACCATCAGTCCTGCCGCATGTCAGTAATGATTTAAGTAGCACTGTACAAGTGAAGCTTAGAACTTGTGTCTGTATTTCTTATTACTTAAATTCAAGAAAATAAGGATCCCCAAGTTCGGATGGAAAACACAATTCCCAATGGCAGTACCTCTTAGAAGAGGGAAAACAAGAAAACTCCGAAGCTGAGAAGTCAACTTTTCTACAGCCGTTTAAAAAACCCAACGTACAAGTTTTATGTCAAGCCACCCCTGAGGCGACCCCTGACGGCGGGGCAGGGCGGGGCAGGGCCGGGCAGGGCCGGGCCGGGCCGGGCCGGGCCGGGGGCCGCTCCATCACCTCCCCTACCCCGCCGCCGCCGCCGCCGCCCCCCACGGGCCCCGGGCAGCCCCGTTCCCCCCCTTCGCAGGGCGCAGGACAGCCCCTGCCGCCCCGCGGGCCCTGCGTCTCTGCGGGGAGGCCATTCCCGAGGCGGGCCGCCCTCACGGACCGCTCCACCGCCCGCCCCGAGAGCCCGCCCCAGCCCCTCACCGCCGGCGGAAGGATACGCGGAAGGATACACAGCAGCGCGTCGCGCCGCACACGCGCGATGGTGGCGGCGGCCGCCGGGGAAGTTTTGCCCCCGCGCCGCCCCGCCGCCCTGCCCGCTGGGCTCCATTCAGCGCCCCGGGCCCGCCGCCCCCAGACCGCAGCTGCGCCGCCGTCAGTGCCGGGCGCCGGCCCTGCCTCAGCGCGCTCCTGGCCGCGCCGCCGCCGCCGTAGCAACCGGAGACGCCGCTTCCTTCGCAACGGGGCGGGGCCGCGGCTGAGGGGGCGGCGGGGCCGCGGCTGAGGGGGCGGCGGCGGTTTGGCGGGAGCTGCCTGTACGAGACATCAAACCGGGCGCGAGGGACGGGGCGGGTGGGGCTCGGTAGGGAGCGTTCCCGCCGGGGCCCGGCCCGGTCCCGGCCCCCGGAGGTTCCCCGGCCCAGGGTGGAAGCCAGGCGTGGGCACCTCGCTCCGCCGCCGGGCAGCCTCCGTGTCAGCTCGCCTCTTTAGGGGCACCGCTGCCGGACTGAGTGCCAAGGCACGGTGCTTGGCTCTCACGGGGCTTTCCATCCTCTCTGCACTTTTATAAATAACAGGATGCCATTTAAAAAAAAAAAAAACAAACCAAACCACAACAACACCCCTCCCCCCAACCCCACAAAACAACGATATCAGAACAAATACGTTTCTCATTAGTTTTGCAGGGCAAACGAAACACCTCCCTGAGCCCGTGTGCTGCTTGCGGGTTTGCAGAGCTCTCTGCAGATGTCTGTTAAATCTGTTGACGGTAAAGACGTGGAGTTAACAGGATAAACTTTTTGTTTTTTAACCACAGGGTGCAGAAATCACAATGCAAAAAGAAAAAAAAAAGTAAAATTGTATAAAATTTTATAGAAAAATATAAAAAAGTATATTAAAAAGTAAATAAAGTTACACAAAGTAAAAAAAAAAATGTAATTTGTTTGTAAGACTGCAAAACTTCATTTTTGGGGGGTTTCAGGCAACGCAGGGTGTGTTGTCTTGGGATATTGCCATGCCTTGGATGAGCTGTCAGCAAAAAGCTAAATGCCTCGGTGATTTCCTGGCGAGACATTTCTTGGCTGTTGTATTTGAGCTTAAACCAATTCTTCTCTTTTTCAGAGTGCAGCTGTTCTATGTCTTTGACTAGGAGCATAGAAATAGTACTTGGCATTTGTAAAATACTTTTCTCCACAGATTCCACCCCCCCCACATTTGTAGCACAGCTTGTGAAGTAGGTGTTACTATTACCATTTTACAGTCAAGACCACTGATGCTCAGGTTGCCAAATGTGCTTAATATTTATAATATCCCAGTTACCGCAGTTGAGAAGATGACCATAAAATGGATGTTTTTCACTTCTAGTTCAGAATACCAGCCCCAAATTCATCACCTTTTTGCCCAATCTGAACTCTTCTGTGTTGCAGGTAGAAGACTGGTTGTCACTTTACTACCACGTGCTTTTTAACCCACATACACTTTAAAAATCCCAGTTTGCTTGATAAAATGCAGTGTTTTATTTAGGATGCAGTAGAAGGCTTTATCAGTACGGAGAACTGAGCCACCCAAACAGGACTGAAGCAGAGCTGGGAAACAACTGCAGAATTTGAGCCCATGTCACAGCTAGGAAGGTTCAAATTCATGGTCAACTCATGCTGGCAGAAATTGAGCTGCTTTAGATTTACTGCACATTTGATCTTATCCAGCACAACTTGAAGCTTCACCTTAGATACCTTCTGCAATTTAGAATTAAGAATAGTGTTTATATATCTTTCTGTCTTTCCCCTTTTTACCTTTTCCTTTTTCTTAGTTCTTCATAGCCCTCCTTTATGGTTATTAGACAATTCCTCCTGGTGAGTAACCTCACATCTTTCAGACTGCGGGATGAGAAGGCGACTAGCTGAGGACCATGTATTTCAGAACTGTATGATTATTCTGGGACAGCAAGCAGCCTGATGTCAAGTGGTTACAAAATGGAAGGTCCCACTCTGGCAGCTGGTTTGAAAGAAGTTTCATAAATTTTACTCTGGGCTAGAGACTGATATTCCAGTGAAGGATAAAGATCAGCTCTTAAATCTTTGTGGGATAGATTCTGAATTTATTACAAATCTTATTTGAAGGCTGGAGCATAGCTATGCTGCTGCAGAAACACATTTTTCTTTCCTTCTTGTTCCAGCGGGGGGTTAATCTGTTAATGCCCTTTAGCTTTCCTCCAAGCTTCAGTTTAACTGTGTAGGTGACTGCACAGGAGAAGGAGTTCAGTCAATGTTCAGATCATTTTAACCATTCCTTCCTGAAAACTGTCACCTCTTCCTATATCTGTGCATAGGAAGAGGAATAAAAGCTATTTGTTCCCCCCTAATGTCATATATGGGTAGCCATGAAAATCTTTTCACCTTCTTCCTGAGACTGAATTATGAATCGCAACCTGCATCTTCTTGAGAGAGCTTCAGTTGAGGCACTAGTTAAATTCTAGTAATTCTTATATTGGAAAACTATGATATGCCATGCAATACTTTAAAACAAATTAAAAAAATTGATTTTGAGAGGTACTGAAGAACCAAACTTGTTAAAAATTTCACAGGCAGTCAAATGTGCTCCTCTAGGGAGAGGCCAGGAACAGGTGCTTAGTGTCCTTTAGCTATTAACTTTAAAAGAAAACATTGGATTAAAAACTGGATTAAAATCTGGATTTAAAACTGTATTAACCCCCCTCTCCCAATTTCTTTCAGATCTCTTTGTAGCAAAAGCTGTTTCCAGTGTATTCCAACTTCAGACAGGGATGGAGATGAACCACAGTATCGAGACAAATTTGGAACATTGTTTGGCTGTACCAGTGTAAGGTGATGTTCAACAGTGTATTCTGATGATCCTTTAGACAGTGTATCTCCCAGTGGTACGTTAGAAGCTGAGGTTTCATTTATTCAGCCAGATCACAATCTAAATTCTCTAATGTGTATGAGGAGTTGAAAATCTGTTGGACCTTTATGAACTTTCCAAATAAACTTTCTGAATAATTTGCTTTTTGGTTAAAGTATCAGATCCAGTGTTTAAGATACAAAAATAGTGGATTTGAGTGTGTGAAAACTGTAAGTGCCTCATAGCTTTAATTAAGTTTCTGTGGACTACATTTAGTTTTCTTCTTTTTCAGGACATTCTCTTGTACTTCGACATTTTTCAGGGATAAAAATCATCGTATTTGAATGATTGTCTCACTCTCAGTACCTGCGTTCCTACAGATGGGCTACCAGCGAGACCAAGAGACTGCTATTGTCCTCCCAGTAAACAATTTTCTATGTAATACAAAGCGTTACTTTAAAGTAACATTTTTCAGTTTTCTGTTTTGAATTTGCTTTTAGGACATATTCTAAAATTGCCTCTACAGCCTGTTCTAGTGCACCACCACCACACCAATAAAAACACCTTCATTTTAATGATAAAAACCTTTGTAAAAAGATGAAAACATTGATTAATACTAGTTTTTCTTTCAGGTAGCCCAGACTACTCAATACCAAATAGATACAAATGCTCAAAAATGGCATATAAAAAAATCTGTCACAGTTTTATCACAATGAAAATATATATGTTTGATGTGTCATGTAGAGGTGATAAGCACTAATTGCTCTCAGGATACAAGCAGTAGTATATAAAATCTACTGTGCAATTGAGATGTGGTTTATTAAATCCAGCCATTAAAGGAGTGATGTGTTGGCTGCTTTTTGTGCTGTAGACATTCCCAAATAGTTAGGTCAGGACTTCATAGTGTACAATCCTTTCCACAGAAATTTGAAACCCGTCAAAACGTTTGCATTTCTTCGAGTAAAAGATGAACTGCTTTAGGGTAACTTCACTGATTTGTCTTGAAATTTTTTTGTTCAGTTTAGGAGAGACTGTCATAAGTAATGTCAAGCCTTGTTCATCTAAGGTAAGATTTTTAATTACATTCCTTAGATAAGGTAATGAATATAACTGAATTATTTCTCAGAAAAGTGACAGATGTTTTTAAAATGTGGATTGCTTTATTCAGGATAGATACGAAAATACAGAAGAATCAGGTATTTTCAGATAGAGAAAAGAAACTACATTGAAATTGTAGGAATTGAGTATATTAGAACATTTTTGTGTTAATGTCCTTCATCACAGCTTAGTTGTTAGGCCATATTTTCAATCTCATCTGCATGACTGTAAATGCAGAGTAACTTGTTTTTGGCAGAGTCACAGTTTTTGCTTGAATTGCTGAGGTCAGATTTAATTGCCTGTTTCATGTTGGCTTTTGTTAAAAATAAATATTGATTAAAAATATTTGCTTGACAGTATTTAATTGAACATCTGGTAAGTAGCTGTGATAAAGCCCTGGAACAAACCATAGTTTCAAATGATCTATTTATAAGTTTCAAGTGATCTATTTATAACTCTTACAGAATTTTTCTTCCTTTACTTTGTGCTGATTTCAAAATTAAAGAAACATACTCTTTTAGTTCTCTAGCATTTATCTGCGGACACAAATGCAATTACATTAATAATTCAGAAACTTTTTTTTTGTATAAAATCTCCTTATTAACAGTTTTATGTAATTTTTACTTTCACTTTTTAAAGGCAAAGATCAGGAAAAAAACTGTTCAGTGCTTTGCCAGTGTAGTGCCAATACCAGAAAGAGAAAACTGAAGCAGGAAAGGAGAAAAATTATGTTGAAGATATAACCAAGTCTGAATAAGTTTTCTTTACCATTAAAATCTTTAAGTTTCTAAGGATCCTATTTACATTTGAAAATACAGTATATGAACATACTACAATGTTTTGCTGAGATTATGGAATCAACAAACAAAGGCTTAAATGAAAATATGTTTCTTAGTCTTTTTACAATGACACATATTTCAGGAATTACTTTTAGCATTTTTTTAAGTGATGAGTCAGAGGCATTCCCTTATTTTATGTCACATGACACTATGGAATAAAAAATATTAAATATAAAAATATTGTTTTAATAGAACATTAATAGGTGTAACTACTTTTACCAATGCTTTTATTGTTACTGTTTCAGATAATTGTGTAACTGTGAATAGTGTCCCTTTACTCTTTCCTCTATAGGAACATTTAAAATATTTTTTTAACGCTGAGTTTGTCTGCAAATCTGCTTGGGACAGCTTGTGTGCATAGATTAATAACTTGTGCAAGTATTTCCATGATTAGAATCTAAGTAACTAATTTAGGGACTTTCAAGAGTGAAAGTGTTTTGCTAATATGTAGTAAATCCAAAAGCCTTTCCTTTCCAGTGAAAATAACTTCATTAGCACTTGAGATGTCTGTTGGGCGTGGTGATTCTTAAATGCAGGGTTTGCAAGTTCTTGCCTCCAGTTCACAGCGCTCACGGGTAGAATACTTTACCAGAAATGTTGGTGGTATTTTTGAAATTTATAGAGGTTATTCTTTACCTCTGGCACTCTTTCTCTTGTGAGTTATGGCTAAGCAGAAGACACCTACCAGGCCTTGGTCGCAGCTCTGTCAATCACCGCTTGATAAAGCCTTAAAAAAACAGGTTTTGAAGGAAGGCCCATGGAGTAATCTACTTCATTTTGGCAAACCGAGCTATTTTATGTATGCTTTATGATCAATTTATTTCCCCCTCCGTTGTTTGGTATAACAGGGCACAAGGAATGTTGGAGCTGTGGAGGAACCACTCAAGGCAGAAGAGAAAAATAAATCTGCAGATATTTCAAAACAAAAAGAACAATGCCTTATACCATGTGATGTTCAAGCTAAAATTTTACGAGGGGAAAAACATTACATGTGCAGTATGTATTCATAAAGAATACTCTCAGCAACAAGCTATGCAATGCCATGCTATGCAATCCTCTGCTATGCTACGCTATGCTGTGCTAATTTATTTTTTAATCTTCTTGAGCACATGTGACAGCCTTTGACCCTGCTATCCAGGCTGAGTATTGTTCAGAAAATTTGGGGTGCCATGTTTTGGGGGTGCAGCTGGTGTGACAAAGTTAAAGTATAATCATGCTAGTCTCTCTTTATAATCACTGGTGAAGTCAGGCAAATCCAGGCAGCAGCTCGGCCCACCTAGATCTGTGTTACCCTCTGAGTGTTGGTAGCTCTCTCCATTAGAAAGGAAGAGTAGGGTGTCTGTGCCTCATTTAAACATCATAGTTAAGTGTGGGGGAGTTCAGTGGGAGTTAGTTAGCTGGTTAGTTAGTTAGTTAAAGTGGGAGGAAATCTATACTTCAGCTTGCCTTTTATAAATACTTATGCAGGACATTCTCTATTCATTGCCTTGACAAACTAAACAGCAAATATAATCAGCCTCAGAAAAAAAGTCAAAATTCTTGTCTTTCCCATATAATTTTTTAATATGTATTATTAATTACCTGACAGGTTTACTTTCTTTTTTTTATTTTTAGCATCAGGGCAAAAAACAGGAGTAGCAGAGTGAATGAGTAAATGTAGGATGACAGGAAACCTTATATATCTGTCTTTTATCATTTACATTTGTATTTCTGTGATATCCATTAACTGGGCATCCAGATTACTCAAGGATAAGATGAAATTCTTCTTCAAATCTTAAGAAGAGCATCACTTCTTAAGATGTCTTCACTGCAACCGGCGAGGCTGAGGTTTTTAGTATCTCTGGCTTTAATCTGTGGTCTCTGTACTACTTTGGTTTCACTTTTAGGTACCCTAAGGTTAAACACCTTCAATATTCACTTAGATATCATAAATTAGTGTGTTGTCAATCAGTCAAGAGTATTTCTAGATTTATGATAACAAAGTGGATGAACATATTTCTTTTAAAGGAAATTTGCAGAACTCTCTTGTTGAATATGCAAGAAGTACAAAAAAACTGGTAAGAAACATGATGGATGATCAACAGTCTTCTTTGGATTACCTTTCTAATCAGGTACTTTTTTCTTTATCATAAAGATTTTTATTTATTATTTATCTCTACAGGTATTGTCTAACTGAGGAAAATTAAGCATTTATCTTTCATTAAAACAGTAGAATTAAGAGACTCTATCACCATTCATTGTACCTCGCATAGGGTGCGAGTTCCATTTCTACAAGGAGTGATAAGCACCACCTGGTCCACAACTTAGTGGCATACATGGCAGTAGGGTAAGTGGAGGACTATTCCTCCACATTGGTTGCTATCTCCAGTCCTGTTGTATTAGTGCAGATGATGTATTATATTATCATTAACTCTGATAGTAGTTTACAAATACTGTGCATCAGTCAGTACATATAAAAAGCATTAAACAAACTGAAGGACTTTTTTTTAATTCACTGGAACTGTGCCTAAAAATGATTTTGGATGAAAAAAGTAAAAAATCAGACCAATTTACCTAATGAAGGTACGAATCACTAACACATCACAAAAATGAACTTTAGATTATATTTACTAGGAGTCAAAAAGAACATCTTTAGAATGTAAAATTCCTCATTGCAATGCAATTATTATTTGAATTGGCAGGTAAATGAACTCATGAACAGACTTCTTCTTTTGAATGCAGAAGTTTTGAGAAAGCATTTGGATCCACTTCCTTACAAAACAGTTCAATCTCATGGCAAGTATTTTTCGCATTCAGTCTTGACCTCTTCCCTTTTAATCTTTGTATCTTGACAAAGAACTAATTAAAGCAAAGGTAAGCAATTATAACATTTACAGGATTTATTCTGTGTTAATAACATATAAACTCTGGAAAATTTGTGAACTGTTTAAGAATGTCATCATAAAGACTGCTTTAAATCATTTGCCACTGATAATTCTGGGAATCCTGTTTAGCATCTTGTTGATATTTATGCAAAATACCAAGTATGATCATCAGTTCTTAAGTGATCTGATATTGCTAAATGGCACTTTCTTTTGCAATGAAATAAAGTGTGCTCTGCGTTTGCAATATCCTTCAAATGGGATGGAAATCTCTTGTACACTGGACAGTTAATCTTCTTTGTAGTGTCCATCCCAACTAAAGGAAACATTACCTCTAAGCAGTCCTACTGACTGTAGAAATTGCTTGTTTGAGTATGTTTAACATAGACCTGGCTTAACACTTTGAAGCAAAGGGGGTTTTATGTATATGTTATGATGTAAAGGCTTTTACAAGTATAAATACGAATATCTGCAGGAAAAAGACAGCCTTCCCCAGATAATAAGTTTTTTTCTTAGTACAAGTGTTACCCAAATAAAATCTGTAAAATGACCCAGATACATAATCTTTAATTTCTGTATCATATCCATTAAGATCAGAAAGAACATTCTCTATACAATATAATTTATACTTCTTTCTGAGCTTAATGGAGTTCATAGAATTTTCATTTACAAGGTAAATTTGTGACAAAACATGATTTTAAAGTTTGCATGACAAGAAAATGCACTTTGAAATCATTCATACTTTACCAAGAAAAGCAATATTTCTGTGCTTAAGCTGTATTTGGTTTTTTAAACATATTTTGCTAATGAACTTCATCAAATACTTTGTTCTCTAGGGTTGGATTGCACTGATATTAAAGATACCGTTGGTTCAGTTTCAAAAACTCCAACTGGTCTGTACATTATCCATCCAGAAGGATCAAATTATGCTTTTGAGGTAATAAATTTATCTCTCAGGATAGTCACAATTTGCTTGAGAATATGCACTTAGAATGTATTTAATATATTTGAAGTGTTTTCCGGGACAATTTCTCAACAGATGAATAAGAAATGTATTAAATCATCCAAATGTGTCTGCCATTACTATAATTTTGATGAGTTTCTCTTTTTATACAAAGAAACTTAACCTCTGTCATAAGATGCCATCATCAGTTTTCATATACAGTGAAAAATGTACCAAAGAGGAAAACCAAGGTATTTTCCAGCACCCCTTTTGGACATTGAGAAGTGCTGTTCTTTTCTATTTT